>NC_080674.1:61663917-62953903 GCF_030445035.2 Dasypus novemcinctus | reverse complement strand
GGAATAATCCTGGGAAGGTGATGTCAGTGCAAACATATCTGTGGCTGTAAAGACCAGCCATGCACAAACACCCAAAGGAAAGGACTTACAAATATGAAGTACTAAATCAATAGCAAATACTGCCACTAATTGATAACAACAATATACATGCAGAGCCCAAAGCATGTTGGGAGCTGGATTCCAGAGTGCTAGGCAAAATGAACCAGGCCAGGAGAAAGTAGAGAGCTGGAGGTGTGAGCCTTGTCTACACGGCAGAACCCTCTGGCTGGGAGCCAAAGGCACGGATTTCATCTCACTTGTGGTATTGTGACAAAGTCCAAGGTGGGTATTGATAGGTGGGTTATCGTCCTAGGTTTGGGTAGGTGCTGAAAATAGATTTTATCTTCATTTGGTAACATTCTTTAGTATATTAATGAAATGATAATGGAAGATACAGAGAAGGCAGGTCCCTGAGATAACTGCTGCAGAGCATTAAGTATAGGCAGTTCTCTCTCACAACCACATCCATTGGAGGCTTTCTTATTGATTGAACTTCTAAAATTCAACGGAGCAAGGCAGCAACTTTGGGGATGTCGGGAAAGGAGGGAGAGCTGGCAATTATGGCTTCGTGGTTTAGTGCATGGCTGGGTCTGAATTCTGGCTTACTTACTGGTTGTGTAACTTGGAGAAAGTCACTTAAATTCTGCATGCCTCAGTTCCCTCTCTGTAAATTGCCTACCTCATAATTATATGGGAGAATTAAATGAGTAATATATGTGAAAATCTAGAATAGTTTGACTGGCACATAGGCGCATGCACTAAAAGTGTTGTCAGCATGGACATATGAAATAAAACCACAGCTCTTCCTAGGATGAGATTAAATGACTTGATTCATCTTACCTCCCAGAATGTCTGGCTTTCCTAGTTCTTCTCTCTGTGATAATATTTAAGAGATTGGTCTGTCTTGCTACTAGAACCAGAACATGCCCTGTAAAGGTGAGAGAATGTTTTAACAGTCCACGGACACTTGTTTCTGCTTGGGTTAATATACCACCAAACGACCCTGGTGACGCAGCAAAACCTTGACTTATCATTACTGGGCTGACAGTGAGGCAATGTCTAAGGAAAGTGACTGGTCTCTCAAGTGACAGTGCAATTCCTCTCCCAGGTTCCCATGGTTCTTTGAGGTCTGAGGACCATCCATTTTTCTAAAAGGATTTATTTTATTTTTTATTTCCCCTCCTTCCCCATTGTTTGCGCTCACTGTCTGTTCTCTGTGTTTGTTTCTTGTCTGCTTGTCTTATTTTAGGAGGCACCGGGAACTGAACCTGGTACCTCCATGTGAGAGGGAGGCACCCAGTCATTTAAGCCACTCCCACTCCCTGCTTTTGTTCTCTCATTGTGTTTTCTTGTTGTGTCTCTTCGTTGCATCATCTTGTGGCAACTCTCCACGGCATTCCACCATCACGTCAGCTTGCTGTCTTACTTGTCATCTTTAGGAAGCACTGGGAGCTGAACCTGGACCTCCCATGTGGTAAGCAGGTGCCCAACGCTTGAGCCACATCTGCCTCTTGGACCATCCTTTTTTAAAAAAATTTATTTCTCTCCCCTTCCCCCCGTCAGCCTCATTGTCTGCTCTCTGTGTCCATTCACTGTGTGTTCTTCTGTGTCTGCTTGCACTGTTGTCAGCGGCAATGGAAATCTGTTTTTCTTTTTGTTGCATCATCTTGCTGTGTCAGCTCTTCATGTGTGCAGCACCACTCCTGGGCAGGCTGTGCTTTTTTTCACATGGGGCAGCTCTCCATGTGGGGTGCACTCCTTGCACGTGGGGATCCCTATGCAGGGGACTCCCCCGTGTGGCACGGCACTCCTTGCATGCATCAGCACTGCGTGTGGGCCAGCTCACCACACGGGTCTGGAGGCCCTGGGTTTGAACCCTGGACCTCCCATATGGTAGGCAGATACTCTATCAGTTGAGCCAAATCTGCTTCCTGGACCATCCTTTTTTAATGTTTGGCTGGAAGAATTTCATATCTGAGTTGAACTGAGGTGAAGGTCCACTTTACAGACGTTTTTTGATCCTGCCATACAACAACTTCCCAAGAGCACAATATAGGTCCACAACCACTATTCCTTTGACCACCTGGCTCCATATAAGGGATAGTCTCTGTGTTAGTCAGGATTCTCTAGGGAAACAGAATCAACAAGAGATATCCGTCAATAGTGAAAGATTTTATCAGAGTCTCGCACGTGACTGTGTGTATGTACAAGTCCAGGTTCCGCAGGCAGGCTGCAACCAGGGCCTTCAATGAAAGTCCAGTGAAGGTTCTTGATGAGTTCTGGGAGACATTGGCTGTCCAAAGATGAGCTGGGAAATTCTCACTCAATGCTGGAATCACTTCCCCTTTCAAGGCATTCAACTGATTGGCTAAAGCATCACACGTTGCTGCTGTCAATCTCCCTGATTGATGTAATTGTAATCAGCTATCTATGATTTACCACTGCAGTAAAGTCAATGGTGACTAAAGTCCATAAATGCCCTTGTATTACAATTAGCCCAGTGCTTGCTCGACCAAACAACTGGGCACAATTACCTGGCCGAATTGACACATTAGTCTAACCATCACAGTCTCCCAGTCGGTTTCTCTCTAATCCCCGTGTTGATTTTATTTCAGAAGGGCTTCGTTGTCTGTCTTTGTCATTGAGATCAAGGACAGCCCTCACAGGTTTCAACAACTTTGAATCTCTTCAGAAGAGATTCAAAGTGTTAGGGTCTTATACCTTCACTTCAAGAAAGCCCATAGTCTCACACAAATTCACCCATTACACCCCAATTTTGAATGTCAGCAGTTCCTTTATTAGGAAAAAATTAAAGTTCTGCCTTACCAGACCCTCTGATACATTCTTATTTTAAAGTGTTTGCTTTTGATTGATTGTTTTTAGGGATTATCAGTAGTGTTGGAATGTTCTATGAGCTATCAACAAAGTGTTGAGTATAATGACTGAATAGTACATATCATTTCCTGGTGACCTTTATTTGATGGTGCGTTTGAACAACTCTACTTTCTTGAGAGAAGGTAAAGAAGAAAAATATTTTTCAGGAAGAGGAAACATCTTTATCTGCTACAAATATTTATTTGAACACTACTACAGTACTTTGAGTCTACTTAAAGATAATTGGAGTACTTTGAATGCTTCTTGGTGTAGGAAAATTCACGGAGAAAATAGTCATTATTCAATCTTCCTTGGACAGTTTCATTTTTACAAGGTTCTAAACACGTTTAAGGCATTTCAGTTAGCTATTGTTGAATGAATGAGCCACCCCCAATATTTAGTGCCTTAAAACAACAATTATTTTATTATCTCTCTTGGGTCTATGAATTGACAGGCTTAGTAGAGAGGTTCAGATGAAGCTGGGACTTCATCTGGGGGCTCAGTTGATCTGCAATGTCCAGGATGCTTACTCACACGACTATGGGTTGGTGCTGGTGGTTGGCTGGGAGCTCAGTGGGGCATGTCAACCATAGTGCTTTGGTTTTCCTTCACGTAGCCTCTCCATGTGGCTCAGGCACATTATGGCATTGGAGCTGGGTTCCAAAAAAGGAACAAGCCCTAATGCACAAGCTCTTATTCAGCCTCTGTTTGCATTTTGCTTGTTACATTTCCATTAGCCACAGTTACTCACATGGCCAAGCCCAGAATGAGTGAGCTCTGCACTGCATGTGAACCCTGGTGACTTTGTTCATTGAGGCCCATCAAAGCAACAATCTACTGCACCCAGAAACTCTTCTGACTTCTAAGAGAACAAAATGGCAATCTTAGAATTTTGGAGCTTGAAAGGACCTTAAAGAGGTCCCAGTTTTATAAGTGAAGAGACAAAAATCCAGAGAAAGTAATTTACTTTGCCCTAGGTGACAGCTCAAGCCTGGGCTGTTCATTATAAAAACCTCTTTGAGGCATGTTCTGTGCAGCCTCTGTACTGCTTTGGGTAGGGTTAGCCCCTGGCCTCATGGAGCTCACACACAGACAAGAGGGGAAGCCTACTGATTAGATTTCTGATGCCCAATGTTGCACTTTAACCATGGTATTTTGCTGCCTTCCCATTGTTAATTAAGTGTGTAATGACTATATTAAAGTTAGTTTTAGGTTGTGATTTATGATACAGTAGTTTTATTTTAATGTACACTTTATGGTACATTGGAGTCTCCAAATAATCAATGTATACTCCTCTAATTCTGCCTGGTTTATAATACTTGGAGAAAACTTTTATTATTTTAAGCAATTATAAGGATTTATAGTTCTTGAATCCTTGCTTTTGTGAAATATCTTTGTCCATGTCTACTATTTACTTGAAACCAAGTTCTTTGTCAGGAATACAACCTCTAATTATATCATTGTTCCTATGGGAAAATTTAATTTGCTTTTCAATGAGCCACTTTATGACATGGTCTCCAGGAATGTACTGTTCTGTAATAAAAAGCAAATAGAGACTGCATACTCCTGTAACTTCTTGCCAATTGCCTGGCATGATAGGGCCAGTGTTTATAATGTAGTTCTAATCTTTCTGTTGACATGTGAAATCTGAGCTAGCAAATAATGACAGATTTCACTGAGATAGAGTGGTAGCTGAATAAAGAAGCAAACTAGGAAATGGGAAGGTTCTATGGTCCTCTCCACAGTCATCCATCAGTCACCAAGTCCTTTCTGTTGCTCAGATGTCTCTCACATTGGCTCTTCCTTCCCAGGAATAAAATGGTAGTCACAATAATGAGTGGTCAATGCTATGGGAAGAGACAAAGCGGGGGTGCTGTGAGATGATGAGGCAGGGTCTGGGTGGCCCCAAATGGCTTCCTTTTGGAAGTGATGCCTCAGCCGGGACATGAGGCATAGGAGGAGACTTCGGTAAAAAAGGGGTCCAGGATCTTCCAAGAAGAAGGAAAGAGGTATGTGAAGGACTGGGAGAAGACAGAATAGAGCAGGTGTGAGGAACTAAAATAAGCAGAGTCTGGCTGCAGAGGAAAGTATCCCTGGGTCTTGGGGAGAGGGAGTGAAAGGGGAGGAGGAATAGGAGGATGGCAAGGCATGAGGCCAGAGGTAAAAGCAGGGACCAAGTCACAAAGGGCCATATGTGCTTTTTAAAGTTTAGATGTCACCCTGTAGGAAATGGGAAGATATTGGAAGGAATGGTGACCTGATCACATTTCTACCTTATGAACAACCACCCTAGCTACAGTTTGGAGAAAGCACCAGATGGGAGCAAAACTGGAGACAGTATTCCTGCAGGACCTTTGGTGACCTGGCCAGCAGAGGGCAGTGGCGGTGGAGTGAAGTGGGTGGATGGGAGAGCCATTTGGGTGACTGAACCAAGAGGACTAGTTGAGATAATTAAGGGATTTCCGAGTCAAGAAACCAAGAAGGCAATAGGTATTGAGGTCTGGAGCTCTGAAGGGAGGTATAGTTCTGGGGAGTCGAGTCATCATCTTGTAGAAGGGATAGGAAGCCCTGAGAAGATGAGATTGCCCAGGAGAGTGGGAAGAGAAAGGGGTGAGCGCTAAGCTGTGCAGTGAACCTGAGGACCAGTCTTTCTCAGGGCTCAGTCCTGCCTCCACTGAGAGGACTGTGCCCTTGGCTCTGCCCAGGGATAAAGTACAGTGACTTCCACTTAACATTTATTTACAGAGGACGGGTATAAACTGAAGTAGACTGTTTTTGATTTAGAGCCTCCTAACCAAGGGCTACTGTCCCAAGGGCCAGACCCAGTCATCTGGTCCATTTCTGAGGAACGCTCTACTGTCCTTGACCTTTGCTTCCTTAAGCTATGGCTCCCTTTTCCCTCCTGATATCCTAAAAAATAAAAATTTTTTTTGATGTTTACTTTAAAAAAAAATTTAATGAAGCTGTAGGTTATACAAATGTTACATCAACAGTACAGAGGGTTCTCATATACCTCATCCCTCCCCCTCCCACTTTTCTACATTAACAACATCTTTCATTAGTGTGGTACATGTGTCGCAATTGATGGGCGCATATAGAAGCATTACTACTTACTGTGGACTATAGCTTACATTATAGTTTACACTCTGTCCCCCACGATTTTTTATAGGTTCTGACAAAATGTATAGTGGCCTGTATCTGACATTGCAAATCATGAAAGTTCCAATGGCCTGAAACCTCCTGATATTCTTTACCGCTTGGACGAAAGCACATGCTAGGTCAGGCCTCATGATTAAAAACAGAATCTCCCCTGAAAAGTAAGGGATAGCAGAAAAAATTATAACACAGAAATCATACCCGCCCCCACACCTTCACCCCTTAAATTTAAATACTAGGTATGAAGGATCCCAGAGGCCAGAGGCCAACTTCTTGCACGTCTTCCCCATCTGGAGTTCAGATTGCAGCTTATGAGTGCTCCAAAGGCAGGCTCAGAGATTCTCTGCATACCTCGTCTCCCCGGTCCTCTCCTCCTGTAAACATAATATGCTGGGATAAACTACCCATGATTAAAACAATCTTTTATACTATGGAGCCAGGTCTTTTCCTGGGGATTGGGTTCTAAAGTCAGTGTGTAAGGCAAAAATCTGTGCAAGAAATAAACCTTGATTTCATAGAGGAGAGCTACGTTGCAGACAGATGTTCCTTTCTCTAAGCCCAGCAGAGTCAGGCCGACTCTTCAAGTTTGGACTAGAACACCGTTTCCTTAGCTGATCACCAGATGAAGTCACCGTCCTGGGCTTAAGGCTTATTTTAACTTCAGAATTCCACTGACTGTGGTGAGAGGCTCATACCATTTAAGGTGTGGGAACTGAAAACCAGAGAGACAGCAGCAGAATCTCAGTTCTTTTAACTCACTCTTGGGATAGGAGTGCCCACACTTTTTCCCCCCCTTGACTTTTTTGTTTTAATTAGAGAAGTTGTAGGTTTACAGAAAAGTCATGCAGGAAACACAGAGTTTCCATGTACTCCCTGCCCCCTCATTATTAACCCTTTGCATTAGCCACACTTTTTAACTGGTTTCTTGTTTTCTCCCTGCCTCCTTTCCCGCCTCCCTCTCTTCATCTCTAGGTGTGTGTAGGTAGAATCCTGGGAATTTCATGCAGGCCTGACAGGATGGTCTCAACATTTTCTTATGAAAAACAGTTTAGCTCCTCATTGTCAGGAAATTTATCATTCCAGAAATAGTATCTTTCCATTTATCTTCGTAGGACCAAATTGTTCATCAAAATTCTTTTTTTTTCTTCCTCCAAAAAAAAGAAGCAAGGGCCTTTACATGTTAATTTAAAGATGTATGTATGGAGAAAAAAACAAAAATTGATTCCTATCCAATCTAGAGTCCCTGCTTACCTCCACTCCACCCTACCCCTGTCTTCACTTGGAAACTCTTGTTCCAGCTCCTCATTCTACCAAGTGTCTCACACAAACCTGCCTCAGTCCTTGTGCAGGACGTTTGACCTGCTCAGCATGATATTTCATTCTAATCCCCTATCCCCTTTACTCTACTTCCATTGATCCTTCCCAGTCTTCAAACTCTAGGTCAGGACCCATTAGCCACTCTTTTTATTATTATTATTATTATTATTATTGTTAGAGAAATTGCGAGTTTATAAAACAATCATGCATATCATATAGAATGCCTATACATGGCCCTAACATGAACACCTTGCCTTATTGTGGAATATTTGTCACAAATGATGAAAGAACATTGTAAAAATATGACTCTAACTATAGTCTGTCTATACATTTGGTGTATTATCCCCACAAACCACCCTATTATTAACACCATGTATTAGCATTGTATATGTGTTATCATTTGTGAGAGAATGTTCTCATATTTGTACTGTTAACCACAGTCCATCTTCCACCACAAGGTTCACTGTGTTATACAGTCTCATGCCTTATACAGTCCATCCAAAGTGTACCCCAGTGGCTTTCTGCTTTATCACAGAGTTGGGCTGCATTACCTCAGTCAGTTTTAGAATGTTTTCATTCCTCCAAAAGGAAAAATCCCATAACCCCTTATACCCCCACTATTGTTGACCCTTAGAACTGACATAGTATCTTTTTTGCCATTGCTGCCAAATATTACAATATTACTGTTAGCTATAGTCCATAAGTTATATTTGTTGTATTTTTCTTATGTATTACCATATTCTTAACACTTTGCAATAGAAGAGCATTCTTGTATTTGTACTATTAACCACAATCCTCATCTACCACTGAAATCACTATGGTATACCATCCTTAAGTAATTCTCTAGATTCCTTTCAATTGACATTTAATGTCCCTAGACTACCCCTTTCAGCCACGTTCACATTGATAAATCGGCAGTGTTATTTATACTCAATTATAATCAACTCTATTCATTTCCACACATTTACAATCCACCTTATTAAACATTCTACATACATTTAGCATCAGCTTCTCAACCTACATTCTATCTCCTAGTAACCTGTACTCTAGAGTCATTACCTCTGTGACTTTACTCTGTATTTTGTTCGTATTAAGGAGACCACACAATATTTGTTCTCTTGTGTCTGGTTTATTTCACTCAATATAATGTCCTCAAGGTTCATCTATGTTGTTCTGTGCATCTAGACTTCATGTCTTCTTACAGTTGAATAGTATTCCATTGTATGTATATACCACATTTTGTTTATCCATTCATCAGCTGATGGACACTTGGACTGGTTCCATCTTTTAGCAATTGTGAATAATGTTGTTATGAACATCAGTGTGCAAATGTCTGTACACTTCTCTGCTTTCAGTTCTTCTAAATATATTCCTAGTAGCAGGATTGCTGGATCACAGTCCTTTCTAAATAACCAACAAACTTGTGCAGAGGCTGTACCTTTCTACATCCCCACTAATGGTGAAAAGGGTGTTCCTATTTCTCTACATCCTCTCCAGCACTTGTAGTTTTCTGTTTTTGTTTTGTTTTAAATAATGTATTTTCTGTAAGGTGTGAAATGATATATCATTATAGTTTTGATTTGCATTTCCTTAATAGCTAGTGATGTTAAACATCTTTTCATATGCTTTTTGGCCATTTGTATTTCCTCTTTTGAAAAATGTCTACTCAAATTCTTTGCCCACTTTTAATTGGGTTGCTTGTCTTTTTCTTGTTGAGTTGTATAATTTCTTTACATAACATGGAAATCAAACATTTATCAGATGTGTGGTTTCCAAATATTTTCTCCCATTGAGTAGGCTGCGTTTTTACCTTCTTGATAGAGTCATTTGAGGCACAGAAGTGTTTAATTTTGAGGAGGTCCCATTTGTCAGTTTTTTCTCTTGTTGCTTATGCTTTGGGTGTACAGTTTAAGAAACCACGGACTACCACAAGATCTTGAAGATGTTTCCCTACATTATCCTCTAGTTTTATGGTTCTGGCTTTTCTGTTTAGGTCCTTGATTCATTTTGAGTTAATTTTTGTATAGGGTATGATATAGGGGTCATCCTTCTTTCTTTTGGATATCCAGTTCTCCCAGCTCATTTGTTGAATAGACTATTCTGCCCCAGCCCCATTAGCCACTCTTGACCATCAACCTCTCTCCCCCTTTCAATTATATCACATAGTAAATTTATTTTCAGCTAACATTAAGTGTGTATTATATATGTGCCAGGCACTCTTCTAAGAATTAAAGATATATTAACAGATTTACTCCTCACAACAAGTCTATAAGATAGTACTATTATTATCCCCATTTTACAGAGAGAGGCTGACGCAGAGAGAGGTTATATAACCGCCCAAGGTCACATGGCTAGTAAATGACAGGGCCAGGAGTCAGATCAGAAGGTATAGCACCAAAGCTGGTGCTTTAAACCACTGTGGTACATTGCCTTCCACTTGGTATTTTCATGGGGATTCTGTGTCTACTCGTCATTTTATATGGGTACGCCTTCACTCTCTGTTTGTAAACTCCTTGAAGGCAGGCATTATGATATATGTATTTCTATAGCACAGAGGATTGTAACTTTTATCAATAAATGTTTGCTGGATGATAAAACAAGGTATAGATCATTATAAATCAGAGGTTCTTAACTCTTTTTTGTTTCACGGACTCCTTTGCCAGTCACATGAAAACCATGGACCCCTTCTCAGAATATAGTGGCAGATTGTTTTATGACACTCAACATCAACATGTCTTTTTTTTTTAGATTTATTTATCTTCCCTTCTGCCTTCGTCTCCCCCTGCCCCCCGCTGTCTGCTCTCTTGTGTCCATTCACTGTGTGTGCTTCTATGTTTGCTTGCATTCTCAGTGCCACCAGGAATCTGTGTCTCTTTTTTTGTTGTATCATCTTGATGTGTCAGCTCTTCATGTGTGCAGTGCCACTCCTGGGCAGCTCTCCTTGTGGGGCGCAGTCCTTGAATGTGGGGCTCTCCTATGTGGGGGACACCCCTGTGTGGCATGGCTCTCCTTGTGCATGGTAGCACTGAGTGTTGGCAAATCCACCACATGGGTCAGGAGGCTCTGGGTTTGAACCCTGGACCTCCTCTATGGTAGGTAAATACTCTATCAGTTGAGCCACATCCACTTCCTTCAACGTCTTTAAATTAAATATTAAGATTATTCAAAATTACGTTTTACAACTTTCTCATAATTTCAATACCTAATAACCTAACATGGTTAACATCTGTTCAAATGGTCATTTTTGGTAAACATTTAGAAATTCGAGTTTTCCCACAGCATCATGAAACCATCTCTGCCATCTTTACCAACTTTCTTGAGGGCAGTTGTCTACTGCACTCAGAACATGCTACATAAAAATAAAAACTATACTAAGTCCACACTATACTGTGAATTATTTAATAAATATATCACACCCACACCAACACCTTCCTGCAAAAATAATGTTTTCAAATTCATAAAATAAAATTGCAAGAGAAATCAATTATAGATATTGAAATATAGTTACTAAAATAAAAAACATATGCTATAATACTATTCATATGTGCTCTTAACACACTAAATAATAATCTAATACATCGAAAATATAGGAAAGTTAAAGTTAAATTTTGTTTTTTAAAGACATGTCAATGTATAGACTTGTTTATGTTGAATAAGAATATTAAACTGTGGTGTAGTATTTGACAAGGCATCATGCCTATCATGTTGGACATCTAACTGAATTGATTTTTTTTTCAATTCAAGCTCACTGACCCCCTGAACTCTTTCTACAGACCCCCCTTGGGGTTCTGTGGATCCATGGATAAGAATCTCTGTCATAAATGACATTTGCTGAAGGTGTTTTAGCTTTACTGAAAGACTCCTCTTGACTCTTTTGAACATAGAAAATAGTTTACAAAACACTTGAGTATGATTTGGTTCTCCAGACACCCTTATTATGGGGATAGAACAAACTTTATTCCTGTTTTACAGATGGGAAAACTGAGACATACACAAAGAGATTGTCTTGTTTCCGTCACTTTCAGTGGTGAGCTAGACCTAGGCTCCTGACTTCTGTAAGTCCCATAATATTCCATTTCAGATTTTGCCTAAATCTAGCTCAATCTAATGGAGGCCATGATCTGACTCTGAGTTTGTCCATTATTGAAATCAGGATGTTCTTTTGTAAATAGATGTGACTTGTAACATTGAAAGAATTGGGGTGAAGGTGGAGTGGGGGGATAGGACACGTGTAATTCACACATTGGACCCTCAGTGTGAGAGGACAATGCCTCATGTTTATTCAATTATATTTTTATCCATTGTTGAACATCGAGTAGTAGGGAAAAGGTGAATCCAAGAAAATGAAGGAAATTATTTTAAAGAATGGGAAAAAAATCATAGGGGATCAGTTATGGGGAGTCTTCCAGAATACAAATCAGAGAATTTTTTATTTTGGAGGGAAGGTGAAAAGAGGAAATATTTGTTCCAACTGAAGCAAACATTCAAATCAAAGCCAGAATTTGAGGTGGCAGGTCTTATTTGAAAACTCCTATTGTTTACAAGGTAGGTTTTCCCCTTTATGAAGCAGATGCTTATACAAGCATTACCAGTGTTGTCAATAATACTGTAACATTTGCCTTCCATCCCTTTGTTGCTCAGGGAACATGTTGGGTTTCGGCACATTTAGCTTTGCCATTTACTTCACAAATCGCAGCTGTGTAGTGCTACGACTAAGGCGATTTTACTGAGAATAAAAATTAAAGAAAAACCACTTCTCCTAACAACCTTTCCAGTAATCATAGGTCTGAAATACTTTGGAGGTTTTTGTTTGTTTGTTTGTTTTTAAACAACTTGGTTTCAGTACAATGATGCTTCAATAAGAATCTTCCTGTAAATTTAATTCAAAGGGGAAGGCTCTGTTGTTATTAAACACAATGGCAGTTTGTACATCTCAACATCATTATGTTGCTTCTCATTATGGTAATTCATTTGCTTCTGCATTGTATGGATATCAAATAAAAATCACTCTCGCTCCTGGCAAGTGATTGCCATTATGGAGACACTCTGGGAGCCCGGCTAAGCAGTGCTTGGTGTCATAGCAAACACAATTAGCAAAATGGCATCCAGAGTGGCTTTATGGAGTTGCCCTGTGGAGAATCTCTGCGTTTTCTATTTAGAAGGGCTGTAGGTTACTAGGATTTACTGTATGCCTTCTCTGTTTTCATCTTTGTACTGTTTTTCTATTCAAGTGGAACAGTGTGAGGACTTTGAGTGAATTTTATTTTCTCTTTTTTTCTGCTGGGCTCTTCATTGGTATTTGCTGGGTTCAGACAGCCCTGAGTTATTTTGCTTTCCTAGGAATCCATGTTCCTCTAAAGATGGGTCAATGACAGTGTCACAAGTGTCTGCTTTGTGGATTTTTTCCTCATGAAGTGTTATTGCTCTCTATTGCCATTTGTCAACTATTAGAAAGGTATTGAGTTCTGCATAAAGATATTTAAAAATTTGAAGGTTATTGTTAATTTCCTTTATATTAAAAAGAAAACAATTTTATACTCTTCTGCAGTGGAAGAATTTGAGATGAGGCCATAGCTGAGCCCTCTGAGGGATTAGGTACTTCAGTCAAAGATGGATTACGCTAGATGGAACTGAAACTCCAGCTGCCTTTTGAGATAACAGACATAGATCTAGGGGGTCCTTGGCTGAACCAAAGATGGATCAATTCTATGTAGAGGCATAGGGGTGAATGTTTCTCATTGACACTCATTCTCCTTAGTATTCATTTTCACTGTTCTGGGAAGCTTTCTCTGATGCCTCCAAGCAGCAATGATCACTCTGTCCTCTAGGCCACTTGTGGCAAACCTTGTTGATTGCTTCCCCAATAGCCATTCCACTTTCTTCTTGATAAGAAAATTCTTGTGCCCTAGAAATGATCCCATCTTGGCTCTAAGAGGTGAATCATCATTGGCCTAAGTTAATCAAGGGGCTGAACTCTTCCTCCCAGTGATTCGTTTAGGCACAGGCTTGAGATGTAATTCTGGCCAATAAGACTTGAGGACCTGTCTGTTGGGAGATAAGACAGCTTCCCCCTCTTATTAAAAAAAAAATGACATGTTAAGAGAAATTGTTCTTTTGCTGCTTGTCAGTGCAACTGTGTGGGGATGTGAGGCCTGTAGCGGTGGCAGTTATTTTCTGACCATGACAGTGACCATGAGAGTAATAGTCACATGCTGAGAATAGCCAAGTGGACAGATGGCAAGAATCTGAATCTTTCATGATTTGCTGGGCCTACCCTGAAATCTCCCTAGACTGGCCTCTGTTAGATGAGATAATAAATTCCTTATCATTTAAGGCATTCTTAGTCCAGTTTTCCCCCACTTGCAGCCAAATGCATTCTAACTAATTCACTACTGTTCTACTTTGTACGTTTAGAAATTATCTTATTGCAAGGTGCTATAATTATTTGTTTTCAAGTCAACCCCCCTGATAAGATGACCGTTTCTTAGGGGTAGATCTTATTCATTTTGTAACTCCTGGTTCCTAGCAGAGAGCCAGCTATATAATAGGTGTTCATTGTTTGCGGGATAAAAACTACACATGAGGAATACTTGTTATTAGGCAACCCAGTCTCACTGCCTGGGTATCTCTCCACATTTTAGCCAGATCTGCCAAAAAAGGAAGAAAATTCAAGTGAAAGTTCTCTCTCACCTAAATACAAAAGTCAGATGCAACATTCCTTCTGTGCTATCTTGGAAACCAGTCTATATTTTTGTAGATGCTTTCGTATCTTCTTTGGAAAATATGTTCCTTGAAAATTATTCATATATTTAAGTTTTATAAATGTATTTTAGCTATGAGTCAACATCTAAGGAATCCCATGTTTGTTTTTCCTATCAAGAAAAAGATTGGACTCTGAATTATCATTTTCTAATTTACCAGGATTCCTAGAATTTGCAAATTTATGTATAGAAAATTCATATTTTTTTACAGATCCCAAATGGTTAAAGTCATTGCCCCCTTTTTGTCCTGTATTTTATTTTTATGAAGGAGAGCAAAACAACAAGTAGATAAGCTGTCTTGCAATTTATTTTTAAAACTTCCCAGGTTATAGCACAGGATGTGAACACATTCAGCTCACTCCTCTAAGTTCTTATAACTACAATACAAGCCAACTTTTAGGGATGTGATACAATTTTTAAAATTGAAAGAGTGTTTAGAATGATGGTTGCTCCCAGGTTGATCTTTAAAGGTTCATTTAAGCACAACATGCCCACAGGAAAGGAAAGGAAAGTATTCTGTTGGTAAGCTACAAACCCAGGCTATTGTGCTTCTCTACTGTTCAGCATCAGTCTAGTCAACAGGCTTGGAGACTGAGGGAAACCCTCTTACCTTCTGCACCAACCTCTTGGGACTTTCTTTTTAAAAATGTATCTTTTGGGATGCAGATGTGGCTCAAGTGATAGTGCTTCCGTCTACCATATGGGAGGACCAGGGTTTGATCTCTGGGGCCTCCTGATGAAAAAGAAGAGAAAGTTTGCCTGTGCAGTGAGCCAGTATCTGCACGAGTGCCTGCATGGAGAGCCAGTGCCTGCACAAGTGAGTCAGGCAGCAAGATGATGACACATCAAAAAGAGAAACAAGGGGAGTGTAAAGGTGAAGCACAGCAGAGACCAGGAGCTGAGGTGGCATTATTGATGGGGAACCTCTCTCCACATCAGTGGTCTTCAGGATAGAATCCTGTTGAATCCTCGAGGAGAGAAAATGAGAAGAGAAGACAACACACACAGCAAAAACAGCAGGGCAGGAAGAGGGGAAGGGGGAAAAACAGATGAATCAATAAATCTTTTTTTAAAAACATCTTTTTATTTTGTTATTTAAAAATTTTTTAGTATATATTTTTGCTTTATCCACCCCTTGGGATTTAACTTTCCCTTCCACAATTGCTTCCCTTGTCTCCCATCCCATCTCTGGGCCAGAACTAGACCAGGCTTTGGTGGAAGCATGAGCAGAAAATAAGAAGTAGAGGTAAACCCCACTCCTGCTCCTGTTCTCCCCTGGCCCTCGCTGGGGCTTCCGTGTCTGTGCTCTGGCATGAGCACTTCTTTCTCCACAATTCTTCACCTCACCTCCCTCTCTCAGGTCCATTCTGTATTTTATCTTTGAGCTCTAGCCTTCGGCCTGGACTTAAACTCCTCCAATGCCATGCTGGTACCTTTAGTTTTCTGTTTCTCTAAAAGGCAGAGAAAGCTCACTTCTGCACTTTGAGTACAATCCAGAGCCTCAGTCTGGGTCCATGGATAACGAGAAAGGGCAGGCCTTGTCGTTCTCTGTCTCTGCTAGTTCCCTTGCTGTCTCTGAGCCTGGTCAGGGAAATTGGACTTGTTTCTAGAGTTTGGGATGTTGTGTGCTCTGCACAAAGGCCCTGGACTAAGGGAATGAGTGAAGGCTAATATTCTAGTCCATCATCTGCCTGCTCACAAGCTGTGTGCCCTGACATACATCTGATGGAAGTAATCCAATAAAGATAACTTTCTGGCCTACTCAGTTATGCATTATCCCAGAAGCATGCCATTTTGTAGTTTGCATGAAGGCTCTGGGATAGCCAGCAGAGGCTAGCTGCAGACTACCAGGCCTAGTCATGCCCTCGATGGGCTGATGCCCCTTCAACTATGTCTCCACCAGACACTCTACACCAACCCTCTGTGTCTCCTGCAGATTTCAGAATGCTTACTGTTTGTCACCTGAGTACCTACCGCTTTGCCAAGACTTTCCAGACAAACACAAACCAAAGGACGTTAGAGGCATAAAAAGTTCTATTTTTTTGAAAGGGCCAGATCTAAGAAAAACAAACAAACAAAACAAACAAAAAACAGGGCAGATTTGGAGAAGGAAAGGCTGTAAATTAATCTGTCCTTTTATACCACACAATGGAAGAACCTGTAGACTTAGGCCTTTAGGTATTGCCTCTCTCCCCAACTCTCTCTTCCTTTCCACACAGTCCTTTCTTTGGAATTCCTTAGTCCAGTGCTCCCACTTCCTTCCTGGAGAAACATCAGCCTCTCTACATAGAAGGAGGTCTTTCAGGCCTGTCTTCTCAGATACTTCTATGTCTCACAAAATTGAAAGCCTCAGACTTTGGCAGGGTGAAAATGGCATCTCTTCTTCCTTTGGCCATTGTCTCTTGCACGAGGTTAGGATGATGGCTCTTGTCCTGTGAATTAAAGGTGTTCCAGTTCCAGTTCAGTTTTACATCAGCAAGATCTTTCTCACTAGTTTTCCTAAGAATCTGGCATGACTTGCCAAGCCTTGCATTGATTTTCTTAACACCCATTCAGTTCATTCTCATATGAAGAAAGCATATTGTTATTGATAGCATGACTTTGACCTTTTTTCATTTCAAAGCCATAACCCCTCATATTATTGTACTAAGGAACATCTGACATTTTCGTGGTTATTTAAAAGAGGTCACTATTCTATCTTTAAATGGCTTTCTCTTTCCTATCCATTGGCACAGTTCTGATTATTTATTTATTATTAAATATTTTAAATATTGGCCTTCCTCCAATAGGTCAGTCTGGGTTCCAGTTTATCCAGTCATACTGGTGTTCACTTTGTTTCTAGCCCAAGTATTTAAGAGGGGAATAGAAGAAAGTTGGATTGAAATAGGAGGAAGTCTATGCCTGCATTTCCCTTTCTTCTTTGGTAAGAAAATCTTTGAAACATGGCATGTGTGCTCAAGGGAGAGGAGATGGGTGTGGAAGCACTGGGAATGATTTGTGATCTGAAATGCAGGACGGTACAGGGGTTCTCATAGCACCCTATCCTCTTCCTCTCTTCCTGGCCAAATCCTCTCTACTTCTTCCTTTCCCTTTTCCTTCTTTTTCCTCTCTACCTTGTTCCCGGTCTTTTCCCTCTTTCTCCTTTCTTCCTTCAGAACTTCCCAGAAGCCAAGTGAAAAGCAGAATATGGGGCTTTCTAAATGGTACTTGAACATTCTGTGATGGCAGTTAAGAAGCAGAGGATGGAGGGGAGGGAAATCTTTAGCAGAACTAGAAGGGAGATGGTCTCACATCTTTCAGCACCCTGCATGGAGCCAGCCTTTATACATAAGAAGTGCAGCTAAGTGAGGAATTGCTGATGAGGAATTGCCTGTCCTGTACTGTATGATGATAAATGATACTGATGATAGAGACACTGCATTTTAGTCCTCTCTTCTCATACCTTTCCCACCTTCCAATCTAATCAATCACAGAACCATGTTGATTATACCGCCTAAAATCACCAATTCCCCTTTTAGTGTCTTGAATTCTTAAAAACAAGCAAGCCAGTAGTCTGAATTTGGATTCCCTGGAAAAGCAGAACCTGAGAGAATGGCTTGAGTAGAGGTAGAGGGGTCAGAAACAGCAGCAAGGGAGTAGAGAGAGAGAAAGGATGGCCAAAAGGCCCACAGAAGTATGGAGACCACCACAGAGGGCAATGGAGTGCAATTAGCCCAGGACTGCGAAGAAGCTTAGAGAGTGCCTTCTAGAACTGTCCACTGGGGCTGTTCCCAGCTTCTCCTATGGGGGAAAGGTGCTCTCCAGAGGTGTGTTTGTGAGGATGGATAGGCTCCTGAGGCACTGGAGAAGGTCCTGAAGCAGGAGGGGGAAAGCTGTGCAGCTCCTAGAGGTGGGATGCTGCAAACAAGACAGCCTCAGCGCCCTGGGGCACTGCTCACCACAGCTGTGGCTGAAAACTGAAATGGGCTGAGGAAACGAGCACGGAGCACCAAAGGCATCTAAAACGTAACCAATGATGGACCAGCAAAGGAGAACAATGCGTCCTAACATTTGCCCTGCACTCCAGCCTAAAATACATCTTCTTTAACTCTAAGGTGACAAAGAAAACATATGATCAGGTGCTGTTTTGCTCTCTGTCCATCCTCCTGCTTTTCTGAAACAATTTCCTCATCAATTTATTACTGTTTCAACCATATTTGATTTCCGTCTCCAATACCAAAATTAAAAAGTAACCAAGGAATAAAAATACTACAAAATAAACTCAAGAATGTAGCTGTGCATTTTACTTTCTGGGATGTATTTTGCTATTTGGGAAAGAGAAATAAAGCAAAGCAATTTTTCAAAAATGAATTAATTTTAAAACACTTAAATACATTACTGTGTAATGAGAAAGGCTGAGGTTTGCTGGTGTGAAGGGAGGAACAGGATGGGGAAACTAAGTTATCCTGAGAAAGAGAAGACAAGGTGAGAGAACTACAAGTGAGAAGTGAGTCTTTCACACTACTCTGAATCACAGGCCTTGATGTCCTGAGTTTAACTTCTGTTTTGAAGCCAAAGGAAACCTATTATATGGACGTTTGGAGGAGGATAAGGGCTAAGGTTGAGAGCTGTGGTTGGTTGACTGAAAAAGTGTTTTTTGTTTAATAAATAAAAGGGGAGAGAGAGAGAATTGAAGGAGGTTTTTTTTACTCTCTTAACATCATACAATTCTTGATAGATCTTCATGCAATTCCTCCCGTCATTTTGAGTTTCCAGACTCTTCCGTGTCAGAGGGAGGGATTTCCCTAACCTGTGAAGATGGAAGTGTCTAGCAGATGATGCTGAATATCGGAGAGCAGTTCTCACAGAGGCCTTGTGCAGCTGAGAGCGTGTGGAGCTGATTCAAAATGAAGCCTGTTTTCTTTTTTGGTTGTTGTGAAAGGGGCTACCTTTCCCTGGCCCCATAAATACATCCTGTGCTCAGGACCAGCTGGGTGGGCCTGAAGAGATAAAGCAAATGCCCTAGCAGATCAGAGGACTGCCGGTACATTCCTTTCCTCCCTTCCAGATTGTCCGCAGCATATGTAAATATTCACCGGGGACAGTCTGATTAAAGTGGGCATGTTTTATGGCATCGGTTCACACCCTGGTGGCGTATCTGTCCCTGGCGGGGAGGGAGCGGGTTCTTCCTATGGCACACAAACAATAGACGGCGCGGCACATAAAACATCTCCCTGCGTCCATGACGGTTTGAGACCCACTGGCTGTGAGGAGCTGACGCCCACTAGTGAGACTTTCCTCTGCCTCTCCCCAATGTGAGAGACGTTGCTGCACCCAGTGCTCTGGGAGCCGTGCTTCTGTCGGCGACCCCCACACCTGCAAACCGTGGAGTGGGTGGGTTCCTCTAGGACTGAGCTCCTGGTGGCAGGTTTTGCTAAGCACTTGCCACCCTCAGGTGGCGAGACTCCACCCCAGAGGTGGTAATAGGTGTCTCTCTTTCTCACCGACAGAGACATTACTTGTAAATTGTGAAAGTGGGAAATGTTTCCATGTGTGTAGGGACGGTATCTATTACCTTCTTCCATTTCTCCCCATGTCCACTGCATCTCCAGCCTCCATTCATTTTGCCACACTAGTTCAGGCCATTGCCAGCTCTTCCTTGAATTACTGCCCTAAACTCCTTTCCCCAAATATGTTTCCCATATTTATTTTACAGAACTCTTTTTAAATAGGATATTGGATCATGTTATATCCTTGCTTAAAATCCTTTAAGTTTTCATGATTGCTCTTCTTAAGATAAAATTCCTAACGCTTTAGCATGAAATAAAATGCTAAGACCATGGGGGTGGGATGCATATCTGTCTTCTCACCATATATCCTTGGAACCCAGAATACTGACTATTAAATACTAAGACTTAAGAAATGTTGATAACATTTTTAGCCCCCTGTCACCTTTCTAAATTAACATTTTGCATTGCTTTTTGCTCTCACTATTCAACAATGACGTTATACTGAATGATTTGCTATTTCAGGAATAGTTCATGCTTTTTGGCCTTCTGCTCATCCAGAAAGCTAAGTAAGTATTATTTATTTATTTATTTTTAAATCACTTTCTTTAAAAAAAAAAGAATGTAAAAATAACAAGCATAGCAAGCATGCAGCTTATTAAACTCATCCACAGCTTATTCCCAGCCCCAGGCACATTTTTTTATATCACTAGCTCTGTTCTTGGTGAAGTAGAACTTAAATTTTAATTTATTTACTTTTAAAATCTTAGCAATTGGGAAGCGGACTTGGCTCAACTGATAGAGCATCTGCCTACCATATGGAGGGCCCAGGGTTCAATACCCAGGACCTCCTGGCTGGTGTGCTGAGCTGGCCCATGTGCCATGCTGCTACAAACAAGGAGTGCCGTGCTGTGCTATGCAGGGGCACCCCCGCGTAGGGGTGCCCCACGCACAAGGAGTGTGCCCCACAAGGAGAGCCACTCTGTGTGAAAAAAGTGCAGCCTGCCCAGGAGTGGCACTACACACAATGAGAGCTGACGTAGTAAGACGATGCAACAAAAAAGAGAGGTGGTTTCGCAGTGCCACCTGACAATGCAAGCAGATGCAGAAGAACACACAGCAAATGGACACAAGAGAGCAGACCCTGTGGGTGGGGTGGGGGGGAAAGAGGAGAGAAATTAAAAAAAAAAATCTTAGCAATCAAACTTCCATTTAGGGTTAATGTACTTTGGTATTGAAAGGTGGAGTCAGAGATTACCTTGGGAAGAGAATATCTTTGTTATGGTAAAATTACCAGGATGAACCCTTTAACTACACAAAAATAAAACAAGTACCCATCCACTATTCTTAGAGAAAACTCTGAATGTAGCTACTGCAAAATGAGCATTCTGTTTAGCATTGTATATTGAGTAATCCTTAGCCCAATTCCTCTATCCTTAATGAATTATAGGGATTCTTTTCCTCCAAATATAATTTTAAGTGGACTCTCTTGTCCCTTAATGTGGCATTTTTGCTAGTTAGGATAGGACAGGTTATGCTGTGCTAACAAACTATCCCAGAATTTTCAATGGTTAAACATGATATACAATTATTTCTCATGCAAAGTCTGCCAGAAGACCAGCAGCTGTAGGGTATCTTCCTTCTAAACAGTGACTCAGGAATCTAATTGCTTTGATTTTGTAGCACATATTTTACCTCCCAAGTTACTGCAGTCAAGAACTTGCAATTTTTTTTTTTTTACTGCCTATTAGGAATCACCAATTTTCCATACTCCAATATAAGTTCACATAAAGTCTACCTAATCTGGTAGCTCTTTAGCATAGCTCCCTTACAAGAAGTAGAGGAGTCATCTAGGCCATTTACATCTGGAAAACTTAATTGCTATGATCACTGTGCAAGAGGAAAACAGAACTAGAGGGTCACACAAGGCTTTTCCTGTTTCAGCAAGAAGATCACACTTATAGCCAGTCATCTAAAACTAGACATGTAGTTCCAACTTAACTGCAAGGAAGTCTTGGATACATTATCTTCTTATGTGCACAGGAAGAGGAAAATGAAATGAAACTTGGGGACTATGTAACATTGTACCTGCCATTGACTTAATTAAGAATGAACAACTAAAACTTTGGGAAATGCAAGGTATTGTGACAGCCCTGAGTGAGCCATAAGGTTGGACTTCAACCTGTGGGCGAAGGTTTTAGCTGTTCCCATTCTCAGTCATACTTAAGGAAGAAAGGTGGGCCTTGAATTTGGAGGAGGAAAGGATCATTTCATTCTCTGGACCAGAGGTTCAGGAGCCCTCAACTAGTGGAGTAAGGTGGTCTAGAGATACCCATCAAATGTGGTGGAGAGAAGAGTACAAGCTGGGTTGATCCTGTCACCACATGGGAGTCACCTGAGAGCTAGGGAAGAATGCTGGAGTTGGCTTTAGGATTTGTGAGCTCTAGGAGTGACAGCAGCTGGTCGAAAGCAGATCATTCTTGGCACTGACTTCTATAAATGCCAAACTTTCACTATATTTTTGCCCAATACAACTGACTGGTTGTGGCTATATCTTTGATGCAATGAGGGACAGAGCAGTGTCCTTGCTGTGATCAAATCTGCACACAGAGAGCCAACAGCCCAGAGAAATAAGTTATAGGATGGCACAATAAGATGTGAAAGCTCTGGCATTCTCTGGTTTGGAGGGCAGAGTGGGAAAAGGACAAATAATCTCTAGAACTGATCTATAAAACATGTAAGAATGGTTCAGAGACTCAGAAATTACTTGAGTTGGGGAAACCCTAAAGAAAATTTTGATTTCCTTTCACTGCAGGCATTTGGGAGCCTAGAGTTACTCTGGTTCAGACATGAAATGAAATATGACCTTAGTTTGTAACTTAGTTGGTGAAGTGGGATGTTAAAGTTATAAATATAATGAATGTTAGAAAAGTACTTCACAGTCTGCATTGACATACATTAGCCCTGACTTTTCTCTTCTGATAAGAGAAATTACACTTTGCAGAAGAGATAGAAAAGCACTTTGCAAGGAAAGTTAAATAATGTTATTCATCATTGTTAATGATAAATAGTAACCACAACAAAAACAATGGCAGCAAACTTACTATGACAATAACAAACATTGCAAACTTATTTGTTCTTGATATTTTCTGGACACCCACTTCACTTATTTTAATCTTTGTTTTGCTTTTAAAATTATCTAACTCATTGTGGTGTCAACTTTAGTTGCTGCATTCATCAATGTGGAAAGCCTGTAGCCTTGGACAAAAGTGTCATTCGACATGTTTGATATATTCAGCCCTGCATCAGTAATCTATTTGCAAAATAGTCCAATTTGAAAGTGACACATTTGATTCACTTGACTTTCTTTTTACTAGCACAGTAAAATTTGAAGGAATTCAAGAGATGCTAGACACTAGTCACCAAGGAGAAAGGACAATAAAGGGATGTGTAACGTACACACAAGAGAAAATTGTGTGTCATTAGTAGCTGAACTGAATGAAGAGCTCTATGAAGTCGAACTTTCCCGAACAAAAGGCAATGACATCTGGAGGGGAATGGAATCTTTTTAAGTTTTTTGTTGTTAATGAACTGGTTGATTTAGATTTTTCAACCTTTAACAAAATTTGAAATGTTTAGCAAAAGAAGAAAAATAATTGCTCATTGTCCTGCCACCAGAGAGAACTATTTTGGTATAAATCCTTCCAAACATTTTGCAACGTGTGTATAAATTATTATTATTATTTTTAACAAAAGGGGAATTAAAAAAAAAAAAGGAAGTCCTTATGTCAAGAAGCATGATTGTAAGCTGAACTTCCACTGTAAATTTGTGACCTTTTGTTGGACCCCCACTGAATTTCTCTAGGGTTAGGCATTACCAAACGAAATAGAGACCCAATCCTAGCCTCAAAGAGCTTATTAGGATTTAAGGAAGGAGTCAAGGCAGATGCATGTTCAATTTAAATCAGGGAGTGCTAAATTGAGAAATTATTACGGGACCAGCTCTGTGTCAGGTAACCACGCTGTAGGAGCAAAGGAGTAAACACCGGGGTCCTATCTCCAAGGCTCTTGTCTATAACATGGAAGACAAGGGACATGACTTACACACAACACACTAGTTTAAGATGCAAACCATTGTTAAAAACAAATATGACCTTAGGAGTTCAGAGGAGGAAGCAGTCATCATGGGCTGAAGTCGGAAGGGGCATTTTATTGAAGAGGTGGTTTTTGAGCTGGATCCTTTTTGGAGGGAAGGGATTTGGGTTGAAAGCAGTGAGTGAAGTGACAGAGTGGCCCGAATAAAGGTCCCTGAACAGCACAACAGGAGCTATGGACAGGGGAGGAGGAAGGGAGAACAGGGCTTGTGGGGACAGTGGGAGATTAGACTGGAAACCTAGGTTCAGACAGAATAGTCTGAGGCCAAAGCTCCTTCAGTATTACCCATGCCTAAGTTCCAAAGGAATTGTGGGTTTGTTTGTTTTAACTGAATCTGGGTTCTAACAGTTCTTATGAAGGAGCATTTGTTTGAACCACAGTCTAATTTCTTTAATGGAACAAAAGTTTTAATTTTTCAGAATATCTCCCGGACTTATTGAGACCCACAAGAAACCACAAGGTTCATTGTAATCATATCCCACAATTAAACTTTGAAATTGCAGTATTTTTCTCTTTTCTTATGTAAATTCAATCTAATAACGGGAAAACCTCAATGCTCAGAAACTTCTTTTTGAGATGTTCCATGGGATAGACTCATAGCAGTGTAAATCTGTGACCAGAACAGATTACTGGAATTCATATAGAACAGTAATTAAGAGGATAGATGTTGGATTCTGTTGCTGTTCACCTGTGTGACCGCAGGTAACATACTTAATATTGTATCTTTGAGCCTTCCTTAGATTCCTTATCTGAACCACAGGGAAAATGATTATGGCTGCATGGGGTTATTGTGAGGATTAAATGAGATATGCATGTAATATAACTTTAAGCATAAGAAATGTGCTTAATGATTAGTAGCAACTACTATTATAAGCAGAGAATAAATGAAGGGATTTCCTTACAGCTTCCTACTGGACTGTCTAAGGAATAGAACTGGCTGACAAGTATGGCAATTTGAATGTGCTGCACAACCAGCAGAGGACTGGTCTTAAAATGGAGGTTGTGCCAATGTGAACACAAGAATGGTACTCAGCTCTTAATGAGTGAGCATTAAGCATTGGAACATAACTTCCCCTGAATCCATAACCTATTAAGTGGTAAAGGAAACTCAACCAGCCCAAAGCATATTTTTCCTTTAGAATGAAAAGGGTTTACTGAGGATGCTCTAGCATGTGTTGATGTTGCAGAATAAGGGAAGAGAAAAGTTACATATTTGGATACTAGTTGAACCAGTGTTATTGTCTACTAAACGACCACTTTCCATTGCAGAGGTGGACCACAGAGTTTTGAATATTTTCTTGACTTTGTGCCTCTGTGTATGCTCTTCTCTTTGCCTGAAACACAGCCTATCACCAACACTTCCTGCTCAAAAGCCTGGCGGGCTCTGCTTATCCTTTAAGCGCGGGCTTTTCTGGTTTCTGGAACCTGAGGTTTAGGGGCCTCTCCCATGGGTCTTTGCAGCATTTTCGTCCTTAATTAATGTTACCCTTTTCACATTTGCCCTCATTTGTGGGGACTAAATAATAGGAATGAGGCTGAATAGTATAAACTGTTTATACATTTATACTATAAACATTTAGATAAAAGTGCTTTTAGCTAAAAGAAAGATTCCCCTCTCCCCAAAGGCCCAGGTGCCTGCCTCTCAGCTTTTAGTAAAATGTAACTCCTGCAGTTCAAAAATAGGTACAAGCAACATGTTCCAGGAAGTTTCATCAAACCTTATTCCCACTTCTTCAGATGTTGGCCTTTGAGTCCGACAGCAGTATAGGATCCAGATGGTTTAATAAGTCAAGTAAATCCTGTGTGTGTATAGCAAAATGTAAAAGTGTGTTTGAAATGTGTTTCATGGCTTTCTCCTAGAAACCCTTCGGCTAGACCAAGTCAGATGACTTAGATTTCCCTTCCACTATGGCTGCTTGCATTAAGCTCACTTACCACCACTGCAGTGAAGGGAAGGGGGTTGTTCTGTGATGCTCTGGTGTGAAATCTGCCTTCCCTCTGGGCCTGAGTCCTATGAAGGCCAGGACCGTGCCTTGCTCCCTTGTATCCTCTGAGCCCAGTATACCTATCACACAGGAGGTATCGACAAATACCCTCTGAAAAAGGGAATGAAGACTTCACCAGTGAGGACCTGGAGAGTCCTTAAAACCTGAGCCCAAATTATTAGAAACCGAGAGCTGGTTTCCTCTTCTTTAAGTTTGGGGAGGGCTCTGTCTCCAGGACATTAAAATTGCTAAATCACCTCCTCAGGGAGGAGAGGAAGTTTATCTCCCTGCCACGACGAGAGGGCGACAAACTTTCTAATGCTGCAGAGAAAAAAAAAGTCAACCTAACTCAGCTCAACTATACAGTATTTTTTTCAATATCAGAACTATACTTCGGGGTTAAGAGCTTCTGAAATTGTTTGTAAAATGTCTTTTATTTTTTCCAGAAAAAGAGTACATAATTTTTATCAGAATCTCAAGTTGTCTGTGATCTCCCAAAGGATAAGAATTCTTGCTCTAGAGCCTTCCATTAAATGGGCCCAGAGGGATCCCTTTCAATATTGTCATCAGGTAAAAAACATTGAAGCTACCACTGTTGGAATGCTTTATTTTCCTCCATATATAAATGCCATTTCTGTGCTTGGTGATGTTGTTTGGTCAAAGAGAGTTCTGTGCTTGTGAGCCGAATTCCTTTTTCATTTAACAGTAGTGGTCAATGGCATACTTACATGTCTGTGTAACCTTCCCTCTTCTATGAACTTCCTTATCCAAAACTGAGAGCTAGGATTCTGGTTCAACCATATAGAAGCTTTGTGCTTTGGAAAATTGCCTAACCTCTCTTTTTATTTTTGTTTAAAATTTTTTAAAATTTTATTTTAAAAGACACTTTAGATTACATAAACATATAGAAAACGTAGGGGATTCCCACATACCACACCCTTTCCCCCTCCCATACTTTCCCCCATTAACAACATCTTTCATTAGTGTGGTACATTTGTTTCAATTAATGAACATATATTGAAGTCATTGGTACTAACCATGGTCTATAGTTTATATTATGATTTACATTTTGCACTGCACGATTTTATAGGTTTTGACAAAATGTATAATGGCCTGTGCCCATCATTGTGAGGTCATGCATAACCCATATTATACCTATTCTTCCCTCTCCCACCTCTCAGAACCTCTGGCGACCACTGCCCTTATATCAGTGCTAAAAGTTCTTCCATTACTAGAATAATAATACTTCTACTTTAGTCCATAGTTGCATTCCCGCATTATGTTTGTTCATTCCTCAATCTTGAGGATATTGGGATGGGTGACGCCCGCTCTGCTTCGGATTGACAGGGAACTTAGATACCATGGCAGATGGATGGAACTGTCTTGTTTGCAGTTGTAGATACTCTCTGGTTTTTTTTGGTATGGGCATTGTCCATCATCATCCTTTTGTTAGTTGTCCTGGGTAAGTCCAACGAACTGGAGAGTAGGTGTTGACTGCAACAGAGATTCAGGGCTCAACTAATATATGAACAGCCAGAAGATTTAAGTCTCTGGGACATATATTTAATAGGTATAGTATTAATTATAGGTTCAAATAAAAGGGGATTAAGAATCATGTGTAGGAAAATTATAAATGAGTCTAATGCCAATAAATTGGGGAGATAGGTTATCATATATTCCAAGGTAAGGCCCACTGACAGGGTGCCAAATTCCTGGGGTTGTCTGCCCTGCCTGCAGTGTCTAGATGTCTCTCAAACCCTCAGGAACCCCCCTGCTTGAGGCACTGTTTACTTTAACAGTTAGTGAGATTCTCCTGAAACTTGCGTAAGTGTAACCCCTGGAACGTCCTCCCGACTCACTTTGAAATCTCTTAGCCATAAAATCTCATTTGTGTTTAATATTTCCCCCTTTTGGTCTAGGCCTTTTTCCAAGTGCATCATTAGTTGGCGCTTGGTAACATCCCTTGGTGCCAGGGTCATGTCCCACGCTGGGGGGAAGCAGTGCATTTACATGCTGAGTTTGGCTTAGAGAGAGGCCACATTTGAGCAACATGGAAGCTTTCTGGAGGTAACTCTATGGCAATACATAATATGAGGCTAAGTTGCCTAATTATTCTAAGTCTTGGTTTCCTCACATTTAAATATAATGTTCTTCACCTCTAAGTAAAGCATAAAAAGAACATCTGTGTTTTTTTTTTTTGGCTCACGGGATTGTTCATTCATTCTTTTTTTACCTAGTGGGTATTTCTGGAGGGCCTGTTGTGTGCCAGGTACTACTCTGGCAGTGAACAGACAGACAACGTCCCTGTTATCGTGGAGCAAATATTCCAGGGGGAGGAGTCAGATGATAAATGAATAGAAAAAGAGGAAAATGTCAGATGATGATGAGTGCTGTGAAGAGAACTAAATAAAGTGATGCAACAGAGAGTGACTGGCTGGCTAGTTTGGACTGGGTCATAATGGAATGGTTCTCTGAGGAGGTGACATTTAAGACTGAATCTGAAGATCAAGGCAGAAAGGAAACAGCTAGCACCACAGAACCTGAGGCAGGCACGGACTTGATGTCTCTAAAGAATGCCAGTGCGGCTGATAACTGAGAGGTAGGCAGGTAGGGCTTTGAAAATCAAGGTAAGGAATTTGAAGTGGATTTTAAGGACACTGGAAGCCTTTGGAAGTGGTTTAAACAGGGGAATGATGTGATCTAAAATACTTTTTAAAAGATCCATCTAGCTGATTTGTAGAGAATTAATTGTAAAAGGGTGAGCATGAAAGCAGAGAAACTAATTAAGAGGCTATTCTAGTAGTCCAGGCTAAAGACAATGGTGGCTTGGACGAAGGTGGAGGTTGTGAAGATGGAGAGAAGTATTTGATGGCAGGTGTGTGCCTGACGTTGGCCTATGCTTGATGCACAGTAAGCAGTCAATAAATTCTAGTTGTTATTTTTATCATCATTATTTCTATTGGCTTGGTGAACTGACACTGGACCAAGCAAGGAGTCAACATAGCAGGGGTTTTAAAATATTGTTGATCTTAAAGCAAATTTGGTAGGGTAAAACAAATATTCTTTGGATACAGAGGTTTAATTACTGTTACTTTAAAAAAATTTTTTAAAATTGAAGTATATCATTCATACATAAACATGCATGAACAGTAAAGTGTATAGTAAAGATTGTGAACTTATAAACATACATAACATCACACAGGGGTCACATACATCACCCCTCCACCAACACTTTGCATTGTTGTGAAACATTTGTTACAAACTATGAAAGGGCATCATCAAAATATTACTATCAACTATAGTCCTTATCTTACATTTGGTGTATTTTCCTCCCAACCCATGCTATTTTTTAAAAAATATATTTTTGTTACAGATGTTATGAACTGGCAAAACAGTCATACAGATGTGTAGATTTTACATAAACTCCACACCATGGTGGAACATTGGTTACAGATTATGAGATAATATCATCAGATGTTATCACTAATCATGGTCCATAGCATACATTTGGCACAATTTTTCCATACATTACTATTGCTTTTTAAGCACTGTCTTGGATGCATTTTTTCCCAACATTTTTCTCTTTGTGTTTTGAGAGGAAATCCATCATTTACTTCTTTCAGGACACACTCTTCAGTCACTGTGTAGTGATACTATTCTGATTATCTTCAAATGACAGATGTGAAACAGTGAATTCTAAATTGTGCAGAAGATGTAATATATTGCATTGCTTTGGAATTTATTATGAGCAAGGATTTGTAAAAAATTAGGGAGCTAATATCCAGGAAGAAAGCAAAACCTGAAAATGATATAAAGAGATTAAGATATTTATAGTTACATGTCATGCAATTTGACACCAGAAAAAGCCAAATGAAGTAGTAATGTTCTGAAAGCAACTGGCAATTACCAAGACCACTAAGCTTTGAGTCAGAGAAACATGAAGACTAGTGACTTTCATACATATATATATAGTGGCTACAGAGTTATTTAAACTTGTAAAATAAGAGAGCTAGTCTTTGTCTTTTTTTCCCCTATTCAGAAATGAGTGTTTGGCACTACACTTTAACAAATGCACATACTTATCAAATAAGCTTGTATTTACAAGTTAAATTATTCTGACACTGCAATCTTAAATGAAAGACGGACATCACTGCACTACTTCAAGGTGATGCTGATCTCTTCAAATGTTAGAATTCACTGGAGTAAGGCTGGCTTTTCATCAAATGATCCCATCACTTCAGAGTAATCCCTCTAATGAGTGAAAATATAGCAACACATTGTAATAAAACACTAGATTCTAAATGATACTATTCTACTAGGTCAGAGAGAGTTTGTTTTCAAGTGTGGGCACCAATATTATCTGTGCACTTGTGGCTTCTAGATATACTGAAGCAGTTATTTAGGTTTACTGAGTGCCCACAGCAGGACAATAATTTTGGCAATGCATTTTGTTGCCTTCACAATAAGTGTCTGTATATAAGAAGTATAATAAAGAGATAGTTGAATCATTTTTTAAGTCAACAAAACAAAATCCTCTAAAATACAGACATAAGAACAGCATTCCCCAAAGTGTATTCCATGGTTCACTAGTTCTTTAAAGCATCACTTGAAAGAAATTTCAGATGCACTGCTTTATCTCTCTTAGACATGCATAATACGTATTAGCATGTTAATACTTCAGATTAATTCTTTAGTTTTTAATTACAACCCATTTAACTATGTTCAACCCAGCTTTCCTAACTCTAGTTGATGGAGAAAATTTCATTATTTTTCCCAAAAAAATATCTATTTGGCAGATACTACTAGATGTTATAATAGCCAGAATAACTCAGGATATCCTGTGGTAACAAATCAAACCTGAAATTTCAATGGTTTAACCGAACAAAATTTATTTCTTCCTCACATAAACTCCAATGCAAGTCACCAGGGGCTATTTCTAGGCAGTGACTTGGGGATCTAGGCTTCTTCCATCTCATGATGCCACCATCTGAACACTTTCCTCCAGAGTTGCTGCTGTGGGGGAAAAAAATGGAGGTGACACACTAGCTCTCAAATGCCTTTGACAGAACTGGCACTTGTAACATCTGTTCACATTTCATTGACTGTAGTTGCCATATGGTCCAGTCTAATGTAAGGGGACTGGGAAGAACAGTCACCTTCACTATGTGCCTAAAAAGAGGAGAACTGGGAAGTGAGCATTAATTCACTGCAACAATAGACCAGCTAATACTTATTCTCCCCTTATTCTTTATTTATTAACTTTCATTTTAAGTTGTGCATGCTCATAGGCTAAGATGGTCCAATGGCATAAGATAAACAGAAAGAACAATACGTAATAGTGAACGTGAAGGGTTGCTGTTAGTGCTAGGTGAGTCTGAGCTATCCACCACAGCTGCAGCTGAAATCAGGGGTGGATCAAGGCTAAATGACGTGGAGCACCAAAGATTTATTTCATGAGGCTACCCCTTGCACACCTAGATCTGCTTATATCCCACATTAAGTCCATCCTGCCACCATGTCTTAAAGCTCATGGCCAGTCCCAATCTCATTAAAACAATCAATATAAGAAAATTAGCAGAACAAGCTATAGTACCTGCACCTGCAGCTGGTTCTCTGGCTGTAATTAATATTTATCATCTCCCTCCTCCACTACCCATTCTAGATTTCCCTCACTCTTGGCCATCACTTTTGCTGCTTTAGATTGCTTGCCGAATAGAATGATTCAGACCTTTGTTTCTGAGACTCTGACTCCCTGGTTACCATGTTCTTGTTAGGCTATGGTTGCTGTAGTTTTCCATTTACCATTCAGGAATGGAAGTACCAAGAGTCACCTCAGCGAGCGTCCTGAGTTGCAGGCATATGCCTTCCTGCCCTTATTATATAGCAGCAACCCCAGCTTCTCACACTAATCAAGAGATAGCCCTCCTACAAGGATAGTAACTCCATCGTTGACTGTTGGTCCACAGGCATGGAGAGTTCAGTGTGATCATGTAGCAGATGAGGCTTCAGGTTCAGTGGAACCCTACATGTTCCTGATGGATAGGTAGCAACACTGGGATCCAGGACCTCTCATTTAGCAGAACCCAAGTTTGTAGGAAAAGGAAGCACAAAAAATTCAGTAAGTTTCTGGAAGTGATGGTGTGAGAGACTGATTTTACCTTTTTCCTTCCATCCCTGGACCCATGAATTTTAGCTATTGGGATGCAGCAGCATATGTCAGCAGTTGGTTCAGTCATCCTAAAGGAATTCTCTAACCTGGAGGGTTTTGTCCCTGAGCTTATGACTTTTCTGAATCTTTAATAGGCCATTCCACTATTCTCTCAGATCTCCTGCTTCTGGATGAGTGATTTATGGTTGGACAAGTGAATCCTGTGCTTATGCATCCTTCCTACTAATATACACGCTTTGCTGTAAAATGTGTCCCTTCATGTTATATGGGACTCCATGGAGGTAATCAGGGATTATAAAGGATCTTAGATAGTGTGTCAGTAGAGATAGTGTATGTAAGGAAGGCAAACACATGTAGAGTAGATTCCATTTCTGCTCTGGACAAATCTTGGCACCCTCTAGAGAGGAATGTCTCAAGACATTGAGAATGACACTAGTCTTTCTAATATGACTAAGGAAGACTGATTGCTTCTAATTTACTACCTTAGTTTGTAGAACAATTTCAGGAGCCTCTTTTTGGCCTTTCCTACCATAATGGCTCTTAATTTACAGGTCATGGAACCAGTGTGAGGGTTTTGTGAGCTAAGCATGTCTGTCATAATTATGCACTCAAGGCCTAGGGAACTAGGCACAAGGTGGGCTCACTTATCCATTGCAACTACCATAAAATTAACTTGGGCTAGAACTCCATTTACCACCTGACCTCTAAGAGTTCCCACTCTAATGTCCCCTAGGCTCAATGGCAGCTCAGACTGTGTATTCATCAACACTCAAGGTATTTGGGTATTTCCCTTTTCCTAGTGTACATTTAACCTAGTAAATGCCTATAGGTCCCTTTGAGGAAAGACAAGGGCAGAATTTATTATATATACTTATATACTTGTAATGGTTCTTCAGAGTCTTTCCTCTTGGATGGGCTCTGGGTCTAGGAATTGTCATATTTGGAACTCAGGTGAGGGATTGTGATTTTCCGTTGTGATGCCTGGCAAGGATTTCTCTTTGCCAGGTCTGGATTTTTTTCTGGTTATTCAAGTCAGGCAACACTGTAGTCAGGTACACAACTATTTTGCCCATAGGAACAGTATGATCTATTGCCTTAGGTTCCTGTAGGTCAACATACCCTGGTTCCACTCTGACCTTGCTGTCTGTTACTGTAAATATATTTGTCTCTGTTACCACCTGACCTTTGCTAATCCCCAAATCCTGTGACCCTCCTTGACACTAGAGAGCCTAGTAACACAGAAACATCCTTTATCATCAATACTGACCCACAGAGGACAGCCACCCTTGAGCATCTCAAAGATACCAGTGTCCCTAAACCAGCAGGGTCCATTAGAACTGTTGTGGGCCCTAGGTGCTTTTGCTTCATGGATCCATATACATTAAGAAATAATAAAAATTGTATTTTACAACTGTGCTGATATAAAAACAAATATAATCTTTTACCCTAAAAGCTCAGTTTTTTCCTTCTGATTTGAAAAGAAATGAAATCATTTTCATGGACCCCTAAAAGTATTGGGTCTACTGTGCTTAATGGATAAGTCAACTCTGCTCACTAAGTGCACCCCTTTTGCTTTAGTGAAGGGAGTGTTCTCTGGACCCTTCGAGAAAACATAATCAAATGCTGGATTCTCTGGTTGTACCTAATACATTTACCCTAACGTTCTTACCTTCTTGAACCTTCTGATGCTTTCCTTCCTCAATACTCTAAAAAAGGCAATTCTGGCATCTCCACTTCATTTACCTGCAGGTGATATCACATCTAAGCTTTAAGGACCCATATCAATGGGATAGTAAGGTCAGTGGTGTATTAAGAGTGCAACCATGATTATAGATTCTCCCCAAACAGTTTTATGCTCAGGCACTTCCCTCCTTCTCCCTGTTCTGTCCAACAACCTTAGGATCCCCTCTCATAGGTTACCCTAGTTTCAGGTGATCCTACAATCCTTTTGATGTATTTCTCTGCTATGTTTTTAGGAGCAGAGCCTGTATTTCTCCCTGGGGCTTTTTGAGCCCTCTTGCTATTGCTTAGAAGCAGTGAGAGGAGGCATGGGCTTATCTCAAGGAGGCCAAACATAATCTTGTAGGGCATCCATCTCAGGAGATTTGCATGTTTTCCAGGGGCAGGGGTCCTTGAATTCAGGGCAATCTGGGGTCCATGTTTTTCAGGCACACTACCAAGTTATCCCCATCCAAGGTCTCTGATTCCTACTTCTTTCCTCTCAGGACCCTAAATTTGTCATAGGAGACCTGTTGATGCTGCTCGTACATGATTAAATCCTGGGTCAGAGTTTAGCTTAGTCAGTCCTGCATTTGTTACAGTGCTGCCATGAAGAACTTGTGGCTTTCACAGCATGCCAAAGTTGATCATTGGCTTCTGGAGCCTGCTGTTATCTTTATTTAAGGCTTGAAGCATTCCAAGGCAGGTGACAAAAACTAGCCAACTCCTCAATCCTTGTAATTACCCCTGCTCCCACGCCATTTAAGTGCCAGAGCTTCTGCATAACCAGATACTTCCTCTTCCCCCTGGACCTCATCCCAAGGCACACACAAGGTAAGAGCTTCCGTAATTGGGATGCCACACAATGCTAGGACTTTCTCCACCTACCTACTGCCAACCATCTGCCTGGGAGCAAGACAATTCAAGAAGCCCAGTTTGAAAGTCAGCTCTCTGGGGCCACTTCCAGTACCTATTTAATTTGTATTCCTACCAAAAGCAAGACCTGACAAAAGACTGGTAGTTTATTTGGGAGGTTATCCCAGAAGTAAACGTGAGGGAACATGGGGAATGAGACAGAGAAGGAGGAAAAGCCAATATCAGGGTATGTTTATTGAGGTCGATGCTGTAATTAATGGGGCTGGATTCCACCAGGACGCTGGCAAGAATGCAGAAGTCCCCCTGGAATTGTCTGTCTGAAGGAGAGGAGGCTGGAGTCCTTACCCACTGGCTCCCATCTCGCCTGTGTAAAGGTTGTTCCTGGGGGCTTCACCTTCCCTGCACTTCCAGGCTGCAAGTACACATGTGAAGACAGAACAGTTTCAAGGTTGGAGAAAGTCCTGAGTCAGAAGGAAGCAGAAAGTCACGGGGACTGTTTTTGAGGCAAAGAGGCTGCGATGAGTCTGAGTGCACTTGGAGCTATCCATTGCAACTGCGGTTGGAATCGCAGCCGTGGGACCCTGCTTTAGTTCCTCAGGTTGCTCAAGCAAATACCATGAAATGGGTCAGGTTAAACAACGGGGAGTTATTTCTCACAGTTTCGAGGCTAACTGAGAATCCAAATCAAGTTGCCGTCAAGGCGATGCTTTCTTCCAGAAGGCTGGTGTTCTGGAACTGGCTGCAGATGAGCATTGGCTTCTCTGGCATATGGCAAGAGACAAGGCAACATGTCCTGGTCTCTTCTCTTCCTTCTCTTCCGGTTCCACCAATGTCCAGCCTTTTGCTTCCTGTGGCTTTCTCTCTCTCTCTTTGAATTTCACTCCTCTTATCCAGGACCTCTGTAATAAGATTAAGACCCACCCTGCTTGAGGTGGGCCACACCTTCTTAACTGAAGTAACCCCATCAAAATGTTCCATGTTCACCCACAGGAATGGATTAACTTTGAGAACTTGTTTTTCTGGGGTACAACAGCTTCAAACCATTTTGCAGCATCTGCTACAAAAACGTCAGAGCAGAATGTTAGATGGAAGTTGGGCCATTGATTACATCATCATACCACTTATAAGTCTTGGATGCCTGAATTTTCTGCTCCTGGACTTCTTAATTCTTTATTTATTTAAGCCATATAGTGGGGTGTTTTATTCCTTAAAGTTGAATGCAATTCTAAGTGATACACATATTAACATTATTTAAAATACTGTACAGCACTATTTGAGAAATCCTTCTTTAAATGAAAAATTAGTCAAAATGGCTTTCCCTATAGTATAAAAATTTTCTTCCATATTTTACCCTTTCTATTAAGATTTTGACTCTCCCATCACTTTTAAGCAAGGATATATTTATAATTTATTCTTTGAGGTATTTGGTATTTAATATGACATAAGAGAATGAGTATCTTAGATTAGAAGATAAGCTGAGTAGAATGTGAGATTTGAGTTGGGTTACTTGAGACCAATTAGAGATTTGAAATAATTGAGATATTTCATTATTTGCAGGCTATTTATGGTGGAATGTTAAGGGAAAAGGAGAGGAAAGAACAGGGAGCTGTATGATGCTTCTAATCTGGAAATGCTGTTTAATGGGTGTCTCCTAAAACAGGATGGAGACAAGAATTTTGTACAGAATGTGTATTTTTTTATATTAATAAGCCTGTTTTGTTATGGGTGAAAAAGAAATTCAGGCATCAACACTTTTAAAACTAGAGTAATTATTGCTTATATTTATAGAGATTTCTTCAGTGTTGGTCCAAGAGAGGTCGTCTTGATGAAGTGTTTCCAATTTCCAATTTTTCAGATTTCTGAAATAATCCTAAATTTCAATTGCAATTACAATAATTATTTTTATGCCCAATTAGACAGTATCAGTTTTTTTTTCTTGTTACCTGAAGGCATAGTTCTCTACATGGATGAGTCAACACCAGATTATTTGTAGAGTAGGCAGACATGGATATCTATTTACTGCTACCCTGCAAGATGCTGGAAAGAGAGATGGGTCAAGTTATGATTGAGATCAATCAGCATCTTCCTCCTAAAAGAGCAAGTTTGAGGGTGAAAGAGAAAAAGATGTGGGTTGGGCTTCATACTGCAATTTCTCCCTGTCTAATCATTTTGGATCTTGTTATTTGGTTGTTTTTTCTTGACTGATCAACTTGTTTATTGTTTCATAACTATTGAATGCCTATGATGTCCTTAGTTTCTAAATTTCATGGAAAAAATGTTTATATTATACAACTGGTGAGATGATGATGAGACAAGTGCATTTATGAAATTTTGTATTTTTTAAGGATGACTTTTTACGTAAAGTGAAAATGATGAGCATATAAAAAAGAATTAGTTTTGTTGTTGCCTAATAGAACTGATTAAATACATGGACAGATGTATTTAATCAGATCAGGATGCTCCTCTAATGGATTCAAGAAATCCCAAGAGAATAAAATCTGTTTATATTGATATCTTGATTGCTATAAATCTCCTAGGTCTATATAATAATAATACACATACCTTTTGGCATATTGTTCTTAGACCAGAGACCCAGAAATCACTTTTTTCCATAGGGGAAGGAATTCATATGTATTATTATTTGCCCATATCTGAAAATAACAACATTAGTGCAGTACTAAGCTGATCCATTCTTCACGTATAAGGATAAGAAAGAAATGCTGGATATAGCATAGCATTTAAGGTGCATTCTGTGCACAGCAAGATGGCTGCTGTATTGGCTGACAGAGACACAGATGCAGGCAGGTGCATGCACATTCCTATTTACATGGGAAGAGAAACAGAATAGGAGCTGAAGTAAAAATATACAAGGCCATCTAGGAAGGTCCTGCATTCAATTTGGGGGTGGGTGGGGTGGGTGAGAACTGTTCTCTAAATCAAGACACTCCAGGTTTCAGTGTCCTCATATTGAAATCTGTAGAGGAGAAACGGTGGCTAGACTTATGGAGATGCTGCAGTGGCATTTCTGCTGCCTGCCTTGCTCCAAACCAGCTTTTTAACTATTCTGTGACTCAGTTTCTTCATCTATAAAATGGATGCAATAATAGGAACTTTCCTCATAGGGCAGTCATGAAAACTAATTGAGTAAATACATGCAAAACATTTGGAATACCACCTGGCTTATAATAAACATTCAGTAACTGTGAGCTGCCACCAACATCATCATTGTTGTCGTTTTCATCATCATCATCATCATCATCATCATCATTATCACCACCTTTGTGTCATATGTATCCTACTAGGCAGGAAGGTAAGTTGAACTTTAATAAATACAACTTTATTAATTTGAACCCCCAATAAACTGAAGGTGTTAGGGTGAAAAGGAGATTAGTCCTCTCCAAGGAAGTAGATTTGTGGGTGCAAACTTTATTCAGAGGCCATGCCTTGGCAAACAGAGAACTGAGCTGGTCGTTAGATGATTACCTGATCACTTTTATTTCTGCCTCTCCTACTAATTAGTTATAACTCTGGGCACATTACTTTACCTTCTTTTTTTTTTTTAAAGATTTACTTTAAAAATTTATTTCTCTCCCTTTACGCACCCCCCCCCCCCCCCCCCCCGCCGTTGTCTGCTCTCTGTGTTCATTCCCTGTGTGTTCTTCTGTGTCTACTTGTATTCTTTGTCAACGGCACCGGGAATCTGTCTCTTTTTGTTGCATCATCTTGCAGTGTCAGCAATCTGTGTGCACGGCGCCACTCTTGGGCAGGCTGCACTTTTTTCGCGCAGGGCGGCTCTCTTTACAGGGCACACACTCCTTGTGCGTGGGGCTGCCCTACACGGGGAACATCCCTGAGTGGCATGGCACTCCTTGCGCACATCAGCACTGCGTGTGGGTCAGCTTCACCACACAGTTCAGGAGGCCCTGGGTTTGACCCCTGGATCTCCCGCATGGTAGGTGGACACCTTATCAGTTGAGCCAAATCAGCTTCCCTACTTTACCTTCTTGAGACTCTTTCAAGTCATCTGTAAAATGGGAATAATACCGACTCCCATCAGCCCAAAGAAGCTTTGTGGGGCAAGCATGAAGGCACATGCCAGAGCCTCCTGGAGCAGCTGAACCTGACAGACTGAGCCCTGGCATATTTAGTCAGATGGTGCTGTATTTTCTCCTCACTTCCTCTCTTGTTGCTTTGACTGCATTGCCTGTTTCTGATATAGGGAACCTGTTCCACAACAGCTTTTCTGGGTAACTAGACCTGGTGTTTGAAGTTCACTGATGCTCTGGGGAGGCTGTCCAGCACACTTCTGATTCTAGCCTGCTACACCTCTCCTATGCTCCAGTGTGACATCTACTCAACAATTTGTTGCTAAATTCAAATGAGATCATGCTTACAGAGAAGTTTTAGAAACTCTTTAATGCTGCATGTAACAAATGCATGTAAGTCAGGATGTTTGGTTGCAGGTACAGCACCCAACTCAAACTAGTTAGGGCCAAAAGGGCCTGGTAGGGGTATCTCACATCACCAGCTTGAGAAGTAGAGTGATACCTGAGCCCAGGGACATGAGCATCTAAGCTTTGAACATTGCAAGGATCCTTTCTCTGTCATCTCTGCTAAGGCTGCCTCTTTCTGCACGTTGGCAGTTTTCTGTTTCATGACAGACAGGTTTCCTCTAGCTGGCAAGGAACATAGTCACTCTCAGCTCTTGTGCCTTATGCTCACGGCTATGTCATCAGAAAGGGATTTCCTTCTTCCTTCAGGTTCATTTTGAAAAATCCCAGGGAAGATGATCAGGGAAGTGGAGTCAGCTCCATTAGAACAGAAAGAGCAGGGAGCTTTTACCCAAAGAAGGGGAATGCTGTTCCCAGAAGAGAGGGGATATCACCTAAGGTGATATCCATTGTAGTGTTGCTATAATCTTTACCTCGTGGGCATGTGCATGTAGTTCTCTGGCTCAGGATTAGGTACACGAACAAGCACATGAAGCCTGGCCCACCTCTGAGTTCCAGCTGCAGTACTGGTGGATATTTCCCATGCACACGACAATAACTTACGTCCCGCACCTGCTGCATCTCCTCACTTTTCTGAAAACAGGGCTTTCTCTCAGTCCAAGGGAAGGCAGGCGACTTAGAAGCGCAGAAGAGTTAATGCTACCAGCAACAGCCCTCAACTAACAGGGACAAGAGCCAGTGAATAAATGCCCCAGTCTCCTGTCCTTAGGAGGGACAAATCTGAAGCACAAAGTTAACAGTTCTTTGAGGGTCTGCAGCAGGACCGAACCCTACATATCTCTAGTGGTAGCCAGCTAAACAATGCACCCTTCATTGGATTTTCTTCTTTCTCATCTCACTTGTTCTGCTGTCTCAATCCTGCTTCCTGGGAGCACTTCCCAAATAAAATACCTACTGCTAAGTCTTTGACGTAGCTTCTGCTTTTAGAGAACCCAAACTGAGACAGGCACACACATATGTACACTCTTCTTTTGTTGGGTCAGCAGTAGTAACAAAAACCTGAATTCCCTTTTGAAGTCCAATTATGCTCATAGAACAGTATTCTGCTCTCTTCCTTTGGCACTGACCCTCCCAGGCAATGTTTGGGAAGATGGACTTGCTAGCTCCCTGCCAACATTCAGGAAGGATCTGCTGAACACAAATGTTCATCTTCTCTTGTTACAGAGCAATCCAAGGCTCCTAGAGTATTCCTGAGGGTCTTGATTGTATCTTTTGTTTTGGGACTCTGTTCTGTGCCTGGATGATTCTTTTTTGTATGATGTTGCCAAACGGCAGTGCTGGTCTCCTCTTCTGGAGTTCATGTGTGTGCCTTTGGAGCTAGAGGACTCCTCCCAGACAGCAGGCTCTTCATGTTACTATTTGAGCATGAAAGACTTTCTCATGAGTGGAGGGAGGAGAAGGAAGGGTGGGAGAGATATCACCTATAGTGATGAAAAATAACAAACAGAGCATCTGTCCTTTATTGCTAGAAAGTGAATCACTTGATCCACTGTCCTTGTACCCACTTGCTATTGTACAAGATTGTGGAGATGGAGGAAGAGAGGAAGGAGTATGGAAGTGGGACATGTGACTGTGGGTGCTTCTCCTTCCATGCTGGACCTGCTCTAGACACCTACCTTCATAGTCAGAGTAAAAGAGTAGACGGTGCACTCAGCAATGTAAAGGTGGTTCTTGTTTTCTCACTGTGATTGGTAATTGCAAGATGAAATCTGACTTCACAGAAAGATGCATATATGGGAACTACTATGGAGAAAACTTACCTAATGATTGATTGGACATGTTTGACCTCTTAGCTTTCTTATAGGACCAAGCACATATCTTATTTATTTGCTGTTGTCACTTTCCAGTATTGAAATATTTTTTCTTTTTTTCTGATTTAAAAGTAACACATGTTCATTATTTTACAAATCAGTTAATGAATAAAAGCATAAAATGACTTTTGTTAAGTTCTCATAAGTACTAGATAAATAAAAATAGATAGATGCCTTTACAAAAATGTACCATATTATACAAATATTTAAAATAGCTTTTGTAGGTTTTGATAAGTAACAAGATAAATAAGAATATATCAATAGATGTATTTGTTTTACAAAAGTGAATGCATAGTATACAAATATTTATAATCTGCTTTTTCTATTTGATATTTGAAGGACATATTTTTTTGTTAATATGTCTGCCTATATACTACCGCTTATATGGCTACACATTCCCTTGTAACTTTGGCTGGGTGCCAATTGATGGGTGTTCAAATTATTTCCATTATTTCATTGTAATCAAAATTGTTGTGGTACAACATTCTTAGACACATAATATGTGTACACTGGATTGATTATTTCCTTAGGATAAAGTCCTAGATGTGAAATTGCTTGTTCAAAGGATACATACATTTAAAAATTGTTAATTAATGACCAAATGATCCCCCAGAGAGCATTTAACAACTTACTCTTCTACTGAGAGTACCTGTTTCTCTGGTCAGCAGTAGGTGTAATCACCCTGATAAGGAAAATGTTATCTCACATTAAGTATGCAGGTGTTTAATTACTATACATGCATCTTTCATGTATTTAGTGGCTTTTTTCTCTTTTTAAAACGTAATTAATTTATTTCTCCTCCCTTGTTCTTTGTGCTCACTGTCTACTCTCTGTGTCCGTTCATTGTGTGCTTTCTGCATCTGCTTGTTGTTGTTTTTAAGAGGCACTGGGAACTGAACCTGGGACCTCCCATGTGGGAGGTAGGCAACCAATCACTTAAGCCACATATGCTCCCTGCTTGTTGGGGCTCTCATTGTGTCTCCTTGTTGCATTTCCTTGTTGTGTTGTCTCATTGTGTCATCTCATTGCATGATTTCATTGTGGCATCCCATTGTGTCAGCTTGCTGTCTTGCTTGTCTTCTTTAGGAGGACCTGGAAACCAAACCTGAGACCTCCCATGTGGGAGGCAGGCACCTAACTGCTTGAGCCACATCTGCTACCCCCTGTTTTTCTTCTTTTGGGTATTGGCTGTTCAAGTTCTTTTTTCATCTTTCTATTGGGTGTTCATGTGTTTTTCTTATTGGTTTGTAAGAGCTCTTTTTTTACACTTAATGAGGTCATTAACGACTTATAATTCATATGTTTAAAATGCTTAAATAGGAGTTTTACCATACAATAATTATAAGTTTTTTATAAATAAACCTTTCAATCTTTGTCTTTTCCTTTATGTTTCAAATTCTGGTTTGAAAAGTTTTCCATACCCAAAGATTATAAAATTCACTCATATTTTCTTTTATGATTTTAAACAACTTTTAAATATTCAGCTTCTCTAGACAAGTTTGGCATAACAGATCAAGTAAGGTAATTTTGTTTTCTTTTCTTGGATGTTTACAGTTGCTCCTAGAGCAATTAAGATTCCCAGGATGCTGACTTTTATAATTATTCACTAGTTTTCCTGATCTAGCTACTGCTTCTGGGAGGAGGGGATGGAAAACTGCCAGTAGGGAATCAACATAGTATTCAGGCTTAACTTACCAGGTTATCGGAAGCTTATGGTGATGTCCAAATCCCCAAAGTTGTAATTTTGCCAGCATGTTTTGATTACTAATCTGATCTCTTTTACTCTCATTCCAATCTTTCTCTAAGATCTGCTTTTCATGCAGAGAATTTCCTAACCATTGTATAAGTGGTGAACTTATGGCATACGTTCTTTCCTATCAGACAGTTTAACAAAAATTTCCTCAAATATTGTGCCATTTTTACTCGTTCACTAGTTCGTTCGTTCATTCATTCATTCACTCATTCACTCGTGTTTGCATCAGGGCAGAGTGCCAAAGAAACAGGCAACCTTGTTTAGATTGCTCAGGATCACAAGCCAGTCCTTCAATAAAGAAAAGAAGGGTACTGTTGGTCTTTTATTATGATTTTCCCACCATTCTCCTTCCCTCTCTTCTCTCACCCAATTTCAATGCCATTGGATTACATTCAGAGCAAAAGCAGACTCTCTTCATGCTGCAGGCATCCACTAGATCTCCCCCATGTTTTTTTAAATTAAATTAATTAAAATTTATTTATTCCCCCCCCCCTTGTTTGTGCTTGCTGTCTGTTCTCTGTTAGTTGTCTTTTTAGGAGGCACCAGGAACCAAACCTGGAACCTCCCATGTGGGAGGGAGGCACCCAATCCCTTAGGCCATCTCTTCTTCCTGTGTGTTGTGCCTCTCATTGTGTTCCCTTGCTGTGTCTCTTGGTTGAGTCATCTCACTGTGTCATCTTGTTGCATCAGCCCATTGCAACAGCTCGCTGTCTTGCTCATCTTCTTTAAGAGGCACCGGGAACTGAACCTGGGACCTTCCATGTGGTAGGCAGGTGCCCAACTGCTTGATCCACATCGGCTTCCCTTTCCTTATATTTTACTATTGAAATTTTTTGGTCCAAAAGCAGCTGTTGTGTGCATATTATGTATGATAACCAATAGATTCTTTCCACGGTGATCTCATCTGAGATCCAGGGTGGCTAGACCATAGTTTATTTGTTTTCAAGTACTTTTTTCCTGATCACCTGGAAAATCCTTTCAGAAGAGCATAAGTCCTGTTTCCATTTGGCCAAAATGACCTTACAGTCAAACTTTATGGATACATAAGTTGAACGATATAGAAGAAAGAGGCAAAGCTTATAAAAGTATTTTTGGCTCCTTTTTTTCTTAATTTATATTTACTTCTTCCCAAGTTTCATAAGATGATAAGGCTTTGCCTAAGTCAGTAGGTCCATGGTTTTTTATTTAAAAATTTTTTTTTGACTATTCCTCAAAACAAGTTCTTCAGAAAATTTGTGGTAAGCACTCCATTTTTTTCCTCAGTAAAAATGAGTAACCACTTACTCCTGATTCCATTATGCTATTTTAGAATGTATATTAAACACAAAAATGGCTTTGAAAATATACAAAATGCTTCTTTAGAGGTCTCAAACAAGGGCATGAAGAAGGGTATGTGCCTGTGTATCAAGGTGGATCCTGCTTTGTATATTTTAAAAAGAATGCTGTTAGAGTAGCTTTAGTTCTTTCTGCTCCTTGATTAAATCTTGATTAAAATCAGTGCTTCAGTTGTAGAATGGAAAACAGTCTTCTCCTTCCTTGCCCTGCTGTAGGTAACATCACTTGATTGCTTGAGACAGTTAAAGGTGCTTTGGTAGTAAAAAGGACAGCAAGATTAATGGGTAGTCATTTCCATAGTAACAGCAAAGCACTCTGGGAGAGAGAGCCACTTGGGAGCTGGAGCTACACATGCCAGGATTGCAGCTCCCATGGCAACGGTAGAGTGTGGGGTGGTTGAACATGCTGCAAAACTTAGTAAAGGTCCATTTAGTGGAGACAATGTATAATCAGAGTTGCCAATCTATTTTAAAATTCAAAGTTAAATAAATCAAATTTAAACCAAAGCTGATGCAAAACATTTAAATATACTGTTACATCCACTGAGAATTTCTGAAGCAAAAGCACAAATAGTTTTAAAACTATCCAATTGTAACAACTTGTTTGTTAAAAAAATCCAATTACCAAGATTTTTGTTCAAGAGTAGTTGCAGAAAATACACAATTAGAGCAATTTTTCTCAGCTGCTGCACTACAGAAAATGAAAGCAATTATACAAAAATAGTGCAAAATATTTTTCACAACTGCAAGTTAGATTTTTACTTTTTTTAGAAGAAATTCTGTTTTCCTCTGTAGATAACCATGTCAATCAAAAGCTGAAGAGAGATAGCAATAAAATCAGAGAAAGCAATAGCTAAAAGACTGCAGAATAGAGCAAAAGATGAATGAAATACTAAATGACTTGAGAGAAGCTGAAACGAATTCTGAAAGACTTAAGAATTCATCATTCCAATCACAACAAGAAAGGAATTTTGACACAAAATCTTATTTCTCTTGCTTTTATTAACAATGGAATTAAAGGTTTTGTAGGTTACCTTTATCTTACAAGAAATTATTATGTATAAAGGGAGCTCCCGATTATTTAGAAATAGGCATTCTTTTCTATCCAGGTCTTTTGAGTCAGGTCTACATAGCCAGTGAAACAGAAGGTTAGAAATTTTCTCGTAAACTGGGGATAGGTTAATTACTAATCAAGTCCATTAAGGTAAATCTGTATGTTTGTATCTGCTCTCTACTAAGAGTATTTATCACTTAGAAGTGTTTTTAAAGATTTTTCTGGGTGTGCACTATGAATTTGGGAAACAAATACTGGTTCAACCTAGTTCCTACCCTGGGTTGTCTATTCTCTAACTGCCTTTCACCTAGTAGGATCTAGATGTCAAAATACCATGTAAGCATGTGAATGATCTGGCCCCAGTGACTTAGAGAAGAGGGATGCTTACTTGCTGAGAATGATCTCAACATCATATTCCTACATCTAGAAAAGAAGTTTAACTGTAAAGAAATCTATGGATTGTCTGCTGAGTATCAGTATCCATAATCTGGGAGCTGCCCTATCATCCCCTCAGTTCACATTATTGTGCTTTGGTCCTAATTTCCTGTTTATAGGTGATCTAATGATGGGCACCTAAGCTGGGCTTGGATAGTCAGTCATTACCCAGGATTTGGGGAGTTGGGACTTGGAGTGCTGAGTCAATCTCTTCCTAGTGACTAAAGCTGAAAGATATAAAACTTGGGAGATGTTATAATCTTACTTTTTGTTATGTGGATAAATCCACAGACAAAAGACTATATGTACCAGAGAAAAGTGGAGAAGAGAAGAAAACTTGATTTAGATGGTGTTCAACTTCTATTCCAATTGTTTCTGAAGCCCAGCAGAATCTGCATTTCCTGTGACTTCGTTGTTCTATGAGATACTCCAGTAACCTCCTAAAATATATTCTTCTCCCCTGCTTATTTTTTATTTTATTTTTTTGCTCAAGCTTGCTCAATTTGGGTTTCTACCTCTTGCAATTTAGAGCCCTAACTAATGTAGTAGCCTCCCTGAATACTCTAAAAACATGATAGATGGAATAAAGTGGTTGTTCCACAGAACAACACACTGTGGGAATACAGCAGGCAAACAAAAAACATATGCAAAACTTTACTTTCCTTGCAACTCAAAGGTATGTAAAAGGAAAGGACGATTAGAAGCTAGTAAAATCAGGAAGTCATCAGAAGAAACAAGATCAGTTAGAATTAAAATGCAGTAAAAATCAAAAGGTGGCAACTTTTCTAGGTCTTCTGCAGAAGGCGACAAGAATCTGAGCTGAAATCCTGGTTTAGGCTTTTTCTTTTAATCACCTAATATATTATGTGCTAGATCTGCTCGTTCAGATTGCAAGGAATATTTACACACTCGCGTGACTAGCCCAACATCCAGGTATTAGGAATTCTTAAACAATTAAACTGAGAAAATGGAGGGGAAGATATGATTCAAGAAAATTCCTCTGGATGGAAGGATGTAAGTTTCCAGATTAAATGAATTCAATGATGGCCCAGCACAATTTATTAAAAAAGATTCTCACCAAAGGATATCACTGGAAAATTCAGAACACTGGTAACTGGTGGTTAATTTCATTTGACAGCCGGCTAGGCTGTGGTGTTCATTTGTTTGGTCAAGCAATCAATGGCCCGATTGTTACTGTGATGATGGTTTGCATCTATAGTTAGTTGATTGCACCTACAATTAACACAGACTGCCCTCAGCAATGTGGGGAGTCTTCTCATCCAATCAGTTTGAGGTCTGAAAGCCAGAACAGAGTATTTTGGAAGTCAAAAGAATTCCTGCTTCTACTTCAGCCTGGCAGCTTTTCCTGGGGAATTCAACCTTACCTCCTTTGGAGTTTCCAACTTGCAGCCTACCCTACAGAATTACATTTACCAATTCCCATGATCATGTGGTCAATTCCTATAATAACTCTTAATATTTACATATTATATTTATATATTTATACATGCACACTCATATATCCTTTTAGTTCTGTTTCTCTGGAGAACCCTAACAGATTTTGGTATAGGAAAGTGAAATGAAGTGTTGCTAGTACAAATTCCTAAAAATGTGGAAATGGTTTTGGAATTGGTTAATGGGTAGAGCCTGGAAATTTTTTGAGGTATCTCATAGCAAAAGCCTAGATTGCCTTAAAGAGACTCTTGGTAGAAATATGGAACTTCTAGTGAGGCCTTAGAAGGAAATGATGAATATATCATTGGTAACCAGAAGAAAGGTGATCCTTGTTATAAAGTGGCAAAGAACTTGGCAAAACTGTGATCTGATGTCAGATGGAAGGCAGAATTTGTAAGCAAATGTAAGCAATGACCTTCGATGTTTAGCTGAGGAAATGTCTAAGCTAAGTGTGGAAGGTGTGGCCTGGTTTCTCCTTGCAGCTTATCCTGAATCTAAGAGGGAAGGTGTAAACTGAGAACTGAACTCTTACACATAAAAGAACCAACAACTGATAATTTGGAAAATTCTCAGCCTACCCAATTAGAATGTTCTGTGACTAGGGCCAGAAGGGCACTATCAGGGATCGCCCTGAGCTCCCAGGAGGTGAGCCTCCAGAGAACATAGCTCCAGGTGAGGTTGTAGCAGAACCAACCTTTGCTAAAGATACTAGACTTATGACTTAAAGATCAAGTCAGCCATCTCAGAGGAAGTCAGAAATGGAAATGTACTTTTCTAGGAAGATACTGTGGAAAATCCTTTTGTCTGATGGCTTGGAACCCCTTGAACTACACACAATACCAACAAAGTTTTTGTGAAGTTTGTATGAACAGAAGTACTGCCAGCCTGGACTGAAAGGATAGGTAATGGGATGAACTGAAGCAAAAATGACCATGGGCAGGACCATGGGAGCAGAAGTCTGGATCAAGAGATCTCAGACCAAGAGAGGGCCCACTCAGGCATATAGAAAGGTGGGGTGTCTGTCACAGTACTTGGAAGAGGTGGGATTTCCACCTATGCTTGGGTAGATTTTGCCTACCACACTAATGTTTGGAGAGGGTGGGGTCTACACCCCAGTTTTTGGGCAGAGTGAGGCTAACACTCCAGTGCTTGTAGAGGGTGGAGCCAAGCCTCCAGTACATGGAGAAAGCATCACCGCTCAAGTATTTGGAAAGGGTGAGGCTACTACTTCGTCAGACCTGGAGGATAAACTATCCTTCCATACATGACTCTCAGACCTTGAAATCTAATGGAGTTTGCCCTGCTGGGTTTCAGACTTGCTTGGGATACAAGACCCTGTTTTACCTCCAGTTTTTTCCTTCTGGAGTGTGAATGTCCATCTATGCCTGTCCCAACATCGTATTCTGAAAGCAGATAAATTGATTTCTAGCTTTCATAGTTTCACAGGTGATAAGAATGCTGCCCCAAGTAGACCACACCCATAACTGATTTTGATGAAACTTTGTACTTAGAGTATTACTGAAATGTCTTAAAGCCCTAGGATATTGTGATGTGTTGAATATACTTTGCATTTGGGAGGAATATGTCTTTTGGGGGTCCACAGGGTAGACTGTGGTAGGTTGAATTATGTGCTCTGACACATGCATGTTCTTCATCTTAATCCCTGTTGGTGTGAACTCGCTGTAAATAGGACACTTGAAGATGTTATTTTTAGTTAAGGTGTGGCCAAGTGAAGCAGGGTTGACTTTAATCTAGATTACTGGAGGTCTTTCAAAGAGAAAGCCATAGGAAGTAGCCAGAAGCCAGAAGTCAGTGGGAACTCAGAAGATAAAGGAGAAGACATTGTCATGTGATATGAAAGCCAAGGGACCCAAGGATTGCCAACAACCAGGACGATAGTGCTACAGATTTTTGGCATTCTAGCTTTTGAAATGGTAAGCCAATAAAATGCCATGTTTCAGGTAACCCATTGTGTGGTATTTGTGAGAGCAATTCAGGCAAACCAAGGGGACAAAGAGAGGATCTTAAATAGTTCTTTAGAGGAAGAATTTCTTTTGAGTTTTCCACAGCAACCCTGGAAGCTAGAAGACAATGGAGCTATGTCTTCAAATTTATTTCCAATCAGAATTCCATATCCAGAATTTCTATATCCATAACTGGCTTTATGGAATAAGATATATAAGATTAAAAAATGTACTTGCCACAATACTTTCTAAATAAACTTCTAAGGAAGATGTTCCACTAAAAGAGGGGAATAAACTAAGAAAGAGGAATGCATAGCAAGAGAATTAGAGATTCAACACAATTGAGGGAAAATGTAACTATGGGGGCTATGGGGTATCCCAGGATGACAGCTGTGCACCAGGTTTAGAGGGCCATTTGTCCATACTGAAGCAAGTTCAAAAAATTTTTTTACCCTAATTCTGTGTTCATAGTCATCCTTTCCTCCAAAGTGATAGGTATAGTGAAAGTCAATGGAACTGCATAGCCTATTTTTTGTGTAATAAATTACCACAAACTTAGTGCCTTAAAAAGCGCCCATCATTGTTCTTCATGATCTTGCAATGATGGATACAGACCATGTTAAATTTGTCAAAATTTATAACAAGTGTGTGGTCCAAAATGTAATCATAATGTAAATCATTGACCATGGTTAGTAGCAATGCTTCAATGTTTGTACATCAATTGTAACAAATGTACCATCCACATGTAAAATGTTAATAATAGGGGAAAGGGGGAAAGGGGGGGGATGTTGGGTATATAGGAATCCCCTATATTTTGTGTTTGACATTTCTGTAACCTAAAGCTTCTTTAAAGATAAAATGAAAAAAATAAGACACTGGGGCAATAAATGGAACAAAATGTCATTGTACATACAAGACAATTCATCTTACAGTGATGAAAGACATAGTGTCAAAATTTATTTTATTTTTTTATTATTTCAAATTCTTTTTAATTTTTTGTATTTTATTTGTTATCTTATAAACTATCATTATTATTTTATTTTATTAATTTTATTTGGTTATTTTGTTGGCTTCATTTTTTAAGAAGTTTTGGATTTCAGAAGGGTTACAACTGTGGCAGGGGAGGATCATTGGTGCAGGGTATCAGAGATGGGGATGCATGGGAGGAGGTTCACCTGGGGCATACCTATAAAGCATATGAAAGAGTTAAATTTTTCATGAGGCATTGTCATGGTGGGTGGAGATCCACACAAAAACTGAAAGAATATCCAATTCCCATCCTGGGGAGTTTGCCACATTCTCTAATAAGACAGCAAGAATCCTCTGAGTACAGGGACAGTGACTACTGAAGGAGGATGGGCCATTGATAGGCCCTTGATATTGATGATTGTATTTAATCTTTTCTTTTGAAATTGAAACTTAGCCCAATATTATAGGTTGTCTAAGAGTTACCTCCTGAGAGCTTCCTTATTGCTCAAATGTGACCTCTCTCTAAGCCAAACTCGACATATAAATGCATTACCTTCCCCTTAGTGTGGGATATGACTCCTGGAGATGAGCCTAATCTGGCACCTGAGGGATTACTACCAAGTACCAACTAGCAATGTAACTGGAAAAAGACCCTGACCAAAAGGGGGAAAGGGTAAAGACAAATGAGTTTATATGGCTAAGAGACTCCAAAGAGTGTTGGGAGGTCATTCCAGAGGTAATGTTTATGTATGTCTCAGCAGGATCTCATTGACTGCCACAGTAAATATTGCCTCAAATAGTGGGGCTCCTGACGGCTCTGGAAACATCCAGACACTATAGGAAGGGCTGACAGCTCAGGAGTTTGGCACCCTGCCAACGGGCCCTACTTTGGAATTATGCTCTCCAGTGTGACAGAATTGGACTCGGTTGTGGTTTCCCTACACATGGCTCTTCTGCCCCTTTTATTTGAACCTATAGTTAGTACTAGAGTTGATAGGTTTATGTCCAGGAGACTTAAATCTTTGGGCTGTCTATGTGCCAATCAGACCCTGAATCTCAACAGAGTTGCAACACCTACTCTCCAGTTCATTGGACTTACCCAAGACAACAAACAAGGAAATGATGATGGCAACAACCATCCCAAAGAACAGAGAGTGTCTACAACTGCAAGCAGGATAGTCCCATCCATCTGTCCCATGGGATCTAAGTCCCCTCTCAATTAGAGGCAGAGTAGACATCACCATGCCTGAATTCTAAGGATTGGAGAATGAATGATGGATTAGAGTAGACTTACTGTTATTCTACTATAGACTTATTGTTATTTTAGCAATGGAAGAACTTTTATCACTGATGTGGAGGCAGTGGCCCCTGGAGGTTCTGAGGGGAGGGAGAGAGAAAAATAGGTGTAATTTGGGTGCATTTTTGGGACATTGGAATTGTCTTGAATACAGATACAGGCCATTATGTATTTTGTCATAACTTACAAATTTGTGCAGGAGAGAACTTAAACTATAATATAAACTATAATACACACTTAGTGGCAATGCTCCAATATGTATTCATCAATTGTAAGAAATGTACCATACTAATGAAGGATGTTATTTTTTTTAGTTAAAAAAATTTTTAATTGTCTTTTTTTTTAAAAAAGATACATAGATCACAAAAAATGTTACATTAAAAAATATAAGGGAAGCAGCTGTGGCTCAATTGATTGGGCTCCTGTCTACCATATGGAAGGCCCTGGGTTTGTGTCCCAGGGCCTCCCTTTGAAGGCAAGCTGACCCATGCCCACAGAGAGCTGATGCCCGGTGCCTGTGGCAAGCTGATGGCCTGCACCCATGGAGAGCTGGCACAGCAAGATGATGCAACAAAGAGAGACAAGCAGACACAGAAGAACGTGCAGCTAATGAACACAGAGAGCAGACAGCAAGGAAGTTGCAAGGGGGGAGGGATAAATAAATAAATAATAAACCTTAAAAATATATATATATATAAGAAGTTCCCATATAACCCATGCTCCAATCATCAACCTCTTTCACCATTGTGGCACATTCATTGCATTTGGTGAATACATTTTGGAGCACTGTTGCACCACATGGATAATAGTTTACATTGTAGTTTACACTCTCCCCAGTCTATTCAGTGGGTTATGACTGGATATATGATGTCCTGCATCTGTCCCTGCAATATCATTCAGGACAACTCCAAGTCCTAAAATGCCCTCACATCACATCTTGAAGGATGTTATTAATATGGGAAAGTGTGGGAGGGGTAGGGACTAGGGATATTGGAATCCCCTATATTTTTACGTAGCAGTCATGTAATCTAAGTATCTTATAAAAAATTTAAAAAATAAAAAAAATGCATCCATCTATTATCTTACAATTTATGTGGGTGGGTCAGGGGTCCAGGCACAGCTTAAATGGGTCCTCTGCTCAGGGTCTCACAGGCTGCAATCAAGATGTCAGTCAAGGCTGGGTTCTCTTCTAGAGCTCAGGGTCCTCCTCTAAGCCCATGTTGTTGGCAGATTTTGGCTCCTGTGGTTGTTGGACTGAGGTTCCTATTTCCTTGCTAACTGTCATGCTGAGCCACTCTCAACTCCTAGAATTCTTTACCATGAAGACTGCTAAGATGTAGTCTCATAAAATGTAACCTAATTAAGGGAATGACTATGCCACCACCATTGCCATATTGTATTGATTAAAAACAAGTCATAATGAAGTCATGAAACATGACAAAATGGATGAATCTGGATGACATGTTGAGTGAAGCATGCCAGACACAAAAGGACAAATACTGTATGATTGCCCTATTATGAACTAAATATATTATGTGGAATATAAATATAGTATGTAAAATATGAATATGGGTAGAATTGCATATGTAAGACCATTTTTCTTTGAATCAGAACAAATATAAGTTAATAGTACAAAATGTTAGTATCAGACAAAAAATAAAACCCAAAAACATTATACTAAGTGAAGGAGACTAAACACAGAGTACTACATTTATGACTCCATTTATATAAAATGTAAATATGAATCAGTTTATTAAGATGAAAGGAGATTAGTGGTTATGTAGGTCTGAGGAAGGAATACTAAGGGGTGTGGAGTCTTTCCTTTTGGAGAAATGAAATTGTTAAAAAATTTTTCAGATGATGAATGTATAATATCATGATTATACTAAAAGCCATTGATCATACACTTTGGATAGAATAGCCAGAAATAGCAGCTATGTACATTGGGGGAAGCAAAGAGAGATTGAGAGATGAGGAATTTTCTTGTCTGTCTGTCTATTTTTTGTTTAATATAAGTGTTATTGAAATAATGAAAATGCTCTAATAATGACTGAAGTGATAAATACACAATTATGTAATTATAGCAAATACCATTGATTGTATGCTTTGGATAAATTGTATGTTTATTATTATGTATCAATAAAATTGATTTGTTAAACAAACAAAAACACTAGTCATAGGTTCTGCCTGCTCTCAAGGGGAAGGAATTATATACAGATGTGATTCATTAGGGATCACCATAAGTTGTGTCTCCCATAGGAACTATTAATTTTACTGATTAGATACACGATGACTATAGCAGATACCTGAGATTGAGTGAGGCAATAAAAAAGTGTGTTCTAACATGCATAGTTACACAGATGTCTGATATTCTTTTAATCAACACATTCACAAGTGTCTTCAGGTTACTGCAATGCAGAAAAAAAACCAATCTGCCCAAATATAAGGAATTATCTTATGTATGTATATGTGCTTTCACTGAGCATTGTCTGTGACAATCACCATGATGTTGGATATAGCAGTAGATCACGATTTTTTTTTATTGCTGTATAGTTTTCCATAGTATTCATAAGCCATAGTTTAATCTATCCATTCTACTACTGATGAATGTTTAGCTTTTTTCTAGCTTTTGACTAGCTTTTGACTCTTACACTATTGCTGCTATGAACATGTGGGTTTTGGGGTACCTATATAATTTTTTATTCTGATAATAGGTATTCACAAAAAACTTATAGTAACAATATTTACTGGTGAAATATCAAAAGCTTTTCTTCTAAGATCAGGAAAAAGACAAGGATATAGGCTATCATCACTTCTTTCCAACATTTTGCTATAGCTCTTAGCCAGTGTAGATGTCTAGGAAAAGGCATAAAAATTATAAGGATTAAAGAGGAAAAAAATTACACTGTAATTATTTGTAGATTGTGTAATTTGTGTATAGGAAATTAAAAAGTTCAATTAATAAGTGAAATTACCAAGGTCAATATATAAAAGTCAGCTGTATTTCTTTATGCTGGCAACAAATAATTAAAATTATAATTAAAATTAATTATACAATTTATAATAATGTAAACATGTCAAATGCATAGAAATGAATCAAATGAAAGATATGTAAAATTGTCACACACACACAAACTGAAATAAATTAAGTAGACCTAAATAGATTCAGGGATATACAGTATGGGTTTGAAGATTCAGTATTGTTGATCAGTTCTCACCAGAATGGTCTGCAGACTCAGTACAACCACATTAAAATCCCAAGGAGGTTTGGTTTAATCAACTTGATTCTAAAGCTGATTCTAAAGTTTATATGAAAATGCAAAGGGTTAAGAATAGCAAAGACAAACATGATGAAGGAAAAATTTGAGGGACACAATACCAGATTTCAAGATATATTATAAAGGTATAATAATTAAGACAGTGTGGTAATAGCACAAAGATGGACAAAAAGACCAGTGGAAGAAAATAGAGTCTCGAGATAGATCCATAAAAATAATGCCACTTGATTTATGATAAAGGTAATACTGCAATTTAGTGGAAGAAAAGATTGTCTTTGCAATAAAGGATGTTGAGAAGCTGGCAAAAAATGAAAATTGCCCCACCTCATACTATACACAAAAGTTAATTTGAGGTGTATCATAAAATTAAAGGTGAATGCTAAAACAATTAAGCTTTTAAAAGAAAACACAGGAGAATATCTTCATGGCCTTGGGGTTAGGCAAAGATTTCTTAGGATAAAATAGCATTAAGTCGGAAATAAAAAAATGGTATATATTGTACAAAATAAGAAAATTTAAAAGGCATCATTAAAACAGTGAAAAGGTAAGCCACAGTGTGGAGAAGATAATTGCAATCCATGTATCCAACAACAAATTCATTTCAAGAGTATAAAAAGGGCTCCTATAAATAAATGAAGAACAGATAGGTAATCCAATAGGAAAACAGAAGAAAAGGCTTGAACAGGAACTTCATAAAATAGATATCTTAATGGTTAATAGCATATGAAAAGATGTTTAACATCATTAGTCATTGGGGAGATTCAAATTAAAACTGCAGTGAGACCACTGCAAGTTCACATTTAGAAGTGCTAAAAAACAAAACAAAACACACAAAGCAAACTAAGTGCAAACAAAAGAAATTACTGACAGTGCCAAGGATTGATGTGGATATAGAGCAAATAGAATTTTCAGGCACTGCTGGTGGGAGTGTCAACTGGTACAACTACTTTGGAAATCTGTTGGACAGTATTTAATAAAGCTCTATTTTTGCATATCCATTGACCCAGAAATTTCTCCCATAGGAAAAAAACCAACAGAAATGTACACATATGTACAACAAAGTATTTTGAATTTAAATAAAGTTATTGAGGATTTTTTTTTAAATGCAGGAATAATGGATCATCCATAGATCTAATCAACAATCCTTGAAATTTGAGATCTGACAATAATCTATTGCACAAATATTCTTCTCAGGAATAGATTGACTTTTTCAGTTAAAAGTACAAATTCACTTAAATCATAATTTTGGTTGTAGTGTCAAAATAGTGGGAACATGTACCTGGGTTGGCTTGTGCTAAAAGTTACTTTTATTACAGGTCTAATATCTGGCACCTAATTCAGAATTGGTATCAAAAGACAAGTATAAAGACATCAATTGATCTGAGCAAATGAAATCTGATCTAGAGTAAAGGAAGGTTTTGTGGTTTGGGTAGGGTTCTGGCACTCGTACGAAATGACAATGTGACTTTAGGTCAAATGCAACAAGAAATCACTAAAAGTTTGAGGATTCTGGCCAAATAAATAAATTATCTGATTGTTAATGATAATTATAAGAACAATTGATCTGAGAAAATATAAAGATAATAGAAAAGTATCAGGTTTTTAACCTGACAAGGTTTCCCTAGAGATTGAGAATCCTTCACTGTCTCTTAGAACGATTGATAGCAGCAGCCTAAATGGGGAGAAGAATGAATGCCATTTTATCCAGCATGCTTACTCTTTCCATTTCCCTTAATGTGTATTTGCATGGTTAGTTTTGCTTCCTTGGGGGGAATTCATAGTCTAGAATTGTGTGTTTGTCTTGGCCTTTTATTCAAATAATATTCTGCCTCAGTTTGGGTATTTAATTAGGATGTGAAGGTGACAGATTTTATCCATTGCATTGCAGGTACATTTCCTATTCCTCCCTCCAACCTTCACTTTCTACATTTTCTTCTTACCTTGTGATGCCCATTGAATCTGTGCTTTCATTCACTCTTTTCCCACAGAAACTCTATGTACAGGAAAAGATTTGATACATTTACTCACTGAAGGGCAAAACTTGTTTTTGATAATGCTGTGTGTGCGCCTCACCTAAATCCCATTGAGCTACTAATAGAAAAGACATGACTAAGGTGGTTCCAGCATATAAGGGTTTATTTTTCACATGTAACAGGAGGTCTGGAAACCAGTAGTTTATGCCTTGGTACTATGACTCAAGGTCTCTGATCATCTTAGTCTTTCTCTGATGGTCCTTAGAACACTGCTGCTGCTTCTGCCATTATATCTGTATTCCATAGAGAAAAGCAGGGAGGTTCAAAGGAAAAAGGGTTAATTAAGTTAGCCCACTTTAAAGGACTTTTCCAGAAGTCCACCTAATGATGCTTGCTATATCTATATCTCATGGGTCACAACTGGGTCACAGGACTATCTGTGGTTGCAAAGGAGGCTGGGAAATAAGTCTTTTATTTGGACACATTGCCATCCAGAATAAATTTGGGGTTTTGATAGTATGAAGGTAGGGGAGAATGGGTTTTAGGTAGACAACCAGAAATCCTTACCAGAATGTGATATCTTGTTTGCATTTTAGTGGGTCAAGCTTGAGACCAAATGCATGGCTTCCAACTGCAGAAGTTCAAGCATTCACCAGGGTGTAGGAGGCATTGTGTTTGAGAGGTGCTTCTGAGGATCTCTAAATTCTGATCATGTGGATAATAATAGTCTACTCTATTTCCTCTTAAGTCTGGCCTCTGTAACAGTATGATTGAGAATTAATGTGTGATCTGAAATCTTTCACTCATTGAGGAGATCCTTATGCTGATTGACTTCTAGGGCTGGAAGATCCCTGGAGTGGTTGTGGGAGAGAGTGCTGGGGGAAAGGAAGAGGTAGCTCTTTGTGGCTCTGATTTTCTGCTGTGTGAGTCAAACATGAGTGAAGGCTCAGCTGGGTCACTCTTAGCAAAGAATCAAAGATATAAAGGGAGAAAAATATCAGTTTTGAAAGAATTATTAAACTGCCCTGAACAGGCCTGAATGTATTCCTGGAACACTGTTACTTTGCAGAACACTAAGATTATGCCAATGTAATGGTCCTAAGGAACAGAGAAAATGCTGTTCTCTCCAAATACTTCTGGGAGTCCCAAGGGGAGTTCTCATATTTCCACAAATGGGCCACGGCTGTTGCATGACATAGTATAGGGGCCTGAACTGTCATAGCTTTATATCTATAGCTCTAGAGAGTTCTTCTCCAGGACTAAGTACACCTCTGCCCCATTACTTTGGATGCGGACATCTCTACCACCTGGACACCACTGGAGCTGGAAATCTCTCTGTGAAAATGGATTGCACAAGCTAAGTCTCAAGGCTGGTGATTCTTATTCCTCTACTTGCAAACTGAGAAGAAATCCTGCCTATGTGTGATGCTCAACTATAAGAAGTCTGCATCAATCCCTGTCCCCAAATTATAGGGATTGATATGACAGTTCTTTTCAAATTTATACACATAGTCCCTTTCTGCTAGTGTGTAAACGTGCCTCTAGGTAGACTAGGTTGTAGCAGTTTGGTATTGTTTATGAATTCCAAAAACAGATAATGGGTTATGTTTGTTAACTGATCTCTTCCTCTGGGTGTATTAGATTGTATTAACTTCAGAAGTTTCACTTCTACTTGATTAAATTATGATTAGGACATGTCACTAGAACATTGAATTCCCTCCCCCTTGGTGGGTAGAGACTCACAAAGAAAACTATACAGCAGAGGAGAAAGCATGAATTTTGATGCTGGAGCCCTGGGAAGTAAATACACAGAGGAGAACACAGAGGAAGAGACATAGCAGAGGCCCCGGGAAGAGAGAGAGCATAGTAGTCTACAGTTGACCCTGTGGTGAGAACAGAGCAGCTGAGCCCAGAAAGAATTGAGCCCCAGGGAGAGAGAAAAAGCCTTATGTCACCCTAAGCTGAGACTGGAAGGAGCTGGGACCATGGAGCCTTAAGAGGAAGAGGGAGGCTGAACCCTTGCAGATGTCAGCAGCCATTTTGCTTGAACATGTGGCAACAAACTTTGGTGAGGGAAGAAATTCACACTTTACGGCCTGGTGACTGTAAGCTTCTACCCCAAATAAATGCCCTTTATAAAAGACCACAGATTTCTGGTACTTTGCATCAGCATCCCTTTGGCTGACTTAATACATATATCTAGATGAGTTCCAGTAACAGCCATTGTACTTTTCTTGGAAGGACCACTCACCATGGAGAGAGTCTGTTTTCTGTGTCCACCTCTCTTTCCCTTGTGGTAAATTCTCTCAGGAAGTCCCCTTTTCTCCATTCTCCATTGGAGCAATCCAAGCATGTCTAAGTCTAAACAATGGCAGACTAGGACCAAGTCTTTTTTATTTTTTTAGTGGGAGACTACTTAGCAACTTTGTAAATAGGAGAGGTATATGGATATACCTGTTATATTTATAACTTCAAAAAAATTACTTAATGGCTAAAATTAGATCGTTTTGTTTCAGAATGTCCAATAGGATTTAACCTTTGTCTAAAAGACTTCTGGTCATAAAACATACACCCTGGAAGGAAATAGTCCATCTTGGTTACTCCACATGGCTGAATGTTAGTAGTGGTTGATAATTCCATAGTCTCTCACCTGTTCCCCACCAGCGATTCTAAATAAAGTGAGAAATAAAGAAAAAGGAGAGGCAGAGTGAGAATCAAAAGATTACTGACAGAAATCAGATTGGAGGATATGGCCTTATGTTTACTGGACAAGACTAGTAGATTGACTTGGCCACCCTGTCAGGAGAGTGCTGGGCTGAAGAGGCTGAGAGGAGGAGCGGCACTGTGGAACTAGCATGTCTGCTCTTCCTTCCAAATGCATCAACCGGATCAATCACCCAGGAGCGGGGTGAGGAGAGGGCTGTGAGCTGCCAGGTGTGTGTTTAGGGAACACCCCTCCTCATGGAATCTGGGAGTGGACAATGGCCTTTCCTCCTAACATTAAATTGCCAGTTTAAAGCTGGTGGCTGGTTTTTAAGCCATTCATTTACAAGGTTGTTTTTCCTAACTTATTTGCAGTTTCCTATATTCAGCTCCCTCTTCAGGGCCTGAGAAGTTCGTTCTCGCTTTCTTTGTAAACATGAAGTGCTCAGTTGTCATAGTATGACTTTGATGCTGGCAGACACCTATTCCCCCTCAATGTATTTTTCCCCTCTCTGACTCTGAGGAGGAAACCCACCATGCAGAACCGAGCTCCATAGTGGAGGATATAGTAAAGTGAATTAGCAAGAACTTGCAGGGGCACTAAGTAAGTGCACTCCACTTTAAAGGCCATGTGCCCATGGAGCCCTCCTTTCACTCATGGCCTTGCTTCTAAAGATGATGTTCCACTAGAATAATCTGAAGTGGCTACTGTAGGATCTTGTGAAGTCAATACACAAAGAGCCGTTCTTTCCTCAGAAATGCCTACATTTATACTACTGAGGGTCTTACATTTATATATTCTTATCTCCTGCTCTCTATCCTGCTGATTTCAATCTGCCGGGACTGCCACATGTCTTTGTACTCTGCACCACATATGTGCATATGGTGCATACTAAATATAAATGCTGTTTGGCAAGATCCTTTTTATTCTTCCTTTGTTTCTGAGAATGTAGTGAAGAAAATGTGTAATGTGTGTTTCTCCAAAATGAGAGAGCCTTTCAGGAAGTGGAATTATCTTGACAACATGCCACACATTTTACTTACCCTTTTGGCATGTTGCCGAAGTGGCGGCAGTGACTGTCCCCTCTTTTGTCTGGATAAATTGGGGCTGCTGAGCTGGCTTATACCCTCTCTTCAATGGCAGTCAGGCAAATTCCTACATTGCTGAAAGATTTGATTGAGTTCCTGGGGACTGGTTTTCAGATTCTGCTGGCCCCTCCCTTCACTCAGGTACTAGTCAGCATAGGCCAGATTAAGCTTCAGTAACAAACAACTCAAAGCTGCCCATGGCATAATACAATGTACGTTTATTTCCTACTCATCTTTACGTCCTGTGTTAGTTGGCAGCGGGGCTCTCCTCATCACAATCACTCAGGCCCAGGCTACCAGATGCTTCTACGAGCACTACGGACATGGGTTATGAATGTGGAGAGTCATACTCTGGATGTTGGAGCTTCCCCCTGAAAGTGACGTGCATCGCTTCTGCTCTCCTTTTACTGACCGAAGTTAGTCCCATGCCATGCCTAATGCCAAAGAAGAGCAGGGAAATAAATCCCACCATGTACCTGAAAGTCAGAAAGCTAGAAGTATTTTGACACCAGCAGCAATGGCTCCAATGTCTCCTCCAGAAATATGGAAAGACTGGATGATTGCTCACGCTATTGCTGAGGAGCCCAACATCTTCCTAGATGCACCAATGGCGCTACTAAAGGAGAAGAGCAAGAAAGATCTTAACAGGGTTAAAATTATTTCATGAAGGCATCTCATTGAGTAGCACTGTTTTAAAACACTGCTTAGATTGTAATGTGTCATTGCTGAAAGCAAGCTGGAGTAGGGATTATAAGGGGAAGGATGTAAAAGCACAGGGATGCAGGCCTTGCCATCAGTCTCTGCTGCTGGGCCAAGGTCACACACATAGTATAGCATCCAGAATGGGACAATGTGAAAACCAGCTAAATGCTACTCCAGCAGTTTAGGAGCTGAGCTGCTTCCAGCTCTCTCTTCCAGGCTTCCTGCCCAGCATCCCTGAAGGTTCTGCTCCTGCCGGTCTAGCCTGTTTTGATTTCTTTCGCTGGTTGCAGGAAACCTCAGCAAAGATGTGATTGCAGGGAGTGTGGTCTCTTAGATCTTAAGGACTGTGGAAAGTCCCAGAGCCACTTAGCAGGTGAAGAATCATGATGGTGTCTGTGCCAGCTTCGAGGACTTACCATCTTTGGCCTGCTTGCAGCGAGCACAGGAAAAGCCCGAAGGAGGATTTTAGATTCAAAGGGCAGTTGAGAGGGCTTTGCTTAGTAACACTGATCAGAGCTGGCAGGGCGCCACTTTAGGACAAGTAGCAGGCAGACTCCTTCTCATCTCCTGTCCCAGAGAGATCCCTCCTCGTGCCGATGGAGGAGAGCAGTGGGACTCTCTCGAGAAACTGAGGAGAGGTAGCTAGGCCGATTTGACCGTCCACGACTGCTTGATGCAATGTGAATCACAGCAATTTTTAACAGGATTCTGCTAATGAATGTGGAACTGAGGGACTCGCAGCCTATTTCCTCTGGTATTAACATTTTTTTACTTTATTTTAATGATGAAAATGAGATTCTTCACTGTTTCTTATCTCTGTACCCGGTTTGGGAGGGTATGACATTTAACAACAGGGCTTTGAAAAATATTAAGCATTATACAAATATAAGGAATTGTTGCTATTATTATTCTGATGAAACGCACATTCAGCTTTGAATCAACCTTAATATTGAAGGGATATTTAAGGGATTAGGAGGGAATCTGTAACTATTGGGTAGAGACTCAGGATGGCCTTCGCAGCAAGGGCCAACTAATCTGGCCATATTAAATCCACTTTTAGAAGCTAAATAGCCAAACTCTGAGTCAATAAACCTCAAACGCAGACATAAATCATCAAACTTGATCATCTCACATCAGATACAATACTCTCCGAAATTATAAAATATGTCAGGCAATTAACTCTAATTTGAGACTCTAATGATTCTCTTCTGGGTGCGAGGAGGAAATGGCTTGGGGAGGACAAGTGGTCCCAAATTTCTGAATATGTATGGAGCTGGGGGTGGGGTGGAGGTGGGACTGCAGTTATATGCTGGACTTGGGGATGAGTCCGGATCTTCCCCTCTCCCCTCCCAAGATGGCTCCCTTGTCTGTTTGCTTGTTGTTTTTGCTCACTGTATGCTCTTTGTCTGCCCATTGTTTTTTGCTCATCGTCTGTTTGTTTTTTCTTTAGGAGGCACTGGAACCAAACCTGGGACCTCGCATGTGGGAGGTGGGTGCTCAACTGCTTGAGCCGCATCTGCTTCAAGTCCAGATCTTTTATCAGGAGAAACAGATGTGGGAATTCTTAAATCAGCCCCCAGAGTTTCTGAATAGAATGAACATGATTAAGGAGAGTTAACCCGTACTATTTTGGATGAATTGGAGTTTAAAGGTCAGCAAAAATTTGAATTACAGATGGTTTTGAAAGACATCCACTTGTGTAGATTTTTAAGTATGGAGAAATACAAACTGATGGAGTATAGAATGGTGCTGATCACAGCCATCAAAGCTTGCTTAATTATGCAAATGGTCCTACTCTAAAATAGTTCACTCTTAAAAAGAGATCAACTGTTTGCCTTTTACCTTTTAAAAAATATCAATTCACTTAGCAAATCCTTTTTTTTTTTTCAAAAGAAAATTTTTGCTATATTGAGGAGGATACATTACCAATTCCAATTGCTTGTAGACATAGGAGCCATCAAGAGGCTGAAATGTTTGTCCCCACAGTCCTAATTGTCTCACAGTTCCACGTGCAGCAGGCAAAAGCCTCCACAGCTTTTTGAGAAATCCAAAATGGTTGACTATTCTGGATAATAAAGCCAGATATTGATTTGTTAAAACAAAGCAGAACCTCATGGTTATCTAAATCTTTTGTATACATTGCTTCCTCATCACTAAGTCAACCGGGGCAGACGCATTGCAGAGTACACAAAGTTCTTATTGATATCCTTTAACTGTCTTGTCAGCATTTTGTCTTGTGTGGTCCTTCATTCCCCTTTATATTCTTTCTATTTTCTCTTGGGCAAAAATGCAAGGTGGCTTCAAGCCTACTGAGGGTGAGACTCAGGAATGCATCTCTGCATTCCTATTGTCTTTCAGAGTGTTTTAACACATAATTGGGGAAAGAATATTTGAAACAATACATTGGTTAGCCATTAGGGTTGATAAACAAATTTGCATTAAGGTGTAAATTCTGATAGTAGATTGAAGTATTGGACATTTAATAGGGCATAATCCTTAAACCCATGGGAATGAATTCTATTTTGTATTTTAGACACTGGATCAGGCAGGTGAATACCTTCATCCTGGGTAGGTAATTGTAGACTGCCCACCTGGACACAATTTTTTTTCTGAAATAATAGGAATAACAACGACTACTATGAGTTATTAAGCACCATGTGTGTCTTAGTTTCCAGGCTGCTTTGACAAATACCATACAATAGATTGACTTAATTTATTGTCTTGTGGTTTCGGAGGCTGAAAGTCTTCCTCCTGTGGTTGGTTGCGTTTTGGCTGGTAGGAAATCCTCGGGCTCCTTGACTTTCCCATCACATGGCTATGTCCTTTCCTTTCTCTTCTGAATTCCATTGATTTCCAGCTTCCTGCTCTTCCCATGACTTTTATGTGTCTAATTTCCTTTGCTTACAAGGACTTCAGACATGTTGGATTAAGGCCCACCCTCATTCAGTTTCCGTACATATTTGTAACATCTTCAAAAGTCCTATTAACAAATGGGATCACACCCACTGGATCAGGGGTTCGGACGTGAAAATGCCTTTTGTTGGAGAATGATTCAATTCCCAACAATATGTCCAATGTGTAATGTATTAACATTTTATTTTATGATATCACCACAGTAACCATTTGAAGTAGTTACTATCCCTGTTTTATAGAGAAGGAAATTGATGCTAAGGAAAGTCAAGTACTTGCCCAAGCTCACACAGCAAGTAAGTGGGGGTTTAAAGGATCACCAAGTTCTTACTGATCCCAACTTTTCGTTCTTTCCATGTCACTACTCTTTCTATACTTTCTATTATTGTAATCTAATAAATGTTTGTTCATCTGGGCACACTTTTAGCCTGTTCCACTTAAGATCTTAAATATTTGGATTCTGTGATAATTATCATCAACAGTCATCTACTGAGCATCTTTTACAAGCAAGATACTAAGTTCTGAAACAAACAGGCATTCTTTATAGACTTCATAATCCATTGCCGAAAATCTGGATTCCATGCAATTTCTTTCCTATCTGTGAATGCCATTCATCATACTTGTTAATGTGAATAAATTCAGAAATCAGTAACAAATTGCTTTTATAGACCATTTTCAGATGATGTGGTTACTTTAGACATACACCATCATCCTTACTATAAAAGACTGCAGTTCACTAGGTAATGCAACATTTACATTTATAAATAAACATTAAGACATTTATGATATATCCAAAACAGGGGTACAAGCAATAAACACCATCAGGGTTCAGAGAAGGGAAAGCTTGATGGACTAGAGAGGTTGAAGAGGTTTTCATGGTGAAAGTACACCTGAGCTGGGTCTGCAGAATGGAAAGTCCTTTAACAAATGTGGAAGGAGGAGCGAGTGCTAAGAACAAAGGCGTGACAGAGGACAAAAAATAGTCCCTGTCCCAGCATCCACATTCACTGGGCAGGTTCTTACACTTTACCTTTAATTTTGGATACAGACCTGGTCAGAAGACTTGCATATGGTGAGCTTTTGGGTCTCAGATTCTATCGGTATCAAACATGTAAATGTTTGTATATTTATAAAAAGTAGATAGTATTTTCTCCATTTTTGGAATTCTCAATTGCAGGAGATTCGAGAATTAAATCCTTTGACTAGCTGCACAGAGGACTTGATAGAATTCTAATTAATAATGAATTAGCAATAACGCCATAATATAAAGAGAATCAAAGGTCACTCTACATTGAAACTGTTATCAGGATGTAACATTATACTTTATGATCAGTTTTCTAGCTATTCAAATACCTGGAATATTCACCAACATTTTAGTTTTTTTTTTTTTTTTTAAAGAATTTCATCTAGCATTCACTTTGCTATGTCTCTGGAAGCCTGGCCTGAAATGAATGTATTATAGTGTATCTACCAGGCTTTTTAATTACTGTTTTAAATGAAGTGTCTTCCAATGGGCAGGATAATGCATGATAGCATGTATATTACTACTGATAATACAGAAGTTTTTCTAGGATTTCCAGGATCTATTATTTCAGTCCAGCAATTGCTATGTGAAACATTAATCTCATGACATATTTCACACTGCATGGGTTCCATGCCCAATTAAGTTTGGGAAATGTCCTTCACTTGGAAATTTACAATGCAGTAGCGTATGCATAGGCCTGTTGCAGAGAAACCTTTTTTACACCAGAAAAACCTTTTTTAAACTTTGCTTAACTCAGTGTTTTCCTAGAGTTATTTGACCATAAAAATTTCCTGTTTACCCCCTATATTTGTCAGCCAAAGGGGTGCTGATGCAAAATACCAGAAATTGGTTGGTTTTTATAAAGGGTATTTATTTGGGGTAGGAGCTTACAGATACCAGGCCATAAAGCATAAGTTACTTCCCTTGCCAGAGTCTAGTTCCACGTGTTGGAGCAAGATGGCTGCTGATGGCTGGGAGGGTTCAGGCTTCCTGGTTTCCTCCCTTCCAGGGTCTTGCTTCTCTCTGGGTTCAAGTTTCCTTTCTTCCCAGGGCTTGCTTCTTCCTGGGGCTTACTTCTCTTTCCTCTGTGAGCTTACTTCCTGGGGCTCCACCTTAAGGCTTCAGCATCAAACTCCAACATCAAAAGCCCTCAACTCTGTCCTTTGACATGTTTTTTATCTGTGAGTCTCCACCCACCAAGGGGTGGGGACTCAATGCCCTAATAACATGGCCCAATCAAAGCCCTAATCATAACTTAATCATGCTCAGGTACAGACAATTACAAATATAATCCAATATCTTTTTTTGGAATTCATAACCATACCAAACTTTTATAGTCCCTTTCACCTCCCCCTCCAATTATAAGGAAACCACTTTAGATATTTTAGGATAGAAAATATAATACAAGAAATTGGTCTACAGATGTTACAGACTGAGAAAAGAAATACTAAAGAGGACACTGAGGTAGCTCAGAGATGGTAACTACAGGAAAGGAAAAGGTTGGGGTTATCAGAACCTAGAAACTTCAAGCAGGGGCCCTGAAGAGCTGGGACTAGACCTGTGAGGAGGGGTATCACCGAACTGTTGCTTTAATTCAGGAGCTTGAAGGCTTTGCTGTCTGGCTATGGCTGACTCCTCAGGAGCTCAGAGAAGGTGGCCTTGTGGAGCTGGGGTTCAGACTCTGAATACCCCCTAGCAGAGTCTGATGAGGCTGGTTCTAGGAGTGTGGAAAGAAGCTGAAAATGGAAACCTACTGCTGCTAGAACCAACCTCTGCCTGTGGTGAAGGGCCAAGGAATATAGTAACACTGACAGTAACAGCAAAGAAACAAGAATAAGCAAGTCCCTTCTCCCTCCTTCTGCCTTTTTATTTCTTCCTAGCATTCCCTAATGTCAGGACCTAACAAGGAGCCAGCTGACAAAGGAGAAAAGGTGGTTTGCAGAGTCCTGCCCTCGGTATAGAAATGTGGTCTTGAAACTGAGGCAATAATGCAGTAATTGCTACAGCTCATCCCTTTAATCATCCCTTTAGCTACACATATCTGAGCTGCCAGACAGCAATAATAACAACTGTAGGTTTTTGTCGAACAAGAGGTAAATATCTGTCCTATGAATACAGATGTCCCCATGCTCCCAAAAAGGGTGCCACAAAGTCCTCAAAGTCATTGTCTCCATCTCTGGGGAATGCTAATTCCTTCTCAAATTTAGCCATGGATCCATCTGAATATTTTTAACCCAAGGACTAAATTGTCAAATGATCCCATCAATAATATTTATGTAACATAATAAAGGGAAAGAAGAGAAAATAATAAATTTGTTTAGAAATACCAATTTTATTAGTAAATGTATTTTTAACTATGACTCAAACTTTACTCAAGGCTAACTTAAATTTCAAGTTTCTAGATCTTGCTTGATCATCTTTATTTCATGGTATGGAGTAAAGTGGAGAGGTGCCAATATTGAAGTTGTGTAGATAACCACTCTATAAATTTATTTAGATCATGGGTTTCTGCCTCATCCTAATCATGGTTGTTTCAGATGGAAATTCCTACTATTGATCAAGAACACCTTACCATTTCAAGGTTTTTCATTAATGGTTGGTTCCGAGTTCCCAGCCAGAGATTCCTACTAGTGGCACTGTAGATTTGGGAGACCCTAGGCATGCTTTGTAGAATGGAGGCTGGTGCTCTTTTATTACATGGTTGTAGTAAAGAACATGATTCAGCAAAGTAAAGTTCCAAACATTGGCAGCAGCAGCGTCTAAAAATGTGAAGGGTGACCTTCTCAAGCACACCTTAGTTGCCACCCCGTTCTTACTTGCTTTGGGGTAATGACAAATGCCTCAACTTGTTTAGCTGGTGGGCCAGCAACCAGGGAATACAGAGAAAAGGTAAAATCAGATCTCAGAACTTGATTTCTGCTGTAACTAGTAGCGCTCCACTGGCTGTGGAGGGTAATTTGCATCTTAATACACCTTACTTGAGAGCATGCTGCTGACTTTTAAACTTTTTTTTTTAATTTATTTTTTTTATTATTGATTCTGTAAAAATATTACATTAAAAAAAATATATGAGGACCCATTCAACCCCACCACCCCCACCCCACCACTCCCCCCCCAGCAACACTCATTCCCATCATCATGACACATCCATTGCATTTGGTAAGTACATCTCTGGGCACCTCTGTACCTCATGGTCAATGGTCCACATCATGGCCCATACTCTCCCCCATTCCATCCAGTGGGCCCTGTGAGGATTTACAATGTCCAGTGATTGCCCCTGAAGCACCATCCAGGGCAGCTCCAAGTCCCAAAGATGCCTCCACATCTCGTCTCTTCCTGCCATTCCCCATACCCATTAGACACCATGTCCACTTTTCCCACTCCAATGCCACCTTTTCTCTGTGGACATTGGATTGGTTGTGTCCATTGCACCTCTATGTCAAGAGGAGGCTCAGATTCCACATGGATACTGGATGCAATCCTCCCGCTTTCAGTTGTAGGCACTCTAGGCTCCGTGGTGTGGTGGTTGTCCTTCTTCAACTCCATCTTAGCTGAGTGAGATGACTTTTAAACTTGATCTCAGTGACTGCCATCATTTTGAGGCCTTTCTCAGTGCACACTGGATAAACAGCACACTGCTTTTTGTACTGGCAGTTTCAAGTGTCACAAATCCAGTCTTTTCGACCTGGATAGTGCCTTTGAGAGACAGATGTAAAGTTTTAGCTGATGCCAGCTTATCTCATCAATCATGAATTTTCTGTTTTTGTTTGTTGGGTTTTTTTTTTTTCTTTTGGTAATAGTAATTATGGTATATAAAAATAAACAAATTAGCAGTCTTCAGAACAAGCACTTTATCCAAATTGGGGTCTGAATATTGTAAACCCATGTAACATAAAGAAAGAGGCTTTAGGAAGGAACATGAGGGAGATAGGCCCTTGAACACCAAGAGGTCGTATAGAGGCTGAATCTTGACACTGTTTTATTTATTGCCTACCAGTTGGTTCGGAAGTTCTAAAGCTATATTTTAAACTCTTTTCCTCTGGCTTGGGCAGTATTAACCTGAGCTTAGAGGCCTCATGTCCTGGAGGAGTTTCTAGCTGTTTCCTTCTAGGGTAACCTCAGGTCAGCTGAACATTCTCTGGTCAAACAACCACTGAGGATGCAGCTGGGGCAGCTCATTCACATCTGGGATAGTGTATGTAGTAGCTCCCTGCATAAGTCTTACAGAGCTGGCAGGAAGCTTGCTTAATAAACATCACTGTATCATGTCTTTCAGCCTCTAGTCCCAGGACTGTATTTCTACTGCTTTAGACTTCTAGTCCCAGGATTATATGTACACAATAACCCTTGTGCAAAATCTAGAATAGAATTAAAATTGAGTTAAGGATGGTGTGTTTAGCAGTGTCTGCTCTATAGTAGGTGCTTCATGAGTATTGTTACTACTAAGGGCCCAAACTAGTCATGGTAAAAAATGGACATAATTTCTCAGTGGCAAAACAATTTAGAATAACCAGAACAATTTGATGCCCCTCCTGGTGTATTGGGTCCTTTGGGACTCATTGAATCCTAACAACTCCTGATCCAAATTCTTGTAGGACTTCTAGGGAATTACCTGGAACTCAATGATGACCATTCTTCTCATTATAATTCAAGACTAGGTGGCCAAGTGGACCGGGGTATGGTACCTGGAGTTGGAGAGAAGTTCTACATTCATGGGTACCATTCAACTTTCATACCACAGATTGTCCAACCATGAATTCTTATCAACCATTGAACCATATTTTCAGGAACCAAAGCAAAGTGTTGCTTAGCTCTTTTTTATGTCTTTGTTTTGTATTCCTCAAAATTTAAGTCTGGCTGAATAAATTGCAATGAGAAAGGTTAAGTTGCTTATTTTGAAACTGTGATTTCTAGTTTTGAGAATTAGGTTTTTAGACTTCATTCTCCAATCCTAAGTTCCTTTGAATGTGTCCAATATTTTGAAATTTATGATACTTGTTGAAAGAAATCATATACTTAACTGGTACATTCATTCAACATGTGAATCTCTCAGCATTGTATTTTCTCTACTTTTTCCTTTTGTCACAGCTGTTGAATTCACAATGTATTGTGCACCAAATACATTCTGGGCAGTTTGTTCTGGGCAGTTTGTGGGGTATTGGAAATAACAGTGATGAACAGGACAAAGTTGTGTCCTAATGGGGGAAGACAGACAATTAGCAGCCATGCAGTGGTGAGCACCATGAAATAAATTAACAGAGTGAGACAACAGAGTGATTGTTGGGGATGGGCATGGTTTCTGATATGGTAATGGGAAAGACTCTTCTGAGGAGTCTTCTGCCATGTGAAAATCAGGGGAATGAATGTTTTCAGCAGTGGGCACAGCAAATGCAAAGGTTGGAGGTAGAAGGTGTGTTCTTCCAACCTGACAGCCTCTATGTTCCAATATGCCATGTACAACAGGCTCTTCTATAAGCCCAGATGAAGGAATGGAGGAGAGAAGGCCAAGAAATATCCTTTGGTCACCTGCAAATGCCTGCAAAGTAATTGGCACTTCTTATTGATGGATGTGCTTTAAGTGCTCTATATACAGGCTGGGGACTGGGTGAATTTTCATGAAATTTCCCCCATAGACAAATTTTTCAAGAACTAAAAATAACAAATTGGCAATCTACCCACACGTGCTCTTTTGTAGCATCCAAGGATACTACCATAGCATGATGGATAATATTATAAGCTGTCTTAGTTATTTGATGAGTTGTGTTATAAAAGTGAAGCAGGTTTCATCTTGGTAAAATGCTTAGCAGAGAGAGCAGTATTTCCAGCCTATCTAGTTACATTTTTTTCTCCTTTTTTTCAGTTCTACTTTTTCCTTCATGCATACCTAAAAGTACAAAGAACATATCCTCTTAGAAAGAAGGAGACCACTGTTTCCTTGCTTCTGTCATATAAGGAGGAGGGTTGAGGAGAAAGGAGGTACTGACAGTCATTTTCCTAATCTGAGCACACAGCCCAGTATGAGAAATGAATGTTTATGGCAAGTTCTGTGGCTGATCGAAAGAGAGCATGAACTTGTCCTGTAACAACCAACTTCCCCCTGAACTCCCCACCCTATCCTATGAAGTCTCAAAGGCATAGACAAAAGGCCGGGTAAATGCATGATTTTTTTACTCTAAGGAGTTGAACCCAAATCTGGTATAGTCCCCTAGAGAGTTATACTAGACTACCTGGAAGACTCTTACTTGCTTCTCATTGTACTTTATTTCTGCTTAGCCTCTAAGAAGGCTAAACTTCTGGTCTATTTGTTAGGGCTGGAGGCAGGCTTTTGTGACTAATAGCACCAGGGGTAGGCTCTGTGGTCTCTTTCCTAGGCTCAAACTCAAACCTTTGTAGTGTTTACTGCTGGTGAGAAAGATCCAAGCAAAAAGGAAGAAGAGAGAACATTTCTATCTAGGGACCCAGTGTAGAACTAATTTTTCTGATTTGTGCCTCTTCCTGGTTAACAATTCCCAAGGTGGCAGAGCTGGTCCACCTTACCATTCCAGCAGAGGCAGATTTACTGTGCAGCAAATGTAGCTTGAGCTTCACGGTGTGTCAGTTGCTTGAGTACCTTCTTAATAACTATTCACTTTAATATCTAATTTTGAGTTTGAAATTTTGTATTCTTCTTCTTCAGGAATGCTCACTACATTACATAAGATGTAGGCCCCCAACATGGGCTCTTTTCCTGCATACCAGTATGGCAACTGCATGAAACAACTGAAACCTAGTACTTTAATAACATGTTTACAGCCAGAGAATAGAGTGAGCTATGGGTATAAAACTAAAGTATCTATGATGATAGGGGTTCAGCAAATTTTACTGTAGGCTCCTTTAAAAGGTATAACATGGGAAACGGACTTTGGTCCAGTGGTTAGGGCGTCCGTCTACCATATGGGAGGTCCGCGGTTCAAACCCCGGGCCTCCTTGACCCGTGTGGAGCTGGCCATGCGCAGCACTGATGCGCGCAAGGAGTGCCGTGCCACGCAAGGGTGTCCCCCGCGTGGGGAGCCCCACGCGCAAGGAGTGCGCCCGTGAGGAGAGCCGCCCAGCGTGAAAAGAAAGAGCAGCCTGCCCAGGAATGGCGCCGCCCACACTTCCCGTGCTGCTGACGACAACAGAAGCGGACAAAGAAACAAGACGCAGCAAATAGACACCAAGAACAGACAACCAGGGGAGGGGGGGAAATTAATTAAATAAATAAATCTTTAAAAAAAAAATAAAAGGTATAACATTAGGAAAGATGAGGTATTTCTGTATTGGCACCTGGAGCTTCGAAGTACAGGATGAACTGGCAGCATTAACTAACTTGTGAACTTAATGGAGCCTGATCTAGAGGTGGGGAATGCCCAAATGGGCAACTAACTGCTGGAGGGAAGGCCAAGTTCCTATAAGCAAGGAATATCTTAAGAGCAGTGATTAATAATGTGACCAGCTATAATATTTCCTGGACAGGTAGTAAGAGTATGGGCCAACATTAACAGAGCTTGCAGGCTCATGCTGAGGGATGTCAGTTTGTTGGGTTGGGTCATGAGGCATCATCCCTGCTGGGAATTCAGCAGAGTGGCTGTGGGGGATAAAGCCTCAAGGCTGAGGAAGGCAGAGGTGCAGTCAAAGGTTTGACCATGTTTGAGACACCCCTATGAAAAGTCCCCAAGAGACACTAGAGTAGGTAGGAACCTTAAAAGAAAGGGAGCATTGAGAACCTATAATAGGCATGTAGGGCCTATCTAGGTAGTTGACTTTAGATATAATTGTCAATGTGATTTTTATGGTAGGTTGAATTATGTGCCCAGAAAAAACCCAAAACACCACGTTCTTAGTTTTAATCTATTCTGGTTAATATGGACCTGTTGTAATTAGGAGGATTGAACCCAGGACCTCGTATGTGGGATGCCTGAGCTCAACCACTGAGCCATATTGCTCAGTGTTTTTTGTTTTTCTTCCTTTTTGCTTTTTAGGGGGCACTGGGAACCAAACCTGGGACCTCCCATGTGGGAAGCAGGAGTTTAACTTCTTGAGCCACGTCCACTCCCCAGGACCTTTTGAAGAATTTATTTTTAGTGAAGGTGTGACCCAACTGAGTGAGGTTGGGTCTTACTTCTATGACCAGAGCCTTCATGAAGAGTAAGTTACATGGAGGAGAAGCTAGCTGAAAGCCAGAAGAGAAAGGAGAAGATGCTGCCATGTGCACTGCCATGTGACAGAAAAGCCAAGGACCCAAGAATTGCCAGCAGCCAGCCCCAGAACACCACAGTCTTTAGGCAGAAAGCATTGTCTTGTTGATGCTTTGATTTTGGACTTCTGCTAATGTAGCAATTTGATATTGCTTATGAGTTCCAAAAATAGATATTGGATTATGTTTGTAAACTGGTCTGTCTGAGGTTTCAGTTTTACTTGATTAAAGTAGGATTAGGGATTTGATTGGGCCACATCAGTAGGATGTTGAATTTCTGCACTTTGGTAGGTGGGGACTCAAGGATAAAAGATATGGCAAAGGATAAGTTGGGAGTTTTGAGCTGAAGCCCTAGAAGTGAACACACAGGAAAAGAACAGAGGTGGCTCCTTAGACATGGCAGAAGCCCAGTGAGGAGAGACAGAGCCATTCTCCTGACAGTCTACAGCTGGCCTTGTGGAGAGAGCACAGCCATTGAGCCCAGAGAGAAATGGAGCCACAGGCAGAGAGGAACCCAAGAAGCCTGAATCCTCAGAGATATCAGCAGCCATCTTGCCCCAACATGTGGCAATAGACTTTGGTGAGGGAAGTAACTTATGCTTTATGACCTGGTAACTGTAAGCTTCTACCCCAAATAAATACCCTTTATAAAAGCCAACTGATTTCTGGTATATTGCATCAGCACCTCTTTGGTTGACTAAGGCAGCTAGTATAACTGAGGGTTAAGAATTAACAAATGATTATGATTACTGAATCATTATATGGATGCCTTTTTACTTTATAGTATATTGTAGAATAGCCAGAGTAAATACCTGAAATTAGTGAAACTTGTTCAGTTAGAATCCAGATGCCTTGGTCTCTGATAATGATTGTGAAACTATATGACCTTTGTCTTGGTACTGTAAAAACCTTGTGAATGACCCCTGTTTGTAATTCCCTGTCCTGTTTCACAACTTTAAAGTCTTACAATCACTAGACAGCCCCATAATGTTTACTAATGATGGAAGCTGGGCCAGCCCCACCCCAATTACTCATTATTAGCATAAACAGGCCTGACTTTGGGTACTATAAAACTATCAGGATTATTATAGTTCGAGAAGACAGATGTTAAGCTGTTAGGCCATCTGACCTCCTTGCTTTGCACTGGCAATAAACTCTTTCTATTTTTGAAACCCTGAGTGTCTCAGGAATTGGTCACTGAAGTTCAATGAATAGAAAAGAACCTTGCTTTTGCTCTGTAACACTAGCCTCAAAACCATGAGTCAATACATTCCTGTTGTTTAAACCAATCCATTTGGTGGTTATTTGTGATCACAGCCAGGAAACTAACAGGGACATTATTTTGTACTTAAATAGTGGTCAGACACTGGGGACATTTGGGATGTATAAGGGGAGTTCACAATTCTTACTTTCTTCTCACAATTCTTACTTGTTTCTCATTGTACTTTATTTCTGCTCTACCTGTAATAAGGTTTTACTTCTTGTCTGGAATCAAGGTTTCAGCAGGACCATGGTTCTCCAAGGGCTCTTGAGAAGAATACATCCTTGCCTCTTTCAGTTTCTGGTAGCTCTGAGCACTTCTTGGCTTGGGGCTTCATGACTTCAATCTCTCCAGCCATCATTACATGGCCTTCTTCCATCATGTGTGTCCATATCATTTAGACAATAGTAGGATCTGTCCCACTTCTTAACCAAAAGAGAAACTCAAGGTCAGAGGTTCTTTTTGGAGGGCCTGACCCTAACAGATGACAGACACAATGTGTGCTCCCTTGCCCAGCTCTGTCAAGTCACTGGCAGGACATGGTCATGAACTCAGGTACAGGTTATAGCATAACTAGGTCTTTTATAGTGGGAATTTGCTGTCTGGCCATTAAGCATCCATTCTTAGTTCCTTCTGGGTCATGACTTTCTTTCCCACTGTTTTTGTTGCGTAAGAAGTGGACTTGAGTTTGTATCCTGACTATGGTGGTTTTCCCATATCTCAGGAATGATAGTTCATCGATAGGTACATGACCCAATAAGAGCCAGAGAGACACAATAAAACTTTTATTGGGACTTCTGGGAGAAAGGCAGGTAATCTTTTTTCCCCAGTGGATTTAAGCCTAGTTGTTACAAAATGTTAAGTATAACTTTCTTACTACCCTGAAATTCTAGGGTTTAAATTTGAGGCCAAAATAACAATTGGAACTCCCACCACCACAGTCATCAAGGGACGTTGGTGATGAGGAGAGTACTCTGCCAGGTATGAATGTTTATGGAGTGGGACTCTCCCATCATTCCAAAGCCGAGTAAGTTGGCAGCAAGACTCCAAGGTAATTGCTCACAAAGATTGGGATCACTGGAAGAAGGTGAACACGTTAAACGATTCCCCATTTAGATGGTTGCTCTGCTTCTCTTAAGTAGGGAAGAAAAGAAATGGAGTGAGATGACAGGTCAGAGAGAGGGGGTGGCAGTAGAATTTGCTGCATTTCAAGTTCTTTGTGTTGGAAGTGGGAAAAAACTCTGCTTGAGTCATCTTCCAGGGACCTATTTAAGAGGGCTGCCTGCCAACAAGGTTAAAGAAGCTAGAGACTGTGGAGAGAACCACTGATGGTGAAGGAGGTCAAGCCAGAGCTGGAATTAGAGGCCCTTTCCTTAGAAGGAAAGCACTTAAGCATCTCGTGAGAGAATTAGCATTTGTGTCTGTCATGAAGAAGGCATAGCTACCAGTTAGTGTTAGCCAGAGAAGTAGAGCAAAGAGGAGGGGCCTCTAAGTATAGAAGACCACTGGACATTTCCCTTTTCTCCATCTATTCAACTGACCTTCATCAGTGAAAGAGCTACACACCTAGAAGATGGAGGGGCAGAAGTGTCCCAAGTTAAGACCCCCTCCCCTCTTACCTCTCTACTCTAAGGTATTAAGTGGGAATTAGGATGAAAGCTCTGACTATGCCACCTTGCCCCTTAGGTTTCTTCTAACCATGTGCCAGGCCTATGGACTGAAGTTTTTTTGTTTTTTGTTTTAAATACAGTGAATTGCACGGATTTTTGTTACTGGTTCAATTATTTTTAACAAACACATACACCCAAATAAACTACAGCTCTATCAAGACTCAGAACATTCCTTCTTCCCTTTCTCAGTCATCCCCAAATCCCCAACTCCCCACCTCCCAGCAGCACACACTGTTTTAATTTCATTCACTATTGATTAATTTTGCCTGTTTTTGGTTTTACTGGTTTTGTAGAAATGGAATCTTACAGTATCTAATTTCTTTTACTCAGTATATTTTATATATATAAAAGAAGGTACTGGGGATTGAACCCAGGACCTTGTACATGGGAGGCAGGCATTCAGCCACTGAGCTACATATGTTCCGCAGTGAGTTTGTTTGTTTGTTTTTAGGAGGTACCAGGCATCAAACCTGGGACCTCATAAATGGGAAGCGGGTGCTGAACCACTTGAGCTATACATCTGCTCCCTGGATAGTAATTTTTGAATTTAGGAAATCCTTAACTACCTCCATGTTGCTACCTCTAGTTCCAGAAAAGTTAGATTCATGATAACATTGTCATGAATACAATAACATATGTAGTAAGTCAATATCAAGTGTATGAGTTCTCATACTTTCTTCTTCTCCAATACTGTTTGCCATCCTTAGTCCTTTGCATTGGCAGAAAAGTTTCAGAATCAGTTTGTCAATTTCTATAACAAGTATTGCTGAGGGATGTGGCTCAAGAAGTTGGGTGTCTGACTCCCACATGGGAGGTCCCAGATTTAGCTCTGGGTGCCTCCTGAAGAAAGAACAAATGTACAATGAGCAGCCTATGTGTAGGAAACAACAAGCAGACAATGAGCACAAACAACAAACAAAAACAACAAGCAGGCAGATGAGGGAGCTGCCTCAGGGGAGAAAAGGAAAAGGAAAAAAAATGGTATTGTTGAAGCATAATTATTGACATGGGGCTATATTCACAATACATTGAAAATCACATGTTAATAAAATACATATTTTTAAAGTATTATGCTAAATCTATAGCTCACTATGAGGAAAACTGACTTCTTGGCAATATTGATTCTTTCGATTCATGCATATGGTATCTTTCCATTTATTTAGAACTTTAATTTTCTCTACAGCAATGTTTTATAGTTTCCAGTGTATAAATCTTGCACATCTTTCATTAAATTTCGCTCTAAATGTTTATATATTTTGATGCTATAATAAATGGTACTTTACAAATTTTATAATTTATTTATTCATTAGTGGGACATAGAAAATCAACTGGTTTTTGAAAATTGAACTTGTGTCCAGAAGTTTTGAGCTTAGTTTCGTTTTCCCTCTTCTTCAAAATGTCCAGTATAATTCGAGATACTATAGAAGAAAATCAGCAAATAGTTCGTGAATATTTTACAAATGTAAAGGATGAAGTACAAAAGTCAGAATTTCATAACAGTTTTAAGTTATCTAGGCAATCATGTGGAGAAGAATATCTGTGCTCAATATTGTATTCTCAGTATATGCAACATAAGATTTCCTCCTATAGATTTTCATTTTTTAAACTTTTGTTTTAGTTTGCCAAAGGGCTGCCAATGCAAAGTACCAGAAATCTGTTGGCTTCTATAAAGGGGATTTATTTGGGGTAAAAGCTTACAGTTCCAAGGCCACGAAAAGTCCAAATGGAGGCACTATCAGAGATGCTTTCTCAACAGTCAGCACTGTTGATGCTTGTGTGTTGCCACGTGGCAAAGCAAGATGGCCACTGATCTCTGCCCAGGTTTAACTATCTCCTCTGGGCTCACCCTTTCCTCTTGAGCTGTTCCCTGGGCCCAGCCTCTTGGGGCTTTGTGCTTAAGCAGTCTTGTAGTCCTCTCTCTCCTGGCATAGGGCTTCTTTCTAGGCCTCCTATATGAGTCCTGGCTGCGCTACTCTCTTCCCAACTTCAGCTCTAAGCTGTCAGGAAATTGCTCATCTTTCCCCAGGGCCTCAGGTATTTGAGCCTCTCCTTTCTGTCATGTGGCAGGATAAAAAAATGACAGAGATCTCTTTTCCTGTATCTATTTGAGTAAGTCTTCCGCTGTGTTTCCATTTATATCAAACCCAGCAAGGCGGCAGAGACACAACTTGAGTCATGCCTCAGTGACATAGTCCAATCAAAAGTCCTAAAGTGATCTTATCAGGTAATCTAATTAATGGCCCCTTAGCTGAATTTAATTTAATCAAAGGGCATCAAACCCAGAGGAACTGATTAGTTTACAAACATAATCTTTCTTTTATTGGGATTCATAAAATAATCTCCAACTGCCATACTTTTTACTTTGAAATATTTTCAAACTACAGAATAGTTGTTGTTTTTTTTTTTAAAGATTTATTTTTATTTATTTAATTCCCCTTTCCTCCCCTGGTTGTCTGTTTTCTGTGTCTTTTTGCTGCGTCTTGTTTCTCTGTCCGCTTCTGTTGTCATCAGCGGCACGGGAAGTGTGGGCGGCGCCATTCCTCGGCAGGCTGCTCCCTCCTTCGCGCTGGGCGGCTCTCCCAATGGGTGCACTCCTTGAGCATGGGGCTCCCCTACGCGGGGGACACCCCTGTGTAGCACAGCACTCCTTGCGCGCATCAGCACTGCGCATGGGCCAGCTCCACACGGGTCAAGGAGGCCAGGAGCTTGAACCGCGGACCTCCCATGTGGTAGACGGACGCCCTAACCACTGGGCCAAAGTCCGTTTCCCCAGAATAGTTGTTATAATATTAATAGTATGTGGAATTTTTATACATCTTTAATCCAGATTCCCCAATTCTTAGCAATCACTCCTAAACACTTTAGTGCAGGGGTTCTTAACCATTTGTGTCCCACAGACCCCTCTGCCAACCAGGTGAAAACTATGGACCCCTTCTCAAAATGTAGCAGCAGATAGTTTTATGACACTCAACATTGGAGTTCAGAGAAAACAAGCATAATAAGTTGATTTTTTTCAATTCAAGCCCACAGACCCCCTGAAATATTTCCATAGATCCCTTGGGGGTCCCTTGTGGGGTCTGCAGACCCCTGGTTAAGAATCCGTGCTTTGGTGTGTTCGTTTAAAAAAATCTCTTATAAAGCTGTAATACATGCATCATAATTAGGATGAATTAACATTCATACTATATTAATGTAATTCACAAATCCTAACATTTTATACCCATTTCCATAATAATGTCCTTTACAGGTTGAGAATCCAAGCCAGAATCACATATTACACTTAGTCATTTCATTTTAGTTCACTAGGAACAGTTATTTAGTCTTTCCTTGACCCTTAAGACTTGATAATTTTGGAGTATATAAGCCAGTTACTTTATAGAATATTCTCAATTTGGGTTTGTCTGATGTTTCTTCAGAATTAGAGTTACATAATGCATTTTTTTCTCCCAGGAATATCACAAAAATGGTCACATAATGCACATGATGTTGATTTGTTCTTTTACTGGTGGTGGTAACATTTTTAGTTTGGTTAAGATGCTATCTGCCATTGAGGATTGTGGGAAGGTGGTGGAAAAGGAAGTTTCAGGAATCAGTCTCTCTACTAGAACAACTATTAAACAGGCCTGTCTGTCTGAATCAACTAGCTTGAAATTCCAGAGTCCAGTAGAACAATTTGCTGCATCCAGGAAGGGGCAGAAGGAGGCAAGTAAATTTCAGGAAATACCAGTGATATGTACTCTCTGCATGGGTGCAACAGTCACCTATCCTCCAGCCTCACAGCAGGCAGCAGCTAGGTACTAGCACAGCTTGTTCATACCACAGCAGGACATAATGACCCAGTTTCACAAGATCCAGGTGTTTATGGTGTGAGAGCTGATCATTGCTTTTGATTAGTTACTTCAGATCAATGGGGGCCCACCTCTGAGGGCAGCGGTCCAACCCACCCTGACAAGGGCAGCAGAGGAGACTTAAAGACAGTACACTTCCTCCTCAGAGCTGAGGAGGACAGCTGAAGGGATACATTTGCTGGGTAGGTACTAAGACAAGAAAGCACAACCTTGTGGGCCTGTGGTAGAAGCTTCTGGTGCTCTTTCTGGTCCTTCTTTCCTCCTCTCCCAAGGACAATTTGGAGTTGACCAGCACTATCTTTGTGGATCCCTGGTCTTGTTTCTGCTAGGGAAGACTGACTTGGGAAACTCCTTTCTGACATGCTCTTATCCCCCCACCCCACCCCAACTCCCGCCCAGAATTTGCCCTCCAGGCAAAAGGAGTTTGAGACCAAAAAAAAAGGGGAGTAGGAAACAATTGATTCGGGTGGTCTGGGGAAAAGTTTTACCTGCTTTAAGTTCTGCAGAGGAACACCTAGGAGAGGTATAAGTTCTGTTTCCTGGGAAGTAGAGCGGCCATTCAAATTCCTGTAAACAGGGGAACTTTTTAAGGCCATTAGCAAGCACAAGCCCAGGAAAGACACAGGTCCAGAAGAGACAGGGAGGACCCTGCACTTTGCATTCACCTTGGACTGACTTTGATAGAAGGACTAAACTCTGAAGGAAAGCAACAGTCAACACAAAGACAATTTGCAAAGATTGTGAAAGATGTTTTTTCTCAGGTTTGCTTGGTCTTGTTAGTTCCTGACACTCAAGAATATCTGTAATATCACCACCTGGTTACAAACTCAAGAAATAGACATCTCAAGGAACAAATCCCGGAATTTAACATTTTAAAATATTAAAATATACAGAATGCAACAAAAGATTATGAGCAAACAAAAAAATAGGAAAAGATGGCCAATCCAAAGGAAGAGGATAAAAGTCCAGGAAACGTCAATGAAGAAGACCAGATTGTGGACATACTGGACAAAGATTTTTAAAATGTGATCTTTAGTATGTTCAAGGAGATGAACAACAATATAGAGAAAGAACTAAAGGATATCAGGAAAACAATGAATGAACAATATGAGTATCTCAATAAAGAGATAGACATTTAAAAAATGAACAAAGCACAACTAGTAAAGTTGAAGATGACAGTAACTAAAATGAAAAATTCACAGGAGGATGTCAACAGCAGATTGGAGTTAGCAGAAGAAAGAATCAGTGAACCTTGAAGACAAGACAATTTAAATGAATCAAGCTGAGGAACAAAAAGAAAATAGGATATAAAATGTGAAAATAGCATAAGAGACATGTGAAACACCATCAAGCATGCCAATATACACATTACGGGAGTCCCAGAAGAAGGAGAGAAAGGGACAGAAATAATATTTAAAGAAATAATGACAGAAGACTTGCTAAACTTAGCAAAACATGTGAATATGCACATCCAAGAAGCACAGAGAACATCAAACAAGATAAGTTTCAAGATAAATACAACATACCTCATACTGGTCAAACTGTCAAGTGCAGAGGAAAAGGAGAAAGTTTTGAAAGCTGCAAGAGAAAAGCAGCACTTTATATTTAATGGTGTATCAACTAGATTAAGTGCCAATTTCTCATCAGAAACACTGGAGGCAAGAAGGCAGTGGGTTGAAATACTTAAAATGTTTGGAGAAAACAAATGCCAGTCAAGAATTTTATATCTGACAAAACTTTCTTTTAAAAATGAGGGAGAGATTTAAGACATTCCCAGATAAACAAAAGCTAAGGGAGTTCATTATCATTAGACCTGCCCTAAAAGAAATGCTAAAGGTGATTCTTCAGACTTGGCAGAGGTTCAAAGTGGCATAAAGAAATAAAGACCTCTGTTAAAGGTAATCATATGGGTAATTATAAATGCCAGCACTATTATATTGTATTTTTTTGGTATGTAACTTCATTTCTTCTCACAGGTGTTAAAATGCAAATGCATAAAAAGTTAATGATAAATCTATGGTTTTGAACATACAAAATACAAAGATATAATTTGTAACAAGTACAAAAAAAGTTTGGGGGATGAACGGGTAAAGCAAGAGTATTTGTGTATGGTATTGAGATCAAGTTGTGATCTAATCAAATAAATTGTTATATATTTAGCATGTTAAATTTCAATCCCATGGTAACCACAAAGAAAATATATAAAGAACATATCCAGAAAGAAATGAGAAAGGACTTAATACAGTACAATGCAAAAACCAAATAAATATGAAAGTAGAATTAACAGAAGAACTGAGGGGAAAAAAAGATATAAGACTTACAAAGGCTGAATGGCAAAATGGCAGAAGAAATTTCTGCATTACTAGTAGTTACTTTAAATGTAAATGAATTAAGCTCTCCAGTCAAAGGCAGAGATTGGCAGAATGGATAAAATTGCATGACCCAACTACATATTGTTTAAAACAGACTCACCTTCAATTCAAGACATAAGTAGGTTGCAAGTGAAAGGAAGGAAAGATATGTATACATATAATTATATATATTTATTATATATATATATTTATACATATACATATGTATGTGTACATATATATACACCATGCAAGTAGTAACCAAAAGAAAACTGGGGTAGCTATAACTAATATAAAATAAAATAGACTTTACATAAAAAATTGTTAGAAGGGACAAAGAAGGTCATTAAATACTAATAAAAGGGTCAGTTCAACAAGAAGAAATAACAAATATAAATATATATGCACCAAACAGCAGAACTCCAAAATGTATGAAGCAAATATTCACATATTTGAAGGGAGATAAATTGTGTAGGAGACTTTAATACACTGCTTTCAATAATGGATAGAATATATAGACGGAAGATCAATACAGAGACACAAGACTTGAACAATACTCTAAACCTATTAGTTATAACAGATACATATAGAACAATTCACCAAACAGTAGCAGAATACACATGCTTCTCTAGTGCACATGGCTCATTCTCCAGGAGAGACCATATCTTAGATCACAAAGCAAATCTCAAATTAAAAAAATATTGAAATAATACAATGCATCTTCTCTAACCACAATGGAATGAGTTAGAAATCAATAAATAGGGAGAACTAGTGAATTCACAAATATATGGCGTATTAGTCAGCCAAAGGGGTGTTGATGCAAAATACCACAAGTCTGTTGGTTTTTATAAAGGGTATTTATTTGGGGTAGGAGCTTACAGATACCAGGCTGTGATGGTTAGGCTATTGTGTCAACTCAGCCAGGTAATTGTGCCCAGTTGTTTGGTTAAGCAAGCACTGGGCTAATTGTAATACAAGGGCATTTATGGACTTTAGTCACCATTGACTTTACTGCAGTGGTAAATCATAGATAGCTGATTAGAGTTACATCAATCAGGGAGATTGCCATCAGCAATGAGTGATGCTTTATCCAATCAGTTGAATGCCTTAAAAGGGGAATTGATTCCAGCATTGAGTGAGAATTTCCCAGCTCATCTTTGGACAGCCAGCATCTCCCAGAACTTGTCAAGAACCTTCATTGGACTTCTTTTTGGAGCCCCTGGCTGCAGCCTGCCAGTGGAACCTGGACTTGTACATCCCCATGTTCAGGTGAGAGACTCTTAGAAAATCACCTACTATTAACAGATCTCTCTTGTTGATTCTGTTTCCCTAGAGAACCCTGACTAATACAGCTTGGTACCAGGAGTGGTTCTTGAGGAACAGAGTCTTAAACATGGGGTGTTTGTGGTGGTTCTGGAAGTTTTGCAATTGCGTCTCTACTCTAATTGGACTCAAGGGTATTGATGAATCCCTTTCCAATAACGAAGAGGCTGCTAACAGTCCATGGTGCATGTTGGAAATCGAGATATGCAAAATATCATCACTGGATTCCCCTACTTCCTTACTTATAAGATGCAAGGATCTGGGTGAGGGTGTTTTCAACAACTTAACAGAGTTTTGTGGAGTCAAATGGTATAACGATGTTGGCTGGCTCCTCCTAGATACTCTGAATACTGTTACAAAAGAAAGAGATGAGTTAAAGGCTTCAAACTTGAAACTTAAACACCGCATGAATTATGTGAAAGTTTCTATGTGTGCTGTGAAAGAAAATCTTGTTTGCAGAGAACCAAACTCAGACTCTCATTGTATGAGTAGGGGAGTTACAAAGGAAACTAAAATCTCAACCCCGCAGGGTTTCTGCTGTTAAAGTGAAGGCATTGATTGGAAAAGAGTGGAATCCAGAGAATTGGGATGGAGACATACGGGATGATGATAATATGATGGAGACATTGGAACCCTGAATTCTGATGCAACTTTACCAGATAAGCCTGCAATGGCCTGCCCTGTGCAGACTACACCTTGTCAACCTTGTATCATCCACTTCCAACCGTGACGTGGGTACAGTCAAACTGAAGCCTGCCTGTCCAGCCTCCGGCATGCCCCAGGGAGTCTGGATCTCCTCTCAGCCCTGAGACATGAACCAGCCAAACTCCAGCATGCACTGCTGAGTCTCCAGTCTGCCCTAAGGAAACTGCCTTCCCACCCCTGCCTGAAGAGATTAATCCTGTCTCACCAGAAGAAAATGCAAGGGAATGCCCTGAGGTCAGTAGCGTGCAAGGAATTTCTAATCCTTCTCCTTACCCACCCCCACCACCTCTCTTGTCTTCAAGACCTATCACTACACTAAAATCACGACAAGCCCCCAAAGGAAAAATACCAAGTGTGACCCATGGGAAGTAAGGTATAGTTAGAAAGAACTGCGTGAGTTTTCCAATTTTTATAGACAGAAATCAGGGTAATATGTGTGGGAATGGATACTAAGGGTCTGGGATAATGGTGGAAGGAATATAAATTTAGATCAGGCTGAATTTATTGATATGGGCCCACTAAGTAGAAATTCTGGATTTTATGCTGTATCTTGAGGGGTTAGAAAGGGCTAGAAAGGGCTCTAACAGTTTGGGTGGTTGGCTGAAACATGGACCAAAAGATGGCCTAGCATGTCTGAGGTTGAGATGCCCAATTTGCCCTGGTATACAGTAGAAGAGGAGATTCAAAGGCTTAGGGAAATTGGAATGTTAGAATGGATTTATCATTTGAGAGCTGCCTACCCACCCCAGAAATGTCCAGAGGACACACCTTTAACCAGGGCTGTGAGGAATAAATTTGTAATACTAACTCCATCTTCCCTGAATAGCTCTGTGGTTTCTCTTCTCTGTAGTCCAGATATTACTGTAGGGAGGGCTGTGATGGAATTAGAATCCTTAAACATTATGGGAAAGATCAGATGTTGGTCTGGTGAAAGTCAAGTATCTGCATTTAATCACCAAAGTCAAGGTGGGCGTGGCTATCGCAATGCAAGGCAGGTTCAAAAAAGCACTCAAAATATTCTGAGTTGTGTAGCGTTATGGCTTTGGCTAATACATCATGGGGTACCTAGAAGTGAAATACACGGGCAGTCTACTAAATTTCCTCTGGATCTGTATAAACAGAAGGGTTCTAGGTCAAATGAACAAAACCTTAGCTCAAATTACAGATGCAGAGAATCACAGCCCCTTAATCAATTCCTAGACTTGAGACAGTTTACAGACCCAGACCCCCTTGAATGAGGAGGAGGCCAGGTCTCCTTGGGGAAGGATCCTGCAAATTGCCCAAAATTTATACTGTTAATCTGCCTCCCACCTGTCCCCAAGGAGATCTATGGCCTTTTACCAGTACACTGGGGAAAAGAAAATATCAGACATTTCAGGGATTATTAGACACTGGCTCAGAAGTGACGTTAATTCCTGGAGACCCAAAACATCACTGTGGTCCACCAGTCAGAGTAAGGGCTTATGGAGGTCAGGTGATTAATGGAGTTTTAGCTCAGGTCCATCTCACAGTTGGTCCAGTGGGTACCTGGACCCATTCTGTGGTTATTTCCCCAGTTCCAGAATGCATAATTAAAATAGACATACTCAGTAACTGGCAGAATCCCCACACTGGATCTCTGACTTTTGGAATGAGGACTATTATGGTCGCAAAGGTCAAGGGAAGCCACTAGAACTGCCCCTACTAGCAGAATAGTAAACCAAAAGCAATATCAGATTCCTAGAGGGATTGCAGAAATTAGTGCCACCATCAAGGATTTGAAGGATGCAGGGGTGGTGATTCCCACCTCATCCCCATTCAACTCTATTTAGCCTGTACAGAAAACAGATGGATCTTGGATGATGACAATAGATTATCATAAACTTAACCAGGTGATGACTCCAATTGCAGCTGCTGTCCCAGATGTGGTATCATTGCTTGAGCAAATCAACACATCATCTGGCATGTAGCTGTTGATTTGGTGAATGCTTTTTTCTCAATTGCTATTAGTAAGGACAAGAAACAGTTTGCTTTCAGCTGGCAAGGACAGCAGTATACCTTCACTGTCCTGCCTCAGGGGTATATCAACTCTCCAGTCCTATGTTGTAATATTGTCTGCAGCCATCTTGATCATCTCTCCCTCCCACAAGACATCACACTGGTCCATTATATTGATGATATCATGTTGATAGAACCTAGTGAGCAAGATGTAGCAAAGACTCTAGACTTATTAGTAAGGCATTTGTATGAGAGAGGATTGGAGATAAATCCAACTAAAATACAGGGTCCTTCCACCTGAGTGAAGTTTCCAGGTGTCCAGTGGTGTGGGGCTTGTCAAGATATCCCTTCTAAAGTGAAGGATGGCTGTTGCATCTGGCTCCTCCTATGACCAAAATGAGGCACATTTAGTTGGTCTCTTTGGATTTTGGAGACAATACATTCCTCATTTGGGTGTGCTGCTCTGGCCCATTTACCAGGGGACCAGAAAAGCTGCTAGTTTTGATTGGGAACCTGAACAAGAAGAGGCTCTGGGTCAGGTCCAGGGTGCTGTGCAAGCTGCAGTACCACGTAGGCCATATGATCCAGCAGATCCAATGGTGCTGGAAGTTGCAGAGGCAAATAGAGATGCTGTCTGGAGCCTGTGGCAGGCCCCTATAGAGGAATCACAGTGCATACTCTTAGGATTTTGGAGCAAAGCCCTGCCATCCTCTGCAGATAACTACTCCCCTTTTGAGAGACAGCTTTTGGCCTGCTACTGGGCTTTAGTAGAGACTGAACACTTAAACATGGGCCATCAAGTTACCATGAGACCTGAGTTGCCTATCATGAGCTGGGTATTGTCTGACCCACCAAACCATAAAGTTGGGCATGCACCACAGCACTCCATAATAAAATGGAAGTGGTCTATACAAGATAGGGCTCCAGCGAGTCCTAAAGGCACAAGTAAATTACATGAGGAAGTAGCCCAAATGCCGATGGTCACCACCCCTGCCATGTTACCTTCTCTTTCCCAGACTACAGCTTTGGCCTCTTGAGTTGTCCCTTACAGTCATTTGACTGAGGAAGAGAAACCTTGAGTCTGGTTTACAGATGGTTCTGCATGATATGCAGGTACCACCCAAAAGTGGACAGTTACAGCACTGAAGCCCCTTTCTGGGACATCCCTGAAGGACAGTGGTGAGGGCAAATCCTCCTAATGGGCAGAACTTTGAGCAGTGCACCTGGTCATTTTGCTTGGAGGAAGAAATAGCCAGAGGTGTGTTGGTACACTGATTCATGGGCTGTTGCCAATGGTTTGGCTGGATGTTCAGGGAATTGGAAGGAAGATGACTGGAAAATTGGTGACAAAGAGGTCTGGGGAAGAGGTATGTGGATTGACCTTTTCGAGTGGGCAAAAAACATGAAAATATTTTTGTCACATGTGAATGCTCACCAGAGGGTGACTTCAGCAGAGGAATATTTTAATAATCAAGTGGAGAAGATGACCCACTCTGTGATTAATGCTCAGCTTTTTTCCCCAGACATTCCTGTCATTGCCCAGTGGGCTCATGAACAAAGTGGCCATGGATGTAGGTTATGCAACATAGACTTCCCCTTACCAAGGCTGACTTGGCTACAGCCACTGCTGAGTGCCCAATCTGCCAGCAGCAGAGACCCACACTTAGCCCCTGATATAGCACCATTCCTTGATGTGACTAGCCTGCTACCTGGTGGTAGGTGACTACATTGGACCACTTAAACTACGTAAGGGGAAGTAATTTTTTAACTGGAATAGACACATACTCTGGATATGGGTTTGCATTTCCTGCACACAATGCTTCTTCCAAAACTACCATCCATGGACTTACCAAATGTCTTATCTACCACCATGCCATTCCACACAGCATTGTTTCCGATCAAGGAACCTATTTCACAGCAAATGATGTGTAGGAATGGGCACATGCCCATGGAATTTACTGGTCTTACCATGTTCCCCATCACCCTGAAGCAGCTGGATTGATAGAATGGTGGAATGACCTTTTGAAGACTCAATTACGGTGCCAAGTAGGTGGCAATACCTTGCAGGGCTTGGACAGTGTTCTCCAGGAGACTGTGTATGCTCTAAATCAGCATCCACTCTATGGTGCTATTTCTCCTATAACCAGGATCCATGGGTCCAGGGATCAAGGTGTGGAAAATGGGAGTGGCACCACTCACTATTACCCCTGGTGACCCACTAGGAAAATTTTTGCTTCCTGTCCCTGCAACCTCAATTTCTGCTGGCCTACAGGTTTTAGTCCCAAAAGGAGGAGTGCTGTCTCCAGGGAACACAACAATAATTCCACTGAACTGGAAGTTAAAACTGCCACCTGGCCACTTTGGGCTCCTTTTACCTTGAATCAATAGTCAAAGAAGGGAAGCACTGTACTGGCTGGGGTGATTGACCCTGACTATCAAGGGGAAATAAGAGTGCATCTACATAATGGGAGTAAAGAAGAGTTTGCTTGGAATACTGGAGATCCTTTAGGGCATCTCCTCGTACTGCCATGTTCTACGATTAAAGTCAATGGAAAATTGCAACAACCCAATCCAAGCAAGATTAACAATGGCCCAGAATCTTCAGGAATGAAAGTTTGGGGCACTCCACCAGGCAAAGAACGAAGGCCAGCTGAAGTGCTTGCTGAGGGTAATGGAAACATGGAATGGGTAGTGGAAGAAGGTAGTGATAAATATGAACTTTGACCACGTGACCAGTTACAGAAACAAGGACTGTAACTTGTTGTCATGAATCTTTCTTCCTTGTTTCATTATGATTATGGTTGTATATGTACACAAAATGAATTTCTTCATCTTCTTCCCCAAACTTTTCCCTTATCATATAACAAATTCTATCAGTTTCATGTCATAATATTTGAGGATGTCAAGTTTAAGAGTGAATATTACCCAAGAACTTGCATCCTGTTCTGTATGGAATTAATGTGTTTCCAGTTGTATGTAGGAGAGTTGAATATTGTTAGGTGGAAATATATATATGCATGTCTGTCATTGTTTTTAAGACTAAGTATGTTTGCAAAGTTTACAAGGGGTGGACTGTGAAAGTTAGGCTATTGTGTCAACTTGGCCAGGTAATTGTGCCCAGTTGTTTGGTCAAGCAAGCACTGGGCTAACTGTAATACAATGACAGTTATGGACTTTAGTCACCATTGACTTTATTGCAGTGGTAAATTATATATAGCTGATTATAATTACATCAATCAGGGAGATTGCCGTCAGCAATGAGTGACACTTTATACAATTAGTCAAATGCCTTAAAATGGGAAGTGATTCCAGCATCAACTGAGAATTTCCCAGCTTGTCTTTGGACAGTCAACATCTCCCAGATCATCAAGAACCTTCACTGGACTTTCATTGGAGCCCTGGTTGTAGCCTGCTTGCAGAACCTGGACTTGTGCTTCCCCATGGTCAGGTGAGAGACTCTTAGAAAATCACCTACTATTGACAGATATCTCTTGTTGATTCTGTTTCCCTAGAGAATCCTGACTAATACACAGGCCATAAAGCATAGGTACTTCCCTCACCAAAGTCTATTTCCACATACTGGAGCAAGATGACTGCCAACATCTGCCTGGGTTCAGGCTTCCTGGGTTCCTGTCTTCCTGGGGCTTGCTTCTCTTTCCTCTGTGTGCTTACTTCCCAGGGCTCCAGCTTAAGACTTCAGTATCAAACCCCAACATCAAAACCCCAACATTAAAAACCCTCTGACTCTGTCCGTTGCCATGCCTTTTATCCATGAGTCCCCACCCACCAAGGGGTGTGGACTCAGTAGACTCGATGCCCTATTTTTTTTTTTTAAAGATTTATTTATTTATTTAATTTCCCCCCTCCCCTGGTTGTCTGTTCTTGGTGTCTGTTTGCTGCGTCTTGTTTCTTTGTCTGCTTCTGTTGTCGTCAGCGGCACGGGAAGTGTGGGCGGTGCCATTCCTGGGCAGGCTGCTCTTTCTTTTCATGCTGGGCGGCTTTCCTCACGGGCGCACTCCTTGTGCGTGGGGCTTCCCCACGCGGGGGACACCCTTGTGTGGCATGGCACTCCTTGCGCGCATCAGCACTGCGCATGGCCAGCTCCACACGGGTCAAGGAGGCCCGGGGTTTGAACCGCAGACCTCCCATATGGTAGACGGATGCCCTAACCACTGGGCCAAAGTCCGTTTCCCTTGATGCCCTATTGACATGGCCCAATCAAAGCCCTAATCATAATTTAATCATGCCCAGGTACAGACCAGTTTAAAAACATAATCCAATATCTATTTTTGGAATTCATAACTATATCAAACTGCTACATGTGGAAATTAAAACAATGTACTTGGGTTAAAGTGGAAAGCACAAGAGAAATTAGGAAATATCTTGAGCTTGTAACACCATCTTCTCCTTTTGTCCTTCCTGTCCCCCAAGTTATAGTGGTTTCCTCTTATTTCTAATTTCTGGATTCCATCTTTTTGTTTTAACTCATGGATATGATTTATTACAGCAAAAGGATACATGGCAAAACTAGCAAAAGGAAAAGCACATGGGGCACAATCCACTGGAAACCAGACACAAGCTTCCAAGAGTCCTCTCCCAGTGGAGTCATACAAGATGCACTTAATTCCTCCAGGAATGATTGTGGCAATGCATGGAAAATGGTCTATGAGGGAAGTTCACCAGAGCCTAAGAGTCCCAGATTTTTATTGGGGGTTTAGATATATGGGCACCCTCTGTCTAGCATGTACCAAAATTCTGGACTCCCAGAGGGAATGTAGCAGTCCAACATAAACCATATTGTTTGGACAAACAATTTAAGAACAATGAGCCACTCTTACCAGTTAGGGAGTGATAGGAACCCTCCTAAAATTCAAGTTCCCAGGTGCCAACCGAGGGCTAGCCTTGTAAGCAGGCCCTTCTAAGAAGAGCAGCCACAGGCAAACATTTCTGCACAAGTGTCTGTCAGTATCTCCTTTTAATTTTGTATTTCCTCGATTCCTAAAGGTTTTGTGCAATTTTAAAGACTTTTACTGGCTACTTAGATTTTATCTTTTGCAAATTTTTTAAGAAAGTTTGTAGGTTTACAGAAAAATAATGCATAAAGTACAGAGTTCCCATATACCACCTATTATTAAAGCCTTGCATTACTATGATATATTTGTTACAATTCATGAAAGAACATTTTTATAATTGCACTATTAATTACAGTCCATGGTTTAGCCTTAGGATTCAGTTTTGTTGTACAGACCTATGTTTTTTAAAACAAATTATTCTAGTAACATATATACAACCTAAAATTTCCCTTTTTAACCACATTCAAATATATAATTCAGTGCTGTTAATTACATTCTGAAGGTTGTGCTACCATCACCAGTATTCATTACCAAAACTATCCATCAACTCAAATAGGAACTCTGTACAATTTAAGCATTAACTCCCCTTGCCTACCTTCATGCCAGTCATTGGTAACCTATATTCTACTTTCTGACTCTATGATCATAATTTGTTATTCTAATGATTTAATGTCAGTGAGATCATACAGTATTTGTCCTTTTGTGTCTGGCTTATTTCACTCAACATAATGTCTTCAAGGTTATCCATGTTGTTGTATGTATCAGAGCTTCATTCCTTTTATGGCTGAATAATATTCCATTGTAAGTCTATACCACACTTTATTTATGAATTAGTCATCTGATGGACACTTAAGTTTCTTCCATCTTTTGGCAAATGTGAATAATACCACTATGAACATTTGTGTGCAAATATCTTTTCAAGTTCCTGCTTTCAATCTCTCTTTTGGGGAATATACCTAGAAGAGGGATTGCATTATCTATGCAAGTCTCTTGCCCTTTTTAAATTGGGTTATTTACCTTTCTGTTTTTCAGCTGTAGGATTTCTTTATACATTCTGGATATTAAACCCTTATTGGATATGTAATTTCCAATTTTTTTCTCTTATGTGTACATTACTTTTTGGCTTTCAATATAAAAGCCTTTGATGGCCAAAAGTTTAAAATTTTGATGAGTTACCTTTTATCTATTTTTTCCTTTTTGTTTGTGCTTTGGATGAGAAGTCTAAGAAATCATTGTCTGCACAAGTTGCTGAAGATGCTTCCCAATGTTTCTTTCTAGGAGTTTTATAGTTCTGGTTCTTAAATTTAGATCTTTGATCCATTTTGAGTTGATTTTTTAAAATATATGATATGAGATCAGGGTTTATCTTCATTCTTTTGCAAATGGAGTTCCAGTTTTCCTAGCACCATTTGTTGAAGAGACTATTCATTCCCAATAGAGTGGTCTTGGCAACCTTGTCTAAAATCTGTTGGCCATAAATGTAAGAGTTGATTTCTGAATTCTCAAATTGATTCCATTTGTCTGTATGTCTGTCCTTGTGCCACTACCATGCTGTTTAGTTTATTGCCTGACTTTGTAATAAGTTTTAAGATTAGGAAATGTAAGTCCTCCAACTTTGTTCTTTTTCAAGATGATTTTTGCAAAAAAAATTTTTTTTTCAGTTACCAGGGATTGGAGATTAAACCCGGGACCTTGCATGTGGGAAGCTGGCACTCAACCACTGAACCACATCAGCTTCCCTGAGTTGGTTTTTTCATTTGTTTTACTTGTTGTTTGTTTCTGTTTTTCAAAGGAGGAATTGGGAACTGAACTTGGGACCTCCCATGTGGAGGGGGGTGCTCAACCATTTGAACCACATCTGCTTCCAATTCTTGAAAAATTTGATGATTAGCTTCTCCATATCTTCAAAGAAGGCTATTGGAATTTTGATTGGGATTGCCTTGAATCTGTAATTCACTTTAGGTAGAAATGACATCTTAACGGTATTTTGCCCTCTAATCCATGAACGTGGACTGTCCTTCCATTTATTTAGGTCTTCTTTGATTTCTTAACATTATTTTTATTTTTCTATGAACAAGTCCTTTACATTATTGGTCATATATACCCCTAGATATTTGATTCTTTTAATAGTTATTGAATTTTTTTCTTGATTTCTTCTTCTGATTGTTCACTATGTGTATAGAAACACTACTGATTTTTGGGTGATTGTACCCTTCCACTTTGCTGAATTCGTTATTAAGTTCACTAGCTTTGTTGTGGATTTTTCAGGATTTTTTGTATATAGGATCCTATTATCTGCAATTAGGGAAGGTTTTACTTCTTCCTTTCCAATTTAGATACGTTTTATTTCATTTTTTTGTCTTATTACCCCAGTACAATGCTGAATAACAGTGGTGACATTGGACATTCTTGTCTTGTTCATGATCTTAGAGGGAAAGCTTTCTGTCTTTCACCATTAAGTAGGATGTTAGCTCTGGGCTTTTTATATATGCCCTTTATCATGTTGAGGAAGTTTCCTTCTATTCTTAGTGTTCTAAGTGTTTTAATCAAAAAGTGCTTGATTAAAAGGCATTTTGTCAAACGCCTTTTCTGCATTGATTGAGATGATCATGTGGTTTTTTTGTTTTTGTTTTTTTGCCTTCATTCTGTTAATGTGCATTACACTAATTGATTTTCTCATACTGAACCAACCTTGCATACTAGGGATAAAAACCTTTTGATATAGTATATAATTCTTTTAATTTGCTGTTAAATTCAGTTTACTAGTATTTTGTTGAATTTTACATCTCTTTTCATTAGGGATATTGGTCTGTAATTTTCTTTTCTTTTGTTATATTTATCTGGCTTTATGTGAGGGTGATGTTGGCCTCACAGAATGAGTTAGGTAATGTTCCCTCTTCAAATTCTGGAAGACTCTGAGTAAGATTGGTGTTACTTCTTCTTGGAATGTTTGGTAAAATTACCCTATGAAGCCATCTGGTCCTGAAATTTACTTTGCTGGGAGGTTTTTGATTACCGTTTCAGTTTCTTTATTAGTTACTGGTTTGTTGAGATCTTGTATTTCTTCTTGAGTCAGTGTAGGAAGTTTGTGTGTTTCTATGAATTTGTCCATTTCATGTAGGTTATCTACTTTGTTGGTGTACAGTTGTTCACAGTATTCTTTTGTAGTTGTTTTTATTTCAGTGGGGTCAGTAGAAATGTTCCCCTTGTCATTTCTGATTTTAGTTATTTGTCCTCTAATTTTTTCTTTTGTCAGTCTAGCTAAATGTTTGTCATTTTTATTGATCTTATCAAAGAACCAACTTTTGGTTTCCTTGATTGTCTCTCTTGTTTTATTAGCCCGTATTTTATTCATCTCCGTTCTAATCTTTGTTATTTCCTTCTTCTGCTTGATTTGGGTTTAGTTTTTTCTCCTTTTACTGGATCCTACAGTTCTGAGGTTATATCTCTAATTTGGGATCTTTCTTCTTTTTCAGTGTAAGTGCATTAGAGGTCTAAATTCCTTCTCAGCACTGCCTTTGCTGCATTTCATGAGTTCTGTTATATTGTACTTTCATTTTCATTCTCCTTAAGATACTTTCTAGTTCCTATGTGATTTCCTCTTTAACTCCTTTGTCATTTGTGTTGTTTAATTTTTACATATTTGTGAATTTTCCATTTCTCCCTGTTTTAGTTTGCTAAAAGCTGCCAAAAGCAACATACTAGAAATGCATTGGCTTTTACAATGGGGATTTATTAACTTATAAGTTTATGGTTCTGAGGCCATAAAAATGTCCATATTAAGGCTCCATCAAGCAATGTTTTATTTCCCCAAAGACCAGCTGCCAGCAATCCTGGACTCCTCTCTCATATAGCAAGGCATGTGGCAGTGTCTGCTGGTCTCTCCCTTCTCCTCTGGGCTTCCTTGCCTTCAGTTTCCTGCTTCTGTGGTTCTCTCTGCTTCTGTGGCTTTTTTCTCTGTCTCTCTCTCCATATTCATCCTATTCATAAAAGACTCCAGTAAGAAGATAAATACCCACCCTGGGTCATGCCTTAACTGAAGTGACCTAATCAAAAGGGCCTTAACTGAAGTAACCTAATCACAAGATCCCACTCACAATAGGCTCACACCCACAGGAGTGGACCAGCTTTAACAACATGATTTTCTGGGCTTTATACAGTCTCAAGCTGCCATAGTCACTTTGACACTTTAACCTATTATCTAATCCTTTCTTTTGATCTGAAGAACTCCTTTTAGTGTTGCTTGTTTGCCAGATGTAAATGCCATAGGTGAACCCCCTCATCTTTTTTTTTTTTAACCTGGGAATATCTTTATCTCCCTTATCATTTTTTAAAGAATGTCTCACTGGGAGTAAAATTATTGTTTGGAAATTGTTTTCTTTCAGCATTTAAAATATTTTCTACCACTGCCTTATTGCCTCCATGGTTTCTGAGGAGAAATCAGCACTTATTCTTATGAAGATTCCCTTGTACATAACTTGTTGCTTTTCTCTTACATCTTTCATGACTTTCTCCTTGTTCTTGGCATTGGCCAATTTGATTATCATGTGTCTGTGTCTAGTTCTCTTTATGTTTATCCTTTTTGGGATTCATTGGGATACTTGAATATGCATATTCATGTCTTTAATTAAAATTGATTACTTTTCTGTCACTATTTCTTTGAATATTCCTTCCTACCCTTTCTTTCTACTCCTTTTGGGACTCCTATAATGCATATTTTGGTATGCTTGATGGTGTTCCACAGTTCTCTTAGGATTCTTTTTCTTTCTGCTCTCTAGCCTGAATCATTTTAGTTGTTTTTTCTTTGAGACCACTGATTCTTTCTTCTGCCACCTCCAATCTGCTGTTGAAACCATCTAGGGAATTTTTCATTTCAGTTATTGTATTTTTCAACTGTAGTATTTCTGTTTGATTCCTACTGAGAATCTCAAAGATACTATCCTATTCTTCATTCATTTTTGTCCCATATCCTAGAATTCTTTTTCTGTGTTTTCCTTTATTTCCATGAGGACAAAGAGTATGATTTTTAAAAAATCTCTCAGAGTAGGTGTGGCAAGTGGTTAAGCACCTGTCTCCCTCATGTTCCCATCATCTTGGGTTTGGTTCCCAGTGCCTCCTGAAAAAACAAAAAAGCAAAAAAAAAAAAAAAAACAAGCAAAAAATATATTTAAAAAACCAACTCAGGGAAGCCAATGTGGCTCAGTGGTTGAGAGCTGGCTTCCCACATATGAGGCCCCACCATGATTGGTACCTCAAAAAAAAAAAAAAAAAAAAAAAAAAAAACCTTTCGGTAAGTCCAAAGTCTGGACTTCTTCATTAAAGAGTTCTGGATTTTTATCTTGTTCCCTGGATGGGCTATCATTTCCTGTTACTTTGTGTATCTTGAAGCCTTTTGTTGCACACTGTATATTTTAATATTTTAAAAGTGTTAACTCTGGGATTTTGTTCTTCAGCTATCTGTTTCTTAAGTTTGCATCCAGCTAGTGATATGACAGAGATTTTCTTTAATGCCAGGAACTTATCAAAACAAACAAATCAAAGCAAAAGCATCTTTCAGTGCCTTTGCAAATTGACTCTGCTTTGGCTGGTGGTCTCCTTCAGAGTTTAACTCTTCTATTAAGAAGATCAGTCCAGGGCAAATAGGAAGTTCACAGTCCTCTCTGTCTTATCTGAGTCTTGGTGAAGCTGGAACTGTGGAGCCTGATTCTGTTCCTTGCTATAGGCCTTTTGCTTGCTATAGGCCTTAGGAATTCCTGTTTTACAGTTTACTGGCATTTGAGTGAATGCCCATCCTCTCCCTTTGAAATAGATATATCCTCCCCATTTTGGGAACTCTCTTTAGTGACTTAATGTAGTAGTCCTTTGTCCCAGGCTACTTCAACTTAATTGGCTCTCATACCTTCTCAGTTGTCTGGAAGCCACTTCTATGTCCTCAGGATACATTTTCAGAGTGCAAGTTCCAGATATTTTGGGCTCAGTCTCAGAATTCCACCCCACAGATAGGCACTGACATAAGTGTGCCCCAATATGTGCACAGAAGCCACTCTGTTTCCTCTGGAATGGGGCCAGGGACCCCAAATGGGAGCACAAATTGGCTCTGTCCTGATTGCTGAGGAGCCAGGGAGTGCACCAGAAACTTCTTTTATGACTTTTGCAGCTACATTTTCTTGATCCAGCATTTGCCCAATTAAGGGAGCCCTTTAACAGTTTTCTGTAGTTTTGAGGAATGTTATTTTCTTTTTAAAGATTCCTCTGCTGTCTTTCCCAAGGAGGTTTGGAACAATGGTCATTGTCAGAGCTGGCCCCCAGTGTCCTAATATAGCTATTCAAAAGTATGGACCTGTGAGCACATCTCACAATCCTGGAGTTTAGAGGACTAGTTCTTTTTTTTTTTTTTTGCTGGTTTTAACAAAATGTTTAATGGTTTGTATCAATCTTTGCAACACATTTATTTATTTTCTCTATCTTTATTTTTTTAAATGTTACATTAAAAAAATGAGGTTCCCATATACCCCCACCCCCCTCACCCCACTCCTCCCACATCAACAACCTCTTTCATCACCATGGGACATTCATTGCACCTGGTGAATACATTTTGGAGCACAGTTGCACCATATGGATAGTGGTTTACATTGTAGTTTACACTCTTCCCCAGTCCACCCAGTGGGCCATGGCAGGACATACAGTGTCCAATATCTGTCCCTGCAGTACCTCTCAGGACAATTCTAAGTCCTGAAAATACTTCCAGATCATATCTCTTCTTCCCTCTCCCTACGTTCAGCAGCTACAGTGGCCACTTTCTCCACATCAATGCTACAATTTCTTCCATTAGTAATCACCATAGTTCCATAGTAGAATATCAGTATTTAGAAACATTCCAATGTCAAAAAAAAAAAAAAAAAAAGCCCCATGTTACACCTATTTTTTTCTCTCCCTTCCCTCAGAAACACTGGTGACCACTGAATTTATATCTATGTTATCAATTATCCTATTGCTAGGAAATGTGTATACTTTAGTCCATAGTGGTATTCCCCTCTTATGTTGGTTCATACCTCAATATTGAGAATTTTAGGATGGTGATGCCCACTTTCTCTGATGGAGTGGGTTCTCAGATCTCATGGGGCAGATGGATGTTTTCTGGGATCTGTTATCCATTATCATCCTTTTGTTAGTTGTCCTTGGCTAGTCTGATGAACTAGAGAATAGGTGTTGCAACTCTGCAGAGACTCAGGGCTCAACCAGCATATGAAAAGGTCAAAGATTTAAGACTCTTATACATACATTTGATGATTATAATGATAATTATAGGTTCAAATAAAAGGGTCAGAAGACCCATGTGTAGGGGAATTATACATGAGTATATCCTTATTTCATTGGGGAAAATATATTCCAAGCTAATGCCCACTGGCAGGGTGACTAATTCATGAGACTATTTGCCCTGCCTATAGTGTCTAGATGATAGAGGACTAGTTCTTTATGTCCCACCCTGGACTAGCAAGCTGAGTCAGTAACTCAAGCTCCAGTGCCCATTACTGCCCTCCCCAAGGCTGGGAGAAGGCTGATGGTAGCCAAAATGAGGAGGGTGAAAGTCACTGGTATTTATTGCAATTTACCAGCTTCTTCCTTCTGTTCCAACTTGGATGCTGCCGAGTGTTCCACTAGACTTTGAAATTTCAAAATAGTTGATTCAGATAGTTCCTGCAAGTTTTATAGTTGTTTTGGTGGAGAGACTGATTTCTGGAGCTTCCTACACTGCCATCTTCCCACAATCGTTCTGGATTCCCTCTTTCTTGTTTCTCACTTCTTCCATCACCCATGTAACCAGTTTCCTGAATTAAATTCTTTCCATTTTAAATGCCTTAAGTGTTTAATGTTTCCCTAACTTGAAAATACCCCCCAACAAGTTGACTGTTTTTAATAAATTTGTTAATAAGCCTGGAGCTGTTTTAGCCCAACTTTCTCCCATTTGGAGAATGAAACCAATACAAAGGAAATGAAGTTAAAGACATAAAGAAATAGATTCTGGTGACTTTGTATGAGCCTTTGAAGATACTTGAAGTAATAAGTTCATTTTTATTTCAGACCTAATTGTTACAACAATGTTTAGATATCTTGACTGCTAAATTGATTACAAATTGTAAGTTATATGCTCTTAGATCCATGCAGGTGATTCAGGTTCCATTTTAAAGTAGCATTTCCCAATGGAGCCTATCTCGTTGAAGTGATTTACTTATTTGTAGTTTTAAAAGAGAGATTTTCTTATGGTCTCTCCCTTTTAATAGTCTTTCTGTCCTTTAGTATGTGAACACCCTTTTCTTTTCTGAGCTGCCACATTCTGACAGGGTCTCATATATCTAGTATATCAGTGGAAGGGACAAAATAAAAAATTTATGTCATCCACATGACAGACCTGAAAAACTAGCCTCTCATTTAAATATTGCAAAAAATTGAGCTATATGCTACAAAAGTGACAGGAGAATGAGGCTCTTAATCTATGTTAAAGGAAATTGGATTCAAGTTGTTTTATCTCTTGCAGATGTTCAACATTATTTTTGTCAGCTAGTAGTTAAGTTGAAAAGAGACATCTTCCTCAGAATAGAAACATGAAATAATAATGTCCTCTAGCATCATCTCATCATGCTAAGCCATGAGATGGATGATATCCTGATGTGAAAAGATACAAATGATACTGGATTTTGAAGTATTTGTTGGGAGCAAAAGAGCAGTTGAAATTGCATTCTGTAGTATACTGCTTCTGCATGGAAAGATAAAGAATTCCAGAGAATCTTTGTTGAAAAAAATTTGTCCTAGGCCAGTTTCCCAAGATAATTACTTTGGAAAGTAATTCCATAAAGTTTTGGATTAAACATCTGAGCTTTATAATGGTAGCTTCCCCCTAAAGAGTATTTTTGATGATGGTGATGAAGATGATGATAATCATTATTATTCAACATGTAGTATGTGCAGATCCTAAGCTAAGAACTTTACATTCATTAGTACATTCACAACAACCTTGTGAGGAAGGGATTTATTCCATCAGTTTTCAGATAAGAAAAGAGGCTCAAAGAAGTTAAGTGAGTTCCCTCAGATCACATAGAATTGAGATTCCAATCCATGATTGTTTGATTTTAAAATATGTGCTTTTATTCATGATACTGTCCTGATATACTAGACACGTGATATATAACTTCCTATAATATTTCATAGTATAAAGTCAATCTCACTGTTGGTTAAAATGACTGTGATGGGTTACTCCTTTGTTTAAAGGTAGGAATAGGGCAGGAAGTGGGAATGGGAATAAGAAGAGTTATTTTATTAAAATTTTATTGCACAAGAGGCATTTATAAAGAGCAAAAATATTCCACAGGAATACCTCATGTATCACCTGGTGGGCACTCCCTACCCCCCAATACGCATACTGTTTTTGAGGGCTTATTATATGCAGGGCACTTTATATAAATTATCTTCTATTTTAGAGCAGGTTTCCTAGAAAGTGGAGCCTGAGACAAAGAACAAAGTAGTGATACTTTATTTGGGAGCTAAAAACCCACGGCAGAAAAAATGAAGAGAAAGTAAAGCGAAACGAGAAGATGTGAAGCCAAAAACTTTCCTGCACTGACTTGTGTTTTGCAATGTGCTAGAGACAAGGGCAAGCCATTCAGCAGGTGTGTTTGCAAGATATGTGGGGCTTTTCTGGACAGGCTCTAAAGAGAAATCAAGCCTCAGAATAGTTGACTTAAGAAATGAAGGAGGGACAATTTATTCCCTTGTATCCCCCTATCTCCTATTTTCTTTTGGTTGAAGTTTGTTCAACTGAAAGTTAATTTCCTCACTGGCAGAATGCAAGATGCTATGCTTTGTGGTGTCCTGTTTCATTCAGATCTGGAAAGGGCAGGAAGAATGGGGAACTTCAGGCATGTGGCTGGTTGGCCCAGTTGTGCAGAGGTAGGCTAGCAGAAGACTCTGCCAGGGTAAGTAATTGTTTGGTCCCCAGTGACACAGCTTGGCTGGGGAGGCAAGCACACAGAGAATATCTAAGGAGGTGCATAAAACTTGTGCGCGATGTATCAATTTATAGTTCACAACAATCCCAAGAGGTGAGTATTATAATGCTCACTTTACAGCTGAGGAAACAAGGTAATTTGCCCCAAATTTCATAGCTAGTGAGCAGTAAAGCCAGAGTTTGAATCCAAATCAGTTTGCTTTCAAATTCTATGCTCTGTCCAGTGTGCTCCCCAGATTCTCCTTAAACTAAACTAAACTAAATACATTACACATAAAGTAATGATCTAAACTAAATATATTACACTCCTTAAACTAAACTTTAAATATATTACACATAGAGTAATACATCATTCTTGTGGAAAATACAGAAAATAAACAACAAAATAATCATTCATGATCTCTGACCCAGTTAGAACCACTAAAAAATATTTTAGCATATAATCATTTCATTGTCCATAATTTTTTTAACATAGTTGATATGCAAATACTCTAGCTTATCATGCTCTTTTCATTGACCCATATATCAAATGTATTAACCTTTGTCAATATAAACTTTTATGGTTCTATAAAAATACCTGGATATAGCATAATGTATTTTGGAAGAAGCAGGTCTTTGATCCATTCTCTCCCTTTACTTGTGAGGGACTGGGTATATTAAGTGAGAAAGATGGTGATATAGTAATCTCCTTGTAAACATGCTAATGACAGACCTGACAAACAAAATGGTTTTTGCTAGCAGGAGACATCTTATCCATGGAATGCTTTAGCAGAATGTACTCTGGTGTCTGGGATTCCTGAGGTAAACAAACCTGGGATCTATAGATTTACGGTGCATGGCTCTCTGGAAAATGTCACTTAAGTTACGTAAATATCTGAGCATAAAATGGAGATGTTTCATGAACTAAACAGCTCCTTCAGGGTAAGTAAGGTGGTTGCATGCTTTTTCTGGAGAACTTATGTGTTATTCTGGGCCAGACCACCCAGAATTAAGGAAAAGGACCCAGGGGGCTGTGCTAGGGCCTCTGGACTTCTCCCTACTTTACTTGTGGCTCTTGCTTACTTACCTGTATCCTTGAAATGATTAGTACAGGTTGGTGCAAGATAAGAGCTCTGATCTGTGTATGTCTTATTTGAAAATCTGCATCTTGTGTTATCTCAAAATATAATCATTTCCTCATTGATGACATTTTAACTGCATAATATTTTGTGATTTTAAATACTATTGTGATGAAGCATTCTGACCAAATCAATGTCTATGTTTTATGTCATTTCTTCTAAATGATTCCAAGAGAAGGATTTGCTGTTCTATAATTTTCAATAGTTATTAAAGGGAAATCTCTATAAGAATCTCTTGCTATATTCCTTGTTCTTGCTACTGCAAGAATAGAGAGATCAGAGGGAAAGAAGGAAAAAAAGGAGAAAGAGGGAGCAGATGTGGCTGAAGTGATTGGGCACCTGCCTCCCACATGAGAGGTCCCAGGTTCAGTTCCCAGTGCCTCCTAAAGAAACAAGCAGACAAGGAGCAGAGACAATGATCAGACACAATGAGCAAAGACAATGAGCAGACAATGAGCAGACATGAGGGAGCCATCTCCGAGGTGGTGGGGGAAAAATAATCTTGAAAAAAGGAAAAAAGGAAAAAGAGAAAGAAAAAAGAAAAAGGGGAGAAAGAATTAGGAGCAGAAGGGAAATCCTTTATCTTTACTCCTTACCAGACCCTTCTGCAAGCTTGGACTCTTTCTTCACTTTCTCTAAGGCAGGAGTTCTCAACCTATTTTGTTCCATAGACTCTTTTGCCAGTAAAGAGAAAACCATGGACCCCTTACTAAGTCCATACTATACTGTGTATTATTTGATAATATATCACACCTGTACCAACACATCCTTAAAAGAATAATGCTTTTTTGAATTTCAATTCAAGCTCACAGACTCCTTGTTAAGAACCCCTGTTCTAGGGTCATTCTTCACTTTCTCAATCCTTCTATTCATGGTTCTTGCCATAGGACCTCCATTCTAGCTCCAGACCCTTGACCTCTTGGAAGGTCCAACCAAGACTTCCCTGCTTCTTCCCATAATGACTAACTACTGCCCCAGGAGATACAGGCGATACCCCAAGAGGTTTGGTGTTTCAACAGGGGAAATACATTGCTGGCATTTCAAATTGAAACTGGTAATTTTATAGCACACCTACAACTCTTAGCCTGGGCTTCATGGAGAGAATTCAAGGGATCAGGGAATTTGGAGGGGGTAAAAAAATCACGCCTTTATATTCACTAGTTTCTAACTAAATCTTATTTCTTTCAATCATGAATGTTAAAAAAATTGCAGTAATATTAGCAATCGCTGTGACTTTGTCACCAATAGAAATTACAGTTATTTTCATATACATTGCAGGTATTGCATATATCTTGAAATATCATTTATACTATTACAATTTGGGATTATGATAATTATTAAACCTGCTGCTAGATCTTTTTATTTAATGTGTTACTGAAAAGCACATATATTACTATATCACCAATCTGTTTTTTAAAATAACTTGATAACTATATTTCAAAAAATTGCTTTTCTTTGTTACCCTACGATTTTTTTAAATTATTAATTTAAAATACTGTTTTGAGAAGGAGTCCATAGCTTCACCAGACTGCCAAAGGTGTCCATGGCACATAAAGGTCAAGACCTTCTAAAAGTAGAATGCAACCCAGTGCCTCACTAGCATACATTACACATGTATTAGACAGCCAAAGGGGTGCTGATGCAAAATACCAGAAATGGGTTGGTTTTTATAAAGGGTATTATTTGGGGTAGGAGCTTACAGATACTAGGCCATAAAGCATGAGTTACTTCCCTCACCAGAGTCTATTTTCACGTGTTGGAGCAAGATGGCTGCTGATGGTTTCGAGGGTTCAAGCTTCCTGGGTTCTTGCCTTCCAGGGTCTTGCTTCTCTCTGGGTTCAGGGCTCCTCTCTTCCCAGGGCTTGCTCCTTCTTGGGCTCAGGGTTCCTCTCTTTCTGGGGCTTGCTTCTCTTTCCTCTGTGGGCTTACTTCCTGGGGCTCTAGGTTAAGGCTTCAGCATCAAACGCCAACATCAAAAACCCTCAACTCTGTCCTTTGCCATGTCTTTTATCTGTGAGTCTACACTCCTTGGTGTAATGACGTGGCCCAGTCAAAGCCCATGATTAATCAAAGTTTAATCATGCCCAGGTACAGACCAGATTACAAACATAATCCAATATCTATTTTTGGAATTCATAATCATATCAAACTGCTACAACAGGATATGTTAAATAGCCTTTTTGTGATCTAGACTGGCTCCTGCCTTCTCAAGGTTAACATAATAGTGTCACTAGATCCATAAATAAACCATCATCAGGACAAGCACTGCAATGGTAACTGTACAGGTGTAAACAATATGCTGTTAAGAGTCCAGGGACAAAAAAATGAGTCACAGTTCAGTGAATCTGAGAAGATTCTAGAGGGAGTAGTGTTTGAGGTGGTTCCAGCTCAGCTTGAGGTAACTGACGAGGGGAACCATGCTACTCACATCTCTACATGAGAAGTCTAAGGTCATTCTACTAAGCTCTGTTTCTCTGAACAATAATTGACTGAAGCAAGTTGCAGTGGATATGAGCTTTTCTTTTCTAAAAACTGAGTCGGAGCTTCTCTAGTAATTTATTTCCTATTGTTTAATAAGGATATGGTACTGTGCTCCTCTTTAAAAACCTTCAATGGGATCAAGGCCTCCCTCAGTTAATGGTGGAATGGGCATCACCATCCCAGAGTCCTCAGGATTAGGAAATGAACGATGGACTAAAATAAACTTACTAGTGTTCTACTATAGACTTATTGTGATTCTAGCAATGGAAAAAATACCATTGTTGTGGAGGCAATGACCCATGGATGTTCTGGATTTAGGGAGAGGGAAAAACAGGTGTAATTGGGGGGGCATTTTCAGGACTTGTGAATCATCCTGAATGACATTACAATGACAAATACAGGCCATTATATATCCGGCCATAACCTACAGAGTTGAATGGGAGAGAGTGTAAACTACAAGGTAAACTATAATCCATGCTTAGTGGCAGTGCTCCAAAATGTATTTATCAATCGTAATGAATGTATCACAGTGATGAAAGATGTTGCTAATGTGGGAAAATGTGGGAAGTGTAGGGAGTAGGGCATATGGGAATCTCTATATATTCTCTGTAATATTTATGTAATTGAACAATCTTTTAAAACATAAGGTGATAAAACACAGTTTTTAATGTACCAATGGCATAGTTTATTGCATTATGTTTTAAATGTGCCTTCATTGATTAAGGCAGTAGAAACTTCTGTCATCCCAATGCTAATGATGTAACTTTCTGTTTGTAATACAATTCATTGAAACTATGTAATGAGTAAAAGAGGCTAAATTTAAAAAAGTGAAAAAGAAAAAAAAAACCTTCAATGAATACCGTAAGTTACAGATCGAGGGAAGATGCCAGTGGTAAGGTAAGAAGAAAGCAATGTCCATCACAAGTTCTTGTAGGCTGAAAACTGAAGGGCGAAAAACCCCCAAGGCACCAGAAATCAAGATTTAGTGTGAGTGTGTGACTCACTACATTTTCCATCAAAATCACACATGATCTTTTAGCAAAGAACCAGCATGTTATTTAACAATGACTAATAATCAGAATGGAGCCCTATATATAGAATCTGCAAAAAGAGAAAGACAAACAAGATATCCCAATAGTAATAATAGCAAGGGTAAAGTATAGAAGAGAAAAACATCTTTAAAACAGATGAAAAACTTGCACCATGAGAGCAATGTCTCCTAGAACCAGAGAAAGGGTGTAGATGAATTGTACTCTAAGGTGACCAAGCAGTTGCTCTTGACAAAAGCTACCATCAGACAAAAGATTTCAAAGGAGAAATATGAAAGTTTAGAAAAAAATTAAAAGGCAATAGAAAAAGATGAGGAGTGTTTGAAGAACTCTCAGGAAAGAAATGGAAGAGAAAAACAACACAAAGAATTAATGTGACTGAAAATGGAATCACACCTACAGTGGGCAGGTTTGAGGAAATCACTCAAAATGAATGGAAAAGGAAAAAAGACACACACAAAAAAGAAAAGCCTCTGGATGTGGGGATCAAACATACACTAAACTGACATTTTTGAGAAAGAGAACAAAGCAAACCGAACAAAAATTATTTCAATGATGTAAAAGAATGTTTCCTGCAATAAAGCAGCACATTGCAAGGTAAAGGCAGGTCCTAGTAAAGCTGGACACAACACAATCAACACTAAGCTTTATTTCGAATATGAGATAAAAATTTATATGAGGATGAGGAAAAGAAATCTAGTCACAAAAAATGGACAACATTCAGTGCCACAAAATGGTAAGGGAGTACCAACAAATGACTGAAGAAAACAAGGAGATGCTAAGTAGTTTATTATTCAGGCAAGTTCAAAGTCTAAAGGCAAGAAATAATCTCAATAACACGAGTACTTACAGAGTACCTAGGAACCCTCCTGGGGAAAAGTTAATCCAGTGGATGAAGAGATGATTCAAAATAATGGAACCAGTTTATTGACTGTTTTGGACTAGAAATCTCCAAAAATAAAATGTTGCATTACACTCTCCAAACAGTTCCAGTCAACTCTTCCTCTCCTACTCTTTCTTTTTTTTTTTTTTTTTTTTAGGTACGGGGGGCCAGGGATTGAACCCAGGACCTCATATGTGGGAAGGCGATGCTCAACCACTGAGCCACATGAGTTGGTTTTTTCATTTGTTTTGCTTGTTGTTTATTTTTTTCAGGAGGCACCAGGAAGCAAATCTAGAACCTCCCATGTGGGCGGCGGATGCTCAGCCACTTGAACTACATCCGCTCCCCTTTCCTACTCTTTTGACAATATATTGGTTTGATCCCATCACTTTCCCGTTAATTTCAAGTATCCACACTTCTTTAATCTCATGTTCAATTTAACTCTTATTCTCTTTCTTCCCACTCTCAGCCTGGGGATCTATGGCAGAGGTTCTTCTTCTCTCCCTCTTCCTTCCCTCACTTCTCTTCCTTGTACCCTCTTTCTTCTGTGTCCCTTTCTCCTCTGGTATGTTGTGGTGAGAAGGAGAGATGGGGAAAACAGGGTGAACATCTCTTAAGTGGCGCCTCTGGGTGATCTCTAGGTTGTTAATGCCTCTGATACACCGCGTGACAGGAGTCCCAATGCTGGTGTGCTCAGGAGGCGTATGTGTGAGTTCTTTGGGGGCCCTTCAAGGACCTTCTCCTTCCCAGTGAAGCAGCAGGTTCTCTGGCAAGACCTCTTCTCTCTCAGCTCAGCTCTGACCCCTGGTGGCCTACTCCACAGCCTCTTGCTGCTGGAATCCTCTTGCCTGGCTGGCTGTGTCCCCTTAGAAAGGATAGCGCAACCTGGCTCCCTCACGTGCACTCTCAAGAAATTCGTGCTTCTTGTCACTTAACTATCTGCAGTACAGGTTGTTCAGCCACCACCTACAGTCTCTGCCTTGTTTTCTTTCGCCAAATGTCTTTTTCTCCGCCTCAGTTAGGCACAGGGAAGATCAGCAAATGTGGAACATAAGTAGATGTCCAGAGGGGAATGAAAGGTTCTCTGATTTTTTCAGGTACCACAGATCTCTACCAGAAATTATTTTAATTCCCTCCTCTCTTGGTTTCTTGTGGCAGGGCTGTGGGTGGGGACTCTTGTTGAGGGGGAAAAAAACCCAGCTCATTCCTCCTAGCTAATCCTCATCCTCTTCCCTGGAGTCTTTGTCTTCAGCATATGTCATCTGGTGTGGGGATCGGGGTGGAGATGCTGGCAGGGCTAGAAGTGCCCTCTGTCTTATAGGTTCTGGAGGGACGTGTTGGGGGTTCCTTGGCATTTCTATTTAAATGCAGGGGTACTTCATATCTATTTAAAATTTGGGAGTTTTACCTCCAATTCAGAGACAGCAGGAGAAATCCCAGGGAGCATCTGCTTCATAAAGAACACAGGAATGAATGGTGAAGCTGTGGTTGGTAAAAATCACTTGGGGTGAGCTTGAATTTATTTTAACATGGAACTAACTGTTGGGATTTTAGTTAAAGAATAAAATGGAAGTATTTTAAAATTTGAAAACATAAAAACAATGGCTAACCAAAGTTGGGAGTTGGCAGGAAGAAATATGGAAGGAATTCAGTGTTATTTTTTTCATCTTACATGGCAGGGGATCGACAGATATTGTTTAGAATGGGATTGTATGGCTAAAATAATGATGTCAACCTCTTAGTGCTTTTATCCCCTTAATTCTATTTTTTTTAAAACTTTAGAGCAGTGGTTCTCAACCAGGGATGACTTTTTCTCCTAGAGACATTTGGCGATGTCTGGAGACAGTTTTGTTAGTCACACCCTGGGGGAGGGTTCTTCCGGCTTCTAATGGGTAGAGGCCAGGGATGAAGCTAAACCTCTTACAAGGCACAGGACATCTCCCTACGACAAAGAGACATGGTTTAAAGATGACAGTATTTGTTGGGGAGAAACATTTTTCTGAAGTTCAGCAATTTATTTAATATTATGACCATATTTTATTTCTGTTAACATGAGGTAAAATGAAATTGAATACTGTAAAAGATATATATATATATATATATATATATTTAGTATGATGCCGGTTTTATAAAATTATCCCAATTTCTTCTATCTATGTATGTCCATACAGAGATGTCTGGAATGGTGTTCACAGGAAGATAATGACAGCTATTTCTGGGTAGTGAAATTTGGAGTGCTTTATTTTTCTCTTTTCTTTATTTTCCTCCTGATTGCTTGAAGTTCAGTTTATTATAATGACAAAAACAGTATTCACAAAAGCAATGAAATTACTCTTGTTCCCTATAAGAAAAGTAACAGCAATAACAGCAAAATACTTTCAGTGGATCTCCATGTGGCTCAGAAAAGAAGTCTCCCTTGTCCACACTGAGAGAAAAACGATACAAAGATAGGTAACTGAGGCTGAGGGTCCAAGTGCCTGTGTGGCTGAAGAATGTCTTGGGCTGCTTATGTCTTTACTTTTGAGGGCTGAAAGGGGCAGGTTGGTTCTATTTTAACCTTTCTGCCATTTCAAGAGTGAGAAACACATCCCCCAAAATAATGCCTCAAATACACTTTAATAACTTCTTTTCCCCAGCTACATACAATTCAGGTGAGAGTCTGCTTGTGCAGAGAACTGTCTCATTTTCTGCTTCATTTTACTCATGCGGACCTGTCCTAAGTGCAATGGAGATGTGCAGTGGAGTGGAGGGAGGGTAGAGACCCTTCAGGTACAGTCGCTGCTCTCTTTTATAGGGGAACAAAGATCCTTCTTCTCTTTGCCTCTGATTAGCACGAAAGTCACAACAATTATAATTTAATTCCTCAGATAATTTCCATCTTGTGTGTGGAACAATGGTTCCTTTTAATTTTTTAAAAGAACTAAAAATAAATAAATAAATAGATAAATAAAATAAATAAATAAATAAAAGTAAATCTTTCTTTATGGGCACCAAAGCAAAGCATATGCACTCTATTTGGGGAATGCAAATGCCTCAAGCTGCAGCATTTCTTTCACCAGCTCGCAGCAAGTGGCCATTTAGTCTTAATTGCTCCTCACAGCGTAGTCCAATTAAGAATGGGCATCAGCAGGGTAAGGGCTATTTGTTAAGCCATAAAAGGTATGAGAGACAGTACTTGTTTTGCCTGCGGTTTTTATTCACATGTTTGGGTGAAAATCTAAACAGCTGGAACTCTCGGCAAGTGATATGTGTGTGTATTCAATCTGTTGGTTATGGGCAAGACAAGTGTGTAAATGCATTTCACAAAAACTTTTTCTTCCAATACAAAGGAGAACTTTGTCGAGCTATTTCTGAAACCTAACCAGAGGATGCTGTTTGAAATGGTGGTGTGGAGCAGAGCTAGTTTAGAGGAGAAAAACTATGAATCAAGAGGATAGTTCTGCAACATGAAGATAGTTTAGTTTCTGGTAGAGTGTGTGCCCTATTAAAGTGCAAAAATCTATCAGAGCACATTGTCGTGGGTTGTTGGTTGGCATTCTTTTTAAATACAGGTTTTAATTTTTGAGAATTTGCTTTCTGTACATCATTCTCATGTGGTTCAGGGATTACCATCCTTCACTGGGGATAGGGTGAACTGGCAAATGGAAAGTGTAGACATGAAGATGATGAAAACAGGCAACATAGGATGGAAAATATATATTCTGGAGCTGTTAAATACTCTCAGCTAGTGCAAAGGTTTCTTTCTGCATGAAAAGAATCTGATGTGCACCAGCCATCCTGGGGACTTCCTGGTCTAGGGGCTTTTCAGAGAAAGGGAAGGTAGAAAAGACATTTCAGTGACTTGCCCATTTGCGCTGCTCATGAAATCCCGGTAGAGTGACAAGATATATTGTCTGGAAAAGTCAGACTCAGGAAGTGTTGGGAATTTGGGAAGGTAGGAAGAAAGGACATTTGATTCTCTTGGAAATAAAGAGAATTTTATCTGTGGCTATGGAGATATCCTTGCCTTCCCAGGACAAAGTGGGACAGGATACCAAGTACTGTCCATGGTTTGCACATTTTTTGCCGGTTTGAAGACAGCCATTAATTTCTTTCCTTGCTTCTTCTCCAATTTCTCCATCTCCCAACCCCCAATTCCCTGGGGGATTCTGCTCCAGTCATAACATGTCCAACCTCTGTGACCTTTCCTATACAGGCACAGAGAAGGAAGGAAAGTCTGAGCAATTATTCATGTATCTGTACTGTTGAGTAGTCAATCAACCTGCCTTAGCTAGAGCTCCAGATTTTCTTGTTCTTCAGCTAAATGAAATCCCTTTTCTCTTTGGTTTTTACACTATTGTCAATCATTAACAAACAAAACTCTATTGAGTGAAACCTTTGCTGATATCAGGCCCCTATCTACCATCAAATTAATGATCCTCCTCCAGAAAATGCATGCACCCACCTGCCTCTCAGTCAGCATCCTCGCTGGCTGCGGGCTTCAGGTAATGATATTTACTCAGCTCATTGAAATGTCACACTTAGGACAGAGCCCTATAAATTATTATTGTGCTTGCGTTATATTGAAAAGATAAAGGTCAGATCAGAGCTCAGATGTATTCACACTCATGATGCATTTCTGAGAGAAGAAAAACAAACGATTTGGTCTTTCAGTTAAAGGTACATAAAAGTGAAGGTGGACTTTTTTTTTTTTTTGACAAAAAATAAATAACTACAGAACAGGTAGTTCTTGGAATAAATAGAAGTGAAGGAGACATTGACTCATTTAAGGTCTGTAAATACTACCTCCAGTTTTCTGCAACTTTCTGATAGTCCTTTAAAAATAACCGGCCAAGGTAAAAGACCAGGGACAAGTTCAGGAGGACCAAGGGAACCGAGAATTGATCAAAGACCCAGAGAGAGAGCAGGTGTTCTCCATACTGGCTCCCCATTCACAGGTCCAAAATGGACATCTCCTTCCCACTCCCACCCCCAACCCCAATGGCGCTGGCTGCTGGAAAGTCTGCCATTTGAGCTGAGCACCTTTTTGCACAGGTAGTCACAAAGCACGTGGCTACAAATTACAGAAAGCAGGATCACTAGGCAATCCTAGAGCCTGCTAACCCTCAGTCCAAGGAAGCAGCCTAGAGAGGAGGGAATGATGAATGATGGTATTAAGCCCTGGAGGTAGCCCTCCAGTGTGGACTGAAAGCAGAGCTGGGCAGTGTGGAGAAGTGCCTGCTGATGGTGTATTTGCTGCTCCAGCTCTTTGAATAAATCATGGCTGAGTGTTGTTAGCTGTCAGGGCAACAGCTCTCACCAGCACTTAATAAAAAGTCCCAGACCATCTACATCAAATGATTTTCCTTCCATAAAATTTGGCTTTTGAGCTTTGAAAGAATCTTTCAGGCTCACCCCCATTTTTCTTGCTCACTTATCATTCTTCAAGGCTTATCTCCACAAATAAACTGATGTTTGAAGGGTTTAGTCTTCCAAACCATTTGAACAAGAACGGGTGGATTATCTTTTACTTACTTCTCACATTCCTGTGATTCTTCCTACTTCTTCCTTTTCTTTTTTAACCTTCCTTGACTGAATCTCAGTGCCTTTATTTTAATAGTCTTACTCTGCCTGTGCTCTCATACAGGTTTTTATTCTTTATTAATGCATTCACAATAACTACTACCACTAACTCTAAGTGCTTACTATGTAGTTAACTTTGTACCGGACATGGCAAGGAAGGAATAGTTTGTGTTTGATATTATTTGAGGCATTTGCTAATCTTTGTCATCTAAGTAGGAAGAAGAAAAAAACATCATTTTCAAAAGCTATAAATAATATGCAGATTTGGGAATAATAAATGCTTATTCAGGTCTAGTCTACATTATTACACCCATAAGAGAAACATTATCTTACTCACTTTCATATTTATTTTAATATTTCTTGCTCATCCTTCTCAACATATACAGAAAAAAATTGGAGAAAAAAATGTCTAGCAATCTCCCAGTCTCCACTATCACTTTTTTCTTTGATTCAACCTTTAAAATATATATTTTTAGTATAGACATTTTTACTTAATATTTATATACAATGACATACACATATCTTAAGTGATGAGTTTTAACAAACATAAAAATTAATACCTATTTAACCAAACCCCTATCAAGTTAAAGAATATTAACCTTTACTCTGTAAAGTACTCTCCTGTCAACCTCCACCTGGTAAATCCGACCTCTAGTCCTACAAAGGCAACCAGTGTTCTGATTGAGGATTATCTGGCCTGAGAGTCGGGGGAGGAACTCATCCAGAGATTCAGGGCTGTGATGGTTTAAGTGCTGCTGGAATGTCCTCTCGCCCCTCTGCTCTCTCTAGTCACCAGTGTAGACTCTGGAAGCCCAGAGTCACCTGTGGGATCCTGTTCATGCTTTCCCACCGGTGCCAGCTCCAAGGATCCCATGATGGTCAGGGAGGAGCCGAGGGCTGAGCAGGAGCTCACTTCTCTATGGTCTCCAAGAGAGTCTCCTCTGAAGTCCTGCTCCACCTCATCAGCTTTTTGTCAGAAATGCTCCTTAAAAAATATTATTAAAGTCAGAAATTGCTGCTGCTAGCAGGTTTCTCCAACTGGAACATGCTTTGTCTTCTAAGGGCAACGAAGAGTCAAGTTATAGGAAGTGTGGCTAGCTTACCCCTGGTGGGAGTGAGGAGTAGGGGAGCTGGACTGACTCTCTTCTCTCTTTCTCTGTGTGGCTGTTTCGTTCCTTGCTTTTTCCTGTGTTGTTTCTATTTTCCACTAGGCTGAGTGTTTTTGATCCATCAAAGAGTTTACAATCCTTTTCAAGACACATGAGCAGCGAACTGGAGCTCTAGCAGCTTCACAATTTCTTTACCTTGGACCTTGATGCTTAGTTTCAAACCAGAAGCGGGAAGATGAGCACCTCAAAAGGTATGTCATTTGTGAATCATCTTCATTCTTTCTCTTGCTGGAAAGCTCTGGGTTCCTATGTTCTTGGCTATGTTACATAAAGAAATTTAAGGACATGCCATAGGGTAGACAAGGGAGTAAAGAGTTTATCAAGAAATGAGGAAAAGTGTGAGTACACACTTGAGGTTTGCATGTGGGTGGGCTACAGCGTGAGATGTGTCCCGTGCGGCCCGGGGTAGGCCTTTTTAAGGCCTTTCCTCCTCCCCCTTCCCCTTATTAAAGGGATCTCAGCTGTGTGCTGCCTTGATTGGTTGACTTTGTCCTTTCGCCAGTCGGCTTTCAGGGAACCAACAGGGAGGCCTTTCTGTTTGGAGCTATCCCGGCTTCTTCTGAGCTGAGAGTTTCACATGGGACCTCCTGACCAGCGTCCTGGACTTTTAGCTGTAGTGGTCACAGCTTTGCTTTCAAGCAGCTGCCTTCCCTCTGGGGGCTTCCCGGCAGGAACTCCTGGCTATGATCTCTGCTGGGTCTCGTCTGCGATGGTTGGGGCTTTCCCTTATTTCCTGTACTAGCCTGCCTTACGTCATTCATTCCTTTTTAAAAACAAGTTAAACAAAATAGAGTTACTGTGTTTAAGAGATTTAACGTGGAGTTGGGAGGTCATTCTGGAAGTTACTCTCTTGCACGTCTCAGCCAGATATCATACACTGCTGAAGTATGCAGAGCCTCAAACAGCAAAGATCCTCGAAACCCTAAGGTCATCTGGACGCCAGAAACAAACCACTAGATAAAGAACTGAGGAAGCTATCGACCCTGAAGGACATTTGGAGCACCCCGAATATCCACTAAACACAAAAAACTTACACAATCTTCTGTTTCTTTAAAAACCCTTGCCTGGAAGTGCCAAGACAGGATAAAATTTGGGTTGCTTCGTGAATCTGTTTGTCCTGAATTGCAATTCTAAGACCCCAAATAAATGCATTGGTTGCCTTGCTACTTAGTTTATTTCTTGGTCGACACCTTCCACAAACATTTATTGGTTGCCAACCAGAAAAAAAAAAGAGAGAAAAATAAGGGAGATCAGAAGTATGGGATGGGGATGCATTGCAATTTTAAAATGTGACACAAATTTTGTCTCCTTGAGAAGGTGGCATTGGACATAAACCCCCTCCTCATCTAAATTCCATAAATGCTCACGAAACTGCACCATGGAGACCCTTTGTCTTCTTAAAGAAGGAAGAGGGAGATATTAAGAGGGCTGGGCCACAATCAGCTTTGTTAGGGATCATCTTTACTTAATGTGGGATGAGCCACTCCTGTAAAATGAACTACTAAGAGTTTTAACAAACTCTATTTTTGGAGACAAAAATAGAGCTTTTTATCTATTTCTCCCTGGTATAGAGAAAAATATCAGTGCAGAGCAGAGTTATGCTGATAAAGACATTATAAACTTTTGAACGTATTGCGAATGGTGTGTTCTCTATTTCGGAGCACTATTTAGTACAACTTTTTTTTAGTTGATGCCTCATTTCTGGGCCACTAGGTGGTATCCATATAAAACTGTAGCTTTAATTTAGAGATGCCTGTGCAAAGTATGTTGCAGAGTTTCTATAAAGAGTTTTGTTACCTTCACCTCAGGTTTGTGAGTGTTGAGTCTGTGTGTATGTGTGTGTGTGTATGAATAGAATTGGGCTTTACTTTTAATAAAAGATGTTATGTATATGCAAAGTAAGTTGCAGAGTTTCTATAAAGAGTTTTGTTACCTTCACCTCAAGTTTGTGAGTGTTGGGTCTGTGTGTATGTGTGTGTGTGTATGAATAGAATTGGGCTTTACTTTTAATAAAAGATGTTATCTATATGCAAAGTATTGTACATCTTTTATCTTTTTATACTGATAATCTATTATCTATATAATCTTATTCATGTGTTTAGTTTTGTTAGTAGAGTTTGTGATATTTCCGAACTGTAAAATAATGATTCTACAACATGTATCTTTTTGTGAAGTTGGGAGTAAGGCTTTTAAAATTGTTTGGTAGCTCATAGCATTTTTAATGGAGACTGACTATTTAATTCTCTTCTTTGAGGGAACTTCAGTCTGATAAGTAATACGTCAGAAATGATTATGGAAAAGCAAACCCTGAACATGTCCCAAAAGAATAAGTCTATCTTTGGGAAATGAAAAAAATCTCCTGAATTTCCATCCTGTCACATGTGAAATTGAGAGCCATTTAGATGAGATCACACTCCATGCAGCACCCAAGTGTGATGTTTTAAAACCAATTTTCTCCCTTTTTCTTCTGAATATGGAGGCAAAAGCAGCTACTGTTTTCCGCTATCCTGTTAGTCTGGATTAGGTGATTCCTCAGAATTTGAAATAGGTTACTTTTTCCAAATAAGAATACATCTTCTAGAGATCAGGCTGTGGGACAAAAAAATGTCTGTTGGAGGGAATAGATATTGGCGAGAGGGAGCTAAGTGGGGGGACTTGGGCAAGGAAAGGGGAGCTGATACTTTCTCTGCCTGAGGGAAAGACAAGACCCTGAGCTAAGTGTTTGACCCAATTCATGTTTTCCGAGCATTAAATATCAAGGAGAAGTGATCAAGAGATGCAAAGAGGAAATGCAGAAATTGCTTAGGTCCAATTCTTTGCCCCCCCCAAAACACCTTATGCTATCAGAAACAAACTGCCTTTAGCAGTGGATAATTTCTTAGGTTTTATTTGTGGTTTCCGGGTGGGTCAGCAAGTCTATCTCCACCCATGCCTTGGATTCTGAACTATAATTTACAGTTCCTACTCTCCCTGATTCTTGGTTGGCTCTGGTCTTTCCTTGTCTGAAAAGTGAAGATAATGCTATTTGTCTCCAACACAGGAGTGTGTGAGAGGTCACACTTTTTCAGAGGAAAGGATTACTAACCCAGTACTAGTCTTGTTATCAATATATATAAAGAAAATTGAAATACTTTAGAAGCTTATGGCATCTACATTGAAAGTTAAAAAAAATTATATGGGTTGAAGCACAAGTATAATAGATGCTCTATTTTTAAAAAGTTTTATTTTTTAAGGAGGTACTGGGGATTGAACCTGGGACCTTGTATACGTGAAGCAGGCATTCTATTACTGAGCTACACCTGCTCCAGGTGCTTTATTTTTGCTGCCTACATAGCTTTGTGCCCAAAAGCAAATGTTTGATTAAAATCTTTAAAAGGCCAGGAACAATTTTGGAAACCTCTCTTTTTCTGATGGATATATCACTTTGTGTCATAAAAGCATAAAGAAAGTTCTGGACTGTAATATGTTATTTTTGCCTAGAATGAAGATTGATATAAAGTTTTCATTCTCCGCTTCTAAATTTAATAGTCTGTGCCATTTGTAGCTGGGTACCTAATAGGGGATTTGGTGATGAAAACTGCAAATTTTTAATTCATGTATTATGTCTTTTCTTTCTTACAATATTTTTTGCTTTGGGCAGAGCTGAGATGACCTAGTTGGCTCTCAACTTTTTATTAAAAAATTGTTATTTTTAAAGGAACTTTATTGCAGTAAATTCAGATTACTCAGGGGTTGATGATTAGGAAATAAACTATTCATCCCCTTTGTACTGCTTTCTCCTGACTCCTAATTTAAGAGAGTTTTGCTTATTAGTACCTCTATCAAAGGAAGAAAAGTGACAATGGCAGAAAAGGAAACAAAGACCCCTTATTATTGCCTGTTAGTCACTGAGCAAATGGGTCTCCATAAGGGAAGAGTAGAGATTGGATTGAATAAATACAATGGACCTGTGGCTATTCTCTAAAATAGGTTTCCTCACAGATAATTGCCACACCTACAACTTGTGCTCCCCTAGCTTTTTACAGCGAGTAAGTGAACAGTGAGTAGGTTGAGTTTGATTTTGATGGGTCGGCGTGGTCGGTAGACTCCCAAGATGGCCTCCAACGGCTCCACTTCCTGGTATTTAGGCTATTATATAATCTCCTCTTTTTGAGCTACTTGCTTCTAACCAATAAGATATAGCAAACGTGATAGATGTCATGTCTCTGATTAGACTACAAATATTGTGACTTCCAGATGGGCAGAATCTCTCCATTGCCTTCTCAGCTTGTACACTTTGATGAAGCAAGCTGCCGTGTTGGAGAGGCCTATGTGACAAGGAACGGAAGGCGGTCTCTGGCCAACTGCCAGAGGGGAATTGAAGCCCTTGGTCTAACAAACTGTGAGGAACTGAATCCTGCCAAGAATTTGTGAGCTTGGAAGTGGATCCTTCCCTAGTCAAGTCTTGAGAGGATTATAACCCAGCCAAAACCTTGATTGAGGCTGTGAGAAAACCTAAAGCAGAGGATCCCACTAAGCAGTTTCTGGATTCCTAACCCATAGAAACTGTGAGATAGGAAATATGCCTTGTTGTAACCCTCAAGTTTGGAGCTAATGCAATATATGGCAATAGTAACTAATAGATAACTAATACAGTCTGTTCCTGTACCTTGAAACTAATCTAATCACTCTTGTCAAAGGAAAAGAAAAAGAAAGGATCTGATTAACTTATTTATACTAAGATATTTGGGAACTACAAATAACCCCTGTCAGAGTAAAGTGCCTTGCGAGAGGAGGCAATGCTGACATAATGGAATGCATGAATAATGGCAGAATTCTTGGATGAGGGGCAATAGTGTGATGTGTTCTTCTTCAGAATGGAGAAGCTTTCTGTTTTCCCTCAAAATGATAACATATGTAATTGCCTTTAGCTCATGTTTATCAATCAGGCTTTGTTGTCTTAAGTGTATCTTAAAACCCAGTTATATTTTGATTAAGTTTTAAAAGTAAGATTAGTAAAAAGGGATGCAATTCTGTGGCATCTTTCTGGAGTTAAGAAGGGAGATTACAGTGAGCTTAAAAATCATTTATGAGGTATTTTCCTTCTTGGGGGTGGGGAAGAGCAAGTTATAGGAGGACTCACTGGAAATGAGAAGGAATTTGTCCCTGTGGTCCTTCTTTCTCCCTGGCAGATGCAGGAAATCTGAGTTCTGAAGCTTGCAACAAAGGCAACCTAAATCCTTTCTAGGATTAGCAGGGAAGAACCAGGGAACTAGAAGGAATGGGGGGCAAATGGGAGAAACCCAACAAGAATCTATTCGGTTGGCTACTTCAAAATAAGTCAAGTAGGGCTTAAGATGATATACAAGACTGTTTTTTCATGCCCAGAGATAGAACCAGGTACAATGATGCCATGATTGAAAACTGGAAAATTCTTGAGAAAGATTCCCAGTTCAATTGAATTTATATATGTTTCTAAATTGTACGCTATGTAAGGGATCTCATTTAACAGGGTTTCCTGTTTTAAAAATTGATGTTTGAAAACATTTTTTTAAAAGAAAATATTTTCAGAATTCAAAGGATTCTCCCCTCCACTCTTAACGCCAAGTCACCCAGATTACCTCCCCAGAAACAACCAAAGGGAGCAGGTTCTTATGTACACTTCTGGAGACATAATAAATACATGGGTATAATCTTTTAAAATGCCTTTTAAAAACCCAAACAATAGCATACCATATACACTATTCTCTACCTTGAAATTTCCCCTTTAAGAGTAATATCTTTGTGGGTATCTCATATCAGTACATAAGAAGATTCTTCATTCTTATGGTTGTACAGTATTCCATTGTATTGAGATTCCATATTTTACCTGCTTCCTTACTGGTAGATATTTGTACATGGATAAATCATTCCTAATTATTGTCACTGTAAACAATTCTGCAATTAATACTCTTATCTGTATATCATTTTGCACATGTGAGTGTAATATGGCCTGTGCATAAATTCCAACATATTCTATATCCAAGTATGCCTAGTTCCCAGAAAGCCAATTAAGTGATGTAGGCTCCATAGGCTTTGGATATTCAGGGAGGATGCAGACTAAATATGTTAATTCAAGCTTACCTGGAATGTGAGGGATATGTGTTAATTCAAGACCTCTCTGGTACTCAGATGAAACACTTAAAACTCTAAGAAACTAACAAAGAAAGTCCTTTTGCATAAAAGCACCATTTGACTCCCCACTCCTATGTCCTCTATATAAAAGGGGCCCAAAAATCCTATTCAGGGCTCAGTTTTTATTAGGTCAGAAGTCTGCCGAGCCTGGCCAGCTGTTCATCTTCCTTCTCAAATTCTCGTGTCCTGGCCTTCAATACTGCAAACACCTGACTTCTTTCTGCTACAACAAGTGTACCTATGTGATAAATTCCTGGAATTAAAATATTGGGCCTAAGGGAACGTGCATCTAACATTTTGATAGATTCTGCCAAATGACTGTCTGCAGAGTTTGTGCCAATATACACTCTAATCCACAGTGTACAGGATCACCTATTTTTCACACCAATATTGTATGCGATTAAACTTTTTGATCTTTACCTGACTGATAAATGAAAAATGATACCACAGTGTAGTTTTAAAAATTACATTCTCCTAGTATAAGGATGTTTTTATATGTTTAAAACCATGTATTTGTATTTTGCTTTCTGTGATGACTATTCATACCCTCTGTCCTTTTATCTACACAATTGTTAACTTTTATCTATTGATTCGTAAGGATTCATTCTATATTAGGAAAATTAGCTGTTGGCTGCAAATAATTTCCTTAGTTTCTTGCTTGTCATATTTTCTGTCACGCTGAAAACTTTAAATTGTTGTAGTTGATTTAAACAATCTTTTATTTTAGGCATCTGGGTTTTGTCATGCATCTAAAGTCTGCTGCAGGAAGAGATTTTTAAAAATCCTCCCATGTTTTCTTCTAGTACTTTGATGATATCATTTTTAAAAAACATCTAAATATTTGCTCCATCTGGAATTTATCCTTAATGTGTGAGGTAAATAAATTTAAAAAAAGAAACATGTGAGGTATAGATCCAATTTTTTTTTCCAGATGGCTATTCATTTATTCAATACTATTTATTGAATGATCCATTTTCCCCTTACAGAGTTGAAACACCACTTTATCATATCCTACATTTAAGTATACTTCTGGACTTTCTATTCTGTTCCATTGGTTTCTCTGTCTATTCATGTCCTTTTATTATTGTGCTTATAATCTGTTTTAATAGGATAATAATTTTAAAATTAGTGTCCTATTGAGAGGTAATACAAAATAGCTCAAGACACTGTGGGAATCGCCAGTGTCCACACTGCCCAGGGAAACTCATGTATCCTCGCTATGTTGAGTAGAGGGTATGCGGGCATTTATCCTCTGGTATTTTTTTAAATTCCCCAATCCCATCACCTACTCTCCAGCATCGAGTGTTCTGCAGCCCCAAGGGTTTCAGATGGACATGATCAATAATCCCCAATGAAATGGAGGAAATTACTGTTTGGCCACACCCAATTTTGAGGGGTTTGAGCGATTCTCTTAGGTGTCTCTCCTTCCTTTGCCATTTCCTTCCCCACTCACCATCAGGCAATCACCATCAGGAGACAAACTGACTAAAGGTCCAGGGGAATGTGTGACACTGTAACTCTACAATAGTTTTCCTTCCCCTCTCCTATCTACTTTGAGTGACTTAACATATTCATGCAGAGCCATATATCATAAATTATAAAGGGTCAGAGCTGGAATTCACCTTAGAATGGTGTCATTCAGTGGTTTCCAGCTTTGCATCACAGAGCATAGTTTGCCCTCCTCTCCAACCTTAAGAGCAACAACAGGGAGGAGTAAGGGGAAGGAAGTGTAGCTCTTCCCTTCCTCTTTTTCAGGCAGTTCTACCTTTATGTGTTTGACATTTTGGGTTTCATGTAGATGTTTAAATAAACATTCTCTTGTTAAAACCAGTTTGAAACCTCTGAGAACAAGATCCAATGACATTAAAAACCTATTTGGGGAAGCAGATGTGACTCAAGTAGTTGGGTGCCTGCCTACCACATGGGAGGTCCTGGGTTTGGTTCCTGGGGCCTCCTAAAGAAAATGAGCAAGGCAGTAAGCCGATGTGATGGGCTGGCACAGTGAGCTGACGCAATGAGATGACGCAACGAGGTGACATATAGCGGAAACACAATGAAAGACACAACAAGCAGGAAGCAGAGGTGGCTCAAATGACTGGGTGCTTCCCTCCTACATGGGAGGCCTGGATTTGGTTCCTGGTGCCTCCTAAAAAGAAAAAAAAAGGTGAGCACACAGCAAAACAAACAGACACAGAGAGCAGACAGCAAGCACAAAAAGGGGCAGGGGAGAAATAAAAACAAATCTTTCAAAAGAAAACAAAACCTATTCAGGCAGAGCTGGATCAGGAATCAGAGTAGACTGGGCATGCCCTGAAACAGCCATCTAAAAAGACTCTCAGTACATCCCTGGAGGTGAATGAAGACGGAGGGAGAAGTTTACCTGACTATCTGATATATGAGCCGCATGAGTGTAAGGTGTGACAACACCAGTAGCATGCTTGAGTTAAAACAGAGGGTCAAGAAATGGCCTTCAAGGAGGATGGAGCCAGGACACTGCATAGTTCTGCTTTTTTTTTTTTTTTTGAGATATTGAGGCCAGGAATTGAACCCTGTACCTCATATATGGGAAGCCGGTGCTCAACCATTGAGCCACATTGGCTCCCCTGAGTTGGTTTTTTCATTTGTTTACTTGTTTGTTTTTTGTTTTCTTTTGTTTTTAGGAGGCACCAGGGACCAAACCTGGGATCTCCCATGTGGGAAGCAGGTGCTTAACTTCTTGAGCCACATCTGCTCCCCATATTTCTGCTTTCATGACTAGCAGATTCACATTTGGTTTTATCTTCTCCCTCTTCCCACACCTAGTGCTCAGCCTTTCCAGCCTAAATTTTGGACATGTATTTTAAGAGTCTAGGTTTGAAGGGAATCCAATCTTCAGCCTATTCCTAGCACTCACATTAGTCTGTCTGTCTTGGTGTCCTCAGGAACTTGCCAGCTAGAGGCTGAGCCAGAGTGTGGAACTGGGTCTCCAGCCCCTCTTCCAGGGCACTTCTCTCTCTATGAAAGTGCTTTTCATTTATAAAGAAATCGGGAAGATGATGCTTATCTATATACAAAGGATGCACATGAGGAACTGGTCTTCCCACTGCCCTGTTTTCTTTATTCAAATAAATTAAGAATGTAATTTCTCTTTCTTTCAGCTGTTATGAGACTTGCTGATACAGTGTATACGACCCTTTGGATACAGGCAGAGTGTAAAACAAAATTGTATTAATAAGATATTACTAGTATTAATCAATATGAAATGCAATAGCGTGCTGGGGTGAGGAAGTCAGGAAGGAACACTATTAACTCCTCTGGGATCTGTGAGACCAGACACTTCCCAATGCCTCTTGCTAAATGCTCAGCCCTAGAAACAGTCCCCTAAAGTGCAGTAAAACATGCAACTGTAATGTTTGTGTTAGATTGAAATTATGGCTTGGAAAACTCTAGCACATCTCTTCAATCATGAAAACAGTGAGAGACGTTAAATTTCATGTAATTATCCGGTCAGAATGGAAGCTAAATCACCCTCTGTGTTCTGTGCTCCAAAGGCTGAAAAAGGTCAGGGTTCATATATTCCTAGTGTGTAGGCCATATTCTAATTGAGCTTCCTAATGTGCCCGACAGATGGGAAATGGCTCATTTGACCCTGAAAGTCCTGTCTTTGGTTCATGTAACCTAATAACATGGGATTATTACTTTTGTATTTTATATGGGTCTGTAATGAAGGCCCCAGTCCTGAGGTTAGCAATCTCTCTTTAAACCAAGAGAACATGGTTATATTATTTTCCCTTTGCAAAGCAAGGCACTGAGATACAAGGGAGTTAAGCAACATCTCTGAGTTCCCATAAGCCATGGGTAGGACTGGGAAGCAAGCCAATCCCCCCTGATTTGCATGGCTTTCCAATTTTTAAAAAAGTATGGAAACTTTTCACAGTTTAAAGTCAGATCCCATAAACCTCTAGAGCCACATACTTTCCCTATGTATCATTTTTCCTGTCTACCAGTTGCTATTCATTAGAAACAGCAAGTGACACTTTAGACTGTAGAAATAAAATTTGTTTGCTATAAGGAAAACCAATAAACTAACTGAGACCAAAACCATAGCCAAAGCCAAAGACAAAGTCAAACAAACCACCCCATGGTTATTGAGCCCATGTAACAGAATTAGATTCATAAACATAACTCTAAAAACCTAAAAAAATAACATTGCCTAGTGAGTACCTCTAGTCCCCTACTTGATAACTTTTCACACCCAAGAAGAAGCATTATTGGGAGTAGATATAGCTAATGTGGTTGAGCATCTGCTTCCCATGTATGAGGTCCCGAGTTAATCCCCAATATCTCCTGAAAACAAAACAAACAAAACCCAACTCTCATTGGGGAGCAGATGTAGCTCAGTGGTTGAGCACTTGCTTCCTATGTATGAAGTCCTGGGCTCAATCCCCAGTCCTCCTAAAAATCACAAAAACAAACAAACAAACAAAAAAATGTTATAAAATAATCCCATACTAAAGATTTGTTAAAGAACTCAAGATGTGGTTATTCTCTTTTTGTCGCCTCTACAAGTATTTTCTTCTCTACCAATCCTAGAACTTGCTAGTCCTTTGGTTTTATATCCAAGTCCTTCCTCTCATCTCCAATCACACTCTCTTCCTGGATGATTTTATCCACTTTCATGGGTTCAATTGCCAGAAAGATGTCAATAATAACGTCTGTATCACAAGGCCAGGCCTCTTGTCTTAACATCTCCACATGGCTGTGCTTCAGGCCCCTCAAATTCAAGATGTCACTAAGTGAATGCATCTTATTTTTCATTCCTCATCTTTTCTGTTTACCCTCTATCTGCCCTACTCCAGACTTGTGTTACACATCACTGTAAAGAGAATCACCATCCATTTGGTTTTATCAGCCAAAAACTGGGGTCCAAATTTAACTCTCCCTTCTCCTTCACTTGCCACATCTACTGCCAATTTTATCTCCTAAATAGCTCTTGCATCTGCCCACCTTCATTTATCTCCACTTCTACCATCTTAGTCTAATCTACTGGTCTAGCACTCTGTCTGCTCCAGCCCTCCACTTCCCCTCACCTAAGCTTGCCAAAACACCAGAGTCAACATTTGGAAGATGAGTTCTGGTCTTGGCTTTGTCACTTACTGGTTTGTATGAACTTAGGTAGGGCACCTTACCTCTCCAGGATTCATTTGCCTTCTCTTTTGCAATGGTAACCAGTAATAACTTGCCTTCTAGAAGTTGAGGACTAATCACTGATCTCTGGAAGGCCCTCCCAGTTTTAAGATCTGTGATATTCTGTGTAAGACCTCAAATGTACTGGCAGATTGAAGTAAGAACCGCCATACATTGATCAAATCCGAGCAATAGCACTAGAAAACCCATGATAGTAGCATCTTAGAATGGACATCTTTCTTGCTTTTTGCTCACTCAGCACTTTTTGAGCATTCTAAGGTTTGGAGTTTCCCATCTTATGATTCGTACCACCTACAATAGATGGCACAAACTCAAGTTCTCAGTCTCAATTGCAGCCGGGACACTCATATTACCTCAACCCTGGCAATAAACCACATTTTCACTTTTTCTGAGATTTAAGTTTGGAAAAAGATGACATGAAGAGAGAGAGGCCATTTTAATTGGAGAGTAGAGAGAATTAATCTTTTAGAGGCAGCATTGGCAATAGGCTCGAGTTAGCATTGCTTCATGAGGCTCAGCTGTTTGAGTGGAGAACGTGTGCCAGTGGCGGTGGCAGGAGTGATCTAGTGGGTTAATTTGGGCAGTAATTTGGGCTGCATAGCCTTCAAGCCCAGTTCTCCAACTTGTGTGGAGATTATGTAAGGAACCTAATATTCTTATTTTCTTCTGTGCATTTTTAAAAAGTTGTGGTCACATGCATTTAATCTAAAATTAGCTATTTTTAACCATTCTAAAGTGCATTATTCAGTGGCATTAATAACTTTTGAAATTTGTTACCATTATCACTCTCCATTGCTAAAACTTTTTCATCAGTCAAATAAACATTTTACCTAGTAAGTAATAACTCCTATTCACCTTCCTCCCAGTCCCTGGTAGCCTCTGATCTATTTTCTGTCTCTGTGAATTTGCTCATTGTAGATATTTCATATAAGTGGATTCATACAATAGTTATCCTTTTGTGTCTGGCTTAAATCACTCATCATAATGTTTGCAAGGTTTAGCTATGTTGTAGAATGTAACAGAACTTCATCCCTTTTAATGGCTGAATAATATTCCATTGTATGGTTACACCATACTTTGTATATCCAATCATCTATTGATGGACACTTGAGTTACTTCTATCTTTTGGCTATTGTGAATAATACTGCTCTGAATATTGGTGTACAAGTATCTGTTTGAGTTCTTGCTTTCAATTCTTGTGGGTAATGCCTATAGTGGAATTGCCAGATCATATGCTAAATTCATGTTTAACTTTTTTGAGGAACCACCTGCAATGGTATAAAGAAATTATACTTGGTGGCTCGTCACCCTGCCTGGCCTAGTCATAAGTTTCCCTTTGAAGCAACCACCCCAATTAGCCCTGCCCTGGGCATAACCGCAATTAGCAAGGCCTGCACCTCTCTATGGTTTGGGATAATAAAGTCCCTAGCCGTTTCTCCTCCTGAAAGGTCCCTTCTGTTCTACACTTTCATGCCACCTAATTTATTAGCAGGAGTGTTACTCCTATATGACTTGGATGATAAGAAGCTGCCCTTGCTGCTTCTCCTTTTCAGTCTGTATAGGTGGAAACTTCCAATCCCCAGTATGATGGAAATCTCTACCCCTCCACTCTGGGCATAATAAAGGCAAGAACCCAGGACACACATGTGTCTTTCCCCTCCTCTCCCTCCTTCAGGCACCCTCACAGGAGCCTAGGTTAGATAAGACGGGACTCTCCATCGCGCCCACTCTCCTCCCTCCCTCCAGACTCTCTGATCTAATAAAACTATCCTTTCATGCACTCTCAGCTGGCTATCCGCCTGTGTGCCTCATCACCCAAAAAACCTTCACAGAGCATCCTGGAACACGATCAAACTGTTTCCACAGAGGCTGCATCATTTTACATTCCCACTGGCAATGCATGAGAGTTCCAGTTTTTCCACATTCTTGCCAAAACTTACCTTGCTTTTTTTTTTAAAGTTGTCCTATTGGGTATAAAGTGGAATTTCACTATGGTTTAAATTGCATTCCCTTAATGGCTAATGATTGTTGAGTATCTTTTCATGTGCTTATTGGTCATTTGTATGTTTTCTTTGGAGAAATGTCTATTCAAGTCCTTTGCCCATTTTTGACTTTGGTCATTGGTCTTTTTGAGTTTTCAGGGGTTCTTTATATATTTTGGATATTAAACCCTTGTCAGATATATGATTTCACAATATTTTTTCCCATTCTGTTGGTTGTCTTTTCATTTACTTGGTAATATGTCCTTCAATGCACAAAACTGTTTTATTTTCATGAAACCCAACTGTGCTGCTTTGAGTCTTTTGTGGACCTCCCAAAATCACGTTCTTAAGCTAATCCATTCCTGTGCATATAAAACTATTATTGTGTGTAGGAAGTTTTGGTTAGCTTCCAGTTAAGGGCCTTTGATTAGATTGTGGGACCCAGGGTGGGTCCTAATTCTCTTTCTGCAGTCCTTTATAAACAGAGGACTAACAGCAGAGACACGCACAAAAAAAAGTGGCAGAGAAGAGAAGAACCCAAAAGCTGAAATCAACAGAGCACAGAGGCTGAGAGGAAGCCACTTTAGCCTGAAGTTGAAAGAGAATAGGCCTGGAGGAGAAGGGAGAGTCAAGCCAAGTGCCTGATTGGCCACACAGGTGAGCTCAAGAGGACGTGAACCTGGAAGAGAAAACAGAGACCAGGCATTTTGCCTTGCCATGTGGCAGGAGTCCAGGATTGCCAGCGGGTGACATTTGGTGAGACAGCATCTCTGATAATGCCTTTATTTGGACATTTTCACAGCCTTAGAACTGTAAGCATTTAACCTAATACGTTCTCATTATAAAAGCTAACCCATTTCTGGTTTATTGTATTGGCAACCTTTAGCAAACTAAGACATCAACTTATCTATTTTTTCTTCTGTTGCTCATGCTCCTGGTGTCACATCTGAGAATCCATTGCCTAGTACAAGTTCCTGAAGATTTCCCCATTTTCTTCTAAGAGTTTTATGGTTTTCACCCTTACATTTAGATTACTGTTTCATTTTTTCTTTTTCTTTTTTTGAGTTAATGGTTTATTTGTATATGGAGTGAGGTAGAGGTCTGATATAATTATTTTCCATGAGGATATCCAGTTTTCCCAGCACCATTTGCTGAAGAGGCTATTGTTTCCCTATTGAGTGGACCTGGTACAATTGTTGAACATCAATTAATCATACATGTGTTGGTTTATTTCTGAACTCTCAATTCTATTCCATTTGTGCATATGTCTGTCTTTATGCCAGTTTCATGCAGTTTTGATCACTGTAGTTTTGTAGTTAGTTTTGAAATCAGGAAATGTGAGTCCTCAAATTCGCTCTTCTATTTTTAAAAAGATTTTGGCTGCTCATGACCCTTTTTCTTTCATATGAATTTGATGATTGGCTTTTCCATTTATGTAAAAAAGGCTGCTGTAATTTTGATCAGGTTTACTTTGAATCTCTAAATTGCTTTGGATAGTACTGACCTAATATTCTTTAATAAAATTCATCTTTGTTTAATAGACCTACAGTGTCTTCTAGTATTTGTAGCCTCAAACCTTAAATGATGTGTGGTTCTTCATCCTTCAAGTCTCAGTTGGAAGTCAAAATTTTCTCTGAAAATATGGATTGACCATACTTTTCTACTTCTAACATTTATCATATTTATCTGAGTTTTTAAAATTACTTATCTCTCCTGCCTCACCTTACGTTTTATGAGGGCAGGGGTTATGCCTACCTTGTTTCCTCCCTTATATCTAGCACCTAGCATATTGTACAGCACCTAGTAATCATTCAATAAATGTTGAATTGAATCTGATTATAAACTTCTAAATGACTTATGCTGTATTAGTCTGCTAAAGAGGTGCTGATGCAAAGTACCAGAAATCTATTGGCTTTTATAAAGGGTATTTATTTGGGATAAAAGCTTTGCAGTTACCAGGTCCTCAAGGGTCCAACGCAAGGCTGCTTTTCTCACCAAAGTCAGTGGCCACATGCTGAATCAAGGTGGTCACTGATCTCTGCCTGAGCTCTCCTTCCTGGGCTTGTTCTTCCTCTTGAGGCTCCATGGGCCCAGCTTCTTCTGTCCTCAGCTGTAGGCTGGCCTAGGGCTTGTCTCTCAGGGCTTCCTATATCAGTCTCTGGCGTAGGGCTGATTTCTTTACGGGCCTGTTCAACTGCTCAGCTGCTCTGGTCTCCACAAGGTCAGCTGCAAACTATCAGGCGAACGGCTCATCTCTCCCTAGGGCCCCAGGATCAAACACGACAGAGCTCTCTCTCTTCCCATGTGTCCTCTTGAGTGTCCATTGATATCGGCCCACCAGAGGATCAGGGACTAACCTGAGTCACACCTTACTGACATAGTCTAGTCAGCAGACCTAAACTGATTTTATCAGGTAAATTTAATCATAGGTCCCTCACTGAATTTGATACAATCAAGCAGGATCACACACGGAAGAATAGATTTGTTTACAAATATAATCTTTCTCTTTTTTGGGATTCACAAAAAATAAATCTCAAACTGTCACATATGCTATAGCTAAACACCACTTTTCTTCCTCCCTTTTTCCTCATTAGAGATGAAAAAGAGCTGCTCATTGTTTTCCTTTTTTTTTCTTAAAATAAATGTTAAAAGGTATCCTGGACCAATGTAAAGATTACTAGAACTTATGGGAATAGTCCTGACACATTTTTTTAAAAAGATTTATTTTATTTATTTCTCTCCCCTTTCTCCCCTCCCCCGTTGTCTGCGCTCTGTGTCCATTTGCTGTGTGTTCTTCTATGTCCACTTGCATTATCTGGTGGCACTAGGAAACCGCATCTCTTTTTTGTTGCGTCATCTTGTTATGTGAGCTCTATGTGTGGGTCGCGCCACTACTGGCAGGCTGCGCTTTTTTCACACAGGGCAGTTCTCCCTGTGGGGCACACTCCTTGCACATGGGGCATCCCTATGCCGGGGCGCCCCTGCATGGCATGGCACTCCTTGTGCACGGCAGCACTGCACATGGGCAGCTTACCACATGGGTCAGGAGGCCCTGGGGATTGAACCCTGGACCCTCCATATGGTAGGCAGATGCTCTATCAGTTGAGGCACGTCTGCTTCCCCTGATATGTTATTAAGCCTCTGTAAATTCCTGAGGTTACTTGATTTCTTTAAAATTTTCCACTTCTAAAGACAAAGGTAAGGCTTTTGGTTAAAGATGAGAGATTAACTATACACTCTCCACTTCCCTCCCAAAACCCCACTAATACAGCAATAATAAATATATAAACCCACAAGGACAAAGAGAAAGAGAGCATGAGCCCCAGTACACGGAGGAAAATGACAGATATGGCAGGGCAGAGGAAGTCAGAGCCCCAAATGTGTATGGGGTGATATGGGCTGAAGAGTCATCCCTCCCTACCCACACCATGGTTGAGTCAGGCACAGAAGATGGGTGGATAGAGAGGTCAATCCTCACAACCTACATTCCTCATACATACAAAGAATGCCATAGCTAGTTGCCCATCATCTCCCCTACCCATCACCACAAACACACAAGAGACTGAGAAAATGATATGAGATCAGAGTTGGAACCCTCAATTTTTAGGAAGGAATAAAGAGCTCCAGAAAGGAACTATCTAGGAATAAGTAAAAGCTTTTTAACTTTTTAGTACTTTCATATGTATATATGTATGTGGGTGTGGGTGTGTTTATGTGTGTATTAGATTTTAAATAGCTTTGAAAGACTATTGACTAGTTAAAGCAAAAATAATAAGAATACCCTTTGAGGTTTTTGGCAAAATTTAAGAACAACATGAGCACAAAGAGCTCAAGGGGAGAAAGAAACCCATACTATTGTTAAGATTCCTACACTATTCATGAATTAGTGCAATATTATTTGAAGGTTGATTGTGATGGCTTAAATATGCACATTGTAATTTCTAGATCAGCTACTAAAAAACATGAAGAGGATATACAGGAAGTCAATAAAGGTGATAAAATGGATATTAAAAGATAATAAATTCACCTAAAGTAGGCAGGAAAGGAAAAACAGAGGACCAAAGAACAAATGGGATCACTATTAAAAAATACCAAGATGAGCTACTTTAATCCAATTTCAATAATTACATGAAGTGTAAATGAATTAAATATGCCAATTAAAATAAAATAAAATAAAAATTGCAGTTCCTCAGTTGCACTAGCTACTTTTCAAGTAAATGCTCCATAGCTGCACGTGGCTAGTGGCTATCATAACAAACAGTACAGATAGAGAATATTTCCATTATCACAGAGAAGTCCATTGGACAGCACTAGACTAGAGAGCAACTAATTCAACGTGGAATTGGAGAATGGAGCACTCCAGGAGGAGATTTCAACAATGAGAATGTGTGGATGCCAGATAGTGAAGGTGAACAAATCAGGCAATTAGAAATTTCAAGAAAAACAAAACTTTCATCAGGAAAGTAAATATAGTCACAGTGTATGTAACTCTGTAGTGAATTTGTGTCAACACTGATAATTGATTTAATCTAAAATGATGGATAACTATACTGGGAGAATGGGAGAGAGGGGAGGTGGTGACTAATGAGAATGCTAAACCTCATCTACTGTAATAAAAAACTAATAGATAACTACTAATGTTGATAAGAGTAGCAAATATATAGTTTTGGGAAAGTAGAAGTGACTACTAGCATGGGGAAGGGTTGAAGGAGTTTACCTCTGGGGAGTAGGATGGGGAGGGCATGTGGGGTAGGTAGAAGATTGCTATTTGTGATAAACCTTTGGAGGTACTTAATTTTTAAAAAACATATGCAGGGGAAGCAGACTTGGCCCAGTGGATAGGGTGGCTGTCTACCACATGGGAGGTCCGCGGTTCAAACGCTGGGCCTCCTTGACCCATGTGGAGCTGGCCCATGTGCAGTGCTAATGCGCGCAAGGAGTGCCCTGCCATGCAGGGGTGTCCCCTGCGTAGGGCATCCCTGCATGCAAGGAATGCACCCTGTAAGGAGAGCTGCCCAGCGCAAAAGAAAGTGCAGCCTGCCCAGGAATGGTGCCGCACACATGGAGAGCTGACGCAGCAAGATGACACAACTAAAAGAAACACAGATTCCCATGCCACTGACAACAACAGAAGCGGACAAAAAGAATGCTCAGCAAATGGACACAGAGAACAGACAACTGGGGTGGGCGGGAGGGGGGGGGGAAGGGGAGAGGTAGAAATAAAATAAATCTTAAAAAAATAAAAATAAAAAAATTTAAAAAACGTATGCATTTATTAGCTGGGTTAAATAAAATGATTGTACAAAAATTTAGACAGAATCTAATTGTTATCCATCTCTTTAGCATTTTGTCATGACTTTCAAGTAGTTAATGGGACCACTGATAATTTATGGAGCCTCTGTGTTGTAATTAAATCTGTTTAATTTACTATAAAAATGTCTATGTGAAGATCGGTTGGGGAATTGGCAATGGTTTATTTATCTCATTTTCTGTTTTTCTCAGCTTTCTGGGATAAAAGTCACCCGTGAGGCAGGGGAGATGAAGCCATTTATCCAATAATAGTAATTTAACAAAATAATATTGAGCACCAATTATGTGCTGGACGTTGCACTAATCATTGACATTAAAAAGAATGAAAAGCCACACCCTGAAGGTGCAAAGGAGGTTACACCTGCAGGCACAACCCACTGAGTCCCAAGGAACGAAAAGAAAAGGAAGCAGAAAGATGCTGGGTGGCTCAGGAATCTAAGGCCCAGAATACTGAGCAGACAGCAAACTTTGTCTTTTATCCAGGACCCACCTCTGCCCAGAGAAGAGAGATAAACCCCCGGGCAAGTGTGAACCATGAGTCCAGGGAATCTGAGCTCCAGGCAGTGTGCAGCAAGGAGAAACTGTCTCTCCCTTGTATATACGATTGTTAAGAAAAAATTCTGGTTAAGAGTCAGGCTGACCTGGTTGGGATGGCAGTGCTGCCTCTTTTGAGGCGTGTGATCTGAGGTGGGTACTTACTACAAGGAGTCTCAAGTCTTTTTGTCTAAAGTACACTTACAAATACTGGAATTTTTGGCAAGCCACATGAAGACAGAGATTAAAGACTCAAAATGAAGTTGAATAAGTGATAGTAACTAAAATTTAGTCATTATTACTTTATAAAATATTTTCTAGGGTCTTTAAAGCACACATAGTTTGTATACTCTTTATTTCAAAGTTTTCCTCTGAGCAGAATGTCACCTTTTATGTAGAAGTGCCCGGATGGTGTGTACATACACATATAGATACACATGCGTGCACGCACACACGGTCTCCATCCTCGGGGCCAAGCTTTTGTGTGTTGCAGTACATGATGTTCCCTTTGGTGCTGACTTGCCTTTTCACTTCCCTCCTACCTCATCTAATGTGCAGCAAGATTGTTCCCAGTTCTACATCTTCCATCACAACCCACTCAACAAAATGCTCCATCAGGCAGTTAACTGTCTGAATTGTCTGCTCAGATACCAAGTTGTAGGAGAAGGAAACTTTATCCCCTGATCAAGATTTGGCCAAAGAGTAGGGAAGAATTAAGTTTCACCAACATGCTGTAGCATGCAGGTTGGGAACCAGTGGCTTAACCTCTCGGGCAAATGTCATCTCTGGACTTGAAACTGAAAATGTATAGAATGATTCTCCATAGCACTGTGCTCCCTCATAACTCTCTGTGGGGTTAAGTGTTAAGACACCTGTTTTCCTCAAGAGGAAACTAATGTCCCAGAAGGTGAACCCAATGGTTCCACTTGATGGGAGAAGAACAAAGAAGGTTTTTTCCATTCCCTCATCCCTGTTTCTGCTAGCCTCTGGGTATATGCTGTATGTATCTGTTGGTCATCTAGAAATGTCTGAGATCATCTGGTTTCTTAGGAGAAAAGGAGAGATGCCTTGTCTCTGCAGTCATCTGAAGCTGACTTGCCAGCAGCTTCAATTAAGAGGAAACAATTATCGTTGGACATTTCAGGTGTGAAAGGTCAAATCAGTTGTAGGTAGTCAAAGTGAGTAACCGAAAGCAATACAAGTTCAGCTGCAAGCTTCAAGTGGCAAATGATGGTGGCATCCTGAAAGTTATCTTTTCTTCCTTGTTTTTTTTGTTTTGCTTTGTTTTTGTTTTTAATTGGAACTCTTGAAAGTCATTGGAGAGTAGAAGTTATATTCCCTTCCTTGGCTAATGACACCATCATCCTCTCTGCTCAGAGTCATGACCTTGAACCTGGGACTCACAGTATGCACTCCTTTTCTCTTACCTTCTTTCTTCATCACACATTTTCAATCCATCACCCAGTTCTGTTAACATGAAGGTCAAGATCTCTCTCATAGTTTTCCATCCTACTAGTTATTATGAGTGTAGGTTTTTGGGTCAGGCTGCCTGATTGAAAGCCCAGCTCTGCCTCTTAGCATGTAGGAGGCCTTTTCCATCAGTGGAGTGCAGTATTCCTGCTACCCAGCCAGCTTCTGCATTGTGCATGCCATGCTTAAGCCTTTCCCCAATAGGTAAAACAGAAAATAGCCTCTGGTTTTTGTTTTCAGCTTTTCTTTTCCAGTAAGATTAAACATTTTCTTGTTGTTTAGTTACCCTATATACTTCCTTTCTGTTCATATCCTCTGCCCATTTTCAAAACTTGGAGTATTAGTGTTTTTCATATTTTATTTAATAATATTTATATTCAAATTTTAAATTTCTTCTTAGAAGGAATTTATTTAATAATATTTATTTTCTTATTTCAAGTTACTCTCTAGAATCAATAAAATGAGAGTGAAGTTTAGTGAAATAACACTGCCAAAACATGAAATATCACCCCTAGGTGGAGCTTCCCTAGAAATTATGTGTATTAAATGAGTAAACCTTGTCTTTAGGATGTTAATGATAAAATCATATTATCATCGGTGTAAATTACTATTTTTTTAAAATAACATTGAAAATAGCCAAAGGATGGGAGTTTACAAAGAAAAGTAGAAAAAAAAAGTTAGTTGGCGTCACCCTTCTCTTCCCTTTTGCTCCATCTAGACCTTGTTACTAAACTTTCCCAGAGAATGCTAGGTTCTATGCAATGTTTCCTTTTTACTTCTTTAATTATTGGTAGTGGAATAAGCTGATACTCATTGTTATTATCACTCAAAATATATCACCTAGTATTGAAAGGCACTGTACATGTGGCTTTATGCTAGAGAGAAAGGGAAATTAATTGGGTCTCTGTTTATATTTTTTAATCCATTAAAAATAATTAAGGGATGGAGAATATCCTTTTCTGTTGTTGCTGAAACTGTTTTTTAACTGTTTGTAGTCTCTCCAATCGGTTTTAAATATAAAGTTATGAAAATTGCTCTGCCTTCCCTTTTCAAGTCCATTGGTAGATAAAAATACTAGTAAATTCATTATTAGCCATTTGGAAATGCTCCCAGTTCTTGATGTCCTGACTTTTCTCCTATTGCTTGTTAAGATTGGAGACGTACTGCTTCTTGAATGTGGGTCTGGGTGTCTCATCTGCCCTCTTAGGTTAAAGCAAATCTTCACCGTTTCCCATTTTCAGCCACCAACTATTTCTGTAGCTGTAGTGACATTTTTACACAAGGAAAGACATGTGCTGCCCATCTGTCATGTAAGGACATAATGTAGCTAAATCAGCTCCCCTATCTCTTACTGCATCCTGAGTGATGAAAACACAAAAGACTGGCTTAGGTTTCTCCTTGGGGAATTGGTGGCAAGAGATACTCATTTGTATGTTATGCTGCCCAGAAAATAAACATTAGGTGAGCCATGATCAACAGATTGCAGAAGCCCCTCTGTAAGAGGATGGAGACCCAACCTTGAAATGCCTTCAATCTCTACTTGGAAAACCTGAGCTCACAAACACGTCAATTTTTATTCCTGACTCAGTGGATCAGGGAGACTGTCCCAGCATGGTGCATAGGGACCAGAAAGCCTAGATGAGGGTACTTGCCGTGTTCTTGACTATGGAACCCTGAGCAAATCTCTTCACTTTGTGAAAATTGATTTACTCATCCCTAAAATACAGAATTGGGCTTAATTGCCAATTAATTGTACTTAATGACTTAATTGCTATTTCTAACATTCTAATCATTACCGTGCCATTTACTTAGGCTGCCCTGACCACAAAGATGAAAGAGACTATTGACTAGTTTTTGGCTAGACTGTGACTGTTGGTGGGCTTTCCACTGTGCAGAAGGGTTTGCTCTACCCACCTTTAACCAGCAGCACAAATTTACTGTGTCAGGGTATCCATTCTGTGATTGTAAATTGAAACAAAGTTAAATTAACATACTCATGAAAAATCATAGTCTGACTGGTGACCAGGAAAAACCCCTGAAAAGGGGGGATAATAACTGTATTGGTTAAGTAATTGTGCCCAGTTGTTTGGTCAAGCAAACCGTGGGCTAATTGTAATACAAGGACATTTATGAGATTTAGTCATCAGTGAGTTGATTGCATAAATGGCTGGTTATATCTACAATCAATTGAGAAGTTTGCCATTAGCAAAGAGTGATGTCTCATTCCATCAGTTGAAGACCTTAAAAGGAGAAGTGATTTCAGCAGTCAGAGAGAGAATCCCCATCTCTACTTCAGATAGTCAAAGTCTCCTGGGGAGCTCAGTAAGGACTTTCATCTGAGTCCCTGTCTTGCAGCTTGCCCTACAGAATTTGGATTTGTGCATCCTCATGGTCACGTGAGAAAACTTTTATAAAATCTCATACTCTTTACATTTATCTCCTGTCAGTTCTGTTTGCCTAGAAAACCCTGACTAACACAATGACTAAGATACTTCATTGACTTTTTCGGTAGATTGCATTAATTTTCCCTGTCTTTGCTGTGTCCCCATTGACATTGGGTTTGGCCACATGACTTACTTTGGCCATTGGAACATTACTATTTGTGCTGTGTAAGCAGAGGCTTTACATGTTCTGGCATGATGTCATCTGCCTCTTGCACTTCTGCCATTTATTCTCAGTATCTGTTTGTCCAAGTCCTTGGTACCTGTTTGTCCAAGGAGAAACTCACAGACCTGTATCAGAGTTGACCTGAAGACCCAGGAGCAAGTAAAAGAAGTATCTGTTGTTGTAAGCCACTGAAATTTTGAAGTTGTTATACAGCAAAAACTGACCAGAGCACATTTTCCTAACAACTTAAAATTCCACAAAGAAGGATTTATTCCTTTGGCTTCATTTTCTTTTAAAAATGTTAAAAGAAAAAGAAGGTTGTTTTGTGCTTTCAACATTTTATCAAGTCTGGAGAGCATGTAGCCTGGAGTCAAGAGGAAGGGAAGAAAAGGCATGAATGTACTAGGGGCAGGGGAGCAAGGATTAAGGATGAGTTAACGGGTGATGGGTCAGGTCAGAAAGAGGAGGCTTTAGAAGACAGAGGCAAACTTTACCAACTACATGGCCTGGTCAAAAGTTCCTCTGGACCTGTGTCTAGAGCACGTATCCTTCTGGGTTCTGTTCCCGAGCCCTCTTCTCACTCTGCACATACCCACCCCAGAAGGTTGCACCAGCTCTTACTTTACAGGCTTATAGTTAAGAAGTCTGTATCTCCTAGCACGTCTTTCTGCAAAGCAACAAATCTGTGTATCTGGCAAGCTCCGCTTAGATAGCCATAGGCCCGCAAGCCCAACAATCCAAACCAAGCAGTCAACTTCCCTACCCTGCCCCGCAAGCTGCTGCTGCTGCTTCTATATTCATCATCTCAGTGGATAACACTGTCCACAGTATTGATCAACTTATGCCGGGGTGTCCTGCTCAACTTCTTTCTCCCTCCTTCACCTCTTACAACCAACCAAACCTTCCTTAACATTCCTCAGTTAAAACTTTTCATTGGTACCCCATTGTTGTCAAGATAAAGTTCAAACTCCATGCAAGACAAACCTCACAAACCCCTCCAGATCCTTCTTTTGCTGCTTTTCCAAAAGAACCCTGGCAAACTTCTTCCAGTTTGCTTCTGGGTTTTTGTGTACACTCTTGATTTTGCCTCTTTATTACCCAGTTTTCCTAGATAACTCCTATCCCCTCTTTAGTCTTAACCTAGACCAGAAGTTCTTAACTGGGAGAAGTGTTGCTCCCAGAGGACATTTGACAATGCCTGGAGATGTTTTTGGTTGTCACGACTTGGGAGGGGGTGCTACTGACATCTAACGGGTAGAGACCAGGGATACTGCTAAACATCCTACAATGCTCCCTATATTAAACACCCCCACAATAAAGACTCATCCATCTGCAATGCCACTAGTGTCAAGGCTGAGAAACCCTGGTCTAGATTCCACTTACTCAGGGAGCCTTCACTGACCTCCCTGAATACATTAGGTACCCCTCCACGTGGTCTCAGGTCCCTCTCCCTAGTCTTGCCAGAGCCCTTCTCCTGTTGCATGGATATTTCCTGTTAACTTGTCTGTCCCCTCTTCTAGAATGTGACCTTTTTGAAGTCAGGAATCATGTCTTGTCTTTTATTCCCCCAGTCTGGTAATAGCAGATGTGCAATACATATTTTTTAAATGAATAAAAGGATGAATAAATAAAAGTCAGTGCATTTTTTCCCCAGAAAACATGTTTTTTGAATGTATTATAGGCCTGTCTTCAGAAATCCAGCCAGGGCAAAGGAAACCAGACAGTGATGAAAGCTCAGAGAATAAGAACACTCACTCTGATCCATGACCCTTCAGCACCACTAGAAAAGAATCCTTTCAGAATTCTCATGTAGATGTGGGCCACCGAAAACTGCCAGCCTGCCTAGAGAAATGAGTTATGTGAATATTTATTGTGTTTTCTAGTGGTTTCTCTTGCCAATAATGTCCTGTTCATAGAAATATCCATACCTACAGTGTGATGTGTGCAGAAGGATTATTATTATTATTTATATTTCCATGACCTGATTTTTTACATTAAATAATAGCTAAAACGATTCATGCCATGACTTTCTTTTACAAATGAACATGCCACATAATGAAAGGTAAAGCAACATGAGCCAATATATTTCATTGCCCAGCACCATAATCTATTAAGCCTGAGATATTTTCAGGGAATTGCCTTAAATCCTTTGGTGGGTTAAAGTCGCTTCAGAGGGATTAGTGGCTTAGAGGTAATTGTTATTGCTAATATTTTATTTGAAATGTCCTGTTCAGCAAAGGTAATGTGACATTTTGCTCACTGGAAATGCTGTCGTTCTAGGAAAAGGGATGAGTTAAAAGGGCAGTGCCCAGGAGAGGGAGGGAAAGGAGCATGTAAGACAAAGGATCCAAGCTGAGTGACCAGCACAAGTTAGCAGAGTCTGAGTCGACTTTCAGGTGGACCTTGGAAGCTGGAGTTTCCATTTTCTGTGAATTGTGAAATTAATCTAGACAGTTAATCAGCTCTAAAAAGAAACCTGGGTGGTCGGCCCCACCCGGAGTCATCTCACTAGGATAAACTAGCAGGTGTGCTTCTGGGCCCACCATGAATAACAAAGGTCACTTTCATCACAAGGATGTACAGTTAGTTTTGTGAGTATCTGACTGATAAATGTCTGTCCCTATATTGTAAGGCCCACAAAAGAAGCAGGTATATATTTCCTTACTTACCACTGTATCCCAGTGTCTTTCACAGCGCTGGGTGCCCTGAGGTACTCAACAAATATTTGTTGAATGAATATTGGTTGAATGACTGAACATGTATTTTATGCAACAGATCATTGAAAGAACAATTTCTTTTAAACATCTTTAGACAGAGGAATCAGATTAAGCCCAGCAGAAACAGGCATTAGGAACTTCAGGCAAAGTAAAGTGTTAAGGTTATGTTAAGCTAGATAATTAAGGCAGGTAAGACAGCATAAATAGTTGTGCTTTTAAGCACAACCATTACGTGTACACAGATATATTTGAAGGTATATAATTTTAAGCTTGAGTTGACTTCTTAGTGATAGAAGGGTGGGATATTTTTTAGTAGTAATCCTGATTCAGAAATCCTTAGGTTTCATTCAGCATTAAAAATATTTAGAATAATAAATGTGCTTTGGTTTATTATGTAGAATCTGATATTGGGTGTCATCTGTTGGGTCATTTCCCTCAAAACTATATAATCCAATTTATGGTAAGGACTATAAAGAGCTTGCTGTCTCACCCAGAGAATCCTTAACTCAGTTTTCACACTTACTCTGAAAACAATTTTTTTGTATCACACGATCAGCTCCAGAAGTCTTAAAGCTGTTGGAATCCTATGGATGTATAACAGCTGAATGTGTCTGTTAAATAGATTGGCATTTTGGGTCAGTCAGATACTGTGTCTCCCCAGGGTTTATCATTTTCTAGTCACACCTCTATGGTGTTTCCCCAAAGAGGGTCAGAGAGTTTTTCAAATGGAAGTCACAAACCCAAGAGATGAAAGGAGACAATTTCAAAAAGATCTTCACACTAAAGGTCAAAAGGAAAAGAAGCCACTGAAAAATAGTAAGTAGAAAAGATAAATATCATGTTTGTAAAATCTAAAAAACACATGACATTGTTATATCTATAGAATATGTTTGAAAAATAGAGCTGCTTTGAATCTCTATTTCTGATATGGTGGAACTCAATCCAAATGGAGAAAGTGATTCCTTCAACTCTACTGCTCTAGAGGGAAAGAATCTCCTCATTCCCAAAAGTATCTGGAAGAGCTCTTAGTGCCTGGTTCTCGCTCATCAGTAATGCATAGAACCATCGGCAAAACTGTGCTAAGGCAGGGAGGAAAAACACTGCGTCTCATAATTTTTTTTGTTGTGTGCCTGCTATATGCCTAACACTGTGCTAGACACTTTTATATAGATACAAGTTTGCAAACTGGAAGCTAATAGAAGTATTTTATTTGCCTTATTCAGTGTTATTAATAAGTGATTTATACCACACTAATGAAAGAAGTTGTTGATGTGGGAAAAGTGGGGCATGTGGGGAGTAGGGTATATGGGAACGTCCTGTATTTTTTAATGTAACATTTTGTGTGATCTATGTATCTTTTAAAAACAAATTTTAAAAAATTTAAAAAAGTAAAAAACATAAGTGATTTAGTTTCCAGTATTTAAAAACTGGAATATTACACGTAAAAGCTAGATTATCTGATTTTTTTGTAAAATTGGAAAATCTGGCAACACAAGCCCTGATGGCATTTTTTCAGCAGGAAGCTAAGTAAGGCCACCCTTTGACAAGTTGTGTTCGTTAAGGTTTACCTATTCTACTTTGCTTATTTATGTTAACTGCCCAGCTTTTACAGCTCTTTGTGTTTGTAAAACTAAAATTTCAGATTGAAAAACCACATCTAGTGCCCAACACAAGACCTACAATAAAATATATTCTTGCAAAATTTCCAAACACTGAGGACAAAAATAGATGAAAGCTTTTAGGAAAAACAAATTTATTTACAAAAGAGCAAGGCTCAGATCAGCATCAGAATTTTTTTTTTCTCATTGTCTGTTCATTGTTTTTGCTTGCTGTCTGTTTTGTTTTCTTTAGGAGGCACTGGGAACTGAACCCAGGGCCTAAAATGTTCTCTGACTGCTTGAGCCACTTTCACTCTCTGCTTGTTGTTTTTGCTTGTTGTCTATTCATTGTTGTTTGTTCTGTTTTTGTTCCTCATTGTCTGTTGTCTGCTCATTGTTGGTTTGTTTTTCTTTAGGAGGCACTGGGAACCTAACCCAGGACCTCCCATATGGGAGGCAGGCACTCAACTGCTTAAGTCACATCTGCTCCCATCAGAATTCTTAATAGCCATACTAGAAGCTAGTGAAAAATGGAGAAATGCCTTCAAAATTCTCAGGAAAAATTATTTCAAACCAAAAAAAAAATTACACACAGGAACTATTTGTTAATGATAAATGTAGGATATAGACATTTTTGCATGTGCAAGGCCTCAATCAATTTTCCAGGAAAATCCTAGAGATGGTACAATACTAAAATTAGAGTGTTAACCAAGATAAAAGAGTTGGGATTCAGGAAACAGGAGATCCAACACAGAAGAGGCAAAGGATAGCTCTACAATGGCTGTGAAGGGAAATTCCAGGGTGCAAACTGTGAATGAGGTATAGAAGACAGAACTGTAGGACTGGAGCAGGTCTGAAGATGCTGGAAGAAATGTTTCCAAGATGAAAACGAAATTGATAGACTGCCTGCTAGGTTTGAACATTCTAGGAGAGATTTAGACGCCTGGGGAGAGTTTGGGGTTGATTTTGTGGTAAATTAATAAAAATCTGAGAAAACATGCCCACACTAAGATAGTTTTTAATTTCCTTAGGTTAAAAAATTATGCAAGGAAAGAAATCATGGCACAGCATTTTTATACTTAAATAGTATAAATGTTAACATAACACCGACCAAAATTATGGTATAGTTCTGTTGAGGTTGGGACATGAAAAGGGCCTATGGGTGAGTGGGGAGGGGGAGGAGATGAGAAAGAATGGGAAGAGTGGGAAGTGAATAGAAGGTGTCTAAAATGGAAAAATCAGGAAGAAGCAGTGTAATCATGTTTTTCAATAATGCTGATATAAATACTGGAAGAGAGTTTAAAATGATTGTTTTATAGAACTATGCATATCTTTCAGCTATGGGTGTGTGTGTCTTTCATAATAATGTAAAGTATGTTAAAAATATAAGGAATATTTTGGAAAGCAAATCAATAAGAAAGTGAAAATATTGGTTTAGTGGCAGAAAGGATGCTTGTTCCAAATAGGTCAAGGCTAAGTAAGTGTGTACATGGCTGGATAGCCTTCCTCTCTGAGAATACATGGTTAGACAACACTCCATAGGCTCATTTTGAAATCATCTTTGTGACTTTGGCTGGTTTAATAATTCTATAGTCTTCATCATGGCAGAGGTACTTCATCACCAGGGAATGATGCCTAGAGCTTAATGATAAGAAAATAATGGATGCACTCATTGCTTAGGACCTCCTTTGCCCATCCACCAAGAAATAGTACTTAAAGCCAGATACATGTTAAATTCTCTACAGATTGAAAAAAGAGTAATAATAGGCCTCTGTGTTGTGCGGCACAGTTACCTTTGGCTAAAATCACCCTCCTGACCATTTATCACTTTGCTCCCCAAGCCCTGGACTCAGCTGTGAAGTGGATTGAGCCATTTGTAAACCCCATTAATTACAGATTTACAAGACATCACTTCTCTTGCTCTCCTTTCTCCAAAAGGAAAACTGTGATTTGTTCTCTTTTCGAAGACCTAGACAAAGTAATCTGTCCAAGTAATATTAACATTTAGAATACACAGTCCCTCAAATGGCCCATTGCTTACTCATTCCAAGGACCAGATATTAATAACTGTTAAAAACATCTATACCTGGCCTTCAGAGTTCCCTCTAGAGACTCAAGGTAACATGCTGAAAGTACAGAAAACTTACTTTATTCCTGAGAAGACTTTGTAAGAGCAATTTTCTCAAATATTGGAGGATTCCTGAGTATTTCTGTCAAATAGATTTGTGAGTATATTGAACTACAGCTAGTTTCACTAACAGTTGGGTCCTATATGCATTATTGAACTATATTCTTGTGAAAGGTATTCCCCAAATCCCTGTGTATGTGATAAGAAATACAAAGGAAACAAACAGCAGTGACCAAGATGTACCCACAAACTTGCTAAGAGAGGGGGATATTCTTATACCCTTATTCTACCTTTCTTTGAGTTCCCCTGTATTAGTCAGCCAAAGGGGTGCTGATGCAAAGTACCAGCAATCTGTTGGCTTTTATAAAGGGTATTTATTTGGTGTAGAAGCATACAGTCACAAGGCCCTAAAGAGTCCAGCTCAAGGTATCATAAGCAGTACTTTCTCACCAAAGTCATTTGCCCTGTGTTGAAGTAAGATGGCGGGCAACATCTACAAGGGTTCAGCCTTCCTCTTCCCACTTAAGGCTTCATGGGTCCAGCTTCTTCCAATCTCAGCTGTAGGCTGGCATAAAAATCATCTCTCTCCCTAGGCTTGGGTGCTCTGGTCTCTTCACAAGTCCAGCTGTAGACTATCAAGTTCATCTTTCTTTCCGGGGTTTCTGCTATGTCTAATGAGATGTTTCTCTTCCTCTGCCATGTCTTTTTCTGTATGAGTGTCCACCCACCAAGGGTGGCAGGGACTTAATGCCCTACTGACATGGTCTAATCAAAGCCCTAATCTTAATAGTTTTTAAATAATTCTTTTTTATGTTTCATTTTTCCCCTCCCCTACCCCCGCCCTGTTGTTTTTGCTGTCTGTGTCCATTCGCTGTGTGATCTTCTGTATCTATTTCTCTTTTTGTCCTCACTTCTCTTCTTTCTCTTCAATCCGGGGACCTTTGACATAGAGAGAAGTTCTCTGTCAATTGCGCCACCTTAATTCCTGTTCTCTGCTGTGCTTCACCTTCACTCTCCCCTTCATCTCTTCTGTTGTGTCATCAACTTGCCACATGACTCACTTGCGTGGGCACTGGCTCACCACACAGACACTGGCTCGTCACACGAACACTCATGTGGGCACTTGGCTTACCACGCAGACACTTGCGCGAGCGCTCAGCTCACCACATGGGCACTGGCTCACTGTGCCGGCACTGGCTCACCATGCAGACACTCACATGGGCACTCAGCTAGCCACACAGCCACTTGGGCACTCAGCTCACCACATGGGCACTTGGCTCACCACGTGGGCACCTGGTTCACTGCATGGGCAGTCAGCTCTCCATGAGGGCACTTGCTCCCTGCGCAGGCACACTTTCTCTTCTTTGTTTTCACCAGGAGGCCCTAGGGATTGAACCTGGGTCCTCCCATATGGTAGGCAGAGGCCTTATCACTTGAGCCACATCCACTTCCCCCTAATCTTAATTTAACCAAGTAAATATAACCTTTAAATTTAATACAATCAAAGGGTATCATGCCCAGAGGTACCAAACAGTTTACAAACATAAGCAATATCTCTTTTTGGAATTCACCAATACTATCAAACTGCCACACCATCCTACTTACATTTCATGGACTAAGGTCATGGGATATCACTGTAAAGAAATAAAAGCAATGAGTAGACCATAGTTAGGTAAAATGGCCAAGTGTGGAACCCAGATTTATGACTTTCATTATTTATATTTTTTAGGGCTTTTCAATAGCCATTATGGCTCTACAGTGGCTGATGCCATTGCAATCTGGTCTGGGAAATCGGCAGGACCCAGAGGCCTGTTGTTAGTAGACAGTCTTCCCAGACTTGAAGTAGGACTTCTGACTTTGGCTACAGATCCGTGGAAATGACTGGGAGCAAAAAGACAGAAGCCTACTAAATTTTAAAGAGCTCTGCAGTGCCAAAGAAGTCTGAAACCTGGATAGCGACAGCTGGTAAATGCTTTTAGGTTTTCCCCAAGCCCCAGAAATGGAACCCATAAGAGTTAAACTTCTAAAATGGTGCAGCTTCCAAAATGGGTGTTCTCTTTATGTTTAACTCAGAAATGCTCATGGAAGACAAGAGTCAGGAGACCCCTTCTTAGCAGATCTGGGGGCACCAAGGTTAGGTGACCTAGGCACTCAGTTAACTGCTCAAGCAGGGAGACCTTGCAGGATTCAATATGTGCTATGGACCACTGACCACTTGTATTGTTTCCCAATATCTTTTGGTTTTCCAAATGGAAGTTTGTATTGGTGTTATTCTACTATTTCTCCACCACTTTATATTGTAGGTATAGAGGGTACGACTCATTATTCACCCCAAGATTGGTGGACTAAATGGAGCTCTATCTGGACTGTCAGAATAGATGACACATCATCTAGGGATGTGGACCTAGAAACAGGCTGTGATAGAAAGCATACGATTTTAGATTGCCTTCTCTTGTAGAAGGAGAGGGCATGTTTCACCTAGGTATTAACACTTTAAAAAGTGTACGAGAAAGAAAGTCTTTATGCATTTTGGATAGTCAAAGGTGAATCGTAGTGCACATTGTGGGAGTTCACCAAAGATTATTCTATCCCTTCACCATTATGAAGAGTCTTGTGATTTGGGTGACATGTACTCTGCCTGCAGCTTCAGAGGAGGGCCCTGATTAGTCTAAATCAATAAAGACAGTCCCATCTTTCCCACCACAATGATTGCTTCAGAGTTAACTTCAGGCAGTAAGTTAAATCTTTTTTTTTTTTTTTTTGATGGCTGTAGATATAAATGGCGAAGCCTTGCAAACCAATAGATTTGTTTGCTGTGAACAGGAGTTTTGTTTCCACAAGGGCTAATGGTCAATTCATTCATTTCTTTCATCATGTTCAGCATTCAGAGTCCTCAGATAGAGCATCTGTTTGGTTATGTTCAAAGTCACCAGCCCAATCTCTGGGTACATGGTTCCATTTGAATGTAGACCTTGCTTTTTGGCTGTAATTAACCACTGTACTAATATTGTACTAATATTACTAATATTATATTGCAAGGTCATTATCTCTTCTAAGACTGTCTAGAAAGATGCCAGAATGTATGAATAAAGAATTAAAGAGAAAGAGCTGTTCAAAGAAGCTATTACTGGATGTTAATTAATTTGTTTTGCATTCCTGCCAAATGAACTATTTTCTCTTTTCACCTGCCCCTGGTAATTACTACAGCCCCTGATTCTATACTACATAGTGTTTCAGTATGTGATATTACTAACATTTATTAGAATATGTTTTCTTTAGTAAATTATGTTAAATGTTTATACCCAGATTCATAAGTATGATTTTAAGAAACATCTTCAGTGTTTTTTCCCTGTAGGGATGTATCTGTCATACCCAACTTCTGATAAATGTATCTACTCTGTGAGATGAAAAAAAAAAGTGCACTTCAAACAGACATAGCTATTCTTAAAAATAAGATAGCAGGGACTTTGGGTCAGACACTTGGAAGGGTAGCGGTAGTCATTCCATGGGTACCTGGTAGGCAGGTAGGCAAAGGCTTCTCTTGCTAAAGAAAGAAAAAAATCAACCATTAGAAAAAGGTGACCTATACACCCAAAGTATACTGCGAGCCTGCCTGGGAAGAGCTTTTTGATATGAAGAAAAGTTAACAAGTAACTTGGAAAGTTTTTTTCTACCCTCAAGAAAAATATCACGGTTAGAAAATGTAGTGATTGCGACTATTAGGTAAAGATTAGAGGGAAAAAGGCAGGTATTTTTAAGCCTTTAAACCTTGCTTATGCTATTTATTCCTAGTGTTTAGCAAATGTTATTTTTGGTAGTTCTAATAAAGCTTTCAACTTTGTAGACAAAAAAATGTAATGATATAGAAGGGGATGCTCTTCTTACCAATCCTGACTGCTGGCAGTAACGTGGATGCCATGGCTATCTTCCTAGAAAAAATAAATAGCTTCAGCTTCGGGAGGCCAAATCTTACAAATCCCAACTTAGAAGTAATGGCATGTCCCCAGTGAGGCAGCTTGTGGGAATCATGTAAACTCTTTTTTAAATTTATGTTTATTGAGTACATATTAAATACCTAGTCAACTTTCTCACTGATTATTCAGCTTTTATATGATGTTCTTTATGATTCCTGGATGATACACAATATTCTAACCCTTGTGTTTATTTTTTAAAATGTCTAGGGTGAATAAAAAGTGAGTTTGCCTATGTGTATTTTACAGACACTTTCCTGTTCCTATTCTAGAGTATTCCTTTTATCTTTAAAGATGCTCATTATATTAACAAAGCCAATCTAGCATTTATGTGAAGTATATTGCTTTAAAGCACTTTCCCTAAGAGTAATTAGCAGTCTTACAATGAACAGCACAGTTAATTTCTCAAGCATCATGACTTGCCTTGATTTCGTCAAATTGAAGGTTAACTTTAAATTGTTTCTGTAATAATTTTTTAGTATTCACCACCAAGTCTGCAGTGATCAGCTCAGACTCTGGGGAATTCAGTATCCATCTTGTACACTTAGTTCATTTTGTGCAACTGTATTGGCCACCTTGCAGATTTATCTGCAATATTGCCTGGATGGTTATGGAGAGAAAGCAGCTACTCTCTGGGGACTAATGTCTCTTCTCCACCAATCAGAATGCAGCTCGTAGTTCATTAGGTTTGTTGCCTAGATTATTTAACTTAATTCAATATAAATTATTTAATTCCTAAAGCCTTCTTGATATTTAATATGAATGAAACCATTATTCCTGGACACAATCATCCAAATAACACCACACAGTTTTACCAAGTCCCAAGATAGTCGTTAAATCCCAGCTAGCCACTGCTCTACATAAACTACTCATGCTGAGTGTTTGAGGGTTATAACATTACTGATATTGTTTGGATTCTATAAGGAATGGTATGCTATTCTATATTTAATGAGAGATGATCCCAATTACATTGCAAGTGAGAAATCATAAAATATTTCTAGGTTGTAACATTGACCTTATTTTGATAGCTTCCTTTCTTTAGTCATCTTTCTTGTCCATGACAAAAGAAATGACTCAATTTTTTCCAACCATAAGTCTGCTGCTGAGAAGCATTCCTTTAGATTAACCATCTCTTGATATTTCTAGCTTGTCAGTGGCCAGTGGAAGTAGAATATATGGCAGGTATATCACTCTCTGTCTTGAATGTAATTCATGTGGCCACTAAACATGGTTTCCTTGTCTTAGACTGAGTTCCCTGGAAAAAGAGAATTGTGTGTTTCACGTAGGAAAGAGAGGAAGGAAAGATTGAACAGAGGGAGAGGCTCATGGACAATGCAGTTGCAACCAAAGCTCAGCAGATCTGGAGGTGCAGGGGAGCTTTGGATGACCTTCAGAATTGTTCTGAATTGAGACAAGAGGCTTGAGCCTTTCTCCCTGCATCAGCTGGTCATTGGTTGGGAGGAGTGGGACCCGTTGGTGGAAGATAATTTCCAGTGAGTTTTCAGCAGCCAATATTCCCAGCAGGTGGGGAAATGAGTAGCTCAGTTGTAAGGAGCAATCTCGGAGCACCACTCATCCACTACCCCCATTTTAAGGAAAACATGGGTGAGGAATACTGTCAGAAAGTGAGGTATAGAGGACCAGCATTATTCCTTTTATACACAGTCTCAGTTCTTTTCTCTCAATAAAATTCACCTTAAATCCATAAAAATGTATTGCCCTTCTTTTCCCTCTCTCTTTTTTCCCTCTTTTGACAATGCCAGAAATGAAATAAGGTAGACCCCTGAGCATTTTGACCCTGGAGAATAACAAACAGTATAATGAGATTCCTATGAGACCAAGCTGGAAACATGGGAGGTGGGGTCACCATGTTCTGCTTATCGACCCATTGGCAAATAAAAGGGCATTTGGGAAAGGACGGAAGAGAAAAAGAGCCAAAAAGAAACCATTTGGTTTAGGAGGAGATTCAGGTCATTAGTGACAGCTTGCTTCTTTCTCTCATTACTACTTACTCAAGGAAGCATGGTGCACTTGTGAGCTCACATTTGCATTTCTCTGGCCAGCCACACTAACCCTTTCTAATCTTAAAAGGAGGCCACTTACAGCTCTTAGATAGAGGCAAAAGACATTCTTCATTATCAAGGTCTTCCTTTCCCCTTCATACTTGCCCTAGTGCTTACCATTCTATGATCTTTTCATTCATTTATTCACTGAACCATTAATTTGCCCATTCATTTATAGAATTCCTACTGTATGCTAGTTGCTTTCTCTATAGGTTCTTGACTGATTATCAGCCTGGAACTTTTGACCCCTTGCTTTGCTTTGCCCTTCTGGCTCTTGTCTGTTTTCTGGACTTCTGACCCTTGACCTTTGTTCTCTGTGTTTTTCTGATCAGACAACACCTATACCTGCTTGGCAGTTTTGGCCAAATGGTTGTGGCTCCAGATAAGGCCTGTTCAGTGGTTCCTGACTACTGTTTTGTCCTTCATGTTTCTATCCATTTTTCTTCTGATCATGGAATTTCCACTGGCACCTCCAATTCACTGCCACCCAAGGCAAGCAAAAGTTAAAAATATCCCTAAATAAGAATGGTTATGGCAAATACCAAATAGAAAAGCCAGGTGATAAAGGCTGAGGACAAAACATAGGAATGTTGAAAGCTGAATAACAAAACTGCAATAGCAGTTTGTCTTTAATAATAGATAAATCATTTGAGTTTGCAATAGAATTATTTGCCCTTTTTTCTATTTCATTTATCTTCCAGTGACTGAATCTAATTAAACAATAGTTCTGCTTTAGTTTGAAAATTATTTTGATATTTCTGATTTTGTTCTGATCTGATAGTTTTAGGTCAGTTTAGTTATGGTTTACAGTTGTTCGTTTAGTGGGTGTCTTAGTTTGCCAGGGCTACTATGACAAATATCGCACACTGGTTGACTTAAACAACAGGAATTTATTGGCTCACAGTTTGGAACTTGGAAGTCCAACATCAAAATATCACTAGGCCATACTTTCTCCCAGAGTTTGCAGCCTTCTGGTGTTGCCTGTAGATGCATTTCTACCTCCCATCCCCCTTGCAAGGTGATCTTTCTCTCCTCTTCCAGCTTCTCCTCACTGACTAATGGCTTCTACTGACTATGTCTGAACAGTCTCTGTTTTTAAGGCCTCCATCATACTGATTAAGGCCCATCCTGATTCAGTTTGACCTCACCCAAATAGGATCTTTGCGGCTCCTATTCATAAATGAGTCCACACCTTAACTAATAATAATATTTTTAAAGGACCTAATTACAACTGGGTTCACACTCACAAGACTGGAAGTTAGGACTTGAACATGTCTTTTGGGGGGACATGATTCAATCTACACAGCTTTTCTTTTTTCTGTGAAGAACTTTATTTGCTTGCTCAAAAATTTTGAATTTTTGTTTTAAGAGTTGGTTCAGTGCAAATTCCTTATTCCAAAGGGAACAAGTCAATGCACTGGGTGTACTTCTTCTGAAGTTGAACACATTTTAGACTTTTCAACACATCAGTCTGCTAGCTGTCAACATAAAGGACAATGGTGTAACCACAATCCTTCTAAGTGCATTGTATGCATTAGCTCCTTTCACCCCACAAGAACCATATCATGGAAGAACTGTTACTTTCATTTTACTGATAAGGAAACAGAGGGACAAAGAGGAACTTGCCCTCCATCACCAGAAAACCCGACTCCAAGCACTGTGGATTAATATCCATTAAGTTATATTTCCTACCTAGAAATGCATATGAAGACTATTGCAAAAGCCAATTTGCCGGTTTGAATGCCTCCTCACTACTCCCTCATGTAATAGATACTTTCTTTCAATAATCTCTGTCCTCTTTCCTCAAATTGGTGAACCACAGCTGATAAAAATTCACCTGCTCTGGAGCTTAAACATGGGAACCTGCTCTTCTCTCTCACTTTATTGACTCTTCATAAAATTTCTATTTTCACTTGAAGATGTGTCTGGAGTCCCTTGACTATCCTGGTAATATTTCCCCCCTTGCCATGTTTTGTTTTTCATTTAAATTTTGTAACAATGTTATTTTAGTTAGTAAAGATAGAGCTTTTATGAAAGACTCAGTATCAAAATTAAGTTGCATTGCAAGGTATTATGGGTAAAATGGGAAGGAAGGGTGTTTAAAAATCTCTGTTGAGGTTCTCTAACTGAGTCTATTTGAGGCTAATATAATAACCTGCTCTTGATTTATGATTATATAGTCTGACGTATGAAATGTTTCTAAGTACTTTAATAGCAGGCTATTGCTCCAAATTCCAAATTAGCAGTGAAGGTGATTTCTATTAGAGAAGACATTTGTGGAGGATTTTGTTCTGCATGTTTAATAAAGTGAGTTCTTTTTCTCAATACAATACAGATTGTTGACTTGTAGCACAACTCTAGGGAACGGATGTACTCAAATATAAAAACATATCTCTGCTCGTTGTTTATTTACTACCTTTTGGGGTACATATGGCAAAATGATTTTTCCTCCAGTTCCCACTTCAGTTTTTTTCTATTGATTTTGCATTAAAAATATGGGCATAAAGTTTCCTCAGCATCTCAGTTTAACTATGTGAATCTTGAAGCCCCATTTATTAAATGACATTTCTAGTATTTTAATGAGGGTTTGACATTTTCACACGGTACAATTTTGTGCCTTTGTACGCTGTTGACTTATAATTTCTGAAGGTACTTGAAAACACCTTTTCAAAAAGAAGAAGTACATCAGGAAATTGTTCAGGATTCTCGGTATTAGTGTTCAGAGGACTGCATTTTTAAAAAAATGACTTGCAACTCTTTACACATAGGGTATTTGTTCTGAGCAATATCAAATATTAGATTCTTTGAAATGGCAAAGGCCGAACATAATTTTGACCAGGGCTTGTAAATTCAAATACTCTGAGGACCAGTAGGTGACATAAATAAAGGAGGCAGGTTGGGGGAACTGGAGGACTCTAGCAGGCATAGCCTGCCCAAGGAGCGCAGCTGCAAATTTGCTCTTCCTGAAGGTTCCTATGAGAGAATGTCCATTTTCATCAGAATTTTCAATATTCCAAGGGAATCAGGGAACCTGCATGTTATAAGTGAAAGAGTGCAATTTTTTAACTTTGTTTTGCTAGAGTCTAGAATGTATAGCACAGGATCAGACACATGTGCTATGTTCACAGAGAATGTTGATTGAAACTCTTTGCTTCCAAATATTCAAGAAGGAAAGGAATGGCTGGCTGGAGATTTGCCTTTCAAGTGACCCAGATAAACAGAATCTTGTTCCAATAGTCTACTAGGCTTCAGCATTGTATAGCATCATTCTGAGGTGACAAAAATGATGAAGTGGTACCTTCAGTTTCTAAAGAAACCACATTCTAATGGAAGGTCCAAGGCATTACAAGCATAAGGAGAAAGTAAGGTAATGTTAGAAAACTTCCAAAAAGGATGTATAAACAAAATTCAAAAGAGGGAAAGTGTTCACATTTCATGGGGAGATCTGGAACAGATTCACAGCTATTGTGATGATCCTTGACTTTGGCTAGGAGGACATTCCAGGTAGAGGAAACAGCAAGAGCAAATGTATGGAGGTGGAAAAATATGCGGGTGGCTGGATATCCAGAAAGCAGGAACTAGACCTGTACAAATTCAGAATAGCATCAGAGAGAAGGCAAGAAAGAAGGTTGAGTGTATAACATGGAGGACCTTGAGTACTGGAGAGGGATGTTTATGCAATTATTTCAGTAGGCAATGTTGGACTGACAGTGCTTTTTGACTTAGAGGGTACTATGCCTAATATTTTTCTGTAAATGAAAAGTTAAAATACAAGACGGAAAAACAGAAGAGTGAGAATTTTTTTTTCTTTTCTTTCTTTCTTTTTTTTTTTAACTCTATCTTTAAAGAAGTTTTGGGCTATAGAAAAGTTACCTAAAAAATATAGGGGATTCCCATAAAGCCCACCCCTCCCCCCTCATTTTCCCCTATTGATCATATCTTACATGAGTATGGTACGTTTCTTACAATTGATGAACAATTATTGAAGCATTGCTACTAACCACGGTCAATAGTTTACTTTCAGTTTACACTTTGCAACATACAATTTTATAGGTTTTGACAAATGATTAATGGCCTGTATCTGCCATTGCAAAATCATGCAGATCAATTCCAATGCCCTAAAATTGCCTTATTGTCCACCTATTCTTCCTTCCCCCTCCCCTCAGAACTTATGGTAACTACGATCTTTATATCGTAGTAATCTTCCACTGCTACAATAATAATAAGCCTACTTTGGTCCATGGCTGCATTCTCCATTATGTTTGTTCATTCCTCAGTCTCGAGGATTTGGGGATCGTGATGCCCGCCCTGTTTCAGAGTGAGAGGGGCTTAGACCTTATAGGGCAGATGGAGGGAACTCTTTTGCTTGCAGTTGTAGATACTCTTTGCTTTTTGAATGGGTGTTGTCCATCATCATCCTTTTGTTAGTTGTCCTGGTTGAGTATGATGAACTGAAGAGTAGGTGTTGGCTGCAACTCTGTTGGATTCAAGGCTCAACCGGCAAATGAACAGACTGAAGATTTAAGTCTCTGGAACATATATTTAACAGGTATATGGGAAACGGACTTTGGCCCAGTGGTTAGGGCGTCCGTCTACCATATGGGAGGTCCGCGGTTCAAACCCCGGGCCTCCTTGAGCCGTGTGGAGCTGGCCATGCGCAGTGCTGATGTGCACAAGGAGTGCCGTGCCACGCAAGGGTGTCCCCCGCGTGGGGGAGCCCCACGTGCAAGGAGTGTGCCCGTGAGGAAAGCCACCCAGCGTGAAAAGAAAGTGCAGCCTACCCAGGAATGGCGCCGCCCACACTTCCTGTGCCGCTGACGACAACAGAAGCGGACAAAGAAACAAAAAAGCAGACAAAGAAACAAGACGCAGCAAATAGACACCAAGAACAGACAACCAGGGGAGGGGGGGAAATTAAATAAATAAATAAATCTTTAAAAAAAAAACAAAAACAGGTATAGTGCTAATTACAGGTTTAAGAACCATCTTGTGTAGTGAAATTATAAATGAGCCTGTCTGTTGCTCTTGGGAAATAGGTTATTATATATTCCAAAGTAAGTTCCCCCTGACAAGGTGCTGGTTTCATGGGGTTGTTTGTCTTGCCTATAGTGTCCAGATGTCTCCAGAAACCTTAGGGGCACCTGAGGTTGGCCAGAGATCCCCTGTTTGAGGCTTTGTTTACTGTGGCAGTTAGTGAGATCTGCCTGAAATGTGCATAAGCATAAATAACCTCTGGAATGACCTAGTGACTCACTTTGAAATCTCTTAGCTGTAAAAACTTTTGTGTTTAATTTTTCCCCCTCTTGGTCAAGGTTTTTTCCCAAATGCACTGCTGGTTGGCTCTTGGTAATAATCCTTCAGTACCAAGAGAGCTCATCCCTGGGAGTCATGTCTCATGATGGGGGAAAGGTAGGGAGTTTATTTGCTTACTTTGGCTTAGAGAGAGGCCACGTTTGAGTAACAAGGTGGTTTTCAGGAGGTAACTCTTGGGCAATAGATATTATTAGTCTAAGTTTCAATTTTACAGGAATAAGGTTCATATGAACAAGGATTAAATATCAAGGACTTGGCATATTCATCTGTTTTCTTTTTCTTTTTAGAAAAGCTTTAGGTTACATAAATTTTACATAAAAAATATAAACACACTGCCTAAGTACTCTAGAGATTCTTGCCACTCTAAGAGTCAGGCCTTTTGGCTATTTACTCAGAAATTGACTGAAGCTTACTTTCGGTCCTCTGCTTTGCTCTCTTGATTGCAGCTGGCTTTTTTAGTCTCACATAGAACATTCACAAACTTTTGGCTCAAGGGACTAAGTTTATGCCCAGGTGACTCTGCCTCTGGTTCTCCAGTTGTGGTGCCAGTCTTGGGTGTTCAGCGCAGATGACCTCCTCACGGCAGAACGTGGGGCTCTCCAATACCACTCCTCTTTTCTCCTAGCTACTAGATGAGCGTTCCAGGCAGAGGATACAGACAGTGCAAGTGCCTGGAGGCGGGCCCATGCCTGACTGCATTATCTTGAATGAAGCTGGAATGAAGTTAGTGAGGGGAAGAGAGACAAGATGAGACTAGAGGTTATAGGGACCTGATCATGTAAGATATTGTGATCACAAGGATTTGGCTTTTACGTTAGTAAGATGGGAAGCCAAAGGAGGGTTTGGGGTAAGAGAGTGACATGGTGAATTTTGGACATCATTGAATTGATTTCATTTTCTTAACCTATCTTTCTTATTTTCCATCATTTGCCTTTTTTTGTTGTTGTTCTTTTGGGGGGGAGGGGCGGGGAATGGGGCAGGGTTCTTGACTTGATCTTCCAATTTACTGATAAACTTATTTTTATAACAACAAATTTTATTTTTAGAGAAGTTTAGATTTATATAAAAATAGATTTAAAATATAGGAAATTCCAATATAAACCCTCCCCGTTACAACACCCACACACATAGTTTTTATTATTAAATTTTGTATTATTGTGGTACATTTAATGTCTGCCGTTACATTTGAAATTTCCAAAAGTATTTTCTTATTTTCAGACTGATAATCTTTTAAGTATCTTGTTTTATCTTATGGATATGCCATCTTCTCTTATTTTCCCAAAAATATTGATTACAGCTCTTATGAACTTTCCTTTTCTGCCCATCATGACTTTCTTGTGAATGTCACAAGATTTTTCTAGTAATTTGGGCTTCTTTCATGTTAGAGGCTTTCCTAAAATATTGAAGGTCCTTGGATATGTGTTCACATTTAAGAATGAAGAATTAAAACAATGATCAGAAGCCCTGATTGTGAATGGGGGGCTTATAAAGTTGTGGCTTCTGTAGGATGACTGGATGGAGTCTCAGGTATTTTGTGGGAGGCACTAAACTGCTCAAGAAATATACATATTTCCTCTAGGGCTGGTCAGTTTTTTGAGAGAGAAGAAATTCTCTAATCTCCTGCTTGGGATAGTAGAAGAGGAAGAGGTGAGGAAGTTGCATATAACCCTGGAATTGAGATATCTGAGATCCTGGTTGGGGGGAGGGAATGAACATCTCATTGGCAATATGCATACTTTAACTTGGTTATCCTGATTTTAAAAGGTTCTTCATTTGCTACACTTCCACGTTTCCCAAGGTTGGCCAGAGAACCCCTGGGAATGTTTATGCCCCATCTTATGGTGGGCTGTTCTTATGTTCTTTATGCCTCCAGAGCATAGGCAGATGCACGTCAACATGGTGAGAAGAGGTCCTCAGGATGGAGGAATAAAATATGATTAGAATGGACTTACTGGTATTCTGCAACAGAATTATTGTGACTCTAGCAATTATTGTGTCTCTAGCAAGAAATTGTATCATTGATGTGGAGACAGTGCTCATGGGAGTTGCTGAGGACAAGGATAGGGAAGAAGAGGTGTGATAGGGGGAATTTTGGAGACTTGGAGTTGTCCTGAATGATATTGCAGGGACAGATGCAGGACCTTATATATCCTGCCATAACCCACCGAATGAACTGGGGGAGAGTGTAAACTGCAATTAAACTATAATCCAAACTGTGTAGCAGTGCTCCAAAACATATTCATCAAATGCTGTGAATGTGCCACACTGATGAAAGAGGTTGTTGATGTGAGAGGAGTGGGAGGAGGTGGGGAGTGGGGTATATGGGAACCTCATATTTTTTAATGTAACATTTTGTGTTATATAAGTATCTTTAAAAAAAATTCCTCATCCAGAAAAATATAAACAAAAAAAATAAAGTAAATAATATCAACCTAAAAAACAAACGAAAAAAGATCCAATCTCCACCAGACTCCCCAGTGCATAAAATTTTGGAACAACCCCAATTCAATGAGAATGTGAAAAATAGAACGTATCAAGAGTTTGTTCCTTTTTCTAAAGCTATCTCAAAAACTAGAGTCATTTAGGATGGTGTTTACAATTACATTGAGCAAGCTTTATGTTCTTGAGTAATATTTCCAAGGACCTAGGATTAAAGCAAATTTAATTGCATGATGAAAGCATTGTGATAAAAATGTTAATTTAGCCTTTGGCACCATTACATGACATAGAGAAAACAAAGTACTTTGTCCTTCCTTCTATAATAAAACTTACCATGTCCCTGCGTAGGTCACCATTCTGCACCCAGTTTACAGCATGGAATCTGGCACATAAGTAGGTGCTCAAGAAATGCTGATTGAATGAATGAAGAATGCTACTGGATTGATGTTCCTCCTTCCTATTAAAAAAATCAATATATCTTGACCCCAACTAGCTCCCACTTCCCTACCACCACACATGCCTTGTAACTTTGAACTTTTGAGAGCCAAAAGTAAAAGATGGATGAGAGAGGTAGAAAGACAGTTTCATAGTAATTTAAACATAGAGTGGACTTACATCTTACAGGAGGTTAGGTTTTAAAGCAGAATGCAAAGCAAACATGTCCTATTGTCTACCCTTGAAAATTATTCAGGAAGATACAATATTGGAGATTTATAAAACACAACAGGTTTTACTTCCAGCATTTGAACAGCCTACTGCTTTCTTCTGTTGAGCATCTGTTAAAGTTGGCTAGCATTGAGGAGTTTTATTGTATGAAAGATATTTTTAAATTATAGAATTAACTCCATGTAGTGATAGGTTGTCACTATGAAAAGCTCTCCAGGACTGAGACTGTCTAAAGGATGGCAATTTTCTACTCCCCTCGACAGTTCTACCCTAAGACATATGACCATTTGGTGGAATGGTAGAAGGAAATATCCTCTCTCTCTGTCTCTCCCTCCCTCCCTTCCTTTCTCCTTCCTCAGTTTTTCTTGTTTGGCTGAGCATGCGTAGTTGATTTCCCTCAAGTGAAATGCACATGTGATGTGATTTCTCCAGAACCAGGAGTAGGGGAGGCAAATCGTGTTTGACAAAAGCACAGGAACGTTGCTGCCTGCACTAATAAGAGTAAGGAGCCCATCACAGGGCAGTGCTCACTGTCAGAGGGAAGCGTGAGCCAGCCAGGTGTGGAGTAGCACACTGACTTAGCAATTGTGGCCAGAGTGGTGCCTGAATGGAGATAACTGATGACCAGTCATGGGAAAAGTGTATTATGTCCACTAACTTTAACTTCAGAGGTTTTCAAGAGACTCTGGGCATCATCATGTGCCAAGATAGGACATGCACTTGGCCTAGCGGAAGGTACCTGGTCTTGGGAGAAAGGGAAACCAGAATGGAATTTTAGAATCACCTCTTTCTGCTTGTGAGAGCTTTGGCAAAGTTCCCCACCATTTTTTTAAAAATTTAATTTAATTATTTTTTTAATTTTTTAATTTATTTCTCTCCCCTTCCCCCCTCCCACCGCCCCAGTTGTCTGTTCTCTGTGTCCATTTGCTGCATGTTCTTCTTTGTCTGCTTCTGTTGTTGTCAGCGGCACAGGAATCTGTGTTTCTTTTTGTTGCGTCATCTTGTTGTGTCAGCTCTCTGTGTGTGTGGCGCCATTCTTGGGCAGGCTGCACTTTCTTTCACGCTGGGTGGCTCTCCTTACAGGGCACACTCCTTGCGCGTGGGGCTCCCCTATGCAGGGACACCCCTGTGTGGCACGGCACTCCTTGCCTGCATCAGCACTGCACGTGGGCCAGCTCCACATGGGTCAAGGAGGCCCCGGGTTTGAACTGCGGACCTCCCATGTGTCGATGGATGCCCTAACCACTGGGCCAAGTCCGCTTGCCCTAAATTAATTTTTTAACTATCTTTTTTTTAAAGTTAATAGATCACACAAAATGTTATATTAAAAAACATAAGAGGTTCCCATATACCCCACATACACCCCCACCCCACTCCTCCCACATCAATAAACTCTTTCATCATTGTGGCACATTCATTGCATTTGGTGAATACATTTTGGAGCACTGCTGCTCCACATGGATAGTAGTTTACATTGTAGTTTACACTCTCCCCAAGCTGTTCAGTGGGTTACGGGGTTATGGCAGGATATATAATGTCAAGCATCTGTCCCTACAATTTTATTTAGGACAACTCCAAGTCCTGAAAGTGCTCCCACTTCACATCTCTTCTTCCCACTCCCAGCCCTCAGCAACTACAGTGGCCACTTTCTCCAGATCAAATGCTACAATATCTTCCATTACTAGTTACAATAGTTCTACAGTAGAATATCTAATCCATATTTTATTCCTCCATTCCATGCACCCTGGGATGATGATCTCCACTCCACCTCTATATTGAGAGGGGACTTAGATCCCACATGGTTGATGGATGTGATTCTCCTGCTTGTAGTTGTAGGTACTCTTGGTTCCCTGGTGTGGTGGTTGACCATCTTCACCTCCCTGTTAGCTGACCTGGGTAAGACCAATGAACCAGAGAGTGAGAGTTGCAACTCTGCTGAGACTAAGGGCCCAGCTGGCACATGGACAGTCCAGAGATTCAAGTCTCCTGAGTATACACCAATCCTAGCACCAACCACAGGTTCAGTAAAAGTGACAGAAGAGGCATGTGTAGAAAGGTCACATCTGAGTTCAACTCCATCACACTCAGGAACACAAATTCCAAAGTAGGGCCCACTGACATGGCACTGAACTCCAGAGCCATCTGCCATGACCGTAGAACCTGTGTGTCTCCATAGCCCTCAATCCCTGGGGTTGTATCTACTTTGGCTGTCTCTGGGGTCCTGCTGAGGCATGCATACACACAACCCCTCTGATGACCTCCTGACTCTTTTTTGAAGACTCTTAGCCATGTAAAGTCATTTGTCTTTGCATTTCCCCCTTTTATTCAAGGTCAAAAAGCAGTTTTTAACACATAAGCCTACATGTAGGTTGAGATATTCTGCTGGTCTGAGTTGACCCTTTTATTCAAGGTCTCTTTCTAGTTGCATCACCAGTTAGTAATCGGTAGTAATCCCTCAGCACCAGAGAGGCTCATCCCTGGAAGTCATGTCCCATGCTGGGGGGAAGGTAATGCATTCACATACTGAGTTTGGCTTAGAGAGTAGCCACATTTGAGCAACATGGAAGCTCTCAGGAGGTAACTCTTAGGCACCCTGCAGCTCTAGGCCTAGTTCATATTTCAGGCACACAAGCTCATAAGCAAAGTCATCAGTATCAAGGGATCATCATTGGACCATCCTTCTTCACTGGTCTTTGCCGTTTCACTTGGGCTGTTCCATTGGGGAACAGAGCTCCCCTGGGTAGGAACTCAGGACTCCCTCAGTTGTTTGTAACTGTAATACTATGAAAATGCCCAACATATATCCGAACATTTTTATGTGCCCTATATATATGCCCTGGAGAACTCCCTCACAACCATGTGCCCCCATCAATAACACCCCACTCCAGTGTCCCTCCCCTGCCATAGTTGACCTCTCTGTGGTCCAAAACTTCTTGAAAAATGAAGCCTAATATATTGCTAAATTCAATTAATAGGAAAATGAAATAGTAGTGATAGATTTAAAGATTAGAAACAGAATACACACTAATTTAGAAAAACCAAAATAAAGTAAAAATAAATTGGGGTATTAAAAAATGAAAAATATTATAAAACTTTGTTTTTGACATTTTGCCTTTCATCACTGTGATATTGCCCTATATGTACAGTGGCAAGGCAATTTCTTTCATTTCTTCTTCAGTGTCTACATTCTTTCTTTGTTTTTTTTCTAATTTTTAATTTTGTCTTCAAAAAAGTTTTAGATCACAGTAATTCACGTATACAATATAGGGAACTCCAATATATCCAACGTCAAACCCTTTTCCCTTCCCCAGCAAAGATCTTTTTACATGTTCATGTTATATTTGCTGCACCTGATTTATAGATATTAAAACATAACTATAAAACATGGTTCCACTTGGGTTTACATTATGGTTCATATTTTAGACTGTACAGTTACCTAAATTTTTAGTTATCTCATGTTTTACATATGGTTTACATTTTAACCTATAGACTTTTATACATTTTTGGTATAATTTAACATGTCCTATATCCATCATTGCATGATCTTGTGGAACACTTCCACTGCCCCCCAGTTACCCTGTTTCCATCTATTCTATATCTCTCTTTCCCTCCCCTCAGGGCCCACAGTGACAATCAATCTTCATTACTTGTGGGACTAGATTCACAGATACTTGCTACAATGCTGAGGGCTTGACATACTAAACTGCCCTAACCTATTGGGAGCCACCAATTCTCTCCAGGGACACAATTCCCTCTGATTGAGAGCATCAGGCCTCCCCAGGATGTGGGTGCACCTTCACACTCATTGTATGGGTCTCCACCCAATGATATAACACACTGTGACAAGATGAGCACTCACACACTCCTAGAAGCCTGCCCCTGTGCCATATGCCCTCCTTTAAGCACCTTTAACAAGTAATCCTTCCTTATTATATTTTCTAAAGAGTTTTCTCAACATTATAGTTTCAACCACATACTTGACAATCTCCCATGTTCAACTGTTCCCCCAGCCCTCCTCCCAATTCCTTGGGCCATCTGACCCATCCTCCCAACCCTAGCCCTACTCCAACTAGCAAAGCCCCACCCAAAGGTATCCCTATGCCCCCTTCTTATCCCTTCCTGTACTTACCTCCATCTTATCATTGATTTCACCCATGTAAGCGTCAGCTCACAACCTTCCTCACCCCACCCCCAACTTCCTTTAAGCCTATCATCCAGTCTCTATCTCTCTGAGACAGCTTGGTTTGCTTATTTCATATTGGAGAGGTCATGTAGTATTTGTCCTTCAATGCCTGGCTTGCTTCACCCAACCTAAGGTCCTTAAGAATCATCCATGTTATTCCATGTGTTTGCACTGTATTCCTTCTTATAGCTAAGTAGTATTCCATTGTATGTATATACCACATTGTATTTATCCATTCATCTGTTGGTGGGCATTTGGATTTTGATGTAGAAAATAACACATTATAGGGAAGTTCTGAGGATTAAATGAGAACATATCTGGCATTTAGTCATTTATCTCATAGCCTGGAACATGCTAAGCATTCAAGATATGGTGACGGTAGGGGTATGATAAAAACAAACAAAGGAAAGTCATCTCGGCTGAGATCACTTAGGTGTCACACAATCAGATATAACTAAATGATGCAAAGAGAAGTGATTTCGTATACTAAAAGGAGTCTGGTTCTGAGTAAATCTTGGCCAAGTCTTTTCCCCTCTGCTTCCTTAATGGTAAGTAAAATGAAGGAATTGAACCAGACAACCTCTAAGCTCTTTAGACTTGATGTTACATCTCTCCTCAAAAACTTTGAGTGATTCTCTGAAGCTTTCCAAATTAAACCTATATCTTTGGCTGGTTTTAAAGATTCACCACAAAATAGCTCCAAGCTCACTTGGCAGTGTTTTGTGTTTTTTTTCCTCACTTTCACCCGAGAAACCTCACAGTCCAGCAAGTTATCTCTTCCTTGACCCTTCCCAGCACTTTCACCTCTTTTCCATTAGTCTTGCTGTTTCCGCTTTCTGGAATTCTGCCCCTCTTCAACTGTGAATAGCCTACCCATGTTTCATTAGATGCCATGAGATACAATTTCCATGAAGCTCTTCTGTATTTCCTCAAAATATTTGTGCTGTATTCTCTTGGGCCCCAGGAACTGTCTTTAGGTGCCAGCTGGCAATGGAGTTTTGGGAAACAGGTAGCTTCCTGTCATCTTGTCACATCATGTGACCATTCCTGGCAGCTCTGCAAAACAGTGGTCTATGTGTTGTCAGATCTGCAGGGAAATGGTGTGTGGACAAGGCTGGTATGTGAGAGAAAGACCTTTTTAACAATGCTTTTACAGAACTCTAAAAGAAAGGGGCTGCTATTCACAGGTTCTGGAAACAGTGAGGCATAGATGACATTTCTTTTAAGCAATATGCAAAGTTTCCCCCAGAGGAAAGAGATTAGAAGACAACATTAATTATTCTCAAGACTGTGAGTCCTGATTTTCACTAATTACTTAAATTTGCCACCTGCCTTTTCTGACTAGTAACATTCCACTAGTAGGAATCCAGATCTACAGGAGAGAAAAATCTTTCCTTCTGAAAGAGCCTGTTGGACCTCTCCAATAGGTCTAGTTGTGAAAAGGCAGAGCAAGACTCAACAGTTCCAATGAGTCCGAGTCCAGGACCTTCATTCACTATTTCTCTCAGTGGAGAGAATTCAGGAAATTCATGCAACTGTGTCATATGGTGGAGCCACACTTTCCAGGTTCAAATCCCAGATCCCATCCTCTTACCTTGCTAGGCCATGACCTTGGGCAAGCCACTTAACCTCTCAGTACTTCAGATTCCTGAGCTATAAATTGGGATGATATTAGGCCTATCTAAAAGGGTTACTGTGAGGATTGAGTAAATACACACACACACACAGTAAATATATGTATGCTTGCTCAGAATACTTCCTGTGATAAATAAGAGCTAAAATTATTATTATCATTACCCCATTCACTTCCATTCCCAGGAGGCTCTGGTTAGATTTGGAGACCCACTTTTTCTGTTCCTACCTTCTCCCTGAACCTCTGGGGATGCTGTCAACATACTCTGACATTGTCAGGCACTTGTCTAGCCCTAGAAGTAACTGTTACCCCTAGAGAGTTAATTCCTTTCATCTTTCCTTCAGGGGTGCACCACACCCTACTCCCATTCAGCAGATCCATTTCCTACCTGGCTTTGACAATCTTACCATCCGTGATGAGTTGAATTGTATCCCCATGTTTTAATCTTCTAGGCTGACAAAAGCAATATACCGGGCCGCGGGCGAGCGAGCGCAGGATGAGCGATTGGGGCCCGAGCAGCCGGCAGCCGACGCGCCCCCGGAGCCCGCCGGCCCGCGCCCCGCTCCCCCAGCGGCCCCGCGGCCCGGGGCCCGGTCCCGGCCGTGCCACCCGCGGGCCATGCCCCGCCGGCCCTGAGCGCGGCCGGGGAGCGTCCCCTTGCGCCCGAGCCTCGCGCTGGCGCTCCCCGGGCCGCCGCCCTGCGCGGGGGCGCTGGCGTTCACCTTCGCCGCGTTCTGCTCCATGCTCACCCTGGTGCTGTGCGCCTCCCTCCACTTCTTTGTCATCTGGCACATCATAACCTTCCAAGAGCTGCGGACCCACTTCAAGAACCCCATCGACCAGAGGAACGCAGCGCGAGCATGCGAGCTTTTGAAAAACTTCGAAGGCATCTGCTGCCTCCTGGGGAAGCTGGTGGTCCCAGAATACCCCATCCACAGCCTCTTGTGTCTGATATTTCTGTGTGTGGCAGAGTGGGTGACACTGGGCCTCAACATCCCGCTCCTCTTCTACCACCTCTGGAGGTACTTCCACCGCCCCGCGGATGGCTCTGAGGTCATGTATGACGCCGTCTCCATCATGAATGCTGACATCCTCAATTACTGCCGGAAGGTGCAAACTCGCCTTCTACCTGCTCTTCCATTACCTGTCCAGTGTGGTTTATATGCTGGTGAGTTTCTCAGGGGGAAGCAGGCCAGGGAGCGAGCCCAGGACGGACTGGACGCCTGTGCACCCCCAGCCCTGCCCCTCGGCCACCGGGGCCTCAACCCTGGGGAGGGAGGGGGCACTGGTGCCCCTGGCCTCTCCACCCCCCAACCTGCTGCTGCGCGGATGTCCCCGCCTCCAGAGCCCACCCCTCGGCCTAGGGCTGGGTAGAGTTCTATGCGGAGCCTGTGGCTGTGGCCGGCAGTCCTGGCAGGGGCTGGACCTCCGGCCTGGTCCACTGTGGGCAACTTGGGCCTTACTATGGGGCAGGGCTCGGCCCTGGGAGTTCTGGGCCGCTCCCTTCCACCCCACCCTGAGTCTCCCCCTGCAGGTGGGGGGCACCCACACCGGAAATGAGCAGGCCTTGCAGGGGAGCAGCCCCACCCTAGTCTGCCCTCCCCCTCCCCCAGCTTTCTCTCCAGCCCCAGCCCTGTCTTCCCTCCACTTCCCGCCACTCCCAGCCCATCCCCGTCTGGTGGACCTATTTTCTACGTCGTCTGGAGGAGTCCGGCACCCCCTCTCCAGCCATTTGTGACAAAATATGAATAAACTACTGCAAACAAACAAACAAACAAGCAATATACCAAAAATGGGTTGGCTTTTACAATGGGGATTTATTAGCACACAATCTTACAGCTCTGAGGCTCCATGAGGACATGGAGAATAATGTCCAAATCAAGGCATCATCAAGCAATGCTTTCTTCCTGAAGACTAGCTGCCAGCTATCCTGGACTCCTCTGTCACATGGCGAGGCACATGGAAGCATCTGTTAGTCTCCCTTCTCTTCCAGATTTTGTTGCTTCACCTTCTTTCCTTCATGGCTTTCTCTTTTCTTTCTCTGAGATATATCCTCTTATAACTGACTCCTGTAAAAGGATTAAGACCCACCCTCGGCCATGCCTTAACTGAAGTAACCTGAACAAAAGACCCCACTGACAGTAGGTTTACACCCACAGGAATGGATTCGCTTTAGGAACATGTTTTCCAGGGCTCCATAAAACTTCAAACCATTACATTCCATAAAAGATAGGGTCAAATCCTAACCTTCAGTACAGTGAATGTGACTTTATTTGGAAATAATGTACAGTCTTTGCAGATGTAATTAAGGTAAAGATCTTGGGATGAGGTCATCTTGCATTTAAGTTGAACCCTAAATCCAAAGACTTCAGTGTCCTTGTAAGAGAAAGGAGGGAGATCAGAGATACACAGAGGATGAGGCCATGAAGAGATGGAGTCATCTAGATTGGAATGATACATCTATAAGCCAAAGAATGCCAAGAATTGCTGGCCACTCCCTCATAAAGAACTAATCCTGCTGGTACCTTGATTTCGGACTTCTGGCCTCTAGAACCATGAGAGAAGAAATTTCTGCTTTTTAAAGCCACCTAGTTTGTGATAATTTATTACAGCAGCTCTAAGAAACTAATATGCCATCCTATGTATGCTCTGTGGCCTTGTGGTTTCTTTGAGTGAGGATGGGGAAAATGGATCAGATGAATAAATTACTGGTTCAGTGTGAAGCAGCTAAAATATAACCTCTTTGCCCACTCCCTCATAGCACATAATGTATTAACTTGTTGGCTTTTTAAAATTCATTCAACTAGAATTTATTAAGTATCTACATGGCTATAATGGGCCAGTCACATTAAAAAATTTCTGTTGAAATTTGAGGCAGGACAGACATAACCTCTCTCAAACATACACATACATAATTCATTCAACTTATATTTATTAAGCCTGAGACAAACCTGGTTTCTGACTTTACCCAGCTTATGGTCTATTATGGTCATATGGAGTTTCGATTACAATATAATGTGTTGGGTGCTAAAATGGGGGGAAAGGAGGAGGAATTTAGAAAGAGCATCTAGTTTAGAGTTAGTGAAACCAGGAAGACCCCTCAAAAGAAATGATCTCTAAAGAAGAGGCCTGAAAAATGACTAGGAGCTTCCCATTCAAAGAGGGGGTGAGGGCCCAGGATGGGGGGAATCTTCTAGCACTTCAAGACGTGTGGATGAAAGAGAGCACAGAGCTCTGCGTGGGAACCTGAAGTGATGACTCTGCTAGAGGAAAAATCCTGTGGAAGGCATTTGGACTTGGCTACTGGAGGATGTGAGTGAGAGGGTTACAAGATGATATTTGGATTTCTGGAAGATCCTTCTGGTTACAGCAAGGAGAATCAGAGGAAGGGAGCCCTGAGTGGGGGCAGCAGTGACAGCTATAGGTCAAGGCCACACGGAGGCGAAGTAGGTGAGGACAAGGGACAGAGCCCAGGATTCAGTGTCAGGGACCTGGCTGCTGACATTAGGGCTACCGACAGCTGAGTGACTTTGCCCAATAATTTTGCTTTCTCTGGTCTTTGGTTTTCTCTCCTGTAAAGCGATGATTTCTAAGTCTCTGTGTTAATTTAAAGCCCTATTGTTAATATGAGCAGTGAGCTGCTTTTTTTTTTTACTTTTGTCTTTCTTGTTCTCTCTCACTCTTTTTCTTTCTCTCTTCAAACTCGATTTGATATTACAAGTGCTGAAGCTGGAAGCATTTGGACTTGTTTGGAGGTGCACATTTCAGTGCTCTTTTACCCTGTGTTTGGTTTTCAATTCACTTATTGGTGGTGATTATATGGGCCATCTATTTGTGCGAAAACCTAGAGCTAGCTTTTCTCCTTCTATATACTCGCCATGTATTTTTAAATATATTATTATAATAAAAGAACTTCTGAATTCTGTGCTCTGCAATATTAAGCCTGTCCCTTTGTTTGCTTCTAAACTTCATGACCCACTGCAATTCTTATTTGTTGGCCAGGCCTGGTTTTATTTCCCATGGCCATGGCTGCCCAGAATAACTTCTAAATCAACCTATATCCTACCCTTCCTTCTCCTTCTTCAAAATCATTTTGAAAACCCACCAGGATCTGCAAAAGCTCATTGCATTAATGTTCTTCAATGTTTCTTGTCAGCAGCCAAACTGGACTTATCACACTTTCAATTGCAGTCTCTTTAAGGCTAGAGATGCATTTCATTTTCTTGCTTTTGTCCACTGTGTTTTAGCAGCTCAAAGGTCCAGGCACCCATGGCACCCCATGAATAAATGAAATTGCACACCATAATAATGACAGTAGGGCATGCACTCCTCTACCTGACTACAGAGTGAACTGTTCTTTTGACTATTTTGCAAAATCGTAATGACTCACTGGAGGTTTCTTCCTACCTACCTGATTCTGAGCCCAGTGAATTATAAACATATTTTATTTAACAAATTCCTTTTTATTACTATAGTCAGCTCCTACCACAATGGTTAAGTTCTGTTTGTAGGTTCATAACTTGGCCTTGAAAATTGGCTTCAGGCAGATACTTCAGTCTAATGACTTGGCACAGAATACCATTATTAGAGTCTTTTTTTTCCTAATATACCAAAGAAAGTTTTCTAAAAAATTGCTTTGACATAAAAAAAACAAAAAAAGAAACAATTTTTCAAACTCTCATTCTGTGTTAAAGAAATGCTCCTCCCCTACCCCAACAACAACTAAAAGCCAAACCTCGGCTAAGAGGAGCAGTGAACTTCCTCTTCTAATTTTCTCAAGGAGTGCTACTGGCATTTTGGGTGGCGTGGTTTTCTTTTCTTTTTAAAGATTTATTTATTTATTTATTTCTCTCCCCTTCCCCCCCACCCCGGTTTTCTGTTCCCTGTGTCTATTTTCTGCGTCTTCTTTGTCCGCTTCTGTTGTCAGCGGCATGGGAATCTGTGTTTCTTTTGGTTGCCTCATCTTGCTGTGTCAGCTCTCCGTGCATGCGGCACCATTCCTGGGCAGGCTGCACTTTCCTTCGCGCTGGGCAGCTCTCCTTACGGGGCGCACTCCTTGCATGTGGGGCTCCCCTACACGGGGGACACCCCTGCGTGGCAGGGCACTCCTTGTGCACATCAGCACTGCGCATGGGCCAGCTGCACATGGGTCAAGGAGGCCTGGGGTTTGAACCGCAGACCTCCCATGTGGTAGACGGACGCCCTAACCACTGGGCCAAGTCTGCCACCCGGCGTGATTTTCTTTGTGCAAGCCTGTCCTGTGCAAAGCAGGGCAGGCACTTAGCATATCTGGTAACCCTGCCCCTGTTACCTCCGCACTCCCAAAACTGGAGGGCCCGGGTTGACCAACAAAGATTCTGCACTTTGAGGTTTGTCACACTCACATCCTCCAGGAACACTGGCCCGATGACTTTGTCCAACTTAAATTTACCCAGAATGAAGTGCTAGTTACAACAAGGCAAGATACAACCTTGACCCAGGCACCTTGTCAGCCAGAGATGAAATTGTGGAATCTCAGGAATCTCTAGTACTCCTTTTTCTCCGCCACCCCCTCCATCACCCCCAGCTTTCCCTATAAATCAGGGAATACCTGGTTGTCCTTTGGATGCCCCAGTCACTCCTAGTCACCTCCTGAGACCTGCTCTTTTCACACATGCATCAAAATGCAGCTGGCTTTCACCTATCCTCTCGCATCATCTAAGTTACTCGTCCCAACAAGGTTGTTACTAATCAACTAACACTTGATAATGACTCAGTTTGTCATATCTCTTAGAAGGGGTGATACTCAAAAACTGTAACAACTGCTTTGGCACAGGCACAGACAAATCAGAATGGTCTCAGGTGAAGGTTCCACATTCAGACGTCCCCTGCTGCGCCAGGTGCTACTACTCCTTTAGTAGCTGCCTCTTGGGGTGGTCAGGATGAGTCCTGGGGAAGGGATTGTGGTGGCAGAGGTGGTGAAGGGAAGGCACTTGGGGGTCTCAGGGCAGTTGCTGTTTACAAGCTAGAATAGAAATGCTTCAATAGTTTAAGCACTGATAATGCCTGTGCTGCACACTTGCTGAATATCAGCTTTGTCTTTGAGGGTCTTTAACAGGATGCTCTGGTCCTCAATGCCTTATTCAAAAACAACGAATGGTAGGTACTTCTAGGCACCAAGGCAGAGTAGTGAGGCATGACTTTCTACTTGCAAAAATTTTAAATTTGTGTCTAATTAAATTTACTGCTCTTATTGATTTCATACTTCTGTTTTGTATTGAAAAGCCCTACTCCAGCAGTTAAATACTCACTTTATAAACTCTTTTTAATGGCACCCTAAGTGAAATTTATTATGGTGGTGTGAGGGTCAAATCTGATTTTTTAAAAAAATTACCAAGTCTTACAGCGCCATTTGCCAAATAATTGATCCCTTTTCTTTGATTGATGATTCTTTTCTTCTGACTTGTTTCTTGTATTATTATAGAGTTTTGACTGTTTTGACTCCATTAATACATTTAATATTGGATAGGGCAGAATTCTCCCTTTTTGTACTTCATTTTCAAGTTTTCTTAGCAATTTTTCTGTATGAATGTTTGTGTAGTTCCATCAAGTTCTCTCTCCCCTGTAAGGGATCCTTCCCCCCACCAATCTCATTACAATTTTGACTGGAATCACATTAAATGTATATATTAAAGATGAAAGACTTAGCATTTTTACTGTATTCATTCTTTCCACTTAGAAATGTTATATATTTGTCCTTGTATCAAAATCTTTTGTATTTCTTAGTAAACTTCTATAGTTTTCTTGATGTAAGTCCCATATATTTCTTTTTTTGGTTATTCACAAGTATTTTTCTTGTTTTTGTTGCTTTTGCAGATGAAACAATTCCCTCTTTTGCATCAACTACCTGGTTATTGAGGAAAGGGGTGTTTGGATCCTTCAAACTTTACTACATGCTCTACTACGCACTGCCAGGACCTGCCAGGTGGTCTCTCACAGATGCTCTTTGAACTACTTCCGCTCAAACGGCGGTTCTGACACATATGCTTACAGCCTGGAACTGACTGGTGCTTACCAGTCACCATTTAAATGATGACAGTGTTATTTTCAGCTCAGTTCTGGTGAACAAAGCTTTAGAAGGAAATTAAAATAATTGCCTATTTGGATAAAATATGATTTTTTCTTCAATACTTACAGTAAGACAATCTTCTGAGAAGACGAACTCTGCCATATAAAGGAGAAATTCATGTTAACAAAAGGGCTCAGAAGGCATGCTCAATACTGGTTTATTTTAAATGCCAGATATTTACTGAAAGGGAGATTAGCTTAGAGAGATCAAAAGATACATATTCTTTGAAAGCCAAGGCTTCTTCAAAGTTCAGAGATAAATGTGCAATTGCTTGTACTGTACCTGCATCCTTCTAAAAAACCAATGAACCTACTCTAGAAGAAATTCAATTTCTCCCTGAAGGAGTGCAAGTGAAGAAAGGTTCACTCAAATTCAGAAACGAATTGCCTTGACAATCTCACCAGCAGGGAATGAAGCCAGATGAGGACTGAAATAGCTTTAGGAGTCACCAATTGGTGCCCAGTTGAGTGTATTAACTGTGTTCAAGGTACAAGAAGGAAAAAAATTGTGACCAAGGGAAAGATGCCCTTAAAAGACTCAGGATCCTCAGTCATTGTAATTATGTCATTGCATAAATAGTCCCACAACTCAAAAGGATTTTTTTCCACAGAGGACCTTTTTTTTAACAAATCTATTTTATTGATACATATTAATAAAGCATACAATTCATCCAAAGTGTACAATCAATGGTATTCGGTATAATCATATAGTTGTGCATTTATCACTTCAGTCATTATTAGAGCATTTTCATTATTTCAGTAGTAATAAATGAAAAACAGACAACCAAGCAAACAAGAAAATTTTTCACCTCTCAATCTCTCTCTGTTTTCCCTGCTGTACATAGTGCTATTTTTGTCTATTCTCGCACAATTATTTATTTGTTTATTAAGCAGTTTTATTGAGATATGTTCACATACCATATGCTCTATCTAAAGTATATAATCAATGGCTTTTAGTATAATCACAGTGTTGTACATTCATCATCTCAAAAATTTTAGAACAATTTCATTACTCCAAAGAGAAAGACTTTGCACCCCTTAGCACACCTTCCCCAGCCCTACATAACCATTAATCTAATATCATCTTTATAAATTGATTTATATTTACATTGAAAAGGATTTTGTTTCTGGGACTCTCTTTTCAGCTGACTGAGGGAGAATGGAAGCAACATCCATTATTTTTTGTTGCCAATTAAAATTGTGTTTCTAAATTAGGGAACTAGAAGAGTACTCTCCAGGCTTATGTACTGGATTGCTGGCAAAAACATCAAGGTTAAATATGCCAGTGACTGCAAGTTTTTAGCAGTACAGATTTCTTTCAGTCACCCTGAGCTAGGTGATAGCCAAGGTGCTTGGGATGCTGGGATACTGGGATGTTGGTTGGCAGCTGACAGCAAGTGCTACTGTGGATGGGACAGTAGATGAAGTGACTCTGATGATCTCTGGTCTTAAGCACATGTAAGGGCAGTGTACTGTAGCTGGGGATAAAGATACGTAACAATGAGGTATTTGTACTGTATTGTTCCCTTTCCACCCTTGACAAACTGTAGCCCTTCATAAAAAGAAGCTACAGTTACTTTCTTGTTGACTAACGCAAGGACCAAGAGCATTGGCCATCCCTGGGAACTTGTTAGAAAGGCAAATTCTCAGCCCTGCCTTAGATCTACTTTATCTGAAATTTTGAGCATGAGGCATAGCAATCTGTGTTTAACAAACCCTCCAGATGATTCTGCTGCATGAGTGTGAGAATCAGCGTGTCAGGGAATTATTTCAAGCCCTCCCCCTCACCTACTGCTCTGACTTTCACTTAATTCTGGTCTTTGTTGCCAGAAAACTTGTAGTTTTCTTGGTGTCTAGCCCCTTTGGATTGATGCCACATTTGGATCGTCAACCTGACTTTCTGAGCAGATATGTCCTTAGAACTATGGGACTAATCTTTTCAGATCCTTATATGGAAACACATGGAACCTCTCTCTTTGACACCTGGTACAGGTGCCTGTGATAGGACATACCAGCCTGATCCTCAGATGTCCATCCTTCTAGTAGGACCACCATCAGTGTCTCCAAGATTGACTAAGTCAGGTCAATTCATGTTAGAGATAAGAGCCTGACTTCAGAATCCAACAGACTAGATCCAAATCCTGGCTTTAACATATATTTGGTAGGTGAACTTGAGAAGCAACTAAAGGATAATAATATCTACCTCAAAGTATTATCTTGAGAGATAAATGAAAGAATCTATCAGAGCACACTTGTATATTGTAAAAGGGAGAAAGATGGATTAAGATTTTGTACCCTCAGACCCCAGGATTCCTTCCTATGTTGGCTGAACCCCTGAACCAGTCTCTTCCAGCCTGGGCAGCCTTATCCATTTACCCCAGCGTGCTGTAAAAGTCTATTGATGTCTGTGTAGGCCATGATGGGAAAATGGTGGGAAGCATAATTCTATGTAAGTATCTTAAAAAGCATGTGACAACCAATAAGGCCTCAATAAATGGTGGTTGTTGGTAGGTTTTTGTTTCTGTGACTGTAGATTAAGGCCATCTAATCCAGTGGCCAGTGGTGCCCTGGCTGCTCTAAAGACCTTAGTGGTCTCCAGGGAGAACCCAGAAGCCAGTGTTAGCTCTGCCAGAGGAAAGGAGGCACCCAGAGGTGCTCATGTCCTCAGTTATTCCACAAACTGGGGGTCAGTGTTAAAGGCTCTACTCATTGCCACACTATTGCCACCCACAACTGTGGTTACTGTCATCTTGACTTGGCAGCTTCCCTGAAAGGCAAGTTTCCATAATCCTGGTTACCCCAAACTTTCTAATGTAGATATTCAACTTCTTGTAGTCTAGACTAGCTTTGTCCAGTGAAAAAATGTATATAATCCTTGTAATTTTTGTGACTTTTTATTCCTTAGCCATCAATTTAGGTGGACTTCTGGAAAGAGTAAAGACAAGGCATGAGATCAACAGGAAGATTAGCAATTCCTTTAAAAAAACTGGCTTTCTTTGGCATAAAGTACACAGATCTCCTCTCGTGTAAGGTGATGGCTGGGAGAGCACATACTTTATGATGTTAATTACTTTTTTTACATTCACAATTTTAATAAGTAGGAACTTTCACTTGATGCCAAAGTAGGATAAACACCAGAATTCCAAAAGAATGTGCCCGGACATTAGGAGATGAGAAATAAATGATCCTAGAGGTGGATAGTTTAGACTTACTTTAAAGATGAAAAACTGAGGTTCACTGTCTTAAGTAACTAGTTTAAGGTTACAAAGATAATGACGTGCAAAACTGTCATTCAGACCTGGTGCTAACCTGGTTCTAAATCTAATGCATGATTTTAACCTCTCTTCTGTAGGGTCTTCTCACCTAAAGAATGAAGTAAAAAGAGGTGTGGCCAAAGAGGCCACAGTGAGGAGTCAAACTGAAAGCACGTATGCAAGTTACAGGGAAAGAGTTCGTTAAAGATTTTGGTAAAGTGCAGGCAGAGATGTGGGAAGGCTAACATAGTTGTATAACTAAGGTGGAATATCTGGGCCAGGACATTCTAACAAATAAAGGTAATAGGGAAGGGGGCATGTCTTTAATAATATTGAAGTCATTATTAAGGGGTCTTATTAAGTTACAAAGGTATTTTGAAATAACATAGTAGTCTTTTAAATGCTTTTTTGTTTCAGGCTGTGGCTTTAATTGCTTCTTAAATTGTTACATGTAGAGTATTCTCTATAACAGGGAAGGAAGACAATGGTTTAGGGAGAAAAGTGGTCTGTCAAAGAACATTTATTCTTCTCAGGTCTCTGACTTTGGCCAAATTCACCTTCATTGTCTTAGTTACCCTGGGTGGAAACATGGAATTTGAATCTTGAGACCAGCGACAAAATTCCTGAGACAATGGACTGGACTCATCTGGAGGCAGGGTCCTGAAGAAACTGACTCTTAGCTCCTGCGAAGTAGACTACCAGCCCCACGATTTTTCAACTTTTCCTTAGGTCCTCTGAACTACCCCATATCCTTTGATTAACTGTTTCTTTGGTCCTTCACCAGCCAGAGTCAGCCAGAGTCAGTTTCATTGGTTTACAATGAACTGTAGTAGATACATTTTCTTCTTCAGATCACAAATTCAGTTAGTTACCAAGTCCCGGGGATTTTTCTTCAAAATGTCCTGAAACTATTCAGTTATTACCATTACCTGCAGCAGTATGCTAATTCAGATACTAGTTTCCTTAGGTGTGACTTTCTTTTTTTTTCCTTCTTTCATTTAACGAATGTTATTTTTAAAGAAGTTTCAGATTACAGAAAAGTTACTTTGAAAGTATAGGGAATTTCCATTTACCCTACCCCTCCCCCTCCAAATTTTTCCCCTATTAATAACATCTTACACTGGTGTGGTACATTTGTTACAATTGGTGAGTACATATTGAAGTACTGCTTCTAACCAAGGTCTGTACTTTACTATGGTTTACACTTTGCACCATACAGTTTTACAGCATTGGGAGATGTTCCTATACTTCCACATCCTTTCCAACACTTGCAGTTTTCTGATCTTTTTTAAGCGGCCAGTCTAGTGGGTGTAAGATGATATCTCATTGTAGGTTTGATTTGCATTTCCCTAATAGCTCGTGATGTTGGGCATCTTTTCATGTGCTTTTTAGTCATTTGTATTTCCTCTTTGGAAAAACATCTAATCAAATCCCTTGCCTGTTTTTAATGGGTTGTCCTTTTATTTTAGAGATATAAGATTTCTTTATATATGTTGAATATTAATGCTTATCAGATAAGTGGCTCCCAAATATTTTCTCCCATTGAGTAGGCTGTCTTTTATCTTTCTTGACAAAAGTCCTTTGAAGCACAAAATTTTTTAATTTTAAGGAAGTCCCATTCATCTATTTTTTCTTTCATTGCTCTCATTTTTGGTATAAAGTTTATGAAACTATTTCCTAATACAATATCTCACAGATTCTTCCCTACATTATCTTCTAGAAGTTTTATGGTCTTGGCTCTTATTTCTAGGTGTTTGTTTCCTCTTGAGTTAATTATTATATTGGGCACGAGATGGTGATCGTCTTTCATTCTTTTGGATATGGATATACAGTTCTCCCAGCACCATTTGTTTAAGAGACTATTCTGTCCCAATTGAGTGGTCTTGGAGATCTTGTCTAATATCAGCTGGCTGTATGGGCACAGGTCTATAACTGAACTCTAAGTTTGGTTCATTGGTCAGTATATCTATCCTTATGCCACGACCATGCAGTTTTGACCACTGTAGCTTTGTAGTATGCTTTAAAATCAGGTAGTGTGATTCCTCCAATTTCATTTTTCTTTTCCAAAATGTTTTTGGCTATTTGGAGCCCCTTACCCTTCCAAATAAATTTGATAATTGGCTTTTCCAGTTCTGTAAAAAAAAAATGCTGTTGGAACTTTTATTGTGATTACATTAAATCTCTAAATCAATTTAGTTAAGATAGGCATCTTAATCATATTTAGTCTTCCAATCCATGTACATGGAATATTCTTCCATTTTTTAGGTCTTCTTTGATTTCCTTTAGCAGCATTGTGTAGTATTCTGTGTACAAGTTTTACATCCTTGGTTAAGTTTATTCCTAGATGTTTGATTGTTTCAGTTGCTATTGTAAATGGAATTTTTTTCTTGATTTCCACCTCAGATTGCCCATTATTAGTGTACAGAAAAACTACTGATTTTCACATGTTGATTTTATACCCTGCCAATGTACTGAACTTATTTATCAGCTCTGGAAGCTTTGTTGAGATTTTTGGAACTTTCTACAAAGCTTTACTTCTTCCTTTCCAATTTGGATGCCTTTTATTTCTTTTTCTTGTTTATGTTCTTGAGCAAGTACTTCTAATAAAATGTTAAAATAAGAGTGTTGATAGTGGGCATCCTTGCCTTGTTCCAGATCTCAGAGGGAACGTCTTTGCCTGTCATCATTTAGTATGATGTTAGTTGCAGGTTTTTAATATATGCCTTTTATGATGTTGAGGAAGTCTCCTTCTATTCCTATCTTTCAAAGTGTTTTTGCCAAGAAAGGATGCTGTATTTTGTTGAATGCCTTTTCTGCATCAGTAGAGATGATCATGTGATTTTTTTTTCTTTGATTTGTTACATTAATTGATTACCTTATTTTGAACCATGCTTGCATACCTGGGATAAAACCCACATGATCATGGTATATAATTTGTTTGATGTGTTTTTGGATTCGATTAGCAAGTATTTTGTTGAGGACTTTTGCATCTAAGTTCATTAGAGAGATTGGTCTATAAATACTTTCCTTGTAGTGTCTTTGTGTGTTTGGTATTAGGGTGATGTTGGCATCATAGAATGAGTTAGGTAATGCTCCCTCCTCTTCAATATTTGGAAGAGTTTGAGCAGGATTGGTTTTAGTTCTTTCCAGAATGATTGGTAGAATTAACCTCTGAAGTCATCTGGTCCTGGTTTTTCTTGGTTGGGAGGTTTTTGATGAGAATTCGATCTCACTATTTGTGATTGGTCCGTTGAGTTCTTCTGTTTCTTCTTTCATCAGTGTAGGTTGCTTGTGTGTTTCTAGACATTGATCCATTTCATCTAAATTGTCCATCTTTTTGGCATACAATTTTTCAAAGTATCCTCTTATGATACTCATTTTTGGTGGGGTCAGTGGTGATATCTCCTCTCTCATTGCTGATTTTATTTATTTGTATTTTCTCTCTTTTTTACTTTGTTAGTCAAGCTCAGACTTTGTCAATTTTATTAGTCTTCTCAAATAACCAACATTGGTTTTATTAATTCTAAGGTTTTTCTTAATTCTTGATTTCATTTAATTCTGCTCTAATCTTTGTTATATCTTTTCTTCTTCCTTTGGGATTAGTTTGTTGTTCTTTTTCTGGTTCCTCCAGTTGTATGGTTAGGTCTTTGATTTTACTCTTTCTTCTTTTTTAATGTAGGCATTTAGGGCTATACATTTCCCTTTCAACACTGATTTAGCTGCATCTCATAAGTTTTCTTCTCATTTATATGTTGTGTTCTCATTTTCATTTGCTTTGAGTGGTTACTGATTTCTCTGGCAATTTCCTCCTTGACCCTTCTTGTTTAAGACTGTGTTGTTTAACTTCCATGTATTTGTGCTTATTCTGGTTCACTGTCCTTTTTTATTTCTACCTTCATTTTGTTGTGGTCAGAGAAAATGCTCTGAAAATTTCAGTCTATCTAAATTTTTTGAGGGGAAGTGACCTTGGCCCAATGGGTAGGGCATCCGCATACCACATGGGAGGTCCGCAGTTCAAACCCTAGGCCTCCTTGACCCGTGTGGGGCTGGCCCACACACAGTGCTGATGTGCGCAAGGAGTGCCCTGCCATGCAGGGGTGTCCCCTGCATAGGGGAGCCCCATGCACAAAGAATGCGCCCCATAAGGAGAGCTGTAGAGCATGAAAGAAAATGCAGCCTGCCCAAGAATGGCACCGCACACATGGAGAGCTGACACAACAAGATGACGCAACAAAAAGAAACACAGATTCCCAGTGCCCCTGATAAGGATAGAAGCAGTCACAGAAGAACATGCAGCAAATGGACACAGAAAGCAAACAACTTGGGGGATGGGGGGGCGGAGAGAAATAAATAAATAAATAAATCTTTAAAAAAATAAAATAAAATAAATTCACTGAAACTTGTTCAATGACCTAGCATGTGGTCTATCCTAAAGAATGAGCCATGAGCACTCAAGAAGAATGCATATTTTGCTGTTTTGGGGTATAATATTCTATATGTCCATAGGTCTAGTTCCTCTAACATATTATTCAAGGTCTCTGTTTCCTTATTGATCCTCTGTTGAGAGGTTCTGTCTAATAGTGAATTGAAGTCCCCCACTGTGATTGTAGATGTGTCTATATCTCTTCTCAGTTTTGCCAGTATTTGCCTTATATATTTTAGGGGTCCTTGGTTAAGTATACAAATATTTCTTATTGTTCTTTTTTCTTCATAGATTACCCCTTTATTAATAGGTAGTGTCCTTTTTTGTCCCTTACAACAGTTTTGCATTTAGAATATCTTTTATAGACTTTTCATACTAAAGTCTGATATTAATATAGCTACTCTTGCCCTTTCTTGGTTACTCTTTGCATGTCAAATTGTTTTCCAACCTTTCACTTGTAACCTGTTTGTGTCCCTGTCTTCTCACCTCCATGGTTTCAGATGAGCAATCAGTACCTAATCTCATCAAGCATCCATTATATTTGATGGATTTCTTTTCTCTTGCTGCTTTCAGGATTCTGTCTTTTTTTTTAGCATTTGACAACCTGATAAGTGTATGTCTTGGGATATGTCTTTAAAGATCTATTGTGCTTGGAGTTCTCTGTGCTTCCTGAGCATGTACGTCCATGTCCCTCATAAAAGTTTGGAATTTTTCAGCAGTTATTTCCTCAAACAGTTCTTCTGCCCTTTTCCCTCCTCTTCTCCTTCTGGGATGCCCATAATGTATATTCTTATGTGTTTTGTATTTTCATTTAATTCCCTGAGTCCCTGCTGATTTTTTCCACCTTTTTTGATCTGTCTGTTCCACTATCTGTGTGATTTCAAATGTCCTATCTTCAACATTTCTAATTCTTTCCTCTGCCTGTTCAAACCTGCTGTTATGTGCTTCTAGTGTATTTTTAATTTTTGCATTGTGCATTTCATCATCATAAGATCTGTTATATTTTTATGCATCTTTACAATTTCTTTTGTTTGTTTCCCCAGTGTCTTCTTGATACCTTTTCCTTCATTTCATTAAGGTGATTAAGGATATTTGTTTGGACATCCTTGATTAGTTCCATGTTGTATGTCTCCTCCTGCATTTTAGTTTGTTCATTAGACTGGGCTATGACTTCCTGTTTCCTAGTATAGCTTGTCATTTTTTTGTGGATGGCTATGCATCTGTTTATCTTGATGGGATTATTCAGCTGGTTAGTTTCTCGTTCTCATCTAGGTTTTTATTTTTGTTTGGTTTTGTGCTAAGAGTCTTCTTTAGCACTTGGCTTCATTTATTCTATATCTTTGTATTTGCTCATGTTCAACTGAAAAAATATTAGATCCACAAAAAAAAAAAAAAAGGAAAGAAGAAGAGAAAAAAGGAAAAGGAAAGAAAATTTAAAAAGAAGGGGGAAAGAACAAAAAGAGGCAGATAAAGTAAATAAGAGGGAAAATAGTAAAAAGGAATAGAAATTTAAAAAGTGAAAAAAAGAGCAGGAAAAAATAAAATAAAATAAAAGATCAGATAAATGAAAAAAGAAGAAAAACCAGAAGAAAGCATAAAGGAAGGAAAAAAGAAGAGGGAAAAATGAAAGAAAGAAGAGAGGGAAAGAGAAAAAAGACAGTAAATAATAATAAAAACTACAAAGGGAGGGAAAAAAGCAAAAAGGAAAAGGAATGAGAAATGGGAGGAGAAGAAAAACGAACAAAAAAATAAACAAAAATCTGGGGCTCTCTCTCAGATTACCAGGACTGGCTGGACTCCTCCTCTCAGGATGCCTGTGTCAGTCAGTCAGTTGCTCTACAGAACACTCTCTGCAGGTATCCAGGTGAAGAGAGAGAGAAAGAGATAAAACAAAAATAGGCCTCCCTCTCAGGCTACCAGCAACCCACTACTTTACTCCTCTCTGGCTGCTTGTACCTGCCAATCAGTCACCCCACTGCCAAGGCTACACTGCCAATACCCAGATGAAGTGGGGGAGAAAAGGAAAAAGGAAATAGGAAAAGAGAGAGAGAGAGAGAAAAAACAAAACAAAACACAACCCTCTGTATCCTTCTGCTCTCTCTGTGGTTCGCCCTTGCTCCCTCCTACCTTGAGCAGGCTGGGCACAGTCCCAACTGTGGGGCCACTCCTAAGCAGCTCTCCTCTCCCCTAGAGCCAGCTGTTTGGCTCCCACCTCCCCCAGGGTTGATTGGACATCTCTCCTCTCTCTGAAGCTGACTCAGCAGTTTCCCTCTACCCTAGGACCAGGAAGGCAGTTCTTCTCTCCTCAATGGGCCACCTGGTCCAATCCCCTCTTCCTTGGGGTCAGCTAGGCAGCTGCCCCTTTCCCCAGTGCCCAGCTGGGCAACATCACTTCTCTAACTGCCCTTTCCAATTACCCCTGCAACACCCTTGCTTCCCTTATGCCTGGAAAGCCTCCTTACCTTTTCACAGTTTCTGGAGAAAGAGGGCAGCCTGCTGTTCCCTACAGCACCATCTTGGATCTCCTATGAGTGACTTTCAATAGGCTACTACTATGGCAATAATTTTCCAAGTCTCCATTTTCATCCCTTCCATTCATTGTGGCCAATCAGTCCCTTGAACAGGGGGAATTGGCACCCATGCTTTACATCCCTGGTTTGTTACTAACTCTTACAGGCCTTGGGCAAGGATCTGTTCCTCACTTCTCTTATCTACAAAATAAGGAGGTTCACCAAAATCATTGGTTCTCAATTTGGGACCCTTTATTGTATTTCTGCAACATAAGCCATATCATACTTCAGTGAAATTAGGCTCAATGCAGCACAAAGGTTGTTTATTTTTGGCTACATTTATATTAGCTTGGTGTTAAAACTCTCATCATCTCATGCTTATCAGAAACCCTAATGGACGACACAATGTTTCTGATTAATGAAAATGGGGGAATAACTGAATTTATTAAATGAAGGCAGTTTGGGAGAAAGAATACTACATGAGGTCCACAGGGGCTTAGGACAGGGTTAGAAGGGAGTGGATGTGGGATGGAAATGGCAGATATAGAGAATTTTGGCATTTGAAAGGCCAGAAATTCCTTGATAAATCTATTGCCAGTGTTGGTTTCCAGGTTCCTGGTTATGTCGTAAGAAAGAATTCAGAGATGCACCACAGATATGAGAAAGCTAGAAAAAGAGTTTAATTTTTAAAAAGTACACACTCAGACATGAGTGCAGGAGTGCTCAAGGTAGAGACATGCAGCCTCTGTTCTGGGGTTCTCTGTTTTATGGGACACCCCAGGGGTTAAGTGGGAATGGTTAGGATCTGCGTTGATTGGTGTATTTGAGAAAAGCGGGAAGATTCATTGGGTGGTTTGATTTTTAGGGGTTGCTGTCCTGTTGGCTTCTGGCTGCTGTCCATGAGCTCTGCGGAGTGTGTTAGCTGGTGGTGATTGGGCTCTGGCCACAGTCCACAAGTCCTGCTGGAGTTTGCTTTGTTGTGTGCTCTGAAAATGGGTGGGGGGTGGTGTGGGTGGTTCTCCTCCTGCCCCTTCCTTCTTTCCCACTACAGGATGATGTTGCAAGCTGCCTTTTGATAATGCAGTCATTGGGTATGTATTGCAAATTTCCCCCTGATAACTTGTTGTGCCAGTCAGCAGACCCATGCAAGTCAGCAGACTGTTGCCTCAGCCTCTCTTACCATGTGGTGTTCATGTGATTTATTGGGTTTTCTGCCCCTCTTCCTTAGGTCCTTATTCTATCCTGCCTCAACATGACCTAAGAAGCCCCTTTCAGCTCTAAGACTCATCATTATTCAAATGCTTCATGACCTCCGCTCACCTCTAGGCTGATCACACAAACTCCTTTCTCTGACCGTCAGTGACCTCCACAGTCCTGTTAGTCCTATCTTAAGGTCTCTGCATCCATAGCCCTCCCACCATCTGTTCAGAGTTCATTATGTTCATCACTGCTCTTTGCCATGAGAAGTCCTTTAAGATCCAGATCAAGTCCTACCCTGTCTTTGAATTCTTCTCTGGCTATCCAGTCCTCAGCCCTCTTCAATCTTCATCTCTGCTGAGACTCAATTGCCTACAGGTATCCACACAGCACAGTTTAATGCTGAATTTCATCCCTATTTGCACCATTCCCTTTATTGCAAATATGTTGTACCTTCAATCAGATACTAGCTTTTGAGGACAGGAATCCTGCTTTATTCTTTCACATCTCCCATAGCATCTTACATATGAGAGGTCTTCTGTAATAAAAGCTGGAACATTAGAATCAAGTGAGGAACCTGAAGGGTAGGGACATCAATAACATAGTGAAGCAGCACAGATCTAGTAGCAGTATTGAGACCAGAGGCAAGGTTTTCTAACTGCCAGTTCTCTAGCCACTGCACCTCAGCGCTCTTGTTGACTGATTGCCTGATTAAACAGTTTTAGCTCACCATAGGGAAGTCACAAATGACCAGCATCTGGAATGGACTCCTAGTCTTATAGTTCAAAGCAATTTGCATAATTGCACACAATGGGTAATCAGGATTCTCAAGAAGCTACTAAATAGGAGAGCCTGAAGTCATGCCGGGAAAGAAATACCTTAAGGACACCTAAAGGCTTAAATCCCTTCACAGCAGAACGGCAGTAGCTCCTGAGACAGCCTAGGTGCAGGCACAGCAAGGGCCCTTGACTGTAGCTTCTGTAAACAATGGGGTGGCTCTTTAGAGCAGGCATTCAGGTTAGCGAACAAAGAGATTAAGTGTCCCATGCCACGCCTTTCCAAGTTGTGGAACAGTTGAATTGTATGTGCATGGTTTGACCAAAGAGATATTGATCACATGTTGGCTATCCAATTTGTCTTAAGTGTCCTTTTCAAATGGTGGACATTGATCTACACTTTTTGTTGTTACTTCTGAGCACAGTGGTCCACTCTGCAGGTTGTAGATGAAGGTGTTACTAAAGCAAGCTCTCTATCAGCAGCTTTAAGTGGGGAGAACCTGTTTGTTCCATGTGAGGAAGGGGTAACTGGAAGACATTCTTTTCTTCTTGGCTTTGAATGAGAGCTTGTTACGTACCCCCCACCCCCCAAGGAATTGGACCAGAATAATTGGGTTAAATAGGAATAAAGCATTTTGTGTGGTTGAATAGTACACAGAAAGTAAAAGAAGGCTGACCTGTCCCATGACTTTAGGATTGAGAACAAATTTGAGCTCTCGGCCGAGTCTCATGACTATCACCAAGAGAGAGGAGGGTTTTAATGATATGGGCTGAGGAGGGGGCTTTGTGTTTCTTCATAAATAACCTGGGCTGTGTGTGTAAGCTAAATGTGTTAATTCAAGCTTACCTGGAATGTGGAAGATATGTGTGGGGGATATGTGTTAATTCAAGCTTACCTAGAGAGTATGTGTTAATTCAAGACCTATCTGATACTCAGATAAAACACTTGAAACTCTAAGAAATTAACAAAACATCCTTTTGTGTATAAACACCATTTGACTCCCCACTCCTCATCCTCTGTATAAAAGAAACTCAAAGATCCTATTCGGGGCTTGGGTTTTTGAACAGGAGTTCCCAAGCCGGCTGGTCATTAATAAATTTTCCTTCCCAAGAATATTATTGAGTCCTGGCTTTCCATACATGATTATTGAATCTCTCTGCTTCCACAACATTTCCTGGGGGCATGTCCAGGATCACAATGAAGGCCAGAGATGGCAGCACTTCACTACCCCTTTCGGATATCTCCGAGGAAGCTGGGAGGGCTCAGGTGAACCCCAAATATGGGTGCCCCTGGACTCCTTTCAGTCCAGAAAAAGGATGTGTGCTCTGCCGGAGTTCTTCCAGGGACAATTGGTTGCAATGGAAGGTCTAAAAGGAAATTCTGGGAACGAAAAAACTCTGCACACCAAACAGGTAAGACCCCCCTGGGGGGGGGGGGGGAGGGCATAATGTCAGGAAAACCTAACTTTAAACATTAGAAGGGGAGCCTGATCAGCTCCAAGAAAGAAGACCCTAGTACCTCCAGAAATTTGGGGGGAAACTGTTTTCTCCAGGTCTGAAAGAAAAGAGAAAAAGCCTGATGTTTAAGTTTAGCTAATTGCGGGTTGGCATCTGGTTCTGCCTTCACTAAGATAGTGAATGTTTGATTACAGTGGAAAAGGGCATTGATGGTTTTAAGTTCTAATGCATCCTGAAAAATTGGTCTGGATTTGGAAAATCTTGGTTACAGAAAAGTGGATTGTTTTTTGTAATAAAGCTTAGTCAGAATATGAGTTAAACAGTGGAAAGGTTTAGCAAGAAATAAGTCTTTTTTTTAGTGCTGGATTGCAAATGAGCTTGTTTTGTAAACAGCAAGGGTACGCAAAAAGTCCCATTAAAAGTTTGGTGTTAGAAGTTCCCCTTCCTTAAGGTTGCAATAATTAACAAGCTGTAGCTCGAAAACGGCCATACCAGAAAAATGAAAATTATGAGTCAAATTGATAAGCTTCGTGTTTCTGTCTGTGTTTATTCAATGCCAGTGTATATTTTCATACCTCCAGATGGTAGTATTAAATTGTGTAAAATGGTGAACTTTGGTTGAGCTGGAGCCCCTCCCCTACCATTAACAAAGGAGTAGAATAATTATAGTTTATAAAGCAGACTGTAGAGTCTGAATGTGTGCATGCTCCACTCTTTGGCTTCTAAAATATCCCTGCCCTTGTGCACCACTCTTGGCACTTGCCAGGGCTCGAGAATTCTCTGCATCCATGTCTGTGCCATGCACCCAGGCTTATTAAATCTGGCCCCAGGGAGGATGGCTGGGCCATAGAACAGTGGCTTAAATCATGGTCCTGACAAGACAGAGGTCCCCAAGGAGAGTGCTGGGCCCTGTGAAGCTTCTTCAAGACACTTTAGCAGCCATTGTCTTGGGACCTGCCTGCCATTGCCTTCTCCCAAACCCTCCCTTGGGAGAGTGCATGGCAATGGCAGAGAGCCGAGGGCTTACCCGTCCCACCAGGTCCACACCTTTGCAAGTGCATTCTTATCTAACCACACCCAGCTACCTGGGAAAATGAAGTAGTAAGGTACTAGACAGAGCCAAAATGAATGCTGTGGAAGTTTCTTTCCCCAGGGCAGTCACAGGCCAGAATACCTTTGCGTAATTAACCTTTATCCATGGTTTACCTTTCTACTTTCTGCTACTGAATTTGTCTTTGCAGGTTTGTGTTAAAATGCTTTGGAATGTTTTAAAAACTATAAAACTGGTAAAGTGCCTTTATCTAGCAAGAAAACTACTGCCTCAGAAACCCAAAGCCCGTTAACTAGAACAATGAACGTCTAATCACTTAATGGTCTTTTAATGACTGGTTTAACTGGAAAACTATCAGACAATAAAGTCATAAAACTAAAACAGTGAAAAAAAAAAAAACACAATTCAGCTTGGCAACTTCATGTTAAAATTTAATTCGTCTGTCTTTTAAGTCTAAAACTGCCCCAGAAATGCAAAGGAATAAAACTCTTTTGTTTTAATCTGTGCTTAATTTTGTGTTCAACTTTAAAATCTATTTAACTTTGTCTGTTTGCTTATGCCTAGAAAATCAAATTTAAAGTTCATTTGTTACAAATTGAATGACAGTAAAAGGTAACCTGGAAATGAATCTTTGAATGCCAGTACTGTCTTGCTAGTAAATTTAATGCATAATTCACAAGTGAAATTTATTTAATTGTTGGAAAAGGTGGAAAAACTGCACAGAATTGTTACTAATAAAATTATTTTAATTGCATAGTTAATAAATAAAGGTACCCAAATTAATTTTAAGAAAAACTTTCTAGAAACTAAGAATTAAAATCATTGTATAAGTACCTTTATATATATATATATATATAAAACTAATAACTGAAATTATTACAGTGGAGTAGATGTAGCTTAAATTTCAGCTATTGTAATAGTAATCCTAAACTAATTTACTTTTATTTATGACTATTTCAAGTTTATTTAGTGCTTTCTATAGTAATAGTAATTATATTATAACTTAAATTTACCTTTAATTATAGCTATTTTGTAACTAATTTCACCTACCCCTAGACTTTAACTATTGTAATGGTAATTATAAACTGAGTTTGCCTTTGCTTAGGTTACTGCAAGTTTAAAACAAAAAAGTGTATCATAGCCTTGGAAACATTTTGGTTATAAGCCATAATTTTAAAAAAGCCACAAGGGGGAAACCGCAAACCCCTAGTCTGGAAAAACCAGCAAAAGAGAGCCTTTGGGGAAATCTTTCTTTGGTTTGTAAAATACCAGGTTAATAAGTTAACATTATATGTATTAAATCTTTAAAATAATAAAAAACTAAAGTTCATGTTTAATAAAATTGAGTTAAAAAAAAAAAAAGTAAATCTGCCCTCTCCTAAATGTGTAAAGTAAAATCCATTAGTTGCCAATTATAATTTAAGGTAAATTAACCAGTCTATGTAATTATGTTTAAGTATAAAAATTTGGGAGAGCATCTTCTAAATTAAAGCATTTAAATGGCTAGTTCTAAAATGCCATTATTAATTAAAAATCTAAATTGGTATTAATGGAAAAAAATAACTTTGTAACAATAAAACCTGTCTAAAAGTCACCTCAATGTGTATATTTAAGTGGTGGCAGTAAAAAGCCACTTACTTTGATTCCATTAGGAATATTCAGTTTTTATTTTAAAAATAAAAAGTTATTTTTCCCTCTACTGCTAAAATAAATTACCTGTGTAATTAACATCTTCATGGTAGAAGTGTAAAAGTAAAAAGCAACATACTGAAAGTTCATTTAATAAATAGCACATTGCATTAAAAGTGTTTAAAAGATGTATAAAAATCAAGAGATAAACTTCAACATTGTCAAAATCTCTTGTGCATTCAGACCAGGTGTCCAATACATGCAGGGTACTTCTCCAAGTGAGTTATTGTCTAGTTTGGTCACTGACCCCTAAAACAATAAAAGTATCTACTACATCTCTGATTGTACTCCTGAAGTGGATAGAAACTACTTTGCAGTTTCGATCTTCTGAAGCAGCCAGTAGTGGCTAAGTACAACCAAATGTATAATAGGTATCAACCAAATGTACAATAGATATTGTATCCAAACAGACACTGTTTCATAGTGAGGGAGAGCGCTATGCATCAGGTCGGTAAGATCTACTCCTTAGTTTCTCTCTAGGATCAATGGTGCTGCAGCTTCTGTGAAGAACATATGAAGGGAAGCAGTAAATACCAGAATACTGTAAGTAGAACTTAAACACAATTGGCACTATAGCTTGCTCCCATGGAAAAATAACCTGTATAGTATTGCAAATCTGAAACTTAGAGCTATTAATTGCAGCTCAAGAAAAACTTACATGTTAAGTAATACATTAATTATTAAGTACTGTACCTATATCCTATTCTAGATATATGTCTGATAACTATGGAAATGCTTCTAATAAATCATATACAGAAAAACATTGAACATGTTAAAGGTCCTGATCAACTTCATTTTCTGAATAGTTAATAAACATGTCTATAAAATTAAAAAGTAGTCACTTTTCCTGAGGGCAATGGGACCAACAAACATTTAATTAAAAACTCACCAAATGAACTTAGAGGCAACCTCTCACATCTTTTCCCCATGCTAGGTGAAGGATGTGCTTGAGCCCAAGGCCACAGTGGCTTACAGGTAATTGGTAACAATTACTAAAAACCACCAAGGTACAAATAAAGGTGTATCAAACTCAACTCAGGGTTCCCTCCTACCCCTTATTCCAGCACCTGTATTAGTACTTAAAGTTCCACAGTATACCACAGTATACCCAGGGTAAATAAACCAGAGCAGCTGGCTTAGGGTCCACCCTGGAAACTAATGGATGGCTTGTCAAAAATGCTCAGATATACGTGCCAGGAGCAGTGCAGTAAAAAGTCCTTCATAAACTTCTTCAAAGCACTCATCTGGGGGAAAATGCCCTAACCAGCTTAACCAAATGCGTTTAAGCAGCAGCAGCAACAACAACAACAACAACAAAGCCTGATAAAAAGAGTAAAAATATGTATATATCAAAAGTTGCTCAATTAAAGCCAAAATATAAAACCTTTACTCTGTAGTTCTGATCACTCCCACAGCTATTAAAACTAAAAGAATATCCAGCATGATTTACTAATTCTGAATAACGTCAGCTACCCAAGAGTACCAGTTCACCAGAAGCACCAGACAAAACACGCAGGTGCCAGTCATCGAACAGCCTGAAATACATCTTCAAAAAAAAAAAAAAACAAAGCTAAGTGCCTAATACCATTGTCTATTACAATTTCTCCCTGGGGTTAACCAAGAACATAAAATAACTTATATATATATATATATATATATATATATATATATATGGCAACTTTAGAAAGGAGCCATCTTTGCAGGCACCTAACCTTTTCTACTTCTGTAATTCAGTGTCCTCTTAAAAAAAAAAACACGTATTCCCAAAGTTCTAATTAAGTTTGTTTCTTTCAGAATGGGCATCTTGTTAGCCATGTGAAAACTTCATCCAGCTTCATACATAATGACAGATCTGTCTTCCTCCAGTTGAAATAAAATAACAAAGTTTTTATACCTTGTCAGGTAGGGACTACAACCCTAGCCAGCAGGAAGTAGCTACAGAAAAAAGATCATCTCCCTTCAGCAGCCCTTTAAGATTAAAGGTGTAAACTCTCTAAAGGGAAAATAAAACAAGTTAATAAAATAAAAAATTAATAGATGGATCTGGAGCCTGGCAGAGTCCATGTGAACTTCAGTAATGCCCAAGATGGCTGCTGGAAAACTCCCACCCCCAAGATTCTGCTATCCAGAATAAAAACTTCTTCTGGGAACAAGAAATAGCCCTGGATATTACCCCAAAATTTTATCTTTATCACTGGGAAACTAATCAATCTAAACAACAAACAGTCGCCCACCTCCTAACTCCAACAATAGTGATGCCAAAGCTTAGCAAATTAAGCTGGCATCAAAGGGGGGAATAATATGGGCTGGAGGGGTGGGGGCTGTGTGTTTCTTCATAAATAACCCGGGCTGTGTGTGTAAGCTAAATGTGTTAATTCAAGCTTACCTGGAATGTGGAAGATATGTGGGGGGTATGTGTTAATTCAAGTTTGCCTAGAGCATATGTGTTAATTCAAGACCTATCTGATACTCAGATAAAACACGTGAAACTTTAAATTAACAAAATGTCCTTTGCCTACAAACACCATCGTTTGACTCCCCACTCCTACATCTTCTGTATAAAAGAAACCCAAAGTTCCTATTCAGGGCTTGGGTTTTCGAACAGGAGTGCTTGAGCCCAGCTGGTCGTTAATAAATTTTTCTTCCCAAGAATATTATTGAGTCCTGGCCTTCCATATGTGATCATTGAATCTCTCTACTTCCACAACATTAAGAGCCAGGGTTCCCTTTACAAAATGACTCTGGACAATAAAAAAAGAAAAAAGAAAAAAAGCTACTGTTTGGTGAGCACTTGACTTATGCCAATTTGCTAAGTACACTGAACTTAATTTATCCCATTTAATCTTCATGAAACCTTACAAGGCAGGCATTTGTGCCCTCATTTTACAGATGCAGAAACTGAGGGTCAGTAACTTACTCAAGGCTACCCATTAGTTAACGCAGTTTACAAAGATCAATTGTTCTACTACAGTCCAAACTTTACTTTACTATCAAAATTCCCCAGAAATACTTCAAGGTAGTTTCTCTGTGTTTAAATCTGCTGAGGAAAACAAACAAAAAACCCAAAGCAAAAATAACACAGAAGCAGCAGGGAAAAGAAAAAGTTAATTGTAACCTAGCTGAATACAAATTGTCCTCACTGCCCAGCAAAGTTCCACTAGACCTGACATCAAACAGGTCATGCTGAAGGGTGGTAAGTACAATGGAGGAAAATAAAGCAGGGCAAGGGATAAGGAGAGGAGGGATGGGGTAGGGTGGTACACTTTTACATAGGTGGGCTGGTAAGCCCTCCCTTAAAGGGTGACTTTGGAACAAAGCCCTTTGGAAGGAGGTGAGGGAGCTGGGGTGCTGGCCATGCTGATAGCTAGAGGAAGAGCTTTCTGGACAGGGAAAGCTTGAGGCAAGAGTGTGCCAGGCATATAGCAAGGAAACCAGAGAGGCTGGAGTAGAGACGAAAGGTGAGATCACATCAGGTGAGGCCAGTTGGGTAACACAGGCCCTCGTTGGGTGGGGCCTTGCAGTTTTTACAAAGAACATACATCCTTCACCGGCAAATACAGAACATGTCTTCTAGACACTTAGAATTTACTTGATCCTTCCTCCCCTGGTATGGCAGGGTGTCATGAAAGGCACTGAGAAGGCCTTTGGCCCTGGCTGACCAAGCAGTCTGGTTTTAGTGTTAGAGTCCATCTTAGATTGGGTTCCCCCAAAACAGACCTTGATTCCAGGATCTGAGCACCAGTAATTTATTTGAAAGGTGAAGGAGACACCAGTAGGGGTGTGGGGAAGGCAGTGGGGAGGGAAGACAGCCAATAAAGGGTGCAGTGCCTACCAAACCTCTTGCCACCCAGGGCATTGGAAGCCAGTGTAGGGCTCTTGCCTCAGAGTTACCCATCTGAGGGGTGAGGAAGTTAGGAAATTGATATACAAACACTTACTAGTCAGTGGTTGCGAGCTGCTTCTGGGGGTTTTTAATTCCCCCCATGTAACCTCCTGCATGGGTGGACAAAATAGTTTCCATATCAGGGAAAACACTCAGGCAAGGAGACACAAGCCCCTGGGGTTGAAAGCAAGTCCCTTGCAGACCCTAAAGTGGTAAGGCATACAGGTGGGGCAGCAAGAGCTGCTCTTCTATGATACTTTTGACCCTTACCACTTTGCCATTTACTAACAGGGGAGGAATCAAAATCTGCTCCCTCTTCCACTACGAGAAAATTTTGGCTGGATTTTCCTCAGTGACAATAAGTGAAAACTTGAGATCAACATATGAGTCACCAACATCCACCTCTGTTTTTTAGCAAAAGGCACCTAATCTCTAAAACGCATATCTTTTTCAAATAACTATTTTTTTTAAAAAAGGAAAGAGAGAGGATATCCATTCCTAATTTCTGTTGTCAGGATGAGGATCATTTCTTGGCAAACAGCACGGCGAGATTTGCATAGATGCTTACTAATATCATCCACAATTCATGGAAACCTAGTCTGACCGATAAGCAATCCAGAGATGTAAGAATTGTGAAGAGGATTCATTTTTTCTTCCCATGAACTCTTACCTGTGGGCTAAGTCCAGGAGGTCTCAGTGATGGGATGCTCACTGCGCACAGTAGCACAATGAGAAGAGCAGTCAGTAAACTTTGCCTCTTCCAGCAAGGCAAGCATCGTGCCCCAAGGTGGATTACATGGCCTTTGGGAGAACCGAGTAGGCTTTTCACAAGGGGGCGCCAGTGAGTGACAGTTGGTTACTGGAGTTTTAGAAGCTTGCAAATGGTTTCATATGGCCAATGAACTGAGTGGTTTTTACATGGTTTCTTTTTTAGAGATTTATTTATTTACTTATTCTCCCCTCCTCCCCCCACTGGTGTCTGCTCTCTGTCCATTCACTGTGCATTTTTTTTGTGTCTGCTTGTCTTCTCTTTAGGTGGAACCAGGAAAAAATCCTGGGACCTTCCAGAGTGGGAGAGAGGTGCTCAATCTCTTGTGCCATCTCAGCTCACTGGTCTGCTGTGTCTCTTATTGTTTCTCCTCTGTGTCTCTTTTTGTTGTGTTATCATGCTGCGCCAGCTCTCTGCTCAGGCCAGCTCTCCTGCATGGGCCAGCACTCTGCTTGGGCCAGCTCACTGTGCAGTTCAGCTCACCTTTACCAGGAGGCCCCAGGAATTGAACCCTGGACTTCCCATATGGTAGACGGGAGCCCAATCACTTCAGTCACATCTGCTTCCCAGGTTTTATATTTTGAAATGGTTGAAAAAAATCAAAAGAACAGTTCAGAACACCTGCAAATCACATGACATTCAAACTTCAGTCTCCAAAAGTAAAGTTTTATTGGAGTACAGGCATGCTCCTGTATTGTCCATGGCTGCTCTTGCTCCTCAATGACAGAGTTGTGACAGAGACCATATGGATCCACAAAGCCTGAAGTATTTTTTATCTGACCTCGTAGAGAAGTTCACTGACTCTTGCAATAAAGGACGGTTTTGTTGAGGATTTGTTCCTCCTGGTTGTATCTCTTGCAGTGAGAACAAGATACCTGTTCAACACCAAACAACTTCAGTTAGGGTAATCCACTCCAGAGCAGGACTGGCATCCGACTGAACATAGATCAGCTCACAGTCCTGACACAGACCCACGCTCGTAGCTAAGTTGGAACAATTTTACATTTATCACCTGATCCCTGTAGTTCTTAAGGTGAGAGGCTTCTCTTGAAGTGAACAGAAGGGTGGTGGTGGTGGTGGTATGTGTGTGTGAGTGAAGAGACAGGCACTTTGTGGATGGCGGTTTTGTAGAACTTACCAGCATCATTTCTTTCCATATTCCTGCATCTTTTAAAGCTATGATAATGAATATGTGACATTATTGGAGTTCAGCTTTTTACCTGTCTTAATACTCAGAGTTGTAAATTCTCTCAGTGAAATCCACAGCCCCGTGAAGACTGCTGAATAGTCTAGGATATTGCAGTGCTCTGTAGGAGGTCCTCTTACTAGCAATAAGCACATGGGCACTGGAGTCAGACTCCCTAAAGTTAAATTTTAGCTCAGTCAGTTGCTAGCTACACAGCATTGGGCATGCCACTTCATCCCTCCATTCCCCACTTTTCCCATTTATGAAATGAAAACAGCAGTAGTACTCGCCATAGGAATTCTCTAGGGCTTCAGTGAGACATGCAAAATAGGCCACAGGAAATGTCCAAAATACTAGCTATCATTGTTTCAAAATTGAAACGTGAGAACTTTTAGGTGGGATCTCTGTGCAAATGCTATTCATGATGAAACACTCCATCAGCACTTCTTCATTCATCCAAATGATATTTTTTATGTGGCCCAAAAAGCTAAGTGTCCCTCCTCCACATTCTCTACGCCTGCTTGTACTCGTATTTCATTACTTAACACAACATTCATGGAATTGACCTGGTAAGATGACCTATTCCTCGAATGAATCATAGCTTTTAGGACTTGAGTTAATTTTAGTCCTTTTTTATATCCAGATTCTAACACACAGATTTGAATGCAATAAACATTGGCTGAATTAAAACTGACATGATGATGTATTGTCAATTGTCAAAGAAATCAAAGCTTCTCAGAAAATTGCTGGCCATAATATCCAGGCATAAGACTCTTGCCCAGAGAGCCAACATTTAATTTGTACAAGTATTTATAGACATCTACTATATCCCAAATGCTCCAGTGATGCCAGAACACAGAGATGAAAAGCCATGTCCTTGAACTCAAGGAACTCATGGTCTAATGAAGTTTCAGAAAAACAAAGGAAATATTTGTAGGTCACTTTAGAGCCCACTCTGTTCTGGCCTGATGGGACTGGAAGACTGCAGATCTGAGCACACAAGGCCCTGGTTAAGTTAGAAGGGCCACCTTGACGTGGTAGACTTTCACAACTCACTAGAATGAAGTCTAGTAACTATTACAGTCATTTATATCACCTGACATCAAAGGAACTTGATCATTCACAAATCGGTAAGGCCCATGTTCCTGAAGCTGTGGCTCTCTCAGCAGGTCTAAGGTACGGTGTCATGGGGCTACATGGTATTGGCAGGAATTCTCAGGCCAAGGCAAGGGTGCTGGGTGGAGGTGGCTCTGGTGGTCTTCTCTCAATAACCATCAAGATAGTTTCCACAGTATTTCTCACAAGGCCAGTTCTTACCACAGTGGTACTGCTGAGCTGTGTGGCTCCATCATGGAGATCACCTGGCAGTACAAGGGCCCACTGACCAGGGAGTCCAGCTGGGGCATCGCAATATGTGAAAAGTAGGGCAACAGGAACTTGTTATTGGACTATTCTCAAAATACTCTAACAATGGTATCAATTTACTTGATAACTAGAAATCCACCATTAGTTTCACGAAAAAGAGAATGAGAATTAAAAAAGGAAAGAAGAAGGCAGGCTTGTGCATTTGGTCAAACACAAGAGTCTATCTTCAAATCACTTATAAATCTACTATTATATGCTTTGCTTAGAGATCTTGGTGACACAGACAATGCTAAAATGTGGAGATGATCAAGCCAAAGCATGATGCATAAGGAATAATCAATTTGTGAGTGTGTATGTGAAAATGTGTGTGACCAATAGTGCCCAATAGTGCTGTTGAACAGTATACTGAGAAAACCCAACCTTTCCTGAAGTACTAATAGGAGAGCAAACATTCATTCACTTCCCAAAGGTAAAAATAAAGGCATGAATGGGACCTGTGAAATTTCAAAGCACTTGACTCGGCTTCTGTTTTGAGATGTGTAGGTCATCTGTTTGGAGCTCCAGGAGGCCCAACTTTAATGTGAACTCAGAGTCATGGGCACCCTCATGAGAGTCCCCCATGTACCATGAGCCATCAGGTCTTTGAGTAATGTGCTTGAGGGGCTGGAGCAAGGCAGGTGGAAGGACGTTCTGGATACCCAATAACAGCTAAAAGAGAACTAGGCAAAACTTGTCTACAGTGGATTTAAAGAACAACAGTTTACTTAAAATGACATCTAATATTTAGAGACACATTTCCTGTTCTACAGATGCCATCAAGGTATAAACATAATGTAAGAATAATGCTTTAGGGACTCAAAGCATCATACAAATTATGTGATGAAATGTGACAAAATAGTCTATTATTGTTTGCTTCTTGGCGGAGTTCTTCTTTTGTTGAATGTTAGAATAAAGTGACATCAGTGTGTCACTTAGCAAATGGTCCTCTGCTTTCTGTGCCATCCAGGAGACAGTCTAGGTGATAGAGTGCAGCTCCAGCCTGATCTTGTTTATGCAAGCAGCCTCTCCCCCACCCATGTGCAATCCTCCAGTTCCTTTCTGTCCAGCAGCCTCTGCATGTTGTCATTGCTCAGTGTCTCACAATTCAGTTCATGTGCATCACAGTCAAGCCACACAGCTTTGCAGTTAAATTACCCACTTCTTAACGTCAGTTCCTTCTGTGGCTTTTCCTCCCCATTCTCCAGGTTCCCCCTTTTTCTCTGCAAGGTTGGTCCCTCAATGTTTCAGTCCTACATTTAAAGTTCAAGGTCCTGGGTTTTTGCAGCAAAATCCGAGTTTTTCTTTGCAGACCACATCTTGCACTTTCCTCTCTAATATCAGGTTACAAGAACATAAAGTTTGAGGAGCAGGCAGGGCCAAGAACTCCCAGGATACCCAAAAGCCAGAAGAAAGGGATTTTGCACAGATATGAGTTTACAACTGCCCAGAACTCCCAGGGTGCTGCCAGTCGGACCTAATACTCTTTCCTTCCCTGTTTTAGTTTGCTACAGCTGTTAGGAGCAAAACACCAGAAATGGGTTGGCTTTTATGATGGAGTTTCTTAAGGTAATCTTACAGTCTCAAGTCTGTGAAAATATCCAAATTAAGGTATTGTCAGAGATGGTGTCTTACCAGATTTGACTGCTGGATCTTGGACTCCTGCCATGTGGCAAGGCAAAAAGGTGAGGTTTCCAGGGCCTCTCTGCCCTCTCCTCCCGGCTCACCTTCTGTTTCAGTTTCGAGTTGTTCTATGGGCCTAGCCCCTTGGGGCCTCGTTGCTTCAGCTTCTCTGCCGATTCCACCCCCTGGTCTCTCTCTCAGCCTCTTGGGTTTCCCCTGGAGTCCTTTCTCACATGGCAGGGTAAAAATGTCAGTGCTCTTCCCTCTGTGTTTCTGCTTTCAGTTCTCCACTTACATAAGACTCTAGCAAGAGGACAGAGAGCCAACCTGAGTCACGCCGCATTGATGGACCAATCAAAGGCCCTAAGCAATCAAATCAAAAGTGATCTAACCAGAACTAGAACAAATGTACATCACTATTGTAAGGTGGTAAGGATGTGGAGAGGCACGGGGAAAAGTACGATTAATGTAATCTATGGACCATAGTTAACAGCAATACTGTAATATTCTGGCATCAATGCCCAAGATGTACTGTGTTAATAATAGGGGGGTATGGAAAAAATATACCAAATGTACATTGTAGACCACTGTTAGTGGTAATAGTCTGATATTATCTCATAACAGGTAACAAATGTTCCACAACAATGTAGTGTGCTGATGGAGAGGAATTATATGGTAATTCCACATATGTGCATGATTGTTTTATAAGTTCACAACTTCTCTAATAAAAATATATTTTTAAAAACCTGATCTAATCCAAGGTCTCTTAACTGAATTTAATGCAATCAATGAGTCCCATACCCACAGGAACGGATTAGTTCTAAGAACATGATCTTTCCTGGGATTCAGAAAACAAAACAAAACAAAAAAAACTTCTAACTACCACATTCCCTGTGCATGGATGGTTAACTATGGTTCCAAGCACATGAGAGAGTTTCCAATTGGTATGTGGTAGGAATGGCCCTGTATTTGGCATAGAGTTTCAGACAGCTGAATCCTTCCAAAATGTAGAGTTTTGTAGATTTGTATTGTTACATACTTTTTCATTAATCTCCTAATTGTAATTTTTTCCCATGGTTAATCCACAAAGCAGTTAATCCACTTCTGAATAGAAACGAAGAGTTGACTCCACTACAGGGGCCAGAAAAAGTAGTACTCACCTGAGGAAGAGGAGATGTGATCTCTAAAAGATGAAGCTGCCACATTATGCAGAATTTCTATTCATCTCCTCATAGAGAGAACTGGCACCCATGCATTTAAGTGCAGAATCATAATATCTGAATGAGTCCCTTTAAATTCTATGAATAACTTCTGAATAAGCATATGTAGTTTGTTGGTTTTAATGCATATTTAAATTGTGCTGACAGACAAAGTAAGATGAAACCTTGTTACTGTTTATTTCAGAATTCTTACAAAGTCAAGAGCTGAGTGCTGATATAAATGTAGCTCACACAGTATGCTCATTAATAGTACCCATATCCAGTACCCAGCAAATTAGTTCCTTGCAGTTTTGTGGTAAGTACTGTGGTGGGGGTGGGAGGTGGGAAGGAGGCGGTAGGTCAGCTCTTTTTTAAATTAAAAGTTTCTACAATGATTGGTGGTTTCCAAGTAAAATTTCAAGGATTCTAGAGATCATATTTTAATCATTTCTCAATGATGTCAAACTTTTGTAGTTCTTTGTCAGAGATGGGAGTTAATGAAAATGATGAATAAAAATGTATAGTTTCACTTTGTAAGCATAGAAAGCACAAATAATATTCTACATGTTCAGTTGTGCAAGAAACTTAACATGTCTTTAGTTTTCAAACTCTGAACCTGGGAGTGGATGTTGCTCAAACTGTTGAGCACCTGCCTCTCACACGGGAGATCCTGGGTATGGTTCCTGGTGTGTGCTAAAGAAAACAAACGAACAACAAGCAGACAATGAGGAGACTACAAGCAAAAAACAAATGAGCAGACAACAAGAAAAAAAAAGCAAACAACAATCAGAAACAAAAGAAGCAAACAGATGAGGGAGCCAACTCGGGGAAAAAAAAGAATTCTGAATTCTCTCATCCAACTGATCTGGCAGAAAATCCCACCCCAGGTGTAGCATCCTCCCTGCTCACCAATGTAGTTTAAGATCCTACGCGCCCCAGGCAGAGAAGAACATCAAGGGAGGCCTTTGGTTTCCCGCCTACACTGGCTATTTAAATGTTCAATATGAATTTTTTTGCGGTCACCCCTCGGGCTGAAGTGTGGTTTGGCGCGGTAGGCCTATTCCAAACCGCTGCCCTCATAATAGGGTGGTTGGTCGGACTCACCGCCACCCCTGAAGGAAGCTCGGCATGGGCGCAGAGTGCCCTCGGGTCTCCCCTTCTCGGCAGCCATGCTTCTGCGGCCGCCCCTCCTCCCGGATGGCGCCACACGATGCCTGTGGGGCGGCACCCTTCTTCCTTCTCCCTGCGCAGGCACAGGGCGGAAAATTCCAGTCTGCCCTTTTCCCCTCCCCCGACAGCAGCAACAGCCAGGCGTGGGCGGAAAAATCCAGTCTGCCCTTTTCCCTCCCCCCGACAGCAGCAACAGCCAGGCGTTGGCGGAAAACTCCAGTCTGCCCTCTACCCCAGCAACAGCAGCCACCAATCACTAAACCCTGCCACTTCCCCCAGCAACAGCAACAGCCAATCCCTAATCACCACCCCTCCCCTGTCCAGTACCACCCACTGACCTTTCTCCAGCAACCAATCAGAACAGGGCGTGGCTTCGACCAATCAGCCTTCCCCAGCCCCTATAAAACTTTTGCCTCTCCCTCAATAAAGTGGACTTGCGTGTTTACCTTGTCTCCGCAGTAGTTCTTCTGCCGTGCGCCCTCCAGTCCTGAGAGCCCCCGACAAGGGCCTGGCCTCCCTTGTCCCCAGTTTGTCACCTGCTTCTCCGGGTGACCCCCTCGTCGTCAGCTTCGCTGGGCGACCCTGTCAGCCGAACCACGCAACCCCTGTGAGACCGACCCCTCGTCTGCTGCCGGACCGACCCCTTGTCCCAAGTGGGACTGACCCCTCGTCCCAAGCGGGACCGACCCCTTGTCCGCAGCCAGACCCCACCTCTACCAACCGAGCAAACCGTCGCATTTGTTGTTTGGCGAACACATTCTTTGTCCAAGCCTCACGGTTTCTTAAAGACAAATAGCTTAACTTCTTCTCTGTTAAGGTTGAGCCAAGAATCTTTGTCAAGTTTGGAGTCTTTGTCTAGGGGAAACATTCAACCCAAGGTCTTTCTATAATATCTTCCAGGAGTAGCTGTGAAGGAGCTATGGGTGGACCATGCCATCTTCCTTACAGTCTTGAGGAATCTCTCTCCAACTTCTCTTCTTAAAGCTTTGTGTCAGTTTTAGTTGCATTTGCCTTCAATTGACCGTATACAAGTAATAGGTTTATTTGCCCAATGGAACAAAGAAATCTAGAGGGTAGGCAAATGAGGGCTAGTGCGATGGACAATAACATTATCAAGAACCTGGGCTCTTTTTATCTTTCTGATCTGCTACCTTTGTTGCTTTCATTCTCAGGGTCTCAAAACAGCTGTCATACCTTCGGCCATCATATGCAGCATTTAAGGGGTAAAAAAATCAATAACTGCATGTCAAGTGTTCAGTAACTGGGTTGAATTATTCCAGTAAAGACATTACATCTCGGACAGCAGCGACAATTGGAGTCACCACCTGACTGAATTTACAATAGTCCACAGTCATTCTCCAAATTTTATCTGACTTCTGCATGAGTTAAATGAGGATGTCATAGGAATCACCACTTCTATTTCTTTTAAGACTTTGAGAGTGCTATTAATCTCTGTGTGTCCCCCCAGGGATACAGTATTGCTTCTGTTTTACTTTCTTGGTAGGATGGGGAAGTTTCATGGGCTTCCTCTTAGCCCTTCTTACTATTATGGCCCTCACTATTATGGCCAGAGATCCAATAAAGACTTTCTGATGGTTGAGAAATATGCCTATTCTCACCACACATTCAGGAACTGGGGTGGATAACCACACTATGGTCTGCAGAACAATTCAGCTTACTGTGAGTCAGAGTTGAGCTAAGACGTCTTCTGTCACCTGATTACTGTAAGCCTACACTTTGACTATGGACACAGTGGCATTTTGGGACCCCAGGAATTGGCATCAAATCAGAGCCAGTATCTAGTAATTCCTGAAAGTTCTGAGTATTTCCTTTTCCCTAGTGCACAGTCACTTTAGTAAATGACAGCAAGTTTCTTTGCTTGTAAGAAGATTTATGGTATGTACTTATGGCAATGGTACAAGATCCTTATTCAAAGGGATCCAATCTCTTCCTTAGTCAAGGGGCTATGGATCTATGAATTGAGTTAGTTCTGCAAACTTGGAGAAAGGCTATGACTGAGCGCTGTGGCATCTCAATTAACTTTTGGGGTACAAGACTTGGATTTTTTCCTGTTAGGTAGATGAAGCAATAACCTAGTAGGCTGCCCATCAATTCCCTTCCTCGGGACTTTGTGACAATTAGTTATCTCCAAAGATCTTTGTGGACCAAAGCATTCTGATTACTAGTAGGTCCCTGAAGCCCTTTGTGGAAGATGTGCTCATTTTTTCTTTGGCAGTTGCTATTCTTGGATCCCATCATCTTCATTGAAATCAGGGAACCCATCCTCTACAGTTATACCTAGCCTTCAAAGAACAACCACACAACTTTTCAAGGATGCATGTACTCCCCCATACTAATATATTCCTCATTTTTAGTGAAGGAAGTGTCTTGACTTTCTCACAGAACATATTTGGGGGTGGGTGTGCATGATAAATCAAATCCAACATTCCTTTCTCTCTACAGCTTTGAATTCACTCCTCCACATCATGATAGGGCAGCTCTAACACCTCAAGATTGTCAACTGTAGGCTACTATTGAGTCCATGTTTCTAACACCGAATAAGGTGTTAGAGCTACTTCCAGTTGCACAGTTAACCTAAAATTTCTGTAATCTCTTAAGTTAACTCACATCAATTAATTTGGCCTGATCCAGTGCGATATTTCATCCTTCTTGGTCATACACCCTTATAGCTCATTCCCACACATATTCTCCATTCATGCTCATTTATGGTTTCAAATTCTTGCAAATCTTTTGTTGTATAATCTATTTCTTCTTGGGTCATAGTGTGTACCTGTCTTATCTGGAGCATGTGGAGATTTGACCCTAGTTATGGATCTAATGGCAAAAGAAGGTGTGTGTTCTCTAATTTCACATGTCAGTTTGGACAGGTTATGGTGTCCAGCTGTTTGGTCAAGCAAGCATTTGCATCATTTTTACTTTGAGGATAATTCACAGATGGATTTGCATCCATAATCAGTTGATTGCATCTACAGCTGCTTGCATCTATAAGCAACAAAGGAAATTGTCCTGGGCAATATGGGGAGTTTCTTCATCCAATCTGTTGAAGGTTTTGAAAGTCAGAACTGAGGATTTCAGGGGTCAGAAAAGAATTTTTGCTTCACCTTCAGCCAGTCAGCTTTTTCTGGGTAACTCAGATTTAACTTCAGCATCATCTTTATCAGACTTTATAACTTGTGACCTACCCTATAGAATTTGGGCCCCAGTCTCATGAGTCAATTCCATATAATGAGCCATATGTGTGTGTGTGTGTGTGTGTGTGTGAATGCATGTGTGTATATATATGTGTGTATATATATGTGTGTGTGTGTATATATATATACGTTTTTTGTTTACCCCAAGAACCCTGACTAATATAGGGTGCTTGCACTGGATTTTGAGAAGAATAAACATCCTGTTTCATCTGCCTAAGGTAAGATTTTCACCTGATTTTAGGTAAAGGAAAGCTAGTTTTCTCCAACATCAAAAAGCCATCTACTACTATTGATAAGGGACGTTCAAGGGACTTGGGGGATCAAGACCGACAGTTTCATCTGGGTCTAACCAGATGTCCCTATTTCAAATTTCAAGGCCTCATTCTTTCCCATTAGATACCCTAAATTTCACATGAGATACTTGCTGACACTGTGAATTCAATGGTTGTAATTTGCTAAACTGCACAATTAAATTTAATGTGCGATTTTCAGCAATATTAGTCCTGTGGTTACAGGAACTAAGTAATTCTTCAAGGATATTATGGAAGTTTGTGATTGCAGCTGGTAGTCAGTGGATCTGAGTTTGTGATTTTCTTTCTGTATATGCTCAAGTACACTGAAAAAAATCCATTTCACATCACAGTCTTTATAGTCATCAATACTGCCATTATGGCTAGGTGCAGCAGCCACTTAGGCTCCCAAGGCACTTGCTTTAGGTGACACTCCATTAGAGTCAAACATAGGTGTTAGGTTGCTAACTTTTTTAAAAATTTGTAATTTTTTAATAAAGTGTGAGTTTACATAACAATCATGCATAACATGCAGAATTCCCATACATTACCCCTCCGCCAGTACCTAGCATTGTTGTGGAACATTTGTTACTGATTATTACTAACTATGGTCCATAGTGCGCATTTGGTATTTTTTTTTCCATACACCACCTATTATTAACACCATTTATTAGTATTGTACATTTGTTGTAATTCATGAGAGAATACTCTCACGTTAGTACTGTTAACCACAGTCCATCATCCACCACACAGTCACTGTGTTATACAGTCCCATGCCTTGTACAATCCATACAAAGTGTATACTCAGTGGCTCTCACTTTCATCACAGAGTCGTGAAGTCACTGCCTCAGTAAATTTTTAGACATTTTCCTTAGTCCAAAAGAAAAAAATCTCATACCCTCCTATTATTGACCTTTACTGATATAGTATAGTACCTTCTTTGACATTGATAAAATAATATTACAATATTGCTGCTAACTATAGTCCATAAGCTGTATTAATTGCATTTTTCCCATGCATCACCTTATTCTTACCACCTTATAATAGCGACGTACATTTGTTCTAGTTCATAGAGGAACATTCTTGTATTTGTACTGTTATACACAATTCTCATCCACCACTGGTTCACTATGTTATTCAGTCCCTGGATTGTTCCCTAACTTTCTTTTAATTGACATTTACATCCCTAGACTACCTCTTCCAGCCATAATCACAATTATACACCAGCCTTGTTGGTTTTGCTCGCTATGATGTGTTACCATCATCCCTCTCTATTTCCACACTTATGCAGTCAAGCTAGTTAAAAATTCTATACACTTTAAGTATCTGTACTCCTTGTCAGCCCTCATCCTAGTTTCTAGTAACCTATACTCTAGATTTTAACTCAATGTGTTTATTCTTCATATTTAGTCCTTATTAGTGAGCCACAGAATATTTTTTCTTTTGTATCTGGCTTACATCACTGAGCATAATGTCCTCAAGATTCATCCATGTTGTCATTATATGTCCTAATTTCATTTCTCCTTACAGCAGCAATATTCCATTTATGCATATACCATATATTGTTTATCCTTTCATTGGTTGATGGGCACTTTTGGCAACTGTGAATAATGCCATTATGAACATCAGTGTGCAAATGTCTGTTCATGTTTCTGTTTTCAGTTCTTTTGGATATATTCCTAGTAGAGGGATTGCTGGATCATGCGGCAGTTCTATATTTAGCTTCCTGAGGAACTGTCAAATGTCTTCCACAGAGGTTGCACCATTTTACAATCCCACCAACAGTGAAAGAGTGTTCCTATTTCTCCACATCCTCTCCAGCACTTAGTATTTTGTTGTTATTTTTAAAAAATAGTAGCCATTCTATGAGGTGTGAGATGATAGCTCATTGTAGTTTTTTTTTTTAATTTGCATTTCCCTAATAGCTAGTGATGTTGAACATTTTTTCACGTGCTTTTTTGCCATTTATATTTCCTCTTTGGAAAAATGTCTAAGTCTTTCACCCATATTTTAATTGATTACTTGCCCTTTTATCATTGAGTTGTAAGATCTCTTTACATAGCATGGAAATCAAACCTTTATATGGTATGTAGTTTTCAAATATATACTCTCAATTAATAGGTTACCTTTTCACCTTCTTGACACAGTGCTTTCAAGCATAAAAGTGTTTAAGTTAGGGAAGCAGATGTGGCTCAACTGATAGAGAATCTGTCTACCATATGGGAGGGTCCAGAGTTTGATACCCAGGGCCTCCTGACCCATGTAGTGAGCTAGCCCATGCTCAATGCTGATGCATGCAAGGAGTGCTATGCCATGCAGGGGCACCCCCACGTGGGGATGCTCCACACTTAAGGAGCGCACCCTGCAAGGAGAGCTGCCCCATGTGAAAAAAGTGCAGCCTGCCCAGGAGTGACACCACACACATGGAGACCTGATGCAGCAAGATGATGCAATAAAAAAGAGATGCAGTTTCCCGGTGCTGCTAAAGGTGCAAGTGGACACAGAAGAACACACAGCGAGTGGACACAGAGAGCATTCATTGTGGAGGGAGAGGGGGAGACAGGGAGAAATAAATAAAATAAATCTTTTAAAAAAGTATTTATGTTTGAGGTGGTCCCATTTATCCATTTTTTTTCTTTCATTGTTTATGCTTTGCGTATAAGGTTTAAGAAACTACCACCTACCACCAGGTCTTGAAGATGTACCCCTGTGTTTTCTTCTAGAATTTGTATGGTTCTAGCTTTTATATTTAAGTTTTTGTAACTTGATTAATTATGATGCCACTGCATGCCATGGGTTAGTATCATATTTCCCTTGGCAAGTATTTCAGAACTGCACTCAAGCCCAAGGACATGACCAAATGAATTTAAAAATGTCATCTTTTCAGGTCTATCTTTTGGGACTACTCCTGGAATTAATTCCAAATCAGTCAGAGTCCAATCAGATGACAGAAACCATATAGTAATTTGAACAATGAAATTTTAATATTAAGAATTATTAACAGGGGATTGGAGTAAGGGGGGATTGTTTAATCAGAGGTAATAAGATTGCTAAAGAATACAGGAATGGCATCTATAAATATCAGTGGCAACCTATAGAACTGAGATGGAGTGTCCAAGGAAGAGACCCCCTTCACAGAACTGACAACCAGACCTCATTGAAGAGGGTGCAGATGACGTTCAGTGAATGGCAGAGATTTCATTGAGATGCTGCACACTAGGACTCACAGCAAAGCAACGCTAGGTGGTTCTGGGATAGGCCCTCTAAAGAAAGAAGTCTAGGCAGTGTCATTTATTGAGAAATCATTCTGTGAAGTGCCTGGGGAAGCTAGCTTTCAATGGGGAGGTTCTGGCATTCCACTCTGAAGTCATCCAATAGGGCGAGGGGGTGAGAGTGGGAGGGATGAGGATAGTGAGTGCCAAGAAAAGCTGCCTGCAGGAATGTGATGTGTGCTCCCGGTCATCACATACTGCTGATCATTGCATAGTGCAGGGGCTAAGTGCTGCTGAAGACATGTGCTGCATGCCAGGCACTACAGAAGTTGTGTGCTATAGGAACTGGATGCCGTAAAAAAATGCATGTTGCCTGAGCCTGGAGTGAGAAGGGCACCGAAACCCGGGAGAGAAACTCCTTTCTGTTCCAGTGTCTCTCCAGTGTCTTCTACTGATAAAGGTTACCACTGTGCCGATAGCAAGGGAGAAATATTGACAAGGTCCTACTCTGTTTTTGTAAACAGACAATGAAAGGCAAATTTGAAATTTAGATGTAGTACAGTAATAACTGGCACACAGGCACACAGGCTGGCAGGCAAGAATATTAACCAATGGTCCCATAGAAGACTCTATCAGGAGGATGGGGAAGTATGGCTAGGGCAACCGGCTCGACGCAAGGCTCATTTTTTCCTGGTGAGGGTGAGTTGTTGGTTCTGGCATAGAGTAAAGCTGCAGCCAGAATTTTCTATCCACCCATATACTCTTGGTTGAGTAATTAATCACTAGACTAAGGGTTCTGCTCTTGACTGTACAGGAATCTGTACCAGCAAGTGTATCACTGCTTAAGGCATGAATGTTTTGTAGCACGGTGCAGACCCCATCATCAGCATTGACACGCCCTGTGGCGGTGAGAAGTAATGACATTAGAAGCCTTTCTTTAGAAGAATTTCCAAGTCTCCATGCTCTTCTTTTGGAAACTGTTCTGATTCCTTTGGACTGAGTAAGTCCCTTGAGCAAATCAAAGTCAGGGAAGCCTCAAGAGAGACATACCAATTTCCTTTTCAAAGGGTATGTGGGATCCTCAGCAATTATTTGGGAAAATGAAAAGGTTTTTGTACTGCAAATTAAAGTGAGCTACACCAATTACCAAGGAAAGAACATGGTGTGTCAGATTCTTTCTCACACAGCACTGCAATACCATCACAGGCATTTCTTGCTCACCACAGCTCTGTGCTGGACACTTGGAGAAGATCATTTCTTATATCTATCACTTCAGACAACCAATCTGCTGTCACCTAAATTGATGTTAAGATATCTGGTAAACCACGACTTTGTTGTAAAAATATTACCCAGAAGCAAGACGTTAGATCAAGAGGAAGCTGAAGATGACTGAGTGAGACCTGGGATGGGTTGTTGGGGAATAGCATTTTCCATCTCTCAATATATTAACCCCTATTTTACCTGAAACTGATGGAAAAATGTCTCATCAGAGATAGGGAGACTGATAACGAGACAGCAATAGGTGGTTATCATAGAAAGACAGTGGGTGCCTTGGAAGCAAGGGTTAGCCACATTTAATGGGGGTAACTGATGAGAAAGTTGAGAAGGAAATTATATTTGTTGAATATCTATCATGCAGTCACTTTGATAGGCTCTTTATAAACTTCATTTATTTGTTTTTCATTTACATCAATACTATTATGCCCATTCTGGAGACAAAAAAGTTTGATGAATAGATGTTAAGTGATTTATTTGTGGTCATATGCCTAGGAAAAAGAAAACTTTCGAACCAGATTTGTCTAGTTTCAAAGGTGGGACTGCTTTATGCAACACCTGAGAAGGCAGTGCTACAGAGCAAAACAAGGGAGGGTCTGGGAGCCAGTGATAGGAGGAGGTTTAGACAGTGTAAGGGTAGGCTAAAATGTTACAACAAATGTACTCCCAAACATGTAACAGCTCAAACACAGTCCAGGTTTATATCTTTCTCACATCGTAGCTCAAGGTGGATATTCCTTGTCAGCTACAGCTTGTCTACATGTGTTGATTTCAGGGCCAATATCTCTTCCATCCATAACTCAGTGAAAGAAGAAAGAGAGAACGGAGAAAATGCGCTTGTTTTTTCAAAAAGACTTTGCCTGGCAGGGGTATGTGGCAGTTTCGTAAATATTCATTTTGGGAGAACTAGTTACATGGTCGGAGCTAGGTTTGAGTGGCTTAGCTGGACAGCCACTAGGTTACTGGATTTTGTCTAGGTTCTTGATTTAATTGCAAGAAATAAGTTTCAAGAGTAAGACATGTTGATTAGGCCAGTAATTTATTAAGGTAGGAAGGGAATAGAAATGGAAGAAAATATCATGGGTCCCAGGTAGAGAGGAATGAGCTGAAGAGTGATAAAGAGGGCCCATTTACAGATTACAATTCCCCATTCAGATTATAAATCCCCAGTTTGCTTGCATATTGATCCAGGTGGGGGTGAAGAAGGCCAGAAGAGAGCACGGACAGACGCTGGGAGGGGCTTCTCCAGACAAGGTGAAGGCAAGAGAGAGCAAAAGGCTTTTGCACTTGCTTTATAAACCATTAATTATTCCACCCCTTTGCTAATGGCAGGGGAAGGGGAGGAGTTCCAGCTGTTTGCTGCTTTGATCAATTACCCCACCCATCAATGCCCCAGGAAGGCCCAAGAATAAAGTCCTTGGGGAAATTTCCGGGGCTTCTCCTGGCTTCTGGAAGAAATCTTGTTCCAAATGGGATTTCTTGTGAGGGTCTTCCAGCAGCCATCCTGGGGCCACGTGTTAATGGCGGCGTTTTTTCTGCCAGGTTCCAGATCTGTCTATTGATTCCCTATCTAGCCTGCTTCAACTACAGTGTCAGTATCACAATGCTTGCCCCTGTTTCTGGAGTTTAGGGACAAGACTACAGTTCAGGGGATGGAGACTGCTGAGGCTGGGTCCCAGCCTTGGCATCAGGAAAGCAATTGTACATGGACACATGCACGGACACAGAAAAACAGAAAGAAAGCCAAAAGATCTGGGAAAAAAAGGCATTTTAACACCCATACATATATACATTTTGTCATTTCCAGAAATTTATTTTATGATTTAGTATTACTTTGGTTTTGAACTTCATATTGGAAGGAAGAGAAGAAAGTCTTTGATGTAGAGAGTGTTTAAGGTCTTGAAAAACTATTGCCTGGCGCAGTGGTTAGGGCATCCGTCTACCACATGGGAGGTCCACGGTTCAAACCCCGGGCCTCCTTGACCCGTGTGGAGCTGGCCCATGCGCAGTGCTGATGCGTGCAAGGAGTGCCCTGCCATGCAGGGGTGTCCCCCTTGTTGGGGAGCCCCACGCGCAAGGAGTGCGCCCCATAAGGAGAGCCGCTCAGCGTGAAAGAAAGTGCAGCCAGCTCAGGAATGGTGCCACACACACGGGGAGCTGACACAGCAAGATGACGCAACAAAAAGAAACAACAGATTCCCATGCAGCTAAAACAACAGAAGCGGACAAAGAAGAAGACGCAGCAAATAGACACAGAGAAGAGACAACCGGGGTGGGGGGGGAAGGGGAGAGAAATAAATAAATCTTTTAAAAAATAAAAATAAATAAATAAATAAATAAAAACTATTGAGCCTGATGGGATCTCTTGGATATCAAGACAGACCCAGACCCTTGGAATACAGACATGGCCTGCTTCCTGGAGTGGGGGTAGGAGGTGTTGGTCTCGGGAAGGGGGTGGCGCTAAGCCACCAGCAGGGCCTGGGGTGAAGGCAGGAGCAGCGCCCTGGACTGGCAGGCCCTGGGGTCGAATGGCCCTGACTTGGAGTTTCTGTGTCCTCTGAGAAGGGCCCAGCTGGTTTCCCAGCCTGAGAAGAGCTGGCCGTTCTTAATGGATTGAACAGGGGTCTCCACCTGAGAGGAGAGGGACATGCGGAGCCAGGAGCACGTGGGACCACACACAGCAGCTGCTCCCTTTGGATGGTTAAGAGCTGAGCTGCAGTGAGGGGCTGAGGAGGAAAGTGTGCTGTACTTGGGGAAGGGAGAACATGGCTATGAATTATTCGTGTTTAGGGTTATTTTGGATACATATTTCACCTTTTTAGGGAGAAATCAGCCCAGAATTATTAATGACAAAAAAAAAAAAAGCACTGCTTTCTCTGTTGAAGGCCAACTCCTCTGTGCTGGCTAGCCACCGCAGACCAACGTTATAACTAAGGGACAAACGTCCAGTGCAGTAGGAATGAGAGAGAAAGATCTGGCTAAAGGAGGAGTAAGAGAAAGGAATTTCTTCCGGAGTAATACTCTATGCAGTCGTGAGCTGTGAGGTGAAGCCCTGAGTCTCATTCTCTAATTTACAGCTTGGCTACCCTCACCTGCACAGGGAGCTGAGGGAGCGGCTTCTGGAGATCGCCAGTGTGGCAGAAGCATCCCAGGAGAGCTGGAGGCCCAGTTTTCTGTTTTTTTTTCTAGCCTAGATCCTTTAAGGTAGCCACAGCTTCACCCCCTGGGTGTAGCCTCAAAGTCCCTATGGGTGAGCCATCTTCTGGATCAGAGTCATTCCCGACTGCTGGCTCTACTCGTCCCTCAGGCATGAGTGAGAGCGTGGGGGGCAGCGAGGCAGCTGGCTGCGCAGTCTGAATTCTGCCACTCAAGGGACACAATCTAGGGACAGCTGCCCAGACCCCAGTGTATCATATCATACCATACGCATGTTGCATCGCTTCGAACCATAGATTTAATTCCAAACTTGACGTTTGAGCCGCAGCCTATAAAATATTTACATTGTTTTTCTAAATATATATTATTTACTGTACAGTCTATAAAATATTTACATAGGAACTTTCTTCTAAAGGTACTGTATTTTGAATATTATTTCTATGCCACTGTACACGGGACTGTGTACATTGGTTGCCTGGCAGTCAGGAGACCTGAGTTCTGGTTCTAGCTTTTAAGTACCTGACTGGGTGACCTTGGGTAAGACAATTTACTTCTCTGATTTTTCTTATGTGTGATATAACACATGTGATATATGTGCTATAATTGGGTGGGACCTTGGGATATTCAAGATCCCCTTCAGCTCTAATACCGTATGATTCATTCTCGCCAGGCAGTGTCACCTGAAGCCATCCTTCAGCACACTTCCAAAGACACTCCTGCTATTGTTTCATTACAGCACCCAACAGAGCACCCTGCCAAATGGAAGGAAGGCATTCCAGGGTTGAGGAGAGCAGAGCTTGATCTCTAAATTACAACAAGAATAGAAAGGCACGAATACAAAGAGGCTTAGAAGTAAACAAGGGTTAAGAATATGGTCTTTGGAGAAGGACGTATGGGGATGAGTGGAGTTTTGTAGCTCACTGTCATGGGGAATCTTTTTTTTTAAACTCTGCACCTTAATTTATTTTTATGCAAAATGAGGAGATCATTATTAAGTACTCCCCGGTGTTCTTCTGAAAATTTATTCAGTTAGAAATGTGAAGTGCATCTTATATTTGATATGGTATATGATAAGGACTCAGTAAGCATTAACTATTATTTTTATTTTATTTTATTTATCAAAAACTATTATTTTATTTTATTTTATTTATCAAAAAGTCATATATCAAATTTGCTGCAAATCTTCCTTGTATATCACTTCAAACATGCCTATCAAATTTTCCCAAAAGAAGCCCTTCTGAATTCCATATATTTTAAAAAGGTATTTCCTTACCCTCTAATTTTTTGTCATACAAATAAATCATAGTTGTGGAGAAAAAGGTAAGAATTTTATGGAATAGATTTTTTGCCTATATCATTTGAAATATGATTGTGATTAAACTGTTTAATTGCAAATTCTAGGAAGATTAGAACCACATAGTGAATAAGTATGCCTTCTAATGTAAGGAGCCTGTCTTGGTCTGCCTGGGACTGTCCTCCTTTATGCCTGCTGTCCTTGAGTTATTATTAAAAGTGTACACTTTACTCTCAGAAGTGTTCCAGTTCAGACAATAAGTTATATGGTTACACTATTTAGAGTAAATTAAATATTGGATTGAGGTTTATTCTATAAAAAGCTATTTGAGGGTGGCGGACTTGGCCCAGTGGTTAAGGCATCTGTCTACCACATGGGAGGTCCGCGGTTCAAACCCCGGGCCTCCTTGACCCATGTGGAGCTGGCCCATGTGCAGTGCTGATGCACGCAAGGAGTGCCGTGCCACGCAGGGGTGTCCCCTGCATAGAGGAGCAAGGAGTATGCCCCATAAGGAGAGCCGCCCAGCGAGAAAGAAAGTACAGCCTGCCCAGGAATGGCACCACACACACAGAGAGCTGACACAACAAGATGACGCAGATTCCCGTGCTGCTGAAAACAACAGAAGCGGACAAAGAAGACGCAGCAAATAGACACAGAGAACAGACAGCCGGGGGTGGGGGGAAGGGGTGAGAAATAAATAAATAAATCTTAAAAAAAAAAAAAAACTATTTGAGAAACTATTTTTGTGAAAAAGTCAAATTTGACATACATCATTTCAATTTCAATCATTTCCCTGGGTGTCTAACTCTTGTATGTGTAAGTATGGTGTTCAATGGACTTGAATCTACCAAAGATGGCTATTCAGAACTTTCCACAAGAAGAGATGAGGCAGATATGTCCCAAGTCTTAAGGTCAAACTGGAATTGTAATTTGGGGAAAAGAGTGATGAAACCTCTTGACAATATTATTAAGTCTGATTCTTCAATTATTGATTCATTCATTCCCATTATACTGAACAGGGGGTCACAATAAGAAACAAGATAGACATTGTTCACCCGTGCTTCTGTGGCGCTTTTATTTTACTAAAGGACATAAATGAAACGTAGGTAAACAGATCAGATAATTTAAAATTTTGAAAAGTTTAATAAAGGAAGAATGAAGGGGTTAAGGTAGGAAGTAACAGAATCATGCAGGGGAAATGTTCTTTAGATAGGATTTTTGGAGAAGCCGTCTCTGAGGATATGACATTTAAGTGTGAAGGAGTAAAAAAAGGAAGTCTTACAGGTAGAAAATACTACTGCATGTGAATACTCTGAATCAAGAAAGAACTTGGTGAATTTGGGGGAACCAAGAGAAGATTGGTGTGGCTAGAAGATACTGAGCAAGGGGAGAACCTGGTGTGAGACGAGGTAGGAGAGATGGGCATTGACTTGATCATACAGGGTCCAGTAGTATGTGGTAAAGACACTTGATTTGATTCCAGATGAAACAGAATGCCATTAAAGAGTTTCAAGTGATGGCATGGCATGATCTGATACATGTTTAATTTCTATATGATTTATGTTATAATTTCTTTCCTGCTGTGTGGAGAATGAATTGAGTTGTGGGGTGGAGGAGTAGGGTTGGGAAGTGGAGTATGGAGAAGGGGCAAAAGTGGAAGTATAGAGACCACTTGGGAGGTATTGTAATGGGCCAGGTGAAAGATGATGGCATTTTAGAATGGAATGGTGGGGGGCGAGGGGAACGACAGAGAAATTACTGACATTTTTTAGATCAACTTAAAAGGATTTGCAGATAGACTGGATTTGGGGGATATAGAGAAGTGGAGAATCAGGAATGACCCCAGGGAGGTGGATGTGACTCAGACAGTTGGGCACACTCTTACCATACGGGAGGTTCTGAGTTCGGTTCCCAGTCCTCCTAAAGAAGACAAGCAAGACAGCAAGCTGATGCAAGAAGGTGATACAACAAGATGACTCAGTGAGATGATGTAGTGAAGAGACACAGTGAGGAAATACAATGAGAGACACAACAAGCAGGGAGTAGAGGTGGTTCAAGTGATAGGGTGCCTCTCTCCACTTGGGAGGTCCTGGCTTCAGTTCTTGGTGCCTCCTAAAGAGAAGACAAATGTACAACAAACAGACACAGAGAGCAGAAAGCAAGCCCAAATAATGGTGGGGGTGAGGTAGGGAGGGGAGGAAAGAAACAAAACAAATCTTTAAAAAAAAATGACCCCATTAGAGCTGATGTGATTTAAACGGTTGAACACCTGCTTCCCACATGGCATCAGTCCCCAGTGCCTCCTAAAAACAAAACAACAAGCAAACAAATGAAAAAAAAACAATCCAGGGGAGCTGATGTGGCTCAGTGATTAAGTGCTGGCTTCCCACATATAGGTTCAATCCCTGGCCCTGGTACCTCAAAAAGAAAGAAAGAAAAGAAAAAAAAGAATGACCTCATAGTTTTTGCTCCAGGTGCTGGATATATAGGGAAGACTTTTGGATGTGGAAAGGCAGACTTGGGGACAGAAATCAAGCTATTTCGAAATGTTAAATTTGAAATGTTTCTGAGATAGCCAAGTAAAGAATGTGGCATAGGCAGTTGAATATGCAAATATGGATCTCAGAGAAGAAGAATGAGATGCAATTATAAATTTGGGACACATCAGAATATCCGGAATGAACAATGGGAATAATGAGATCACCTAGGGAGAGAATATAGACAGAGAAAGAGAGGATGAAGGAAGGAAGGGAGGGGGAGGAAGGGATGGAGGGTAGGATTGAGCCCTGGGGAGTACTGGCATGTGAAATTGAGAGGGGAAATGGAGACTATATCAGTCATACAGAGGGGTACTGATGCAAAATACCAGAAATATGTTGGCTTTTATGAAGGGTATTTATTTGGTGTAGAAGCTTACAGTTACCAGGAAATAAAGTGTAAGTAACTTCCCTCACCAAAGCCTGTTGCCATGTTAGAGTAAGATGGCTGCCAATGCCTGCAAAGTTTCAGGCTTCCTCTTCCTCTTAAAGCTCTGTGGTCCCAGCATCTTCCTATATCAGCTGTAGGCTGGGGTAAGCCTCATCTCTCCTGGGGCTTGTTTCTCTCCAGGCTCAGTTACTCTGGTCTTTCCATAAGGTTAAATGTAGACTATCAGGCTCTCTCTCTTCCTGGGGCCTGTGCCATGTCTATGGCATCATCTCTATTCCTCTGCATTCTTCTCTGTGTGTTTACTTCCTGGGGTTCCAGCATCAAAAAACTCCAACTTTGTCCTCTGTGGGGACATTTTCTCTATGAGTCCCTGCCCCTTTGGGGCAGTGTCCTACTGACATGGCCCAATCAAAGCCTTAAGCATTATTTAATCAAGTAAAAGGGAAACCTCTGAATTTAATACAATCAAATATGCCCAAAGGAAAAGACCAGTTTACAAACATAATCAAATATCTATTTTTGGAATTCATAAACAATATCAAACCACTACAGAGCCAACAGAGGAGAAAAAGACAGGTGAAGAAAACGAAGAGAGAGTGTTGTAGCAAAAGCCAAGAGAAGAGAGTATTCCAGGAAAGAGTGGTCAAATTGATTGAGCAAACAGATAAATTTGAACAGAAAAATGTCCGTTGGATTAGGTGACTTGGATGGAGATATTTGGTGCCTGGACATGAGCAGTTGAATCGTTGTTTTTGATATTGGAAATGGTGTGCTGAGATATAGTATTCTGCATGGATTTGCTTATATTCAGACAGAAAGACATCTAAATATTAAAAATACAAGCAAATGACCTGAAAATTGATGATACACTCTTGGGTTGACTCATAACGGCCTCACCTCTGAAGATCCCTGGGATCTTGGCAGCAGGTCTATGGGGGAAGGAGGTTGGAGGTGGAGAACCCTCGGGTGGGCAGGGTAGTTGTGCCTGTGTATACACAGTTTACCCTGTGCTGGCTCAACACAGAGTAAAATGTACAGAAATGTTTATGGAGAGGCTTAAAAAATAACACCGCAGTTCAAGTTTCCTTCTCAGTTGCTTTGACAGAGACAGTGTCAAGTCTGAAGGACATAGAGCAACTCCTGAGAGCCCAACAGAGTTTCCTCTCAGAAATAATACATGAAATGATATAATCCTCTCTATTACTGTGGAGTAAGCAGGAATGTTACAGAGCAGGAACATGTCCAAACATAATTCAATCCATCACAAGCACCACAACCCAAAGCTCATAATCCCAGTTTTAGAGATTGGAAGTTGAGGTTGGAAGGCTGAGGCAGTTGGCCAAGACCACATAGCTGGCCCATGACAGAGCCAGGAGCTCACCAGGTCTGCTTGAGTCCAAGCCCCATCGTCTTCCTGCTCCTCCATGGAAAAGAAGCTCCTGGCTCACGGCCCTCTGCAGTGTTAGCTCTCAGAGCAACGGTCTGGAGGATGGCCATTCTCTTGAGACTTTTCTTCATTTCTCAGGTCTTTCTCCCTTTCCTTGGGTGAATGTTTATTTCATCCATTTCCCTTTTTGGCCATCATTTGTGCACTTGCTGTAGGACCATCTCCTCCCCCTTTCTCTTGCTTTTAATTCTGAGATTGGCTCCTCATTGGAGGGTAAAAGGAATGTGGCAAAGGTAAATGAAGGACTTGCTGGATTGGAGGAACGGAGGGAGGGACTGCAGCTAGGCAAGGCCATTATGGAAGAGTCTGTGATGCTGTGCATGTGTGATTTATTTTCAGTGAGAATCTTCATATCACATTCATATATAGGGTTGATAAAAAAAAGCCTCTTCTCAATTCTTATGAATGATTAGGATCATGTGGTCATGCACAGTGTGGCCCTTATTCAAAAAAATGAAACCTGAACAGGCTCATGAACAGTTCACACAGTTTTCCTAGCCTCACTTATGGACCAGAGAAGCCTGAGCCAAGCCAGATGGGCAAGAGGCCCCAGCACTGCTGGCACATCACCGTGGGAGTTCTGTTGTGCAAACCTCTGAAAGAGTGGGATTTCAGAGGCTCAGAGGACCGGAAGGGGACTGAGAGGATTCCTAGAGACTGGCCCAGATGGATCATTTAAAACTATCCCTCTCAGAGAAGGACATTTAGTAACCTCCCTTGGCCACCAGCTCTCAAGCTTACAAGCTGCCCAATGACCAGAATAATAAAGGGATTGCTTTATAAAAATTTCTCACACTGGTACTTTAATTAAAAGAAAATCCTTCAATGTTCTGTAGCATTTAAAAGCTTCATTGTAATAAATGTTTACGGAAATAAAGCTTTCCTTTGTATTCCTTTTCAACACAGGGAAAACTGGCCACTTTTCCATAGCAGTGTGGGATGTTGAAGAGAGAGGACCTCTTGAATGTACTATGCAAATTTATGAAAACAACATGCAAATTAGTATAGTTCCAGTGATTAAAAATAAGCAAACAAACAAATGATGGGAAATAGAGTGATTACTGTGCCTAGTGGAGGATTCCTGACTCTCCTCATTGGGTTGTCCAGGGCTGTGTATACGTGCATGTATGTGTGTATGTAGAGGGTATGTGTGTGGGGTGACAGAGGAGAAGCTGTAAGGCAGCAGTGAGACCTGAATGCACCAAGGAAATTAGAACTTCAACTCTATTTTGCTATTTCCTTAAATCCAAGAACTCATTCTCCTGTCAAGAATAATAATTAGTCATTATCTGAGTAAAATAGGGTTATGTGTACATTACATTTTGCAGAAGGGAGAGTTGTAATATGGAAGGAGGATGCTGGACTGGGAGTCAAGATGGGAGAAAAATGCCCCTTAAATGCTGACAAGGGGGTCCCTGCCATCCTTGGCTGTGGTTTAAAGGACTCTTCCAGCTCTTCTCTCTTCTTTCTCTCTTTCTCTCTCTGGGCCAAAGAATCTGCAGGGCCAGTGGCTTGCATTCCCCCTCTGGTTCTCACTCTGGGTACCCAGTACCCCCAGATTCTCTGCTCAAATAGTCCTGCACCCATCTCTTCCCTGTGTTTGCCCTCCTGGGGGCTGTCTGGGCAGTGTGTGTGGACTGAGCTTGGACAAGGTGGGCAGTGGTGCCCACACATGTGCCCAGGCACATGGAGCAGGGCGGAGGGAGGAGTGCAGCGAGGCTGGAGAAGGGCATAGGCTCCTCAGGCTGTTACGCTGAGCTTCAGCACCCAGACGAAGCCATGAATCCTAGCGTGAACCCAGTCTGCTGGGTTGGTAGCTAAGTCTGCTTATCTAGGGAGGAGAGATTTCAGCTGGCTAGCTTGCTTGTGACTTCGGATGTCAACCCTAGAGCATGAGCACACGCCTGGGCACCACTGCTGGAGTGGGCCTGGCCGGGGGCGGGTTCTAATCCTAGTCAGCCTGTAAGGGGTACATCATTTTGGGCAAATTTATTTCCTCCCTGGACCTCACTCCCTTCATTAGACAAAGAGGAACAGGGTGAGGATGGGCTGGATGAGCACTAAGGTGCGTTAAAAGACAAGCTTCTCTGGGAAAGGTAGGGCACTAAAAAGTCTTCTGTGCTGGGTGACCACAGGGCTCGTGCCATCGAAAGGAATTGCGTTTGCCAGTTGCATGCAGGTTGTATATTCATAGTTTCTGAGCTAGAATGAGATTCAATGGTTTAAAAGTATGCTATATTCCTCAGAGGCACTAATCCTGGAATATTAGATCTGCACACAATTGTAGGGTGTTGCACTAATTTTAAAGAATTGTTTTTAAAGATTTATTCTTTATTTCTCTCCCCCACCCCACCCCCACCCCCATTGTCTGCTCTCTGTGTCCTTTCGCTGTGTATTCTTCTGTGTCTGCTTGCATTCTTGGCAGCACCGGGAATCTGTGTCTCTTTTGTTGTTGCATCATCTTGCTGCATCAGCTCTCCATGTTTGCAGCACCACTCTGGATGGGCTGCACTTTTTTCACATGGGGCAGCTCAATGTTAGGCGCACTCCTTGTGTGTGGGGTTCCCCTATGCAGGGGACACCCCTGCGTGGAACAGCACTCCTTGCACACAGCAGCACCACATGTAGGCCAGCTTACCACACCAGCCAGGAGACCCCGGATCTCCCGTATGGTAGACAGACACTCTATCAGTTCAGCCATGTCTGCTTGCCAACACTAATTAAAATTTAATCGACTTACTTGTGCATACTTGGAGTTACAGTCCTTTGAACTCAGTATGCAAGTTTATGCAAACACCACACAAATAAGAATTCCAAGGCTTTAAATAATCCATCCAAACAGGAATGTAGCACTACTTTAGTTTTCCAGCTACTAAAACAATACTATACAATGGGTTGACTTAATGAATTTATTGGCTCAGGATTTCGGAGGCTAATAGGCTTGCTTTCTCCAGGCCGACCATCGTTGGGGTTCCTTGGCTTTTCACATGGCCGTGCACATGATTCAATCTTCTCCTTTCTCCTCTGGGTTCCATTGACCTCCAGTTTCTGTCTGCTTCATGTGGCTTTTCTCTCCATCTGACTTTCACTCTGCTTATACAGGACTCCAGCAATCCAAATTAGGGACCAATCTGATTCAACTGGGTCCCACCTCAACTAAAGTAACATCTCGAAGAGATCTTATTTATAATGGGCCCACATCCACCAGAACACAGACAAGACCAAGAGCACATCCAAACAATTCAATCCACCACAGGCACTGTAACTCAGAGCTCAGAATTATCCATATTTACCCAATAATTGAACAATGTACAAGGTGAAACAGCTTATGAAAGAATTCTTACAGGTCTTCTTTATTAGGACAAGTAGGAACCCCTCAAATCCAGTGTTACAGAAATTACACTGCCCAGATATTACCATCTCCCACTCCCATGCCAGCCCCCCTCAGTCCTGCCTATCCTTTATCCCCTCATAAATATTAACTCACAGTCCTGGCAACCAGCAAGGTGCCTACAAAACCAGGCACATAATAAACCCATGGTTTGCTTTCTTTCCACTTTGCACATAAGCTTTCCAAATATTCCTGCCTGTCTCAGGTCCCTTTATTTTCATATGTATCTGGGGCCAAAAGTTGTGTATCCAGGTTGGTGACAGTTGCCTGCTCATGTGGTTCACCATCAGCCTTCACATCACAGAGAGGCAGCCTTGGTTTATTCTCCCTTCTATTTTACAGGCAGGGTTGTTGCAAAACCAGAACGTGACTCAGGAAGCTCTTATGGTACTTCTTGTCTCTTGACTTTTTCAACATCTCCCCCAAAGTTAAAGTCAATATCCAGAGCAGCATTTTCCAATAAAAATGTACAGCCAGTCACCAATGTGAGCCACAAACATAATTTTAAACTTTGTGGTAGCCCTATTAAGAAAGTAAAATGAAGCAGGTAAAATCAATTTTAATAATATATTTCATTTCATCCAAAATATAAAAAAAATTTTCATTTCCATTCATAATCAATACAAAAATTATTGAGATATTTTATGTGCCCCTAGTAGATGAAGGGACTGCCAGATTGTCCCGAGCATTTGTAAATATACTCTGATTAAAGTGGGCATCCCCTAGCAAGGAAGGAGTCGGGTTCCTCCACTCTAGCCACATTAAACACAGGAGAGGGGTGCTGCCTGAAGAACATTTCCCAGGAGGGGCCAAGGATTGAGACCAATGGCCAGTGAATTGGCTCTAGTGAAGCTGACATTCCTTTCTCTCTTTTGTCTGTGAATAAAACGTTATTCCATCAAATGCTGTGTGAGTCGTGCGTCTGTTGGTGGTGCCCACACCTGCAAACCGAGGAGGGATTGGTGCCCCTAGGACTGAGGTCCTGGTGGCAGGCATTTTGCTCCTGCCACTGTCCACATGTGAGACTCCACCCCTGGAGGTGGTAATAGGTGTCTCTCTTTCTGAACAGTATTTACTTTTTTTCCCTCCCATGCTAAGCTTTCAAAATCTGCTGCATGTTTTACACTTACGGCACTTGTCATTTGGGATTAGCCATATTTCAAGTGCTCAACAGCCACATGTGGCTACCAGTTGTCAGATCAGATAGCAGAGGTCCAAAGTCTTCAGAGACTCTGACAGTTTGCTTATTACTGCAAGAGGTTGGATATAGGTGGTTAAGGGAGAAGCCCATTTTCAAATGAATGCACTGCCTATCTGCCTGTTTATCTTTGCAGTAATATGAATAACCATCCCATCCTGTATGCCTACTTACGTAATTAATTAGCATTTATATAGTAGTTTATATTTGCAGAGTGCTTTATTGATAGAGTTGCAGGTATATTTATCTACTTCCACGTTATACTTTCGTGTGTGCCTACGTGTGCTAATTACAGCTATAATTATGGAAGTTATTTGAAAACACAACTCTGGAGTTACCATCAAGAACCCCAGCAACCTTAACAGCAACTCTACATTCCATTTTCCGTCTCCAAGACCTGTCTCTTTCACAAAGAGATTTGCATTCTTCCAGCCAATATTGTCCAAGTTCTGGGCCTGCCACAGAGTGAAAAATGTATTTAACAGCAGTCTTGTCATTGTCTCCCACCTCCCTTGCCAGCTTAAATCTGATATGAATGAGATAGAAATTTAATGGAATATCTTCCAGTAACAACAGCCACAAAACACACAGCCTTCGAACATGAAAATGATCTTACAAATACTGGCCACCAGTGTCCAATCATATGTAATATCAGATGTCATTCCCGGTTCTCATTCCAAAACTTTTTTCCTGATAAAAACAGTAAGAGTGCAGGCGGCAGAGACAGGGCGCTGTCCCCTGAGCACCCAGATTAGACAAGGCGCTCTGGTCCTCTGACCCCGGCTTCTGAGGATGGACGTGTTCGGGGCCTGTTGACAAGCAGGTAGAATGCAGAGCCAGCGGCGCTGGGTAGGCAGTTCTGAGTAGAGGAAACAGCGTTGTGATGCCGCTAGGAAATTTGAAAGAACTTCCACCTTGCCCATTCCCCTGCCCATCCCTTCCCTCCCTCTCCCCGCACCCTAATCAATGAAAGGGGAAAATTACAGTGCTCCAGTTCATTCCGTGGTTCTGCTGCTCTCAGTGATTGGAAAGGCCAGCAAATGGAATGATATATATCACGCGGTGAAAGGAGAGTACAAAAAGTATTCACCACCAGCTATGAAGTGCAACAGCCTCCACAGCGCAACCGGGCAGCTCTTGCATAGAACATAGCAGCCCCCGAGAGACTAAGACCAGCTCCTGCTCCAAAGCAATTCTGTGAGTCCAATATTGGGGATTAGAGATGAACATGAGAAATCTTAGGCCACAAATGACTGCACACCCAATGCTTTTGCTACCTACTCTGGTCTCCCCTGGGGGAAATCATTAAGCCTCTTTCTGCCTCTCTTTAAAATGGGAGTTAAATCAGTAACTTCCCACAAAGGAGTGCGTTCTTAATTACTTGTGTACAAATTGCTTGACATTATCGAATGAAAGGTATCAAGGAGAATGCAAGCTATTACCACAATTTATTTTGTTCACATATAAAGCATCAGGCCGAAGCCTTTTCTGTCTCTGGATTATGTTTCAGTTCAGTGATACTTCAGGGAATGGCTTCTTAAGGCTCCGACTGCCATTAGTGCAAGCAGCATTTCAAAGGCGCCAGGAGACGATAGCGTCCTGAGGCTGAGGCTTGACTGATGCTGGAGCTAGGGCTGGAAGGAAAGAGCAGACTGGGGAGAAGTGAGGGCATGAGCCCTGGCCTCTTCTGGGTGACAGCAACGCGAAAATGTTCTCCCTCGCTCCTCTTCCTTGTGTATCTCCCAGCTTTGGTTGTGAGGGCTCGCCTGGTTGGGGGTGGGGTACCCAGGTTAACACTCACTTGTTCTGAGGATCACAGACCCCATCACAGGCCTCACAAATAAACCTGGGTTGACACAATTGAGCATTGCTTGAGATGAGAGATAACTTCTCCTCTGTATGGCAGGTGCAAGGAGGGATGTGGCATGAACCTCCTAGGTGAATGCTCTATTTTCCTTCAAATCCTACCAGAACCAGGGACTTGCCATTCTACCACCTTACAGGCCAGTCTTTTCCCAGGGTCAATGCCATCCTGAGCACAGTTCCTTCAAAAGGGGGCGGGGTCCTGCCTGGGAGGGGTGGTGAGTGTCTGGGCTCAAAACTCAGTGCCTGGGGAGTTTGTACTAACAGCAATTGTCAGTTTGCTTTTTGGATAACAAAAGATGCCTCTTTTAGTCATGCTGTGCTTTTGTGTGGAGTAAAGAAAAAGTGACACAATATGGTAATTGGGCTAAAAGATTGGGTGGCCTTAGATTAAGGCCTTGGATTGGGTTCTTTGGAATTCTTTTGATGAAAACATTTGCTCTGTTGCTTTTGAATGATTAGACGAGTTCCAGAGTCCATTGGGAGGTTGAGGAAGAGGGAGTTTGTCACAGGCCAGACCTCTCTGTTATAGAGTTGTTTATTCATTTTGCTAAAAATCTTCTTCATGAATTTCAGTATATTATTTTTGCTATTAATGTCTTAATGATAGTGACAGGAGAATGTTTAAAGGCCATTTAGCTTCTGACTCTCTATGTAGAAAAACGATTTCTCCTCCCATATGCAATTTTCTGTCCATTCATTAATTGCGCTGTTGCTTTCCTAAGCTTATTTACTGCCTTCTAAATATGTATCTTAATTTACACTTCCAGTCCCACTGGGAGCTTGTAAAATGTAAAATCTTATATAATAGCAGAAGCAGCCACAAATATTTTAATATCTGTGGCTGCTTCTGAATCCTAATTTTGCAGATGGCTTGAAGTTCATTTTATAGCAGCTATTGAAAACTAATAAATGCCATCCACATCACTCAGCGTTGTCAATAATCCAGCAGATTGTGTGCCCAGGGATGCTGGGGAAGCATGAGCAGCTCCCAGCTCTTCCCTAGCCAGTTTCCAGCTACAGATTCCATAGCTGCCTTGCCTTACGGGTTGCCACAATTCTATTCAGGTCAGCAATGAGTCTTTTTGAACTTCTAATCTGCCAGCAGGGAGATAGTCACAAGAGGGTAATTGCTGCACAGAGCACACAAGAGAGAGAGGCAAGCCAGACCCTCCCCCTGCTTATTCTATTTGCATTTGTCAAAATGCAAGACAGGAGCAGAGAGAAATGAGCAGCAGAGTAGTGAGCAGCAAGGCCTCCACAAGGTTTAGTCACAAGCTACCTGATAAGTCATGCATCTTACTATTTTAGGCATTTTTTTTTTCCTTGTAAATGATCCCTTAAGAAAAAACAAAAACTTACCATGAGAGCTGGAAGAGGTCGGAAACAGATTCTATTCATTTATCCATTTATCTTTTCATTCCTCATTTTACCAACTACTTATCAAGTCTCTGCTGTGTTGCAGGCACTGCACAAGTTATGATTTTCCCAGGTGATCCCTGCTCTCAAGGAATTTACAGTCTAGAAGGGGATGCTATAATAGTAGCAAGTCTATAGACTTGCCTGTAGAAAGAAGTAAGTGTGCTAAGAAAGAGAAGGTCAGAGGGAGGGGAGAGAGAACATTCCCAGTCCCTGGGAACGGTAGGAAGCCAGAAGGGCTTGTGGGGGAAGAGCAACGGGACCTGATGTTCTGTGCAGAAGGTGGCGGGTCGGCCCTGAGAGGCCCGAGTCAGCCGCAGCAGTGGAGGGGCCTGTGGCCCAGCAGCCACTACCAGGCAACTGGTGGCCTCTTTGTGAAATCTCCTTTGCTTTTCCCTTTTAAGGCTGCCTTTGCTTTTTTCTTGAACTAGATTCATCTGGATGCAAATTCAAAGAGAGCAGGAGGATAATCTGCTTTTAGGCAGTGCCAGGAGTCCATCCATTAAGGGCTGGGCAAAGTGGCACATCGAGTCGGCTTGATGGGTTAGTTGAGAGGAGTCAGAGGACATCTGGTCCCCAGAGCAGATCTGATGCAGAGGGAAAAGTAAAGGGTCCAAATCAAAGCCTGTCTTCAGATCCATCCAAGTTACCTGGATCAGAGTTACAGGGAGGGAAAGTCTGAGTACGTGAGCTCTTTGCTTTGCTGGGGCCCCGGCCTTAAATAGTCTGAATCTTTTAAAGATGAAAGATTGTTGTCTATCCATCGTAATTTTCCTATTTGTGAAGCTGTCTCATTCCCAGAGGTAAAGATGTAATTTGGTAAGATTGAATTTTTCTGCAGACTGTTTTCTTCCTCCCTCCCTCCCTCCCTCCTCCCTTCCTTCCTTCCTTCCTTCCTTCCTTCCTTCCTTCCTTCCTTCCTTCCTTCCTTCCTTCCTTCCTTCCTTCCTCTCCCCCTTCCTTCCTTCCTTCCTTCCTTCCTTCCTTCCTTCCTTCCTTCCTTCCTTCCTTCCTTCCTTCCCTCCTTCCTTCCCTCCTTCCTTCCTTCCTTCCTTCTCTTCTTCCTTCCTTCCTTCTTTCCTTCTCTTCTTCCTTCCTCCCTTCTTCCTTCCTTCCTCCCCATTCCTTCCTTCCTTCCTTCCTTCCTTCCTTCCTTCCTTCCTTCCTTCCTTCCTTCCTTCCTTCCCTCCTTCTTTACTTCTCTTCTTCCTTCCCTCCTTCCTTCCTTCCTTCCTTCCCTCCTTCCTTCCCTCCTTCTTTCCTTCTCTTCTTCCTTCCCTCCTGCCTTCCTTCTTTCCTTCCTTCTTTCCTTCCTTCCTTCTTCCCTCCCTCCCTTCCTTCCTACCTCCTTTCCTTCCTTCCTTTCTTCCTTCCTTCCCTCCCTCCTTCCTTTCTTCAGCTTTGTGCAAAGAAATGTGAAATAAATATGAATTAAAGTGTATGAAGTAGCATGCCATTGCCCCTGGACACGAGCAGGAGAGGACTAAACCTCTCCAAGGACACCACCATAACTTTCAACCCAGAGAGCGTGTCTCCACAACGCAGGAGGCCCTGAGCTCACTGGGAGCACATCAGGTAACCGGCCTTAGGACGTGGTATGGAGGAAACCACCAAGGCTGGGCCATGCTCCAGAACTCTCTGGAAAATTTTGGGCCTTGTCTTAGGGCAACAACAGGAGCCGGGTGTTTGGGGGGGGGGGAGTCTTTTTAATGGGGAGACCTACAAACTGTTAGAGTTGGAAGGGACAAGAAGGAGCATCTGGTCCAACAATGCAGGTAAGGAAACAGGCTCCGGGGGGTGAGGTGATTTGCTCAATGTTGTGGTGGCAGCTAGTTGTAGGTGCAGTTAGGATGAGGATTCAGAAAGGGGTGACAAATGGCAGTCATTAATAATCTGGATCTCCCAGGTAAAGTGTTCAGATAGGGCCTCGTTAGAGTTAGCGGGTTGGATGCCCTTGCTGATGTGCTGTCAACTGACAGCCTCTGGCAGCTCAGGCATCTCACTTCCTTGGCATTGTGGACTTGGTAGGCAGGAGCCTGACCCTGACTTGGGGACCTATTTGCCCGGTGGCCCAGGCTCAGCAGGATGAGGCTCTGACTTGGCTGAGTAGACACTCCAGAGGGGGTGCCTGGTACCTCACATGCCATTAGCAGTGATTGGCCCTGGGCCTGGGTTTTCATCTTATCATAATATATGTGTATAATGTATAATACACAGAATAAATACACAGTATCTAAGAAGTATACATGAGAAATATCATTTGATATATTTTAATTTTTGAGGAAGTATGTGTGCTTGAATCAGTCAAAATTACAGCATATAGGATATTTTTGGATGGTAATATCACATGTTTAGAGGATTCAAGTGGGAATTAGATCCAATGTATGTAGGACCCTCTGCTGGTAATAGAACAGATCCTTACACAGAGCCTGGTGTGTGCATTCAACAAGTAGTGGGCTACCTTTCCTCTTCTTATGGAAATTGAGGTTCAGTAGCCAAGAGAGTGGGCTATTGTCTTCTAGGACATCTGTATTTAAGTGGCAGAGCTCTGGCTACTGTGGTGTAAGATTCCAGCCCTGGAAGACTAGCAGGAGGAAGAGGGAACATCTAGGTTTCCTGCCAAGGGAGGGTTCACTAGTAAACCCATCTTACAGAAGCACTAGGGACTAGGTCAGGGAACTGTCAAAACTAAGGAGAGGAAACGGACTTTGGCCCAGTGGTTAGGGCATCCGTCTACCATATGGGAGGTCCGCGGTTCAAACCCCGGGCCTCCTTGACCCGTGTGGAGCTGGCCCATGCGCAGTGCTGATGCGCGCGAGGAGTGCCGTGCCACGCAAGGGTGTCCCCCGCGTGGGGGAGCCCCACGCGCCCAGCGTGAAAAGAAAGAGCAGCCTGCCCAGGAATGGCACTGCCCACACTTCCCGTGCCGCTGACGACAACAGAAGCGGACAAAGAAACAAGACACAACAAATAGACACCAAGAACAGACAACCAGGGAAACGGACTTTGGCCCAGTGGTTAGGGCGTCCGTCTACCACATGGGAGGTCCGCGGTTCAAACCCCGGGCCTCTTTGACCCGTGTGGAGCTGGCCATGCGCAGTGCTGATGCGCGCAAGGAGTGCCCTGCCATGCAGGGGTGTCCCCCGCGTGGGGGAGCCCCACGCGCAAGGAGTGCGCCCGTGAGGAAAGCCGCCCAGCGTGAAAAGAAAGTGCAGCCTGCCCAGGAATGGCGCCGCCCACACTTCCTGTGCCGCTGATGACAACAGAAGCAGACAAAGAAACAAGATGCAGCAAATAGACACCAAGAACAGACAACCAGGGGAGGAGGGGAAATTAAATAAATAAATAAATCTTTAAAAAAAAAAAAAAAAAAAAAAAAAAAAGAACAGACAACCAGGGGAGGGGGGGAAAGTAAATAAATAAATAAATCTTTAAAAAAAAAAAAAAAAAAAAACTAAGGAGAAGGCCCTCAGCAAGAAGCCTGGTCCTGGAGCAGCACTAATGTGGTAGGGGTAGAAGATGAGACCCAGGAGTTGGGAGCAAGTCAGATATTCCAGATCCTCGGGAGCACTGCATCATCTTGGGTCCTTCTGCAAGAGAAGGCCTCATTGGAAGCCAGTAGCCACAGCTGGGTCTGGAGAAGATTTCATTCAGTCACCTGGAAGGAAAGAGGGGCACAGGGAAGAGTTGTGGAGGGACCAAGTCACCAGGAGTCCCAATGTGATTTGGAAGTCTCTAAGATAGTCTTCAACATAGTCTCCATAGCTCTGTACAGGTTGGTTTTTGTTGGCATCATTATTTCTGGAGTGAGATGGAGCCAGAGGCTTTCCAATGCATTCAAGACTCTAAAGGAGAGAGAATACTCCAAGGGAGTCTAGTGCTGAAACAATGAAGAGGGGTGGTTTATCCATGAGAATATGCTAGAAACAAATGACATCTATGCTCCAGAGGGAGACAGAAAGCAGGCGTGGTGAAAAGCATATGCTTCTGCCTGGACACTGAGGTGTATATGCAGATATAACCTTATTCACCGTTTTTTTAAAAGATAGCAAATTTTGCTGTATTTTAAATAATCATCCTAGATAAGTGAAGAGCTGATAAATGAGCTCAATTTGCATACTGCTGTGTAAGAGCAGCACTGTGGATAATTATAAGATTGACCTGGGGGCTGTTGCTTTCCTCTGCTGAGTGGAAAAGGCAGTGCTCTGTCAAAGAGCAAGCCTGGGCTCTAGAGGTTAAGCAAAAGAAGGAATTTCATCTTACCAATTGCTCCCTTTGCTTTGTCACCAGGGCTATCTGAGAAATTCTCAAGACAGAAGCACAGTATCTTTGACTTCAATTGAGTAAATCCAGTCATTACCTTTTGAGATGCCATAGGACATTCTTTTCATACCTGCACACACAAAGTTGGCATAAAAAGGCACCCAATATAGTAATATTTAGAGATGCAAGGGAAGATTATTCAAAATCCACTAAAAAGATAGAAATCACAATGAGAGGGAGAGTGAATATAAGTGGAACTGAGAGGAAAAAAATTCCAAAGAAAGAGGTAACCAGCCAAAGAAAGAATTTTATGTCATCTACCATCATTAGCTGTGATTTCCCCTTCTTGTACTCAGTTCTTCCATGAAATGAATTCTTTTCTTCGCTTCTATCTTTCTTTGCCCTTCATTCTTCATTAGGCTTTTTCTTTTGGTTTATCGGATTTCTCTTTTGAAACTCTCCTATCAATGGAAGAATGTTGAAGTCCCTAGGATACATGCTTAGTTCACACTGAGAGCCAAGGTCAAGGGCTTCAAACTCCCATGTTTTGGAGGACAGGTAGATTTAAAGGTATGACAGCAACAGAACTACGGCTCTGTTTTAGTTTGCTAAATGCTGCTGGGAGCAATATCTCAGAAGTGGGTTGGCTTTTACAAAGGGGATTTCTTAGGTTCAAATCTCACAGTTCTGACTCCATGAATGTGTCCAAATCAAGGCATCATCAGGAGACCTCTTTCCCCGAGCTGCAGCTGTGGACAATCAGGCACACGGCAGAGCACAGTGGCGGTGTCAGCTCGTCCCTCCCCTCTCCCCCGGGGCCTTGTTGCTTTCAGCTTCTGTTGAAAGGGTCTTCCTCTCAGCTTCTGGCTCCTGGGGCCTTCTCTCTCAGTTTCTGTGTTCCTCTCGGTCTCTGCAGTCTTCATTCTGTGTCTGGGACTTTTTATTACTCTGTCTATAAGGGTACTGCAATCTAATCAAATGCCCTTAACTGAAGTAATTTAATCAAAAGTTCCCACCTATAATAGGTTTATGTGCACAGGAAAGGATTAGCTTTAAGAACAGGATTTTCTGGGGGCCATAAAATCGTCAAACTGCCACAAGCTCCTTAAGGATTTTATTCTGGAATGGGCTGCAACATAGCATGCACTCCTTCTTATGTCCCTCCCATTTTAATGTGAGCCTGTTTTTTTTATATTAAGACTGGATCATGCTCTTTGCTCAAAAGTTTATGAAATATTTGTGAAACAACTTTGAAAATTCTAAAGCATTATACAAATGTGACTGAATCTCCTACACTAAAATCTTTTGAGAAATGCTTGGTCCAGGATAGCAATTGCGTGATAACATTCTAGAAGTCATTTAGAAGACCCTATTTCAACCTCAAGAAGCAATGCTCATAAAATCATTATTACCCTAAACAACTTGGCCATTTCTGCTTGGTATTCTTTTTGGATACTGTATAGCAGACACTGAGTTGTTTGATCCAAATTTATTTTCCTTCCTTTAATAACAGACTTCATATGAATTTTAGCAAGGCAAATGGTTACCCAGGGGGGGAAAGTCACAACTCCCAGCCTCTCTTATTGCTGTATGCAGCCATATGACTAAATTCTGGTCAATGAGCTGTAAGCAGATAGCTCATATTTTACTTTATGACTTGGATGCAAGTGCAGGCACTAGGGTAGCCATTTTGGAACAAAAGGATAACCATTAGATAAAATTTTAAAACATCTAGTAAGACAAAGTCACTTTGCTCATTCACAAAGCATATGACTTTGAACAAGTCATGCAGTTTCTCAGGCTTCTAAGCAAGTCACTTAATTTCTCAAGTCTTTCAGTATCCTCATATACTGAGTGTTAACAATGAGAACTGCTTTAGCTATCTCACAGGTTATTGTGTGGGCCAGTGACATCATTCATGTTGGAGCTATTTGAAAAGCATGAGTCATTTTAAAGCTGTAGTAAGTTATGTCTTACACAATTATAGGCAAAATAAATTTTATTCTATTGAGTAAAAGCAGATATTTTGATGAAAATATCTCGTAGGAGAAGCTTCTCAGTTCACAGTCCTCTAGAGGTTTGCCTCTTGATGAGCAATGGTATCAGCAAGCCCCTAAACTTGCCCAATTTATCAGTGGCCTTCTGGTGACCCTACAGTTCTCCCTGCCAAGGAAATGTCTGCTGTTATCAGCAACAGATGGATTTTCTATTTTGACAAATTTGATGAAGAAAACCATTCTGCCAGGAACCAGACAAATGTGTAACAGCTGTACAATATGTGACAAGTTGATTGTCACGGTGAATGCCTGTGTACCTGTATTTATGAAGTTAAAATTGGAGACCCTAATATTGTGAAGCCTGACAACAGTTGTCTGTGACTGTGCTCACTGAATTTGTGCTAGTTTTAGTTCACACTGACCCAATTCATCCTCCAAATGCCCAAACAAGATGCTCACATTACTGGTGCTCACAAGAGGCTTCTGCGAACATAGGGTCTGAAGGTTGAACACATTGCCTGGCCTTCTCCATGTTTCTGAATGCAAAATTGAGCATCATCCAATTTTGACCTACTTTTAAAAAAATTTTATCAGAACTATTCTTCAAGAATCAGTGTAAAATTTCTGGAGCTGGAAAGTATTGAGAAGAATTTTACATGTCATATAGCTGGCCCATGGAAGACTCCTCAAAATGGACAATCCCAATAGCAAATACAAAATGAGAGGGGATGTTTTACCACATCATTGCCTCTATTACCTATCTTGTTCCTAAAGGATTGAGCATATTAAATGGATTTATATGGGTTGTTCCACAAAGTAACCCTGTTGAGAGCTGTGGAGAGATATATTAACCTAAAGGTCAGGTCTGGTGAAGAACATTTGCCAGAGGATAAATGGAAAGGGAAAACAAAGTAATATCATGATTGTCATATACTGCTGTCATAGCTTCAAAACTAGGCATAAACTTGTAGAATTTTAGAATTTAACATGGATGACATTATCCTGATATTTGGCACAGAAACAAGATTTCTGAAATACCTCATTACTCTAGTTGGACATATGCTAGAAGTGTCATTCTGCTAAAGCAGAGCATCTGGTAAATTGTTGACTTGACTTGTTGACAATTTCATTGTTTAGAAGTTAGAGGAAGCAATGAAGAAAATTTCGACTTGCTTCTCAATTCTAACCAACAAAGAAGAACTGACTGGTAACATGAAATGATAGAAACTTTGGTAAAAATTGCCTGGCATAGTCTGGGACATACACTTCAGTTTATCAAAGCAGATTTATATACATTCAGAGAATAAAATATATAATGTGGTAGTAGATATATTTTGGGGTGGCCTCCTCAACAATGACCCTATTTTTTTTAAGGAACTGCATCCATCGTGAGTTGAGATCTTTTAAAAGGTCAGCTTTGTTTGCACCCAATCACCCACCTAAATCCATAGAATGGCTGGCAGTAAGTTTTTGTTAGTATACTGTAGAGCTGAAAGGTCGTAAAGAATAAGAGGTGGATTCTGTGACATAGTGCCAGTCAATCCCTGCAGAAGTTATAGGAGATCACAGACTAAGAGTAAGCCGTTTGTGACAATGGGACAACGCCCATCCTTCAGAACAGAGAATATCTACAACTACAAGGAAGACAGTTCCATCCATCTGCCGCATAGGATCTAAACCCCCTCTCAACCAGAAACAGAGGGGGCATCACCATCCTCAAATCCTCAAGATGGAGGAATGAACAAAGTTAAGGGGGGAATGCAACTATGGACTAAAATAAACATCATTATTCTAGCAATGGAAGAACTTGTGTCAATGATTTAAAGGCAGTGGTCACCAGAGGTTCTGAGGGGAGAGAGGAAAGAATAGGTGTAACATGGGGCATCTTTGGGACATTGGAATTGTTCTGCATGACATTGCAATGGCAGAAACCGGCCATTGTACATTTTGTCAAAACCTAAAAACTGTGCAGTACAAAATGTAAACTATAGATCATGGTTAGTGGCAATACTTCAATATGTGTTCATCAATTGTAACAAATATACCACACTAATAAAAGATGTTGTTAATGGGGGAAAGTGTGTGAAGGGGAGGGGAAGAGGTATATGGGAAACCCCTAAATATTTGGTGTAACATTTATGAAACCTAAAGTTTCTTTGAAAAGGAAGTCAGAAGAAAAAAGAGTAAACCATTTGTAAAGAGAAGAATGTAAAAATGGCGATAAGAAATAGAAACGGGGGAAGGAGAGAAAGGAAAGCTAGAATGCAAGTCGCCATGAAGATGGAATCATCATATATTTTGTTTATTGATATAGGTGTCAATAAATATGTATTGATTAAGAGGGGAAGAGAGTTATGTCAGGATCTCAATTACTAATTTTTGAGTTCCAAGTTTCAGGCCTTATGAAACTCTACTGGACTTTGCCCATGGATATAGATGATTGCCAGGTGAGGCCTGTCAATTACTGATCCTGCTGACTTTCTTTTTTTTTAAATTTAGGATGGGCCTTTGTCCTTTGTAATGAAAGAATATTGAATCTTGACTAGATGTAGCCAGAGACTCTAAAAAAAGAAAACACAGTCTAGGTTTTTAATTTAAGACCCCTCTCTTCAAATCTAAGTTTACCAAACTCTTCTTTCCTACACTGCATCATCATTCTGCCCCTTGGCCAGTGTTCCAGGAAGCCCATTTCTAACAGGGAACCATTTATAATCTACTATTCTTGACATTCTCACAGCCAGGTTCCTACTCATAGTTCCTTTATGTAAGTTTCCCCCTTTCCCCCATAGTTCCTTTATATAACTGGAAAGTTGAGGTACTGCTCTTCAGACAGGCATTCACATAATATCACTCTCCCAAGTCTTTCATCAGACATTATATGTTTACTGTACTTATTTTCTTAAGCCTTTTCCATCTCAAATGGAACAGGCCAGAAAACCACAATTGCTCCTCCACTATAAGCCTTCAAAGTCCAAATGAGGCAGTCTGACTATGTTAGTGAACCTAGATGGACAACCCAGAATCCCTGGTTCCAGGGCACAAGTGTGTATGCTGCTCCACATATCATCGAAGATTCCATATCCTCTTCTGGAATGTGGCAAAATAGAGAGGCAAATGTAATTATGCTATTTTTCTAATCTTTTCATCAAACTCTTCGATTATGTTATTTGTTAATACAAAGTTTGAGGCTACTTATTTATTGTGAAAAATCTGAAAGTAACTGACTCATTTTCTATTGTTTTTATTACTTGAGGCTGAAAACTAACATTCATTTACAAAATGCAAACTGGGAAATGGTCCTCAGTTTCTGCATCTTAAAATGGGGATATTGACCTAATTGATGATCTCTAAGTTTCCTTCATGTCTGATTATTTTTATACAATCAAATAAGATTAAACAACAAAAGGAAAATAATGGGTGGTAGCCCTAGGAGTATGGTCTACCTAGGTCTATCATGACTGCAACCAGATGGGTTTAACTTATTTGGAAGGAAACAACCCGATGATCAGAACAGCCTATGTTTTCTTCATGGGATCTTTTTTAAAAACTTAAAGAAGTGGCAAACTATAATGTCCTAATCTAGTCTGAAGGTTCAGAGATTTTGAAGCTGAATCATATTATAGGTCTCTGTCAAACCTTACCAGGAAAGCTAATGGGAAGAGAATCAACCTATTTGTAGTGGTCTGCAATTCCAATTCAGAATATTATTCCTTTTCATAATGTTCCCCCAGTGGGAATTCTGATCTGTTCAGAACTGACCTGGTGAGGTGTATAAAGGAGTTTCCAGTTCCTTTGATTGGTCCAACTTTGTGCTTTGTCACATGCATTGCGCAGCTACTATCTGAAAGGGAATCTGTCTCTTTGTGGTAATATACAACTGCTGCTGTCACCATATGATCCATTTTTCTTTCAGCAGCCCTATTTACTCTATATTTTATAGAAACTGACATTAGAAGAGGTAATCAATTTGGCCCTTTAGTTGTCTGAGTAAAAGAACATCAGTCTGTCTTCTCTCTCGTTTTCCTACCACACCCCTCCCCCCCTTTCCTCCCTTCCTTTCTCTTTACCTACTTGTTACTCCCTTATTTGGCCCAGGACTCCTTGTATTCTTTTTAAAGAGAAATTTGATGCCTTTGAAAAGCCGTTTTAAGAGATAAATTGTACAAGTAGGGAATTTTAAAAATGAAAACAATGTACCCAGTAGAAGTGAAATAAAATAGATTGCATACTTCTGGCTAACCAAATCCTGGTAAGACAATGCAAAGGAACTCAGGGTAAACACAAAGTTCCAAGTTCACTTAGCACTCTTGTTGTTGATTCAATGGACAAAGATACATGGGTGTTTGCTAGTTGGAAAATCCCACAGGCAATTTCCACTCCCACCCAGGAAACCATAGACATGTTGTCCAAGTCTTGACACCAACTCTCCTCCAACCAACCTCATTTCAAATGCAAGCATTACATCTTGCCAAGTCCCAAAGGCTCTGGGCACCAAAGGAACAGATACCAAGGCATGGGTAGTCAGCGTGGATCCAAACCCTAGAAGGCAAGAGGAGGCCAGCACACTTGTGACCAATGTAATGAGCCACTGGATGGCACTGTGGGTCCATGCGAATGTGTTTGGGGGGACATTTATCTTTCTTTTAAAAAGGCAACTTAGCCTTGACAGGTAATTTGGCACATTTTGAGTTGAAATGTGCCAAATGATTTGGCAAATACTTCATTTACTTCTGAAAATTGGTGCACCTGCTGTTCTGGCCTATGAATGGGGGATGAGTAGTTTTTATTCACCCCTGTGGTTGTTGCTAATTTCAGAAACTAAAATAAGATTCTGATAAGGATACATGGACCATTTTAAGTGTGGTACCATGTTTTATTCGAGCAGATGGTTATTGTTTCTTATAAAAACCACTGTCTTCAGCATAAAGGTAACATCTTTTAATCTCACCAGTGTCATCCATCCTTCCAGAAGTTGCTCATCTAAGCCCATGTCTGGGTTGACTGGGATTTAGTTGAAAAGCTATGTCCTCTACTGGTCCTCCAACCAAAAGTATCTAGAAAAATTTGATTCCAAACTTTCATGTTCTAAAGAATCTTTGTAGTGTTTAATAAACAAGAAAAGCCAAGTTAATGTGATAATTTCTTTAAGGAACATATGAACTGCCTCTTGGCCATCATAAAATGATTGTTTTGCTATAGATGATGTTGACCATCACATGTGGACATTCCCATTCCCATGGGAGAACCCAGATGACAGCCTGAGGCATCCCTAAAATAAGTTGCAAGCTAGGCCAAGTTCTTGGTGCTCTAGTTTTAATTCTACCTTCATTTATTTTCTACACAAAAAATATAATGGGACACAAACAAGTAAGAATGGCATTATTGGTATAACCTTGAATCTGATGTAATTTTTAAAAATGGTAAAATATTTGCAAACCCAATTACTTTAACTTTCATAGTTAACAAATGACTTCAGACCATGTCCCAAGTGATGAAAACATAGACTGGGAACAGATCTGGAATGGGTGGGTTAAGGAGGAGAGATTCAGAATTCCACTCTTTGCATATAGTCTTGTTATTACTTATTGACTAATAAAAGGCACATCTCATTGTGTCAAATTCTCTTTTGACATACATCAGGGAAGCACAGTATTATAGATTGAATTCCAAGACATGGTTTCTAGATCTACCATTATCATCTGTTTTACATTAGTGAATCATTAGCCCTCTAATGTGTTTTCTTACCTGATCATGAGAAAGGCAATTTAGATGAACTCCCATAGCTAGAAAATATAGGGATTTTTTTTTAGTCCTGGTGGCCAAATTTAATGTAATCTCAGTATATGTTAAAGTGATAAGAAACAAGAGTGAAAAAGGAGGACACATGAGGTGAAGTAAAATCTAAACTACTTACTAATTCTCTGGAATACAATAAATTCTAGTGTAATAAGGCAAAGAAACTCTGTGGTAATAAGGTATTTTATGAAAAATAATCTATATATGTGTAACAGGGTGTATTTGCTTTTTATATTTAGCCTAAGAATTTGGGTGAGGATAGTTTATAAATGGTTGTCTTGAATCTGTAGATTCCTGAACTCCTCTATTCCTTTGTATTATGGTGTACCTGTTTCTTTCCTAGGAATGGTCAGATAAAGAACAAGAGAAGTTTGTTCTGGGATCTTGAAGAAGGTGGTTTCTGTGGAATGATTAAGCAAAAACCTTATGGAGTAGGATGTGGAAGAAGGGGAGATGAGGAAGTGGTGGCAGCAAGTACAGATAACTCTTGTGAGTGGTTTGTTACAGGAGGTGTAAGGAAAAAGGGAGTAGCTAGAGTGGTACATAGGATCGAGGGAGGGACAACTTTTTAAAGATAGGAAGGCAGACATCCACCAGATACAGCAGGAAATCATAGATACACTTATCCAAGAAATAGCTGTAATTCCAACCAGACTGAAATCTAGTTGTAAATCTTAAACTCTTCTTTAATCGAGATCAAAGCTGTCTGCTGCTGTCCTACTTCTTTAAGTAGATTTCTTACGGCTTGCGGCAAGCTGATGGAGAAGACCCCAGGAGCATTCCTTTTCCTGCTAAGTTAGCAGGACTTTATAAACAGACCATTTCGGAACTGGAAGATTCTATAATAGCATCCCCCATCAAACTGTTTGAAGAATCTGAGGCTCAGATAAATTAGGTCTTGAGATTTGTTATCAGTGTTGGATAAGGATTAAGACAAAGACTTTAGGATCAGACACACCTGGGTTTGAGTCCCAACTCGGCTTCCACTTACTAGACTGCATGACCTTGAGTAAGTTTCTTGATCTCTCTACACTCCAGTTTTCTCGTCACTTAAATAAAATCATATGGTATTTCACAAATGAGCCTATTAAGAGGATCTTTTGTAAGGGTTGTTATGAAAATAAACTGAGACAGGTAAAGTGCTTACTACAATACTGGGTAAGTGGTAAGTAAGCATTAATAAGTGTCATTGCCATATACGTGGGCATTTGCATGCATTGAAAAGATACAAAATTGCATGTATATACATATTTTTTAAATGTTAAGGGGATTTATACAAATGGAGTATAATAAGAATGGACTGTAATAAGAATATGTTAGAAGGCACACAGGCCACTTGTTTAGTCTAAGCCTTACTAAAACACACGACCAGCTTTAGTTACCCTATGCAAAGATTGTTATTCATGATCCACTCAAGTCTAGGTTCCCTTTAAAGAGTCTGTTTGGCTTGCTGATATGGAAATTTGTAACTCCTATGTAAAAACTTCAGAGCCACCTACCTACTGTCCGGCTGCTGTCTGCGGCTTTTTCTCCTTTTTTCTCCTTGCCTGCCCCCCCACATCCAGGCCCTTGGCTTTTCATTTTGAAGCTAGCTGTGTTTAAGTAAAGCTGGTTCTGGTTGAGGGCTGGCAGGGGCCTGATGAGAGCTATAGACCATCTTCTTTCAACAGCCTTGGAGATGGCTCTATAGGAAGGAAATGAGAGAAGTAAATGCAAGGCAGAAAAAATGTAGGGAAGAAATTAAGAAAGCCTCCCAGCCCTATTCTCTCTTTGGATGTGGGCTGCAAAGCTCTGTCTGCCTCCAGCAGGCCTGCCAAGAATGATCCTTGTTTCCATCAAAGGCATTGAGTAGGCTCCTATCTTTGTTGTCATTCCTTGGCCCAGGCACTGTGAGGTTATCAAAGATGCTGTTTGTAATCGTGAAAGTAGCCTATAATGTCTGTTCTTTCTCTTGGAGATCTTTTTTTTTTTTTTAAACAAATTTCCAACCTTTTCTTAACCTCATTTTTCCCTGTTGGTTTGTTTTCTTCTCACTAGAGGTGAGCAACACAGGTCTGGATTAAAACCATTGTAACAGCAAAAGTTAATTGGCATTCAAAAGGATCAGGACATGGGACGCAGTCTTGATAAATCCCCCACAGGGTAGGAAATGAGTCTGATGGTCACCAAAAAATCTGATTTCCATAGCTCTAGGTATCTACTTACCAACTTTATACAGTAATCCCTAGGTTTAATTTTAAACAGCAATTCATTTATGTCGCTACTTTACATGTACAGTATTGCTGATAAGGTTGAACAGGAAGAAATACAAAAGAAAAATTTTATAGTCCTAACCACTAAGGAAGCTGTAAAATAGTATGAAAAAGTAAGAGGTTTTGTTTTGTTCCTTCTTGCTGGAGCTGACATTTATTCATGTTATTCTTTTTCTCATTTAAAAATATCAAAAAATTGAAATATCTTTTAACCATGCCCTAACACATACTTCTTATTTTTTACCCTTTCTAAAACTTATTTTTCTGGGGAAAAAAGTTGTCTCCCACTAAAGAGAATGTCTTCTAAGTTCTAAACTCTAAGAAATTTGACCAGAAACTTATTGCATGCCATCACAACATGAATAAGAACTACCAACTTGGGTTCCTGGATAATGGGAAACAGAACTGTTAACCGTTAGTCCATCAGCTACATTTTGGCTCTGGATAAAATGGCACAAAGTCATTACCCGCTGAAAGTCCATTGTCTTTGGGGAAATGAGTGTATAGTGGCTTCAGCTCCGTCCCTAACAGCCCAGAATTGTCATCAGACTGGCTGCCATTACAATTAGAGTTCATTGTCACTTGTGCAGCTGAGAATAAGGATTGAATGAAATGAGAGTGTGAACTCCCTCTGCTGTACTGCTAGAGGTGGTCCCTGAGCAGTTAAGGACTATTGAAGAAAATTTCTTTTGGAAATCTAGAAAAAAACAAATGGAAGTCATGAAAATGTCTATTCACATGTTCAATCATAAAGTCTTGTTTTTCACACAGAATAACGTTTTAATAGCAGGTGTCATTTCAAATTAAGTTTGGTTAAAGTCCCATCTGTGTTCAGACCACAGAAGAGGGAATAGTAAATCAGCTACTACACTCCATGAGAATCAAGTATCTCCTTTGAAGGGTACCATTGAGCCTTTCTTTCAGATGGTAGATTTATTTTAAAAATTGTTTATCTAGACAGCAAGAAGTCAATACTGTCTTTTTGGAAGAGCTTCTGTTGGAGAGCTTTTAAAATTGACTATAGTTGGAAATTTTAGAGACATGGTTTATTCATTTCCTTGTATATTATAGGTTGTATTTAAGTCTCATATGGGAAACGGCATCAATGGTGTAGTCTTAAAATGAAAGGGGCAACTAAATATAAATAGTGGATGGAAATAACCTTAGCTTCATTTCTTCACATATTTATAAAAGATGTTTCCTTTCTTTAACCTTATCCTGTGAAACACCAAAAGAGATCTTGGACAACTTCTCTTCCGATTGATGTTTCTAAATTGGTGACATGCAATTACCTTCTCCATATTCACAATGCTGAATAAGCTGAATTTTTAAATTATACTCTTGTAGCTGGTTGAAATCTTCCCTAAGTATAAAAATGGATGTTAAGTGTCTTGAGAGTTGATTCTAAGATATTTAATTCTGCCCTTTCCTGTCAGGCAAAACTAATCTTACTGGAAAACTGTTAGGAAAGATTACTGCTATGCTAACCACTTTTTGATCTTTGGAACTATTCCTTGATTGTATCTCATTTTCTTGTTCGGTGTCATCAGGTAGTCTCTAACCAATGGCAAATTTTGGCTATGTTCACAATCTGAGAACCAGAGACTTACAGTTTGAAAGTAGTTAGGTGGTGGAGTTGGCTGGATGGGATTCTCTGACCTATAACATGCTTGATAGTCCCATAAATTTCTAGGCTATTTATAAGGCTATTTACCTGCATATAAGTAGGTAAATTCCAATATGTTCTAATTCAAAGGCACAAGAAATAGCAGCAACCATGTCATTCAGGTGTTTGCTTTTTGTTTTTTAACTGGCCAGTTCTGAAAAGTAAAATATTCAGAGAGTTGTTTGCAAGTGATATGAGCTGCCAGATATTACCTTCATAAAGTCCAGCCACGATGGAACTGGTTGGGACTTAAGGAAGGAGGTGGTGATGTCAATGAAGGACACCCTGTAAGGCCAAAAACATGCTAACAGGTACACAGATGGGAGAGTCAGGAGCTCAGCAGACAAGCCTGGAGAGAAGGTTTGCATTTGGAAGTTATAAAGATACAAGAAGTAGAGAAGCCCCAGATCTGGACAAGTTTGTTCATGAAACATGTAGAAAGGAAGATGAGATGGATGACAATGGAGCCCTGGGGCACAGTAGCATTTTAGGGTTAGCAAAAGGAGGACGGAAGAACACCGAGAGAGAGCAGCCAGAAGGAAGGCAGAGAATCAAAATGGTATAGTGTCTCTGAAGCAAAAAGAGCCAAATTTTAAGTAGGAAGACAGGGTCTACAGTGTCAATGCTGCAGAGAAATAAGATGAGGGTAGAACGATGCTCATTCAGAATGTCAGTACTGAGGCCATCAGTGATTCTAGGGTCCTGAAGCAGTTTCCATGGCAGAGTGGGGCAGAAGCCACATTGCACAGCATTAGAAATTAGTGGGAGGGGAGGAAGTTCGGCTGGGAAGTGAAATAAGGAATAGAGAGAAAATGTGTCATTTGGGATTAAAAGTGTTTAGATATTTAATTGTTGCATTTTAAGTAATATTCTAAGGGGTCCATCCTGTGTAGCAGGAAGGAAGGTTGAACATCCAAGAAGGAGGGTCCACAACTGATGGAGCGAGGTCCTTGTGATGGCAGAAGGCTTGAGGAACCAGCAACCAATGGACAGAGGCTTCCCAAAGGCAAGAAGGAACCCCTAACTCAGTGCCTGGATTGGTTGAAGGGGAAGGTAAGTATAGACTTAGATCCATTTGGGGGAGGGGGTGGAAGTGGGGTGTCTTACCTTTTTCTGTGAAGAAATATGGTTTTCTATTTAAAAATAGTAAGGGAGAACTGGAAAGGAAGGACACCCCTTCCCTGTGGCTGGGATGGGATGACTCTCTACTTAAAAAGAAAGATTTCTTAAGAGAAATTATACGTTTACAGACAAATTGAGCATAAAATACAGAATCTCTTATACCTCCCTATTACTATTGCCTTGCACTGGTGTGGCATATTTGTTTCAATTGGTGGAAAAACATTTTTGTAATTTTACTGTTACCTATAGTCCATGATTTACATTAGGGTTCCCTGCTTGTGTTGCACAGTCCTATGGTTTGATTTTTTTTTTTTTAATTTTTATTCTAGTGACATATATGAGCTAAAATTTCCCCCTTTTAACCACCATTCAAGTATGTAATTCATGCCACTAAGTACATTCACAATGCTGTGTCACCATCACCACCATCCATTACCAAAACTTCTCCATCACTCCAATTTAACATTAACTCCTCATTTCCTACCCCCATCCTGGTCCCTGGTAACTTATATTCTAGTTTCTGAGTCTACGAATTTGCTTATTCCAATTATTTCACATCAGTAATATCATAGAATAGTTGTTATCTGTGTCTGGCTTATTTCATGCAACATGATGACTTCAGGGTTCATCCATGTTATCACATATATCAGGATTTAATTCCTTTTTTATGGCTAATATTTCATTGTATATATATATATTTTTTATTTATCCATTCATTGGTTGATGGACACTTAGGTTGCTTCCATCTTTTGGCAACTGTGAATAATGCTGCTATGAACATTGTTGTATAAATATCTGCTCAACTCCCTGCTTTCAATTCTTCTGGATATTTACCTAGTAGTGGGATTGCCAGGTCATTTGGTAGTTCTATACTTAACTTTCCAAGAAACAACAAAACTGTCTTCCACAGCAGCTGCACCATTTTACATTGCCACCAACATTGAATGACTGTTCCTATTTCCCTATATCCTTCCCAACTCTTGTAATTTTTTGTTTTTTAATAGTACTCATTTTAGTGGGAATGAAATGATATCTCATTGTGGTTTTGATTTTCATTTCCCTGATGACTAAGCTGTTGAGCATCTTTTTACATGCTTTCTGGCCTTTTGTATATTTTCTTTGGAGAGATGTCTATATAAGTCTTTTGCCTATTTTTTAATTGCGTTGTTTGTTGTTGAGTTGTAGGAATTCCTTATATATTCTAGATATTAAACCTTTATCAGACATGAAGTTTCCAAATATTTTCTCCCATTGTGTAGGTTGTCATGATAAAGCCCTTTGAGGCACGAAAGTTTTCAATTTTGATGAGGTCCCATTTATCTATTTTTTCTTTTGTTGTTTGGGAAGGATGAGATGAGAAGCTGCAAATAGCTACTGATAGGAATAGGAGAGGAAATTGTCTAGAAAGGTGGAAGGTGAGAGCTTTCAGTTGAATCATGAGTCTGTGATCTAACAAGCTAATTGAATTGGAGATAGAGGTCAATTAACTTTACTTTGTTTCCCAGACATAGAATGCACTCCCGACTCATGTCACAAATGTGTGTTGAACAAAAGAGGGAGGCAGTGAGAGATCATGAAAAGGTCTAAAGTACTTAGGAGGGGAAAGGCAGCAAGTAAAGGATGAAAAATAGGTGAAGATGGCCTTCAACATGCATGTCTTCCGGCAAATCATTAGTTTCATCTTGTATTTGAAGCATGGTATCATTTTTAACTTATTGTCATTGCTACACTGTGACTTTCTGTCAAAATAAGTACCGGTCTCAAAGTAACAAAGCAAAATAGTCATATTTCCCCAAACTGTATAGTTTTCTCTTATTTTGAGAGCCTCCCCCCCAAACGCCATGTAAAAATCACTTTTTACCAGTTTTATTTTGTTGACCAAACTAAATTGTTAATTCCATGATTCTTCAAAATGGCTGTCACTTTGGCAATTGTATTATTGAGAAAATATTTTACTTTTTTTTTGTTTTTCGTTTTTTTGCTAAATCTGAGTCTTTGTTAGAACTAATGAATATTTTCAACTGGCAGTTTTTTAAAAAAATGTAAATGTAGTGGAGGGATTTCTATTTGCTTCATTTGGAAGGAAGAATGATTCATGATGAGAACTTATTATTTCTAAAAGTCTTTGTCATGTAGCTGCAACTATTTCACTATGCCCTTTGAATGTTCTCTTGAAAATTTGTGGGAGGTCAAAGGATCTTTAAAAACAAAAGCAAAAACAAAGACAAATAAAGCTATTTTCTTATTTTCTCTTCTTTGTGCAATCTTTGTACTAGAAATGCATTCACCCAATGCTGAATGTAGTTTTCTAACTGTTTAAGTTCTCATTCTTAAGACAAAGTAGAGAAAGTGGCATTGAACTAATCCATTCTTGAAAACATCTTAACATTATAAGCAGAACAAAGTGGTACAAAATGTATTCAGCCTCACGGATTTCTCTAGATTGTAGCCAGAATAGAAAATGGCAGAATGTATTAATTCCTAAGATAAAATTATAATGAGAACAGAAAATGGTGCGAGTTGAATTAATGTAGTGGCAGGCTTCTGTCTGCGGAACATAGAGCTCTCTAAATACCACATTGCAGCACTTTATAGTTACCTTCTCTCTTGTAACCTATATTTTAAAGATACTCTAAAGAAAAGCTCAGCCATATTCTCATCCAGCACCTCCACAGTGCTCTGGACACAGAATAGCCCCAGGATTTGGTGAATGGACTTACCTTGATGGAACAAAGGAGATTTAATTTAGTTAGCAAAAGATTTTTATCAATGCAAACATAACTGACATGCTGCCTTCCTAGCAGATCACTGGTTAAGTCTGGCCACTCGCAGGAGAATTTGGCCGAAGTAGTTGTGCATTTGAAGGAAGGGATTTGCTCTTTCCAAAAAAACACTTCATATTTCACAATGTATAAAAAAATCACTTGATATTTTCTATTACTGCTTGGGGCCAGGTTTTAAACAGATGGCTATCTTTTTTCTGGGGTGATTTTCAAGTGGGTACTGCCCAAAGAAAGTGTCTGAAGCTGGATCATCTTTTAACTGTAAAAATCTTTTATCCATATTATAAAAATATACTTGTTAATAGATCCAGTGTGGATTTGGGGAGAGAATTAGTAAATGCAGTTGGATATTACAGTAATGTACCTGCAGTGCCATTCAGATGCAGATTTTTAGAAGCTTTGTACTGTTCAATGAAGGCAAGTGTGTCCCAATAATAAGCAACTGAGACTCAGAGCTTCAAACACTTCAAAGGATCTGTGACTCCAGAAGCCGCAGTGGAAAACCTTGAATGGCTATGCTAGAACTTTGAAATGTTTAATAATGCTTATCCCATGTTGCTTTACATCTTCTAAAACCTGATCTGATTGCAAATTTTTAATCAGTGATTCTAGTCTTTGAATCAGAACAGCTTTGCTGATATGATTGGCAGCAATATTGCTTTTGTTTAGAATTTTCATGATGCAGAGAATTTGGGTCCAAGTTTTTCTTTCTCTGCATTAATACTGCTGCAGAGGGCATGGCTAATTCATATCCAAACTATGAATTAGAGTTTTTAATAACATCAGAGTAGAGCATAAGCAGTACTGTCTTATCATGGCTAGTTGTGATTTCAGAGGAAATCTGCTAACTCTAGATAATAAGCAAGAGTGAACTGTGAATTAGCAGAATGTGCTAAGCCTAAATAATATCAGGCACTTTTTATTTTCTCTTTCCACATATTAGCTGCCAAGACAGTTCTATGCCATAACCTCTTTAAGCAACCTAGTGACTTATAAATGTTCTTTTCCTGGAACACCTTCTTTTGGGAGTTTCTCTATCCACTTTGTTCTTAACTTTATGCAGTGAAATATCCCCACCTTCAAAGCACCTTGGAAATGAAGCTGTTTATTCTTTTCAACCCTCTGTCCTGTCTCTAAAGAGAAATCCAGTGGTATTGTACCTCTTTAATGTTTGACTAAAAGAGAGAGGGACTCAAATAGTGAACACCCAAGATTGCCTTACTGCTTTAAGTTTTGAAAAATCAAAAACCTTTATGCAAGGAATGCCTATGAATCTCTTTTTTTTTTTTTTGGAGTAAATCAAACAGCCTCTCTTTCTGAAGAAATCTGACCTAAAATATAATTCTCCCCATTCTGTACATGACCAATATATGTAACATTTGCATTTTCTTTTGAAACCATAATGAGAAGAATTAAGTCTCTATGATTAAGCATTTAACAGAAAATTGAAGGGCCATGATTATTCATTAGGAAACTACTGTGTACCTAGGATTCTTTTAGATTTCTAATAGACTTCTTTCTTTCTATTCACAATTGTAATTCACAGTTTTGACACTTCTGCCTGTCCTCCTTATCTTTCAGGCATGCTTTGTAATATTTTATTCATATCTGTAGCATCTTAATGGTGGAAGAACAAATTTTGGAAATGGTCTGGGCTTTCAATATCCCACAGGAATTCCAATTTCTGCTTTGCTTCCCTGAGTTACTTTAGATGATAAGAGAGTGATATTTGATAGGCATGAGGTGATTCCACAAATCTGCCTACCTGCATGAAGCCTACAGTCTAGAACAGAAAGCAAAATTCAGAAATAGACATTTATATGATACATATAAGAACTCTACATGTGATAAAAGAGCTCTGACAATTTAGCAGGAAAGTGAACATTTGGAAACAGAATTCAAAGTAGATTCTAATATTTTGCTGTATTCCATGATATATGCCACGTATACTGAAATAAAAATCATTAAAATTGAAATAATAAAAAGAGAGCAAAAGGTAAATAATAATCTGTTCTTTGTATAGGGAAGGATTGTCTACATTTCAACACAAGAGAAAAATAATATAGGGGAAAAATAAATTTGGACAGTTTTGTTAAACCTGAATATAAAAAGCCTAAAAAAACCTAAGAGAATGACAAGAAACTAGGAAAAACATTTGCCACAATTATGAAAAAGGTCCAATTTATTTGTTAAACAAAGAGCCCATCCAAATCAATATGCAAATAAGACTCCCAAAATTAAATGAGCAAAGGGAACATATGAGTTAAATAGAGGGAACTCAAGGGTTCAGAGCAAAACAACAGCATTTACCTTCACAAATATGCAAATAAATACAAAGCGAAAGCATATTGTTACCATTTTTTCATCTATTAAATAGCAAAGGTTATATATAACAGAGGCAATATTCAGTGGCAGCAACAGTGGAAATGGGCAATTCATACCCTGTTGCTGAGAGTGATCACTGATGTGGCCATTCTGAACATCAATTTAACACATATAAAGAGATTTTAAAATATTATATCCTTGGTGCCCACAGTGTATTGCTAGGTGAATAAAGCAAACTGCAGTTTTTATACTGTTGCTTTGGTTTGCCAGGGTTGCCATGACAACTACCACAAATTAGTTGGCTTCAATAACAGAAGTTTATTGTCTCATAGTTTTGGAGGCTAGAAGTCCAGAATCAAGGTGTTGCCAGTGTCTGTTTTCTCTCTCAGTATGTAGTGTTCCAGTAATGGCTGGGCGTTCCTCGACTTGTAGATGCAGCTCTGCCTCTGTCACATGGCTTGCTCTCTCACCTAGTCTGGCTTCTCCTAACACACTGCGTTAGAACTTGCTCTGCTGCTAAAGACTTCAGCCATATTGGATTAAGGCCCACCTTTATGCCATTTTGCCTCCCTTTAACTAATAACACCGTCAAAGGTCCCGCTTACATATGGGTTCACACCCACAGGACTGGGGGTGAGGATTTGAACATGTCTTTGTGGGGGACATCATTTAATTTACCACATGTACGATCCCATTGTTTTTGTTAGAAAGAGGAGAAGGAAGGAATTGAAGGCAGAAAGGAAAGGAAGGAGGAAGGAAAGAAGATGTGCATGTATACAGAGACAGTTCATGGTAATTTTGTTTTCTTCTTTATATGTCAGTTTTTTATTTGGTTTTGCAATACGCTTGTATTACAATCTGAAAAGAGAATAAAATTATCTTCAAAAAGAATAAGACACTTGCAAAATACGCTCATATCCTTTGACCCTCGAACTCCTCATTTAGAAAAGCATTCAAAGGAAAAGTGGAAAATGTAGGCAAATATTTATGTACAAATATGTGGTTAAGAGTGAAAACAAGATCAGGAAATAGGTTGAAAAAGAGACTATTATGCAGCCGTTACAAATGATACATCAGATGAATTTTAAAAACCTGGTAAAATATTTTCACAAACTTCAAGCAAACAGAGTAAAACAAAACAGAATACTGAATTGTATAAAAAGAAGAATTCCAACCTCAAATCATGTGAAAAAAACTAGAAAAAAATATACCAAAATGTTATGGTGGTTACTCTGGGTAGATTAATTTTGGAGGAGTTTTGTTTTTGTTTTTATTCTTTGCTATGCTTTAAAAAATTTGCTATGTACTACCTTTATAAGCAGGGGGAAAATAAAACAACTCTACATCTCTGACCCTGAAATTATGTCCTTTTCACTCCACCAGTGTAGAACAGTTTTCTTCAATAAAGGGTTTTAGGGCTTTGCCTTAGATGAGAAATGATGAAATATCAGAAGGAGACCATAAAATCTGAATGCCACTGGGAAAACAAAATTTCTACCAACAAGCAGCAGGCATCAGTGTCTGTTAGATATTTTGCCCAAGACACATCAGCTAGCTAATGTCCGTTATTTTGAATGACATACTATACTACTAAACTGGAGCAGCCAATTAGCCAGACTTGGGGGACATCATCCGAAGACACACAGCCTCCAGAAGGTATGCTTTCCATAAATGGTGTGATAATTCTCAGAAGCAAGGCTCAGTGGGCGTTGCCATGTGCAGTACTTTGGTCGGCTACATTGCTGGGTGCATCAGGTACTCATTGGGTAAACATCCAACTGCCAATTGCAAAAAGATACTCTTGTGGGCAGTAAAAAATTGTTCTCTGTTTGCAAATTGAGGCTTACCCCTGTGTTTTGGAGATACCTGAATTGGTTTGGCTCTTTTCCAATTACAATCTGTTCCTAATCACCCAGGGTCTGTAACATCAAGCAGTGTTATGAGGGAATTAATTCTTTCTATGTGACAGTTGTTAGTGTAATTCATGTCCTTGTTTTTAATTGCTAGATCAAATTACTTTGTAGATTATTTCATATTTCATCCCAAGAGAGAGGAATAGAAAAAATGCACAGTGCCTGTGGTGACTTATTTGTTTAGTCTACCCAGGAAATAAAGCAGAATTAAAAAGATTGACTTTCTAAACAAAATGACTCTTCCCTATCCTTAGAGTATATTTTGGATGGCTTAAGATGGAAAAGTTATCCTGAATACATTCTTTCTGTTTAAACACTCTAGGAACTCAGTTTATTTTCATAACAGTTCTGCAAAATAATGGCCATAAAGGTCACAAAGTAATATCTCCTAATAAATACTTTGAAAAGGATTTAGAATTCAATGATCTTTCGTTAAAAGAAGCACCTTGAAGATAAGAAATTAATGAGATTTAGAATAGTTTATTAAGGAACACCTAATAGACTCTCTTGAGATACAAATGTCAAGATGTTAAAAACACACACAGCCACACACAAAAGAAATTTAGCAAATGGAAATTATATTTGGGGGAAAAAAAGACAAAGAGTATTTGAAAAATCTTACAAGTGTTTGTTTTTGTAGTACTGAAATTTAATTCTTGTATTTGAATACATACCCAGTAGACATTGCATACATTTTTGAGTCATACCCACTGAATGCTTTTAACACTGTTTGGAATCTCAGAAAGAACCAGTAACTGTTTCTTAGGTGTCTTATTAGCTGAGAGTTTACCTGTAGGCTGACAGGGAAGTGAAAGCCCAGATAAGACAAGCTTACATAACTGAAAAGCTGTAGAGAGAATTCATTGTTCTATTTATTTCCACCTGGTGATGAGTCGTTGAGAGCAGGATGTATTTACAACAATGGGACACTTGAACTGTTGCTGTAACTGTCCAAGGCCAACCAACATCCATATTCCCTCATAAATAGTCATCTTATAAAGTAGACCTGAGTGATAAACTAAAGAGGAATTATAGATCAGTGATCACTTAAAAGCAAGCAGCAGGGAAATTGATAAATAACTGCCTGGCTGCCTGGCAAATAAAAAATATAGTCATCATTAGATAGGGAGCTGGAACTTGCTGATTGCTGGGAAATTATAGCAATAGACAAATGAGCAGACCCACTCATTGAGGGCAAAGGTACCTTGTAGTTCAGGTAACAAAGTACTGTCAATATAGAAAGGTCCTTGAAATAGGAGCTGAACCTGCTACCCTGAAAACAGAAGACGTATATATAGAAACGGTGGTGAAAAGCTGGCAGCCCTGAATCAGTTTTCTCAGTCATAGTACTGAATGTATTATCATCAATGTCATCTTTGAAAATGGAAAGGAGATATCCATAAAAATAGATGTTTTTTTCTGCCACTGGTACTATTGAATGATTACAAATAATTCCTGTGGTCACTTATACATCTCATTAAAACCCAGTCCATTCTAGTCTATTATGGGAAATCAAGATGGTTATATTGGTTTAAAATTGGTTCTATGGTTCTCTATTCAAGATATGCTGTTTGTTTGTCTATGTGTTAATCAAAAGAAGCAAGTTACCTATTACAGGCTAAGGTGATTAATGGCTATGGAGTTTTTAGCTATACTTGGATCTCTACAAAACAAGGTGCCATTTTTGAACTGGCTCAAAAGCTACTAAACAATATTCAGGAAGACAAGGGAAGGGATGAAGTTGCAAGCGCTGAATGTGAGGGAGGATGCCACATCACTCTTGTGCTTCATGGAAACTTCATTCTGATTAGGGCAGAAAAAGTCTGAGGACTCAAGGGCTGGCACTTATAATAACTTACCTATTCACAGTGCGTTAACATTTACAAAGCTAAGAGACATACTCAGAGCAGTTCTGAGAAATATGGTTATTATCCCCTTTAAAGGAGAATGAACCTCAGAGAGATTAGTGGCTTGGCCACAGTACCAGGGATGGAGACCTGGTTCCGCCAGTTATTAACTCAGGTCTCTGAATGTAGCTTCCAATGCCTTTCCCTCATCTTCAGATGTAGTTAAAACATTATTCCTCCCTAGTTTTATTCAAGGAAAAACCTGGAAAAAGAATCAGGGGCAGACCAAGTTATTCTAGCCATAGCTTTCTCTATCACAGACTTTCATGGTTCAAACAAACAAGAGAATTAGAAAATTAATGATTACAAAGCAACATTAGAAGAGAAAACCATACCTCCATCACAGGGGCAGATTGACTTGCATACTAGATGAAGCAATGAGAACCCAGAACTAGAAGAGTTGTAAGTATCAAAGAGTAAGATAATACTCCCTAGAACACCATTACAACATTATAAAGTACAAAAACATTAGTAAAAGGAGGGTTAATGTAAGAGATGGCCAGCATGTTCAGATTACAGTTTATTTTTGTATACTTGCTCCAAAGGGAGAGTGTTTATTTCAAAGTTCAGTTATAGTAATGAGTTATATTGAGATATTTTGTTTTTACTATATCATTTCACATAAAAATTGACCGTTGTTTCAGCTACTTAAGCATTTTTAGGATTGTCTGGGATAATTGGAATATCTGAAGCAGATTTTCTAGTCTGGGAAGCTTAGCTGAAGTTTGATGAGCTAGGATAACCTTGTCCACATGTCTTATGGTTGGCAGATTGGTCTATGAGGGTTTCAGCTAGACAGCTCTTCTCTGTAGCATGTGGTCTCCCATCCTTTAGTAAGCCAGCATAGATGTCTTTACATGTTAGTCACTGAGTCCCAAAACTCAAGGAAGAGAAAAGGCAAATGTTAATACAGAAGCTCTTTCTAAGCCTCCTTTATATTTGCTGAGAGACTGAGGAGATCTGTTTGGGAACAAACATCATACCGAAGGATGAGTAGGAGTTAGGCAGACTGAGGAAGTTTGGGGGTCCAGGAAGGAGGAATGGGACTGTTAGATATGAAGTGCAGAGGAACCCAAAGAGAGAGAATCTGGTCTATATCAGGAACTGAAAGACTTTTGCTATGGCTGAAACATGGGAAAGTGATGAGTTGCAGGAGAGCAAAGCAAGGGACAGAAGCTGGAGAGGATTAGGCTGTTTCTAGGGGCAATAAGAAATCATTGAAGGGATTTAAATAGAGATAGAGTAAATCCAGACTAGTGCTCTAAGAACATCACTCTGGCTATTGTTGAAGACTCTATTAGAGGAAACAAAACAGGAAAAAAAGAGACAAGCTAGAAGGCTGCTGAAGCAACTTTTTTCCTTAAAGTCTATTTTTGTCAGATATTAGTTTAGCTATTCCAGTCTTTTTTTTCCTTATGGCTATTGTTTGTTTATATAACCACTTTTCCAACCTTTTCCTTCCAAACTATCTCTATTATTATATTTATGGTGTGCCTGAGATAAGCAGCAATGACTAGGCTTTGTTTTTTATTTACTGTGACAAAATTTTTTTAATTCGAGTATTTAATCCATTCATATTTAATTTAATTTAGTGATATATTGGATTTAAATATACTGTCTTACCATTTTGCCCCATATCTTCTTCATTCCTTTTTTCTTTCTTTCTTGCCACATTTTGGATTAATAAAGCTGCTTTGATTCTATCCCCCTTCCAACAACCTTTAAGATTATTAATATATTTATATGGCTTGCATAATCTTTTAATGATTACCTAGAGACTGCAGCATGCACCTGTGATTTATTAGAGTCCCTTTTAAAATTAGTACTTTTCCAACAAATCAGATAATGCAAGGGCTTTACAAAACTTTCACTTACGCAGATATTTTTAATCACACAAGATACTTTTATTATTATTGTTTCAGTCAGCGGTCATCTAAATTTGCCCATATTTTTACCTTTTCTGGTGCTGTTTATCTTTTCCTGTGCCTCTGTATTTCTATCTGGGATCATGGTCCCTTTAGTATTTTTTGAGTATAGGTTTGATGTTGATAAGTTTTGTCAGTCTTTTTGTTTGAATGTGTTTTTATTTGGCCCCCATTTTTTGAAGGATCATTTTGTCGGGTATTGTGGTAGTTTGAAGCTGTCTCTATCCCAGAATATCATGTCTTTAAATCTAATTCATTCATTTGTAAGTAGGACCTTTTGATGAGGCTACTTCACTTAAGGTGTGTCCCACCTCAGTCAGGACAGGTCTTAATCCTATGACTGGAGTCTGTTATAAACAGAATTAATTCAGACATGAAGGAGAGAAAGCCACAGAAGCAAGAAGCTGAAATCAACAAAACCCAGAAGAGAAGGGAGAGACCAGCAGATGCTGCCATGAGGCAGAGGAGCCAAGGATAACCATCAGCTGGTCTTCAGGAAGAAAGCCTTGCCTTGATGATGCTTAGATTTAGACAGTTCCCCACGGCAAAACCATGTGCAAATACATTCCCATTTTTAAGCCAGATTATTTCATGGAATTTTCCTAAGTAGCCCTAGAAAACTAAAACAGGTATAGATTTCTAGGTTGTCTGCTATTTTGTTTTAACACTTCAAAGATGTACTTTCTGTTGGAGCTGTCACCCAAGGCAGGAAGAGAGGGGGAGAAGTACCCTGACTTTTCACTTCCTTCTGCTCTCCAATCTGCTCTAGTGCCTCCCATTGCCTTAACTCAGTCAGAAGCCAACAGAAGTAAGAACCCTAGAAACTCAGACCCTTTGTGATATAACCAAGAATATGGGGAGTGGATGAATCTGAAGACAAGGAATGGATCTGAAGACAAGCAGGACACAGACTTGCATAATAACTAACATTTATTAAGAGTTTATACTGGGCACCATACTAATTATATTACATGGTATATTGGTGAGGATAGATTAGGTTATGCTACAATTTCCAAAAACAAAATCCTCAGTGGCTTGACAAATGCAAGAATTTATTTCTAACTCATATTGTGTGTTTCAAAGAGGGTGATGGAAGACTATCCTCCACACACAGGGACTCCAGCTGATGGCAACTCTTTAATCTTGTAGCTGCACCACCAGGCATATGTCACCTTCTTAGTCACCACTGTAGGGGAGGAGAACCTGCAGATGTGTGCCTTGGTTTTCCTTTCCCCACACAACCTATTAAAAAATACTAGCCACATGGAGTTCCTAATGGCACAGGTGCTAGGAAATGTGGAGGAGCACACATAATATATGGTGAGCTTAATTGCCTGTGCTACTCATGGACAATCTCATTTAATACTCAGCTAATAACGTCTAAGTCCTCATTCCACAGGCCATTGGAATTTCATTCTTCTACTGGGTTCTCCTTGCCGAGTAATTTCTGGGAATTGCTCAGCCATGCCCACATGACACAGCAGTCCTGGAGGTCATTTGTGACCTCCACCAACCATCCTTTCTCCAGATGGCTACTTTAAATCCAGCAGGTAAGTCAGCTCTTGCCAACTTATATTTGGCCTCTGTAAACTGTTCCATCTCTCTATTCCATTTTGTTTTATTCCAGTATGGACATAGATGTCTCCCTTAACCTAAATAGCACACATAAGACCAGGCAGTGGTACACAACACAATTCTACATCCAACTTGAGGATACAAGAAGAGAGTTATCACAGAAAAGGAAAACTTAGATGTTATCTATACTCCTGCTTTTAGATATTGCTCTTTAATTAAAAGTTTCCTTCTGGCCATGACACTTTTTTTTTTGGACTCCTCAGCCTGCTGTAACATTTCAATGGCCAGCTCACAATGGCAGTGCTTTTCTATGTTTCTCCAACTTGAGGGCAGATCTTCTGCTGGAATTCAAGAGAAGATATTCTGGTCTCTCAGCTTTACAGCCATTTCCTTCAAGGGAAAACTCTACTTCCACCCACAGTGGTTTTGCCCAAGAACTCAGAAAAGGCAATCACAGAATTTGACAGTAGATATCCCAAGGTCTAGATTATACCCCCTGAAATAACACCACAAGTGGGTTTTCAGTTCAGGATAGACATTGGCATTTCCCATCTAGTTCCTTTTAGATCTCTATGCTCTGTAAAAATATGCCTCTTCATTCATTCTGCTGTCATCTGGCTTCTCTTCCTGATCTCCTATGAATAATTTTAAGATGGAACCAACATGTATGTATGCATACACACATATATGCACACACATCTTTTTCAAGAACAAACAGTAAACCAAGTTCCAGGGAACTGGGAAAGATGGCAGACTAGGAAGCTCCAGGACTCAATCTCTCCACCAGAACAACTGTTAAACAGGCAGGAGCTGTTGGAATCAACTATTTTAAATCTCCAGAATCCAGTAGAATACTGTTCAGCATCCAGGAAAGAACGGGAGGAAGAGGTTAGTAAATTGCAATAAAAAACCAGTGAATTGCTTTCTTCATGGCAGTTACCATGGCCCATCCCAAACTCTCATGGCAAGGAGAAGTACTGGGGATGGACATAAAAACTTAGTTCCCTAAGACCCAAGCAACCCAAGTGCCCATCAACCAATGAATGGATAAACAGATCAAATGTGGTATATACACTGTAGCAGTCTGATATTACTGATGAATTCTAAAAAGAAATATTGGATTATGTTTGTAATCTGATCTGTACCTGGACTTGATTGAGTTATGATTAACCACCAAGGGATGGGGACTCACAGATAAAATGCATGGCAAAGGACAGAGTTGATGGATTTTTGATGTTGGAGTTTTGATGTTGGAGTTTGATGCTGAAGCCTTAAGCTGGAGCCCTGTGAAGTAAGCTCACAGAGGAAACAGAAGCAAGCCCCAGGAAGAGAGAAACCTCAGCCCAGGAAAAAGAAGTCTGAGGAAGGAAGGAACCTAGGGGGCCTGAACCCTCACAGACGTCAGTAGCCATATTGCTCCAACACATGGAAATAGACTTTGGTGAGGGAAGTAACTTATCTTTTATGGCCTGGTATCTGTAAGCTCCTACCCCAAATAAATACAGTTTAAAAAAAGCAACCAATTTCTGGTATTTTGCATCAGCACCCCTTTGGCTGACTAATACATACACAAAATGGTGTAATAAGAAAAGCAAAATGAAATTCTGATACATGCGATAACATACAGATATCATGTTGAGTGAAATAAATGAGACACAAAAAGACAAATATTTTATTATTTCACTAATATGAAATAATTAGAATAAGCAAATTTAGTCAAAATCTAGAATATAGCTAAGCAGCGGTGGCATGAAGGTAGGGAATGGAGAGTTAAGGTTTAAAATGTAGTTTCTATTTGGGATGATGGAAAAGTTTTGGTAATGAATGCTAGTGATGGTAGCACAACATTGTGAACATAATTAACAGCACTGAGTTATATATTTGAATATAGTTAAAAGGGAAAATTTTAGGTTGTACATGTTACTAGAATAAATTTTTTTTTTAAAAACCATAGAACTATACAACACAATGAACCCTAAGTAAACCATGGACAATTAATTGTACAGTTATAAAAATGTGCTTTTATCAAGTAGAACAAATGTACCACATCAATGCAAGTTGTTAATAATAGGGTGGTATATGGAAATGCTCTATCTTTTGCATGATTTTCATGTAAACCCACAATTTCTCTAATGAAAAAGAAAAAGAGAAAGAGAGAAAAGAAAGAAACAAAGAAAGAGAGAGAGAGAGGAGGGAGGGAGGAAGGAAGGGAGGGAGGGAGGGAGGAAGGAGAGAATAATGTACAAAGAGAATTGAGTAAAAAAAATCACATTTAGGAAAAATATTTTCAAGGGCACAGTACTGCTAAAAATATACCAATTTTCATTTCTAAACAAAATATGTAACATATCAGTCTGAGGCATTTACATCTAGATTAATGGGTGACTTTATGGTCTTCCCCCAAAATTATGTGTGTATACTTGCTTTACTTTTGGGTCAGATAAGATCCTTTCCAATTATTTTCCTAAAACAAAAGTGTCCTTCAAAGATAAATTGAAGTGTCTATTGGTAGAAATAGAAAATTATTAGGAACTTTTAAAGGGCACTTCACTAGTTTTAAAATAAAGGCAGGTCCCACTGGACATCTTGTTTCTCCTGGAACTGGTACCTAGGAGAAAGAACTGGAATGGTGATTCATTTGGTTATCATATTATAAGAATTTTTATAGTTGCAAACAGATGTTTATATTTTGCATTGCAGTCCTAAACAAGGAAAAAAGAAGGAATTTTCTGTCATGTAACTGAAACTTCTGGAGCAGCATGGCCCAATAGAAATAAGTGAGTCACATAAGCAAATTAAATTATTTTAGTAGCCACATTAAAAAGGCAAAAAAATAGGTGAAATTAATTTTAATTATAGTATATTTTATTTAACCAAATATACCCCAAAATATTGGAATGTATTTAATATAGTATCTAAACATATAAACTATATTAAAATACATAAAGTGCTTAATAGCCACCTGTGGCTAGTGGCTACCATATTGGAACATGTAGATCTAGAGGCATGACTACATAGAGAATCAAATGTGGCATCAGAGCCCTTTCTCTCTTCTGGTTTTTCCATTCTGCTGCTTCTCTGTTGCCTCCATTTTCAGAAATGCTCTCTCCTTATGCTAACAAAATGGTGTTAGCAGCCCCAAGCTGCTTTTCAGTTTGAAGACCTATGGTAAAGGAGTTACTATCTCCTCAATGGTGGGGATCAAAAGTCCTGAATCAGCTGGTTATGTGTCTGTCCCTGAAGCAATTCCTGGAGTGAGGAGAGTAGGATGAAGGATTATCTTGGACACAGAGCACATGAGTACTCCTGAATTCAGTAGTACCAAACCACATGTGTTGAGAAAAAGGGCAGGGGAGGTACTTGAGAAGGATATCGAGTACTATTACCAGAAGAAGAATAGCTGGGAAAAAATGCCAAAAGAGAAACAAAAGCAAAAATCAGCAGACCTCTCCAGAATCAGCAAAGTACAGATTGACTAAAGCTTAGGTGTTGATTAAAAAAATCTTTCAACAGGAATAGGGAAAGAGTATAAGAAGAGTACAGGGTCTTGAACTGAGCTCTGAGGACCTCCATATCCAAGGGATGAGTATAGGAAGAGAGGACTTAAAAGGGGAAAGAGGAGATGCTGTCAGAGTAATGAGAAGAAGATCAGAGTAATGGCTAAGACACAGAAGCCAAAGTAAGAAATTTTTCTGAACACTCGGTGGTGCTAAATGCTGCCAAGAGTCAAGCAAGGTAAATAACAAGCAGTGTTCAATAGACTGAATGAAATGTGGACCTTTGCTGACCTTGGCAAGAACAGTTTTGGTGGAATGGTGGGCAGAAGCTAGATGACAATAGGTTGAGGGAGGTCCAGTGAGAGATAGGGAGATAGAGGCAAACTGTTTAGAAGGCATGTGAATAGGAAGAGAAATCTAAAATGGCAGCCTGAGGAGGTTTTTCAGGTGAGAAAGAGTTTATTAAATATATTATATACAAATTTTTGAGCATAAATATCTTTATAGTAAACTGACATAATAGGCAGTATAGTATAAAATTGGGTTTGAATTTTAGCTCAATCACTACTGTAATACCATTAGCAAGTTATTTAGCTTTTCTGCCTTGGTTTTCTCATTTGTAAAATGGAGATAATTGTGTTGATTTCATAGGTATAGTAGAAGAAGTTAATGAAATAATGACTGTAAAGAGTATGCAGTTAATGTAATTATTATTATTTCCCTCATCACTAGATGGTGAGCCATACTGTTTATAATTTCTATGTTTTTGCCTTTTGTTTAGAATTTTTCCTCCCTTTCGCCATCAGTCTGGTGAATTTCTGCTCACCCTTTAAAATCTGTTGCTTGTCTACCTCTCCTGTCCCACAAATGCCCTTACGACAGTTGAAGTAGGGCTTTGCTTTTCCATCCTGGTTCTCCATTGCTCTTGAAGCCACTTCCACATGCCGACCCATAGTTCTTGCCTCTAGAGTTGATCCATCAGAAAGGCCACTTCTTTGTATTAAAATGGATGTAAGGGTCCCACATAGTTCAAATCATTCTGTCTATAATTCTAGAAATTCAGTCTTTATAGTTCAGGATCTTTCCTCTTGAACTATGCAGCCTTCATTATTTGCACTTCTCTTTGTAGCTTTTTCTGTTCTTATAGGTTACTGCACAATTCTGTGCGGTGTTAAGCTAGAGTTGCAGCTCTCCCTGTGTTGCCTTGAGATGACAAATATATTCTGCTGATGCCTTGGGCAAAGTGCCTCCTCCAAAACGCCACTGTTTGTGAATGCTTCCTCCTACAAAACTCCTACAAAACTGTAGTTACATCGTGAGGAATTTTATGGACAGAAAAAAAAAAAAGATGCCTTTCTCCCTCCAGTCCACTGCCCTATGTTTCCTTCTTAATGCCGAGTCTTCAGTGCTTCTGAGCCCTTTCTGCATTTTCCACCCTCACTGAGCTCCTGTACCTGGAGTTGAGTACCATCTGCTCACTGCCTTCTTAGGATTTTGTTATTTAACTCTTTCATGCCATCTTAAATGTGATATTTACTTGCCTATGGCACAGAAGAGGTATAATGGGTCACAAGGAGGTTTCTAAAATTACATCTTGGAAAATCTCCTCATGTCTTCCTTCTTTCAATACATTCTGCTTTTTCAGTATTTTAAACTACAAGGGTAAAAACCTGGTGGGTTTAGACACTCCAAGATCCTCCATCCATCTTTCCAACTCTGCGTGACCTTTCTTCTGGTTTCCTGTTCCCCAGGAGTGGAGTGCAGGTGCTTAGAGGGTTAAATCCTGGGGGTTAACAATTCTCACCTTCCAAATGACTGAAACTCTTGAGTGACTTTTCTTGGTCTGTAGGTTTCATAAAAGAAATTCAATAGGGAATGGGTTTTAGATGTTACCATTTTGTTGATTATTCTAAAATACTGCCATTCAGAGTTCTTTGCTTAGGAACTGCTGAAAGAGATAGTTGGATGGATGAATGAATGGATCAATCGATCGTTAGAGACAATTTGGACACATCAAATTGTATATAGTTCTGAGACTAAATATTTTGCTGCTTAGATAAGTTTGTTTTCTGATTGTGCCTTCTTTATATCCTGGGAACCCAGAAGATTCAGAAAGACTCCTTGCTGCTGATGAGGCAGAGTCCAGAATGCACATTACAGTGTGTGGAATATCACAGGGGCACAACAAATGTTTATCAAGGGACCTAATGCTCCATTTGGCTTGTTCAAGTTAGAGCCAATTCCTTTGTGCTCTATCCTTGTCGACACTCTCAGCCAAGGAAGCAGAACAGAGCATACTGATAGATTTCACCGAAAGTTGTTAATCCATTAACAATTGGCTATAAAACTGTGCTTATGGAAAAAACCCAGAAACTAAAAGCCTGATTTGCAGCTGCAGTGTAAAGGGAAAATTGCCATACACTAGCAGAAAGGTACCTTGCAGATTACAAGTATTATTTTAATACATGAAAATTTTATTTCATTTAATGAATTTGCTTTGACCAATCAGCAAAATGGAATTTTGGATTTGAAGCATTGGGTTTGATTGTTAGTGTTATTTATTTATTTTTTTTCATTCAATCATTTGATACATTGGGCTCCTGAGAAATTGCTCAGGCAGTTCTGCTCCTTGCTAGTCATGTGATCTTGGCAATTCACTTAACTCTGTATCTTGATTTCCTCATTTGTAAAATGGGTGTAGTAATCTGTATTCATTGGCTGATTGGATGAGATAGTGTGCATAAAACACCTCGAGGACTGCATGGGATATGGAATAGGTGCATAATACACAGCAGAATTTGCTGACACAGCTGCTGCTACTGCTTAATATTGGGTAAGTTTAAGTCCCCTTTTATTTATTACCCAACATTGCATCAGAGGTCAACAGCCTCCTGAGGGGTCTCCCTGCTTCCGCTCTTGTTTCTCTCCAACACATTTATAAACAGTAGCAACGATGATCTTAAAATAAAAACTGGGTCCCTCCTCTCTCATACCTAAAATTCTTTAATGACCTCCTACTGTACTTAGAATAAATGCCGTTTATCAGGTATTGCATGGCATGGGCTGTTCTCATCCCACTTCACTGGAATCTTCTGATGTGGCTTTCCTTCTGAGTTATTAAGGAAATGAATGAGAGGTGGAGGCGTCTTCGGGACATGGAGCTGCCCTGGATGGTGCTTCAGAGGTAATCACCGGACATTGTAAATCCTCACAGGGCCTGCATGATGGAATAGAGGAGAGTATGGGCCATGATGTGAACCAATGTATATGAGGTGCAGAGGTGCCCAAAGATGTACTTACCAAATCCAATGGATGTGTCATGATGATGGGAACGAGTGTTGTTGGGGGGGGGGGAGAGGGGGGGTGGGGGGGGTGGGGTTGAATGGGACCTCACATATATATTTTTAATGTAATATTATTACAAAGTCAATAAAAAATAAAAAAATTAAAAAAAAAAAAAAAAAAAGGAAATGATAGCTGCTGTAACAGATAAAGACCCAGATCTCAGCACCTTAATACAATAAATGTTTATGTCTTATTCACAGTGGTAGGCAGCTTCTGAAATGACACCTGGAGATTCCCATCTCCTGGTATTCATTCCCTTGTTTAATTCCTTTTCCTTGGGTGTTGGCTGGATCTAGTGACTCACTTCTGATAAACAGAAAATGATGAAAATGATGGGTATGACTTACATGATTAGATTCTCAAAGATGGGGACTTCCATTTTGCTAGCACTCTCTTGGAACTCTTGTGTCCTTGCTCTTTTGAAGCAAGCTGAAAATGTCCACATGGCCAGAAACTGATGACAGCCTCTGGCCAGCTACCAGCAAGAAACTGAGGTCTCAGTCCAATAGTAAGTAAGTAACTAAATCCTGCCAACCACCACACAAGTGAGCTAGAAACAGATTCTTCCTCAGCTGAGATTTCAGATGAGAGACCACAGCCTCAGACAAATCTTCCATTGAAGCCTTCTTGAGAGATCCTGAAACAGAGGACTGAGTGAAGCTGTGCCCAGATTTCTGACCTACAGAGACTGAGATAATAAAAACATGTTGTTTTAAACCACCATTTGGGGTAATTTATTACACAGCATTAAATAACGAATACACTCACATAATATACTTCATTGGCAGCTGGTGGCTGGAGCTCTGCTCCATGATGTCATTAGGAACCTAGATTGATGGAAACTCTTGTCTTCATCATATGGCTTTCAAGGACTCCTTGGGTGTTGACATCTGGCCAGGAAATGAAGGAAAAGGAGGAGTGGTGGATCAAGGAGAGGAAGATTGAGGATAAGGATATTAATGGATCTGACCTGGAAGTGACATATAAGTAGCTTTTGGCCACACCAGTTACAAAGCCCCACCCCTTTGGGTGGGATGGGATAGTCCATGGTAAGGCAGCCATTTCCCAGCCACAACTCAACTCAACTTTGGTGGTAAAACAGTAGTCTCAGCTACATCCCTAAACTTTTTTTTATTCTCAGTTACATGAGCATGGCAAGCTCTGTCCTCCTCTCATGGTCTCTGTCCATGCTCTTCCTTTGTTATGAAGCGTTTTTCCCCACATGGTTAATGCACTCTCATCTTATACATGTTGGTTTAAATGTCACTTCTTTCCTTGGACAGGCCTCTCTGAGTACACTGCATAGAGTAACCCCCCCTCCCCCACCCCGCCACCAATATTTTTTATCTCAACCTTTTATTTGATTTGTCATAACACATCACAAATTGTGGTGATATATATGTCAGTTTTGGCTTGATTTTAACTATCTCCCCTGTTTGAGTGTTAAGCACCAGGAAGGTGCTTATCTTTAGCTTGTTCACTGCTATGTTCCTGTACCTAGTGCAATGCCTGACACTGTAGTAAATGAATGGACTGCTCTAACAGTGCTTTAAGAAGGGTAAGGTACAATACTCCCAGCTAACAAACCATATACAACCAGGTAAAACATATTATCTTCCCAATTACCTGTCAGGAAAACACCTTGACAAACTGCCAGAGGTTGGAGGCAGCAGCCCAAGCAAACCAAAAGAACTAATGTGCTCTGTATGAGGCAAACAGAGGAATCTGGAGTTTTATTTCTGGGGTAGGCAGAGAAGAGGAGTAAAGGACAAAGGAAGACCCATAAGTCAGAGAGGTATCAAGAAGTTGGATCTTTCTTGGGAGTAGCACAGACCATGAGAAATTCTCAGTGACAGGACTAACATGCATGGGAAGCTGTTTACTATGTGAATTGCAGTGTGATCCATAAACCCGATGATAAAGTTTTAGTAGGATATACTTTATTCATATCCGCATTCACGTGTGTTTTATGTGGGTGAATTTTGTGTGTGCGCACACACACACATAGGGTTTTTCGAAATAAAGGAATTGCTTTTTGCATATTTATTGACCCACTACAGAATGGATACAGAGGTGGGAACCAAAACCAGAGGTTATCTTGAGAATTTAAATCCCTGAGAATTCGCCAAAATCTTCTTAAGAATTTCAGGTTCCCCATGGCATGTGGAATAGTTTAAACTAATTTTATCTGAGTTTCAAGGGTTTCAGAGACACCAGAGGACACTTTTTCACCAACCTGCTGACATTCTATTGTTAATAACCTGAACTACCAGCACGTTGATGCCCAACTAAGGAGGACATTTTCTAGCCCCCACCACACCCCGCCCAATATAGGCATTTTATCCAATTCCACAGACATTGGATAAAATGTCACTCATTGCTGCGATGGTTAGGCTAATGTGTCAACTCAGCCAGGTAATTGTGCCCAGTTGTTTGGTCAAGCCAGCACTGGAATAATTAAAATACAAGAACTTTTATGGACTTTAATCATCAGTGGGTCGATTGCATAGATGACTGACGACCTCTACAATCAACCAAAGAGATTGTTGTCAGCAACGAGTGACATTTTATACAATCAGTTGAATACCTTAAAAGGGGAAGTGATTTCAGTACTCAGAGAGAATTTTCCAGCTTGACTTTGGATAGCCATGTCTCCTGGGGACTCATCAAAGACCTTCATCTGAACCCCTGGTTTGCAGCCTACCTGTGGAATTTGGACTTGCACGTCCCATGGTCACATGAGAGAATTTTTTTTTTTAAGATTTATTTTTTATTCATTTCTCTCCCTTTCCCCCGCACCCCTTACTCCCCACCCCCCACCCTCCAGTTGTCTGCTCTCTGTGTCCATTCGTTGTGTGTTCTTCTGTGACCGCTTCTACCCTTATCAGCAGCACCAGGAATCTGTGTTTCTTTCTTTCTTTTTTTTTAAGATTTATTTTATTTATTTATTTATTTCTCTCCCCTTCCCTCCCACCCCCCCTGCCCTGGTTGTCTGTTCTCTGTGTCCATTTGCTGCATCTTCTTCCTTGTCCACTTCTGTTGTTGTCAGTGGCAGGGGAATCTGTGTTTCTTTTTGTTGCATCACCTTGTGTCAGCTCTCTGTGTGGGTGGCACCATTCCTGGGCAGGCTGCACTTTCTTTTCGTGCTGGGTGGCTCTACTTAAGGGGCACACTTCTTGCGCGTGGGACGCCCCTACGCGGGGGACACCCCTGCTTGGCACGGCACTCCTTGTGCACATCAGCACTGCGTATGGGCCAGCTCCACACAGGATTTGAACCCACACGAGGTTTGAACCGTGAACTTCCCATGTGGTAGACGGACGCCCTAACCACTGGGCCAAGTCCGCTTCCCTGTGTTTCTTTTTATCGCGTCTTCTTGCTCTGTCAGCTTTCTGTGTGTGGCTCCATTTTGGGCAGTAGTCCTTGCACGCATCAGCACAGCGCATGGGCCAGCTCCACACAGGTCAAGGAGGCCCTGGGTTTGAACCGCGGACCTCCCATGTGGTAGGTGGACGCCTTATCCATTTGGTCAAGTTCGCTTCCCACATGAGAGAATTTTATAAAATCTCATACTATTTACAGATAACACCTGTCGATTCTGTCTCCCTAGAGAAGCCTGACTAATATAGACAATATAATGTTGTCTTTCTCCATAGGACATGGAGATGCTGCTCACATCTTGAGAAGGGATGCTGTTTAATATTTCCTCTTTAACTGTACTCCTAGTAGAGATACCTATGCTATATCCTCTTCTCACTAAATAAAACACCTCAGAGGAAGCTTGGCAGGACCTAAGTTCCAGAACATCTTTTTGGACCAGAATTGTGATTTAAAGTTAAAGGAAAGGAACAGTGCTTCTCCAACTTTAGTTCCAGGAAAACATTTGTCTTTATCACCCTCATGCTCACCCAGACTAACAGTTTGTGCTTAGGAAAGACGTATGTGTCCTGAAGGTCTTCCCACCCTCACTTGACGAAGCCAGCAGTGCATCATACCTGGCTTGTGAACAAACAGAGACTAGCGGCTTCCATTTCACAAATACATCCATTTACTCAGAGGATTTTTTCCTCTGGCTGCAGGAGCGAAATGCCCATTATAGTGTATTCTCCATGTCCCCAGGCTTTAATATATCTCTGAGCAGCTCTACTCAGCATTCCACATTATAAAATCAATCTCTATTTAAGTAAGAGGGGGATATTTATTTCTTAATTTTTTAATAATGTATTTTGTGATTTGTTATAGCTTCAGTGTTGTATTATTTATTTATTGTGCCTATAGGGTGCATGGCCACTTGGTAATAGAGGAGCTATGGAAACTTGAGATCTAAGCAGAAATGAGTTCAATAATATTGCTACACTCCAGGACTTTATCCAAAATTAACAAAAGAACAAAAGTGCAAGGCAATGATAACCCATCTGACAGTATTTGGGGAGTGTTTGTGAAACCAATGGTGATGGAGATTTTTTAAAAGAGTGGTAGATGAAGAGAAGTGACAAATGATGTGTTGTTTAAAAATTCAAAACATTTTCATAAACCCCATAAACCTGGATTTACTATGTTTTGGGGTGTGTATGTGTTTAGTCAATGTTTTATTTTGGAAAAAGCTGCCTAAGATCTAATCGAATATCAATTTTCTTTTCCCATCTTCTTGCCCACCTTGCAAATCGTATATGCAAGAATGGTAATGGCTGTAGTTTGAGACAGATAAGTTTTTGTTTTGATCCCAAGACCTTATAACAATTTACTGAAAAAGAAGATCTTCAAATGGAAAAAAGGGAGTTGTTTCTGTTTGTTTGTTCATATGCTTTTTGTCAAAGAGCAAAAAATGGGGTTCTTAAACTTAATTGTTGTCTCCCAAACTTACAGGATGTAACTGTAGTTGAAAAATGTCTAATATACATAAAAATGGTGTCATAGAACTTGGGGCCATTTATATAAAAATCATGATTAAATTGGCATGTTTAATCCAAAAGTTTCTACACCTGTAAGACATTACTCAAGCCCCATTACTAGTGAGAAGACACTAATTACAATTAATACCAATATCCTTCAACAATTCTGAATTCTTGAACCCTCAGATTTTCCTGATATGCACTTCAGGAAAATGATATCATGCTGATTACACCATTTGACATTAAGCAATAAATAAAGACAGAGAAGGACACTTGCCCTTGATGGAAAGATGCCATCTTTAGTCTGTCAGGCAGTCAGCCAGTCTGTCAGCAACATTTATTGAGTGCCTAATGAGAGAAGGTGCCACGAGACAAAGAGGAGACATAGGCTCCAACCTTGAGGGGCAGCCAGGACAATGATGGAGACAGAGAAAAGGCAGGGGACGTGACTAATGAATGCTGGAGAAGCAGCAGCTCAGAAAGGGCAACTTGGAGAATGTGGCACATCACATTTGTTGAGCACCTACTGCCTGGCAGCCTCTAAAGACCTTTTCATAGTTGAGCTCATTGAATACTCTAGCAACACTGTGGGGGAAATGGTCTTACTTTCTCCAAGTCTTAGTTTCTTTAGCTGTAGAAAGAACGCAAATTAGTGGCTAAAGAGCAGCATAGCAGGTGTGGCTCACACAGATGTGTGGCTTAAAAGCCACTGCTCATTCTACCACAGAGGGCACTGAAAATTGGCAGGAGAGGGAAAGAGAAAAGAGGAAAGCTTTAGCTGTGGCTGATAGACTTCCTGTCCTTTCAAGTCTGTTGAAAAAATATAAGGTTTCACCTGCTTGAAAATGAAGGTAAGATCTATGAAATTATTATTTTAAAATTTGGTTAAAGAGATTACAGAAAAATTGTAATATGTACATATGGCTTTAGCAAATGTTCACTTCTGTTATATTTGTGTCATTTATGCTAGTGGTTGCAAATTTTTAGCTGGATGCCTGTGTAATCTAGTAATTTCTCAATAGCATGGTAGGACAGAAACTGACTTTCCATTCTGTTTTCCTCTAAAGTGGGTGACAGTACAGCTTAGGGGTGCTTCTCTTTACTGGGCTGTAAATCCTTAACCACTTCCTGTGTTCCGGAGACAGAACCGACAAAGAGAGGGTAGAGGGAACTCACTCTGCACTGTCTTGTTGTAGAAAAGGCTTTTCCTGTATAAGCTCCCTGACCCCATCCTCTTGCCCCTTGGAGATGGCAGGAATATTAATTGGCCTTTGTGAATAGACAAGAACCATAAAGAATTTAGCTGTAACCCCATGCAGTGATGGAGACTGGGTGAAATAATAGAAACACTTAATCAATAGCTGGTTGTTCAATCTTGATGAGAGCACAAATGAAAAGTTTGATTTTTCTCTTTCTCTCTTTTTCATTAAAATGACTTATTTGGAGAGGTAAAGTCTGGGCAGAATGACTGGGTTCTAATCAGACAGACTCAGCCTTAAGAAACCAAGTCATAGCCCACACTTAAGGGAAGTTGGAGTCATCAAAAGATGGGCATAGGAAGTAGACTTGGCCCAGTGGTTAGGGCATCCGTCTACCACATGGGAGGTCCATGGTTCAAACCCCGAGCCTCCTTGACCTGTGTGGAGCTGGCCCATGTGCAGTGCTGATGCGTGCAAGGAGTGCCGTGCAGGGGTGCCCCTGTATAGTGGAACCCCACGCGCAAGGAGTGCGCCCTGTAAGGAGAGCTGCCCAGCACGAAACAAAGTTCAGCCTGCCCAAGAATGGCGCTGCACACACGGAGAGCTGACACAAAATGACGCAACAAAAAGAAACACAGATTCCCGTGCCACTGACAACAACAGAAGTGGACAAAGAAGAACATGCAGCAAATGGACACAGAGAACAGACAACTGGGGGGTGGAGGGGGGGTAAGGGGAGAGAAATAAATAAAAATAAATCTTTAAAAAAAAAGAAGATGGGCATAAAATAGTCATCTTTGCCTGCTGTAAGACTTTAATATGGGTTGCACCTTTATTTATAAATCAATATTTCCAAATAAATTCTTTCCAGTTAAAGGGAATAGGCTTAAATTTCAGTACAATTATGTCATTGTGTCACTTAGCAAACACATGTGGATCACCTGCTGTGGGCCAAATAGAACACCAGGTGCTAGGGATTTAGAAAAGACTGTCCCTCCTTGTTCTTAGGGAGCTCCATACATGGGGGGAACAGGTGTAAAGAAGCACATAGACCGCAGTGTGATGCCCATTCGATGTAGATGTATGTATGAGGAGCCGAGGCAGTCCCAGGGAGGCCATGTTTCTTGGCAATCATGCATACAGTGACTCGAGGAAGTGGCTCCAGGTAAGGTCCCATTCCTAAACTGGAAGTGGAAGCCTTCAGGGCTTAATAGCCAGAGACTAGGAGCTCTGGAGCTGCTACAGGCTAATGTGTAGAAATGCAGATGCAGAAGAGCTGGCTGTATGGGTGTTGAGGTGGCTCAGAAGCTGCATGTTCACTCTTCCATCCCCATTCCAGCTCTCCTACCCAACAGCAAGTGGAGAAACATCCTTGATTTCACAAGGGGCCCCTCATCAGGGCGTTGGCCTGACTGGATGTCTGAATGCTGAAAGCTGCCATCACCACAGTGCAAGAGAGAGGGGAGATGATCTGTCAGAACTGGCAAGGAAAATAGGAAGGGGGTGAGTGGATATATCATATAAAGCACAACCACAAAACACTAACAATAGAGGGCTGTGTGGAGCTGTTTTAGAAGGAAGTTGAATGTGTGCACTTTATAGTAGGAGAAGAAAAGTCCCTGAAAAATTAGCAATAATTTGTTCAAAGTCACACAGGTCTCCAACCATGGGACTCTTCCTTCCTACTCTAAACTTTGAGGGTGAAGTGAATTTTGGTCAGCTGAAGCATGATTTTAATGGATTAGAAAATTTTGCTCATTAACAGAACCCTATGAATAAAACCAAAGCATACTATTTTGAAGTAAAAAATAGAATCTGAATAAAATCAAACCAGATTTTTAAAATATAGAATGTCATTGATAAGAGGCAATGATAAGCCAAGTGAAAGAAGAAGCAGAGGATCTTGAATTTGTATTTTCTCCTTTTATAATGAAAAGTTTCAAACATAAAAAAATGGAGGTGCTTGTATAATAAACGCCAATGTGCTCATCACCCGGCTTCAATAATTTCAATAGCTCGTGACTAAACTCGTTTCATTTATACACCCCGTTCCTCCACAACACCTCACCTCCCACTAACCCAAAGAGCAAGATGGTAATTTAGGAAGTGAGCTCAGGACCAGATATCAAGTAAAGACAGTGATGAGCAAGGAGACTCTGTGCCAATTATGAGGTGCCAGGTGGCACCAAATGAAGCTCTGGTATATGCGTCGCCAAGCTTATTTGTTCCTTTGCCTGCTCCCAAGCTTTTTGCTCCTTTCCAGTGTTTAGAGTGATGGATTCCAGGAAGTAGGATACAAGTGGTTTAGGTGTTTTCTGCTCTAATAAAGAACTACCTAAAAAGAAGAGGTGAGGAAGGAAGGATGAGAAAATGGAAAGAAAGAAGAAGGGAGGAAGAAGGAAAGACTGAGGAGTGGGGTGCAGGATTAAGCTTGCAAGTGGTCAACCCATCCCAATCCCTACCCGCCTTTTATTCCCTCTATGCTCCCAGAGGACCGGCTGAACTACTGACAATTACTCCATAACCCATGGACTGTCTTGATCCCAGGCTTCTTCAAATGCTTGGCTGCCACCCCCTTCTTTTCTTAGTTGGCCGCACTGGTATATCAGTGCAAGTCCCTCTGAGCCCAGTTCTGGGTGGGATGCCCTTTCTGCGTCCTCCCCAGAATCCTGCACTCATCCCATTGAGGTGATTTCCACGCTGTTGGTTAACTCCCTGTTCAATTGCTTGTCCTCCCCAACAGGCCGCAGGTTCCATAAAAACAGGAGCTGTGATTTATTTGTAGTTGTATCCCCACCAAGTGCCCAGCATGTAGCAAATTCTAAATAGAATTTCTAATGAATACATAAAGAAAATAAGCTGAAAATGGAAGATGTAGGATAGGCAGCAAAGCATATCTAAGGGTAGGGGAATGACCAAAGACCCCCGTTGTGGGAGTTAGACAAAAGTAACTCTTTTTGAGAACAGATACCACCCCCAAAACTAGGGCACACTGCTTGGCAAGCAGAGTATGGGCAGAATTTCAGTCGTCACTGGCCCTTTCTTCAGGTCTTTATGCAGTGACCAACCTTTCCAACCATGTGCAGCAGGCCTGGAAGGAAGGACTTGTAACCCAGTGGTCCTTAACTCTGACCACGTTAGAAAAAGTTTTTTGAAAATATCTATGCCTAGACCCCAATCTCAGATATTAAAAAATAGTTAGTCCTGAGCTGTTGGTTTATTTTTAAAGTGCCCCAAGTATTCCAGTGGGTAGCCTGGGTTGACTGCAGCTTTAGACTTCCTGTTGTGAAAGTCTCAAAGTAGGCCCTTTTGCAGACATGTGTTTGCATCATCTAGGCATGCATCAACATGCTGATAGGGTTCACATCCAAGGTGAAATCCTAATGCCAATGCCAACCCCTGGTGCACCTAGATTTGCTGCCAGGAGTCTTTACCACTCTCCCCCCAGATGTCCAGGCACTCCCTTGACCTGTCCCCCATTGAAGAAGAAGCTAAGGGGCAGCTGAACCACTGTCCTGAGACTGTTATTCAAGAGGGTGTGAGCAGGCGTTGTGAAGTAAAGTCCTTGTCCAACCCAAACCTGGCTGTACAGTCTTGTGAAAGTTACCTAACAATTCCCTGCTTCAGTTACCTTTGCTATAAAATTAAACTAATGGTATGGAGATTACTTGCCAGAGATGTCATGAGATTTAATGAGCAAATAATTATAAAGTGTTTGATAAATATAAATCGTTGTGAAATTGCTAAATAACTTCCGTGTATACAGTGCCATAGAAATCTATGCTGTTCCTTTGCTTTTTTAAAATCACTATTTATTTGATTTATGCATACAAGATATCATTTGCCTAAAAACCCTTTCTTATATGGATATTGTCTTTGATTTATTCCCTTTCACTCTGCCAGCGCACAGTCTGACATATGTATAAAGGATTTGCAAGAAAAATTACTTAATGCATAGCATTTCCTTTGTTGTGACTGTCTTATCATGTACTGTTAGAGTTGTCACTTATTCTCAGAATTGTTTGTCTAGTTTTCATTCAGGCTTATAAATACTCACCTTGGACAAGGTTTATAGACAGTGTAGGGAAAACAAATACATATGCCAGAATAGTCAACTTAGATTTATTCTTACTAAAGGAAAAAAAAAAAAGACTTAAAGGCTTAATGTGTGCTTGATAAGCTATAATTCAGCCTGAAAGATGCAAGTGGTTTCTATTCACTCTCCTGGGTAGGCTCAGCATTTATGTTTTCAACCCTTCTCAGTACTTCTTCAGTAAGTTATGTCTTTCCCAGAAGAACTGGTCTCAAAGCACATTTCCAAGAATATGATTACCAAAAGAATGGGGACTTTTAACCAAATATCTACTGGAAGGAGTACAATATGAGGGACTCAAAAATTTGAGTGTTTGCTAAAGTATTGTGAATGCATTTGACTGCTGAAGTACCTGAGGCTGTTCACAGTGCCAGACCTTTGAAAAATTGTGAAGTAGAAAGTTTGCCCTTGGTGCCCCCAAATCACCTGGCAGAGATTACCTGACCTCACAGAGATTACCTTTTCTGTTCCAGAAGAAAGCCATCCAATATCACCAGGCAGGGGTCAACACTCGAAAGGAGCTTGGGTCTGAGGTGGCCCAGAGAACCTGAAGTTAAAGCAGGTGGCCATGTCCCAACACCCTTCACTAGAGAAGCTGCATGATGTGGTTCAAGTTGGGGGACTCGGTTTTTGCCTCATACTCTGAGGCTTTGGTTAAGTTAATTTATTGGTTTCCTGGTCTGTGAGATGAGGTTTCCCAATTGGATTATCGTGGAGACAAATGAAATCAACTACATGATATGTCCAGCAGCACCCAAAAGGGATACTTCAAAGGTTTGCTAGATTTGAAAAACAAACTGTCCAGGGTCTCAAACTGTAAAGAAGAGCTAAATTTAAAAATATGTGACAGGGTGGGAAGCGGACATGGCCCACCTGATACAGCGTCCATCTAATTGTATCAATCCCCAGGGCCTCCTGACCCATGTGGTGAGCTGGTCCACATGCAGTGCCGATGCATGCAAGGAGTGCCGTGGCACCCCCATGTAGGGGTGCCCCACGCACAAGGAGTGCGCCCCATAAGAAGAGCCACCCCATGTGAAAAAAACGCAGCCTGCCCAGGAGTGGGGCCATACACATGGAGAGCTGACGCAGCAAGATGACGCAACAAAAAAGAGACACTGTTTCCCAGTGCCACCAGATAATGCAAGCAGACACAGAAGAACACACAGCGAATGGACACAGAGCGCAGACAATGGGGGGGGGGTGAGAAATAAATAAAATAAATCTTTAAAAAAATGTGACAGGGTAGTGCTTTGTAAAGATAAAGCAATGAGCTTTGCTTTCAGAAAAGCTGTATACCTGTCCTGGCCACTACCTACTTACATGACCCTGGGTAAGTCTCAACCTCTCCCACCCATTTGAGCTGAAAAATGGGGATAAAGGTGACTACCTCATAGGTTGATTAGGAGGATTAAATGAAATAACACACATGAGTCGCTGGGAAAATGAAAGGATTTGATAGAATTACTGACAATGGTTTTGCATTGACTCAATTTTAGGAAATAACTCTTTTAAAGTATTTCAATCATGAGGATTAGCTATCCAGAAGAAAAAATTACCTTTAGAGACCAATGGAAACTCTGTATTAACTGTACACTGAGATGTCTATTACTAGCTGCTTTTCTGCAGTGCTGAGATCTATGGCTCAAACACTTTATACAGTGCTGGTGTTTCTCTCACTAAGATATTACACAGCAGCACTGATTAAGGCTCTCTGAGCCCTTGCAAGCCTTTCCCTATAGCATGTTAATAGATTAAATTTCCTTCACGATTACTAATTTCACATGACTTCACAGGATGATTACATATTTATGTATTATTTATTATGTAAATCCAGCATTATACATTATTTAAAGCCATATTAACAGTATGTATTATTTATGATGGAACTGTATTAATATATATTATTTCAAGTAGCTTTGGCTAGAGATTTTTTTCTGTGAATCACGGTCATTGGAAGTTAGTATTCCACTCAAGAATCAATGCAGCTCTCCTTCTGGGGACATTGCCATCAAGTTTCCTATCAGTACAACTTCTGCATAGCTATTTTCTGTTAAATGACTCCAACATTAAGGAGCAAAGCCTGGAGGGCTCTCTGACTGCTTAGAGTTGTGGCTAGACAATACAACTCTTCTGAAAAATTGTGAAGTAGGTGGTTTGCCATTAGGATTCCACCTCCTCTGGTAGCAACCTCCATTCCAAGAACAAATCACCATTCTTATTCCAGAAGAAAGCAATCAGACTAATCTGAGAAACTGAGCCACAGAAAAAGTAGGTATTAGTTGGGATGTATTTGGCTGTAAGTCAGAGAAAACCTGAAAATCTAGTGGCTTAAATATCAGGAATATATGTTATCTCACTTGACAAGAAGTCTAAAGATGGGTTGGTTCTGTGGTTCAATGTGAGGGTCAGCCTCTCTCTGACTCTCTTGTCCTTCCTTTCAGTGTTAGACAATCTTACCCTAGATTGTTGCCACACATTTGCAAAATGGTGACACAGATCCAAGCATCAAATACTCTCAAAATCTTCCAAGAGCAGCACAAAAGGGGAAAGGAAGTGTGATAGATTGAGTTGGGTGGTCCTCAGAAAAAACTCTTCTTAAAGTGAAACCATTCCTGTGCATGAAAACCTATTTTAGATTTACAATAGGTTTACATGCACAGGATGAATTTTGATTAGATTTAGTTAAGGGACTTGTAGCAGTTTGATATGGTTATGAATTTCCAAAATAAATTTTGTATTATGTTTGTCATCTGGTCTGTACCTGGAAGTGATTATGATTAGGGTTTTGATTGGGCCACATCATTAAAGGACATGGCAAAGGACAGAGTTGAGGGATTTTAATATTGGAGTTTTGATGTTGGATTTTGTTGCTGAAGTCTTAAGCTGGAGCCCTGGGAAGTAAGCATACAGAGGAAAGAGAAACAAGCCCCAGAAAGAGAAAAACTCTGAGCCCAGGAAGAAGCAAGCCCTGGGAAGAGGGAACTCTGAGCAGCCCAGAAAGAAGCCCAGAAGCCCAGAGAGAAGCAAGACCCTGGAAGGGAGGAACCCAGGGAGCCTGCACCTCACAGATGTTGGCAGCCATCTTGCTCCAATACAAGGAAATAGACTGTGGTGAGGGAAGTAACTTATCCTTTATGGCCTGGTATCTGTAAGCTCCCACCCCGAACAAATACCCTTTATAAAAACCAACCAATTTCTGGTATTTTGCATCAGCACCCCTTTGGCTGACAAAGACAGGGCCTTTCTTTTGATTAGATCACTTCAGTAGGGTATGACCCAGGGTGGGTCTTAATCCCCTTACTGGAGTCTTTTATAAATGGAGGAATAAAAAACACAGACACAGAAAAAAGCCTCAGTGACTGAGAAAAACCTCCACAGGTTGAAATCAGTGAACCCAGGAGAGAGAAAATTCACAGATGAGCAGCCCAAAGAAGAACTAGCAACAAGGCCTGAGGAAAGGGAAAGATGAGCTGATGCTACCATTATGCCCTGCCATGTGCCTGATTGCTCACAGCTGCAGTTCATTGAGAAGGAACCTCTGATGATGCCTTGATTTGGACATTTTTCTCTGTCTCAGAACTGTATGCTTTTAATCTAATAAATCCCCTTATAAAGGCCAACTCATTTCTGATAAAGGCATTGGCAGCCTTTAGCAAACTGAAACAGGGAGAAAAAAGGATATATTCTTTCTCCAGTTCCGTGTTTTATTGACAAGAAAATCTTTTCAAGAAATCTCCCAGTAGCTGAATTATATATCCACACCTTGACCAAATCACAGGTGAAGAGAAAAGAATCCATCTTTTTTTTCATGGCATAGAACAAACTGTGATATTCCCTTTGGAAGATGTTCCCTTTGAGGTTCTATTAGGAAAAAATAATAATAACCATTAGGTGGGTTGCCAAAAATATCTGTCACGAGGTGTCACGAATATTAAATAGGTCACCATTCATGGCAAGTTTTAAATTTAAAAGAAGATTGAGGTTTGAAAAATAAACCTAGGAGGAATTTCAACTTACTGCTAAGATGGAATAACAGAGACTATATTTACTTTCCCACCTGAAAAAACTAAGAATCTAGAAGAAATTTATGAAAAATGATTGTCAAGACATTGGGAATTAAAGACAGTGATTACAAGAAAAAAGATGAACTCTAGAAGAATGTTAGAGAAGGTATTGACCATATTAAATAGAGACTTGGAAGATCAAAAGATGCAAGTAGAACTTCTAAAATGTCTGACCTGAAGTACACACTAGATGGTATTATGACATATTGGACCCCTGATGGAGGGGAGAAACTAGAGAAAAAATTATTTGAAGAAATAATGTCCCAAAATTCCAAATATGATGACGAAAATCATAAACACAACAAACCCCTGCACAAAAAAGAAAGAAAGAAAACTACTCCAAGGCACGTCATAATCAAATTGCTTAAAATTACTAGGGAAAAAAAATCCTGTCTGGAGGAACAAAGATAAGCAGTACAGCAGATTTCTTGCCAGAACCAATGCAAACAAGGAGAAAATGGAGCAACATCTTAAAAGAATTGAAATGAGAAAAAACCTTAAACCTAGAATTCATAACTCAGCAAAAATAGCTTTTGAAAATGAATGCAAAATGAAGACTTTTTCAGACATACAAAAGCTGGTAGAATTCATCACCAGTAGACCTGCATTATAAAAAATATTAAAGAAAGTTCTTAAGGCAGAAGTAAAGTGATACTAGAAGGAAATCTGAATCTACACAAAGGAATTGAAAATTGTGGGAAATGTTAAGAATGGGCAAATACAGATGTTTTTCTTTATTTAAATTTCTTAAAATCATACTTGAGTTGCAGCAAACATCACCCTCCAGTTCATTGGACTCATTCAAGACAACTAAAAAAGGTTGATGATAGATAACACCCATCCCTCAAAACCGAGTATCTACAACTGCAAGCAAGACAGTTCTACCCATCTGCCCTATGGGATCTAAGCTCCCTCTCAACTGGAAGCAGAGTGGGCATCACATTCCCCAAATCCTCAAGACTGAAGAATGAACAAGCTTAAGTGGGGAATGTAATTATGGACCAAAGTAGACAGCATTATTCTAGTAATGGAGGAACTTGTGACATTGATATAAAGGCAGTGGTCACCAGAGGTTCTGAGCAGAGGGAGAGGGAAGAATAGATGTAACATGAGGCATTTTTGGGACATTGGAATTGTCTTGCATGACATTGCAATGACAGAAACGGGCCATTATACATTTTGTCATAAAACTGTACAGTGCAAAGTATAGATCATAAACTATAGACCATGGTTAGTAGCAATGCTTCAATATGTGTTCATCAATTGTAACAAATGTACCACACTAATGAAAGATGTTATTAACAGGGGAAAGTGTATGAAGGGGAGAGGTGGGATATATGGGAATCCCCTATATTTTTGACGTAACATTTATGTAATCCAAACCTTCTTTAAAATAATAAAAATAAAATAAAATTTAAAGAATCATAATTGATTGCCCAGACAAAAAAACAATGTAGTGTAGGGTTTATAACATATATAAAAGTTAAATGTATGGCAAAAATAATACAATAACTGAAAGGGAAGAAATGGAAGCATACTATTGAAAAATTTTAATACTGTATGTGAAGTGGTGTAATATCACTTGAAGGTAGACTGTGATCATTTAAAGATGTGTATTGTAAGCCAGATGAACCCTGACCCAGCAGATATGCAGCCAATGCCTACTCTCCAGTTCTTCAGGCCTGCCCTGGACAAGTAACAAAATGATGATGATGGACCAGCCCCATCCCAAAAGTGTGGAGTATCTTTAACTGCAAGCAAAACAACTCCATTCCTCTGCTCCATAATATATACACCCCTTCTCAGCCTGAAGCAGTCAGAGTAGATATTGTCCCAAATTCCTCAAGCTTCAGGAATGAACAAGAATAAGGGGGGAAGGTAACTGCTGGCTAAAGTGGATTTATTGTTATTTTAGTTTTTATCTTGTGTTAACTGAGTAACTTGTATTTTTTTTAAAAAAAGACATGTATTATAAACCCTAAAATGACCACTAAAATAACACCACAGTATTATAGCAAACAATTCAACAAAGGAGATAAAATGAAATCATAAAAATATTCTATTAATCCAAAATAAAGTAGAGAAAGAGGAAAAGGAGGATGAAGACCATTGGGATCAATAAAATACAGTTAGCAGTTGATAGGTTTAAAACCAACTATATTAAAATTACATTAAATGTAAATGACCCACCCCCAATTAATGCTTTTCTTTATTAGATAAGAATGTATGACGATTAAAGTCATTAGTATTATACTGTTTTCAAAAAAGAGAAGGTGGACCATATCCAGCACCTTTTATTGGAAAAACTGGCAAAATATTCTGGAATGGTTGGGAGAGGCAGCTGGAATAGCTTGGAAAATATATGACCAAGATATGTTATGGCTTTGTAAAAGAAATTAACAGCAGTGTATTATTTGGATTTTTTAATCTCAGTTTTTTCTTTTGAAACTCCTTCATTGGCATTGCTATTTAATCGTAAAGGAGGGGCAGATGTCTACTTGTTCAATTTTTCTAATGTATTTTGCCTGAATATAAGCAGGACTACTTAAAGAATTGATATTGCTTTTTTCCCCTACCTTCTGGCACTTTGTAAGAAAATGAATTTGCACAGATTTCTCCCTGCATAATCTCTTGCAATATCCTTAGCACAATTTGGTGATGATTTTTAAGCTTTTATATCATACACTCATAACTTGTCACTTATGAAAGTAAATGAAACCATGATTTCTCCAACCCCCCCCCCCCAAAAGGGCAGATACTATTAGATTGGGTAAAAAAGAAAGACATAACTATGAGAAACCCACTTTATATATATAGACATAAGTAAGTTAAAAGTAAAGGACCTAACAATATGCACAACCATTATCTAACCATTATCACAAGAAGCCTGTATAACATTGATACTAGACTATATAGATTTCATAGCAAAAATTATTACCAAAGATATACAAAGTCATTTTATAAGACTAGAGCTATCAATTCATTAGTAGGACATAACAATCCTAAACCTGTATGCACCAAGTTAAGGAGCTTCAAAATTTTTGAAGCAAAAACTGATAGAACCACAAGGAGAAATAGAGAGATTCAATAATTTCCAATAATTGATAGAAGATCACAGAAAATCATTAAGTATTTAGCCAATCAACTTGACCTAATGACATTTATGATACACTCCACCCAAAGACAGCAGAACATTCATTCTTTTGAAGTGCTCAGAGAACATTTTCCAAAATAGGCTCGGAGCCATAAAATGAGACTCAGTAAATTTTAAGCTCTTGATATCACAGAGTGCATTATCTGACTATAAGGGAGATAAGTAGGAAATTAATAGTAAAACAACATTGTGAAAATACCTAAATATTTGGAAACTAAATAATATCACTACAAAATTACTTATGGTCCAAAGAATAAGTCAAAACGGAAATCAGAAATTATCAAATTTTGTGGGACACCACTCTAAGAATACTTAAGGGAGGAAATTTCTAGCACTAAACACCTATATTAGAAAAGAAGACCATTATCAAATGTATTACCTAAGCTTCTATCTTTAGAAATTAAAAAAGAAGTGAAATTATACATAAAATAAGGAGAAGAAAGAAAATAATATGTATAAGAGAAGAAATCAATTAAATAGAGAAAATATAGAGAAAATAATAAGTTAAAAATCTGGTTTTCTGAAAAGATCAACAAAATTAAGAACTTCTAGCCAAACTAGAAATAAAACAGAAAGAAGACACAAATTATCAATATCGGGTATAAAAGAGGTGATATCATTACAGATTTTACAGTTGTCAAAAGGGTGATGAGGAAATATTATGGAAACATGTCAACAAATTTGATACCTTAGATGAAATGGGCCCATTACTTAAAAGAAATAAACTAACAAAGCTCACTCAAGAAAAACTGAGAACTCAAATATTATCTACTAAAGAAACTGAATTTATAGTTAAAGTGTTTTAACAAAGATACCTTGAAAGCCAGATAACTTCACTGATGAATTCTACCAAATATTTCAGAAGAAATAATATCAATTTACAAACTCTTCCAAAAAATTGAAATGGAGGAAATACTCTCAACTCATTTTTTGAAGCCAATATTATCCTGTTATCAAAACCAGACAAAGGCATTGCATTACAAACAAAACTATAGACCAATATTCCTTATGAATATAGATGAAAATATTCTTTTCTAAAATTTAGCAAACTGAATCCAATAATCTATAAAGAGATTTGGTGTGTGGAACTATTTTCCCAATTACAATAGAGGCTGTTCATCAATAATTAGTTTCAGATAGTCTCCAAAGTTGGGTCTCTTTTTACTGTTGCATACTATAACGGATGTTGTGGTGCCCCACCCAAATCTGACTTCAGGAAATGCAAAGAATTCCTCCAGATGACAGGAGAATTGGCTGCTGACTGTTCACAATCCTCTATGGAAGGAAGCCGCCTTGTTCAAGGTTAGGACCCATCCCTAGAGGCAGACTATGTCAAGGCCAGTGGTCCCAGCTCTAGCACTCCCTGTAGGATTGACTGGGGTCTCTGCTGCAACTGCAATTTACATTTCAACTTTTCTCTCTGCTCAATTCCACTTCCTGCACACTCTTAGGAATTGTACTCAGTAGTGTACCTCAATAAGCCAGTCGTGTTCATATGTCAGAGTCTGTTTCCTTGTGAACTCAACCTTTAAATAATATTTGGTACTGGGAAAGACCATAGGAAGAAGACTCTCAAAAGAGATTTTGGAGCTGGATCACCACTGGCCGGTTGGTAATGAAAATGCCATCCTGGTAGTAGGTGAACCACTAATAGCCTCTGGCATGTTTTAGAGAAACAATTGTTCTGATTTTCACTGGTACTGAACTGGTATTGAATATCGTGGAAGGGGATGCGCTGATCGGTACTATTTCTCAACTATTTGAGAAATTTAGGGGAAATAGTAAGTAATAGGACTATGGAATTGGGTGACTGTTACTGGTTACCATTGATACACTGGAAAAAGGCAATGTGAGGCTGAGAATAATTAAACATAAAAATAAAGCAAAGTGTGAAAGTCATAGGGCCTCCTTGCCAACATGTCAAGAGGCTTTTCATCTCCTTCAACCAGAAAGCAGAAATAACTTAGGAATCAGGTTGGAACTTAATTATAAGAATAGCAAAGCTCCAGAGAGTATTTAATTCTCAATCCAACAGGTTTGTTATTATATACCAAGATCAGAGCTCTGACTGGAAAAGAGTGGGATCCTGAGTACTGGGATGAGGATATCAGGATATATCAGGGTTGATACATGCAAAAATCTTGACTCATCAGATTCCCCTGAACTCTCTGAGATTGCAGAAATATTTCTGCTAAAGGCTAGCTAGCACTTTCTACTCTCCCCCACCCCAATCATTGCTTAAAGAAAATGCAAAAGATTCTGCCTTGCAGGATGGGAAGTACCCTCTTCACAATCTACTCCCATGTTTTACCTGTCCACCAGACGAATTATTAGGGTCATTCTATAACATAACACAGATAAGGGAATTTTTGGGACTGCTAAAGAGGAAAGGAACTATATGCTGAAGGGGCTGTAGGAACTGGCTGAGCATGTACTGGTAGGAACAATGCATAGTTTTAACATCATAGGCTCCCATTTACCAAGGCTGATTTAGCTACTGCTAATTCCCAATCTGCCAGCAGCAGAAACAAGTGCTATGTGTCTAATACCATCCCTTGAGGAGATCAGCTCACTACTTGATCACAGTTGATTAAATTGGACCCGTTCTACCTTGGGAGGAGCAGCTATTTGTCTTGACTGAAAGTGGCACATATTCTCAGTATGGATAGGCCTTGTAAGAGATGATCTACCAACATAGGATTGTATTAGCATCACATTAGAACATGGGACCCGCTTTACTACAAAGGAGGTGCAACAGCATGAATATAGGGTCAATGAATTTACCATAATCCTCACCTTTCAGAAGTTGCCGGGCTGGTAATGCATTGGAGTGGTCTTTGACAGGGCATTCAGATACCATCTTAAAGAAGTTACCCTAACAGAATGGAATGCCATCCTCCAGGATACAATGCATACTGCAAATTAGCAATATTATATATTCCCAAGGAACGTGTCCAGGAACCAAGAGGTGGGAGTACCATGACTCCTAGTGACACACTTGAGGAATTTCTGCTTTCTGTCATTGCAACTCTAGGCTCCATAGATTTAAAGGGACTAGTTCCCAAAAGAAGGATTATTTCTTACACAGTTAGAATCCTTTAAACTGAAAGCTACCAAGTAAAGTGAATTACTTTGGGCTCCTGTGCCAAGAGACCATCAGGTGCAGGAAAGGAGTCACTATCTTGGCAGTGGTAATTGACCCAGATCATCGTTATACAATAGAGATTGGGAATAATTTGGCACCCCAATTATCCACTGTAGCCTTTCCTTGTGGTCCTCTGACCAATATTTATAGTAAGTGGACTCATGCAGGAGTCATGGCCTAAATTGGGCATGGTGACCAGTGTCCCAGAACACCCAAAGATGAGGACCTGAGCCACCTCAACAGCTAAGACACAAGACTATCAAAGATATAGTGAGAGAGGGAGGAATCCAGTATGGCTAGCAAAGGAGAGAGATGAGTACCAGGCATAGCTTTGAAACAAGTTGCATGGTGGATGCTGCAGTTAATTCTACTACCTTCCTATCATAAGTTTTCCCATGAAGGGAAACCAATCAAAATTCTGGGAGTCTGTTTCCAAATGGGGTGAACTCCACCAAGTAGTGAAAGGGGAGGACTGTACTGGACTCTGTGTTGTGCCTCTGAAAATCCCCTTTCAGTATCAAGAAACTTATTTTCCACCTGCTTGGATTGTTGGTTGCTGACAACTCACACCCATGTCCCTCTCCAGGAATTTCCCTCTGCTAAAGATAAGTTTACATCCTCTACCTAGGGACAGCCTAAATCCAATGACTTGTTGGTTGGGGGAGTTGGTAAAAGGCCTTTCCTCAACTTGTTCAAATATGATGGACCATTCCTGGCTCCAGCATTAGCTGTAGGATTGCCTGAGACTTCTGTTGCAACTTCATCACAGTTCAATATTTCCCTCAGATGAATCCAGTTTTTCTCACCCCTCATGGGTAAGGAACCTAAGAACACTCCCCCAATAAACTTCTGCATGCAAATTGAAGAGATTAGAAGCCTTCTTTCTAGGAAATCCAATACACAATATCCACCATATTCACACTGTCACATACAGAAGAAAAGATGCAGGGGCTGGCAAGAGCTATGCTGAGCATGAAAAAAAAGAACTGCTAATAAAGGATTTTAAGGTACTAGGTCAGGCTGGGATGGAGATAATCCTGGGATGGATTATCTTTTAGGCCTCCACCTATCTGAAAGGCTAGCCCTTATCCTAACCAAAATGTACAAGTGGTTATCATGTCTTGGAAAAGGACATAAAGGTTTATAGATTTTTGTATACTACTGGCACAACCTCAGGGCAAAATGCCTTCAAGTAATGCAAACTCAGGGAATCGGATGTGGCTCAACTGATAGAGCATCTGCCTACCATATAGAAGGTCCAGGGTTCGAACCCAGGGACTCCTGACCCATGTGGTGAGCTGGCCCATGCACAGTGCGGTTGCATGCAAGGAGTGCCATGCCACACAGGGGTGTCCCCGTGTAAGGGTGCCCCATGTGCAAGGAGTGTGCCCTGCAAGGAGAGTTGCCCTGCGTGGAAAGTGCAGCCTGCCCAGGGGTGGCGCTGCACACATGGAGAGCTGACACAGCAAAATGATGCAACAAAAAGAGGCAGATTCCCATGCTGCCCCATGAGAATGCAAGTGGACACAGAAGAACACATGGTGAATGGACACAAGAGAGCAGAAAATGGGGTGAGGGGAGGGGGGAAGGGGAGAAAAATAAATAAAAAAGAAATCTTAAAAAAAAAAGCAAACCCAAGCCTTTTTAATAACAGAGCCTCAAGATCTTGAAGGCAAATGAAAGATAAAAGGGAAAAACCATTAATTCATTTCTAAAAAATTATCTAGATTGGTCTTCTGAGACATGCCCAAAGAACCAGTTTTAAACTCAATTCCCCAGTGGGTGAATGAACATATCTCTTCAATAACAAACTTTTTTTCCCAAATTTTCGTAGTACCTTCATTTTTCTAAATAAAATTTTATTGAAGTATGTCATTCATACAACTGTATTGTAAGAGTTGTGAACTTACAAAACAAACATACATGTAATCACACAGGGCTCCCATACATCACCCATCACTAACACTTTACATTGTTGTGAATAATTTGTTACAAACTATGAAAGAGCATCACCAAAATATTACTATGAACTATAGCCCATATATTACATTTGGTGTATTTTTCTCTCAAGCCACCCAATTATTAACACCCTGTATTAGTATTATACGTTTGTGATCATCATGAAAGAATGTTCTCATATTTGTCCTCATCACCCCAGTCAATTTTAGAATGTTTCATTACTCCAAAAGGAAAAATCCCATACCCCTCTCATACCCCCATGTCTCTTAGAACTGATATATCTTCTTGCCATTGCTGCAAAAATATTACAATATTACTGTTAACTATATCCATAAATTACATTAGTTGTAATTTTCCCATGTATTTCCACATTCTTAACACTTTGTGAAAGAACACTTTTGTTTATACTATTAACCACAATCTTCATCCACCATCAGAATCACTGTTATATATTCCCTAGATTATTCTCTAGTTTCCTTTCAGTTGACATTTACATACACAGTCATCTCTTTCAGCCACATTCTCATTTATAAATCAGCAGTGTTTGTTATACTCACTATAATGTGTTACCATCAACTCTATTAGTTTCCATACTTTTCCAATTAATCTTATTAAAAATACTACATACATTAAGCATCAGCTCTTATTCTCAGCCCACATTCTATTTCCTAGTAACTTATACTCTAGAGTTTGCTCATCATATTTTGTTCGTATTAGTGAGACCATACAATATTTGTCCTTTTGTGTCTTGCTTATTTCATTCAATAAAATATCCTCCAGTTTCATCCATGTTATGGTATGTATCTTGATTTCATTTCTTCTTACAGTTGAATAGTATTCCATTGTAATGTATATGCCACGTTTGTTTATCCATTCATCAGTTGATAAACACTTGGGCTCTTTCCATATTTTAGCAATTGTGAATAAAGTTGCTATGTACATGGGTGTGCAAATGTCAGTTCATATTCTTGCTTTCAGCTCTTCTGAATATATTCCTAGTAATGGGATTCTGGGCTGTATGGCAGTTCTATATTCAGCTTCTTGAGGTACTGCCAAACTGTCTTCCACAGAGGCTACACCATTGTACATGCCCACCAACAGTGAAGGAGCATCCCTATTTCTCCACATTCCCTCCAGTACTTGCAGTTTTCTGGGTTGTTTTTTTTTTTCATAATGGCCATTCTATAAGGTGTGAAATGGTGTTTCATTGTAGTTTTGACCTGCAGTTTCCTAAGAACTAGTGATGTTGAACATCTTTTCACTTGCTTTTTGGCCTTTTGTATTTCTTTTTTGGAGAACTATCTATTCAAGTCTTTTGCCCATTTTAAAATTGGATTGTTTGTCCTTTTATCATTGAGTTGTATAGACTATTGTCACTCCTTGCCTGCCTTTCCCATAACAGAGTGTCCAAAGTCTGGATGACTCCAGATGATCTGGATAACTGCCTGGAGGAGTGCAATCTTAATGGAATGCCAGTTCTCCATTCAACTTTCCATTATCCTGGTTTATTTATACTGTATGTATACTGATCAGTTCTTATTGTACTCTCGTTTCCTAGTCATTAAAATATGTATACTTTAACTTTTAATTTAGGAATAATTTTGGATTTACAGAAATTTTGCAGAAGTAGAACAGAGTATTCCTCTATACCCTTCCCCCAGCTTTCTCTAATGTCAAAACTAAGAAATTAACATTCGATAATACTATTAACTTTATTTGGATTTAACTAGTTTTTCCTCTAAAGTCCTTCTTTTGTTCTAGAAGTCAATCCAGGATACCACATTACATTTAGTTTTCATATTTCCTTAGTCTCTTTCAATCTGAGACAATTTCTCATTCTTTTCTTGTTTTTCATGACATTATACAGTTTTGAAGACTAATCTTCAGCTATTTGTAGAATGTCTTTTAATTTGTGTTTATCTGATATTTTCTCATGATTAGACTAAGGTTATGGATTTGGGGAAGAATACCACAGAAGTTACATGTCTTTCTCATCACATCATATCAGGGGGTACATGATACTGACTTAACACTGCTGCAGCTAACTTTGATCCATTGGTTAGGTGCCTGCCAATTTTTCCATTCCCTACTCTTTTTCCCTTATCGTATTCTACTTTTTCGAAGTAGAAGTCCAGCCCAATCTCAAGGTAGGGGAATTAAGCTTCACCTCCTGAAGGGGAGAGTATCTACATATATTATTTGAAATTTTTCTGTTAGCCTTGCTCCTTCTACTTTATTTATTCAACAAATTATTTTTATCAGTATAGCCTCATGAATATTTATTTTACTATTTATGTTGCAGTCCTCTCCAAGGACATACTTGGTTACTCAAACTGTTCCAGCTTTGGCAAAGGGAGCTCTTTCTGGTTCCTTAGTCTTTTTGACATGTCAGCCCCTTTCTTTCTTTGTTTCCTTTCTTCTATACTTCTTTACTTATTTACGTTCTGGCATTGTAAGATGCTCCATGCACATCCTGTATTATCCTTTCCTAGGCCTAAGGTTAGGCATTTCTCCAAGGAGTCCTGGTTCTTTTTTTTTTTTTTTTTTATTAATTTATTGAAGTATATCACTCATACATAAATAACAAGTTTATATAATAGTTGCGAACTTACAAACATAATAACATCATACAGGTTTCTCTTAGTTCACCCTACCAGCAATATCTTGCATTGTTGTGAAACATTTTCAACTAATGATGAAACCACATCCTCAAAATATTACTACTAACCAAAGTATCTTACATTTGATGTATTTCCCCCCAACCCACCCTATTATTATTATTATTATATCATTTATACATGAGCACACATAAACAATAAGTAGTAAAAGTAAACATGCATAATATCATATAAGGGTCCCATACATCAGCCCACCAATACCTTTCATTGTTGTGAGACATTTGTTACAAATTGTGAAAGAATATCCTCAAAATCTTACTACTAACCCATCCAATTATTATTTTTAAATAAAATTTTATTACAGAAGTTGTGAACTTACAACACAATCATGCACATGTGCAAAATTCCCATACAACTTTCCTCTATCAACACACCACACTGTGGTGAAACACTTGTTACAGAATGAGATACTATCATCAGACTGTTACCACTAACCATGGTCCATAGCATACATTTGGCACATTTTTTTCCCATACTCCCCCATTATCAACACAGTACATCTTTGGCATAGATGAATGAAGATTATAGTATTACTGTTAACCACAGTCCATAGGTCACTCCAGTTGTATTTTTCCCATACTTCTCTACCTTCCCATCACCTACAACAATGATATATATCTGTTCTACCTCACAAAGGGCACTCTTGCAGCTGCACCATCAACCACAATTCTCATCCACCTCTGGGTTCACTGTGTTATTCAGTCCCTACATTATTCTCTAGCTTTCTTTCAATTGACATTTACATCCCTAGACTTCCCTTTCCAGCTACATTTCCATTTATAAACTAGCTGTTACTCACTATAATGTTTTACCATCAACCCTATATAGTAAAGTTAATTAAAATATTTATATACATTAAGTATCAATAGTTCATCTGTCTTATCTCCTCTTATCTCCTTTAGGAATCCATCACCTACCACCAGGTCTTGAAGATATTTTTGTCCATTTTCTTCTAGATGCTTTATGATTCTTGCTTTCCTATTTAGGTTATTGATCCATTTTGAGTTAATTTTTGTATAAGGTGTGAGATAGGGGTCCTCTTTCTTTCTTTTGGCTATGGATATCCAATTCTCTCAGCACCATTTGTTGAATGGACTGTTCTGCCCAAGCTGGGTGGGTTTAACAGGCTTGTCAAAAATCACTTGATAGATGTGAGAGTCTGTTTCTGAACCAACAATTTGGATTCACTGGTCTATGTGTCTGTGTTTATGCCAGAACCATGCTGTTTTTACCACTGTAGCTAGGTAATATGATTTAAAGTCTGGAAGTGAGAGTCCTCCTACTTTGCTTTTCCTTTTTAAGATGTTTCTCGCTATTTGGGATTACTTACACTTCCAAATAAATTTGATAATCATGTTTCACATTTATTTTAAAAATGCTGGTGGAATTTTTATTGTATTTTATTGCATTGTATTGAATCTGTAATAAATTTTGGTAGAATAGACACCTTATTATTTTTTTAAAGATTTATTTTTTATTTCTCTCCCCTTCCCCCCCCAACCCCCCATTGCCTGTTCTCTGTGTCTATTTGCTGAGTGTTCTTCTTTGTCCACTTTTGTTGTTGTCAGCAGCATGGGAATCTGTGTTTCTTTTTGTTGCGTCATCTTGTTTTGTCTGCTCTCCGTGTATGCAGTGCCATTCCCAGGCAGGCTGCACTTTCTTTCACGCTGGGCTGCTCTCCTTACAGGACGCACTCCTTGCACATGGGGCTCCCCTATGCAGGGGACACCCCTGCATGGCAGGCCTCTCCTTGCATGCATCAGCACTGCATGTGGGCCAGATCCACATGGGTCAAGGAGACCCAGGGTTTGAACCACTGACCTCCCATGTGGCAGACTGATGCCCTAACCACTGGGCCAAGTCTGATTCCCAGAATAGACATCTTAATGATATTTAGTCTTCCAATCCATAAGCATGGAGTGTTCTGTCAATTTTTAGGTCTTTTTAAAATTTCTTTTAACAATGCATTGTAGTTTTCTGAACACAAGTGCTTTACATCATTGGTTAAATTTATTCCTATATATTTGATTCCTTTAGTTGCTATTGTAAATGAATTTTTTTTCCTGACTTCCTCCTCAGATTGAGCATTACTAGGGTATTTTAAAGTCTATCTCACCTGATATAAGTATAGCTACTACAGCTTTTTGATTACTGTATGTGTAGAATATCTTTTTCTAGCCTTTTACTTTCAATCTGTTGGTATCCTGGGGTCTAAGGTGAGTCTCTTGCAGACAGCATATAGGTGGTTGATGTATTCTTATCCATTCCACCAGTCTGCGTCTTTTGATTGGGGAGTTTAATCCATTTACATTCAATGTTATTACTGTAAAGGCAGTTCTTATTTCACCCATTTTGACATTTGGGTTTTATCTGTCATAGTTTATTTTCACCACTCTCTTCCAAGCCTGTCTCTCCTGTCTTTTCTTTTCAGATTGTAGCATACCATTTAGTACCTCCTGCAAAGCCAGTTTTTTGGTTACGAACTCTGTTTCTGTTTATCTTTGAAAATACTCATCTTGCCCTCATTTTTGAAAGACAGTCTTGCTGATATAAGACTCTTGGCTGTAAGTTTTGCAGTCTCTTAAATATATCATACCACTGTCTTGTTGGCTCCATGGCTTCTGATAAGAAATCAGCATTGTATTAGTCAGCCAAAGGAGTGCTGATGTAAAAATACCAGAAATCAGTTTGTTTTTATAATGGGTATTTATTTGAGATAGAAGCTTACAGTTGCCATAAAGCCTAAGTTACTTCCCTGACCAAAGTCTTTTGCCACATGTTGGAGCAAGATGGCTGCTGAAGTCTGCCAGGGTTCAGGTTTCTTTGTTTCCTCTCTTCCTGGGGCTTGCTTCTCTCCAGGTTCAGGGTTCCTCTTTTCCCAGGGCTTACTTCTCTTTTCTTACAACCAAGCTCCTCTGTGTGCTTACTTCCCAGGCCTCCAGCTCAAGGCTCTAACCTCCCTCCTCTGCGGTATGGTTTCTCTGTAAGTCTCCACCCACCAGGGAGGCAGGGATGCAACATCCTACTGATGTGACCTAATAAAAACCTTAATCATTATTTAATAAAATGAAAGTAAAACCTTCTATTACAATACACTCTAATATGCCCAGAGGAAAAGACTAGTTTAAAAACATAATCCAGTATTTCTTTTTGGAATTCATCAATAATATCTAACTGCTACAGGCACTTAATCTTATTGGGTATCCCTTATATGTGCTCATATTGCTTTTCTCTTGCTGCTTTCAGAATTGTTTGTCTTTGGCATTTAACATTCTGATTAGTATGTGTCTCAGAGTTGATCTATTTGGATTTATTTGGATGGGTGTATGTAGTGGCTCTTGGACACATATCTATATCCTTCAATAAGGTTGGAAAATTTTCTACTATTATTTCTTCAAATATTCCTTCTGCCCCTTTTCCCTTCTCTTCTCCTTCTGGGACATGTATGACACATATGTTAGCACATCTCTTGCTGTCATTAGTTCCCTAAAATCTTGTTCAATTTTTTCCATTCTTTTCTTCATCTGTTCTTTGTATGTTCACTTTCAGAAGCCATTTCTTCAAGTTCACCAATCCTTTCTTCTGCCTCCTCAAATCTGCCATTATATGATTCCAGTGTATTTTTTATTTCATTTATTGTGCCTTTCGTTCCCATAAGATATGCTATTTTTCTATGTATGCTTTCAAATTCTTCTTTGTGCTCATCCTATGTCTTCTTAATATACTTAATCTCTTTTGCCATGTCATTGAATTTATTAAGGAAATTTGTTTGAACATCTATGATTAATTGTCTCAACTCTGTTATGTCATCTGGAGGCTTATCTTTATTCCTTTAACTGAGCCATATCTTCCTGTTTCTTGGTATGGATTGTAATTTTTTTGTTGGTATCTTGGCATCTGGCTTACTGTTTTTATTCTGTGTACAATTTCTCTCTTTAGTTTAGGGGTCTCTTGCCCTTTCTCCCTTGCTGATTATGTAGTAGGAGCCAAAGATGTAGTTGTTCCTGTAAGCTGTGGAGACTCAAGCTGCCCTCATTGCCCTAGAGACCCATGAAGCTCCTCCTATCTTTCTCCTTTGCCAGAGGTAGGGACAGAGACACAACTGGTGTAATAATCCAAGTCATGCATGCCTAGACTGTAGTTACCCAGAGAGACGGATGAAGCTTCATGCTCTTTCCTCCCTACCCTGGGGCAGGCATGGAGCTGCGGGTCCAAAATGACTACAGTTGCCTCAGTAGACTTCTGACTATTCAGCTGTACCTGCAGTTACCAGGAGAGGCTGGTGCAGGTCCCACCAACTTCTTCGCTACCAGAGGTGGGACTGGGGCTTAGGCTATAGCTGCAATCTGATCTGGATGGAAAGAAGCCATTCCCACCATCTCTGTGATTGTCAATCAACCAGGCTTTCCTTCATGCTGGGGAAGAGTTAGAACAGTGGCTACCAGCCTCTTTCTGACTTGGAGATGCTCAAACTTTAGCTGTTCTTACGATTATACTTTAGCCTGCAGAATTTACTAATCAGTAGCTGAAATTGGGTGCCCAACCATCTTTTCCTTCCTCATTTTTGGGAAGTAGAGCTCCCAATTCCAGCTATGGAATAGCTCCTGAGGTGGCTTGTGTCACCAGTGGAAGATAGGCACTGGCCTCTGTAGCGTGGAGTTCTCTACTTACAAATTTTCTCTGCTGATGGTCAGTTTCCTTCTTTTGTTCTTTCAAGGATGTTGCAGGATGTTCTTCTGGTCTATTGGAGTCCCCAAACAGGTGCTTTAGATAGCTGTGGATGATTACTAACTGCCCTGTAGCATGAGCTGCCTCTTGGAGCTCCTTACTCTGCCACTATCTAGCTGGTTGTCCAAGTCCTGGCTCTTTTTAATGGAGACTGTTATTTAAAAACCAAGATCTGAGCAGTGGAGGTGCTTGTTGTTACTGAGGTGTCAATGTACACACACATACCTATATTTATTCCTGTATATATCCATATATATGTGTATATATATATAATAGAATTAAACATTAGTGCATACTGATATCTCTGACTCTGATACAAACTATGGGGTTCATTTTAGCTTTGCCTCTTGTTTATTTGTAACTTCTTTGATGAGAAACCTAGCTCCCCTTATCTATAATTATTTGCTTATTTGTTCAAACTTAGTATACATGTGAAGTTTTTCAGAATTGCTCTCCAACATCCCTATGGGAAATAAATTTATCAACTAGAATACAGTATTTATTCATAGTTCTTTTTGTCTTTAGCCTTACAGTATCCACTCAAAATACCCTTTCCCAAAAGTACTAAGTCTGGCTCCATTTTCCCCAACCCCTTCAGTGAGGTTGTATCATACATTCCCATATAGTAAAGAATTAACCTTACCCGAAGACTGGTCTGACCTTTGCCCTCATCTTTGGGAGGTGATATCTAGGTCTTTGGATTGTCTTGCCTGATAGGGATATTTTTGTGTTCCTGGATGTTTTCATCATTGGAAAGTCTAGCAATGTGCTTTATGATGAGTGCTTAGAGCCAGGATGTATCAGTTTTGAGCTCTAGAGGAATTAGTGACTAAAGATATTGGGCTAATCTCAGGAGAGGTGGGAGACTAAATGTCAGCCACACAGGCAGTATGTGATCTAACTCCTAAAAAGACTCTGGACACCAAAAGACCAGGTGAGTTTCCCTCGTTGGCAATACTCCATGCACGCCCTCAACCATCATGGTCAGGAGGAAGTAATGCCATTTAAGGCTTCACAAGCAGGGAACAGCTCTCAACTTCGTGTTTGTACCCCTTCCAGGTTTTTCCCTGTTTGTCTCATCCTTTGGTTGGTTTGTATCCTTTCACTATAATGAAATTGTAATCAGGGAGGCAGGGCAAGATGGTGTCTGAGTGAGTACACCTTACAGTCTCTCCTGCGAAGAGGCAGCCGAGTGGGGTTGGAGTCTTGCCGGGGTGGGCTGTCTTGGGGGCTTGCAGGGTGGAGGGTGTGTGGACATCGATTTGGAGAGAGAGTGGCAGAGTTGGTGCTTGCTAAAGGTAGAATTGCAGCTTACAAGTAAAGAGGTCAGAAGCTGTGGGCTGGTGGGACCTTTCCCCCTGGGGCTGGTGGCCGCAGCGTTTCCTGAGATCTGTCAGTTGTGCAGTGGTGTTCCTGGGCCCCATTGTCCCTGGATGCACGGTCCCCAGGTCAGTGTCCCCTGAGACCCCATTGCCTGTGTTTCACGGACCTACATGCCCTGGGTCTGCAGAATCCCCGACTTCCCTTTCCCAAGTCCAGCACTCCTGGAGGTCTGGGATTGCCCTAGCCCTCCGGTTTTGGACTGACTCCGTAGGTGGGAGGGATTTGGTGGGGGGTGCAGTAGGGGGGCCCGGCTAGTGTGGGTTCGATTTTCTGGTGTCGTCCCCCCCCCTTTTTTTTTCTTTTCTTTTGTTCTTTTCCTGGGCTTGGAGGAGCATACCGACTGGCTTGGGGAGAGTCTGGGAAGAAAGGAGTGGCAGATCTGCTGAGAAAGCCCAATTCACCTAAATACCCTGGGATAGGAAACTTGGCCTGGGAGAAGGTGGAATCAGAAAATCAACAAGCCTTCTCATAACACACCTAAAGGAAAGGGACTGTAGGAGGTGCTTTCCAAGCCCCCAGTAGCACGCTTGGGGTCCCTGGTGAGGTGTGGGTGCTCTCTCTCTGGAAATTAAGAGTCGTTGTTTTCTGTGCGGAGCTGATTCAACAAGGATCCACTTGAATCTCCTACTGGACCTGTCAGGCAGCTTTCCTGCTGCCTGGGAGAGAAGCGAGGAAGGGAGAAAAGGGAGAACGTCAGATCCCTAAACATTTTATTTAACTACAAACAGGATTCCTTGCTTGAAACTTTTCCCTAGTATTTGGTTGGTTTTTCCTTGTTTTTCCTTCCTCTTTATCCCCCAAGGCCCTTTTTCTCTTTCTTTTTTTCTTTTTCCTGCTTACTTCCCCACACCCTTTTGTCCTTTTTTCCCCCTCTTTCTTTCTCTGCTTTCTTATTCTTCTTATATTAGGTGCTGCAGGGAGAGCTTCACATTTGCCGTATTTCCTCATCCTCCATTTATTCTTTTCTGTGTGTATTGATTTTGGCCACCAATACTATTCCCTTTCCTCTACATCTTTCTATCCTCCATCATTGATTGTTTCTCTTACATTACACCTCTCTTCGTTAGCCCCCCATTTTTTTGACTTTTCATTACTAATACCTTTGTTCTGTTTTCTGCCTTATATTCACTCTTTATATTATTGTCCTCTCTTTTCTCTTTCCCTCTCTCCTGAACACACAGGCCTTTTAATTCACACTGTATTCCTCCCCATATTCAGATTTTTACATACCCTACTTTTCTTACTGTTATAACTCTACATACCTTACATGAGTCTAATATCCTTTCTCCTAGATCTCTTATGGTTCCTCTTTTAATATTTATATCAATACTACTATTATTCATTTTCTTTTCTTACTCCTTTTGCTTTCTCTGGCCCTAAAATTTTCCTTCAAGTGAACTTAGCCAAAAACAAGGAAATAGAATAAGAAGAACAAAGTGACAAAGAGAAGACTTACCACGGACATAAAAACAACAAGTAATTAAACTCCAAACTAGACAAAGAAGCTAAGTAACTGACTAAACCCGTCAAGATAAAATGATGACCAGACAGCAATGAAAAACTACAAACCAAACAAATAATCAGGAAAACATGCCCCAATCCAATGAACAAACAAAAAACCAGGAAGAAGAGCAGAACATTGAAAAAGTAATTAAAGATCTCAAAACATATATTAGGGACCAATTTGATGAGGTGAAGGAAGAGATTAAGAATATGAAGAATACAGAAGAAATTGCAATCATACACAAAAATATAATGGATATGATGGTGATGAACAGCACAATTCAAGAAATCAAAAATACTCTCTCAGCAAATAACAGCAGACTCGAAGAGGCAGAGGAGAGATTAAGTAATGTGGAAGACAGTACATCTGAAATCAAACAAAGAGTAGAACCGGTCAATAAAAGATAGAAAAAATCCAGCAGGGGCTTAGGGACCTGAATGACGATGCAAAATGCACAAACATATGCATTATAGGCATCCCAGAAAGAGAAGAGAAGGGAAAGGTGACAGAAGGGGTGTTGGAGGAAATAATGGCTAAAAACTTCCCAAACCTATTGAGGGAGATGGATGTACATGTCCAGGAAGCACAACGCACCCCAAACGGCATAAATCCCAACAGGCCTACCCCAAGACATATACTTGTCAAGTTATCCAATGCTTAAGACAAAGAGAAAATACTAAAAGCAGCAAGAGAAAAGAGAACCATCACATACAAAAGAGGCTCCATAAGATTTAGTGCTGATTTCTCATCTAAAACCATGGAGGCAAGAAGACAGTGGTATGACAGTCAAGGTACTAAAAGAAAAAAATGTCCAACCAAGAATAGTCTATCCAGCAAAGCTAGTATTCAAAAGTGATGGAGAGTTCAAAATATTCACAGATAAACAGAATCTAAGAGAGTATGCCAACAAGAAACCTGCCCTTCAAGAAATACTAAAGGGAGTTCTGCAGGAAGAAAGAAAAAAACAAGAGAGACAGAGTTGGAGGGGAGTGTAAAAGCAACTAAAAAGACAAAAGCAGAAAAAGAAAATTAAACAGAATATGACAAACACAAATCCAAAGAAAATATGGCTAATATAAGTAATTCCTTGAAAGTAATAACACTGAATGTCAATGGATTAAACTCACCTTTTAAGAGACTCAGACTGGAAGATTGGATAAGGAAATATGACCCATCTATATGCTGTCTGCAAGAAACACATCTTAGACCCAGGGATTCAAGGAGGTTGAAAGTGAATAACTGGAAAACAATCTTACAAGCAAAAAATAAACAAAAAAAGGCAGGAGTAGCTATATTAATATCAGACAAAATAGACATTAAATGCAAAAAAATTGTGAGAGACAAAGATGGGCACTACATATTAGTGAAAGGGATAATCTTTCAAGAAGAAAGAACAATCATAAACATTTATGCTCCTAACAAGGGTGCCTCCAAATACATGAGGCAAACACTGGAAAAACTAAGTGAAGGAATAGATGCCTCTACAATTATAGTGGGAGACTTTAATACACCACTATCAACTTTGGACAGAACATCTCAGAAGAGAATTAATAAAGAAACAAAGACTTTGAACAATATATTAGAGGAGCTGGACCTAATAGACATATACAGAACATTACATCTAAATACAGCAGGATATACATTCTTCTCAAGTGCACATGGGTCATTCTCCAAGACAGACCACATGCTAGGCCACAGAAAAAGTCTCAATGAATTCAGAAAGATAGAAATCATACGAAATAATTTCTCTGATCGCAGTGGAATGAAGCTGCAAATCTTCAAGGGCCAGAGACCCAGATTTGACACCAAGATTTGGAAGTTAAACAACACACTCTTAGAAAAACAGTGGGTCAAGGAGGAAATCTCAAAAGAAATTAATAACTACCTTGAAACTAATGAAGATGATAACACAACATATCAAAACTTATGGGATGCAGCAAAAGCAGTACTGAGAGGGAAATTTATAGCCATCAAGAAAGAGCTAAAGTTGAAGAATTAAAGGCACACTTGGAGGAATTAGTTAAAAACAACAAACTAACACCAAAGGAAGAAGGAAGAAAGAAATAACAAAGATCAGAGCAGAACTAAATGAAATAGAAAATAAGAAAGCACTTGAAAAAATAAACAAAACCAAAGCTGGTTCTTTGAGAAAATCAATAAAATTGACAAACTCTTAGCTATATTAACAAAGAAAAAAAGGGAGAAGATGCAAATACACAAAATAAGAAATGAGAAAGGAGATATCACCACTGACCCCACAGAAATAAAGACTATCATAAGAGGATACTTTGAAAAACTGTATTCCAATAAAAACAACAATTTAGAGGAAATGGACAAATTCCTAGAAACACATAAGCAGCCTACATTGACAAAAGAAGAAGCTGACAATCTCAACAAACCAATCACAAGTAAAGAGATAGAATCAGTCATTAAAAACCTCCCAACTAAAAAGAGCCCTGGGCCAGATGGCTTCACAGGTGAATTCTACAAAACATTCTGGAAAGAACTATTGCCAGTTTTTCTTAAACTCTTCCAAAAAATTGGAACAGAAGGAACATTGCGTAAATCATTCTATGATGCCAACATTACTTTAGTACCAAAGCCAAACAAAGACATCACAAGAAAGGAAAATTACAGACCAATCTCTCTAATGAACCTTGACACAAAAACCCTCAACAAAATACGTGCTAATCATATTCAACAACACATTAAACAAATTATACACCATGACCAAGTGGGGCTCATTCTTGGTATGCAAGGATGGTTCAACATAAGAAAATCAATTAATGTAATACACCACATAAACAGATTGAAGGGAAAAAATCACATGGTCATATCTATAGATGCAGAAAAAGCATTTGTCTAAATACAGCATCCTTTCTTGATAAAAACACTGCAAAAGATTGGAATAGAAGGAAACTTTCTGAACATGATAAAGAGTATATATGAAAAACCCACAGCTAATATCATTTACAATGGTGAAATCCTAAAGTCTTTCCCTCTAAGATCAGGAACAAGACAAGGATGCCCACTATCACCCCTATTTAACATAGTCTTAGAAGTACTTGCTTGAGCACTGAGGCAAGAACCAGACATAAAAGGCATCCAAATTGGAAAGGAAGAAGTCAAAATTTCACTATTTGCAGATGATATGATCCTATACATAGAAAACCCTGAGAAGTCTACAACAAAGCTTCTAGAACTTATAAATGAGTTCAGTAAAGTCACAGGTTGCAAGATAAATACACAAAAATCAATAGCATTTCTGTACACCAATAATGAGCAATCTGAGGAGGAAATCAGGAATGAAATACCATTCACAATAGTAAATTAAAAAATCAAATATCTAGGAATAAATTTAACTAAAGAGGTAAAAGACATATACACAGAAAACTACACAGCATTGTTCAAGGAAATCAAAGAGGAACTAAATAAATGGAAGAATATTCCCTGTTCATGGATAAGAAGACTAAATATTATTAAGATTTCTATCCTACCAAAACTGATCTACAGATTCAATGCAATTCCAATAAAAATCAACACATCATTCTTTAATGGACTAGAGAAACTAACTATGAAATTTATTTGGAAAGGAAAGAGGCCCCGAATAGCCAAAGATTATGTCCAAAGACATATTGAAAAAGAAAAATGAAATTGGAGGAATCACACTACCTGACTTCAAAACATACTACAAAGCTACAGTAGTGAAAACAGCATGGTATTGGCACAAGGATAGACACACAGACCAATGGAACCAAATTGAGAGTTCTGATATAGATCCTCACATATACAGCCATATGGTATTTGACAAGGCCACCAAACCTTCTCAACTGGGAGAGAATGGCCTCTTCAACAAATGGTGCCTGCAGAATTGGATATCCATATGCAAAAGAATGAAAGAGGATTACCAACTTGCACCTTATACAAAATTCAACTCAAGATTGATCAAAGACCTAAACATAAGACCCAAGACCATAAAGACCTTGGAAAGCAAAGTAGGGAAGCATCTACAGGACCTTGTAATAGGAAACAGCTTCATGAAGTTCACACCCAAAGCACGAGCAGCAAAAGAACAAATAGATAAATGGGACTTCCTCAAAGTTAAAGCCTTCTGTGCCTCAAAGGAGTGTCAGGAAAGTGAAAAGAGAGCCTACACAATGGGAGAAAATATTTGGTAATCATATATCTGATAGGAAACTTATATCTTATATATATAAAGAACTCCTACATGGTGGACGATGGGTATGGGGAAAGGCAGGAAGAGATGAGAGGTGGAGGCGTCTTTGGGACATGGAGCTGCCCTGGATGGTGCTTCAGAGGTAATCACCAGACATTGTAAATCCTCACAGGGCCCACTGGATGGAATGGAGGAGAGTATGGCCCATGATGTGGACCATTGTCTATGAGGTGCAGAGGTGCCCAAAGATGTACTTACCAAATCCAATGGATGTGTCATGATGATGGGAACGAGTGTTGTTGGGGGGGGGGGAGAGGGGGGTGGGGGGGTGGGGTTGAATGGGACCTCACATATATATTTTTAATGTAATATTATTACAAAGTCAATAAAAAAAAATAAAAAAAGAACTCCTATATCTTGATAATAAAAAGACAAACAGCCCATTTAAAAAATGGGAAAAAAGATTTGAACAGACACCTCTCCAAAAATGATACACAAATGGCTAAAAAACACATGAAAAAAATGCTCAAAATCTCTAGCTATTAGGGAAATGCAAATCAAAACAACAATGAGATACCATCTTACTCCCATAAGACTGGCAGCTATCAACAAATCAGAAGACTACAATTGTTAGAGAGGATGTGGAGGAGTGGGATGTGGAGGACAGTTTGGCAGTTTCTAAAAAAACCAGCTTTAGATTTGCCATATGACTCAGCAATTCCACTGCTGGGTATATACCCAGAAGATCTGAAAACAAGGACACAAACTGATATATAACACCAATGTTCATAGCAGCACTATTCACTATCGCCAAAAGTTGGAATCAACCCAAATGCCCATCAGCAGATGAATGGATAAATAAAATGTGGTATATACATACAATGGAATACTACTCAGCTGTAAGAAGGAATACAGTACAAACTCATGTGATAACATGGGTGAATCTTGAGAATCTTACATTGAGTGAAGCAACCCAGGCATTGAAGGACAAATACTACATGACCTCTCTGATATGAAATAAGTAAACCAAGCTGTCTCAGAGAACTGGAGACTGGATGATAAACTTTAAAGTAGTTGGAGGGTAGAGGAAGGTTGTGAGCTGACAGCTGCTTGGGTGGAATCTATGATAAGTTGGAGGTAAGTATTTGTACAGGGAAGGGACAAAATGGGGACTTGGAGATAACTTTGGGTGGGGCTGCATGGGCTTTAGGGGTGCTAGGGATGGGAGGATGGGTCAGATTGCCCAAGAAATTGGGGAGAGGGTGAGGGGAACATTTGATCATGGGAGATTGTCAGGTATGTGGTTGAAATTGTGGTGCAGAGAAAACTCTTTAGAGAATGTACTATGGAAGGTTGCCTGTTTGGGATGCTTAAGAGGGGGCATCTGACACAGGGCAAGCTTCTGGGGAATGTGTGAATGCTCATTTTGTCATAGTGGATTATATCATTTGGTAGAGACCCATACAATGAGAGTGAAGGTATACCCACATCCTGTGGAGGACTGATGTTCTCAAACAGAGGGAATTGTATTTCTCAAGAGAATCAGTGGCTCCCAATGGGTTAGGGCAGTCAAGTATGTCAACTCAACATTTTTGCAAGTATCTCTGAATATGGTCCCTCAAGTAATGAAGATTGATCGTCATGGTGGGCCCTGAGGGGAGGGGGAAAGAGGTGTTGAATACATGGAATCAGGGTAACTGTGGGACAGTGGAAGTGTTCCACAAGATCATGCCATGATGGATATAGGTCATGTTAAATTACAACAAAAATGTATAAAAGTGTATAGGTTAAAATGTAAACCATAATGTAAAACATAAGATAACAAAAAATTTAGAAAATTGTATAGTCTAAAATATAAACCATAATGTAAACCCAAATGGAACCATGTTTGCAAGCTATCATTTCAATATCTGTACATTAGCTGCAGCAAATATAATATGAACATGTAAAAAGATCACTGTTGAAGAAGGGACAAAGGTTTTGACGTTGGATATGTGGGAGTACCATATATTGTATATGTGAATTACTGTGACCTAAAACTTATGTCAAAAGAAAATTAATAATCAGGAAAACAAAAAAAGAAGAAAGGAGGTAGACACTAAGGAAGAAATGGAAGAAATTGCCTTGCCACTGTACATACAGGGTAACACCTGTAGCAGTGATGAAAGGCAAAATGTCAAAAACAAAGCTTTTTCATTTTTTCAGTTCTTTGATACCCCTATTTATTTTTCCTTTATTTAATTTTTCTAAATTTTTATGTATTCTATATCTAACCTTTAAAACCATCACTATAGTCCATTTTTCTATTAATGGAACCTGGCAATATAGTGGGCTTCCTGTTTGAAGATGTTTTGGACTACAGAGAAGTTCAACTATGGTGAGGGAGGAGCACTTGTGTGGGCTGTCATTGGTGGGGGGCACATGGTTAGGAGGGAGTTCTTCAAGGTATGTATACAAGGTACATAGAAAGGTTTGGATATTTTCATAGTGGTTTCAATTGGAAATGACAGATGAGAGAATGCTGAATTCCTTACCAGGGGAGCTCTATCACATTCCCCAATGGAACAACAATCCCCCAAGTGGCAAAGACCAATAAACGTGGATGATCCAACGATGAGCCCTTGATACTGCTGGCTCTGATTATGAGCCTGTGTGCCTGAAATATAAACTCGACCTATAGCTGTGGGGTGCCTAAGAGTTACCTCCTGAGAGCCTCCATGTTGCTCAAATGTGGACACTCTCTAAGCCAAACTCAGCATATAGATGCATTGCCTTCTCCCCAGAGTGGGACATGACTCCTGGGGATAAGCCTCCTTGGCACCGAGGGATTAATACCAAGCACCAGCTGATGGTGTAACTACAAAAAGACTGAACAAAGAGGTCAACTCAGACTGGCAGAATATCTCAGCCTACATGTAATATCAGGTGTTAAAAACTGCTTTTTGACTTTGGACAAAAAGGGGGAAATGGAAAGGACTAGTGAGTTTATATGTCTAAGAGTCTCCAAAAAAGAGTTGGGAGGTCATCAGGGGGTGATGCTTATGCGTGCCTCAGCAGGGTACCAGAGACAGTTAAGGTAGATGGAAACCCAGGTGCTGGTTCTCCTGAGAGCTGCAGTGACCCACAGGTTCTATGGTCAAGGTAGGTGGCCCTACTTCGGAGTTTGTGTTCCTGAGTGTGATGGAGTTGGACTCACATATGACCTTTTTACACATGCCTCTTCTGTTACTTTTACTGGACCTGTGGTTGGTGTTTGGGTTGGTGTATACTCAAGAGACATGAATCTCTGAACTGTCCATGTGACGGCCAGGCCCTGGGCCTCAGCAGACTTGCGGCTCCTACCTTCTGGTTTCTTGGACTTACCCTCGCCAGCTGACAGTGAGGTCAAGAGGGTCAACCACCACACCAGGGAGCCAAGATTGCCTATAGCTGCAAGCAGGAGAATTGCATCCATCATCCATGTGGAATCTAAACTCCCTCTTGATGTAGAGGGGGACTGGACATAGCCATCCCAGGTCCACAAGATGGAGGAATAGAGTATGGATTAGAGTGGATTTACTGGTGTTCTGCTGGGGAACTATTGTGATTATTAAGGGAAGAAATTGTAATAGTGAGGTGGAGAGGGTGGCCATGGTGGCTGCTGATGGTCAGGAGATGGAAGAAGAGATATGGTGTGGGGGCATTTTCAGGATTTGGAGTTGTCCTATGTGGTGCTGCAGGGATGGATGCTTGATGTTGTGTGTCCTGTCCTGGCCCACTGGCTAGACTAGGGGAGAGTGTGGACTACAGCGTGGACCACTGTCTATGTGCTGCAGTGGTCCTCCAGAATGTATTCACCAGGTGCAGTGGATGTGCCCATTGTTGATGTGGGAGTGGTGGCGTTGGGGGGGGTGGTATATGGGGACCTCATATTTTTTTAATGTAATACTTAAAATAAAATAAAAAAAGAAATTGTAATCAGTAAGTGTTGTGCTTATCTGAGTATTGTGAGTCATTCTAGTAAATTATCAAACATGAAGGAGGTCATGTTTGTAGCTAGCTTGTCTGAAGTGAGGGTGGTCCTGGGAATTCCTGAACTTGTGGCTGGTATCTGAAATGAGGGCATGGTGCCTTCTGACTTTGCAGTTTGACTAAACTTATTGTAATTCATAATACACTTAGATTTATTTGTACTCATCTGCATTCCATCCTGATATTGCCCAACATGGTTATTTTTTCTAATTTGCATAGAAAAATGTCACTTTTTTGTTGTAGAGTTCTATGAGTTAAGACAAATGCGTAGAATAATTTATCTATTAATGCCACCCTAGTACCATAAGAACAGTTCCATTATCCTAAAAATTTTTCTGAAGCCCTCTTGTAATTAACCATTCCTTTCTCTCCCAACTCCAGGCAACCACCAATCTGTTTTCCTGCCCTATATGTTGCCTTTTCCAGAATGTCACGTAATGGAATTATACAACATGTAGCCTTCTGGGTTTGCCTTAGCAAAATGTATTTAAGATTCATGCATGTTGTTGTGTGAATCAATGGCACATTCATTTTTATTGCTGATTATAAGAAACTGCCAAACTGTCTTCCAAAGTGTTGTTCAGTTTTTATTCCCACCAGTAATGTATGAGAGTTCAAGTATTTAGTATTATAAGTACTTGGCATTATCAGTTCTTGTTTGTGTTTGTGTGTTTTTAAAATTGATATCTATAAATAGATATGTAGCAGTAACTCATTGTGGGTTTTCTCTTTATTAGAGAAGTTGTGGGTTTACAGAACAATTATGCATAAAATACAGGATTCCCATACACCTCCCCCCAACACCTTGTGGAACATTTGTTACAATTGATGATAACACATTTTGGTAACTGTACTATTATTTAAAATCCATGGTTTAACTTAAAGTTCACTGTATAGCATAGTTCCATGGATTTGTTTTAATTTGGTTACTACTTGATAATCTAACATTTCCTCTTGCAATCATGCTCAGATATATACTTCAGTGTTGTTAATTGCATTCACAATATTGAATGCCTTCCATTACAAAACATTTCCATCATTCCAAATAGAAACCCTGTACTTTTTAAGCCTTAACTTCCCATTTCCTTTCCAGACCCGTGCCCTACTAACCTATATTCTAGATCGTGACTCTCTGAGTTCATTTATTTTAATTATTTCAAATTAATGAAATCATAAAGTATTTGTCTTTTTGTGTCTGGTTCTTTTAGTCAACATGATGTCTTCAGGGTTCATCCATGTTGTCACATGCATCAGAACTTCAATTCTTTTTATGGCTGAATAATATACCATTGTATGTATGTATCACATTTTATTTATCCACTCTTCACTTGAGGGACACTTGGGTTGCTTTCCTCTTTTGGTAATTGTGAATAATGCCACTATGAACATTGGTGTGCAAATATCTGTTCGACTCTCTGCTTTCAATTCTTTTTGGTATTTACCTAATAGTTGAATCCTGGGTCATTTGGTAGTTCTACATGTAGTTTTCTGAGGAGCCATCAAATTGGATTCTACAGTGGTTGTACCGTTTATATTGCCACCAACAACGAATGAGTGTACTTCTCTTTATCCTTTCTAACACTTGTAATTTTCCATTTTTTAATAGCAACCATTCTAATGGATGTGAAATGGTATCTCATTGTGGTTTTTTAAAAAAAAATTATTTATTTATTTACTTCTCTCCCTTCCCCGCCCCCACCCTGGTTGTCTGTTCTCTGTGTCCATTTGCTGCATGTTTTTCTTTGTCCACTTCTGTTGTTGTCAGCAGCATGGGAATCTGTGTCTCTTTTTGTTGTATCATCTTGTTGTGTCAGCTCTCTGTGTGTGTAGCGCCATTCCTGGGCAGGCTGCACTTTCTTTCCTGCTGGGCGGCTCTCCTTACGGGGCGCATTCCTTGCGCATGGGGCTTCCCTACGTGGGGGGACACCCTGCGTGGCACAGCACTCCTTGTGCGCATCAGCACTGTGCATGGGCCAGATCCACACGGGTCAATGAGGCCCAGGGTTTGAACCGCAGACCTCCCATGTGGTAGATGGACGCCCTAACCACTGGGCTAAGTCCGCCGCCTCATTGTGGTTTTGATATGGATTTCCTTGATGGCTAATGAGATTGAGCATCTTTTCATGTGCTTTCTGGCCATTTGTCTATCTTCTTAGGAAAGATGTTTATTAAAGTCTTTTGCCCATTTTAAAAATTGGGTTATTAGTCTTTTTGTTGTTAAGTTGAAGGATTTCTTTATATATTCTGGATAGTAAATCTTTATTAGCTCTGCAGTTTCCAAATATTTTCTCCCATTGTATAGATAGACATTTTACTTTCATGATAAAGATTATTGAGACACAAAAGTTTTTAATTTGGAAGAGGTCCCATTTACCTATTTTTTCTTTTGGTGCTTGTGCTTTGGGTCTAAACTCTAAAAGACCACTGCCTTACACAAGGTCCTGAGATGTTTCCTACATCTTCTAAGAGTTTGATAGTTCTAGCTCTGATATTTATGTCTGTGATCCATTTTGAGTTGATTTTTGTATATGGTGTGAGTTAGGGGTTGTCCTTCTCCTCTTTTTTTGAAAATGGTGATCCAATTTTCCCATGACCATTTGTTGAAGAGACTTTTCTTTCTCAATTGAGTGGTCTTTGCCACCCTGTCAAAAATCAGTTGGCCATAACTGTGAGGGTTGATTTCCAAGCTCTCAGTTCTACTTCACTAGTCTATATGTCTGTCCTTACATCAGTACCAAGTTGTTTTGTTTACTGTGGTTTTGCAATGTTTTAAGATCAGGAAGCGGAAATGTGAGTCTTCTAACTTAATTTACCTTTTCAAGATGCGTTTGGCTATTTGGGGTCCCTTATCCTTCCACGTAAATTTGATGATTGGCTTATCCATTTCTGAAAAGAAAGTGGTTAATATTTTGATTGGGATAGCATTGAATCCATAAATTGCTTTGGGTTGTATTAACATCTTAATGATATTTAGTCTTCTCATCCATAAACATTGAATGCCCTTCCATTTGTTTAGGTCTTTGATTTCTTTTAGCATTTTTTTTTTCTAATTTTCTGTGTACAAATCCTTTACATCCTTGGGTAGATTTATTCCATTATATTTGTTTCTCTTAGTTGCTATTGTGAATGGAATTTTATCGTTGAGTTTCTTCTTCCAATTGTTCATTCCTGTGTATAGAAACATTACTGATTTTTTGGATGTTGATCTTGTACCCCCACGACTTTGCTGAATGCAGTTATTAGTTCTAGGAGTTTTGCTGTGGATTTTTCAATGTTTTCATATATAGAATTACATCATTTGCAAATAGGAGAAGTTTTACTTCTTCCTTTCCAACTTGGATGCCTTTTATTTCCTTTTCTTACCTAATTGCTCTGGCAAGAACTTCCAATATAATTTTTTTTTTTTTGACAGTCACATTCCAGGTCCTTTTTATTCCCAAACACTCAGATGCTTTATGTGTGTGTGTTAGGAGGGAGGCGGGGAAGGAGACTTAGAAATAAGTGAAAATATCTTGCTGTGTTTCCGATTCAAGTTCTCAGGCCCTCCGCCAAGTTCATCAATTAGGGATTTAAAAACAAAAAGTGTTTTATACGACCACCTCGATGCCAAGTTCTACAAACTGTCCTGGTCTTTCGCTGTGGCGCTTGGTCTTTAGTCTGTGGGAATTCCCGTCACCTCCTCGGCCTCTGCCTCTCATCTGCCACCGGTGAATTACGTGACTTCCCACGAGGTAATCAAACGGAGGCTTAGCTCACCACCACCACCACCACCCCTCTTGTTTTCAGACAAAAATAAAATAAGTGTGACCCGCAAGGGAAGTCGGGACATAATGCCAAGTTCCGAAGGCGCCAACTCCGTTTCCTCCCCACGGCGGAGCCCGAAGCGCGGGGTGGGAGACGGTCCCTGCCTGCGGCCGGGCGGCGGCGGCGGCGGTGACCGGGTCGCGGCGCCCAGGGCTCCGCCAGCCTCGGGCGGCCGAGCCGGGAAACGCGGGCGACTGGGCGCCGCCGGGAGCCCGCCGCCCAATCCCAATATGATTTTGATAACAGTGGTGGCAGTGAGGATCCTTGTCTTGTTCCTGAACTTAGAGGGAAAGCTTTCAGTCTTTCACCATTAAGTAGGATATTAGATGTGGGTTTTTCATATATGTCCTTAATCATGTTTCTATTCCTAGTGCTCTTAGTGTTTTTGTCATAAAGTGATGCTGGGTTTTTCAGATGCCTTCTCTGCATTGATTAAGATGATCCTGTGTTGTTTTCTCTTCATCCTGTTAATGTTGTATATTACATTAATTGATTTTCTTAAGTTGAGCCAACTTTGCATACCAGGGATAAATTCCATTTGATCATGATGTATAATTCTTTTAACATGCTAATTGTTTGCTAATATTTTGTTGATGGGTTTTGCATCTATAGTCATATGAGGTACTGGTCTGTAGTTTTTGTTTTTTTTTTTCTTGTGGTATCTTTATCCAGCTTTGATGAGAGTGATTTTGACCTCATAGGATGAATTAAGGAGTGTTCCCTCCTCTTCAATTTTTTTGGAAGAGTTCAAGTGAATTGGAGTTAATTCTTTCTGCAATGTTTGATAGAGTTCCCCTTTGAAGACATCTGTTCCTGGGCTTTTCTTTGTTGGGAGGTTTTTAAATTACTGATTCAATCTCTTTACTAGTAATTGGTTTGTTTAAATCTTCTATTTATTCTTAAGTCAATGTAGGTAGATTGTGTGGTTCTACTAATTTGTACATCTTATTTAGATTATCTAATTTATTGTTGTACATTTATTCATAATATCCTCTTACAGTCTTTTTTATTTCAGCAGCATCAGTAGTAACGTCCCTCCTTTGACTTCTGATTTTTATTATTTATACCTTCTCTTTTTTTCTTTCTTGTCAGTCAATGTACAAGTTTGCCAATTTTATTACTTTCAAAGAACCAACTTTTGGTTTTGTTTATTCTCTCTATTGATTTTTTGTTGTTGTTCTCTTTTCATTTCTCAGCTTTAAACTTTGTTATGCCATTACTTCTTGCTTTAGATTTCGTTTGTCCTTGTTTTAATAGTTCTTCTAGTTCTGAGGTTAGGACTTAGATTCGAAGTCTTTCTTTTTTAATGTAAGCATTTAGAGTTATAAAATTCCCTTTTAGCACTACCTTTGCTGCATTCCATAAGTTTTGGTATGTTGTATTTTCATTTTCATTCATCTAAAAATATACAGTATAATCTTGCATCTAATTTCCTCTTTAAACCTTGGTTGTTTAAGAATATGTTGTTTAATTTCTACATATTTGTGAATTTTTCCTTTCTTCATATATTATTGATTTCTAGCATCATTCCATTGTGTTCAGAGAATACATGGCATGATTTCAATGTTTTTTAATTTATTGAGATTTGTTTTGTGACCCAATAAATGGTCTGTTCTGTAGAATGATCCATGTGCTCTTGAGAAGAATGTTGTGGCAGTTTGATATTGTTTATGAATTCCAGAAATAGATATTGGATTATGTTTGTAAACTGTCACTCCAGGTATATTAGATTATATTGGATTCAGAGGTTTCATTTTTACTTGATTAAATAATGATTAAGGCTTTGACTGGGCCGCTTTGGTAGGACATTGCATCTGCTCCCCCTAGATGGGTGGGGACTCAGAGAATACGACAAGGCACAGGAGTTAGTTGGAGTTTTAATGCCAGAGCCCAGGAAGTAAGCACACAAAGGAGCAGGGAGAAGGCTTGATTAAACGTGGCAGAGGCCCTGGGAAGAGAGATGAGCAGTTCACTGACAGTCTACAGATGACCTTGTGGAGAGAGGTGAGCAGCTGAGTCCAGAGAGAAACAAGCCTCAGGAAAAGAGGACCCCAGGAAGCCTAAATCCTTGCAGATGTCAGCAGCCATCTTGCTTCAACACGCGGCAATAGACTTTGGTAAGGGATGTCACTTACATTTTATGGCCTGGTAACTGTAAGCTTCTACCCCAAATAAATACCTTTTATAAAAACCAACCAATATCTGGCATTTTGCATCAACACCCCTTTCGGATGACTAATACAAATGTGTATTTTGGTTTTGTTGGATGAAGTGTTCTATATATATTTGTTAGGTCTAGTTGGTTTAAAGTATCATTCAAGTATTGTATTTCCTTAGTGATCTTCTGACCAGATGTGCTATCTGTTATTGAGAGTGGTTAAAATCTCTATGTTAATATAGAGCTGTCCATTTTTCCATTCAAAAATGTCAGTATTTGCTTCATATATTTTGGGGCTCTGCTGTTCGTTGCATATATATTTATAATTGTTACATTTTCATGTTGAATTGTCCCCTCTATCAATGTATAATGATCATCTTTGTTCTTCATAACTGTTCTCTTTTGGTTACTATTTGCATGGTATATTTTTTCCACCTATCACCCTCAACCTACTTATATCTTTGAATTTAAGGTTAGTCTTTTGCAGAGAGCATATAGTTGGGTCATACTTACTCAATCCATTCTGCCAATCTCTACCCTTTGATTGGAAAATTTAATTCATTTACATTTAAAGTCACTAATGACAATGTGTGACTTTCTTCTAACCAATTGCTTTTGAGACTTGCGAGACACGTAACTTTTTTGTCTCTCACTTCCATAAAGCTAACTCTTATATTTATTTGCATCTTTGTGTTGTACCATATTGAGTGATTTCTCATTTCTACCTGGATATATTTTTCATCTATTTTCTTGTGATTACCATGGGGTTAAAATATAAATGGGGTTAAAATATAAATATAAAATATAACTTCATATATATATATATAAAACAATCATGTTTGGTTTGATAACAAATTAACTTCAATAACATGCACATATACTTTCTTGATACCATACTCCCACCATTTTTTTGTACTTGTTACCAATTATATCTTTGTACATTGCATGTCCAAAAACATAGACATCATTACTTTTTATTCATTTGCATTTTAGCACCAACAGGAAGTAAAGTGGAGTTACATACCAAACAGTATACAACAATAATATTGTCATTTATAATTACTCAAATGGTTTTCTTTACCACCCATCTTTATTTTGTTATGCTGCTTTGAACCACTGTCTAGTGTCCTTTCCTTTCAGTCTGAAGAACTCCCTTTAGCATTGTTTCTAGGGCAGGTTTAGTGGTGATGAACTCCCTCAGCTTTTGTTTATCTGAGAATGACTTACTTTCTCCTTCATTTTTAAAAGAAAGTCTTGCTGTATATTAGATTCTTGGCTGGCAGTGTTTTTCTTTCAGCACTTTAAGTATTTCAACCCACTGCCTTCTTGTGTCCATGATTTCTGATGAGAAGTTGGCACTAAATCTAATTGGGACTCCCTTGTATATAACATGTTGCCTTTCTCTTGCTGCTTTCAGTATTCTTTCTTTGTCCTTCCCATTTGGTAGTGTGATCAGTATATGATGGGTTATATTTTTCTTCATGTTTATCATATTTGGTGTTCTCTGGGCTTCTTAGATATGCATATTCATTTCTTTTGGTAAGTTTGGGAAGTTCTCTGTCATTATTTCTTTGAATATTTCTTCTGCCCCTTTCTCTTTTTATTCACCTTCTGGCACTCCTATAATACATGTATTGGTATACTTGATGGTGTCTCATAGCTGTCTTATGCTATTTTCACTTTCATTATTTTTTCTGCTCCTCAGACTCACCAATTTCAAGTGTTTTGCTTTCAAGTTCATTGATTCTTCTGCCAGTTACAGTCTGCTTTTGAAACCTTCTTGGGCATTTTTCACTTCAGCTATTACGATCATCAACTCCAGAAATTCTGTTCAGTTCCTTTTCAAAATTTCTGCCTCTCTACTAAGATCATTATATTTATCATTCATTGTTTTCCTGACATCCTTTAGTTCTTTCTCTATATTTTTTTTCATCTCTTTGAGCATTTTCAAGATTATTTTTTAAAGGCTTTGTTCAGTATTTCCATGGTCTTGTTTTCTTTATTGGTGTTTTCTGTGTGTGTGTGTTGTTGTTTTTTTATCCTTTTACATTGGGTGGACCATCAAATCCTGTTTCTTTGTTTATCTTGTACTCTTTTGTTTTACATTGTACATTTTAATGTATTAAAATTTTAATACTGCTGTTTATTCTCTGAGATGCTGTTTCTTGTGTTTTTAATTTTTTTTCTTGAGCTTCAGGCCTCCTATCTGGAAGGTCTTCCCAAAATGAATGCTGTGTGCATGGTTTTCCCTGTCTTTTTGGGCCTCTGTCTTGCTCTCAGCTTTTGAGTATTAGTTGTTTTGGAATTCTCCTGATTACAGAAATGTGGCTGTCCTCTCTTTCTCCCATGGACATATTTCCTTCTCTAGGGTGTTTGAAGCCAGCAGGCATTTGTTCCAGACTATCTGTTTCTATTTTCTACACTCCTTTTGTTGTCTCAATCTGCTTTTGCCTGGAGGGCAAATTCTTGGAGGAGGGCACAGCAAAGAGTACTTTCTCAAGTCATTCTTTCCCAGTCAAAACAGGGGCAGGGACTGTGGAAGGAGGTGCAGACCAACTCCAAAGTACCTGAAGGCGGGGCTTAGGAAGGGTACCAAGATACCAAGAACTTCTCCAATGACTCCTCAAAGTTGGCTTTCCTGGTCTGCCTAGCAAATGCAGCCTTTCAGCTAACTGTTCCCCACAGCCCTGAGGAAGTACAATGTCTTAAGTCTCCACCAACACCACTCCTTTCTGGAGTGGGTTGAAACATTGGGGGCCACCATCTTTGTCCAGGCAGATTGAAACAATGGCTAGCACCACTCTTTGGGGCAAGGTGAAGCAGTGATTGCCCTCAGAGGAAGGCCCCCAGTGATTCAAATTCATTAATCAAAAGCCATGATCAGTGATCAGCTGTGCCCACCCAGGGAAGAGGATTTTTATATCCATTTCTGTCATTAGCAAGCTAGCCAGAGGCTGGGCCCTATGGTGGCCTGCCACAATAGTGGCAGATGGGCACCAGTTGCCTCAGTGCTGAAAAAACAATTTACTGTTCTTTACCATAATGTATCAGCCTCTTCCTCACACTATTTCCTGGATGCTGTACAATATTCTTCTGGCCTCTGGAGTTTCAAAATAGCTGTTTCTGGTAGTAGAGTTGGAGCTCCCAACTCTACTATCTTCCCACAATCTTCCCTCACTGTGGTTTCAATTTGCATTTCCCTAATGACTTAGTCATTTGTACAATCTTTCTTTGCTTGATTTAAAAAACAATGTTATTGACATCAGCCTTGGGTGGAAATAAACCTAGATAAGAGGAAATGATATAGAAAGTGTGAAGTTGTTGTACAGAGAGCAAAGCAGAGACTTGTGGGAAGTTATACAAGAGTAGAAAGGATGCTGTACTAATAATTGGTAGACTTAGATCCAAATCCTGGATCCAAAACTTATTAGCTGTGATGTCTTGTAGAAGTCACTGAACTTCTTAAGACCTCAGTTTTCTCATCAATAAAATGGAGATAATTTTTGAAAGTTGGGATAATGTATGTGAACATGATTGGAGGTTATATGGTGAAAGGAGGCAAGGTTTGCCTCTCTACTCTCTCTCCTCTATCACATAGCCACTTAAGTTTTGAATGCATTCTATAGCTCTCTACCTTCATTTTTAACCAGTGACTTCAGGCTGGTCCTGATTCTCTAAGATGTCACCATCCCATACAATGTCTAACAACCTTTTATCTTTCTAATATTCACCTTTGTCATCATCATTTACTTTCCTTCTTGGCAGATGGGGGCTGGGAGAGGTGTGGACCATGAGTGGTAGTGGCAACTGCATTTCTGCTTAATGAAAAGAGCATGGTCAGGTTCATAAGAGCGCCAGCTCCACCACTAAATGCGTGTATGATCCTGAACAAGTCATTTCATCTTTCTAATCCTTAGTTCCCTACCTCATTAGGGTGTGGTATAAATAGCAGTATTCTGGTTTTTCAGTCTTCCATTGCCCACAAGCTCCACCTACAAGACCGTGGTCTTCAGTGCTCACTTCCCTCAAAGTATCCCCACCTGTTTTCCTGGAGTCGTTCAAGCATCTCGTAGAAGTTGATGGCCAGGTCTCTCTTGTTTTTTCATCTTGTCTGCTGCCTTTGCAAGAATACTGCTACCTTGGACTACCAAAGCCAGCAAGCCCTTCAGGTGCCAAATGATGCCACAGTTTTTAGGTCCTGCTGAATCACTGGAGTGGTACCATATTCCATGAACAAATGGGCTCTCCCTGCCCTCCCTCACTCAACTTTTGCTTTTTTTGTGCCACAGAAAGTCATCTGGATCCTAAAGAGCCCTGCTTGGGCCTCCAGTCTCAGTCCTTCAGAAAAATAAGTCTTCCAGCAATTTCCCTTAGCCCTTCTCCTCCAGCAGGCACTCAAAGGCCAGTTTGTGGGGCTGCGTTTGGAACAGTTCTTCTAAGATATCCATCTCTCCTATGTTCCCTTCTCAAATACTCTCTCCACAGAAGCTCTTTTTTACCATGAAAATTCCTCAGGGAAATATATGCAAGAGTAGGACAATGGGAATGAGGGTATTCTAGAACCACCCACACAAATTCAGCTGGAGTTTGGCTCAATGGGCCATCCCATGAATATGCAATGAGATAATGTGAACTAAAAGTATTTTTAAACCTTAAACTGTTGTATAATGTTATTATTAGTATTACTACTCTATCCATACTGCTATATGAGCCACTTAATGGAAACTAGAATATCCTTACTGTGGAATTAAGCTGATAGGAATTTAAGGTCTGTGACAGGAGCCTCAAATTATCCCCAACAGATGCCCCTTCCTCAGAACACTTTCCTGCTGAGGCTGGCCTTGCCACCCCCTCTCTCTTCAAGCAACAACTTTGCTTTTTCAGATATGCAATTCAATTCCTACTAGAGGCAACACTTATTTAGTGGTTCAACCAGCCAGATATAGAGCCTAGCAACAGCTAAAAGCCTTAGTAATGTGTTTGAAAATGCATTTTTAAGAAATGAAGACAAACAAGAAAGAAGACCTGGCCTCCTATCCCTTCCCAAGCCCTGGGGGAAGCCCTCTGATGGCTCATTCCCAAGGAGCCCAGAGCAGAGCTGACAGCTATGTCTGCTATGCACAAGGTCTGGAGGAAGAACTGCCTAATATTGATTTTCAGAAGCAGAGACAAATTCTAATGATAGAATTAGCTTGACTGTGGGTCTCCTGTGGGTATCCATAGAAAGACAAGATAAAGGTAAAGCATTTGCAAAAATTTTCTACTTCTATTGCCCCCATTCCTCATCACCAACCTCAGTCTCTGGCTTCAGCTTTCCTGGTGAACTCTCTGACCTAAAACAGATATTTATTGATTGTTAAGTGAGAGACTCAACCAAGAGTACCATATCCAGTGCTGGTCTAGGCTCAAGCTGGTACAAAGAAGCTGTTGCGAAGGGTCAGATTCAGCCATTCCAAGTTCTCTTTTGATGAAATTCTTTTTTTGGAGGGACCTAGGTAGAAATATCCATTTAAGTTTGTCTGGGCGGTGGAAGAAGAGAAAAAAACAGGTAGTGTGGTTCTTCCTTGAAAAGCAAAGCAAACAAACAACAAACCCTCTCATTTACTCTTCTCTCCACTGTTGAAAACAAAGACATTTAACAGACCATCTCCAGTCCCTGCAGGCAACCATGAACTGGACTCATTTCTCCCAATTAGAAAACTAAGATCTCTTCTCCTCTCCTGCTTCCCCGTTCATTTCAAGCAGATTAATATGTCATTGAGACACCCATATGCCCACTTTTTCCCAGCTATGGAGGACCTCTACCAGGGAGACTGGGTCCCCAAGATGTGTCTAAACAGACGTTGTCCTCTCATTGTCCATTGCCACAGTCACTCTTCATGGTGACCTACTTGTCCTCTCCTTACAGTGGTGCTTAGAGTTTTCTGGTGGGAGTTGAGGCTAGCACTGTTAGAAGTCACTAACAGAGTTTCTACCCTGTAGACAGGACAAGTGGATGAGAACCTCTGCTTGGAATCAAGACTTGTCTTGGTTCATTGCTGTCAGCAGAACTCATTGAGAACACCAGAAGCCTCCCCTGGGCCACTGAAAAGAGAGAATACATGGCCCTGTGGACAAGATGACCCAGACATGTAGTTCTCAACCATTTCTACATGGGGAGAATGCACAGTACAATACACCGCAGTGGGGTTGGGGCCATTTCTGGCACACAGGCAAAACTCCTTCACTTTTCCTCCCACTCACAAAAGCAGATTCTCATGTATGAGAATGAAAGCTATATTACTTTAGGTTTTACTTTGAATCGACTCTCATGTATTCAAATTTAAGTATTTTCCAATTTTGGTATTTATTTGTTACAAATAATTTGCAAAGCAATTTATGAGAATGGCTTCTCCGAGCATGATTAAGAGCTCCATGCTGGAAGAGAACAGGTTGGGGGGTAAAAGGGAGAGCCATGTGTGTGAAAAAGTTGAATATTTCTAATTTCCTTTTTTACTGTCCTCATCCATAGTCTGATGTAGATATCCACCTCCAGAAATGAAGAGAGGCTAGGTAGAGGACCAAGAGAAAATCTAGTTTTCCACTTGGAAAATATAAATTTGAGATGCCTTAAAAGGCTAGAAAAGAGGCATTGAAAAAAAAGAGTGAACTTTCAGTGTCTCACTTTACTGAACATTATGTTATATAATCTAGTTACAGAATATTTTTGGAATCTTTGGAGAGAATGGAGGAAGAGCCTTAAGATTTTTTAAAAAAGATTCACAGGGGATTACCTGAGATCTCCCTAAGCTACTCATGGCCCTGGATCCACTAGTTTCTGATGTTCTAGATGTTTCCCTAAACCAAACATATGTAATCTCTTTGGAGGATATGAATGTACATGAGATGGATTAAGATTAAGAATGCAAATTATTTGAATGGTTTTGTTATTTGGTATCAGAATGACTCAAACCAACATCAGAAAATAGTCAAATAGAAATATCCAGATGGGCCTGAAAAAGAGTGGTGGAAGAAATCTGGCTAATCAACCCTACTTCACCTCCTACTCCTTCTGGAGCTCTAACAGTATTGGGAATGAAAAAAAATCCTGGAAAGAGAATTAACATGACTCAGAGAAGAGCAGTATGGAAGACAGGAAGGACCTGGCACATTCCCCAGGATGACCTTCTTAGCAGCAGGAGAAGAGGAAGTGCCCACATGGCTCTAGTAATGGAGGTGGGGTGGAGCAAGATCAGCAGACTGGGTGCCCCAGAGACAAGCAGAAGAGCAGAGTCATGATGGACACAGGCGGGGAGGGAACCAGGGTGTAGCTGGATGCCAAGAATTTGAAGCAGGGATAGGTGTAAAGTCAAGTGGGCAGCTCAGCGTTGCAGTGCAGGTACCTGAGACTGCAAGACAGGAGTCACAGAGTAACCAGAGTTAGAGGCTACATTGTATTTTTACACACACACACACACACATGCACATACTGTGAGCACCTTGAGGACAGAACGGAAATTTGTCTTTCTCCCTATACATCCCCAGTACTTACCACGGAGCCAGATGATAGTGGGTGCTTAGTAAATGCTTTAGGAATTGAAAATGAGGAAGTGAGTTAGAGCGAATGACACTGGGCCAGGGAAGATACAGTGCAGACATGAAGACAGGCCTGATGTAGGTCAGCCTGAACTGACTCTCGGTGATAAGACCCTGAGGGAACAGAAACGTTGCAGGCATCAGCAGGATCCGAAACCCCATCAGCCAGGTCAGGCTTTAGCAACAAGAAGCTCACTATTGATGACGTCTTTTAGCAAGGGGCAGCACAGCACAGTGGTCCACAGCAGTGAGCTGAGAGTCAGGATGCGTGTGCCCATGTCTCGGCTTGCTGCTTACTGACTGTGGAATGATGTAAGTTATTAATTCTCTCAAAGCTAATTTCTTCATCTGTGAAATCAGAGTAATAGTAGTACATTGCTCAAATTGTTGCCTAGACTAAATGAATTAATATATTTTAGGTGTTAAAAGCAGTGTCTGGGATGTGGTTAAATGAGCAACAAATATTAGCCATTACTGGTGCTATCTTTCCCCTTCATTCAGGATGTCCTCCTTGTGTTTTGTCCCAGGGCTTAGACCACCCAGGACTGCAGTAAGATAACTTACCTTCTTGGTGTAAGCTACCTCTTCTTCACAGTTGTGTTCTTAGTTCAAGACATCACCTTTCCTTGGCTGGACTTCTGCAGTAGCTTTCTTTCTGATCTGATTCTTGACCTTATGCTCAGACTTCTCTTGCCAGAATCATTTTTCTAAAATGCAAATCTAATCAGACCATCTCACTTGCCTGCCTAATATTCTTCATGGTTCCCCTTGACCTTGAGATCCTCTGGATTTCCTCTCCTAAAAAGGAGAGTTCACAGAAAAAAGGCTGATTCTAGGACTGGTCCTGTAATACAAGAGATGAGCCTGGAACATCTTTGTAGTGCCAGAAAGTAAAGAGGTGCTAAAAAAAAACAAACCCAAAAAACAAACCTACAATGATGAGGTTAAAGAGCTTTCAATGGTCAAAGCTATAACAATTAAAGCAACAACATAAAACAGTGGATTACAACCCAAAATATAACATAAATATCCTTGAGCTCATACCTATACAAGTAAGTGACTGACTAAAGAAATAAATTGAAGATAAGAGGCAAATCTCCCATAGAGAATTCCAAATTATGTAACTAGTCTGCCTTCAAGAAGGGGAAGCTTACCTCCCCAGTCGTTAAGTGTGGATTGTGCATATTGACTTCCTTCCAAAGGGTACAGTATAGAAAACTGAGAAAAAGAGTATTTTATAGGGAGAAACCTAATAAACATTATCTTAGCCAGGTGATCAAAGTCAACATCAGCAGTGACAAGTCATGTCGATAGAATGTAACCTTGATATGATGTAATGAGAACGGCATTTTACCTCTATGGTCTTCCTCCCAAAAACCCATTACCCCAGTCTAATGAGAAAATCATTAGACAATTCCCAATAGAGGAGTGTTCTACAAAATATCTGACCAGCACTCCTCAAAACTGTCAAGGTCACCAAAAACAAGGGAAGTCTGAGACTATCACAACTAAGACGAGCCTAAGGAGACATGGCTACTAAATGTAATGTGGTATCCTGGAACAGAAAAAGGACATCCAGTAAACACTAAGAAAACTTTAGTAATGTATGGATAGTACTGTATCAATATCAGTTCACCAATTGTGGCAAATGTACCATAAAATGTAAGATCATAATAGGGAAAACTAGATATGGGTTATGTGGAATTCTCTGTACTATCTTTGCAATTTTCTGTGGAATCTAAAACTGCTTTAAAAATATAGTTTATTAAAGTGAAAAAATAAAAGATAGGATATACTCAAAAGACAAACTTTCCCTGCTTTAAAACTCTGGTAGGCCCAGCCACCATTAGATCCAAGCCCATTCATTAGCAGCAACATACCCTACCCATAGACAAACCCAAATGCTGAGTTCTTCAGAGAGTTGACAGCAATGATTACCCCACTCTCTCCATTTAGGACACAGAAAGCATCCAGATTCCTCATTCTACCATAAAGACATAAAATTGGAAGAAAATAGGAGCTCTGGAATAGACAGACCTAATTTGAACGCTGTCCCTGCCATGGACTTGGGCAAATTACTGAAATCCTCTGAGTTTTTCCTCATCTGTAAAATGATGAATTAATTAATAATCCTTAGCACATAGTGTTGTTAAGATAAAATGAGATAATGTGCAAAAAGTAACAGAGTCTCTGGCAGACAATAGTTAAGGAGTGTTTTAGTTTCCTTGTTGCTAAAGCAAATACCATGCAATAGGTTTGCTTAAACAATAGGAAGGTACTGGCTCACAGTTTTGAGGCCTGGAGAAGTCAAAATCAAGGCGTCATCAAGGTAATGCTTTCTTCCTGAAGACTGGAGTTCTGGTGCTGGCTACCAGTGATCCTTGGTCCTAGACTCCCCAGTCACATGGCCATGCACATGGTGGCCTCTCCTGGCTTCTCCCTTCTCTTCTGGGTTCCACTGATTTTCAACTTCTTGCTGCTCCCTCTGGCTTTCTTTTCTCTGTGACCTTCCCTATAAGGCCTTCAGTAATAGGATGAAGGCCCACCCAACCCTGCTGGGCCACACTTTAACTGAAGCAACCTCATCAAAAGGTCCCATTTATGAAAGTTCACACCCATAGAATGGACTAATTTTAAAGACTTGCTTTTCTGGTGTACATACTGCAAACTACCACAAGGACTGTTGTCATTTCATCCCTCCAACACCTTGCCAGTAGAGCCCAGTATATAGACTCTACATGCAGGAAAAACAGAAATGGTACCTACTCTTTAGAAGGTTTTTGTCAAAACCAAAGTGGACAGTCGTAGTTAGTATACATCATCAGGAAGTGATGTCTAAGTGACTCAGCCAGAGTTAGTTGAGGGCCCCAAGCTGTAGTTTATTAGCCAATTCTTTATCTCATGGCACTGATTTCAGAGGCTGGAGGTTTGAAAGGGAAGCCATGCTGAGGCCTAACATTTACCCTGAGGCAACCCACTTGGTTATTCTCTGATTGAATGGATTTCCATGGGATCAGGAAGCTCTATTTTAATATGTTCCAGCCAGTTTTCAGCCTACATGATGATTACAATCAGATCTAAATCAGTTTGAGCAGAATTTGCCAGTAAAATGTCATGAGACTACAGAGCCAATATCTTATTACTTCAATAAATCTAAACATACATCATCTACAGTTTACCAGCAACAAATTGTGTTTTTGTAATTTTAGCACAAATAACAATCGCATGTGTCTGGCAAGATGTGTTCTAACCATTCCAAAGGCCTCCCTGCCGATGAAGCACAATTCCACTCTCTCCAATGATGTTTACAACTGTCTTGATGTTGGACTAGGTAGAGGTGTCAGTGGAATGGGCAATTGTTGCTGGCATCACTGTCCTTACTCTGAGAACCAGCAGAGCAACTCCACATCTGTCTCTGTCCAGCTGGGCAATTTCCTGGCAGAGCTGCGCAGCTCTCAGAAAGCCAGTGCTTGGTGTTTCCAGCCATTGCAGGCCCTTTCTTGTCTCCTGCCCCTTCAAGACAGCTCTCAGAAAGGTACAGGGGGGGGGGGAGGCAAGATGGCGGCTGAGTGAACTTCCCGATTACTAGCTCCTGGGGGGAATCGGCTGGGAGGCGTCGGAGACTCTTTGGGACCGGCTGTCTCAGGATTTTTCCTGGTCCGGAGGTGTCTGGACATCGATTTGGAGGGAAGGTAACAGAGAGGATCCATCTGTGAAATATACACGGAGATCCCAGCTACGTGTGGAGGACTCCCTCCTTGGGTAGGCGGAGCCGAGGCAGCTAGCACCGCGGCGGGTGGCGGGCGGGAGAGCCGAGCCGCGCTGTGCCGCGGTGGGCGGCGGGCGAAGGAGACAAGCCCAGCCGAGCCTAGCCGTGCCGCGGCGGGCGGCGGGCGGGAGAGCCGAGCCGCGCTGTGCCGTGGCCGCGGGCGGTGGGCGGGGAAGCCGAGTCTGGCCGAGTCCGGCCGAGTCCGGCCGAGCCCGGCTGAGTCGCAGCGGGCGGGGGGGCCAAGCCCAGCCACGCCGCGCCGGCGGCGGGCGGGAAAGCCGAGCTCAACCGAGCCCAGCCGAGCCACGGCGGGCGGCGGGCGGGGGACCGGAGCCCAGCTGAGCCCAGCCGAGCCTGGCGGCGGGGTTTCTGTTCTTTGTTTTGTTTTGTTTTTTTATTTTTTTTTATTTTTTATTTTTTGTTGTTCTTGTTGTTCTTGTTGTTCTTTTTTTTTTTTTTTCAATCCTCTCTTTCTTGTCCCCAATATTCTTCCTATACTATTTTACCTTAACAATACAATAGGTCCTACAGGAAATACCTCACATTTGCTGGGTTTCCTCACCCTCCACTGCCTCATTTCTCTGTGAATAGATTTAGCCTATCTACACTATCCCCTTTCCCCTACAACTTGATATCCTCCACCATCTGCTATCTCTCCTATATTCCATCTCCCTTTCTTTGATCCACAAAGTGTCTAACTCTTAATTTCTAATACCTTTGTTTAGTTTTCCATCTGGTATTCGTCCCTGAAACTATTACCTTTCTTTTCTCTTTCCCTCTCTCACGAAAACAATAGCCTCTTAGTACGTACCACATTCCTCCCATATTCAGTCGTCTACCTCATTATAGGTACTTTCCTACTACTATAACTCTACACAATTTACATGATCTAACCTCCATCCTCCCAGAACTCATATTGTTGCTTTGTAAACATATATCACCAATACTACTTCACACTTTTTCTTTCCTTACACAATTGACTTTCCCCAGCACTAATACTTTCCTTTAAAGTGAGCTTAACTAGCAATAAGAAATTGGAATAAGAAGAACAAAGTGACAAAGAGAAGATATAACACTGACGCAAAAACAACAGCTAATTAATCTCCAAGACTAGACAAAGAAGCTAAGGAACTGATTAAACCCGTCAAGAAAAAATGTTGACAAGACAGCAACAAAAATCTACAAACCAAACCAGTAATCAGGAAAACATGGCTGAATCCAATCAACAAACTGAAAATCAGGAAGGGGGGCAGGACTTCGCACAAGCAATGAAAGATCTCAGAACATTTATCACCGACAAATTTGATGAAGTAATGAAAGAGGTTAACAGCGTGAAGACAACACTTGGAGGGGAAATTGCAGACATGCGCAAAAAAATAACAGATATGATGGAAATGAACACCACAATTCAAGAAATCAAAAATACACTTGCAGCAAATATCAGCAGACTAGAAGAGGCAGAGCAGAGAATTAGTGATGTGGAAGACAGTGCATTGGAAATCAAACAGATAGTAGAAGTGGTCAATAAAAAGGTAGAAAAAATCCAGATAGGACTTAGGGACCTGAATGATAACGCAAAACGCTCAAACATACGTATTATAGGCATTCCAGAAGGAGAAGAGAAGGGAAAGGGGTCAGAAGGAGTGTTGCAGGAAATAATGAATGAAAACTTCCCTAATCTACTTAAAGAGACAGATGTACATATCCAAGAAGCACAGCGCACTCCACTGGTCATAAACCCCAACAGGCCCACCCCAAGACATATACTTGTCAAATTATCCAATGCTCAAGACAAAGAAAAAATTCTAAAAGCAGGAAGAGAAAAGAAAACCATCACATACAAGGGAAACTCCATAAGATTAAGTGCTGATTTCTCATCTGAAACGATGGAGGCAAGAAGGCAGTGGTATGATATAGTCAAGGTACTAAAGGAAAAAAATCTCCAACCAAGAATACTCTATCCAGCTAAACTAGCATTCAAAAATGATGGAGAGTTCAAAATATTCACAGATAAACAGAAACTGAAAGAGTATATCAACAAGAAACCTCCCCTTCAAGAAATTCTTAAGGGAATTCTGCAGGAAGAAAGGAAAAAACAGGACAGTCAGAGATGGAGGAGAGTGTAAAAGCAACAAGAAAGACAAAAACAGAAGGGGAAAATAAAATAATACAAACAAAATATAACAAACACAAATCCAACCAAAATATGGCTACCATAAATAACTCTCTAAACGTAATAACACTGAATGTCAACGGATTAAACTCAGCTATCAAAAGATTCAGACTGGGACACTGGATAAGGAAATACGACCCATCTATATGCTGCCTACAAGAGACACATCTTAGACCCAGAGACTCATGAAGGTTGAAAGTGAATGGCTGGAAAACAATCATACAAGCAAACAACAACCAAAAAAAGGCAGGAGTAGCTATATTAATATCAGACAAAATAGACTTTAAATGCAAAACAATTGTGAGAGACAAAGAAGGATACTATATTTTAGTGAAAGGGACAATTTGTCAAGAAGATCGAACAATCATAAATATTTATGCTCCTAACAAGGGCGCCTCTAAATATGTGAGGCAAACGCTGGAAAAACTAAGTGAAAGAATAGATGCACCTACAATTATAGTGGGGGATTTTAATACACCACTATCAACTCTGGACAGAACATCTCAAAAGAGAATCACTAAAGAAACAAAACATTTGAACAGTATATTAGAAGAGCTGGATCTAATAGACATATATAGATCATTACACCCAAACACAGCAGGATATACATTTTTCTCAAGCGCACATGGAACATTCTCCAAGATTGACCATATGCTAGGCCACAAAGAAAGGCTTAATGAATTCAGAAAGATCGAAATCATACAAAACAATATCTCTGACCACAGTGGAGTCAAGCTGGAAATTTGCAAGGGACAGAGACCCAGACTTCACACGACAATTTGGAAATTAAACAGCACACTCTTAGAAAAACAGTGGGTCAAAGAGGAAATCTCAAAAGAAATCAATGACTACCTTGAAACAAATGATAATGATAACACAACATACCAAAATTTATGGGATGCAGCAAAAGCGGTACTGAGAGGGAAATTTATAGCCATAAATTCATATATCAAAAAAGAAGAAAGAGCAGAAATTGAAGAATTAACTGCACATTTGAAGGAATTAGAAAAACAACAACAAAGTAACCCAACAGGAAGAAGAAGGAAGGAAATAACAAAGATAAGAGCAGAACTAAATGAAATAGAAAATAAGAAAGCACTTGAAAAAATAAACAAGACCAAGAGCTGGTTTTTTGAGAAGATCAACAAAATTGACAAACCTTTAGCGAGACTAACAAAGAAAAAAAGAGAAAAGATGCAAATACACAAAATAAGAAATGAGAAAGGTGATATCACCACTGACCCCACAGAAATAAAGACTATCATAAGAGGATACTTTGAAAAACTATATTCCAACAAAAATGACAATTTAGAGGAAATGGACAAATTCCTAGAAATACATAAGCAGCCCATACTGACAAAAGAAGAAATTGATGATCTTAACAAACCAATCACAAGCAAAGAGATAGAATCAGTCATTAAAAATCTCCCAACTAAGAAGAGCCCAGGGCCAGACGGCTTCACAGGTGAATTCTACAAAACATTCCGGAAAGAACTAACACCAATCCTGTTGAAACTATTCCAAAAAATCGAAACAGAAGGAACACTGCCTAATTCCTTCTATGATGCCAACATTACCCTAGTACCAAAGCCAAACAAAGACACCACAAGAAAGGAAAATTACAGACCAATTTCTCTAATGAACCTAGACGCAAAAATACTTAACAAAATACTTGCTAATCGTATTCAACAACACATTAAACGAATTATACACCATGACCAAGTGGGATTTATTCCAGGTATGCAAGGATGGTTCAACATAAGAAAATCAATCAATGTAATACACCATATAAACAGATTGAGAGAAAAAAACCACATGATTATATCTATAGATGCAGAAAAGGCATTTGACAAAATACAGCACCCCTTCCTGATAAAAACACTCCAAAAGATCGGAATACAAGGAAACTTTTTGAACATGATAAAGAGTATATATGAAAAACCTAAAGCCAACATTGTTTACAATGGCGAAGTCCTGAAATCCTTCCCTCTAAAATCAGGAACAAGACAAGGATGCCCATTGTCTCCGCTCCTATTTAACATTGTCTTGGAAGTACTGGCTTGAGCACTGAGACAAGAACCAGATATAAAAGGCATTCAAATTGGAAGGGAAGAAGTCAAAATTTCATTATTTGCAGATGACATGATCCTATATATAGAAAACCCTGAGAGATCTTCAACAAAGCTCCTAGAACTCATAAATGAGTTTAGCAAAGTCGCAGGTTATAAGATCAATGCGCAAAAATCAGTAGCATTTCTATACACCAATAATGAGCAAGATCAGGAGGAAATCAAGAAACAAATACCATTCACAATAGTAAATAAAAAAATCAAATACTTAGGAATAAATTTTAACTAAAGAGGTAAAAAACTTATACATCGAGAACTATACAAGATTGTTCAAGGAAATCAAAGAAGACCTAAATAAATGGAAGAATATTCCCTGTTCATGGATAGGAAGACTGAATATTATTAAGATGTCTATCCTACCAAAACTGATCTACACATTCAATGCAATCCCAATAAAAATCAACACAGCCTTCTTTAAGGAACTAGAAAAACTAACTATGAAATTTATTTGGAATAAAAAGAGGCCCCGAATAGCCAAAGACATATTGAAAAAGAAAAACGAAATAGGAGGAATCACACTTCCTGACTTCAAAACATACTACAAAGCTACAGTAGTGAAAACAGCATGGTACTGGCATAAGGAGAGACACACAGACCAATGGAATCGAATTGAAAGTTCAGATATAGAACCTCATGTATATAGCCATATAATATTTGATAAAGCCACCAAACCCTCTCAACTGGGAGAGAATGGCCTATTCAACAAATGGTGCCTGGAGAACTGGATAGCCATATGTAGAAGAATGAAAGAGGATTACCATCTCACACCTTATACAAAGATCAACTCTAGATGGATCAAAGACCTAAATATAAGAGCCAAGACCATAAAGACCTTAGAAAGCAGTGTAGGGAAACATCTACAGGACCTTGTAATAGGAAATGGCTTCATGAATATCACACCAAAAGCACGAGCAGCAAAAGAACAAATAGATAAATGGGACTACCTCAAAATTAAAGCCTTCTGCACCTCAAAGGAGTTTGTCAAGAAAGTAAAAAGGGAACCCACACAATGGGAGAAAATATTTGGCAACCATATATCTGATAAGAGACTTATAACTTGCATATATAAAGAACTCATATATCTCGAAAACAAAAAGATAAACAACCCATTTAAAAAATGGGAAAAAGATGTAAACAGACACTTCTCCAAAGAAGAAATACAAATGGCTAAAAAGCACATGAAAAAATGCTCCAAATCCCTAGCTATCAGGGAAATGCAAATCAAAACTACAATGAGATACCATCTTACTCCCATAAGATTGGCAGCCATGAAAAAAACAGTAGAATACAAATGCTGGAGAGGATGTGAAGAAAGGGGAACACTCATCCATTGCTGGTGGGAATGCAGAAGGATCCAACCATTCTGGAGGACAGTTTGGCAGTTTCTCAAAAAATTATCCATAGATTTGCCATATGACCCAGCAATACCACTGCTGGGTATATACCCATCAGATCTGAAAACAAGGACACAAACCGATATATGTACACCAATGTTCATAGCAGCATTGTTCACCATCGCCAAAAGTTGGAATCAATCCAAAAGTCCATCAACAGATGAGTGGATCAATAAAATGTGGTATATACACGCAATGGAATACTACTCAGCTGTAAGAACCAATACACTACAATCGCACGTGATAACATGGATGAACCTTGAGAATCTTATGTTAAGTGAAGCAACCCAGGCATTGAAGGACAAATACTATATGACCTCAATGATATGAAATAAGTTAACTGCCTCAGAGAGCTAGAGTCTGGAAAAGTGGCTTACTGGAAATCGGGGGGTGGAGGAAGGATGTGAGTTAATGTCTGTAGGGGTGGAATCTGTGATGAGCTGGGGGTAAGTATGAGCACAAAGAAGGGACAAAATGGGGGCAAGGGGTTACCTTCGGGTGGGGTTTTCTGGGTTTGAGGGGGGCTGGGGATGGGAAGAGGGGTAATATGGTCCAAGAAATAGGTGGGAGGGAGGGGCAACATACAAATATGGGAGAGTGCCAGAAGTTTGTTGAGAACTAAATGTTGAGTAAAACGTATCAAAGTATAAGTAGGAGGGTCACCTGGTTAGGACGCTCAGGGGGTATGGTCTGATGCGGGACGGACTCCGGAGGGAATAGCTGAAGGCTCATTTTGCCAAGGTGGGTTCTACCATTGGGTGGGGTGGACCCATATCCTGGGGAAGACTAATGCCGTCGAATAGAGAGAACTGTATCTCTCGTGAGAAAGGACGGCTCCCAGGGTATTAGATTGGCAGGCGTTGTGGGCCCTAAGGGGAGGGGAAAATGGACGTGCAATGGATAGAACAAAGGTAAATAAGGGGGCAAAAGAGGAGTTATGTGAGAGTACACGAGTATGAATATAAAACAGCTAATATTACACCAAAAACATATAGGGGACGACAGACTAATAATGAAAACCATAAGACAAAACATAGGATAACTAAAAAATTTAGAAAACTGTACAACCTAAAGTATGGACCACATAGTAAGCACAAATGTTACCTTGTTTGAAAACTATAGTTCCGGAATCTGTACATCAGTTTCAGGAAATATGATATGAATAAGTTAAAAGATTATTGCTGTGGAAGGGAAAAGGTTTTATGGTGGATCTGGGGAAATACTGTATATTGTATATATGAATTTTGGTGATCTAAGACTCTTCTGAAGCTGACATTATGTTGGGATTCACTTTACGGGAAGTTTTGGATCACAGAGTGGTTCAACAATGGCAACGGAGGAATACTGATATGGGATGTTATTGACAGGATATATATGGTTGACAGGGAGTTATACAGGGCATATGCCCAGGGTATATGGTAATGTCTATATATACTCATAGTGGAAACAATTAAAAACAACAGCTGGGGGGGTACTGGGCTCCTGGCTGGGGGGTCACTGTTGTGGGCCCTGGGAGAGCAGCGGCAATCCTCCAGGTGCAACGGCAAGAACCAGGAAGGAAGGAGGGCCCAACAGTGGGCCCTTGATACTAATGGCTACACTTTTGAGCCTATGAACCTGCAATAAGAACAAGGCCTAGAGTAGCATTGTGCCTGGGGGTTTCCTCCTGACAGCCTTCATGTTACTCAAATGTGGCCACTCTCACAGCCAAACTCAGCGTGTAGATGTGATGCATTCCCCCCAGCGTGGGACACGACACCCGGGGATGAGCCTCCCTGGCACCGAGGGATCACTACCACATACCAGCTGAAGAAGCAACTAGAAAATGACCTTGAATTAAAGATTCAATGCGGAACAGCAGAATATACCTGTCTACATATAATAACATGACTTTGGGAAGCGGTTTGACCTAATGTAAGGGGGAAATGGAAAGGAGAAATGAGATTATAAGGCTGTGAGTCTCTAAAAAAGAGTCTGGAGGTTGTCAGAAGGAATACCCCTATGTACAACTGAACAGAGTCTAAGAGACAGATAAGGTAGATACAACCCCAGGTATTGGTTCTTTTGAGGGATAAAGAGACCCACGGGTTCTATGGTCATGGCAGAAGGGGTTCACTGCCATGACAGATGGCCCTTCTTTGGAGCTGGTGTTTCTGCGTGATGGAAATGGACTCAGAGGGGATCTCTTTTCACAAGACTTGCATGCTACTTTATTGGAATTGTAGTTGGTGCTGAGTTTAAGATATATGTAGGGGATTTGAATCTCCGGACTGATAATATGACACCCAGGCCCAGAGCCTCAACAGACTTCAGCTCCTACACTTTGACTTATTGGACTTACTCCACTCAGCTAACATGGAGTTGAAGAAGGTCAACCACCACAGCATGGAGCCTAGAGTGTCTACAACTAGAAGCGGGAAGAGTGCATCCAGTACCCATGTGGAATCTAAGCCCTCACTTGACATAGGTGTGCAATGGACACAGCCAATCCAATGTCCACAGAGGAAATGTGAAATGGGTGTGGGAACGGTAGCCATGGGGGCTGCTGGGTGTGGGGAACGGGAGGAAGAGATGAGATGTGGAGGCGTTTTCGGGACGTGGAGTTGTCCTGGATAGTGCTTCACGGACAATTACGGGACACTGTAGATCCCCCCAGGGCCCACTGGATGGAACGTGAGAGAGTCTGGGCTATGATGTGGACCATTGACTATGGGGTGCAGTGATGCTCAGAGATGAACTTACCAGGTGCAATGGATGTATCACGATGATGGGAGAGAGTGTTCCTGTGGGGGGAGTGGGGGGCGGGGGCGGTGGGGTTGAATGGGACCTCATATATTTTTTAATGTAATTAAAAAATAATAATAATAAATAAATATTTTAAAAAAAAAAAAAAAAAGAAAGGTACAGGGTGAAAGATACCTTAGTGGGTCAAACCATTTTGTAACCTGCTGTGAAATCTTGCTTTCATCTAGAATTCTGGAATATTTTTATTCTTATAATTTAAAAAAATAAAAATTGTTGACATGTTTAGTAGGCATATGTATTAGGTTCTCTAGGGAAACAGAACTGACAATATATATATATATATACATACACACATAATATATATACACACATATATATATACATACATATATATATTATGCAATTTTTTATAGGCATTACCTCACATGACTGTGGGGAAGGGCAAATCCAAATTCTGTAAGGCAGGCTGCAAGCTGGGAACTCTGATGAAGGTTTTTGATGAATTCCCCAGGAGAAGCTGGCTGGCTGAAGTAGAGATGGAAATTCTCCCTTTTGACTGCTGAAATCATCACTTCTGCTTTTAAAGCCTTCAACTGGTTGGAGACTTCCTTCATTGTTAAAAGTAATCTCCTCAGTTGATAGTAGGTGTAATCAGCCATAGATGCAATCAATTTACTGATGATTTAAGTCCACAAAATATCCTCACATTAACGATCAGGACAGTGCTTGTTTGACCAAAGAATAGGACACTGTAACCTGACCAAATTGACACATTAACCATCACAAGCATACTAGTCATGCAATATCAACCAATCTCTATGTATTTATTCCAAATCTACTGTGTCTAGCATCATGTAAGTCACCTTGAATTATCCTCAGAAGCAGTTCATTTATAATACATTTTAAAAAGCATTATTTTTTGTTTTACGTTCCTCACAAATTTTATAATAGTTTCACCATTTTATATTTTAAAGTTTTACTTGTTTCACCTTAGTTTTATTTATTTCATATTATATTGTAATGCTGTGTCCATGCAGAGGAAGTAAAGTAGTGAATTAGACAGTTATCAGATAAGCACATTTAGTAATTTGGTTCCTCCTGGCCAAATGGAAGTTTCCAATAGGAATTTCCCATTCACTCCACTATAAACAGTTTAATTCTATTTTTATCCTGTAGGGAAAAGGCAGTTAATGTTTATTCAACACCTACTGTGTGCCAGTCACTCTTTTACAGGTATTGTGCAAGCATAACTTCATTTAGAGTAGGGATTAGCTGAAGACATAACAAATTCATAATTTCTTTGCTTTTAAACAGTTTAATTTCATGTTTTCCTGAATACATTCACAATAACACACAAGAACAAAACATCTCATTAGTGCATTAATACATGACCTCCATGAAGGCAGTATTGTCCCACTCTGTCTAGAATTTTTAATATACAAGCTATTCAGTAAGTGCAGTTGAATTGATTATATGTTCTCAATTTAAAATTTTGATATCTATTGATCTCTTTATACAAAATCATTTAAAGGAATCTTATGAAGAAAGCTGAGTTAATACTACTAAACATCAGAAATATATACAAATATTTTGGATTGATTTCTGCCATTTAGATCAGTCTTTGTCCAATATTGAATGTCTTGATAACAAAACAGGAACTTAAATAATATTTGAGTTATTTAAAGGTTAAGGTGACAGATCAACTCACTTTAAATGCTATTTTGGCATCCCAAAATTCCAATTGCAGAAGTGAAAATTAAATACTAGCAGAGATTCTGCCTGCATAAGAGTACACAGTCTCGTTTCATTTTGTTTTATTTTTATTTTCATTTTGACTTATTCTTTACTTTTTTCAATTTCCTGATTGCTAACACCCCATTATCCCCTAGTCTTCTCTCACAGCGTATCCCCCAAAGTCTTTTTTTACTCAATTATTTAAGGGTTTTTTTTTTTTGTGGTAGGTGCTGTGTAGTGGGTGTTTTAATTCTGGTTCGTGTATATCTGTTTTTTTTTATTTTTTATTTTCTTTCCCCTACCTGTTCCCCACCCCTTGCCCACCCTCTTTTCCTTTCTTCCTCTCGTCCCTTCCTCCCCCCCCCTTTTTTTTCCCCTTTTTTTTCTGTTGTCTCTCTCCCTCTTGTCCCTCATATTCTACTTAGTTTATTTTAACTCAATTATACAATAGGTGCGGCAGGAAACACCTCACATTCGCTGGGTTTTCTCATCCTTCACTGCCTCATTTCTGTGTGAACTGATTTAGGCTACCTACAGTATCCTCTTTCCCCTACATCTTGATATCCGCCACCATCTACTGGCTCTCCTATATTCCACCTCCCACCTCCCTTTCTTCGATCCACAAAGGGTCTAAGTCTTAATTTCTAATACCTATGTTTTGTTTTCTGTCTGTTATCCACTCTTGAAACTATTACCTTTCTTTTCTCTTTCCCTCTCTCACGAAATCAATAGCTTTTTAGCTCATACCATATTCCTCCCATATTCAATCATCTACCTCATAATAGGTACTCTACCTACTGCTATAACTCTACACAATTTACATGAATCTAACCTCCATCCTCCCAGATCTCATATTCTTGCTTTGTTAACATATATCACCAATACTACTTTACACTTTTCCCTTGCTTACACAATTGCCTTTCCCCAACACTAATACTTTCCTTTAAAGTGAACTTAACCAACAACAAGTAACTAGAATAAGAAGAAAAAAGTGACAAAGAGAAGATATAACACCTATGCAAAAATAACAGCTAATTAACCTCCAAGAGCAGAAAAAAAAGCTAAGGAACTGATTAAATTCGTCAAAATAAAGAGATGACCAGAAAGCAACAAAAATCTACAAACCAAACCAGTAATCAGGAAAACATGGCTGAATCCCATCAACAAACCAATAATCATGAAGGGGAGCAAAACTTGGCACAAGCAATGAAAGATCTCAGAACATTTATCACCGACAAATTTGACGAAGTAATGAAAGAGGTTAACAACATGAAGACATCACTTGGAGGGGAAATTGCAGACATACGCAAAAACATAACAGATATGATGGGAATGAACACCACAGTTCAAGAAATGAAAAATACACTTGCAGCAAATATCAGCAGACTAGAAGAGACAGAGCAGAGAATTAGTGATGTGGAAGACAGTACATCAGAAATCAAACAGATAGTAGAAGGGGTCAATAAGAAGATAGAAAAAATCCAATTAGGATTTAGGGACCTGAATGACAATGCAAAACGCTCAAACATACGTATTATAGGCATTCCAGAAGGTGAAGAGAAGGGAAAGGGGTCAGAAGGAGTGTTGCAGGAAATAATGGCTGAAAACTTCCCAAATCTACTGAAAGAGACAGATGTACATATCCAAGAAGCACAGCGCACTCCACAAGTCATAAACCCCAACAGGCCCACCCCAAGACATATACTTGTCAAATTATCCAATGCTCAAGACAAAGAGAAAATCCTAAAAGCAGCAAGAGAAAAGAAAACCATCACATACAAGGGAAGCTCAATTAGATTAAGTGCTGATTTCTCTTCTGAAACCATGGAGGCAAGAAAGCAGTGGTATGATATAGTCAAGGTACTAAAGGGAAAAAATTTCCAACCAAGAATACTCTATCCAGCTAAACTAGCATTCAAACATGATGGAGAGTTCAAAATATTCGCAGACAAACAGAAACTGAAAGAGTATACCAACAAGAAACCTCCCCTTCAAGAAATTCTAAAGGGAGTTCTGCAGGAAGAAAGGAAAAAACAGGAAAGGCAGAGTTGGAGGAGAGTATAAGACCAACAACAACAACAAAAAAAAGACAAAAGAAAATATACAAACAAAATATGACAAACACAAATCCAATCAAAATATGGCTAACACAAATAATTCCTTGATAGTAATAACACTGAATGCCAATGGATTAAACTCACCTATCAAAAGATTCAGACTGGGACATTGGATAAGGAAATATGACCCATCCATATGCTGTCTACAAGATACACATCTTAGACCCAGAGATGCATGGAGATTGAAAGTGAATGGCTGGAAAACAATCATACAAGCTAACAATAACCAAAAAAAGGCAGGAGTAGCTATATTAATATCAGACAAAATAGACTTTAAATGTGAAACAATTGTGAGAGACAAAGAAGGATACTACATTTTAGTGAAAGGGAAAATCTGTCAAGAAGATCGAACAATCATAAATATCTATGCCCCTAACAAGGGTGCCTCTAAATACGTCAGGCAAACGCTGGAAAAACTAAGTGAAAGAATAGATACATCTACAATTATAGTGGGGGATTTTAATACACCACTATCAACTCTGGACAGAACATCTCAAAAGAGAATCACCAAAGAAACAAAACATCTGAATAGTATATTAGAGGAGCTGGATCTAATAGACATATATAGATCGCTACACCCAAACACAGCAGGATATACATTTTTCTCAAGCACACATGGATCATTCTACAAGATAGATCATATGCTAGGCCACAAAGAAAGGCTGAATGAATTCAGAAAGATTGAAATCATACAAAACATTATCTCTGACCACAGTGGAGTCAAGCTGGAGATTTGCAAGGGACAGAAGCCCAGATTTCACATGACAATTTGGAAATTAAACAGCACACTCTTAGAAAAACAGTGGGTCAAAGAGGAAATCTCAAAAGAAATCAATGACTACCTTGAAACAAATGATAATGATAACACAACATACCAAAATTTATGGGATGCAGCAAAAGCAGTACTGAGAGGGAAGTTTATAGCCATAAATTCATATATCAAAAAAGAAGAAAGAGCAAAAATTGAAGAACTAACTGCACATTTGAAGGAATTAGAAAAACAACAACAAAGTAACCCAACAGGAAGAAGAAGGAAGGAAATAACAAGGATAAGAGCAGAACTAAATGAAATAGAAAATAAGAAAGCACTTGAACAGATAAACAAGACCAAGAGCTGGTTTTTTGAGAAGATTAACAAAATTGACAAACCTTTAGCAACACTAACAAAGAAAAAAAAGAGATAAGATGCAAATACACAAAATAAGAAATGAGAAAGGCGATATCACCACTGACCCCACAGAAATAAAGACTATCATAAGAGGATATTTTGAAAAACTATATTCCAACAAAAATGACAATCTAGAGGAAATGGACAAATTCCTAGAAACACATAAGCAGCCCATATTGACGAAAGAAGAAATTGATGATCTTAACAAGCCAATCACAAGCAGAGAGATAGAATCAGTTATTAAAAATCTCCCAACTAAGAAGAGCCCAGGGCCAGATGGCTTCACAGGTGAATTCTACAAAACATTCCGGAAAGAACTGACACCAATCCTGCTGAAACTATTCCAAAAAATTGAAACGGAAAGAACATTACCCAACTCCTTCTATGATGCCAACATTACCCTAGTACCAAAGCCAAACAAAGACATCACAAGAAAGGAAAATTACAGACCAATTTCTCTAATGAACCTAGACGCAAAAATACTTAACAAAGTACTTGCTAATCGTATTCAACAACACATTAAACGTATTATACACCACAACCAAGTGGGATTCATCCCAGGTATGCAAGGATGGTTCAACATAAGAAAATCAATCAACGTAATACACCATATAAACAGATTGAAGGAAAAAAATCACATGATTATATCTATTGATGCAGAAAAAGCATTTGACAAAATACAGCACCCTTTCTTGATAAAAACACTCCAAAAGATTGGAATACAAGGAAATTTTTTGAACATGATAAAGAGTATATATGAAAAACCTAAAGCCAATATTGTTTACAATGGAGAAATCCTAGACTCCTTCCCTCTAAACTCAGGAACAAGACAAGGATGCCCACTGTCTCCACTCCTATTTAACATTGTCTTAGAAGTACTTGCTCAAGCACTGAGGCAAGAACCAGAAATAAAAGGCATTCAAATTGGAAAGGAAGAAGTCAAAATTTCATTATTTGCAGATGACATGATCCTATACATAGAAAACCCTGAGAGATCTACAACGAAGATTCTAGAACTCATAAATGAGTTTAGTAAAGTCGCAGGTTATAAGATCAATGCGCAAAAATCAGTAGCATTTCTGTACACCAATAATGAGCAAGATCAGGAGGAAATCAAGAAACAAATACCATTCACAATAGTAAATAAAAAAATCAAATACTTAGGAATAAATTTAACTAAAGAGGTAAAGAACTTATACACCGAGAACTATACAAGATTGTTCAAGGAAATCAAAGAAGACCTGAATAAACATTATTAAGATGTCTATCCTACCAAAACTGATCTACACATTCAATGCAATCCCAATAAAAATCAATGCAGCCTTCTTTAAGGAACTGGAAAAACTAACTATGAAATTTATTTGGAAAGGAAAGAGACCCCGAATAGCCAAAGACATACTGAAAAAGAAAAACGAAATTGGAGGAATCACACTACCTGACTTCAAAACATACTACAAAGCTACGGTGGTGAAAACAGCATGGTATTGGCATAAGGAGAGACACATAGACCAATGGAATCGAATTGAAAGCTCTGATATAGAACCTCACATATACAGCCACATAATATTTGATAAAGCCACCAAACCCTCTCAACTGGGAGAGAGTGGCCTATTCAACAAATGGTGTCTGGAGAACTGGATAGCCATATGTAGAAGAATGAAAGAGGATTACCATCTCACGCCTTATACAAAGATCAACTCAAGATGGATCAAAGACCTAAATATAAGAGCCAAGACCATAAAAACCTTAGAAAGCAGTGTAGGGAAACATCTACAGGACCTTGTAATAGGAAATGGATTTATGAATATCTCACCAAAAGCACGAGCAGCAAAAGAACTAATAGATAAATGGGACTTCCTCAAAATTAAAGCCTTCTGCACCTCAAAGGAGTTTGTCAAGAAAGTAAAAAGGGAGCCCACACAGTGGGAGAAAATATTTGGCAATCATATATCTGATAAGAAACTTATAACTTGCATATATAAAGAACTCCTATATCTTGAAAATAAAAAGATAAACAACCCATTTAAAAAATGGGAAAAAGACTTAAACAGACACTTCTCTGAAGAAGAAATACAAATGGCAAGAAAGCACATGAAAAATGTTCCAAATCTCTAGCTATCAGGGAAATGCAAATCAAAACTACAATGAGATACCATCTTACACCCATAAGATTGGCAGCTATGAAAAAAACAGAAGAATACAAGTGCTGGAGAGGATGTGAAGGAAGGGGAACACTCATCCACTGCTGGTGGGAATGCAGAAGGATCCAACCATTCTGGAGGACAGTATGGCGGTTTCTCAAAAAACTAGCCATAGATTTGCCATATGACCCAGCAATACCACTGCTGGTTATATACCCAGCAGAACTGAAAACAAGGACACAAACCGATATATGTACACCAATGTTCATAGCAGCATTGTTCACTATTGCCAAAAGTTGGAATCAACCCAAATGCCCATCAACAGATGAGTGGATCAATAAAATGTGGTATATACACACAATGGAATACTACTCGGCTGTAAGAACAAACACACTACAAACACATGTGATAACATGGATGAATCTTGAGAACCTTATGTTGAGTGAAGCAACCCAGACATTGAAGGACAAATACTACATGACCTCAATCATATGAAATAAACAAGCTGCCCTAGATAGCAAGAGACTGAACGATAGGCTTACAGGAATTCGGAGGGTGGAGGAAGGATATGAGCCGATGTCTGCAGGGGTGGAATTTAAGACGAGATGGTGGTAAGTATGAACACAAAGAAGAGATAAAAGGGGGGCAAGGGGTTGCCTTTGGTTGGGGCTTTGCGGGTTTGAGGGTGGCTGGGGAGGGACGGATGGGTAACATTGCCCAAAAGTGGGGGGAGGGAGGGGTAGCATACGAACACAGGAGAGGGTCAGGTGTTGGTGGAGAGTAAAATGCCGAGAAAATCATATCAAAATATAATAAAGAGGGTTACCTGTTTAGAATGCTCGGAGGGGAGGGTCTGATGCAGAACGGGCTCCTGGGGAATGTCTAAATGCTCATTCTGCCAGAGTGGGTGACACCATGGGGTAGAAACCCAAGTAGTGAGAGTGGGGGTGGACCCACATCCTGGGGAGGACTAATGCCATCAAATAGAGGGAACTGTATCCCTCGAGAGAAAGGGTGGCTCCCAGGGCATTGGGGCAGTTGAGCAAGTTAGGCCCTGAACACTATTCCATCTATCTCTGGAAGTGGCTCCTCAGGAAACGGAGGTTGGCTGTCACTGTGGGCACCAAGGTGGAATGGAAAATGGACGTTAAATGTGTGGAACCAAGGTAAATGGGGGGTAAGAGAGGAGTTTCTTGAGAGTACACAAGGATGGATATAAAACATGTAATATTACACCATAACATATAGGAGATGACAGACTGATAATGTAAACCATAATGTAAAACATAGGATAACTAAGAATGTAAAGAACTGTGTATCCTAAAGTATGCACCATAATGTAAGCACAGATGTCACCTTGTTAGAAAGCTAATGTCTCAGACTCTGTACATCACGTTAAGTAAATATGATGTGAATAGGGTATAAGAGTATCGCTGTGGAAGGAAAAAGGTTTTGTGGTGGATGTATGGGAGTGCTGTATATTATATATATGCATTGCTGTGGTCTAGGACTCCTGTGAAGAGAAGCTGAATAATTAGGGGGAAAAAAAGAAAAAGATAGGATGTAGAATTTTTTCAAGTCAACATTCTTTATCTAAGTTCTTTATCTAACTTTATCCAAGTTCTTTTTCTAACCTTTAAACCCATTGCTATATGCCATTCCCTAGTCAGGGACCATGACATTATATTGGGCTTCAAATTTCGGGGAGTTCTGGATCACAGAGTGTTTCAACAATGGCAATGGAGGGATACTGGTATGGGATACCAATGACAGGTGATATATGGCTGACAGGGAGCTGTACAGAACATATGTCCAGGGTGCATGGTAATGTTTGGATATACTCATAGTGGCAACAATTAAAAACCACAGCAGGGGGGGTACTGGGTTCCTGGCCAGTGGTGCTCTGTCGTGGTCCCTAGGGGAGCAGCGACAGTCTCCCAGGTACAGCGGTGGGGACCGGGAGGGAGTGAGGGTTCAACAGTGAGCCCCTGATGCTAATGACTATGCTTGTGAGCTGATAAGCCTAAAATAAGAACAAGGCCTAGAGCAACATTGTGCCTGGGAATTTCCTCCTGTCAGCCTTCATGTTACTCAAATGTGGCCAGTCTCGAAGCCAAACTCAGCATGTAAATGCAATGCCTTCCCCCCAGCGTGGGACATGACACCCGGGGATGAGCCTCCCTGGCACCGAGGGACCACTATCAACTACCAACTGATGATGCAACTGGAAAATGACCTTATACGGAAGGTTCAATGCAGATCAGCAGAATATCCCTGTCTACATAAAATAACATGACTTTAAAATGCTGTTTGACCTAAAGTAAGGGGGAAATGGAAAGGAGAAATGAGTTTATATGGCTACGAGTTTCTAAAAAAGAGTCTGGAGGCTGGCAGAAGGATTGCCCTCATGCACAACTGAGCAGAGTCAGAGAGACAGATAAAGCAGATACAACCCCCAGATATTGGTTCCTTTGAGGGCTAAAGAGACCCATGGGAGTTATGGTCATGGCCGATGGGGTTAACTACCAGGTCAGATGGCCCCTCTTTGGAAATGGTGTTTATGTGTGATGAATCTGGACTCAGATGGGATCTTCCTTCATAAGACTTTCATGCTAATGTGCTGGAGGTGCAGTTAATGTTGGGGTTTAAGATATATTTAGGGGATTTGAATCTCTGGACTGACAATGTGATAGCCAGGTCCTGAGCCTCAACAGACTCCAGCACCTACAATCTGATTTATTGGACTTACCACACTCAGCTAAGATGGAGGTGAAGAAGGACAACCACCACACCATGAAGCCTAGAGTGATTACAACTGAAAGTGGGAAGATTGCATCCAGCATCCATGTGGAATCTGAGCCTCCTCTTGACATAGAGGTACAATGGACACAACCAATCCAATGTCCACATAGAAGAGGTGGCATTGGATTGGGAAAAGTGGACATGGTGGCTGATGGGTATGGGGAAAGGCAGGAAGAGATGAGGGGTGGAGGCGTCTTTGGGACATGGAGCTGCCCTGGATGGTGCTTCAGAGGCAATCACCGGACATTGTAAATCCTCACAGGGCCCACTGGATGGAATGGAGGAGAGTATGGGCCATGATGTGGACCATTGACTATGAGGTGCAGAGGTGCCCAAAGATGTACTTACCAAATCCAATGGATGTGTCATGATGATGGGAATGAGTGTTGCTGGGGGTGGGGAGAGGTGGGGTGGGGGGGTGGGGTTGAATGGGACCTCACATATATATTTTTAATGTAATATTATTACAAAGTCAATAAAATAAATAAATAAATTTTTAAAAAAACACACAAATGGATAAAATAAAAAAATAAAAAAAAAAAGAGTACACAGTCAGTTCAGGATTTTACCACCCTTGCAAATTCAATCGAAATCACTGATTGTACATGATGGGCTCAGCTCATGTTACAGCACATAAATGGAAGAAAATGAAGCTTGCAATCATTCAACCAAGAAGGATTTATAGAGTATGATCTGGAAAATACAAAGGATAAATAAGACCAGGCCCTTCTCTTTTCAGAGAGTTAAGACTTGCCATAGTTAAAATAAATATGGAAGCATATTAAGTAAGATTCAATTCAAATTAATAAATTCTTCCTTTATATATCTGATTGAAGACGTTTAGAAATTTAATTCAACAAATGCCTTTTGAGCACTGACTATGTGCAGAGGTGAGGAAGGCCTGTCCTGTTCATCTCTGAACCCATGAATGAATGAATGAATGAATTTTACTATATGAAAGAGGCTTATGAGTGCATAAAGTGGTAAGGGAAATATATAAATAACTATAATACTACGTAGAAAAGTATCATTATACATGATCTATGAGAGTTGAGCAGTGGAAAAGATATTACAAGTTGAAAATTATTAATATAAATTCAGAAGCCAAAATAATATAATTTGGGTGAACTGTAAAGGAATGGTAGAAGGTGAAGCTATAAAAGTATGCTGTGGCATATAGTGGAAGCCATTAGGTAATGGGGAGACACAGCAGGATTTTAAACAACAGAACAAGTTTTTTTTTTTTTCTTCAGAACAAGTAAAGTGAGCTATGTAATATTAAGAATAAGCTGGAAAGTTGTGTCAAGTGGATTGGAGTGGGAAGAAATCAGCAGGAGGAAGATCAGTTAAAGAGGTTCTATTGCATTTGTATAGATGATAGGAAAAATAGGATTACGTGGGCAGTGGGGTGGGGGAGAAAGTAGTTTTCAAATTTGCAACAAAAGCAAACTCTTTAGTTCTTGCCTATTGGATGTATATGGAGTATTGGTCTGAGAAAGTGGAGAATAAATCCAAGTTTTAGGCTGAGAAGATGATGGTTCCTTTAAAAGTAATATGTGAGTTTGGACGAGGAGGTAAGTAGGGAGAGATGAGGTCTTTATGCTTTCTGTTAAAAGTTAGAAGTTTAAGTAATTTAATGAAAGGAGATTTCACTTTGTGCTGTAAAAGTCAGGGATAGTGAAGATTTGGGTCATGAATTGAGCTGGACAGAAAGCCAAGACAAGGAAGTTATAGTTCAGATGAGTGAAGAACAATAGGCAAGTTAATCAGAAATCTGTTTATGTATCTATTACTAACAGCAATTATTTGATCTGGGATCACGTGCATTCATTAGAGCAACTATTTACATGTTAAGTCTATACAAGGTCAAACACTGTAGTCTTTTTAACCCAAGATTTTGAGAGCAAATAGAAACAGCTTCAGCATTTGACACATTTTTCATTTTAAGGCTTCCAATCTCTTAAGAAGATCCACCCAAGCAAGAGAGAATATCAGGTGCTATCAATTTAGCCAGTACTCTGAACGGGGGTCATAAATTACAAAACTTTGTGTTTTCTAGAAAATGTTTTCCTTCAAGTGAAATTTTTGTTTAAAGCTAGGTATCAGGAAAATTAGGATTTCTGGCAAAACAAAAGAAAGACAACAAATCATTATGTATATTTGGGAAGTGACTTTCTAAAATTCCAAATTATTTCCAGTGGGTAGGGGAAATCTTTATAAAGCAACAGAAATAAATGAAAGCATGATAAAATGAGAAAGCAGTGAATCATCTTTATTTCATTCCGACACTGATAAATGCTCAATTCAAAAATTAAAATGTTTTAATTGTTTGGAGCAAATAAGATCAATTTTGGTAGCATATCGCCATTTGAGTTAATAGTGACAAGACATGAATTATTTTAAAATTGTATTTTGTGGGAAACAGATGTGACTCAACTGATAGAGCATCTGTCTACCATATGGAGGGTCCAGAGCTCAATCCCCAAGGCCTCCTGACCCATGTGGTAAGCTGGCCCATGCGCAATGCTGCCACATGCAAGGAGTGCTGTGCCACACAGAGGCACCCCCGCGTAGGGGCACCCCCCACACAAAGAGTGGGCCCTGCAAGGAGAGCCGCCCCACATGAAAAAAAAGCACAGCCTGCCCAGGAGTGGAGCCACATACACGTAGAGCTGACACAGCAAGATGACGCAACAAAAAAACGATGCAGTTTCCCAGTGCCACCAGATAATGCAAGCAAATGTAGAAGAACACACGGTGAAAGGACACAGAGAACAGACAACTGGAGGTGGGGAGAGAAATAAAACAAATCTTTGAAAAAAAATTGTATTTTGTTTAATGTTATTGATCAAAGTTTACTGTTTGGTCACACACAACTTTGAGGATCTAATGAAAGCTATATATATACCTTATCCCTAGAAACATATACAACTTCAAATAAACAAAGTATTTTTCATAAAATTTCAGGTCATTCATTAACTCCTTGAAGCCTATCCATGGACTCTGAGCTAACACCCCTTACAATTATAAACCATCCCTCTACTGAACAAAGCTTTTCTTTGCAGTTGCTAGACAAATGTAAGACTGCTCATAAAAATAAATAAATTTGCTTTTCTATTCAAGATGGCAAAGTGCGATGCTTCAGGGTTATGTCACCCCACAGAAACTTTGAATAATCAGCAATAATTAACAGAAACATCTTTCTCAAAATTCCAAGAAGCAGTTGAAGGACTGCAGTGACAGGGTGAGTCCCAAATCCAGAAAAAGGCTACTGAAAAGCAGTAGGATCTCTTGGTGTCCTCACTGGCTTTTCCCCACACTCACCAACTCAGTGCAGATCTGGCCCATGCTCCCAGTGCAAATCCCTACTCTCAGTTCCAGAGAGAGCAGAGTAAGGCTGCTGGACATACTGGGGGCATGGATGTCTGGCCCACTCTGTCTGGTCATGGCGTGGGGGACCCACCATTCCAGAACTTGCCCTGCATACAGAAGGCAGACCACTGAGCTCTCCTACAAAATGCTGTGAGAAATCAGTCAAGTTGTGCTGCCTGGGGCAAGGGATTGCTGTCTATAGAATACACAGTGCAGTGCCTGGAACCATGAGGAAACTTTCCTAGAAAAGAGGGGATATTTGGTACCATATAAATAGGGGACTCCTAGGGCCACACATGCATGCCCAAGGTAAGATGCACGCACAGAAAGGATCAGGGAGGCCCATATGCTTTGCCCTGGAGCTATTCTCTAAACTCTTCATATGGATAAGCCCTGAAGAGCACTTGCACAAGTCAATTTGCAAATACTGGGAAAAGTGTTTTCTTTCTTTCCTTCTTTTTCTTTTTTTGTTAGCTCCTGGCATTCAAGAAAAGCACTATCATAACTCTAGTTGGGTACAAAGTTAAGGGACTGAATCCTCAGAGTCTATATCCCAGCAATATCACATTAAAGTATCAAAATATCCAGGTTTCAACAAAGGGTCACAAAATGTACAAAGAAACAGAAAGTGATGGTCCAGAAATGGTGAAGTTTAGAGTATCAGAAACCATTGATTAGGAGGACCAGAACTGGGACACACTGGACAAAGACTTTTTTTTAAAAAAGGTCTAAATGTGCTTAAAGAACTAAAGGAAAACATGGACAAAGAACTAAAAGATACCAGGAAAATTATAGATGAGCACAAAGGAACTATCAATATAGAAATGAAAACTATGAAAAGGAACCAACAGAGCTAAAGAGCACAGTAATAGAAATTTAAAATGCCCTAGAGTGGTTCAATAGCAGATTGAACAGCAGAAGAAAAAAATCTGTGTATTTGAAGCTAAGAACATTGGAATCACCCAGTCTGGGGAGCAGAATGAAGAATGAAGAAAAATGAACAGAGCTTGAGGACCCTATGGGAGACTGTAAAACACACCCATATATGCACTGTGGGAATCCCAGAAAAATAAGAAAAAAGGACAGAGACAATATTCAAAGAAATACTGGCTGAAAATTCCCCAAAGTTAATGAAAGGCATGAATTTATACATCCAAGATGTTCAGTGAACCCCAAATAGGATAAACCCAAATAGACCCATGCCAAGGCATATTTTACTCAATTACCAGATGCCAAAGATAACAAGAGAATTCTGAGAGGCACAAGAGAAAAGTAACACATCATGTACAAGAAAGCTTCAATAAGATTAAGTGCCAATTTCTCATCCAAAAGCAGGGAGGCAAGTTAACAGTGGGATGCCATATTTAAAGTGCTGAAAGCTAAAAAAATTTCCAGCCAAGAATTCTATATCTGGGAAAATTGTTTTTCAAACCTTAGCAAGCCTATATATATATATATATATTTAATATTACCCCCCAAGATGGCTCTCTCATCTATTTGATCATTGTTTTTGCTCATTGCTTTGCACTTCTTGTCTGCTTATTGTTTTTTCTCATTGTCTGCTTGTTGTGTGCTCAGTGCTAGTTTGCCTTCTTTAGGAGGCACTGGGAACCAAACCTGGGACCTCCCATGTGAGAGGCAGGCACTCAACTGCTTAAGTCACACCCACTCTCTTGAGCCTATACTTTTAATGTAACTTTTCTGTAACCTAAAACTTCTCTAAAAATAAAGTTTGTAATGAATTTTAAAAATACCCTTCCATCAATGGTTTAAAAAAAAAGGTATTATGCTAAGTGAAGGAAACTAGACAAGAAGTACTAAGTATTTTTTGACTGTCTATGTGAAATTTAATACAAATATATAGAAATAGATTAACAGTTATTTATGACAGGAAAAGGATAGAAAGATTGAGAGGTGACTACTAAGGGGTAGGAGGGTTTTTATTGCTTTTTGTTTTTTGTTTTGCTGTTGTTTTTTTCTTTTTTTCTTGTTTTTTTGTGGCGTAATGAATATGCTATAATATAGATTGAAATGATGAATGCACTACTCTGTGATTATACCAAATGCTGTTGATTGTAGACTTTAGATGGATCATATGGTTTATGAATACATTTCAATAAAGTTGATAATAAAAAGCCAAATGCAAACCTCCCAAAATGAGGGAGAGATTAGACATTACTGGATACACAAAAGCTGAGTGAGTTTGTCACCAGTAGACCAACCCTACAAGAGATGCTAAAGTGAACTGTTCTGCAAATTGAGAGAAAAAGACAATAGACATTAGGTTGAAGACACATGAAGAAATAAAGATCTCCAGAGAGGGCAATGACATGGCTAAATATAAATGTTAGTGCTATTTTATTTTTGTTTTGCAAAATCACTTTTAACTTCCTATAAGATCTAAAAGACAAGTATATAAAATGTAATGTATGTCAGTAGTTTTGGAGTCATAATAATGCATAAATATATAGTTTGTGACAAGAATGACATAAAAGGGGATTGGGGGGTATAGGAACATAGCTTGTGTATACTATTGAAGCTAAGTTGATATCCAAGCAAACAGGATTTTTATATATTTAGGTTATTAACTTTAAGTCCTAATATAACTACAAAGAAAATATTGACGAATAGGCAAGTTCATAGAAACAGAAATTAGAGTACAGGTAGCCAGAAATGGGGCATGGGGAGTTAATGCATAATGAGTGTAGGGTTTCTGTTTGGGGAGATGGCAAATTTTAGTAATGGAAGGTGGTGGATGTGATTAACATCATTGAACGATATGCTTGGGAATAGTTGAGATGAGAAAGTTTATGTTTTATACATGTTCCCACAGTTTTTAAAAAAAGAATGAAACAACAACTAAAGAGACAATGACAATTAAAGGCAATACATGATCCTGGATGGGATATAACAAGGGAGGAGAGAAGGCTCAAAAGGACATAAGAGGGTCACATGAAAAAATTGGAATATAGGCTGTAAACTTCTTGAACTTGATAACAGCACTTAAGTGCTTACATGGGTGAATATCCTTTTTCTTATCAAATGTACATGTCAGTGTTCTGTGTTCAAAGTGCATGATGTATACAACCTATACCCAGGTGTTCAGAAAATGGAGGGATGGATACATAGAAAGATAAGCATATGTGACAAAATGTTAAAATTGTTGGATCTGGGTATCTGTGGAGGGGTTTGGGGAGTATGTTGGAGTTTTCTGTATGGGGTTTTTGTTATTATTAAAACTGCCCTCTAATTTTGAAAATATTTCAAAATTAAAAATTATATATACATATGGCCCTTAGTTATGTTAGACATAAAGATAATTCACCTAATCTTGCAAATTATTTAAAGAAATTTTCATTCTTTATAAAAGGTACCTATGGCCAGGAGATGTGAGATAAATCTCTATTTAGTAAAATCCATAAGGAAACCGGACCTAATTTAGTTCACCCCGTATCCAATGTGTGATAGGCATTGTGCTTGATGCTAGACCTGAGATTCCTAAATTCTGCCAAGGTGCCCAGAGGGATGAAGCAAACTCACAGAAGTATCAAGGGATAGCTTATATTTTTTAATAAAAACACAGACATGTATCAGACAACAGGAGAACTACTAACTCAAGGTAGTTCAGTTTCAACATTTAGATCATATTACGTTATTTTCAATGGCGTCACATCTTTGTGAAGCTGGGTTTTTGCAGTGTGATAAAAAAGCAAGTATTGCATGAAAATCAATGTGACGTAGGTAATGGTGGTGCTGACTTTCAAATTGACTACAAGATTTAGGAAGTGCAATGTCCAAAAGACATATTAGTAAATAATTGTGATTATTTAAGAATGAAATAATTTTTCTTTCAATTTATATGTATTGTGTTTTTCAAAAGGCTACCAAATTATTAGGACATAATAGATAGGACAATGAGATATTTCTTTTGGCTTATGGGCACCATGAAAAAGTTGCTAACATATTCAGGACTTCATGAACCACAAGTGTTTGGGAATATCTGTCTTAGAGGGGAAACAACTTGAATAAGACCCAGTCCCTGCCATCCAGTTACTCAGAGAGATGTAAGTACTATTAATCACAGTTAAAAGCAAACTAGGATATTTGTCTTAATAGGAATATACATAACATTCAATGATTTAGAAAATCTCAGGTGTCATTATGTTAGAGGCAGAAAAGAGAGTTGAAGGATTATATGAGTTTAAGGTTAAAAAAGAGTAAGATTTCAACAGGTAAGAAATAGAGGAAGGATATGCCTTTAAGAAGGTGCAGAATGAGTGAAGGAATGGAGGCATAAAATATACACTTTATTTGGATTGTGGGATAATGTCTGGTTTGTCAGGAAAGAGGAAGGCAAGGAGTGACAAGGGATGACCACGTTGAAAGAACTGCAATTTTTTTTTTCTTACCGTGGACAATGGTAAGATATTGGAAGCTTCTGGATAAGGAAGTAGCATGATGAGACTTGTGTATTAGAAACCTAATTATTACAGTGATATTAAAGATGGATTAGAAATTGGGAGTGAGGTAGAGAGAGATATTGAAGATGATTTTTCCAGCTTAGATTTCCAACTTTGGATAAGCCCTCTTGTTTGTACAATTTATTGCTTTGTTAATCTTTGTATCGATAGTAGCTAGCATTATGCCTGGTACATTTGAAGCACTGAATAAACTTTGTGTTTGAGATACCTGGGGACAGAGAAATGGCTCATGGTAACCATGGAGAAACATCTTACAGCATAGGAGAGAGGTCAAACTGGTGGTGCCAATTTGGGAGTCATCCACCTAGAAATGAGAGCAGGAACTGACAGACAAAATTTCACAGGGAGCAAATACAGATTGGAAAGGGAAGAAGTCCCTAGTGACAGAACCCTGGGGAACTTCCATCCAACAGAGCAGAGGATGAGCTGCCAGCTGAGGAGAAAGAGAAGGATAGGGAGATTGAAGAGAGGGTGGGAGCAGGAGCCAAACAGAGTACTTTCCAGGAAACAAAAAAGAAAAGACTTTCAGGATGGAGATGATAGTCTATAATTCCAAATGAAAGAAGTGAAGTCCTTTAAGGAGGCTACTGAATATGGTCATTGGCAGGTCACTGGTATCCAAGGAGAGGATAATTTCAGTAGGATTTAGAGGCAGAAGCCAAAGTGTGGTAAAGGCATTGAGAGAACCCTATCTGGAGAAAATTGTCAGGAAAATAGATCCAGAGGGGGAGGTATAGGTGAAAAGAAGTTTGAGGGAAATTGGTTTTAGGAGTAAACCTGAAGAGAGGATTCAGTAGAGAAGAATAGAACACAAATAGATCTATATACAAGCAAAAGGAAAGATCATTCAAGTTTTCAAGAGTAGAGAAAGGAATAGGATTAAAAATGCAATTGGTTCCATTTTCCTTCCTCTCCTCTTCCTTCCTGTCCCTTCTTTTCCTTTCACTTCCCTTCCTCTTTTTCTTCCACCCCTTTCCCTTCTTTATCCTTCTCCTAGAATCTGTGCAGGGTGAGGAGGGTGACCAGGTGGGTGTGGTAAGGTGGGCCATACAAGGTGTAAGAACAGGAGCAGGAAAAGGAAGGCAAGGACAGGGAGGGCTCTGGAGTAGGGACTTAGACTCCAAGCAGGACAAGGAGGCCATCTGCACGAGGAGGGGTCTTTCGCAGGGTGTCAGGGTCCCAACGTGGCAAAGAAGGCATTTCTACAGGAGGTAGCCCAGTGAAGAGTAGGCGCAAAAGTGGAGTCAGGAGGGTATCTGGGAGGAGCGTGGCAGCCCAGCATGAGGTGCTGGCACCTGGAGGGGGTAAGGAGGTTTTCACATGGTGTAATCTGGCCCAGGGTATCTGAGACAAGGGGATGGGGAGGGCATATATGACAGGGCAGGGGCGGCAAAGGCAATGGAGTCCCTACATACAGGAGTATTGAGCAAATAAACAAACATATTAATAGTAAGAATAAGGGGAGCTGCATTGCACACTGTTGAAAAAGGGAGTTACAAATGTAGAAGGGGAGAAAATTAGAATGAATCCTGTGGATTTTGAATTGGAACTGGAAGTATCTATATGAACTCATAGGTTTCAATATATATTAATATAAGTTTATGTAAAATAAACAGATGTAGGTGTGTATATAACATCACACACACGTTCCTAGTTCTAGCTACTGTGAGGGAAGGCTGGCCCGGAAACAGTAACACCATAATAGCATTAAGCATACCTACAGCAAACTTGGTTATTAAATAGTACTCTTTACTGAAAGAACCAGGACTCCTTGGAAAAATGGCTGAGTCCAGAACTGGGGGCAGAGAAGTACAAGATGAATCCAGAACATCTTGTATCAAAAAGCAAGGAAGTGCTCAAAGAGTGAAGGTGACATTTCAAAAGGACACAGAAGTCAGTCTGAAGGGGCAAAATCAGTGACAACTTGAGGTCTATATAAATAATAATAATAAAGATTATATCCATTAAATAAATAGAAAATCATGAGAATGGATGGATAGATAGATAATAGATAGAAATAATGGATGCATGTATACATGGACAGATGGATAAACAGAAATGGAGAGAGGAAGAGAAAGTTTGAAGAGGGGAACAGGACATTTACATAGTTTCAGATTATCTCCCCTCCATAGAGTCTCAGACTACAAAGGAACAAAGAGCAATTCTGCAAAGAGAAGTCTGGCAGACACCATTTTAATCAAGCAGTCCAAGTGATCATCATCAGTAACCAGTGAAATTGAAATCATGTTCCACCTGAGAGGCTGCAAGAAGAACACAGCATCACATCTGTGATATTCCTGCTAAAGCAGCTCGACTGGAATCTAATCATGAGGAAACATCAGACAAGCCCACACTGAGGGGCATTCTACAAAATAATCTGCCTATAATCTTCAAACAAGTCAAAGTCATGAAAGTCGAGGAAAGGCCTTTTGCAGACTGAAGGAGACTAAAGAGAAGGGACGACTAAACATAATGGGTGATTCTAAACTCAATCCTTTACTATAAAGGACATTATTACAATAAAGACACTAATCACTAAATTTGGATGGAGTCTGAGGGTTAGATGGCTTAATGAACCAGTTTAAGTTTCCTGACTCTTTTTTTAAACAAGGTACCAGGGATTGAACCCTGGACCTCATTCATGGGAAGTAGGTCTCAACCCCTTGAGCTACATTCACTCCCCAAGGTCCTGATTTTGATTGTGTATCCTGTTTCTACAGAAGTTCTTCTTTGTAGGAAGTAACACGTTAAAGTTTGGAGTAGGTGTGATGAGAGTAGGTTGACAACCTCATCTAAAATGGTCAGGAAAAAATGAAGTTCGGAGTTGTTCTAGTGGCTCGCAGCCATGTACCCCAGAAAACCATGTTCTTAAACTTAGTTCCTGTGGGTGTGAACCCTTGTAAACAGGACCTTTTGATACGGTTACTTTAGTTAAGGTGTGGCCCAACTGATCAGGACGGGTCTTTACCATGTGACTGAAGGCCTTATATGGAAGGTCACAGAAAGTGAGAAAGCCCAAGTGAGCAGCCAGAAGCTGAACATAACAGAACCTGGAAGGGAAGTGAGAAGCCAGGAGAGGCTGCTGTGTGTATTGCCATTTGACAGAAAAGCCAAGGACCAAGGATCACTGGCAGGCAGCCTCAGAACACCACAGTCCTCCGGGAGAAAGTGTTGTCTTGATGGCGCCTTGATTTTGAACTTCTCCTAGCCTCAGAACTGTGAGCCAACAAATTCCCATTGTTTGAGCAAACCCATTGCATGGTATTTGCTTTAGCAAAAAGGAAACTAAAACAGTCTTACACTTTCAATTTTTCCACATTTTAGATTTTTCTTTAAAATAGAAAATTATTTAAAAATCAAAAGAAAACATCATTGGTGCTCCTGCACTTCTGCCATTACCACAAAGAACTTCTCCCTGCATAGTTGCTCCCTCTTCAGCATAGGCCCTTAAATTAACATGCATAGAGCAGACATGCCCATCCTGTAGCAAGAATCTAAGTGTTGCTGTACCTGCTGCTTCAAGCAGAGTGGCACAGCTAAACCCAGCCGAAACCAGCAGAGCTCAAGGTGACCCACTAATGCAACTTGAATCTTCAGAAGAGTGATACAAGCCCAAGGACTAGCAGAACAAATTTCCATCGATATGAAACATCGTACTGCAGACCTGGGTCACCAAGGGAACTACAGTCATTTCTATCGTCTGCAAACCACATTCAGGAGGCTGGCAGGTTCAGCAAACCTTCCCATGCAGGACACTGCTGCTGCTGCCACCTCCAGAACCAGGCTGCATCTTGTAGTACCTACAAAGCCAGTGCCTGGACACTGGCGCTCTAGCACTGCTTCAGAACACCAGGCGCCTCCACCACTCTGCTTGTTGTCAGAGATGGCAGAAACAGCAAAACCACAGCCTCTACCTCAATCCTGCCTTCTAAATTTCTTGAAGAATGCCTAATTGGCCAAACCTAAATCGTATCCTCATTACTATCTTCAAGGGAATCTTTGAAATGTGTTTAGTTTTCAAACCTCTGCATATAGGAAGGCATGCTAGAAGGATGGAGTAGACATGAGTGTCAAACCACCATATTCATCAGAGAGGGAGGAAGGAAGGAAGGAAGGAAGGAAGGAAGGAAGGAAGGAAGGGAGGGAGGGAGGGAGGGAGGGAGGGAGGGAGGGAGGGAGGGAGGGAGGAAGGAAGGAAGGAGAATAAGGAAGAAATATATTGTAGTTTATTTAAGCAATTGAATACTACACAGTACTGAAAATGAATGCGTTAAAGCTAAGAAAATCAACCTGGGCCATTCTCAATGTAATGTTATATATAAAAGGAAGTCACAGAATAATATAGACAGTTTAATCCCATTCAGATAGTGTTTAAAGAACTGCAAATCAATACTCTATATTTTTTAAGGAAACATAAATATGTAGTCAGATTCTAAAAGTGAGCATTAGATTCATAGAAAATAGTTACATTTTTGGAGGGAAGCATATAGGAGAATGAGTTGGAAGAGCATAGACGAGGCATCCTAGTTATCTATTGCTGCATACAGACCACTCAAAATTTAGTGACTTACAACCATAACCATTTATTTGCTCATGCTTCTGTAGGTTGGTAATTGGGAAGGGCCAAGCTGGGATGGCTCATCTCTGGTCCATGTGGTGTTGGCTATACTCATTCATCTTTGGGCAGTTGGTTTGTCAGCTGCACCTGCCTGGTCCCAGATGTCCTCATTCACAGCCTCAGCTGGGATGGCAGGATCTCTCTCTCTTTACCAGGTCTCTATATGAAATTTATCATCCTCAAGTAAGCTAGTCTGGACTTGTTCAAAAGTGGAAGAGAGAGCAAGCCTTGAGGCTTCTCTCTTGAAGTCCGGGCTTAGACATCATACAGGGTCCCTTCTACCACCTAGTACTCCAAACAAGTCATGAGTCTAGCCCTGATTCAAGGGCTTGGGAAACAGAATCTTGATTGAAGGAGCTGAAAAGAATTTGTGTCTCTATCTAAACTACCACACAGGAGCTCCCACTTGGTATACAATTTTATATAAGCAAATCTAGCAACATGCATGATTTGATAATGCTGGGTAATGTTGATTGCATTATTTCACATATTTGGTCTTGGTGTTTGAAATATTTCACAATTTCGGAAAAGAAAAGGAAATTAAAATGATTGCAACTGCTTCATGCCATATTGGCATCCATAGAGGCTACTATCATTTAGGTTCCTTGAAGCCTCCCTGTTCAGGTTCATGCCTTTTAGGGACCTAGTAGTTCAGCTGTCTTCACTTCTGCAAAGTAATCCACAGAACTCCAAAAAAATTCACTTTATGATAAAAGGCAAACTATATTTGGAGAACAGTTGTTGTGTAATAGTTCATAGCTGAGCAGAAATTGGAGCTCAGTGCTTCTGGCAGGCGCACTCTATTTATTGTCACAGATTTTCACAGACACTGAGAAGACTCTTGGGCTGTCCTGATCAAAATTAGGATTCAGAGATTTACAGATAGAGGGTGGACTGGGGTGATGCTGGAGGGAGCCAGATTAGAGTAATGGGGGTCCCTTGATAGAAAAGGATCACAGGGCGAAGAGAGGGCTAGCATAGCATGCCGGACTCAACAGCAGGACCGAATTGAGAGAGCCGGTGCTGGTTCCTGGCACTGTGAAGAAGCTAGCACTGAAACTGGTCCCAGGCCAGCCTGTGCATCAGGAAGAGAAGCGCCTTTGAGAACGGAAAGGGCTCTTTTGCCAGGGCTCTAATGCTCTGGAGCTCAAGGAATCATACTGTGGAACCCCCAAAGTGATGGGAATATAGGAGTGATTTCCTTCTTGCTTCATAAGAGATACAGTGAAAATATGACCTCAAAGCATAGTAGTGTTTGCCCAGAATCATCAAGAAGGGTTGGGACAAATCCCCCTTCTACACGATGTTGGAGGTAATGGCCCTATGTAGCCTCAGACTGGCTTCTCTGTGGGACTTTGTCCTGGGCAGGGCACCTAAAGTTGGGGGTAGAACAGCTACCAGGCAGATTGCATACACAATCATACCCTTAGGAGTCCCAGAAATATCTTAGGAGAAGGATTCTACAAAAGGCATCTTCCTCCAGTCAAGGAGATGGGGGCTTGGGTCCATCAAAATTGGAGTTCTACTCATAATAGGCCTCATGAGACAGTGACTCTCAAAGGCTAGAGACACTGACACTGATTTGTATTTCCTCAGCATTAAAGCAACTAACATTTAGCATCTCCTTAATTACAAGATGTTTATAGCATCTATATAGAACTCATTTCAGATTCTAAAGCCTTGGGACACTGAAAACATGTTCAGAATCTGCTTTCCTTAAGTACTAAATTTAGTCAGACGATTCACAGAAAAAAAACTAGCCCTCCACCAGCTTTGGGTCCTTGAACGGGCTGCTTGCTTTGTTGTGTGATGATTATGACGATGATGATGATGGTCGCCAGCTGTTTGCATGGCTCTGATGACCTTTCCTTTTCTTCCTTATATCAACCCACAGTGAATCCCAAACTCTTCTATTTTTGGTCAGCTTAGTTAAGGTATAATTTATATACAATAGAATCCACTAATTTTAAGTAAACAATTTGGCGTTTACTTAAATGCATGAGGTAGTGTAACCACCACCACAGTCACGATACAGAACATTTCCATCAGTCCAAAATGTTTCCTTCTGTCCTTTGCAGTCAAGCCCCTACCCACCACGCCCTGGCCCCTGCCCACCACTATCTGCTTTCTATCACTATAGTTTTGCCTTTTCTAGAATTTCATATAAATGAAACAATACAGGATACAGTCTTTTGTGTCCAGCTTTTCCCCTTAGCATAATGCTTTTAATATTTGTCCGTATTGTTAAGCGCATCAGTAATTCATTTGTTTTTATTGCTGAGTAGTATTCCACCATGTGGATGGACTACAATTTGTTTATCCATTTATCCATTGGAAGACATTTGGATTGATCCCAGGGTTTTTGAAAATTACTAATAGAGCTGCTACACACATTAGTATATAGGTTTGTGTGTCAACGTAAGTTTTTATTTTTCTAGGGCAAAAATCCAGGGGCGGGATTGCTGGGTCATATGGTAAAGTGAATTTTTAAAAAGCTTAACTTTTTAAAAAACTATTAAACTGTTTTCCAGAATGTACCATTTTGCATTCCTATCTACAAAGTATAAGATATCTGGTTGCAAGGTATGTTCCCAATAAATGGTATTTCAGGACACTCAGGGAAGAGGTGGAGGGACCAGCTGAGGAAGAGAAATGCAGCCGATCCTGGTTGCTCTAAAACAAGCCAAGCTACTTTAACTGGGAGAACTTCAGAGTTAGTGACTTAACAGCAGGAGTGAAAAGATTTAAAAAATGGTGACTAAGACGCAATTATCACTTAAAAATAGCAGCTGAATATTTGCTGAAACTAAGGGAATTACAGGCTGTGAAAATGGCCTGTGGCTGAGAGACTTGGAAGAAAAATAAACAAGCCTTGCTCAATAAACAAGCCAAAAGGAAAAATAGACCCAATGATAAAGACGCAAAAACATTGAATATAAGAAGCCCTCCCTCTCCTGCCAACCCTTGGTTATTATATTATTCTAACTGCAGTGTACCCTTGTTATTGGAAAGTGATTTATGTTCTTAATAGTAATGAACTATTAATATGCATATGTGGCATGTATCTACATGAAGCAATATAGCGTAGCACAGTGTTTCTTAAACTGTGATGTACGTTATAATCCCTTGGGCATCTTGATAAAAAGCAGGTTCTAATTCAGTAGGTCTGGGGCGGGGCCAGAGCCCCTGGATTTCTCACAAGCTTCCAGATGAGACAATCTGGCTGGGCTGCAGACTTAGCAGCTCTGAGCACAGACACCAGAACCAGACTGCACCCGTGCAAATCCCACCTCTAACACTCAGAGCTGTGTAAACCAGGGCTTCTTGATGTTTCCATATCAGTTTCCTCACCTGTATAGTGGAAATGACAGTCATACACAGGTACTTGACAGGGCTGTTGTGAGGATTAAATGTGTTAAAATATGTAAAGTGCTTAGTCCAATGCCAGCACACAGTAGGTGCAACATAATGTTCCTCTAGTTTTTATAAGGTTCCGATTTCCAAGGCAGTAGATGTCTAGCAGCTTAAAAGGATGCAGCCAAGTTGAGTGAGTCCTGCAGAGTGCTTTAGTTCCTCCTCGGCCCCATGCAGCACTTCTGGTGGCAGCTACTGGCGCCACTGGTAGTCCTAATTAAGGGAGTCCATTCACAAGCCACTAGACTGAAGACTGCCTTGGAAAAAGAAAACCCACTGAAAGGATGCCGACAACGGAACATTCAACATCCTTCACCTGATGGAAATGTCACCAGGTTCAGCCCTCTGGGGCGACTGGGACCTCAAACAATAGGTGTTCCTAAGTGCAGGACTAGTGCTGAGAAGGTGCTCAGATAATGCGTTTGAAGCATTTGCAGTCTAACCCAACAGTCTAGTTGATAGCTAAGAGAGCTGCACCAGTGTGCCCTTCTCTCCACAAGAATCAGGCAGTAGTTCATCCACAGGAGCCGGTGAATAGACATCCTATTGCTGTTTGCATCTAAACCCTTTAATCTGCCTCCAGCACCCCTGTAGACTTCCTAATTGGTCCTCTGGATGCAGCCCTCTTTGGCCTGTCAGCAAAGCTCTGTGAGCGCGGCCCACTTTAATCTCCCTGCTTGCTTGGCATATTGCTCTCTTCTCATAGCTTTCTAATGTTGAAAAGCAGCTGGTAGAGCTTGGATCATCTTCATGCTATTGCTGCCTCTCTGTTAGTAACTGTACTAGAAAAACAGCTGTTAATCTCAATTAGGTTTTGATTGTTAATTAGCACCACCCTGTCGGGATCAAGCAGCCTTCTTCCTGGTCCTTCAGTTATTTCTCATGCAACTGGTACACCTGGTTTCCATGAGAACCATTTAGCTAGATGCCTCTACAACCAACACTGCCACCTCTTCTGTGCCTTTGATATAGCTTTCCAGTATATTCCTGTACACTTTCCAGTCCACTTGCCTGCTCCCTGGCTGTGTCTATTTCTTTGTCCAGCCAGAGTTTCCAATGAAAGCCACTCAATCTCTATTGACATTACAAGTGTGTCTTGGAAAGAGTTATTCAGTGATTAATAAGTCCATTCATTGATCTCAGGCTAAGAGCACATGCTTTAAAATTTCCACCTCAGAGCATTACATGGGCTTTTGTCTGATCCTGTTTACCTGTACCAGGATTTGGCAAACTACAGCTGAGGGCCGAATCTGGCCTGCTGCCTGTTTTTATAAATAAAGTTTTATTGGCACTCAGCCATATATGGCTATTATCACACTATGACAGCAGTTGAGTGGCTGCATCAGAAATTGTATGGCCTGCAAAGCCTTACCATCTGGGCCTTTGTTGAAGGTTTGTCAATGCCTGACCTAAAACCACTGGTTTCCAAAACGAGGTGCCCAGAAGAGCAGTAGCAGCATAAACTAAGACAGCTTGAAACTAGTTAGAAATGTGACCTCTAGGGCTCTACCTCAGACCTACTGAATCAGAAACTCTATGGATACAGACTTAGGTTTCAGAGCCACTGACTTCTCCCACTGAACTAAAGATCTTTCATTCTATGATGTTGACCAAAACAGGTGAAAGAAAGGAAACTTCTCTTTAGTAACTGGTCTCTTCCATATCACAAACAACTATACTCAGTTTGGTGGGCTTTCAGGGAAGGGAGATCAGACAGGAATGTGTTATAATATGCCCCCAAAATGACCAGACTCTGTCAGATTCCATTAGCTATGATTATAACTCTACCTCTGGAATTTAGTAATTTGTGTCTTACCTTGTATAAATTATCCCATGTTCTTCACACATTTTTCTACTTAGGCTATGAGCACTTTGTATGAATTACTTGTGTTTAAAGATATTTACCCTTCACGTTTTCTGTTGTACATCTTTACTAACTTATTTATAGGATTTTTTACTATGGCTTTTGATGGGTTGATATTTTCAACTTTTATGTAATTGAATCAATCAAGATGTTTTCCTTTGTGATTTCTGTGATTATTTCTTTCCCTCCTTTTTTTTTTTGGTTCTTTTTCTGAAATGTCCATTAAAATTAAACAAGTGTCAAGCATTAGAAACTAGCTTCAGTTCTCAAAATTTTTGTCATTCTGTTCATCTCTTCACCTTCTTGCCTTGCATTCTGGAAGAATCTATTGCTTCTGTCTTCTAACTCACTTAATTCAGCTATTCAGTCTATCAAGTTATTTTGGTAATCTTATATATAACATTTCAAATAATTGTTTATTTCACAGTAACTTTCTCATTTTCATGAGTATAATGTCCTCACAATTTTATCTGAGGGTGTTAAGCTCTTTCACTTTTTTTTTCTTCTAATAACACCTTTTCCTCACATAGTAATTCTATTTAGCTTTTAGTTTCTCTCTCTCTCTCTTTCATATCATTGGCTTTCCTTAAATGTTCACCTCCTAGTTGCCTGTTCATTTTTGAGTTTGAGAGTCTAATCTAGACTTTAGATCTGAGATTCGTGAACTCTGCCCCATGAACCCTAATCCAGCTTGCCAACCACCTATAAGCTTATATAAGCAAAGCTTTATTGGCACACAGCCATACTCACTCATTTATGTATTGTCTATGGCTGCTTTCATGCTACAATGGTAGAACTAAGTAGTTGTGACAGGCCATATGGACCACAATGTTGAAAATATCTACTCTCTGAACCTTTACAGAAAATGATGCCGTATGTGACAGGCCATATGGACCACAAAGTTGGAAATATTTACTATCTGAAACTTTACAGAAAGCAATGCCTGCTCTAGAAAATTTTTTCATAGCCAAAACTTTTCATTTACCTGTTGGTGAATATTAGCTCTGAACATAGGTGAGAGTAGTGGGCAAGATGGGAACAGATAGACAAGGTAGATATTTTAACTTCTGGATGAGGAGACTTAGTTTCCTCCAGGTGGCAGTAATTTGTCTGGGAAATATGCTTGTTTCCTTAATCCCAAGGCAACTATGGGAATCATCCTTGTCGAATGATTCTTCAGAGAGCCATATTGTATATAAATTATCATGAGATGAATAGAGAGAACGCTTTAACCATAAGACCTGCAAGCTTCTTAAGTGTTAGGCAAAAAAGATTTTTCTTTTAAAGAGAGGAGTAAACAAGGCTGGACAGAACTGGTGCGGGAAAGTGAGGAAGAAGGAAAAAAGGGCAGCGTGATCAGAGAGTGTTTTGGAGAGACCAGCTTATTCTCTGGGAGGGGCCCATAAAGACAGGCTGTATAGTGGCTCAGGGTGAGGGTGAGATAAAGTTCAGGGACTTGGGGAAGGAGAGAAGCTTTGGTTAAGAATTTTTTCCTAATTGATCCAAAGGGACAAGCAGTTTTCCTAATCACTTATGAGGAAATCATCTATGAGGAAAAGCATGGGAATTTGGATGGTCTGGCCTGGCATTGTTATTGATAAACAGGGACACATCTGGGAATCTTATCTAAGACATAATGAGGAAGGGTGGTTCTTTGCAGTAAGCCATTTTCTGGAACACAAAGAGGTGAGATGTATATGTGTGTACATCTTAATCTTCACTCTTTTCCAAGATCACAAAGCTTGGGTAAAGTTCGACATTGTCACATAGAAGGCTTGTTAAAATCCAAATTGTTGGGTGTCTCCACTAGAATTTCTGATGTAGTAAGTCTGCAGTGGGGTACAAGAACGCATATTTCTAACATGTTCCCTGGTGACACTGATGCTGCTGGTCCTGTACCCACCCTTGGAGAACCCTTGCTCTAGGGCATCTTCATAAGAACAGTTCTTATCTGTGGAATAGCTTTTCTCTTTTTTGCTTTGGCTATAGTTTTCTCCACTTTCACTCTTCCAGAACTTAAACAATTTCTGGTACAATGATGGTACTTATTTCATTTGTTTATTTTCTGGAAGAATTTATTCTTTCAAACTACACTTTCTATCACTTCCATGGGCATTGGGGACAGGAGAGGAGATAGACACATGTGCGCCATCTTCTGTTTTGATTTGATCTTCTGTTGTGATTTCTTCTCATTTATTTATACTCAAAGGGGACATCTCATTCTATATTTACCTTTTGTTTTTATGGCTTCATGTGGTATATTTTAATGGGTTAAATGTCACCTGCTGAAATTTTAGAGTGCTGATTTAACTTTGTTTATCCAAACCAGTTGACCATGTGTCCCCAAACCATTATTCAATGTGGTTCCTTTCCTCACTAAATTGTAATTGTAATCCCACCTTTAATATATACCAAATTTGCATCTATACTGGGGCCAATTTCTGGGCTATCAAATCCATTACAAATCTGTCTTTTGTCAGTAGCGCACTGTTTTAATTATCGAAGTTATATTATCTAGTAGGGTAAGTTCTCTTTCATTAGTCTTTACTTTAAATATGTTCTTGGCTATTCTTGCCTCTTTATTTTTAAAATCACTTTGTCATACTCCACTCCCTCATCTATCTTGGATTTTTAAAATGAGGATTTCATAAATCTATAAAGCATTTTGGGCAAGATTGGTATCACTTTTTCCATGCAAAAACATTATATCAATCAATTTATTCAAGTCTTCTTTTATATATCTCAGGCTTTTGTAGTTCTTTATAAATAGGTCACATACTTTCTTAGGTATCTTATGTTTTTATTGTTATAATTGTGAGATGGAACTTTATTTTTCATCACAGTTTCTTATTCCCATTTTGTTAGCAATTTGGAGGTGGAGTAGAGGGAACAGTTGAAAGAAGACCCTTTTTTTGTAACAAGAGAATTCAATGTGATTTGGGAGTTTTGGCTCATGAAAGTGGGTGTTTATTTTAGATTTCAAATGTTAGAATTAATGGCAATGCTTGGTGGTTCTTGACTTAAAACCCATAATAATATGCTTGCATTATGCTAGATTTGTACAATAAAACAAAAGAATGTTAAAAATCTAATAATAACAGAAATGTAATTCATAGTTGAGTTGCCCTTCAATAGCTGGGGACAATAGAGTGTATCAAGCATACAATTAAGCAGAAACCCTCTTTTTCCTTTTATCCAAGGCCAGCTTACTCAGTGCCTGGGTATTGCTGGAATATGTCAACCCCTAAACAATCTTTTTTAATTTAGTTGATGTTCCCAAATGATCTTTCCAATTTTGGGTGATGTTTTGCATATTGCCTTTAGTTCACAAAACAGAATGTATTTTTCATATAATGAAATCTTTTTCTGGTACAAAAATTCAGCTAGGCATGCTCTAAAGATATGCTAACCTGAAATGCTGCTTCATAATACTGTGGATGCATAAAACTTGAAGAAAAGACTATCTTAGAAGGAAAGCTTACTTAGAAAGCTGAAAATCCATTAAGTAAACAACCCTGAAACAAAACCCTAACGTTTCAAGTAGTCATCAAATCTAAAACATTTCATTAAACCTAATAAGCCATCAATTATAAGAGACACAATTATTTTGTGTATCCCAAAGAAGGGAAAAGACCCTACCAGATAAACTGTGCTGTAGATTGTAAGACATATCAGTTTCAGAGATTTTTAAATGAGGGGGGAAATGTGCTTCCTAGAATCAATGATATTTAGTAGAATACTTTGGGTTGCAGAAACCTGATTCAGATTGGATTAAAAAGTGAAAGAAGGGAAGTGGACTTGGCCCAATGGATAGGGCATCCACCTACCACATGGGAGGTCCGCAGTTCAAACCCCAGGCCTCCTTGACCCATGTGGAGCTGGCCAATGCACAGTGCTGATGTACACAGGAGTGCCGTGCCATGTAGGGTGCCCCCGCGTAGGGGAGCCCCACACACAAGGAGTGCGTCCCATAAGGAGAGCTGCTCAGTGTCAAAGAAAGTGCAGCCTGCCCAAGAATGGCACCACACACATGGAGAGCTGACATATCAAGATGACGCAACAAAAAGAAACACAGATTCCCAGTGCCCTTGATAAGGATGGAAGAGGTCACAGAAGAACACACAGTGAATGGACACAGAGAGCAGACAACTGGGGTGGGGGTGGGGTGGAAAAATAAATAAATAAATCTTAAAAAAAAAGTGAAAGAAATTGTTGTATGTATGTTTCCACAATTAAAGAGAGAAAGAGAGACTTAAGAAACAATGACAGTTAAATGCCATGCATGATCCTTGAATGGATCTAATAACGTAGGAGAAAATGCCCAAAAGGACATTATTGGGGCAAATGAAAAAATTAGAATATAGACTATATGCTTTATATCAATGATACATTTCTGGAACTTGATAACTATAATTAATGTGATTATATAATTGAATATCCTTGTTCTTAGGAAGTGTATGGGAACATACTAAGTGTGCAAGGAATTGACATACAAATCCTACACTCAAATGTTTGGAAAATAGATTGGCTGGTTGATTATTGATAGATTAGACAGGTGATAGGATAGATAGATGGATGGATGGATAGATAGATAGATAGATAGATAGATAGATAGATAGATAGATAGATAGATAGATAGATAGATAGATAGATAGATGATGAAAGAAAGAAATAAAAGAAAGATACAACACGTGGTAAAATGTTTAAAGTTGGTATATCCGGGTATCCGAGTAGGGGGTATATTGGAGTTATCTGTGTTGATTTTGTGTAATTTTTTAACTGTCCTGTGGGTTTGAAATTATTTCAAAATAAAAAGTTTGAAAGGAAAAAAAATGAAAGAAGTATGCTGGCTCACAAAACTAGAAGACCAGAGAAAGAGCTGTCTTTAGAAAGAGACTTATCCAGAAGTTCAGCATTATCATTAATCCTGTTGCTTCAACCCAAGGCTGGTTCCCCTTGTAGGCAAAGCACAAATGCCAACAGCAAAGAGGCTATAGTATTCTGTGTTCGCTTCAAGTCAAAGTCAGAAGATTATTTCGAAAACCTCAAAAAGAAATCTCCCCAATGTCCTTAGCAAACCTCCCATTATGTTCTCAACAGTCCAAACTGGGTCATCTGCCTATCCCTGAACCAACTATTGTCAAGAGCTGTGTTGTCCAATATGGTAATGACTTGCCACATGTGGTTATTTACATTTAAATAAGTTAAATTAAATTAAATTTCTGAGTCACACTAGATACATTTCAAGCGCTCAACAACCACAAGTGGTCAATGACTACCATATTAGACAGTGCAAGCCATTTCCATCAACTCAGAAAATGCTATTGGATGATTCTGGGGTCAGCAACCTATGGCTCACAGACCAAATTCAACCATATGTCTGTTTTTGTACAGTCTGCTAGCTAAAATTGTTTTTATATATTAAATTGTCGGGGGAAAATCAAATGATATTTTATGTCATATAAATTAGATGAAATTCAAATTTCAATCTTCACAAATAAAGTTTTATTGAAACAGCCCTGCTCATTCATTTATGTATGGTCTGTATTTCTTTCACACTATAATAGCATGAGTAACTGTGAAAGAGAGCTCACAAAGCCTAAAATATTCCCATCGGGCACTTTACAGAAAAAGGTTGCTGACCAGTGGTTTGTAGGAAGAAGGTGATCTTTATTCCAATTAGGCTCACTCTTCTGGGAACTGTGATGGATCAGGTCTTCCTGAAGCCATTGGGTATGTAGAATCCTGGAGAATACCTGGAGAGAATCAAAAGAAAAAGCCAGAATTGTACGCTGGGTAGGCCACCAACAATGTCTACTATACCTGACAGAAAACATAAAGTACCATTTAATCCCTGAATGGAGCTGAGAATATAATCTCCAAAGTAGATGATTCTACTCACTAAGCAATGACCACTTCTTGCTATGACATCACAATCTTTCCACACTAAGGCACAACACCTTCATTCTAGTTTATGTTCATGGTTTCCTTCAAGATCAATGCTTTCCCAAGTCTTACATACATATTCTTTATTCATCAGTCTTATTTCATTGTTAAAAACATCCAAGCCAATTCCTTGTACTGCAAACTTCACCTTCACTACCTCTTTCTCTCCCTCACCCACTTTCCCTATTTTCCATCAATCACTTAAGTTTCTTATTTTTAAAAGTCCCTGCCTAATTAACTTTGATCCAGTATTTTAAATAAGTAATATCCAAGTGAAAATGTCTGTTTTCTCATTTTAGAAATGTATTGATATATTTCTTTCATACCTGAACATACATAAACCATAAGTGTATAGTAAAAGTTGTAAACTTACGAAACAAATGTGTTAACATCATACAGGACTCCCATACATCACCCTATCACCAACACTTGCATTGTTGTGAAACATTTGTTACAAATTAGGAAGGAGCAAAATGTGTTTTAAAATTAGAAATTATTGATCTTTTACTCTGTATAACTTTAATCCCTACTCATTCATGAATTGACTAATTGTTTTTAACCTGTAACCATTTGAAGCTTTTTGTATCCCAGAAAATATCATGTTCTTAAAGCTAATCCATTCCTGTGAGTGTGGGGTCCTTTGAATTGAATTCAGTCGGGGAGACTTTGACTGGATTACTTCAAAGAGGTGTGACCCAGAGTGGGTCTTGGTCCTCTTACTGGAGTCCTTTATAAACCAAGCACTGAAAGCAGAGACACACAATAAAAAAAGGTGCAGAGACAGAGAAACCCCGAGAGGCTGAAAGACAGGTCCCAGAGGCCAGAGGCTGGAATCAGCAGAGAACAGAGACACCGAAAGAAGTCCCTGAGAGGCTGACAAAGAAGAGACCCAGAGGACAGTGGAGAGATGGCTCATTTGCCTGATCGCCCACAGCTGAGCTCTGGAACAAAGTAAGCCTTGAGTAGAAACCCAGACCCAAGGGCCGCCATTGTGCCTTGCCAAGTGGAAGGGGTCCAGGATTGCCTGCAACCAACCTTCAGTGAGACAGCATCTCTGAACATTTGGTCTGGACATTTTCACAGCCTCAGAACTGTAAGCTTTTAACCTAATAAATTCCCATTATAAAAGCCAACCCATTACTGGTAAATTGCTCCCAGCAGCTTTAAGCCACCATCCCCAGGCCCCAGAATGGGGCACACATTCTAGAATAGGCACTAGAGCATATTTTTTGTCCATTTAGGATGCCATAGTTGTGGGGACATAGAATATAAGGCAAATAAACTAAAATTAAGGAAGTTATTTTCAAAATGGATCTCCTACCTAGAGAATTTTATATGCCAGATACTAAAATTTCTTAGCTTTTTAAAAAAAATGTATTCCAGTGGATTTGTAAAGTGGAATTTCACGGCCAATTCAAATAGATGTGCATTCTTTTGAGTGGGCAAGGGTGAGCTTTGAATAAAAACCCTTGCCCCTAACTTTGTAAATGTGATAATTTCACAGTTCTTCCCATTGCTTGCCAAAAATAATATTTGTGGATTTTAAGAAAAGTGAACCAAGAAAGGGGAAGAGTTGAGCTAACTGAAAACATAAGAGGGATGTCAGGTGAGAAAATCCTAACTTGGCTAATTTTGGAAAAGCTGTTGTGATATTGCTGTGGAAGCCTGGAAAAAGTCCTTGTTGCCCTGATTGCTAATTGATTCTGAAGGGAACAAATTGTGGATTTTAACATTTTTGTCACCCCCAAAGGTATTCTCTTCTTAAAAACAAAAAAGAAAATTGCCTTGTTGAAAGCATTAATAGCTTTGGGCAGAGATAAAGCTTTTTTAAAAAATGCAACCCATCCCATTGAAACAGCTCTCCACCTAATCTTTGCTAGGGAGGGTGAGAGGATTAGCAGGTTCTTCCATCAAAAATGTTGATGTGCTTTAATGGTGAAAGGGAGACTACCCAGTTTCTGGGGAATGGGCCGTAGGAACCAAATTGGGCTGAATCTCAGGAGAGAGAGAAATTGGAGAGGAAAGGTAGGAGCATGCTTAAGTCTATTCGACTTTTCTCTCCTGCTTCTCAGAGCATCTGGTTTAATCCTCAGGAAGGACAGTAAAAGGCATGCCAAATAAACTGTTTCCACATTGCGTTCTAGTCATGTTGACAATTCATGGCCACATCTGCCCTTTGCAATGTCTTCTGAGTCCAGGCTAGGAAGATAGTCACCAATGGCTGCCCATTGTGAAAGCCTACCACTGCACCCCCAGTAATCACTCATGACCTCCCAGTTTTTCCAAAGTCTTCCATCTCCCCTGATACAATACCAGTAGAAGAAATTAGGATGGGTCTTGCTTTTACTCTTTTTACTTGAATGGATATTTGAGTGGGGGAAGGAGCGAGGGAGAAGGGGTTTGGAATACTAGATGTCATCTGAACAAAAGGTGTTAACACTTTTCTTACTTCACATATCAGATCCTCAACTTTGCATCAAGCAGTTCTCTGTTTATACTTTGAAGTGCTTCAAAACAAGGAAACCCCCTATACTTTGCCTGAGAAAGTTCCACATGCAAAGAACCCCTTTCAAATAAGCTTTTAATCATGTCAGAAACAAGTTTTCCCTGCGGTTTCCTCTATGTGGCTGGCATACTGCAGGGCTTGTTAGTCTCAAATTGAAGATGCTATTTTCCAATACTTGAAGATTGTGTCTAGATATCTTAGAATAGAAGGGATGTGCTGATAACACATTAAAATCATAAAAATACCATTATGTTTCTTGAGGTTGAGTCAGGTTTAGTTCATCAGAATTGGTTTGCAAGATTCCATTTGTTTCTGTGTTTAAAATAGTGTCAGGTTGACAAGTCTTTTGTTCCGACACTATCACATTGGCTTCTATTCTAAATTGTGTGATGCCCGGACAGTACAGATAAGCTAAACATGGTTTAATCAATTCTGACTCTTCTGGTCTAACTGATATTTTTGCATGAATTCTGATTAATCAGAAATGTATAGAATATTCATGCCTCATCCCAGAGTTATGACAGGTGCACACTTTGCTTTTCATATACACAGAATGATGCCACAATTCAAAGTGTCCCTTTCATCTGACATGCTACTAATTGAATGATTTCCTTTTCTTTCCTGAAATAACAGAATAGCCAGTCTTTATGCTTTCGAAATGAGAAATGTGGTTTAGAAAAAAGCTTCTGTGAAGTGTTGTCAGGGTAAATACATTTTTAATGATATAATTCACATACAGCCTCAAAATATGAGAATTTCTGAAAATTTCATTGATTTCATAAGGAAGCACAATGGAAAAATATCTAAAATTGTCTTTGTAGTAAATATCAAAAGATTCAACTCACCCTGAGAAATAGATATAACTTACCTTCAACGGGAATATGTTTTCTCTTCACCATCATGTTAATTCCAAATCCCTGGATATGCTGACAAAGGAAAATTAGACATAGAGAGGACAGAATTGGATCTGGTCTCAAACACAGGTTAGATTTATGGTTGTCTCATTGAAAGTGAAAAGAGTGACTTCCTGTTCCATTTTTGATGCAGAAAATTGGGAAGAGCATCATCTCCACCTTGATAACAACAACAACAACAAAAGTCAAAGAAACTACAAATCCACAAATTGTGTTGACCCACATCAGAAAGCTAAGGAATGACAGATGCCTGCGAAAGTGATGAGATCAGAATATTTGCTTACTTGGGACAGATACAGGTTGAATATGGCAAGAACTCAGGTCAAATGGTTAACAAATTGATAAAGTCCCAGTGTAAGTTAGCAAGACATTACAGAACCCTTGGAGGGCCACATATATAAGGGGGATTTTTTTTACCCATTTGCAAGCTCTTTTCCACTAACCTCACCATACACTCTCACTCTCTCATACCCTCTTGTGCTCGCTCTCCTCTCTCTCTGTCTGGCACACACACACAGAAAGTGGTGAGAGTCTTGGGAAAACATCCCTTGAATTGTGTGCTGCAGGAAGTGAACAGTAGGGCTCTGGGAAATGGAAGATCCCCATTCTCTCATATCTTTTCCACCTATGTTTCTGCCCTATGAAACAAAAGCCTTATACTGTGGGAGAAGGGCAACAAACACTGTCACCCTTGGGCATTGGCAAAAGCTCATTGTAGCTGGGAAGGACACAGGAAAAATAAACAGTCTAAGTTTAGGGGAGAAACAGGAGCATTGAGAAACAGTGAAAACCCGTGAGACCCAGGGACAATGTGCCTCAGTCTGAGGCATTTTCTGAATAGAGAATACTGCCATCCCCATCACTGGGCTAAAAAATTATCACATAACAAGTAAAAGTAGAATACTGCTCAGAAAATTATTAGGGTATAGAAAAAACACCTTCTCTGAAGTACAGAAAAAAGGGATGATCTAAAGCTAAGTGTGAAATAGATATTGAAAAAAGTATTGTGTAGAAACACCCCCATCCTAAACATAAGTTATCGCTATAGGAATTTAAGGCTTGTGGTGCCCTGTGGGTAACTATAGCAACAATAAACTCTAAACTCAGTTCAACTTCTCACTAGATTGATTCAGACCTATACACTTTTAGCAAGGAAAGCTATGCCCATTTCTAGACATAAAATTATTTACCTCAACCCCTACTATCCTATACACAATGTCCAGCTTTCAACCAAAATTACAAGGCAGGTGAAAAAGCAAGTAAAAACAACGTAGTACAAAGAGGCAAAGCATACAACAAAACTAGACTCAAGATAAGACACAGATGTTGGAAATTTCAGACAAGGAATTTAAAATAGCTATAACCAAGATGCTGAACGCTATCGTAGAAAATGAGTGCAATAGACAAGATTTGATGGGTAATTTCAGCCAAATATGGAAACTATAAGGAATAACCAATGGAAATACTTAAAGTGGGAAAAAAACACCCCGTAGCAATAAAGAATGACTTTGATGGGTTCAGCAGTAGACTCAATACAGATCATGGAAGAATTGGTGAACTTACAGGGATGCCAAAGTACCAAACTGAAATGCAAAGAGAAAAATCTAGTGGAATAACAAAAATAGATACAGCTTCTAAAAGCTATGGGGTAATATCAACTGGCCCAGCATATGTTTACTTAAATCCCTGAAAAAGAAGAGAGAACAGGACAGAGAAATATTTGGAGATAAAATGGCTGAAAATTTTCCAAAATGAATGACATATGCCATGTCGCAGATCTAAGAAGTTCAGAGATGATCAAACAAGGTAAATATCAAATTCAGGCCCACACTCATACAAGCACAAACACACACCAAAGTATATCATATCAAAACTTCTTTTAAAAAAAGAGAAGGCAGGGGGAAAGAAAATCTTAAAGGTAGATAGAAAAAAAGAGCACTCCTTAAATGTACAGAAAAAAAGATAAGACTTACAGCAGCCTTCTTGTCAGAAACTAAGCAAACTAAAAAGATAATGGAGTGACAAAAGCACTGAACAAGGAGAAAAAAAAAAAACTTTTATTGTTATAGAAGTCTATACTCTGCAAAATCCTAGTGCAGATACCTGGTCCCAGTTCCAGAGAGAGCAGAATAGCCCTCGTGCACATACTAGGAACATGTATGTCTGGCCCAATCTGTCTAGTGGTGGTTTGAGGGACTTGCTGTCCCAGAACTTGCCTTGTGTGTAGAAGGCAGCTCAATGAGTTATCCTACAGAATGCTGTGGGAGAAGAGTTAAATGCCTGCCTGGGCCAAGGGATTGCTGGCTATAGGATATACAGTGCAGTCCTGGGGTACATGAGGAAACTGTTTCCTAGGGAAGAGGGGCCTATGTAAATGTGGGAATTTCCACAGCTACAAACATGTACCCCAGACAAGACACATTGACAGGAATAAGGGAGACCCCTATGCTTTAGCCTGGAGCTATTCTATAAACTCATTGTATGGATAAACCCTGAAGAAGAGCATTTACACAGGTCAATCTGCAAAGACTGGGAAAGGTGTTTCCTTCCTTCCTTCCTTCCTTCCTCCCTCCCTCCCTCCCTCCCTTCTTTTCTTCCCTCCTTTCTTTCTTTCATGTTTTTGGTTAGCTCCTGGCATTCAAGGAAGGTGTATTATTCAGCCAAAGGGGTGCAGATGCAAAATACCAGAAATCAGTTGGTTTTTATAAAGGATATTTAATTGGGGTAGAAACTTAGTTACCAGGCCATAAAGAGTAAGTTATTTCTCCCTCCAAAGTCTATTGCCACACGCTGGAGCAAGATGACTGCTGACGTCTGCAAGGGTTCAGGCTTCTTGGGTTTTGTTTGATCAACACAGTGTTTTCCAGATTTTAAATATCCTTGGTTAGTGTGAGAACTCTCCAATTCCCACAAGACCTACCACCACTTATTGGAACTTCACATGTTTATGAAAACCTTGAAGGAATTTGAGCCTGTGAATCCTGAACTGACCCAGCTTCCTCATTTTACAAATGAGATAACCAATGCCCAGATTGGGAGGTTACTCTCCTGAATTGGTCTGATCAGGGCTGAGTTGGGGCTAACTCCCAGTCCACAGTCCACCACTCTTTCCTGGCTCCTCACTACCACAAAAAAAACCTGATTTCACTTCAATTCTTTTCAAAAACAGCAGAAAATCACCAAACACTCTCTTCTACTGATGTGATTTACAGACCTCTCTCCATCAGATGTGGCCACAAGCAGTAGCCCAAATAGTCAAAAGAACAAACTGCCTGACTGAGCTCACTGAAAATCTTCCTTCCTTTTCCAGTTATATTAATAACCAAGGCTGAATGAAATTATTTTGCTCTCTACATATGTGTGTGTGAGTGTGCGTGTGTATGATTTATAACCTGCTGTGGAATTTCTGTGGTACTATAGAATTCAAGCTCCTAAATTCAAGGGACTGTATCTCTGTCAAGTTTTTCTCAGTGAGTAGTAGTTGAATTATGCATAATTTTAAGTTCCTTTTCTATTCTGAGATTCTTACTCTCTCTAAGCTTCTTCTGATCACATACAGTGTGCAGTCCAAGTGCAGGACTTGGCACATGGTGGACCCTCAGCAAGTACCAGTTTTTACCTGTGTCTTACATATTCTTTCTAATGTCTATACTCTCCTCCAAATCTTTTTTTTAAAGATTTATTTTTTTAATTATTCTCTCCCCTTCTCCCCCCCCCCCCCCCCCGCCCCAGTTGTCTGATCTCTGTGTCGATTTGCTGCATCTTTTTTTGTCTGCTTTTTTGTTGTTGTTGTCAGTGGCACGGGAATCTGCATCTCTTTTTGTTGCGTTATCTTGCTGTGTCTGCTCTCCATGTGTGCGGCACCATTCCTGGGCAGGCTGCACTTTCTTTTGCTCTGGGCAGCTCTCCTTACGGGGCGCACTCCTTGTGTGTGGGTCTCCCCTACACAGGGGACACCCCTGCGTGGGCAGGGCACTCCTTGAGCGCATCAGCACTGTGCGTGGGCCCCCTCAACACAGGTCAAGGAGGCCTGGGGTTTGAACCGTGGACCTCCCATGTGGTAGACAGACACCCTATCCACTGGGCCAAGTCTGCTTCCCTCTCCTCCAAATCTGGGTAGCTCTACTTTACTGTCAAGTTCTCACTCCTATGAGAAAAGATAAATAATTTAACACAACAACAATATAGCCTTTTTCTGTTGGCTCTTGCTTCTGTCTAATATTCCCCCTCTCTTTGGGGATCCCTTTGTGTCCGTCTTTGGTTGATCAGTGTTCACACCACATCCTTATTCAGTCTAACCTGCAATTTTCATGAACACCCAGAAAGATTCATTCCCTCTTCCAAATTAATGATGAAAGTGCTAAATAAGACCATTCCCAACAGCAATTTCTGCACCTCCCTCAATCAGACACTTTGCAATTTATCAATAACTTTTCTTTGTGATCTTGTAGTTAAACTTGCAAATAAAATTTTCTGAGACATATCAAATCTTTACCAACATAAGATATATTACATCTTTTGCATTGCCCCTTCATCTAGTTATAACTTTGTCAAAAAGAGCTATGGTGCTAGCATCATTTGTTTCCTTGAAGCCGAAGCCACTTATTGTTCCTGATATCATCACTTTCTTGCTACTTACAGATATCTAAGTTCATTTATTATTATTATTATCATTATTACTATGACTGGAAGTAATATTTATAAGGTGAAAATTGCCAGGATCTTGCTTTTCTTCTTCCTCACATGGAAGATTAGGTTTGTGTTTCATATTACGATCCGTCCATTCATCCATTTGGTAATTTTCCTGATTCCACACCAAGTGCTGAGTCTGTTTTTCCATGATTATTATGTGAGTCTTAGACTTGAGGATGTCCATCCTTTGGATCTTGAGCTACAGCCTGGGGGATACAGGCCAATGGCAGGGATGTCCCTGACCCCTCACAATGTCGGGGAAAAGCACTTTCCAGGCTCCAAAAGAGAAGCCCAAGATTCCTAGGTTCTGCCACTGGTGAAGATAACATTTTCCCCCCCAGGGAGTTCCTGGAAAGAGATAAGGTTTTTAGAAAGTTATAGGATTACAGAAATTAATTATGAAAAAAGTTCTGCTTCATGTACATGTGGCCTAAAATAAATTGGGAAGTTTTGTTATCTCAGTCTCTCGAATGTTTTACTTGTTTTGGTGCCTTGTCTTTAGAGAAAGGAAACTGACAGTTACCGAAAGCCTGTGATGTGGCAGCCATTCTTTCAGATCTCATTTAGTCTACATGAAACCCTGAATATATATTATCCCATTTTACAGATGATGTTATAGACTCTGGTTATGACTGAGACCACAAATGCAAAACGTAGAACAGGGACTCGTTCAGGGTCTGTTCACCTTCAGGGACCTGTCATTTTCCACAGTCCCTACTGTTTTTTTGTTTATTACAGGAAATCGTTCTGTGACTATAAATAAGTCTTTTAATTACTTTGACCCCAGTTATCACTTGTGAAATGGAGGGATTGGAATAGCTAGTTGTTAGGATCTCTGCCTGTTATAATACTCTGAGAGCCTTAAAGAATTTGAATTCAGGGCAAGAGAAAACCAGATTGTATTTCCTAGAGGGAAATATTAATAAAAAGATAGAAAAATGCATACATGGGAGAGGGGGAGCCAAAACAAGAAGAAGTGGAAAGCATTGACCTAAGTAATTGTGGGCAAGATCCATGCAGATTCAGTAAACTAAATGATTAGAAGCAACTTTGCAAACAGTTTTCAAGATGCACAAAGAACTCAATTTCCTATGTAATTTGCTTTTGATGTCCTGACAAAGAAATGGGAAATGCCTAGATTTAAAAGTGTATAGCCTCCAAATGGCTAACACCAACACTTGAGATGCATTACCTCACCTGATAATCCAAAATAGACTTCCAAAGAGAGTGCGTGAATGGCATTTCCGACCTTCTGAAGAGCATGATTTGGCTTACTGACATTTCCCAATATTCTCATCCCTTAAAGAATGTAAATTACTCATGTGCCCTTCTATTCTGTTTTGCATTCTTTCCCCCCTTCTTTGTATATAGTACACAAGATGCAGTTTCACACAATTTAACACATTCAATAAAAAGAACAGTAATCTAAAGTAATGGGAGGTGCTATTAATATATGAATGGCTATATTCTCAAAGTTCTAGTTTCTGTCTCTCTGTCTTCTCCCTCCTCCTTTCTTTCTTTCTTTCTTTCTTTCTTTCTTTCTTTCTTTCTTTCTTTCTTTCTTTCTTTCTTTCTTTCTTTCTTTCTGTCTGTCTTTCTTTCTTTCTTTCTCTCTCTCTCTTTCTCTCTCTCTTTCTTTCTTTCTTTCTTTCTTTCTTTCTTTCTTTCTTTCTTTCTTTCTTTCTTTCTTTCTTTCTTTCTTTCTTTCTTTCTTTCTTTCTTCAAGGGGTTTTGTTTGCAGGAGTTGCTATGTATCAATTTGTAGCATCCTCAAACAGTATCGTATTTTAAATAATTCAGTGGCGCAATTTTACATTAAAATTATCTTTCCATGGAGTGAAGTCAGCTTAATGCTTATGAAACCCTCCGATCGACCAAGTACCTTAAACAACTGCTCCTTTCTGGGTCACTTAAATACAATTAAATCTTCTAGAATAGATCTCTGTATTTTCAGATGCTAGGTGAGGAATGGAAAAATGGGGGCTAGCTGGTAAAAATGCAAAACCAAAGTACCTCTTCTATCACATTGTAAAAAATATATGTATTTTAAAAATTGAGATTCATGTAATTTCTGACTTGATTGAAGTAGAAACTTTCAGCAAGAGCTTGATTTCCAGCCCATTATCCACACCAAAGAGGTTTGGATGAGCTTCTGTTAAGTATGCAATTCTTAAGCTCTCTAAATTCTGCTCATCAACAGTAAAGGCATGTTGCAGAGGACAAGTGGAGGAGCTTTTGTGTCCTCTAATTTCCATTGTCTGGGCCAGCAGTGGGCAGTGGCCCAGCATTCTAATGCAGAGTGTTAGCACAGCACCCATTCCCAGCATGGCTAATTTGCTATTTCCCTTTGGTTACTTTTCTGGGTGGGGAACATGGAGAGATGGCAAACCTAGGGTAGCAAATGTCATGGCTCACTCCCTTCAGGGATGTGGAATGTTTGAATTAGGGCCTATGGGAAAGTTATTAAGCCACTTGGAGCCTCAGTTTTCCTATATTTAAAATGAGCATGATAACTATTTCTCAGGTGTGGTAAAAAAAATAGAGGTGATATGTATGTATATTGAGGACTTGCTTCATGCCAAGCTCTGAGATGACAGACATGAGGGTCCCTGTCTTGGCAGAACCTGCAGAGACCCCTACCCTCAGACTATGCTCTGCTCAGGAAAACTCGCCCAGGGCCCACTGTCAGTTTCCATATCTGTTAGACTTCCATCATGTGCCAAGTAAGGTGTTAGCTCATCTTATCCAGCTAACGAGGCCCTTTATTCACACAATTTTACACATGGAAGGAACTTTTGCCAACAATATGAAAGAGAAGTCTAACTTCTTTCTCCAATTTCTGAGCCTAAATGGTCATGAGAACTTAGATATAAGCTTTTTTCCCAGTACCTCAAAATGCCTGTACCGATTAGCTCAGGCCTAAAGGTAATTTGTTATTTATGAACATAATATTCAAGATGTCAGTGCACAATCTGAGCACATCATAAAATTCTAGATATGATGCCTTTTTATGAAAAGAGGTTGGGAAGCTGCAGCTGTCTGGCATGTGCTGATAGTTTAAACATATGTATATGTGTGTTTAGATATATATGTATAAATTTATATTTACATATATGTATATAAGATGCATATTATACAAGCTCTTTTAGGAAAATTATAAATTGAAATATGCCAAAAATAATAAAAATATAAGTGACCCATAACTCTACTAAGCAGTCCATTTAATTGTTCCTCCTTCTAGACTCTTTAAGTCTTCCATATATGAACATGTAAATTACAAATGTAGATATACTATGTGACAGTTTGAAGCTTTTTGTGGACCCCAGAAAAGATCATGTTCTTGGAGCTAATCCATTCCTGTGGGTGGGGAGCCCTTTGATTGGATTGGATTCAGCTGGAGGACTTTGCTGGCTTGCTTCAGTGAGGTGTGACCCTAAGGGTGGGTCCTGGTCCTCTTGCTGTAGTCCTTTATAAATGGGGGACTGAAAGCAGAGACATGCAGGGAAAAAAAGCCTCAGAGACAGAAGAAGAGATCCCAGAGGCTGGCATCTGGAATCAGTGAAGCACAGAGCCAGGGAAAGAGGCCCCCAAGAGGATAGGCTTATGGAGCAGCTGGAAACTGAAGAGATGAGGTCCAGAAGCAAGAGGAGAGCAAGGGGACCAGCTCTGCCATGAGCTTGAGAGCCTATAGCTGAGCTCCACAGGATGGCATCTTGAAATGAGTCAGCCATGCGCTGATCACCCACAGCTGCAACCTAGTGAGACAATATCTCTTGATGATGCCTTGATTTGGACACTTTCATGGCCTCACACCAGTAAACTTTGAACCTAATAAATTCCCATTATAAAAGCCAACACATTTCTGTATATTGCATTGGCAGCCTTTAGAAACTAAGACATACTGTATATAAAATAGTGTCATATTTTACATACTGATTTTATTCCACGCAATAATATTGTGACTCTATTTACTTGTCAATACGTATATATCTACATCTTCATTTTAAATGAAATAAATAGCATCATTTATTTAATCAATATACTATTACCAGACAGTATGTTTTAATTTTTTGTTTTTATAAATATGACCTATCTCAGGCTTTACTAACCAATCAGAAAAGATGAACTCCCAGTAACAATTCCTCAAACTTAATAACTCTAAGTTACTATCTCCCATTCATTTTCAGGGTCCTCCTCCTTAAAAAAGAAGTGCTTACGCGTGTCTGTGGATCATCCCTGGCTATTGCTTGCTTCTATGGCCAGATGAGCCAAGTCAACACCGCCTTCCCCTTCCCAAGCCTGACAGTTCCAGGGGGATGCACTGTAGGCTAGAAATTTCTTCCTGTTGTTGTAGCAATGCATCACCATGTTCTAAAAATACACTTTCCTAAATGTTGGTACAACATAAATGCCATTAATAAACTTCAAGATTGACAATCTTTATTGCCATTCCCAGTCCTGTGAAGTGAGAAAGGAAATTTATCTCCACTACAATCAGCTAGGATCCCATAGCAAGTTTGCTCATACCCCAGTGTGCCCAGTGAGTTGCACTGTTCTATCAATTTTTACGTAGCTTCTTTCTTTGAGTGCCCACCCACACGTCCTTAGTAGAGAGTAGGATGATCGACCCCTCCAATTTGTCAGGACCTTCCTGGTTTTAGCCCCAAAAGTCCCATGTCCCAGAAAAACCCTCAATCCTAGGCAAACTGGTTCAGTTGGTCACTACAGAAGAGGAGTTGGTTCAAGTGCTGTTACCAGCCCACATGCTGTATTTATACCACTGCTGCCTTCTGATGACTATATCCTATTGCTGAGCCTGGCTTGCCGATTTGGATACTTCCTCCTTTATGTTAAATTTCCTTTCAGGATTCCCACATGTGGTTTCCACTGGAGCCACATTCTGCAGACAACTCTGTATATTCCTCAACCTCAAAAACAAGACAAGATCTCAAGTCTTTTATCCTCAAGGAGCTCTTTAGCCCCAAAATAAGCCTTATATTCAGCCTCTTAAATCAGTGGATACAAAGGCATATGTGGTAGGAGAGATGTTGCCTGACCCAACTCATCAGAAACTCTGGAATCCCAGCCCTTTACATTAACAACACAACAATGAACATCTTCGTACTTAGACTTCTATGTGTGGGTCTGTTTCTTTAGGATAAATCCCCCAAAATGTAAATGCTTTTTGGTTGCTGATATATTTGCCAAATTGCCCTCCAGAAAGTCTAATCCCTTTACTCTTTTGGGTAAAGTATTTATTTTTTAAACCACGCAAATTTATGTCCCAAATGAAAAAGAAACTCTGACCTGTCTCTAGAAGTGCAGAATATATTCCATATCAGAAAGTCCTTGCCAGAAGGGGAAGGGAGAGGACAGCAGAGGAGGATTGGGAAGAACAGTTCCAGAGCTGCCTGAAAGTGTGTGAACACTTCCTAATCTTCTTACCCTTGTAGTTTTGTGGTTGTTGTACAGTTCCTTCTCCTAGAATATCTGTGCAGCTCATTTCAGTACAACATTTCCTCTGTCACACGGTCCAAATTCCTGCAGACTGTTACAGGCAGATCCTATCCAGGGAATCTGCACTTGGAAATAAAACAGAGATGGGAAAATTCCTCTATGACATGTCCTCTTTTCTTGTTTATTTCCCACAGAACTGGCAGATTCTGGCCCCCAGGATGATGAGAAGCCCAGACTCAAGTCACCATTAGCAAAATAAAGCCATTGTCTAGTCAGTTGGAGAATAGCCCAAGGTAGGATGGAAGTTTCTGCCTTGGACCCAGTTCCAGAAGCAATGTGGAAGATTGATCAGGATAACTGATGAGGCTTTGAGCATCAGGCAATCCCTGGTTACCTGGGCTGCCTGGCCCAGCTCCCTAACGAAGGGATGGCTGAGTAGCTCCCAGAATCAGGCAGGGAAGGCAAAAGCTGGGGTCATGGCATATGTCAAGTGGTTTTAGTCCATAAGATACATTTAACACACATTCTGGCATGAAAAACAGGAGGAGATGTGTGCAAAGGGAATGTCCACCTATCTTATTTCAAATCCGAATAAAGAAAGTGTAAAATAAGAGAATGCTACATTTCCTTAGACAATTTGTAATTCTTCTTGTGCAGAAGTTACTGGCAATGATTGTCTCCTCACTGGGCAGTATGGGAAGCAAACCAGTTTTCCCATTAGGTCTCATTTAAATGCTGAATGCGTTGAAATAGACAGGCATTTACATATTTAACCATCCAAATTAAGAGAAATAAAAAACCCAATTCCCTCAGCATTCCTGCGGTGTCCTGGGCAGCAGATAGTCCTGATCTTAGTCTTGATGACCAGCAGGCAGAGGTTTTCCAATCAAGAATACGCTTCCAGGATGCTCTCACTTTGCTCATTCATTTTCCTGAGTGACCTGGGCCCAGCCCAAGTGAGAAACAAGGGACAGGAAGTCACTGCATTTAAGAACATGGTTGTGACATGGCTTTTATTTCTCTTTCACCCTGATTTAGGGGGAAACATTCCAGCAGGATAGATAGGAAACTTGGTTTAGCAGTGCTAGTACTTCAACTATCCAGTTGTATAACATTGAGCACGTTGCTTTTTTCTCCAGAGAATCCAGTTTTCTGACCTTTTAAAACTAGGAGTTTGAACTAGAATGTCCCCCAAGATCTTTTCACCTCTAATATTATCATCAAAATACCTCTCAGCAAATAAATAACTTAGATCTCTTTTGAGTTTTGGAACAGTTAAATTCAAAACTGTCTATTGAACTTCTGAAGTCAATATCTGTATAATCACATGCTGAAATTCAGACCCACTTCTTTGCCCTTCATTGCTTCACTACTATTGCCCAGATTGGTCATGGGCCACGGCTGTTTTCACAGACACCCTGGCATGCTCGAAGCCACCTTTAGCTGTGAAATGACCAGGGAAAGTATTGCCTTGTTTGTTTGTTTGTTTGTTTGTTTTTTGTATTCCTTTCTTTGGATTTACTTGGCTTCTTGTAATGCAAATTAAAATTACCCTTTACCATCTTCACTGTTAATACACTTTTATGCTTTTCTGAAGTTAGCTGCTATGCTTTCATCGAGAGTCCAGATTTTAGATGAACTGCTATTTACTCCAAACTTTGGAAGGAACTATTTGAACATCTGAAATAAACACTCACATCTGTTGTAGTATTGTCACCTGGTTTCCAATTTTGATGTTGGAAAGTCAGCCATCAATTTAATCATGGTTCTTGTTGGAGTTAAATGTCTTTTCTCTTTTAAGCTAACATTCTGCAGTTTCATTATTTTGTGTGCGGGTATGGATTTCTTTTTACTTATTCTTCTTGCAGTTCCTTTGGCTTTTTGAATCCATGAATTCATTCCTTTCAACAATTATGAAAAATGCTCTGGCTTTATCTCTTTGACTATTGCCTCTCTTCCATTCGCTCTAATCTCTCCTGGAATTCTAAGTCGTCTATGTTAACCTTGCTCACTCTGTTCTCCATAACTCTTAATGTTTCTTTCATATACTTTTTCTCATTTCCTTGTCTCCCTGTGCTATATTTTGGATAATTTCTTCATATATATATCTTTTAGTTCATTACTATCTTTTCAACTGTATTTAACCAGCTGTTTAAAATGTCCATGGAATTTTTACTTCAATTAGTAAACTTTCATTTCTAGAAGTTTTGGGGGGTGAGCTCATTTTCAAGTTCTATCTAATGAATTGTGTTACTTTGATTTATTTCCAATCTCCTCTTTTATTTCTTCAAGCATAGAAACATATTTGTTTTATGTGTTTATTTTTACTTTTTATATTCATTATCTGAAATTAGTCTATTTTCAGACTTTGAGGGACTCAGTCATAATTTTGTTTCTGTTTTCTCTTGTTCATGGAAGCTTGGTCTTCATCTTTTAGTGGTTTTTGATTACCATCTCATGTTCCTTGAATAATTATCTAAGGCTGTTTTATTCAGAGAGGGACATTACCACCCTGGGACTACTTATACCCCCACTTTTCATTTGGGATTTTTAGGCCATTAAGATGGTGTAAACTTAAGTCCAAATTCCCAAACCTGATGCTGAGGCAGAGAAAGGCCTCTTTGTGGGGTAGGTGTTCCCTCTGAGGGTGTAATCCTTTAATGGTGCTCGTTTATTTAAAGTCCTAGGCTTTGTCTCCAGTCCCCATGGAAATGGCTCATGATACAGGCCACCAGTATCATCACTACATTAGGGGAAAATGTTAGCTGCAGGTTTTTAAAAATGTTCACAAATTCTTCAATACTTCTCCCTTAGAAAAGTAAAAACTAATTACCCTCTCCTTGAGGGTGGCTTGAACTTACTGATTTGCTCCTAATGAAGCAATAAGTGATAGAATATGACTTTCAAGACTAGGTCATAAAAGCCATTGTGGCCGTCATTTTGTTCTTCTTGGATTATTCATTGTAAGGAAGCCAGCTGCCATGTTGTGAGGACATTCAAGCAGCCCAACAGAGGGACAAACATGGCATGGACCAGAGGCCTCCTGCCAAAAGTTATGCAAGTAGATTATCTTAGAGCAGATCTTCCAACCCTAGGCAAGCCTTCAGAAGAGTGTAACCCTGGTCAATAGCAAGACTGTAACCTCTGAGCCAAAACCACCTTGCCAAGCACTCCCAAATTCATGACCATGAGGTAATTTATAATTACATTTTAACCATCTAAGTTTTAGGGTGATTTATTCCTAGGCACTAGATTATCTCTTGAATTCCTCTTTCTCATCATTTCTGAACTCCAGTCATTTCCTTTATTGCTTGCATAGCTATGCTTTTAAGAAAGATGTTTATTAAATTTTATCCAGCATTTTGGAGAGTTCTTTATTGGGGGCAAGTTCTGCACATCTAGCCTGTCATATTGCTGAGAACAGAAGTCCTTGCATGTGTTACTACATCCTCCCATTCAATCTAAACCTGGTTAAGTAGGTTCATTAAACTCATTATACAGTTAAAGAAGCAGGTTCAGAAAGATCCTTCTCAAGTTCATACTGCTGGCAAGTAGTGGAGCTGGGACCTAAACCCAAGTATACAAACTCCAAAATCCATGCTTTCAAAAATCATAAGCTGCTTTCCATGGAGAGAATTGAAAATAGTGTTGCCATCTCTTAGTTTCTCAGCTGTTCAAACAAATACTGTACAAAGTGTTCACTTAATAGCAAGAATATATGGGCTCATGGTTTCTGAGCCTAGAAGGCTCGCTTCCTCCTGTGGCTGGTATCTTCTGACTGGCTGGCAATCTATTGGCTTCCTTGGCTTTTCCATCACATGGCAATGTACATGGTGGTGTCTTCTCCTTTCTCTTATGGGTTCCATTGACTTCCATTTTCTGCGTCTTCCCATAGCTTTCTCTCCCTCTGTCTGAGTTTCATTCTGCTTATAAAGAATTCCACTAATATTGATAAAACCCAAACTGATTCAGTTGGCCTCAAATTAACTTAAAATAACATCTTCAAAAGGTCCTATTTACCCACAGGAATGGATTAAGATTAAGAACATGTTTTTCTGGGCTACATAATTCAATTGCTAACACCATCTCATCTAGCTGTGTATCCATTGAATGAGTTTGGGAAGGAATAGCTGGGAGAAACAGAAGCAGAAGCTGGGAGTTCTGTTGTCAGTGTGCTAAGGCTATGGAGGGCCTCCTGTGAGCCTTTAGCAGATAGACCACCTGAACAGTCCTTGGAAAGCTCATTTTGCCCTATACCTGTCTCCTCTTCTATTTCCTAAAGTGTTTCCCAATGACCTGCTCTAGAGTGTAGTCTTTTTTTTTTTTTAATTCCCACTTCCCCCCCACCCCCCACCCCAGTTGTCTGTTCTCTGTGTCTATTTGCTGCATCTTCTTTGTCTGCTTCTGTTGTTGTCAGCAGCACAGGAATCTGTGTTTCTTTTTGTCGCGTCATCTTGTTGTGTCAGCTCTCTGTGTGTGTGGCACCTTTCCTGGGCAGGCTGCACTTTCTTTCGTGCTGGGCGGCTCTCCTAACGGGCCACACTCCTTGCACGTGGGGCTTCCCTACGCGGGGGACACCCCTGCGTGGCAGGGCACTCCTTGCCGCATCAGCACTGCGCATGGGCCAGCTCTACATGGGTCAAGGTGGCCTGGGGTTTGAACCACGGACCTCCCATGTGGTAAACAGACGCCCTAACCACTGTGCCAAGTCTGCCGCCTAGAGTGTAGTCTTAAGCACTGTCTTGTTCTACACACGTTCTCCAGGGACACTGGGTTCCTGAAATGACTTCTATTAGTTCTCATTCACAGACAACTCCCTGCCTTCCTTGCAGTCCCACTTCTCTATCCTCCCCAGAATTATCTCTCTTGTCATCAACTGGAAGAATGCATAACCAAATGATAGGCTCATAATATCACACAGCAAGGGGGACAAGCAATTTAACTTATTTAAAGTCATCTGCAAAATGGGAGCAATAGGGCCTAATGTGTACTTGTGGTTATTAAATACTGTAATGTTTATAAAACCTAGTGCTAAACACATGGTGAAAACTGACTAAATGGTATTTATCTAGAAAGTTTAACAAATTGAGTTGCTGTTGGTTGGTGACATAGTACACAGCAGGGAAAGATTCATTTTTATGTATTTTTCAGGTTTCATGGTAATACAAATGTAATTTCAGGGAAAGCAACAGGATGAAAATCTACAAAGCCCATCCTATATCCTCTACCCTGGGATTTAATGTCATTAAGAGGGCTATTTAGACAGTTTAAGGCTACATATTTGCAGATGGGATTTTAAGGGTGAAAGCTCATTTGTAACCCTAAGGTGTTTAAACAACCGTGCAATTTGATCTCAAATTCCCCCAGCACAGTCTTAACTCCTCCAGCCTCCTGTCTGCCTACCCAAGCCCTGCTTCCAGGACCACTTGTCAAGGCTATAATGGCTGGGGCTTTGTGAGACTCCCAGCTGTAACCTGATCTCCTCAACTGTTCAGGGAATGCTGCAGCTGCTGCAAAATCTGTGAATTTTACCATGTTATGCAGTGGCCGTGGCTAGGGTTCAATGGCATGCTTCTGGAAAATTGCCATTCATTTATGTGCTCATTCACCAAAATGTGTTGAGTACTACTAAAGACCAGGCCCTGTACTAAATAAGCCCTGGGAATATGAAGGGAGTAAGATGGGACCTCTGTCTTGAAGGGGTTCACAGATGGATAGCAGGCATAGACAGGCAAACACATATTATCACACAGCTTCACGCTACAAGAATAGAAATCCAATCATCACTAGTTATTAGGGAAATGCAGATCAAATCTACAATGAGATATCATTTCACGCCTTACAGAATGGCCATTATTTAAAAAACGGAAAATCACAAGTGCTGGAGAGGATGTGGAGAAATAGGAGCACTCTTTCACTGCTGGAAATGTAGAATGGTGCAGCCTTTGTGGAAGACAGTTGGGTGGTTCCTCAGGAATCTAAATATAGAACTTCCATATGATCCAGGAATCCCACTACTAGGAATATATTCAGAAGAACCGAAAGCAAGGACAGAACAGATATTTGCACACTAATGTTCATAGTGGCATTATTCACAATTGCTTAAAGATGAAAACAACCTAAATGCCCATCAACCAATGAATGGATACACAATGGAATACTATTTATTTAATAGCTGTAAGAAGAAATGAACTTGGGATGCATATGACAACATGGATAAACATTGAGGATATTACACTGAGTGAAATAAGCGAGGCACAAAGACAAATGTTATTCGGTCTTATTGATATGAACAAAATACGATGACTAAACTTTTAGAGTTAAACAAAGAATATAGGTTAGTAGGAGACAGAATGTGGGTTGAGAAGGGGGAGCTGATGCTGAAAGCATGTAGAATGTTTAATAAGGTTGAGTAAATATGTGAAAATGGATAGATTTGACGGTAACATATTATAATGAGCATAACTAACACTGCTGATTCATAAATGTGATTGTGGCTGAAAGGGGTATATTAGAGAGGGTAATGCTAATTGAAAGACAGTGGAGGATAATCTAGGGACTGCATAACAATGATTTTGGTGAAAGATGAGAATTGCCGTTAATAATACAAATACAAGAATGTCCCTCTATTACAAGATGTTAAGAATATGGCGATTCACGGGAAAATTACAAGTAAAGTAACTTATGGATGATAGTTAACAGTAATATTGTAATATTTTTGCAGCAATGGCAAAGAAGATATATCAATTCTTAGGGACAATAATAGGGGGTATAAGGGGTCATGGTATTCCTCCTTTTGGAGTAATGAAAATGTTCTAAAATTGACTGAGGTGATGACAGCACAACTCTGTGATGAAAATGAGAGCCACTGAGGGTACACTTTGAAGGGGCTGTACAAAGCACGGGACTGTATAACACAGTGACTCCTGTGGTGGAAGATGGACTGTGATAAACAAAACAAATACGACAACCTTCTCTCATGAACTATAAGAAATACATAGTACTAATACAAGCAGTTAATAATCAGGTGGGTTGGGGGAATAATACACGAAATGTAAGATATGAGCTATTATTAGTAGGAATATTTTCATGACAATGCAAGGTGTTGGTGGTGGGGTAACGTGTGGGAGCCCTGTGTGGTGATATGCCTCTGTGTTTTGTAAGCTCACAACTTTAATTACACACTTATTGTTTATGTATGTTCATTTATGAATGATATATTTCAATAAATTTTTTAAATGTAAAGAAGGATATGGTGGTACATGGAGAAAGTATACTTCATGTAACATAGACTATAGTTAACAGTAATGTTGTAATGTTTTTGTAATAATGGCAAAAATGTACTATATCAAAGCTAAAGGTCAAAATAGAAAAGAGTATGGGATTTAGTTTTATGAGATGTGAATATGGTCAAGCTTTTTTTTTCATTTTCTTCATTAGCAAGGAGACCTTGGTCATGCCATTTAACCAATCTGTGCTCACTTATTCCTCTTTCTGAACACCGAAGAAACTATTGAATTTATTTTTAGGATTAAATGAGATAAATGTGCCTGGAAAAAAATTTTAAAGTAAAGTTTCCACAATTTGTTAGGTTGCCTTTTGTCTGGTATTTTATTTTCTGAAGTTGAAATAAAGTTTTGAAAAGAAAATAGAAATCCACACACACTACAACATGGAAGGAAATTATTAGCCATCCAAAGTGAGAGGAGAGGGCAGGGGAAGTTGGCCTTCCCGAAGAGCACCTTTTGAGTGGGCTTTGTTCCTCGCTGCCTTCCTGTCGACACTTAACAGTAATCACTCCTGGCATTCCAACCTTTGTTCTTTCTGTCTCACCACCAGAAGCTTTTCCTAGTCCCTATGTTATTGTCCAAAAGTTCCCAGTTTCTTGTTCACCTCATCTTTGTACCCACATCTCCCACCTCCAACATTCACCCAGAGGTACATCAAGTTCAACACTAAATCCTGCCTGTTTCTTCCTGACTCCTTTTTCCTTCCCATGGCTCTAGTCCAAAGACATAATCACCCCACACCCAAGTTCTTGCCTCCCATTAGCTCTCCTTTCTCCTGCCCATGCTGGTCCCCTCCCATCCACTGGACACACATCATTGGAATCATCTTCCTCCACTGTCATTTACACCATGCCATTCTCCTCTTCATACACCCATACAGGCTCCCAGTTCCCTCTCAAACCATGTTTAAACTCCTATAATGTTGGATTTCAAGGCCCATCACCAGTTAGCCCGCTTTACCTAATTGCCATCCATTCCTGCTAAGCTCTGCTTGACGTCCTTCACTCTAGCCAGGCAATTGCACTGGTTCCTTTCCATCTGCATGACCATTCCTTAGCATGTGACTATCTGAAATCACCGTGTGTATACATACAAGGACAAATGTATGTGTGTGTGAGTGCATACAAGGTGGGGAGAGGAAATGAGAAGGCAAGGCAACCACTCTCCTCCAACACTGTACTATTGAGTGAAAACCATGAAATATGAGCCAAGGGTCTAGGTAAAAGAAAAACATAGAAGAGGGCTATGCAGACCAATATCAAGAGTTCACAACTTCTACTATACGCTTAATTGTTTATGTATGTTCATATATAAATGATATAAAGATAATAAGAATCGGATTGGTTACTTTGATTAGTAGTAATATTTTGACAATGCTCTTTAATCATTAGTTTAAAAAGTTTAAAAACAATGCACGTTATCGATGGTAGGGTGAGATGTTACATATGTTTGTTTGATGTTATATATGTTTGGTTTGTAAGTTCACAACTATTATACACTTTTTGTTTATGTATGTTTATGTATGAGTGATACAGTTCAATAAATTAAAGAAAAAAAAAGGGGGGAAGAGGCTGCTGACCAGTCCTCTGCGGCTAGTGCTGGGCTCAAGTAGGGGTGCGTGAGCTGACAACAATGGCCTCTGCTAACTGGGGTTCCCTGCCTCCCTCTCCTACTTCTGTGTGACTCTGCTTTGCTTTTCTTCAGGATGATCTCTCAGGTCCCTTAGCTCTGCCAGTTGGGTCATATCATTCCTCTGCTTAGAGCCCTTGCACAGCTTCCTCTCAAGGTAGAACAAAGCTCAGACTTGGTCTGTCCCTGCCACCTTCTTCAGCATCTCCTCCGACAACTCTCCCTCTCCCTCCTGGTTGTGCTTGAGCCACTCTGTTGTTTTTCCAGTCCCTGGAATATTCCAGGTCCTTCCAGGGCAGGGCATTTATACATGCTGCTCTCTCAGACATCTTCTCGGTCCATTCCTTTCACGACTGACCCTTTCCATCACTTGGATCTCAGCTTACAGGTCATCTTCCCTGACCACCTTCACTAAAGAAGGCCTCCTTCACAGTTCCTTATGACAATGAAACTCTGTCCGCTGCATTCATAGCACTAGTTACCATCTGTAAATCAACATATAGTCGCCAGTTTCCTTGCTGTCTAGTGGTTGTAAGCTCTGTGAGGAAGGAAAGCATTTATCTTGGTCTCCCATGTACTCCTGCAAAATGCTTAGCACAAAGTACCTGTTTAGTAAATTTTTGTTGGGTGACTAAGACCTTACTCTTTCAGCATCACGTGGATTTTACTGAAGTGCAGGCACCCAGAATGAAGACATTCTGGTCTTCTAGGAAGGTTTACCCTGAAATACCTTGAATTAACTTATCCACCAAGGTACTATTCCTTGCCTTTCAAAATCTGTTCAATGATCTCCTACTTTCCAGACACTTTTCTGAATTAACCCTTCCTGTGTCTAGTCACGGACTTGCAAACTCAGATGCCTACAGAGGCCAGACAGGTAATTGGCTGCGGTGGGTGACATGTGGGACAATAGGAGGTGCTGGGACCACGGTGAATCGCCGAGCTTATGTCCCATATGAAGGAAGCACACTCGCTGCTCAGCTCCGTTATGTTATCACTATACAGGCAAATCAGGCCTCGTGTTGTTAGATTTTTCCAATTTTTCTAAAGAAACTAAAAATCTGAATTTCTACATGAAACATCCAGATTTTAAAAACATGGTAGGGGCCAAACAAAATATTTCTGCAGTCTTTATCAGTCTGATAGACAACATGTGCTCTATTCTTTCAAGAAAGTTGCTCGGCACTTGTATTCACGTGTAGTAGGTGTGTTGGCATTCCTAAGTCTGTGGTTGTGCCCAGTAGCCGATGCCAGGCTTCAAGCTTCCTGTGGGCAGAAATGATGCTTTTCCCTTCTTCGCCATCCCCCACCGCCATCCCCCAAAGCACCTAGTGGACACTGTACACTGTTCTCCCTGTCAATGCTGTGTCAGACAAAGTGTTTCTTATGAACTCTGCAGCCTGTCTGGCTGTTTTGCTAGCAGAAGCTTTGCCTGTCACACGCAGAGGCGCAGCTCTTGGGGCAAGGCTCATCTATTTTGTTCATTATGCCTTCATCCTTCAATCAGCATAAGAGTTACAGACGCTCTCCACTGTAGCCTCTCTCCTTCTGCCTTAATGTCTCAGTTGAAAAGTATCTCCAGTCTTTGTTCTTTGTTATAAACTCCAGTGTCTTGTGCTGTGATGATAATGTTAATTGTGTCTAAGTCAGGAAACCAGTACAAGGCCTTGTTCACCCAGCATCGTTAAGAAATGAGGTATTCCACATAATTAAACTGTCCAGATCAACATGTTAAAAGAGTAAATGGGAACATCCTAAAGTGTGTTACATTCTTTCTTGCCTTCTTTATTTTTAAGTTCTTTTATATATACATATATATTTTATTGTTGTTGTTGATGTTGTTTTTTCCAGAATGGAAGCAACAGGGTAGACAGTAATAATTAAGTCTTTGTCCCACCCCAGGGTCCCAGCCTCCTACTTCCCCATTTTAATGGATATAATCATTACAATCAATACCAGGTTACCAGGTACATCCTTCCTGAAGAGTCTATACATAAGAATTTTATTTTTTTCCACAAATGGTTGCATACTATGACACTGTACTGCACCTTGTTTTTAAACTTCTCTCTTGATCATTCCTCATCATTGCATAAAGAGCTGCCTCATTCTATGTAATGGCAGTACCCTGTTCCCTTGTATGGGTGCAGCATTATTTATTTATGCAGACCCCATTGATGGGCCTCTAGCTGTTTCCCATCTTTTGCTATTATAAAAAGTAATGCAATTGTAATCTCTGTATTTCCTCCATTTTGCACAAGTTCAAGGATACCCTAAGGTTAAATTTCCAGAAGCGAATCACTGGGTCTAAGAGAGGTTATATGCATTGTCATTTTGATAACTATTTTCAAATTACCCTCCATTTTTCCCTCCTGCCATCAATGTATGAGAGGAACATGCCTCCCCACATCTTCATCATCACAATATGGAATCAAACTTTTCTTTTAACATTTTGTCATTCAGCAAGGAAAGAATGTTAATTGACTTTTCATTTGCAGCTTTCTAATTATGAGTGCAGTTGAGGACCATTTCATATTTCAAGGGCCATTTGTATTTCTCTTCCTGTGAACTGTCCAGTCAGATCCTTTGGCCTTTTCCTGTTAATGACTTAATAAACTTAACAAAATTTAACCATTATTTGAGGATTGATTTATTCATGTGAATGCTTTCTTGAGGTCTTGTATTTGCGTTTGACTTCCTGCTTCTTTCAAATGTGTGTTTTTTTAAACCTCTGCAGCCTCTTGCAATTTGGCTTCCTCTAATAATAAGAGTTTCTGATACTAAAACCATGAAACTTGTTATAATATGTGGAAGCAGAGTTGTGAGTCGAGTGAATAGATCACAACACATCTACTTTGTATGTCTATTTTGGTCATTCAGGAGCCTTTCTTATTTCCTAATTCTTGGACTTGTTTAGAATATTCAAATTTGCCCAATAAATGAATTCCCAGTTCTGTCATTCTCTGCTAGAACAGTTGAGGGTAATCATAGTCTGGGAAACCCTAGTTATGTGTAGAGCTGATGGGCCTACATGTTACTTTAAATATTAGCATAATTGCCTTCAAAAAAGGAAAATTTGCTCTTTCACTCCCTAAAGTAGCAATATGAACTTATATTTCTGGAAAACTTTAAACAAGTGGTCTTTGGATGGTATTTTGAGTGGAGGCTCAGTGCACTGCCTCTGCTTGCCATGAACGAGCATTTCCATGTGTCACTTTTCCGTGGAGTTCTTCAGGAAGGGGATCCACTGCTGTGGTGGCCCAGCTGCCTCCCATAGATGGCAGTAAACACACTTTTTAAAGCACTTTTCTTCATCTTTCATTGGAATCAGCCTCCTTCAGGGAAAGAAAATGAATGCAGAAACTGTGGAGTAATAATTAGCAAACAGACTCTAGTCATTTGAAAATTGGCAAGAAGTCTTATTAAAGGAGGTAATAATAGTCAAATTTTATACTTCTAATAGGGCCTTTTATGTCTAAACTGCCAAGAGCTTGTCTGAATCATATAAAGGAAAAATTTTTTTAGAAGTACTGGACTAGGTCAGAAGTCAGGAAACACGGACTCTGTTTGACATTCAGTATGGCTCCCTCATTTCAAAGTAGAGTGTCTCTGTTGAATTTAAATACAAGGAATTTATGTAGCTTAGAAAAGAAAAGGCGTGCAATGCACTGTGTCCTGGCTTAAAATGGAAAGCTTGCTTTCCTCAAAGTTGTTTTCTGTGAATAAAGCTTTCAATGCTTTGCCTCCTGTAAGCGCGTGGCTGGCACTGTTATTCACAGTGCACTAGACAAATTGAGAAAGCATTTTTATATCCTCTTTCGTGTAGCAAGGCATAATTATCAGCACATGCTTGTATTTATTCCTATGAGACTGGAATAAATACTGCTGCAGATGGAGATCAGCCCTGTGAACTCAGCATCATTCATTCTTTATCTCTGGCCATGGTGGTAGCAGAAGAAAATGACTCCTAACACGTATACACAGCAAACACCTTAAATCTACAAGTTATGGCTGTCCTCTTTGTCCCATACTAAACCTACGTCTTCAATATCCCACAAAAACTCTAGATCTCTTGAAATCTTGGAACATTAAAATTCTCCTTCATTGTTGCCAGGGTGTATTAACTTGACAACCAGAAGACAGATACCTTGATTATTTGAGGGAATGTAGGTTTCGGAAATAAATAAAATCAGATTTTCCTGGTGCATTAAAATTCACTTGGGGTTTGGTAGAACATATGTGTTTTTTAATAACACTCTCTGGCTGTGTGACTTTGACTTTGGGCAGGTTAATTAACCTCTTTGAGCATCGATTTCCTCATTGTAATAATACTTAACTCACAAAAAAGTCAGTGTAAGAATTAAATGAATTCAGGAATATAAAAGAATTTGTCGTAGCACCTAGTGCTCAGTAGATATTCAGTAACTATTGGCCATTAGAAAGCATACACATGTACACACATACATAAATATGAGAGACGGACAGAGATCCACATTTCTCTTGGGTGTCCTCATAATGCAGAGATTTAGGTAAATTGGTTCAAATCCCCAAGTTCAGAACTCATCAGTCCTCCTTAGAGTTCTTACAAATTCAAGACCTCACTTCCTTGTGATTTCTTCCAACTCTTCTCCTCAAAGTCAAGAGTCTCAGGTTAACTTGATGCCCAGACTGCTAGTACATAGACCTCAGTTTGTCAGCCATTTTTCCACACATAGAAAAAATCCCATCGTCTCTCATGATTTTTGTGAATCAGGTGACTTGCCTGGAGACTCACATTATCTGGGGAGAGACAAGGCCTCACAGCCTTCTGTCATTTGTCATTTGTTGTCTTCTCCTCATTTCCCACTCTTTTCTAAATGTGCAAGCTTACCACATGGAACCTTCCCACCCACTTAGCCCCATCCCTGGAAGTTGTAGCCCAATCCTTCCCTGCCCTCTCCAACTACTCAGGTGGAGACTAACCCGACCCAAATAACTAGATTCTTCCTGCTTCTCTTAAATTTTAGAAAATACTATTTCCTTCCTCTTATTATGATTATTAATTCATTTATTAACCATAAGTGATTTAGTAAGTGATTATTAATTTATTTATTAAAGCCCAGTAGTAAATAATCTCATAGAAAATGCCATTCTCATGATTTTATGAAACAATTTATTTTTATGTGCTTATATATAAGAGAATACTAATAAACAATAATATCTATTTCACACCCTATAAGGCATTTTTTGAAGGATTAACTAGTTGTTTTTTAGAATTTTAGACAGTTTGTAAGTGAATTGTCTCTCTTCATTGCGTTCGTTGTTGTCTGTTTTTTTTAACCCTCGCATTCACTTCATCGGGTTGCTGTAATAAGTTACCACAGAACAGGTGGCTTAAAACAACAGAATTTTATTCTGTCACAGTTCTGGAGACTAGAAGTCTGAAATCAAGATGTCAGCAAGGGCATGCTCCCTCCAAAGTCTCTAGGGGAGGATCCTTCCTCGCCTCTTCCTAGCTTCTGGTGGTTGCCAGCAATCCTTGGTGTTCCTTGGCTTGTAGACATGCCCTGGATCTCTGCCTCCATCATCACATGTCATTCCCTTGTGTGTCTCTGTGTCCCTGTGTCTTCACATGGTTTTCATGTAAAGACACTAGTCATTCGATTTAGGGCCTGCTTTGATCTAGTACGACCTCACCTTATCTTGATTCTGTCTGTGAAGACCTATTTCTAAATAGGGTCACATTCATAGGTACTGGGAGTTAAAACATCAGCATATCTTGTAGGGGAAAACAATTCATCACAAAACAACCCAGAGCACAAATTCATCTTTTCTTGGTAGTCCAGAGCCATCAATGTGTATCCTTGCAATGGTGCCCTGTCATGTATCCGTGGACCCCTGCACTGAATGACCCTAGACTGTTGTGTCTTTGGAGTTACTGCATCTGGGGTTTTTCCCCCTACTTTTTTGTCTCCTTGTCTCTTTTTGCTGTTACCAGTGTGTACTACCTCCAGCAATAGTCCTTTCCTGGGTAGTTTCCGTTTGCAACTTCCTGTTCACTGACTGATGAAAACCAAACAAACACCTGAAAGTGGTTTTAAATTCAAAATCATTGGCATAAAATAATATACCATAAGAACTTTATTCTGAGCAAAATGTGTGAACTTTGATACATGGACTTTCTTACATGTACTTTTAGCTGCCCAATGGTCTTTTGGTTGATCTCTCTTAGTTCTTGGTATGCTTTAGATTATTTATATTCTAGGAAAAATGATCTCCAGAGAAGCAACATGTCACTATATTTCCCATTGATCCCATTTTCAATTCCAGACCAATGACATCCAGGATTGAGATTCATCAGCTTCTGCTCCAACTGGTTGGATCTCTAGTCAAACTGCTTATAAATAAATTTCAAACATTACCCTTGGACATAACCACACAAACACATTCATTCTTAAAGAAGGTCACATATGATCAAAATCTTAAATCAAAATATTTGATATGGAGGCAAAAGCACACCACTTAAGAGAGGTACTAGTGTGTATAATCAATAAAGCCAGGCAAGTTTAGTTAATATTCTGATTTCCATGTTTTCAGAGTTTACTCTAAGAAGAAAATACTTCATTGTTCTTTCTCTCTGTCCCCTCCCTCTGCCTGTCCTTCTTTACTCTCTCTCTCTCTGATTTCTTTTCTTTACACGAATCAGTGATTCTCTTTTTTACTAAGGAGAAAATAGTCAGAAAAATAGAAACAAAGGGCATGTTCTTAACCTTAATCCACATCCTCTGGGTGAGAACCAGTTGAAGATGTTATTTTTGGTTAAGTTATGGTTCAACGGAATCATGGTGGGCCTTAATCTCTGTTATCTAAGTCCTTTGTAAGCAGAAGAAATTCAGATGTAGTCAGAGAAAGCCACTGAAGCAAAAAGTAGGAAGTCATTTGGAAACTGGAAGCACAAACACAAGGAGAGATTGTCACATGATGGGAGGCAGAGGTGCAAGCCAAGAAACCCCAAGGGTTGCAACAAGTCAGCACTAGAATGCTATAGACTTTGCCGAGAACTCATGGCCTTGCCGATGCCTTGGTTTTGGACTTTAAGCCTTCTACATTGTAAGACCATAAAAATTCCTATTGTTAAGCCAACTCATTGTCTGCTATTTGTCATAACAGCTTGGCAAACTAAGGCACTAACTTTGAGAGTAACTATGAGAATTTTAGAAACCTTAATATCTTGCAGGATTTTCACAGTATGAACGTGTTTCTCCTGAGTTTCACATTATTAACACTTTAAAATTAAGCTTTTACTATAGATCAGGAAATATTTATGATTCTTCTCTCACAGTATGTGAGATTCCAGTGACAGTGACAACTGCAAACTGATGCATACATGACTGCCATTCAGATATTCTCTGGCAAGAGAGCTCAGTTTAGCAGAGGTGGCCAGATGAGGCCTCCCAAGGCTACAACCACTGTGTATCTTCCTGAAAAGATCTTCCTTATGTGTTTTATATGTCTATGTCTATGTGCCTTTCTTTTAGGCAAGGTGCCATAGCAAGTTACTTAACCTCTTTGTGTCTCAATTCCTTTAGCTCTGAAAAGTAGCAAAATAGTTTTTACCTCATTGTGTTGTTTTGAAGTTAAATGAATTAATGCATGCAAAGCCCCTATAACAAAGGACTGAAATGTAGTAGCACTATGTCTGTTTTTTTATTCTCGTTTTCATTATGTGTATTGAGAACCTCAAGAGTTAAACCATGTTACTATGTAATGTGGATTTTAAAGGCTTGGGTTTTGGAGTCAATTCCTTCTGGATCCCAGCTTTTGCCCTGTCACATACTGATTGTGTAACCTTGGACAAATTACCAACCCCTGTAAGCTTCAGTTTCCTTATATGTAGAATACCTTCTTCATAGGACTGTTTTGAGGAAAAGCCCACAAGATACCTGGCACAGAGAATGTACTCCATAGATGTTAGCCATAGAGAAGTTGAAAAGGAAGAAGATGTCAACAAGATGACCTTGACAACGAACATAAATAAATGTTGTCTCCAGCGAATTTTTTAAAGATTTTTTTATTTACTTACTTATTTTCTTCGTAACCTTACCCCCTCCCCATATGGTTCTTTTGTCTGTCTGTTCATTGTCTGCTCGCCTTCTCCAGGAGGCACCAGGAACCAAACCCAGGACCACCCACATGGGAGATGAGTGCCCAACAGCCTGAGCCACATCCACTCCCTGTGGGCTGCAGCATCTGCTGGCCTGTGGCATCTGCTCATTTAGGTGTCTGCTTGTTGCAGTGGGTACAGGTGTGTAGCTTGTTGTGGCAGAGTGCAGCATCTAGATCATTGTGGCAGGTGTGAACATCTGCCTATCTTCTTTAGGAGGTACCCGGACCCGAACCTGGGAACACCCATGTGGTAGGCAGGTGTCTGGCTAGCTGAGCCACCTCCGATTCTCAGAAATTTTAAAAGTCAATTTCCATATCTTCCTTTGGGAAATGGAAGAACCAGCCAGAGCTGTTCTTAGAGCACAGTTCACATGGTTCTTTCTGTGCTTAATTAGGGGACAGAGTGAAAGCAAATAGTATTTGAGAGCTTTGACCAACTCAGGTGCCTGAGTTCAGATACTAACAGAAAGGAAGTACCGGCTTTACCCTGCATCTCCTCATGGGCCAAAGAGCTCTACTTCCAAGAGGATAAATAGCCTCTTGGTTTTAGAATATGACAGATGAGACCTTGGGAAAAAAACTAGAATTTCTTCATCTTAATTCTCAAAAACCAATGTCCAAGATCATTCAAGAAGGAAAATTTTCTCCAGAAAAATCTATGCAACTTACAAATTTGCAGAGGGTTTGGCTAGGTACATAGGTTTCCTTCTCTATAAAAAGTCCTTGGAGGGAAACGGACTTTGGCCCAGTGGTTAGGGCGTCCGTCTACCATATGGGAGGTCCGCGGTTCAAACCCCGGGCCTCCTTGACCCGTGTGGAGCTGGCCATGCGCAGTGCTGATGCGCGCAAGGAGTGCCGTGCCACGCAAGGGTGTCCCCCGCGTGGGGGAGCCCCACGCGCAAGGAGTGCGCCCGTGAGGAAAGCCGCCCAGCGTGAAAAGAAAGTGCAGCCTGCCCAGGAATGGCGCCGCCCACACTTCCCGTGCCGCTGACGACAACAGAAGTGGACAAAGCCGCTGACAACAGAAGCGGACAAAGAAACAAGACGCAGCAAAACAGACACCAAGAACAGACAACCGGGGGGGGGGGGGGGGGGGGGAATTAAATAAAAATAAATAAATCTTTAAAAAAAAAAAAAGTCCTTGGAAATGTCCATGAGAAACACCTGCAGGGCCAGGATAGTGAGTACTATACTTGCCTTAACATAAGCAGCCTAGACATCAACCAACTTCTTGCCAGAACTGCAGCCTTCTAGAGACCTCCATCTGTTTTCTAGTCCCCTCTATATAGTGTGAGTTATTCTGGTGCCTAAAGGATTCCATTGCAGTTCTGGAAGTGGCTGGGGGTTAGACCTGAGTCTGAAAGTCTTCTGTATAGGGTCATCTTCCTCTAAGACACCCATAGAGCTTACAGGGAAACCAATCCTGCTTTCCTCCACTGATCCCCACAAGCTGCCTGGAAGTTGTTACCCTGCCTAGTCAACACATCTCCATCCTCGGATCCAGATTCCTGAGTGGATGAGGATTTAGCCCTTTTTCTCCCTAGAGTTTTGGGGCTTGCTCTAAAAGACTAGAAGAGTTTTAGCTTAAAAGAACTTGTCCAGGAGATGGAACTGCTGAGTTCCAGGGGCAGGAGATTAGCTTTAGGTACATGCTATTTTTCCCCCAAGAAAATTCTCACTAGGTACCTCTAGAACAAAGATCCAAGACTGTCTTTATTCTGGCCACATTTCTGCTCTCTTGGCCATGGTTTTTGCCCTTGGCCTGCATCAGAATCAAACCCACCTTGATTCTGAGAGCTGCCAGTGCTCCCAGACCCCAGATAACCAGATTGCGGGTGGGGAGTCTAGGTTTGATTCTCAGAGGAGAGGAGAGCACAGAAAAGAGGAACATGTTTACTCTTTTCTATTGGTTGCATTTAAACTTCCCCCGACCTTTCTGGCACTGTATGCACATGAAGTTTCATATTCCCAGCAAACAAAAGCAGAAGCAGTCCCCATGTCATGATGTAAAAAACCTTTTTATTACAACACGTTTTCTGATTTTACTTTAGTACTTCCCGTTGATAATTTTGTGCAAAAGATTGCTTATTAATGGAAGGTTTTGAGTGAATTTATTCATTCACAGATTCATTTAGCAAAAATGATTGAGCACATGCCAGAAGGGGTGCTAATAACAGTGAGTTTCCATGATGAAAATAACAGATAGATCCCTGTCTTCATGGAGCTTATGGTCTATCTGGAAAGACAGGCATTGATTGCAAATGTGTAATTGCAAATGCAATGAGTGTTATAAAAGAAAGTTTAGAGTACATGGGAGAATAAAACAAGCCACTCTGCACAGGCTGGGTAGCCAAGAGAAGTGGAGTGTCAGCAGAAACCTGAAAAATGAATCAGAAGTTAGCCAGGTACAGCAGGGAGGAGAAAAAAGAGCTCTACAAAACAAGGAACAGAGAAAGCCAGTGTAGTTGGAGAGACAAGGGAGAGGCTGAAGAGACGAAAAGACAACTCATGCAAGACTTGCTTATAAGACTTACAAAGCCATGGGAAAGGACTGAGGGGTATTTAGAGCAAGATGTTGTGCTCAGAACAGCTGTGGTGTGAACTATGACCTGGAGGGAGGCCCTTGTGGTAGCTGAAGTCAGGATGAGAATTCAGATAGATTATTTTGTCCACTGCCCATCCTGTGGGCTCTGAAGTTACCAGGATTAGCTCATCAGGGAGCCCAGACCAGGGATGGTAGATCTGGTAGATCTGGGCCAAGCTGTCTCCTTTGATGAATGTGGCTACTTGGGCATTAGGGTTGTATTTGATTCTTGGGGCCCCAGAATGACCTGTCCCATCCTTAATCTTTTATTTCTCTTCAGTCTATAAGACAAGAGTCTTTAAATTTTATCAATGCACTCTTTAGTGAAAAAGAAAGTCCTCATATTTTAAGAACTTATGGGGATGATTGAGTGCAAGAGCAAGAATCAAAGGGTGAGAGGCAAGGCCTTGTCCCTCAACAGCTACCTAAAGAATCCGATGGGGCCCTAGCATGAAGATGCCCTTCTATAGCACATGCATGATTGATGTTTTGTTGCTTTCTGCTGGCTTGAGGGAAGGGGCACAGATTTCCCAGGGGTGGAAAGAATGATGTGACTTGGCTAGGGTGCCTATAAGGGGCATGGGAGGCCTCATAAACTGTGACCCTGGGTCTCCTGGAGGTGTGGCTTTCCATCAATGCTGCAGTGAATACTGGGGACCCAGATATGGACATTAATTCTTAGGGGACCTTAAGTAATTTTGCTGGCAAGAAAGAGAAGTCTCCAACATCACTGGAGGGCTCGTCCCTAAAAGGGACTGCTGGGGTTTATCCTTCTCCTGCTCAGAGTCCAGTTCATGCAGCAGCTTGGACGAGGGTTCCTGTGCCCAGGTCCATGGAAGGACTTGAAGAGCCTTATATCATCAGTGGGTTCAGTCCAGGGTTCATACTGCATCTGAAGGCATGGAATCCTCACCAGGAAGATGCTACAGCATTTGAGTAAGTCACTATCTGCTGTAAGTAATGGAGAGCCATAATGGGTGTCCTTGTTTGCCTGGTTGTATCATTGTAATGACTAGTTAAAAGTTATTTTATAGCATCACTTCAACTCTTATAATCATGCTGTTTATCAAATGTACATATCTGTCTTAGAAGGTAGTTAGTATGCACACCTGAAAGAAGGAAGGATGAACCGTTACATTTGTAGCAGCTAAAACGACCCTGATTAGTCTCCTACATAAAATGGCTTGTACCCAAATTCCCATTTCCCTGAAAGATGCAGGGGAGGATGATTGAGATGATTTGTCTTATATTCTGATACTCCATTCCCCTGGAAGGTCATCCCCCTTCCCTTCCTCAAAATCCCCCACATTTCTTTCAGGGTTGAGTTTAAACGTCACTCTAAAAGGCCAGTCCTCCTCAGCTATCCATGTGTGTGTGGAGATAGGTAGGGTGGGGGAAGGACCTTGAAATTTTGGAAATAGCTGCTTACCTGGGAAAGCTGGGATTTATATTTGCCACAAACCAGTCATGGGAATTACGGATATGTAGGATTTTTAGTTCTACATAATGATGTAGGAATGAGAAAGTATTGAATAGACTATTCTATAAGTTTTACAAGAATTTCTGTATCAAGGGAACGTCTCTTCCTGCCGTTATTGCGTGTGAAGATCCTACAGAAAACCACTTAAACTCTTGAATGTCTTTCTCCCCTCCTGGGCTGGGTGTTCCTTAAGGAGCTTTGGCCTCATTCATATCTGAGTCTCCCCCAGGAGTTTCCGGGGAGGAAGTCCACTGCTCTGGACAGAGTCTTCAACACTCCAAATTAATGGATACTCTGTCTCCAGGCTCTTCATTTTTAACCTAAGTAGGGTAGCATAAGATCAGTTGTGGGTTCTTGGCTCCTCAAGCTAAGGATATTCAGAGAAGAAGGCTTCCTACTAGCTGCATAAGAAAATTAATATTTCTTAGCTAGCCCAGGGCACCTTTCTGATCGGTCCTCCAACTTCATTTCCAGCCTGTTTTCCCGCAGCTCCCCACTGACCATAACCTCCTGCTCAGGCCATTTCACACATCCCACCTGCACTCCCTACTTTCTTCTCTTGGCAAACTTCTACTTTCAAGATGCAATTCAGTTGCCTTCTCCTCTGTGAAGCCCTCCCCCAACTCTTTCCCCAGTGTAATGGTTGTTTCTGCCTGTAATTTGTACCTTCCTCTATTACATTACCACATTTTACTATGCTTGTTCATTTACATAGCTTTATCCTCAATGATATTGTGAAGTACTGGACATATGAATAAATGAATGCACAACTAAAAGCTCACACAGACCTTGCTAATCACCTGGGACTCGACTCTTGACCTCCTGCCTGCTCTATCCTCTGAATCACCTTGGCACGCTGACTCAGATGGGCTCTCTGGTTGCAGATCCTGGTTTGGACTTGGTCAAAGTTTTTCTGTCTCTCCCCCAGGTGATACTCTTAGCTCCTCTAATTTTGGCAGATCACCCCCTATCTGTGGCCTAGGGTCCCTTGGCCATCCAAATTTAACCACTTGAACAGACAACTCTATACCTGTACCTGGTACAGATTCCACAAGATTTAGAGGAACATGGAGACATGAGGAAATGAATGCCTGTCCAGGCACAGGGACACCAGGAAAAGCATGAAATGAAATCAGTTCTAAGTTCTCATGGAAAAAAATATTAAGCCATGCTTCAGGGGTTGCTGCTACTCAGAACAGAATGCCGTGTTTCTTTGGAGGACTCAGAGCAGAACCAGCAGAACTTAGGCTATGGCAGAATGAATTATAAAAGCTGGCAGTGGGAGAAGTGATAAATACCCTGGCAAAGCCTCTGCACAAGGAGGGGAAGGAGTGAGCACAAGTTTGAAGCTGTGTTCTTTGATTTGTCCAGGTGACACCGTTGTACCTTTGCAACATTGATACTAGCACTTCTAATCTAGAAATGCAATCCTGCCTGGCGAGATGGCAAGCAGCTGGCCTTTTGGCTGGAGCCCAGGGCCTGCAGCACAGGTACAGACCTGCATTGTAGTACTCCACAGCAGAGTACGGTGACGAGAAATAGAGCTAAGTGGGAGCAGCAGGGGTGGCTATTATGCTGGGGGTCTGTTTTGTTGCGGGAGGGGTTGCAAAGAGAGGATTCACAGGAGGGCTTGAGGACTCCCTCGAGGAAAGGGGTTGGGACATCCTGCTGAGCCCCCAGTGTCCCCAGGGAGTAGCCCCCTAGCAGGCATGGGCTTATGCCAACATCAAGGCTGGCATCAGCTGGCAGTGCACTCCTCCAGCTTTCCCTGGTGGGGTGGCCCCTGTGAAATGTTTAATGCATCTGCTTCCAGCACTGCGGCTGTCCCCAGCCTGTTTCCCTCTATGGCTATCTTCCATCTCCCCCAGCAGGATCTCGTGGGCCACGGTGAGCAATGTCTCTGTACAGATTCAATCCCCTGTGCTCCAATCAGAATGCATTACCAGGCAAGGCGCGTCAGCTCAGCGATTTGGCTTCGACAATAAATCTCTTTGCTTTCATGAGTTTAAATCAGACTTTAAAACATCGCCCTTAATGTTCTTTTAATGCAGTTTTCTTCTGAATGAGTTCTCTTTAGGTCCAGTCCTTGTCATTAATACACTCTCTTGGCAAACGAAGGACGGTTTCTTCGAGGAAAAGCCTTGCCAGTTTAGGAAACCAGTAGAATTGCCTTGGTGATGCCAGGAGCATCTTTTGCGTTTTACAAGGACACTTGAGAAAACAAAACTCTCTGACTGTAAATTCAATTTTCTCTTGACAGCCTCAGTGTCTCTGCAGCCCCAGAAGTTATCCATTACTTCTTCCTTCTGTAATTAAAAATCAAGCGGGGAAATGTACGGGATTAACAAGTTCTAATTTTCATTGATGAGCTCTAAGAGCTTATCAATAATGGGATCAGAAAAACCGCTCCACCAAAGCCCTATTTTTCTAGGGTGTTTGATTTTGGTGGAGGATTTCACTCAGAGTGGAAAATGCTGGCTTCCCAAGAAGTCCCAGTGCTGAAGTTAGGACGAAGAGGCTGGGCAGGTCAAGCAAGTCTCCAGCAGGAGTGAGAAGAACCGTCTGGCCTTGCAACTTTTACAGACTCAGCATTCAGGCTCAGGGGAGCTGATTACAGGGGAAGATTAAAAAGGCTGTCTTTCACACACATGTTCTTTTTCTATGGATGGCTTCTGCAGGAAAGAAGCTTGCACATATCTCCTTAGGAGGAAGAAAGATATTTCCAATTAAAAGAATATTGGTGGTAATTCCTTTTGAGTTATGCATTTGTAGATATAAATACTTTATAAGGGGATAGGGGCATCCATCCTGTTTATCACCCATAAGGATGTAGCTGAGCATGGGTTTCCCTGAGAGATACTGAGCTGATCGATAGCATCTGGACTGCGTCATTTCAGAAGCTGTGACACACAGGCTCCCAGAGAAAGTGACAGGAGTGAGCTGTCTAATTGACATGCACAGGTTCCACAAAACTCCCCTTCAGGTGCAGAGATGATTTGAGCCAGGATTTTTTCTTTTTTTTTAAGATAGGGCAAGTAAAGTGTAGACATGATGAAGTGGGAGCCCTAGCACCTGACTTTGACAGTCTCCTGCCTAGGTGCCTTTGCTATGTTCATCAGAGTATGGCTTTGTGAGTTTCAAGGAGAAATTGGGTTTGGCTCCAAAGCTTTCTTGCTCAGAGCTGGAAAGTTCAGAATATCTCTGGAGACGAAAAATGCACAGGATAGCAGAAAAAAGTCAGCACTGGAGATTCTCTCAACAGGATATGAACTTGGCTCTTGCCACAGAGAACGTTTTAAACGAAGTCTAGAGAATCACAACTCTTGGAAATTGCCAACTTCCAAGAAGTTACCTTTTCTGGGTGTCCTGCCAGCCTTCGCACCAAGCAGCTCTCCTTCCCTCAGCAAGAGTGGGATGCATTATGGCAAAGTCTGGCTGCTGAGTGCAGTCCTGTTAATATCATGTTGGAGGAGGTGAAATCTATCAGAACTGATATTGTGTGGATAGGTTAAGAGCATGGATTCCAGCCAGAAAGCCTGGGTTTGAATACTGATTCCACCTCTTACTAGCTGTATGATCTTCAGCAAGTTGCTTAACCTCTCTGTGCCTTGTATGTTCTTTTCTGTAAGATAAAGATGATTTTAGTCCCATCTCATAAGGTTATTTTGAGGATTAAATGAGTGAATCCCAATAAAGCATGTAGAACAGTTTCTGGCATGTAGAAAATACTCAGTAGGTGCTAACAACCTGAATGATACAACATTTAAGCAGTGATCCTGCAAAAAACAGAATGGTTGGTGTGGTGGTTTGAAACTGTGTGCACCCCAGAAAAACATGTTCTTATATACCCCAGAGAAACATGTTCTTACACTTAATCCACTCCTGTGGAACCCATTGTAACTAGGACCTTTTGATGAGGCTACTTCAGTTAAGGTATGGCCCAGCCCAATCAGGATAGGTCTTAATTCTATTACTGGAGTGCTTCATAAGAGGAATGAAATTTGGACAGAGGGAGCAGCTAGCATCTTAACAGCAATGGAATCCAGAAGAGAAGGGAGAGACCAGGAGATGATGCCATGTGCCTTGCCATGAGACAAGCTAAGGACCAAGGATGACCAGCAGCCAATCCCAGAATGCCAGTCTTTGGGAAAAAGGCATTGCCTTGGTGATGCCTTGACTTGGACTTTCTCTTACCCTCAAAACCATAAGCAAATAAGTTCTTCTTGTTTAAGCCAGCCCATTACATGGTATTTGCTTCAGCAGCCTAGGAAACTACAACAGTTGGCCTTTGAGAACCCTCCCAACCTCTGTGATTTTAAACAACCAGAAGACCTAGTTCATTGTTTCAAAAAAAGGAATGTGTTGCAGTTTTATGCAAAATGATCTTTTTGGAGGATATGTGGATTTACACTTAAAAAAAAATAATTATGCACATATTATGGATCAGGAAAAATACCAAGTACATAATTTCCTGGACATTATTGATCAGATTGAAGATAAAACTTTTAAAAAGTGAGAAGGATGTATGTATATCAGAACATGTGCGATGCAATTTTGGCAAAAATATAATGAAATGAGAGCTGAATATTATAAGAGTGGGGGAAAGCACTCCTCCAGGCAGAGGAAAGTACCTATGCCGGGACCCAGAGGATGACGCATGGTAGCAGGGAAGAAATGAGACTGCAGAAGTGGCAAGCAGACCACGGAGGGCCTTACATACCAGGTTGATAAAGTTGGATTTTGTCCCAGAGGTGAAGGAAAACATTGGAGGGTGAGGTTGATAGAGACTTGAAAGCAGGGAACCTAGTTAGGATACTATTTTCGGTTGAGAGATGATGAAGACATGAACAGGAGCCGTGGTTATGTAAAGAGTGAGAGAAGCAGGTGGAACCAAGACATATTTGGAAGGTAAAGTGTCATGATCTGGTAATTGTACATAGAAGGTAAAGGAGAGGAGACTCAGAGAAGATGCCCAGGATTCTAGCTGGGCATCTGAATAGATGCTGTATCAACAACTGAGCCTGAGAATGCAGGAGGTTGGGATGAGGAAGATGATCACTGGGTAAGGCCCATCACCCAGTGAGGGAAAATAAGCAGTTCTGTTTGAGACTGTTGAGCTTGAAGTCCCTCTGGTGAGACCATTAGCATATAGATCTGGGCCAGATTCTAATTCAGAGTGAATGGGAGGTGAGCAATGGGTGACAGAGGGTACAGGCTACTCTTTTAAGAGCCTTGAATGAGGTGGAGTGGAAAGAGCCTGAGAACAACTCTGGGACAAGGATTAGAGAAACTTGAGCATGTTTTAACAGCCAAGGATAAGAAGGAGAAGTTCAAGACTATATTGGTGCCCAGAATAATATCATCTTGTGCTCATTTATGCATTTACACATGCTTTTCTCTTTCTGTCTTTTCCTGTCCTCCAGCCCACCCTGGCTAGTCCCCATGCCTTTCCTCCCTCCCTCCCTACTTCCCTTCCTTCCTCCCACAAATATTTCTTGAACACCTATTATATGTTCTAGGAGCTAAGGATAGAGCTAACAGACAATTGAAACAGACAATCATGGAGCATTTATCCTAGTGGAGGGAGGCAGACAATCGACAAAACAAATAAATAAAATGTCAAGTGTGTAGGACAGTGATAAGTGCTATTGATATTTAAAAAATAAAGCAGGAAAGGAAGAGGAGTTGTTGGGTGAAAGGTGGTAAGTAGGGAAGTCAGGAAATAATACTGTAAAGGTGATATTTGAGTAAAGATCCACAGGAGGTGAGGGAGGGAGCAACATGAAATTAGGGAGACATATGTCATGGGGAGAGGGAATCATGAGAGCAAATGCTCTGAGTCCAGAGAGGGCCATGCTGGTTGAATGAAGACTCAGCACACATGTCAGCAAGGCCCTTCCCAGCACCCCAAGGTGTTTATAACCTGTTGTCTATGTGGTCACAGTATTTGGCACTTAACTTTGATAACACATTTCTCTCTTCCTTTTGGGAGCGCTTTCTTCTTGCCCCCAAGTGAATTGTCCTAGTCTATCCCAACTCAGGATACACAGCTTCCTCCAAACTTCCAGGGATCCCTTAGGGAATGTAACATTCTTTTGATTTTGAGTATTGGCTGCTCAATATTGTTAGCTGGATGTTGAGTCTGGGAGCCAGGTCTTAGGAGTAGTGAGGGAGCCAGAAAGGGAAAGCAAGATCGTAAGCTTATTCTAACTCTTAGACTTGGAGAAGCCAAATTCCTGAACATGGTGGCAGAGAAAAGGGTAGGTGCTCCCAGCCCTGAATCAAGAGATCCTTCTGCAACTTGTGGATCTGTCCTGGAGGAGCAGCCAGGCAAGGAACGATTACTAGTCAGAGAGTAAGGCCTCTTACATAATCAAGGAGATGACTTAGGAACATACTGATGGGCTTGCATGTTAGGGGAGACCCACAGCAGATCTCAGAGAAATATGAGTTTAGGGGTAGGAAATGCCATCACCAGTGGCCTGGGATCCAGGTGGGACTTGTTCCAGCCTAATTGGATCAAGCCTCACTCAGTGATGAACCAGAGTTATCTGCTTGAGATCCTTTGATCCCCTGCCTAAGGATAAGACTGGTTCCAGAGTCTAGGCTGGAGCCAAATCCAATTGTAGGATTAAATGGCTCCAGCATTGAAAACTGTGGTGTGACCACAACCCAAAACCCAACCAACCTTTAGAAACGAATGAGAACGAATGATTTAATCGTTGGCCCAATTATTCACCCATCCTTGCAACTACACCCTTGCCTTGGCCTCTTCATGGAGGAAGAATACTTTCCAGCCTCTTGACATTGATCTCGGCCATGTGACTTACTTTGGCCTACAATACATGGGTAAGTGGATAACTGTAATACTGTGTCATTTCCAAGCCTAGGTCTTATGAGGCCTTGTACATGTCCCTCAGATTCTTGAGGCATGGGAAGAACACACCTCAGCTAGTCTGCTGGTCTCAGAAAGAAGATGGAGACATGAGGAATAGAGCTGCCCTGGTGCTATATCCTGGAGCACAGCTGCCCAGCCAAGCTCAGTCTAGATGAGCCAGACCTCAGATCACCTGCAGACTCATGAGTAACAATGAATGATGGCTGTTTTAAGATGCAAAGACAAAGACCGAACAATTCTTTGCCCTGCCTCAAGGTGCCTAGCCCAGGACTCAGCCCTCAAAACGTCAAAACTATTTGAGATGCTTACTGAAAAATCAGCTAGATATCTGCATTCACCATGGCAAGAGGAAACTAAGATACTCCCAGGCAGGTAGCAGAAAGTCAAAAGCCACAAAGCGGTTTCCTGAAACACCAGGAGCAGTGACTGAGCATGCTGTCCTGTGCCTGCCCCTTGCATAGCCACAATATCTGAAGAACACTGAAGGTCTACAGTAGTTTGGGACTCACAAAAAATAATTCATTATGCATAATGGTGATGTTGGCAGTGCATGCCAAATGGTTAAATCTAATGTAGCATACAGTTTCATTAAGGCACAACAAAATTAATCTATCCCTTCCCACCAGGAGGTTTAAACAAAAGCAATGGGGAAGGAGCTGCATGTAAAAAGCAGCAATTCATTAATGAAATGAAGACATGTAAAATAATTAGGCTTATAACAAGAGATTAGAGAACTAAATTAACCCTTCTGTTTACTTTGCACAGAATGCAACAGAGAACTTTGGCAAATGTTAAGTTATTATGGAAATGTCACCTCAAAAGATTAGCCTGGCGGCCTCCCATGAAAGGGATGACCTGTGTCAGTCCCCAGCTTAATAACTTTGCTTTATGATAGTTGAAGCCGTGTCTGTGGGGCATTTGTGCTTTGCTCCTGCAGGCATGAAAGAAAGCAGGTATTCTCACGGAGCAGCACATGAAACAGTTAATTAAAAAAAAAAGAAAGTAGGAGTTTGATGTTGACATGCTGTATGCTACCTTGGGTAATTAATAATATTGAAATGAAGGGGCTAATCTAAATCAATGGTGGGCTTAAGCTTTCCTCTGCCTGGTTAGTAATGATAAGCCAAGGGGGACAATTGAGCTTTTCTTCTTAATAACTCCCAAGTCCTCATCTGCATGGAGGGTTGGTGGGAACAAGGGTCTGTCCACAAAATGTGGATAAAATGCAGCTCAGGACCAAGCAGACTAGGAAATGGGATGCACACATCCTGGCAGGCTTCATCTGGTCAAGAAGCATGGGACTTTGGGACTCTATTCTGGTTTCCTGCATCCTTGCTTCCTAATCAAAGGCCTGCAGTACAGAGTCACAGGCCTGGGTTTCCCCAGTTGGTTCAAACTCTTCCATTTGTGGTTGGAAGAAGTCTAGGTACTTAATCAGTTTACATTGTAAATCTAGCCTCCATGCATCCTCCCACTGAGCCTGGATATATGCCAAGAAATGGAAAACGAAAGGCCCTGTTAAGAGTCCATACCCCTCCTTCAGTTGGAAGAGGCAGTTCCCAAGGGAAGAGGATTGTGAGGATTGAAAGGGCAGCTGGAAATAGCCCCAACCCCCTAGGATTTAGGATTCTACCCACAATGGCAGCCACAGAAAGGACAACCTGGCCCCAACCAGAGTCCACAGTTCCCCGACATAACATGACCAAGGCTGTAGATACTCTTGTGAGTCACACACGGGTGACTCCATTTTTTTCCAGCTTGCCTTATGCTAGTAAACAAGAAAAAGAGTAGTCATTAATTCTTTCTACATGATGGTTGTGTGAGATTCTGTGGGAATCAAAATTAACATGTCTTTAGCACTTGACCTTTGCCAGGTGTTTAATGAAAAAAGTATTATCATCCCATTTTATGGACTTGTAAACTGGAGCTAAGAGACATTAAGAAAATAGCCTGAAAATATTTTAAAGATGCCTATGGCTTTTGAAGTTTTTAAAGATATACAAATCATCTTCCATGGCACCTCCTCCAAATGTTTGGAGAGCAGAACAGGTGAAATACCGGTGAGGGAGAGAGAAGAGAACTGAGAACAAATTCCTCAAAAACAGTTGCAGACATCACTCAAAGGTCTTTGTCAAGGGCTGAGCAAGAGTACATGACTTTATGCTCCTTCCATCCATTGCAATTGCTAAGAATGGGAAGGTAAGCAAGGTAGGAGGGAGAGTAAGGAAAACCATGGTTGACCAAACCCACAGGGTAACTGGAAAAAAGCTTAGTGGCCTGGTTTCTTGAAGATACTCAAGTGACAGCAATTATAATTTTCAAACCAAAATGTGGTCAATCACTTCAATGTAAATACAAGGATCCTTAAGGAAAAATATTTCAAATTCTGGAATTTCTGTAGACATAAGACTATCTTATTTGAGTGAGTAGTTCAGAGAGCCATGCATCCCTTTCCTCTCATGAGTCCCCATTAATCCAGAAAAGCCATCTCTAACCATCATAAAATGCATGGGGTCTTTGCACACATGACCCATGCAGCCCACCCTTGCCCAAGTCAGAGAGAAAAGAGATAAGAAGAATAAGAACAGATGCCCTGTTTTCTCGAAGCTCAGTCATATTCTTCTTCTTCTACATGAGCTACTTTTCTATTCATTCATTTGTTCTTCATTCAGTGCTTACCTTAGTGCCTAACACATGCCAGAAATTGTGTAAGCACTTCTTTCACGGTATCTTCTTTGTCACAATAACCAGCAAGGTGGGTGCTGTTATCTCTGGTTTATAAATGAGCAACTTGAGGCATGGAGGAGCTAAATGAGTTTCTCATGCACCCCAGTGTATAGGTGTTGGAAGCAGCCTGTGAACTCAAGTCTCCCTAGCCTCTTCCACTATGTCATACTGCTTTCCTTACCTCACATTGCAGCCATCATTTTTGCTGGAAGTTTGCCATTATTATCCCCAAGAGAGGAGGCATTTTCCCCATGGTTCATATATCCAAGTTGAAGCTCAAGGGTCATCCTGAAATAAATGAAAACTTGGAACCCCCTTCGGACTGTAGTAATCTTTATTCATCTTTAGTAATCTACTTTGCCTGCTGAGCCATACTGCAATTCCAATGCTAAGTAGAAGAATCCCTCCTGAGAGGTGTTGTGCCCTTGATGGCATTTCAAACAGAGAAAACAATTTGCAAAACTTTGCAGACCTGCGAAGAGATGGAGTCTTGAAACTAGCATAGTGTTGTGTGTATAGTAAATGTTTAATAAAAATTGAATTTGAATGAATGAATGAACAAATGAGTGGATCTGAAAGGTCCCTAAGGCTTCTCTGATCTTCTCAGGTCATTTCTGCTGATGCAGATGTATATGAGGTGCAGGGCAAACAGCAGGCAGGACATGTAAGCACTGTGCTACTCTAATGGTAGCCTACCATGCAGGTGTAAAGGAAGCAGTTCTTTGTGAAAATGCTTCTTTTTATTCTTGTGGCTCATTTGTCTGGGATTCCCCGCAAAGGTTGGTGGAATTTGTTTTTAGGATTATCTGATAGGCATTAAAAGTAACTGACTTCAGAGCAAATACTGAGTCACTTTGTTCATTGTCAGTGATTTAATGGGGAACAAAAAGAAACCGAGTGTGAATCCATAGTTTTTAAAAATGTTGTTTTATTTATTAAAGGTAGAGCAAGCTCTATTCCATGACCCACTTCTTTTTTTTTTTTTAATTTTTTTATTTTTTATTGACTTTGTAATAATATTACATTAAAAATATATATGTGAGGTCCCATTCAACCCCACCCCCCCACCCCCCCTCTCCCCCCCCCCCCAACAACACTCGTTCCCATCATCATGACACATCCATTGGATTTGGTAAGTACATCTTTGGGCACCTCTGCACCTCATATACATTGGTTCACATCATGGCCCATACTCTCCTCTATTCCATCAAGTGGGCCCTGTGAGGATTTACAATGTCCGGTGATTACCTCTGAAGCACCATCCAGGGCAGCTCCATGTCCCGAAGACGCCTCCACCTCTCATCTCTTCCTGCCTTTCCCCATACCCTTTGTCCATTATGTCCACTTTTCCCAATCCAATGCCACCTCTTCTATGTGGACATTGGATTGGTTGTGTCCATTGCACCTCTATGTCAAGAGGAGGCTCAGATTCCACCTGGATGCTGGATGCAATCCTCCCATTTTCAGTTGTAATCACTCTAGGCTCCATGGTGTGGTGGTTGTCCTTCTTCAACTCCATCTTAGCTGAGTGTGGTAAGTCCAATAAATCAGATTGTAGGTGCTGGAGTCTGTCGAGGCTCAGGATCTGGCTATCACATTGTCAGTCCAGAGATTCAAATCCCCTAAATATATCTTAAACCCCAACATGACCCACTTCTTGACTAAGTAAGTGAAGTGAAGAGGGGAGGTATTATGTAGCAGTGATTTCCAAGTGCTCACATTCTTGAGGAAACTATGCATATGAAGTTTTTCGTCTAAAAAAAAATTAGATCTTTGCACCTAAATAATATTGAGGTGGTTAGGACTCTTAAGTCATTTATTTTTTTTTTTTTTTTTTTTGGAATTGAGCAGTTCCATTTTTTTTTTTTTTTTAATTTTTTTATTTTTTATTGACTTTGTAATAATATTACATTAAAAATATATATGTGAGGGCCCATTCAACCCCACCCCCCCACCCCCCCTCTCCCCCCCCCCCCAACAACACTCGTTCCCATCATCATGACACATCCATTGGATTTGGTAAGTACATCTTTGGGCACCTCTGCACCTCATATACATTGGTTCACATCATGGCCCATACTCTCCTCTATTCCATCATGTAGGCCCTGTGAGGATTTACAATGTCCGGTGATTACCTCTGAAGCACCATCCAGGGCAGCTCCATGTCCCTAAGACGCCTCCACCTCTCATCTCTTCCTGCCTTTCCCCATACCCTTTGTCCATTATGTCCACTTTTCCCAATCTTAAGTCATTTAAAGAGTTCTCTTTTGCAAACTATTTGTCCATAATCTGCCCCCTCCCATTTCTGTTTAAAGCATGAGGCATGTAGAGTCAACCACACCCAGAAGGTAGTTTTCCTTTACCTCCTTGTGGGTGTGCTGCTCTGGGTCATGGTGTCTTTTGGCCCATTTTGTTACTGGCTGCCCAGACAGCTATGCTGACCCTGTGCTGCAGAACCAGCCACATGCAAATCTTGCATTGATGTTAAACAGTGTCACTGGTACAGCGTCATCACTATGACACACCTTGCACATCTTCACTTCTTTTAAGGGCTCTGAATCAAATCCATCCAATCCAGAACCTTTGTTAATTTGTAGATTCAGGTGAAGTTCTAGTCTGTGCATGGGCTGAGTTCCAGCAGGAAAATTTTTCTCTCTACTTTTCAGGAAGCAAGCAAAAGTCAATTGCATAGAGGTGTGATTGGAGAGGTGCCAAGAAGTAACTTCTACACATCTGAAGTTCATTCTTTTGAGTTGCCTATGTTAAATTGCAGATATCTTGGGGTAGTGACATATTACATTTATGCTAAATAAGTTTACAATCCAATTTCCAACTAAGGTGCCTGAATAGCTTGGACAGAGGGAAAAATAATCTATAGTGGCTCTGAAAATAATTTCAGAAGGTGAGTATGAAAAGTATTTTGAAGAATGAAAAAGCATCACTTAGTGCAGAGTCTCCAAAGAGACTATTTTAAAGGATAACATTTAACTTGTTAGAAGTGAATGTAGAAGTTTTGGTACATTAAGAAAAAATGAAAATAGATTTGAGTCTTTGGTGTCCTCAAAACATTTTTTTTGCTCAGGAAACATTATTCACAGTGTTACTTTTGTTTAAAAATTAATACTTTATTAAGTTTATATTTTCAAAAGCCAACAGCTTTTATTTTCAACTGCAAATATTATTTTATTGTAAAATGAAGCAAATTTTAAAACTCACTTTTAAGAGGGCCTTTAATTAATATCTGATTTGCAAATTTGAACATTTGAATTTGTATGTATAAATGTCATATATTCAATTTTTAAAACTATGTCCATTATCTGACTAGGAAACCCATGTTTCTAAGAGGACTTTAGCTTAAAATCACAAGTCTATTCAGTTAAAATTGAAATTATAATGCTCACCTATTATTCTAATAGGCTAAATTTTCTTTATCATTACTGATTCTTAAAAATACAAGTATGCATATATTACTTCTAAATACACAAATATTCATATTATGAGATTGATTTTCTTAAAAAATTATATTTAGTTTCTAAATTTTCCTGGGATTAAAAGTTTCATATCCACTAAGGAAAAATTGTATCATTCCAAAAAGTTTTCAGAAGGTTAGTAAGCAGTGTTTAGAACTATTTTTTAGCTGAACTGGGTTTCCTAGAGATGAAGGAGGCCGTGAACTTGTGCTTATGACACTAATGGGGCACATGCAGCCCCTCCCCCAAGTTTCATAGATGCTATGTAAGTGCTTGCCAAATTTCATTTGAATCTTCTCATTTTTTAGGTTTTAGAATCTTTAATCTCTACCCTTTACTATCTGCTTGGATTCAATTTCTCTCTTAACTGCTTCCTTCTAATGAATTCCTTTCAAAATCTTCATGTTAGAACTGCAATTCAAAGAGATTGTTAATTGTCACCTAATTGAACCTCTTACTGTATTTGTTTAATTCTTTGATCACTGTCCCAATAATGTCCTGCCAATGACAAAAACCAGTTGCTATTTTATTGTTGTGTCTCATCAATACAGATAAGTACTGACTTTCAAAGTGTTACCTTGGCAAACTATAAGTCACCAACTGACTTTTCCCACTCCAAATGCCTCCCCCCACATACATTCCTTTGGCCAACCCGTGGAGCTTTTGCTTCTTTGCGCCTTTGCTGAAAAGGCCAAATGGCATTCAAAAAGCTGCTAGGCCCAGTGTCACCCTAAGCCGGACACAGAGTACCACGGTCCTTGGCCGCAGAGTACCATGGTCTTTCTCATAGCCTGCATTTTTTCATGGGCTGTTGAAGGCAGACAGAGCAGCCCTGGGCAAAGTCAGGAGGTCAGTGAAATGTTCTCTTAATTTCTCCACTCAGCTTTTCTAGAATCCTTTTTTTTCTTTTCCGGGGTCTCCTCTCTCTTCCAGAGAGAGCTTCTCTCTGTGGTTTCCTCAAATCTGCTGAGGAAGAAAAACAATTTGGAAACCTGCACTAGAATTCTAGTTGGTGGCCACCAATAAATGACCAAAGATGGTAAGTGGGGGACAAGAGAGACCTTAAAAGGGTGATGAGGTTAGAGTGTGCCACCTTGGAGCAGAAGGAAGCTGTTCAGTAGACAGAGCAAAGTTAGCAGTGGAGGGAGTGTTAAAGGAAAGGGGCAGAAAAGACTTAGTTTTCTTCTGGGCAGATCAGATAAAGAAGAAAGTCCATCTGATCAGCGCACTTCTGTGAGAGATTCAAAATCACTTACTCATTTTCACCACAACTTAGTCTTTAGATGAGCCTGGTGTCCTTGATTCCCTCTTTTGCTTCCAAGGAGCTCCTGTGTCCTTCCTGTGAATTGTCTTCAGCAGACCCTACCCCTCGGAATCATGTCTAACAGGGATGAATGCGCAGCTTGCAAACAGCTCCTCTTACTGAGAGGCTCCCCTACTGCCCCAACCTGCTGCCTCCCCAAAGACAAGCTAAGATGAAGCGGGCTGTCTAGAGAGCTGGTGATTTCCCATCAACATCTCTGGAAGTATGCAAACAAAGCCCTGACAATATTCAATGATCAAAGAAAGAAAGAAATACAACTGCAGAAATGGGAGCTTAGGACTTAGGTAGACTCTTCCTATGCATAGAGGCCCCATCCCATATCGTAGCAAACATATTAAAATGTACCCAGATTGTACACTCAAGGTATTACTCTGGCTGTAAAACATGTGGAGGGATTTCTGCAATTTTACTTTTTGAAATTATTTGATTTACAATAAATATTTACAATCACTTACAAGCTACAATGATTTTTCCATATCCAATTTTCCCATCATGCAGTTGACCCATCTGTACTGAGTCACAATGCCACTCTTGACAAATACTAGATTCACCTACATATGACAGTCTATTTCTCCTGTGCAACATTTGCCTGCTTATGAATCTCTGTGAGAAAACCACCACCCCATCTGCCACCTATAGACTTTCTACTTCTATAAAATTGTGTTAGCTCTTCTTGGTTCTTCATTCTTCCATATGAATTTTAAGATCAGCTTTCTAAGCACCACCAAAAACCCTATTTGTGTTTCAAAATTACACTTAGACTATAATTTGGAGAGTATATTAGTCAGCCAAAGGGGTGCTGATGCAAAATACCAGAAATCGGTTGGTTTTTACAAAGGGTGTTTATTTAGGTAGGAGTTTACAGATATCAGGACATAAAGCATAAGTTACTTCCCTCACCAAAGTCTATTTTCACGTGTTGGAGCAAGATGGCTGCCGACATCTGCCAGAGTTCAGGCTTCCTGGGTTCCTCTGGGCTCAGCTCCTCTGTTTTTTGGACAAGGTCAGCTATAGACTATCAGATGAACGGCTCTGTCTCTCTTCCCAGGGCTCCAGCTCAAGACCAGTATCAAACTCCAACATCAAAACTCCAACATTAAGAACCCTCAACTCTGTCCTTTGCCATGCCTTTTATCTGTAAGCCCCCAGCCACCAAGGGGCAGGGACTCTATGCCCTAATGACATGGCCCAATCAAAGCTCTAATCATAACTCAATCACACTCAGGTACAGACCAGATTATGAACATAATCCGATATCTATTTTTGGAATTCATAACATATCAAACTGCTACAGAGAGTATTGGCATCTTTTTTTCTACACTCCAATAAAGTTTTATAGAATTGTCTCTGCAAAGGTTTTGCATATTTTTGTGAGATTTGTTCCCAGTTGCCTAATGGCTTTTGTTGCTTTTTAAAATTGGTTTCTATATAAATTTACATTTTCTAATTATTTGTTGCAGGGGTATAGAAATCTATTGATTTGAGTATATTGACCTTTACTGATCTCTTATTAATTTTAATAGTTTGAGTGGTGGTCATTTTCAGGTCTCCCTGAGCATAGAAAAAATATATATACTTCCCTTTTAGAAAGCATATGACCTATAGTGGCTGAAGAAATGGGAGTGGACATGGTAAGGGCCATTCCCATTCTGAGGCAGTGAAAAACCCTGCATGATTTTTTAGTCTTTCTCTACTGCTGCTGTGACAGAGGTGAATGCCTAGTGTTAAGATGGCAAAGCCTAGGTCCATGAATCACCACATGGAGAAGAGTGACTCAGAACCTCAGCAGAGAGCATGAGCAAGAAATCAGTTTGTCTATAGATTCTCTTGAAATTTTTTTTTTTATGTGAACCGTTACAGCACCTGTGAACAAAGACAGTCTGGTTCTTCCTTTCAAATTCTTAGGTAATTAAATTTTTATGAATATCAACCTTAACAATGAATGATGTTGATACAATATTATGTTTTGCAGATCTTTAATTAAACATTTATTACTTTTGATTTGCAGTTATCCTTTGTGTTCTTTTAGGTCTCAGATATTTGCATAGTCCCTTAAAAATCTGGTAGGTCCCAGCCTTAGGACAAGGGTGCCTAAGGGTTAAAGCCCTGGTTGGGCTGATTGCCATTTTGAGAACCTTTCCAGTCTTGGCGCCTGCAATCCCAGAGTGACATAATGCAGCATGGGCACAGGGAGCCCTGGCCAAAGGAAGTGGCAGCAGCACTCTGGGTGTCATGGCAAATTGAAGCTGGGAAGTCTCCTTTTTCAACAGTTCATCCTTTCCTTAGGAAAGAATCACAGTTTTCACTCTCTCCTTCTCTTACTTCTAGAATTTGGTAAAGGCTCTATCTTATTATTACCATTTTAATACTATAGGTATTCTCTAGTTCCAGAAAGTCCAAAATAATAAAATCTGACCTTATCAAAGAATATATGAATTGGAGGATAGTAATTTGCTTTACAAAGGGTTCCCTGCTCTACAAAATGAATTCAACTTTGGTGTCCCTAAAATAGCCAGTTCCCTTGGTGCATGTTAAATATAACTCAATTTACAAAAATTCGATTTGCATATAACCTTTTCAGTACCACATCCATTGCGCAAAGCAATGTACACTTGTAATTGGCTGCAAATTGTGAGGAGACCACCCTTGCACATAAAGTTTCCAAATCTGCAATTTTTAAAATCTCTGTGGACAGAGAAGTAGAGTGGCTAAAGTTCCGGGTGTTCATCTGATTCCACTAGCTATGCTGAGGCAGGATGTTTGTCCATTGATATTAGGCAATACGTGCTAGGTACAAATTAATATTATGCATTTAGAAACAGGAAATGAGGACACATTAGGTGGACAGGACATGGATTTCCTGAATCAGGTTCATAATAACTGTCTTGATGTATTGGAGAGGTTCTGTTTATCTTGGTGGCCTGACAGGCATCAGGAGAAAGTAAAATGAAGCAAAGGACAATTTCAAGATCCTGGCTTGTAAATCATTTCTTCCCCATGAGGCAATCTTCCAAGGGAAAGTGTAAGTAAATAAATATGGCGAGCTGAGCCATGTACAAGGACTCGAAGCCCACGGATGAGGAGGAAGTCCCAGCTGGCCCAGCCAGCTTCCACAGCCCGACTCCAGGGGAGGCGAGGGCGGTCATCTGTGGAGTGTGTTCTGGTCACAGGAGTGCAGCCAACGTACTTAGAGAAATCATGGGATTTTTCTCATGTGTCTATGCAAAAAGCAAATGTGGCATCTTTTTATGGCAAATTGAATTAAAGTAGATTATTGTCGATGATGCCAAGTAACATCTAAAACCCATTTCAACCTGAATATTAAAAACCCTGCCTGGCACATCACACTCTCTTTTCAGAAATGATGCCTTCCTCGCTCATTCCCCCTGCCTTCTTTCCCTGTGTCTGATGCCAGGGCCCGTCTCTTCTGATTAGGGAGTTCCCTCTGGGATTTCGTCCAGGGCTACTAACAGCTCTCCTTCCCTGGGCTTGCCTGCGGGATGTGTCAGCCACGTGGGAAGAGGCAGAGTGCTCCCTCCTGGAGACCTGTGCTCTCCTCCAGTTTCTCAGACCTATCTAGACTTTTTTTTTTTTTTTCTTGGAGAAAATGACTCCTTAGCCCCTACACCAGCTGAGCAGTCTCTCATGCCACGAGTTCAACTCCCAGAAGGCAAAGCTTGGCTCCTGGTTCTGGGGCAGGTGTTACAAGCTGACTGCCATAAACTCCGTGGGTACAGAGGAGTTACATACACACACATCAATTAATCAGTAACAACTTGAAAACAGGAGTTTCTGTTAAACAAGGTAAAAATACTGTGATATTTCTTAGAAGTTCAAATATGGGGTCAACTGATCAAACACTGGGTCTCAGCCCACCTTCACAGAATTGGGCCAGAATTGATTTTTGTCTCAGCGGGGGCAGGACTGCCTGGGGATCGCGTGTTGCACAATTCAGGGGCTCCATAGCATAGACGGCGTGGAGGCTTGTGCTCTTCAGAGGCAGGCAGCACACAACTTGCACAGTTGTGCCTTGTGGTGCTTGCCCTGGGAGAAGTACAGCGGATCTGTAGGCAGCCTGCCTTCAACGAGAGGGGAGAGTCTAGAGTGAGGATCTAGCTCAGTTCATGCACTCGCTTGGCCACTTGCAATCTGTGCAATCCTAGAAAATCTACAGACTCTCTCACCCATTAACCAGCACAGCAAGGTCTGACTCACAGTGTCATGAATGTGGGGTTCCATTCTCCTCCTAAGTTGAATTTCCATTTATGTGGTAACATATATATAACATAAAATTTGGCTTTTTAAGTCTACAATTCAGTGGCATTAATTGCACTTACAACGTTGTGCTACCATCACCAACATCCATTACCAAAACTCTTTCATGACCCCAAAGAGCACTGGACTCATTGAACAGTAACATTCCATCACTCCCCCAGCCCCTAGCAACCTCTAATCTGCTTCCATCTCTATGGATTTGCTTATTCTAGATATTTTATGTAAGTGGAATCAAACAATATTTGTCTGGCTTGTTTCACTGAGCATAAGGTTTTCAAGGTCCATCCATGTTGTAGCATGTATCAGAACTTCATTCCTTTTTATGGCTGAATAGTATTCCATTGTTTACCACATTTCATCTATTCCTTCATCTGCGGATTGACAACTGGGTTGTTTCCACCTTGTGGCTATTGTGAATAATACTGCTCTGAATATTGGCATACAAGTATCTGTTTGAGTGCCTCCTTTCAATTCCTTGGCATATATACCTAGAAGCAGAATTGCCTGGTCATATGGTAACTCTGTTTAACTTTTTGAGGAACTGACCAACTGTTTTCTACAGTGGCTGAACCATTTTACATTCCCAATAGCAAAGCACCAGGGTTCAGACTTGTCCTCATCTTTACCAACACTTGCTATTTTCTACTTTTAAAATGATAGCCATCTAGTGGGGATGAAGTGGAGATCTCCACCCTCAGGGAGCTGCTTTACCTGAAGAACAAGGGATGGGGAGGGGAATGGAGAGTCCTTCTGAGTACCCTCGTTGGCCTGAGGGAGGGGGTAGATTCAGATGCTGCTTCCTCTTTTCTCCCCAAGTTCCCTTTGGAGCCTGAGGTTATAGCTATTCAGATGCAAGTATCACCCCCAAGAAGGAGGAACTTTCTCCACAGCCGAGAGCATGTGCCATTGGTCCAGGCCTCAGCCAAGCCTGTGGACGCCAGGCCTGGCTGTCAGTCCTAACCATGAAACAAAAAACCCAAGGGACCTCCAAGGGTGCCTAGAGCAACTTCTCACCTTGTTCAGCCTCCTCTTCGCTACCCCTTAACGGTCCAGAATCACTTCTATCCTAGTCTCAGTACATTTTCAGGGCTTAGCTGCCCTCCTGTGCTTTGCAGAATAGAAGTGGTGTAAGCTGTGACCAAGAAGCTGGAGTGTGCCTTGGCCACAGCAGGATCCACTCAGGCAGGTCACATGACCTCCCTGTCCTGGTTTGAGGCTTTCGTGGACCCCAGAAAATTATGTTCTTATGCTCACCCATTCCTGTACACACGTAAGCCTATTTTATGTGGACCGTTTGATCAGACCACTTTGGATTAGATTGCTTTAGTAAAGGGCCTTGATTAGATTGTGGGGCCAGGAGGGTCCTAATTCTTTTACTGGAGTCTTAAGTGGAATGCACAGAGAAACATGGCTGCCGATTTACCCTGCCATGTGAGAGAAGACTGCAGGATCAACTACAGCTGTGGAAAGACAGGAACCCAGAGAGGCTGAGAGAGAGGCCGGAGGCCGGAATCATCAGAGAAGCCGAAGCAACAAGGTCCCCAAGAGGTTAGTTCCATGGAGCAGCTTGAAGATGAAAGAGAAGGTGAACCTGGAGGAGAAAGCAGAGAGAGCCTGGCAAACCTGCCATCTTGCCTTGCCAAGAGGCAGGAGTCCAGGATCCAGCAGCCAACCTTTGGTAAGACAGCATCTCTTATGATGCCTTAATTTGGACATTTTCACAGCCTCAGAACTATTAAGATTTTACTCCAGATAAATTCCCCTTTTAAAAGCCAACCCATTTCTGGTATTTTGCTCCCAGCAACTTCAGCAAACTAAACCACTCCCTGAGCCTGTTTTTGTATGAACTAAGGGCTTGAGAAAAGATGCCTGCCTATCTACTTCCCCTTGCTAAGAAGTTCAAGTCAGGGGCTAAAGGCTCAATCTAAAGGCTGAAAGTCCAAGATGGCTCATTCTCACAGCTAACGGTTGATGCTGGCAGTCATCTGGGAGCTCAGGTAGACAGCCATCGGGAGGACCTCGGTGTGTCCTCTCCACGCGGCTTGGGCTCCGCACTGCGTGGCGGCTGGGTTCAGAGAGGGAGTGTTCCAAGAATGAGCGCTCCAAGGAACCCAGTTCAAAGATGCAAGGCTTCTTAAGCACAAGCTTCAGAGGTCACGCGGTGTCACTTCTGCCATGTTTCAGGGGATCAAGAGCAACTCACAGAACCTGCCAGTTTCAAGAAAAAGAGAGTACTTGGGCCCATACACAATAGGAGACACGGTTCATGGAGGGGGCGGCTTTGGAAACTAACCACGGCAGTCAGCACTGGCGAGGGCTGGGCCTGACTTCTCCGCAGCGTCATGTGTCTGTTTAGAACAGCTCAGCTCCTCTCCCGTCAGCTTTCCCCAAGGTAAGATATTAATGAGATCATGTTTGAACTGCCTGACAAAGTAATGCCTCCTTATAAAGCAGGCTATTATTATCAGCCTGCCAGAACACTCCCACCTGGAGTTAGAGAAGACAGGATAAGGAACGAGATTGCACACATCTCAATAACAAACAAAAACTTCATTAAATCCATTGAAAAAACACAGACATTCAGATGTCGTACAGATCAAATCCTATTACCAACAAATTGCATCCGATTGCCTCCAAAAATCTGTATAACCAGATGTTTTCCAAGCCTTGCTTCCTTCAAGCAAATATCCAATGTAAGCAAAGTGAAGAACTACCAAAGAATTGGAACATCCCCTGAGATTTGTTATGATGGGATTTGATCCATTTTCTTTTAGTCACAGGTTCAGGCATTTTAAAATCAGAATGAAGAAACTTGTAGGACTCAGGAGTGTCAGCTGGCTATGAAATGGGTCTCATTTAAATTGTAGAAAATGCATATTTATGCTGTTCTCAGGCTTCCCTCCCAGTCCCTGGGGGATTGCCACTCGATTCTCTGGTCGGTGTCTGGTGAGCCTGCAGTGCAGTGTGGAGCTGCACCCCAAACCCAGAACCAGCCTAGGAAAGGGTGGAAACTCAAAATAAAGGTAAGGGCTTTGGGCCACCTAAAATCGGGAAGGAACAGCAGTGGTTTTGTGCTGCATTGAGACATCTCCCCAAGTTAATCCTCTGCTTTTACTTTTTCTGAATACAGGACTTTCTTACTACTTCCCTGTTGGCTTCTGCTTAAAGGCCCTACGGGGATGAGTTCTGGGTCCGCCAGGCTTTGTCCGCCCCAGGACTGCTGTTGCTCCTGCAGAGAAGCCACTCTCTTGTTCCCCTCCAAGAGTAAACACAGTTTCTCCAAGGCCTCCCCTCCACCCATGGAACCCTCCTTCACCCCCAGTTCTCATTCCAGGTGGCATCTTCCCTTCCCCACTAAGAGCCTCAACACCTCACACACTCAGCCGGGCCCCGCCAAGATCTCCACCTCACTTCCTGCGCTTTGGGCCAATATACACGTGCGCGAGGGCAGGTGTGTGCACCCAGGCAGGAGCCAGCTGGGTGGTGACCTGCCTTCTGCTGTGGTTTCCAGAAGTATGTTGCCTTTAAAATTGGACTCCCCTGTACTCTTAGCCAGGGGCCATTTGCTCAAACCATGTTGGGGTTATACCCTCCCTTCCACATTCATCCATGTAAGTCTCTCTGTCTTTTTTCCATTAAAAAATGTCATGTCCTAACCTCCTTAACCCACTGCCTTACTCAAGCTATCAGTTATCCCCGAGTTATTTTGGCTCACAGTTGTCAGCTTATATGCACTACGTTTTGTATATTTGGTTTTCCATGTATGTATATATATATTTATTTAAAATGCAACGAGGACAGGTAGGGAATTTGCTGACGTTCTGGAGATTCTGCTAAGTTCTGGGGATACAGAAGTGAGCAATTACCACAGAAGATGAGAACAAGTTGGGGAGAGCTGTTAACCAAGGTGGACAAGGTTTTTTGTGTATTTGTCATTCCCACCCGGATAGATTATCAGCACTTTAAAGACAAGGAGAGCCTTTCTTTCTTTTTTTTTTTTCTATTTTCGTTGGCATTTATACCTTTCTCTCCACCTCAGCCAGGACAAGGCTCTACCCAGGGTGGATACTCAGCATTAATGACCAGAGGGCTCCACCCACATGCCTGAGGGTCTCTTTACTTCTAAGGAGGACCCTAAAAAAGCCCCCAAGGAGCTACCTGAGAAAGTGATCCTTAACTGCCACAGTGTATCACATAGGTGTATTCCAACCAGTTGTGAGATCCATAGCAAGAAATTTGTTCCTGAGAGCTTTAAGTATATTGTTAAAGGATAAACTTTATAAGTTAAAAAGATTCTTGATTGCCCCAACGTAACAGCCCTCTTTCTGGCTTGCATTAGCATAATCTTGTGCAGGGTTAGTCAGCTGCCTTGGAGGTGGTGGAGAGCCTGCAGCCTGTTTTACCTGGCCTGAGACAACACACAACAACCATCTGTGATATGCCATCCATCTTGGGCAATTATGAATTATCATAGAGATTAACTTTTCCTAAAAGATTTTTTACATTAAAATCTGCATATTTCCTTGGCAGTGAACAACACATTTATATATGTTTGGGAAAGAAAGGGTTGAGAACCATGCCTTTAAGGTGACCTCTTGCCCAAAATACCCACACAATAGTTGAGAACAATTGGTTGTTCTTGTTGGCAGTTCCCAAATTCCTTCTGTGAGGAGGTGGAAGGCTGGCAGGTTTTTGCTGCGTTCACCTAAGGAATGTTTTGCCTGCCCCAAAAATAATAAGACTCCCAACCCTGGACATCAGGGTGCAGTGGGAAGCTTGTCTTTTTAAATTGTCATTTTATTGATCATAATGTTTACTGGTAATTGCCTTTTCTGCTTTATGTATTTTAATTATTGGCCTTTTCTCCCCCCCCGTCTTTGAGCCTCTGGGTGATTGGATCACCAAGGGTACAACTTCAAACAATTCTAATAAAGAATTAAGTCTGTTATGAGGTTGGCAAGTTGACCCCTCCTTATGTGACCAGCTCTGAAATGAAAATTACTTGTAAGTGACACTACCTGTAGAAGCAGAGGTCACGTCGTCTCTGAACTTCAGGAACATGAGAGGGAAGAGTGCAGGGTCATGTGCTCAGCAAAGTAGGAAAGATTGGGGGAACTTTGGGCTCTGTTTGGACCCTTCTGGGCACCTCTGTCCTAGAGATAGGAACGAGGCTGCCCGACTTAACCTGGGGCAATAGGAACACGTTTCAGGACGGGGAGCATGACTTAATACAAAGACCATCTGCTCTCCATGTGCAGAGGCTGCTGTATTTTCAGAAACCTTTCCTCTCTCGCCTCTAACCTTCCTTCTCTATTTCCTCCTGGCTATGGAGGTGCCCGGTGCTTACTCTACCTTAGCATAGGTACAAGTGGAGCACGGGTAGGGTCCCTGTTGCCACTTGACCTGATCTACCCTCCATCACCTGCCCTCTGCACAACCCACCTAGGTCTGAGTTTCATGTGTGAGACAACAAGTTCAGTTCAATCAGACAGAGAATCCACGAGAAGAACGTCACTCAAAGCAGTGTATAGGGATTAGAAAAACTACACTAAGTGTCAGACCTTATAACCTGAAGAGGCGTTTCTTTTTAATTACTATCTTATTATGTGGGAAATTAAAAAACAAAAATACAACCAGAAACCTGACCAGTTCTGAAAAACTGTTTATCTAATACCTTGCAATAGAATTAATGACAAACGTACACATTCCACTTCTTTCAAAAAGAATTTTCTGTACATTATCTCAACAACCTCATAGGGCACATAATTTTATCTTCATGTAGTGGGTGAGGAAACTGACACTCAGAGAAGCGGGGTGACTTTCCCAAAATCACACAGCAAATAGGGCAAAGCCAGAACTTGAATCTCTTCACATTCAGTTCGTTCCAAGATAGTTGTTTTGTGGGGTTTTTTTTTTTTTTAACTTTTCTCTGATCTCAGGTTTATTTTTCTCCTTTTATTTCATCGGGAATCCATATATCACTCCAACATTATAATACTGCTTTTTTGCCTTTGGCTGTTGCTTCTGAGACTGATTTTCTTGCATGGTTTATGGGAAATCATCTCATTCCATTTTGTAATACGCTTACATGTATCCATACACAGGTACTCTCTGTATATCTTAATTGTCCTGGCTGAGAGAACAGTGGAGGGCCTTGGCATGGCAGAACTCCTCCCTGCTCTGTGAATAAGCTTCAGCTTCTCTTTCTTCAGGACTTGTTCTGGCCTTTTGGAGAATAATTTTTCCTGCCAAAGCCACTGCTTAGTATACTTGGCTTTACATGTATTATCTTTCATCTTCATAATAACCCTATATGGATTATTATTGGCATTACATCATCATTATTATTCCCAGTTCACAGATTAAGACGCTGAGGTTCAGAGACTTCAAGCCATTGTCTGTGTAGGGCTGCCATTTATTCTGACTCCAAAGTCCACCCTTTTCTCTATATATGCTTTCTTCCTTTGTGTCTTGATATTAATTGCTTGGTATAAGTGACCAAAAGAATTTTTGATACCTTAATGACTGAAAATATGGGAAGCATCAGTATCCGCACCAGTGGGGCCACCCTTGAAACGGAGAATGAAGCTCGAGTCTCTGGAGTGATGAGTCAGCCCAAAGGGTATAAGAATCAGGCGTCCCAGATTCTAAGTCCAACAGTCTGGCTAAGCACAGACCGCCTCTGGGGACTTAACCAAGTCCCTTCACCTTTCTGGACCTCCATTTCCTCCCCTGTATAATTACGAATGTATAGGAGGGGCTTGCTGAAGCCCCATCCTGTTCCAAGATTCCCATAGCACACCCATCGGGACATGTGCTTTTTCAGAACAGTTCTGCCACCCGGAATCTCCTGGAGCAATAAGACTCAATTCTCCATAACCACAGCATTCAGCATTCCCACTTGCCCAAAGCATACGGCGCAGTGGATGCCTGCCAGGAAGTCCTGTGAACGGAAGGAAAGAATGAATGAACATCAGCAGCCAGCATGCTGGGTTTGTCCTTGCTGTCCTTATTACTGAGCATCTATAGTGAGTACGGAGATGGTAATTTTTCAAGTTATTTCAAGGACATGGTCTCTGCCTCCGTGGAGTTTATTGTTTCAGGTCCTCTCATTTATGTTACCCTCGTATCAGCAACAGCGCCGTGCCTCAGTCTTCTATTTGGCATTTTTGGTTTTTCAGTATCTCTCTCTATTTCATATATTCTTAAAACCTCAAGCCTTCAAATAGAGAATAAAGTCCCGGTGTCTCATACTGGCACAGTTTGCATGAGAAAGGCCATCCGAACACTTAGTTCATCTATGCAGAAGAAGTATAAAGGAAATGAAGAGGAAGGAGGGATGGGAAGACACTTTTTGCTTGATTTTATTTGGTTTCTCTGTGCTTTCTCAGTCCTCACTACTATGTCCTAACCTTGCCTTTTATTACAAATCTCAAGACCCCGAAGGAGTAAAGGAAAAAATACAAGGGGAAAGAGGGGGGTAAGAATAGAGCAAGTCAAATATGTTTCATGAGTTACTGGTTGATACAGAATTCTAATATTCAAGACTGAAGTCAGACTTTCCTTTTCAATGATCCAAGATCATTTTGTTTGTTGCCATTCGCAAGACTGAGGATTTTTGTTTTTCCCCCCATTGGTCACAAAAGCCTTATTGCCTCCCCTCCCCCATCCCATCAACAATCGTTTACAGAAAGAGCTCTGTTGCCAGACTGTGAGTACCCCAGGCCAGATGGGAAGCCAAGTGCAGCTCTCATTGGCCGAGCTGGCATAGGTGCAGGAATGTGGTTCAGCAGAGCCTGCCTCCTGCATTCTCTGCCTTTTCTGCCCAGGTTATGAAAGGGGTTGGAGAGAGAAAGCGTGGGGAGTGTTGCAGTGTTTGCCAAAATTTTACAAGGGCTTACAGTGCAAGCGTGTCCTGCCGAGAAATTCACTTCCCAGTGCCTCAATGAGCAACAGGACAAGGGGAGCAGAGGAATGTGAGTGGACAAAAAGTTGATCTGTGATGACAAGCTGTAGAGACGTGAACAAGTTTTTATAAATGATGCAAGTTGCAGATGGTCCTGCCAGCTCCCTAGGGACCAGCCAGGGCTCTGGTTGTAAGACACTGGAACTGCCCTAGGGCTTGGCCTTGGGGGGTGGGCAGTGAATATCTGACTTAGAGACTCCCGCTCGCTCGGTCACCTGAGATGGCAGGGCAGGCAGTTGTTATGTTAGGGGTGGATGGCAATTTGATCCAAATCCAGGTAACAAGAAGCTGATTTATGATGGGGAGTGGGGTGGGCAGAGGGCAAGGACGGTATTTCCACGTCTGTACTAGTGAACGGCCGTGGAGGTTTGCACCAGCCCACAGCTAACAAAGCAATCAGGGTGAAATCCACGAGAAACCCTCAATGCCCTGTGGCTGGGTGTCCTTAACCCACAAAGCACGGAAGTAGAAAAGGTCTAACCCACTGATTACTTTGTTCTGATGGGTTAAAAATTGGTCTGTTTTCTTTTCATTTCCTTAACTGATATCTTTGAGTAATGAATTAAGGAATCTGGTCTCTGTTCCCTTTCGGTTTGACAAGGCTGTAAATGTTTGGAGGAGAATCCTGGGGTGTGTGTCTATTCTGGACAGTTGTTTGTACTGGGACAGCTGGGGTATGTGGGGAAAGAAAAAGGAAAAAGAAACAGGTGACAAGAAGTGAGACAAAGTAAGAAACGTCAAGGGGCGGTAGCGTAAGGGATCTGGACAAAATTGAAATTGTAGCAAAGAGACTTTTGAGATTAATGACCTCTGAAAAGGAACTTATACCACAGTCCCAGGTATCTTACAAAAATGATTTAAAGTTCTAGTGACTTACAGGGAATATTTAATAAATGTACACTTTTAATGTTACTAAGCACCATTTTAAGTTGAAAGGGGTTTGTGAGACTTTAATAAGATACTCGCTTTGAGTGATTGGAGTAGAAGAACATGATAAAGATAGCGATTTACCTGAGATCTGAGAAAGACCCCTGGGAAAGGTACTTGACACTGTGTAAGATTAATCATCCTGTAAAAATCTCAAGTTCATTTACATACAGTTTTGAGAGATATTGAACCACATTCTTCCTTCAGAAGCCTTATTTGCTCAGTTTGCTGACACCAGACTCTATAAGGCTATTGGCATGATGGTACTTGAAGCTCTTTCTGGTTAGGTAGAACATCCTTTGAAATTTTCTCATACCTGCTTTTCTTGGAATGTGTACAATGAGGAAAATTCATTTCCTTCCTGTTGAGAAAAGTTAATGATCATTTAAAATTATATTAAAATATTACCCATTGTTATGACTTCAGTCTAAAATTCCTGTAGAAATCACCATGTGTTGCAGAGTTTAGCTATGCCAAGGCTGAAGCATTTGTGTGTTATTTCAGAGTTTCTCTTAAAAAATGGTTTCTTTCAGTTGAATTATGACAAAAAAAAAAAAGCAAATCACATCATTTTGGGGGGGAATTAATAGGTAATAATATTTTTTTAAAAGTCACTTTTAGAATGAAAACCCAAATTTTTAACAACATTGCCTCCAGAATATAATTATAAGTGCCACATTGAGTCTCTGATCCAGAAATAAGAGCCTTCCTTTAAAATATAATAAATGCTTTAATTATTGGTACAAATGTCTATTTCAGGAGAGATCAAATGTAGAATTACAGGGTACTACTGAATTGTAATTCCTTGAACAGTTTAGTTATTATTTTTTCAATTTCCATCCCTCCTCAAGAGGTTCCTTATTTGAGTCCGTGGCAGAGGAGGAAAGATCAGGAAGTAGACAGACTACAAAAACCAGAGTGGCCTCAGAAGATTCACAGTCTCACGAGGAAGGAAGTATTGTTTTTCCCCGCACTATGTCAGATGTAAGAATACCAGAACCAGAATTTTAGCAGTATGAAGCAGGAGTGAAGAAAAGGACAGAAAGAAGGTGGGATCTTAAGTTGAGATGTTTGTTGGAAAAAGGAGCAGAGCCTGGAATTCATTCAAGGACCACAACTGAGGCAAGCCCGGTACTGGTTCTACTCCCCTTCCTATGGTTCTTTGCTAAAGTGAGAGAAAGTGCTGCGGATAGATGCGGGCTGTTTCCTAAGCCTGGCATATGAGGAGAAGGGGGAGGAGGTGAACGTTAGCACCCTTGGATATGAAAGGCACTGAAAATTTGAAGGGGCAAATTTCATTTTGATTGAACTGCTTTTTAAATTTTATACTGAAAATTTCAGATATGCACAAAAGTAGGGAGACTAATATAATAATTCCCCGTATGCCCAGCAATTGGATTCCATAAATGCCATGATTTTGACACTCTTGCTTCATCTATATTTGCTTTCATTCCTTTTCTACTTTTTTCAGTTGGCTGAAGTATTGTAAAGCAAAATCTAGGTGTTATGTCATTTCACCCCTCTACATACATCAATATACATCTCAAAATATAGGCATTTTCTTATATAACCATAATACCTTTGTCACACCAAACAAAATTAACAATAATTTCTTATAATCATTTGATTCTCAGTTCAAATTTCCCTATTACCACTCCCACCCCCCACCCCCACATTTAAAGTTGATTATGTGAAACAGGAGCCAGACAAGATCATTATTACATCTGATGTGCTGGACTATTTATTTTGGAAAAACATTCTTTCCAGAGATCACATCATTTAGGACATCCCACAAGGTTATTTACTATTATTTGAAAATGGTCTTAAATACCAGAAATAAACTCTACCTCTAGTGGAACAGGCCTGGATGGCACTGCATGCCCAGTAATGCCCTCCTAGATACTGTACATATCCTGGCCACCCTTACTAAAGGGGAAATCAAAATTTGCTTTTTGCTCAAGTAGTATCTAAGTGTCTGTGAGTGGTCACATTAGATTCCATAATATTTCCATTTATTTTAAATAATATTTTTCATTCAAAACACACTAGGAACTGGCATCTTTAGATTTTCCAGTTGCTTTATGCCTATCCATTTATAACCTGGGTTTCAGCTGGGGACCCCTGGTTCCATAAACTTGGTTCAAGCCTCCCAATTCCATCACCCATTAAAGTTCAAAGTTCTCGCCATGATTCCTGCAACCGTCCAGGGCTAGTGTCGTCATGGGCTTCTCTCCCCTCACATGTCCATTCCTGGGCGCTGCCTCCATCACATCCATTTCAACCAGACATAAAGTTCAGCTCCTTCAGGGGGCTCCAGGAACCTCCATTCACACCCAGCACTGGGTGGGCTTCCTCACTTTAAGAACTGGAGCCAGGGCCATGGAGAAGGGTTCTCCTCACACAGGGGGCGACTTCCACCTCTTATTTGTCTCTCTCTCACCCCCACCCAGCCACTTCCCTCCACACTCTTTTCTTTCCTCTCCCTCTTAGGAGTGTGGTGGATTCCGCTCTTGACCTCATACAGAACAGTTTAATAGTGACTTTCCAACTTGAAAATACTCTTTGGTCTGACCCTCCACCCATATGGCCCACCAAAATATTTCTTCCAAATATATTCAGAGTTTACTTTAAGAGAAATTCTGGTGAGTAACTTTTCTCTGCCTCATTATGCATAAGGGTCAGGCCTTAAGTTTGGTCCAGCCCCACTGTTCATCCTACATATCCGTGAAAGTGTCCTGGGGCATCTCCCTGGTTTCATTCATCTGAAAACACAGGACACCCTTGTCCAGCAAGTTTTTCAGGGTTATAGCAGGGTTGTGCAAAGCAAAGCCATCAATACTAAAAGGTTTTCTTCCCACTCTCACAGAAGAAAAAAAATCACTCCCTGGGTGCAAAAAGCTCAGCAGTTTTCTGATAAGCAACTTTTATCACTCATAAGGCAAGCCTTTGGCTAAAGACAGAAGGACTGTTCAACCTGACTCCAAGGTTTCTCAGTTCACAGTCACTGCTCCCACCGCCATGGAATTCTCACTTACCACAGAGGAAAAATTCTCTGACTATTTGTGTCTCACCCAATCCAGCAGATCACAAAGAATAAATGGGCACACTCTCTTTGAACTTGACTTCAGGAGCTATGCCCATCAATCCAAGCAATCACAGCTGCCAGAGACTGCAGACTCCATCAGCCTGGGACCCAAATTCCAGCCTGGGATCTTGAATCTGCTTACAGTTTTTTCTCCACTTGACAAGGGAAAGTCACCGTCCTTTATGTTTTCCTTCCTTCCCTGCCTTCTGTCACTCCTCTTAGCCCCCACTCCTCTTAAACTTGACTACTACTCCCTAGAACACCCATACCAGATAGCATTCTCCAAAGGAGGTTGAGGATATCGACTCTGAGTGTGAGGGCACTCGAGCTACGCAGTATTTTCTACTCATTCAAGCTACCCAGTGTGCAGAAACACACCTCATGGAATAGATATGTGCACATACTGGTGCCTGCAAGAAGCTGGCTGCTCTCCTCAGAAGCCACAAAGCCACGAGCCCCGGGTGCTCATTCCTGGAAATAAGAAAACCATAACATCTTAATTTTCCTTCTGAGTCACTGAGAAGGTCATTTTTGTTACTTTTCAGAACTTCTTTTCAAGAAAATGCATCTGCTAGATGACCAAGCTTTCCCCTGGGTCTATTTGCAAAAGGATATTCTAATGGGCATAATATTTGAATATTTTTGACTGCATTTCCATTATACCTGCCTCATTATCTTACAAGGATCTCTCTGTCCTTTGTTTGGAAATGTGCTTATTGTGAAGCCTGGTAAAGCTCAGATGAAAATCGTAGATTTATGAGCTGTCCTCCAGTTCCTGTCTGTTCCCTCCTAAGGCCACAACCCCAAAAGATCAGTCACTGAAACATGTTTTGGTGTCAACTCTGAAATTCTGCTTTTTAAGAACATTTCATAATGAAACCTTGGAAATAGCACCCGGAGGTTTTGCTCCTGCCATACCCCAGAAGGTCACATGCTCTAATTCAGCTTAAAGGGACACTAATCATATTCAGCGTGTGAGTAGAGAGGCTTACAGTTGAAGATGACACCATCATTTGCATAGGATGTAAAAATGAAGGGCCATTAATTTTATAGCATTAATTGAAGAGCAGAAGTGTTAGACCTCTATAATTATCTTCAGTGAATACATTTCAAAGGCATCTTCACAAATGAAGCTTGTGCGTGTGAATGTGTGAGGGTATAGGCTCCACTTTGTCCCCCTTCAAGATGCACAGATGAGCTTATTGTCAAGTTAAAAGCTTAACTTGACTCTGAACTGCTTCCTCTGTGTGGAAACAAGACATATGCAGATTCTAAGCCCAGAAGAGGGGTGTCCAGAGCTGCCTGCTGCATTTCAGAGCCAACGAGCTGGAGAACAGGGGAGGCATTCCCATAGCTCTGGGAGGTAGGCAATGCAGCGCCCCCCCCCCCCCCCCCCCGCCCCATTTGTCCTCCCTTTGTCTTGTGGTCCCATCTGCAGCAACTCCTGCCAGGAACTGACACCACATCTTGCTCCTGATTTTATCCTCATGTCCTCCCTACATGCTAAATTGACCAGTCCTATGTATCCTTCAGATGACTGTGGATCCAAATAGGTAAATCACACTAAATAATTACTCTGCAGTGTTAGCTACCTTAGCGGCTTGCAACCTAAGGTCAGCACGGAAAGTAGCATTTCTAAAGGGTTTAAATAGAAGATTTTTTGAGTGCCTCATTAGTCTGGCATCCAAAAAAAAAAAAAAAAAAAGGCAAATAGGGGACATGGGGCTTTTTGTTTTTGTTTTGGCTCAGCAAGAGACACTTAGAAGGAGATGTCAGCTCCATGACCACAGGCAAAATGACACCTGGGTCAAAAGTAGCACTCACAGCCCTGATAGTCCACCTTGGTTTTTGCCTCCATGGGTGAGGGGACAGAGCTGGGTATCAGGAATGTGACTCTCAGCAAAGAGTAGGTGTAGCCCAAGGTTTAAAAGGAGTTGTGGTAATTACCTGACAAGCAAGACTCATCACTTTAAAAAAAGACTAGCTACCTTTGAACCTTATAACCACAGACTCTCCCTGGTGTATAATTTAGGGTTCCTGGGGGACAAGGTTGGGCGCCAGGGGCATAAATAAAGTAACCCATTAGCTAATGAGGTAACATGATGCATTCCCTCAGTGAAATGCACCTGTCTCCAGGGACCCTGCAGGAGTGACAATTCTGGGGGGAATTCCAGGTACCACTGTGGACAGGTGGAGGAGAACCTTGAGGCATAATGCCTTTGAAGACTTCTTGGACTAGGGAACATTGTTCAACTTTGTGATGAGCTCCTCTTGGTGCAAGGGGTTCACTCAGGATGGTAAAGACTTCTCCTACATTCCTATATACCACACGGCTCAATTTTCTCTTCATTGCATGCTTAATTTACTTTGTTAGGTACTATGGTGGTTTTTTTCCTACTTTCCTGAGGTTGGTTTTACATATAATGCATGTCACATCTTTAAATTGTACAATTTGATGTGCTTTGACCATAATATACACTTGTGAAACGGTCAGCACAATCTGGAGCCCCTTTTCAATCCCTTCTCTCTCCACCCTGTCCCCAGCAACCACTGATCTGATTTCTGTCACTGTAAGGCTGAACGTTTTTTAGAATGTTATATAAATAGAATCCTTCATTATATATTCTTCTTTGTATGGCTTCTTTCATTCAGCTGAATACTGATTCTTTGGCATCCACTAGAGATATTCTGTCCCCACCATTACCACCACATCTCAGAAATACCCTCAGGGACCAAGATGGTCAGTGTTGTGACAAGATAAATATGTTGCAGACAAAGTAAACATTGGGTGAGCATTTAGGTTTTGCAACATTTTCTGAGAAGTTCAAAGTATTCTATAGACAGGAGACCCCTCTATATTGGTAAATAAGGCATACAAGTTTCTTTTTGGAAAATGTACTAATTCTTATAGTTTGTTCTTGTTCTATGAGTGAAATTCCAAGGATTTTAAATGACCTTCTTCAAAACAGTTCATGCATGTAGGTGTGGATCCTCTGGCTTTGATTTCTTCAATAAAATAGCATGTCAACTTTTTGTGTGGAATGTACCTACTTGATGGACCTTTGAGGGAGAACATTTACTTGGTCCTTATTTTTCTCACAGCCCATTGGAGAGATTGGAAATGCAAAGTGGAGAAGAGTGGATCAAGTGACCCTGGAAGCCCCCCCATCACCCTTGATTCTGAGAGGCCGAATGACTCACACACAGGTCACCACAGAAGCCATATACAACGGAGTAGTATGCTTAGGTGTTTCAGGTAAGACTCCTTCAGTTGCAAGTGTCAGAAACTTAATAAAAAGTGGCATAAGTCAGAAATAAAAACAAATAAAAGAAACTTATTGGCTGAATAAGAGCTGAATTTGCTGGATGGGCTGGATTGCATCCACGGTCTTAAACTTGTTGTTAACACCCAGACTCTCTCTGTTGCTCAGCTCTGATGTTTTCTATGTTGATTTTCTTTTCAAGCAGCTCCATCTTCATGGTGACTACCAGCAGCTCCAGGCATGCATCCTGCCACTTCGAACCTAGGAGAAGAAGGATTTCTCAACCCAGTATCCTAACCAAAGACTGAGTTTCTGGGTCATGTAACCAACTCCTAAGTAGGCGTGGAATATGCTGATCAGTCAGTGCCATATTGGGTATTCACCCAGGGCTGGGGAAGGGGAAAGGGACCCATTCAACTATGTGGACTGATATTTGGGAGAGAGGAATTTCCCCCAATAAAATTGGAATACTGTTTCCCAAAGAAGGGGAAATAGAGGCTGCTATGGATTGAATTGTGGCCCCCAAACAGGTAAGTTGATGTCCTAACCTCCAGTAGCTCAGAATATGACCCTATTTGGAAATAAGGTTTGTATAGCCAGCCAAAGGGGTGCCGATGCAAAGTACCACAAATCTGTTGGCTTTTATAAAGGGTATTTAGTTGGAGTAGAAACTTACAGTCATGAGGCCCTAAATAGTCCAATTCAAGGTACAATAGGAGGTACTTTCTCATCCGAAGTCTGTTGCCATGTGTTGACACAAGATGGCGGGCAATGTCTGTGAGGATTCAGCCTTCCTCTTCCTTCTTAAGGCTTCGTGGGTCCAGCTTCTGATCCCATCTGTGGGCTGGCATAAGGCTTGTCTCTCAGGGCTTCTCAGCTGCTTTGTTCTCTTCACAAGGTCAGTTGTTAACTATCAGGCGAATGTTTCATCTCTCCCTAGGACTCCGGTGTCAAAATCAAGTTCTCTCCTCTTCCATGTATTTTTCTGTGTATCTATTTCTGTGTGAGAGTCTGTTTCATCGGCCCACCAAGGGGAGCAGGGACTCAACCCTGCATGTCCTAATGATCAAATCAAAGCCCTAATCTTAACATAATTTAATCAAAGGCATCTCGGCTGAATCTAATACAATCAAAGGGTATCAGAGGAACAGACCAGTTTACAAACATAATCAATATCTCCTTTTGGAATTCATAAATAATATCAAACTGCTACAGGCTTGTTGCAGGTGGAATTAACCAAATTGCTATGCGGTCATATTGATAGGGTAGGCCCTTAATCCACTATGACTGCTTTCCATATAAGAAAAGAAGAGACACAGAGACAGACACATAGGAGGAGGCCATGTGAAGATGGGGCAGAGATTGGAGTGATGCAGCTATGCCATGGAACACCAAGGATTGTTGGCCAACAACAGAAATTAGGAAGAGGCAAGGAAGGATTCTTCCCTAGAACCTTGGGAGAGAGCATAGCCTTGCCAACATCTTGATTTTTTACATCTAACCTCCAGAACTATGAGAGAATGGATTTCTGTTGCTTTAAGCCACTAAATTTGCAGTAATTTGTTATAGCACCACTAAGAAATAAATACAGATGCCGAGCATGTAACAAAAGATGCCCACTACAATTGTCATTTACTAACTGCATTTTATAAAAATCCCATGGCTCTTTTGTGAAAATATAGGGGGTCATTGAGCATATTTTTGTGTCTATATATTTTTTTAGTTTTCTTCCCTGTAGGGAGATATATCCAAGAAATTTTAAGAAGTAAAGCAAGATTATTCTCACTTCCAAGATTGGAAAACCATTATCTCTCATTTAAAGACATCAAACATCCTAACAAAAGGAAGATAGCATTCCAATGGAATTTGTACCTCCATGTAAATGACATTTGGTTTCCTTAGGACTCATTTGCCTCACAAGTGCAACGGGAATAAATAATTTAGCACCTTTCAGATTTGGGAGATGAGGGATCAACAGATCAACCAGAAAACTTCTGGAAGTTCTTTCTTTCTCTGATTCTGTACATGACTTCACATGCACTGAGAGGTTAATGCAATACATTACTCCAAATCAAATAATCTCACTGTAATTAAAAATGGGAAATGGCCACATGGGGAGGTGGACATTATTCCCATGCTTTGAACATCTTTCATATATTAGGGCACTTGCTCACCTTGTGAACCCTGCCAACCTCTAAGTATATTCCAGAAATTCAGTTTTCCAGCTTCATCTGAAGCTAGGGAATAGTCAAGTGACCAATACCTAAAGTCAAGCATACTTTTGTGAGATTTAAGTTTATAGGAGAGTGACATGAAGAAAGATATTTTAAATAGAATCCATTTTGGGGAACATAGTGAAAAGATGGTCATCTTTGGGAAGAAGCAGTGTCAAAAAACGTAGTGGAGGCATCCTGTGCCAGCTTCTGCAAAGTGAGCTACAGTGCTGCAGCTAGCAGCAGTAGCAGAAGGGTCTGCTACTGTTGCTAGCATGTGGTATCTTTTGGGCATTGATTAAGCTTTCATAGCTTTTCTACCTGATCTTCTAGGCCCTCTGTAAACTACCTGTAAAATGGTTTAATAAATTATGTTTCCACATATATTCCTAAAGTGGTTCCTATTATTTGTAACTAAGAACCTCTTGGGCAATACAGAAATTTATATTAGGAGAGGTTTCAGTCTACAATCACAAAGAAATGGTTATCTAGAAGTGCCACACCCCTGTCCTGTGAATGTAATGTTATTTGGAAATACAATCTTTGAAAATGTTATCAGTTAGGATTATGCCATACTGGATTAGACTGATCTCTAATCCAACATGATAGTATCTTTATAAAGAAAGGAAATTTGGAACAGCTAGTAGGAGACAGAGAAAAGAACTATGTGGTGGAGACAGAGATTGAGTCATACTACAGATTGCTGGCAAGTCTCTGATAGAATCCTTCAGGCTCCAGAGGAAGCAGGTCCCTGCTAACTCCTTGATTTTGGACTTCTAGCCTCCAAAACTGCGAGACAATAAATTACTGTTATTTCAAGCCATCCAGTTTGTGATTCTTTGTTACAGCAGCCCCAGCAAACTAAAACACAAATATTGGCTTTCTAGCCTCTTGGATAAGAAAAGAGCAAAAAATCCACCTAGCGTTAGAGGTTAGAGTTTTTAAATATTCACCTATAGTTACCTGTGATTCATGTCTTCTGAAAGCAAGGCTTTAGGAGATAGAGCAGCATGAGGAATTCAAGCAATATGAATGCCATGAATAATTCAAGGATTGCTTCTAACTTCACTGGAAAGCTTAAATTCTTTCCTTGGGAGCACAGTAAGGGAAACAGGGATTTTCTAGTATTGTGTTCAACTATTGCTTTCAGGTACTGAATATGATCCTGATACTGTTGCCAAATTACAATATCAATTGAACTCACAGCCTAATCAAGTTTTTTGAGTCAGAGTTAGGGGCTTAATAGGGAAGAATAAACTTTGAACATTTAAACTGAGGCTATATAGGAAGTTTTCAATTCTCAGAGAATCCTGAATTACCGTTGGTAATTCACCTAGTCCATCACCAAGAAGCAAATGGGCTTGCAGAAAGGTATAAAGATCTATTAAAGTCCAACTGTGGTGCCAGCTGAGACACAATGCCTTATGTGACAGGAGTGATATGTATAGAATGTGGTATATACTCTGAGCCATGACACATCTGTGGTACTCTTTGCCTTCCTTTAACTAGAGTGCATGGGATTAAAAATCAAAGGGTGAAAGTAGGAGGTGCACATTTCAATATTACCTCTTAATGACATTCTTGACAAACCTTTGTTTTCACTCCCTGCAATTCTGGGCCCTGCCAATATGAAGAGAACAGTCAAAGGGAAGAAAAGTTCTACCAGCAATGTGCAATGATTTCCACTGAATTGGAAAATAAAACTCTTTCCTGGCTATTCTGAGCAAAAAACAGACAAGAAGGGGCTTTCACTATTGATTATAGTGCTTTATTTTAATTAATGAGAGAAAAGAGGGTTGCTTCTGCTAAACAAGGAGTATTTCTGGACCCTGGAAACTCTTTGGGGTACTTCCATGTATTGCCATGTCCAGCAGTAAAACTCAATGGACGACTACAGAAGCCACACACAGAAGGACCACCAAGAGATTCAATCTCTCTGAAATGAAGGTTAGGGTGTCTTCTCATCAGGTAAAGAACCCTAACTAGCTAATGTGCCAACTCTGAAGGCAAAAGAATATGACTTGTTTGTGGAGGAAGGCTGTTAGATGTCACAAACATGATCTACATCTACATAACCAACTTCCAAAATCAAGGGCAACAAGTAGACACTCATTTTTCTCCCTTGCTCTGTATATATACTGGTTGTTCTCCCTTTCTTTCCTTTTTATGTTCCCCTTCCATTTGTATAGGATATGGGATGCTAATTAAATTTATAGTTTATTCCCTTTGTCACTGAATATCAAGATGAGATTGTAATTGAACTGAAAAAGTTGAACATCATCTGGTGATCTCAACTCAGAGCTGGGTAAGAAAATTGATGAGTATTTATCTTGTTCCCATTTTGCAGAGAGAGCGAGCACATTTTTTAGTTGCACGAGGAAGAATCACATTATGTCAAGCAACAGTTTGCTCTTGTGGTTGTGGTTGCTTAGAATTTAAGTGGGGAAGAAGATTACAGTGCAGTCGGGAAGGCAAAGGGTAGACATAGTGGACATAGTTGACATTGTGTGTCACCATTTATCTTTGGAACATCCTTTCAGTATTTGAGAAATTTTTCATCTTCCCAAGGTAGAGGCTAGAAACTTGCTTTCCCAGACTCTTTTGCAGCTAGCAGTAAGGACTGTGATTTAGTTTCCACTAATCAGAGTTTCCATGTGAATTTCAGTTCAGTGAGGGTAGCAGAGACACATCTAGCTTTGAAAGGCACCAGAACCAGAGGTCCTGGCAATAGTATCCCAGGCATTGTTGGCCATGTGAGCTGTGGCATCTGCTCCTGCAGAGTATCTGGCAGTGCAGCCTGCACATAAGTCCTATCTGCAAACCCTCCTCACTTAAATCTGTGACCTTCCTAGAAATTTCTTGAGCCACCAAAATCTTTCCTGTACTCCCTTTCCTGCTTAAACTAGCTACAGTGAGTCTGTCATATGTAACAAAAGTCCCACACTGATATCCAGAGAGGCTTTTTCTGCTTGTTAAAGTCAATCCTAAAAAGCACAAAGACAGGGTTCTTCCTCTTCTGCAGATGTTGGCATATCCCAATAGTCCCTGTTTGAAAACTCTGAGCACATATCAGGTAAAGCGAAGTGGTTCAACTTAAACAATCCTTTACACAAAGGGACATTAGCACAGCTGTGGTTTGCCTAGAAAACTTAAGAGTGGCCCATAAAGGGAAAGCCCATCTGTTTGGGGACACTAAATCTGCTTGCAGTCCACAGGATATCACACACCCAAAGCAGGGACTCTAACTGCGAAACCTAATTCTATAGACAAATTGTATTCGCCCCTTATGGCAGCCTGGTGGGATGCATCACTGTGTGCAGGGGAGTGTTCATTTGATGAGTTGGTGGCTATTATATGTTAACAGGTTTGCATCTTAGCTTTACTAAATCTACATTTCATGCTGGCATTGAAGAAAATCCTGAAACAGCTTATCCCAAAAGAACACAAAAGGTATATTCCTTTCAAAACTTAAGAAAAATCCTTTAAAAGGACCTCAAGATTTCTAGTCTAGAAGAATATTTAATAAGCCAGAATTCTAAGCATTAGTAAGTTGTCACCTATTGGGCACTAATAACAATTGTTATGTGTTATAATTGTGTGTTAAAAGATAAGGACCTGATGGGTGTTAGTAAAGCCATCCAATCACTCAAAACTCATGTCATCCTGTTACTGAATTAAAAATGATGAGAATTGTCAAAAGGATGCCTTCCTTCCTGACTATTCACATGTGCAAGCTATCTTTCCTTTATGGCCAATTTTAATACTAGTGCCCAACATCTCCCAGCTTTGCTGATACCATATGGTGTTGATTTAGGTTTATTTAGGTTCTGTGTTATCTGGGGAGCTGAAAATTGGCTGGGGAGTTAGGCAAGCTCTCATCTCCTGCTGGCTCCTTTGCTTGATTGTACTGCACTTTAAATAAATCACTCAACCTCTTAGCCTCCATTTTCCCATTTAGAGAATGGGATCAGTGAGGTCTACTTTGCAGGCTCTTGGGAAACTGGGGAAATGACAAGGTTCTACTGTTTCTTAGGAGGCTACAAGCTATTGGATGCAAATGCAATAGCAATCTTTGTGAGAAGGTAGCGACAGCCTGCAAAAGAAAGATACTGGCTTTCCCTTTTTCCCTTGACTCACTATTCAGAGATTAAAAGTAAGTGCCTCCCTTTTTCACATTTCCCTCCAGAGAATTTCCTGTTATTTCCTCGGTATTAATTGATGGTGGGCACCTAAATTCTGAATTCTCAAAGGGAGGAAGTGCTTCCTACTCCTGACATTGTTTATTTTCTTTTTTATTTGTTTTATTCATTTGTTTCCTTGGGGGAGGGGAGAAGGAGGGAATGGGACTCTTGGTTAATTGCATGGATTACTAGGTGCACGCATGAAACACTCAGGCTGAACTACATCTGCTTGCTTTCTCCACAGAGCTTTCCTTGCAGGAAACATTTTTTTGGGCAGAAGATAGAGAACTCGTTTCTGAGTCAGGCTCTTTTTCCTGGCAATGCTGCCTAGGAGGCATGAGGTCACCAATATTTGTCAAAGTTAAGGTTAACTTTCTAGAACAAAGAGACCCAACCATACAAAGACATATTGAGAATGCTCTTTCTCTCCCACATAACAGCCTGACTGGAGAGAATAAGAAGGCAGGTGGCTCTTCTCTAGTCATTCAGAGACCTGGGATCCTTCTGTCTTGGTGTTCTGCCTTCATGAGTTCAATTCAACGCAACTCATAAAGTGAGACATCACTTTGGTTCAGTGTGGGATGTAGGGAATTTTAATATGTTAGACATGCTTGGGTGGAACCTACAAATTTAGAGCACCTAGGCATAATAAGGTCTCAAACAGCCCAGCACTCCTGCAAACTGCACTAGGCCATTTGTTCAGTTGTCCCATTCTTGTTGCCTGCAATAATGAGAGGATATTGCAAAAATGGTCAGCAATTGTTTTAGTTTGCTAAAGACTGCCAATTCAAAATACCAGAAATGGGTTGGATTTATAATGAGTATTCATAAAAGCTTATAGTTTTGAGGCTGTTAAAATGTCTAAATCAAGGCATCAGCAAAGACACCATCTCACAAAGGCCAGCTGCTAGCAATCCTAGACTCCTGCCACGTGGCAAAGCAAAATGGCAGCTGGTCTCTGCCTTTTCCTCCAGGCTCACTTTCTCCCCAAGCTCAACTGCAGGCAATCAGGCAGAACTCATCTCTCCCCTCTTTCTTCCAGGCCTTGTTGCTTCAGCTGTGGCTGCTCTGCTGACTCCAGCATCTGCCTCTCTCTCAGCCTCTTGGGGTTTCTCTGCCTTTCTCAGGCTGCTGGTGATCCTGGAGTCCACTTTCAGATGGCAGGGCAAAGTGGTAGCTCTCTTTCTCTGTGTGTCTCTGCATGTTTCTTTCCTTTCTATAGGACTCCAGCAAGAGGACCGAGACCCACCCTGGCTCATGCCTCACTGAAGTACTCCAGTCAAAGGCCCCCAACTGAATTAGATCCAATCAAAGGGCTCCCCACACACACACACAGAGGAATGAGTTAATTCTAAGAACATGATACTTTCTGGGATTCACAAAATGTTTTCAACTGTCACAACAGTGTTGGTTCTATACCAGCAAGAATGTTTCTTTACTTCTCTTTCAGACTCCTGTCTTCTTTTGGTAGGAGCAGAAATAATTCATGAGTTAGTCCAGTGATGTTTGGCTCCCCTTGTAGAGTGAGGCTTAGGCAGCTGCCCTTTCAGGCCCACCTCTGCCCACCATAGCCCCCATCCCTTAACACAGCTCCCTGAAGACCCAAAGATGAGTAAGCTTATTCCCTGCCACGTGGAGCTCCCACTCAGGTAAGAGATAAAGTCAGGTGAAGGGTAAACACAGAACATGGTGCTCTTGGGATGGACATGCAGCACATATAGGAGGAGCACACCCCTAGTCAGGAAAGAGCTAGAAAATTTTCCCAAGGAGAAAGGATATCTCATCTGACTACAAGTTAGCCAGATAAAGACTGGGGATAGAGGGTGAGTGCTCTAGGTCAAGCGCCAGCATTCACAAAGCAACAAAAGTACAGATCCTAAAATAACTAAGAGTGACTGAAGTGAAAAAGATGAGGGGAAAGGTGGTAAGTCTCGAGAATGGAAAAATGAGGAAGAGCCATTTCCTGAGGAGCCGATTTGGACCTGATCCTGACAGCAAGGGGAAATCATCAGAGATTTTTTTAAAGGGTAGATTATGAAACAATTTGTGAATTAGAAAGATCTCTCACAGCAAAGAGGAAGGGATGTTCATAAATGTGTGGTCTCAAATTCACCTGCATCAGATTTACCTGGGATGCTAGTTAAAATTGGAGAGTCTTGAGCCCCACCTTAAATCTACTGAATCACCATCCCAGGAGTGGCCCCAATGAGCCTAGAGTCATTTATAAGACATTCTCTGAATGATTTTGATGCCTATTAGAAACTTAAAAGTCTGTAGTGTGATTCTTTTCTGGCAGAGGTGCAGATTGTTGGGCAACCAGCCCTAGTGACACAAGTCTAATATGGTGGCAGATACTGATGGGGAGGAAGGGTAGTCTATAATCTCTGGCACGGGGAATTAGGCATCTCTGACCCTTTGAGAAAATTTTGATCCTGAAAACAATTGCTATTATTCCCTCCGCACAGAAACAAACATGCAAAAGGCTGGTAGAAGTAGATAAGAAATAATTAGCCCTCCTTTGGGTGGGTAACTGACACTCAAGGAGCCCCTTCCTAGTTGTGGATGTGATGAGGACAGACTCTGTAAAAATAGATTATACTCCAGGCCAGGGAAGTTTGCAACTTGGGAACACTGATCAGTGGGTTCCAGCAACAGTGCTAAACCTTCTGGTATTTTTTATTTGTCTTTTAACTAAGTAAACTCAGTATTCACCCTATGGCTTAGAAAGTTGACACTGACAAGGACAGAGAAATTTTGATCAGTGCATCTGCAGTCAGCCTGCACCAAAGAAAGGTCAAAATGCTCCTCTCAGCTGGCCAGGCCTGGAATCAGTAAGCAGCGGCCAGGATTTGAAGGCATCACGAGTTAAAACTGCTGAAGCCTGGAAGAGGCAAGTCCTAAGAGCATTAGTCTCTCCTGTGGCAGAAATCACCATAACCTGTGTTTTGCTTTGATGTATTTTCCCCTCGGGTGGGTTTTCTTAGCACCCATGCTATGCTTTTTCTTGGCTGGGAATCCTGGGGGGCAGACCCAGGAGTAGATCCTAATCTTCTCACCTCCAGCCTCCCACTCCAAAGCTGTACCCAGCTCCTCGGGTTAGGAGTGCTTTTTTTTTTTTTTTTTTTTTTTTTCAAAAAATGGGAGGCCAGTCTCAGCTGGGGGGCTTTCCAGAATATAGTTCTGCTCTGTTTTCAATTTTCACCACACTCAGGACCTGGTTTGAAGCAAGAAAATTCTACTGAGTCCTGTATTCGTTGGGGGCAATGTTAGTTGTAAAAAATAACCCCGCAAATTGCAGTGGTTTGACTCCTTCATGTATGAGTTAGTACAGGTGTTCCCTGTTGGAAATTGATGGGGTAGGGAGAGGGATCTGCTTCATGGAGTCATTTAAGGAGTTGCTTCAGCTCCTCACTTCCAAGGTCACTGGGGGCATTCTCCAGCCAGCAGAAAGACAAACGAGAAGGGTGGAACAGGGACGTTTCGAAGTCCAGACCTGGAAGTGGCACATATCCTTTCTACTATATCCTACTGACATGAAATCAGTTCCATGGCCACACGTAATGAAAAGGGACAGTTGAAAATGTAGGAGAAACGAGGTATAGTGAACTAATAATGGGGTCCTAGAAATCTGTGGGCTAAGATAAGAGAGCTTCTAGGAATAGTTGTGGCACAAGCCAGGGAGCTCTGGTAAGTGTCTCCCTCCATTATTATCTGCCATTTCTAATTCATTCATGTACTATCTATCCCAAGCTCTTACCATGCAAAATGCTTTGAGGGGATTTGAAGCACACAAGAGTTAGTCTCTCCCCTTAAGGAGTTCACAGAATAATGTAAGAGACAGATTTATAGACAAAAACAACACCCAACAATGAGGTAAACACTATAATAGAGAGGAATGTAAAGGATTGCACAAGCACTTAGGGAAAAAGAACAAATATTTGCCTCAAGAAAGGAGGAAAGAGAAAGGGTTTGCCACAGGGAGCTTGAGGGATGCATAAAGAGATTTCAGGAAAAAGACAGGAAAGGGTAATTTCAGATGGGGAACAGCATCAGCAAGAGTATAAAGATATGAAAACAAGAAATTTTCAGACAATGGGATTTGATATACAGAAAGTGTTAAGTATGGGGTGAGGAGAAAAAGGAGAAGATGGAATGATAGTTTAAATATTTTGGTTTTTAAACCAATGATTGCCTTTTCCCTATTTGTACACATTTCCCCCCACTTTTCTCAGATACCTTGTTCAAATTTGTTTTTTCTTTCATATATTTTTAGTATTATTTCTGAGTATTCTGGTAGAAGTGGCAGGTATTGCTGGATCCAGGAGGACTCAAATGATGTCATCAAGACTCAGTTTCTCTCCATCTCTAGACTCTTCTTCTTTTTTTTTTTTTTTTTTAATTTTTTTATTTTTTATTGACTTTGTAATAATATTACATTAAAAATATATATGTGAGGTCCCATTCAACCCCACCCCCCACCCCCCCTCTCCCCCCCACCCCCAACAACACTCGTTCCCATCATCATGACACATCCATTGGATTTGGTAAGTACATCTTTGGGCACCTCTGCACCTCATATACATTGGTTCACATCATGGCCCATACTCTCCTCTATTCCATCAAGTGGGCCCTGTGAGGATTTACAATGTCCGGTGATTACCTCTGAAGCACCATCCAGGGCAGCTCCATGTCCCGAAGACGCCTCCACCTCTCATCTCTTCCTGCCTTTCCCCATACCCTTTGTCCATTATGTCCACTTTTCCCAATCCAATGCCACCTCTTCTATGTGGACATTGGATTGGTTGTGTCCATTGCACCTCTATGTCAAGAGGAGGCTCAGATTCCACCTGGATGTTGGATGCAATCCTCCCATTTTCAGTTGTAATCACTCTAGGCTCCATGGTGTGGTGGTTGTCCTTCTTCAACTCCATCTTAGCTGAGTGTGGTAAGTCCAATAAATCAGATTGTAGGTGCTGGATAGACTCTTCTTCTGATGCATTTGTTTCAGTCTCAAGCAACAGCAGACCTGCTTCCTATATCTTCATGGGCTCACATTCAACAAAAAAGTTCTAGCAAAATTCTCGCTTGGTGTGTCATTGGCTTAGGGGGAAAGTGGTGGTAATTAATCCATCGCTAAACTTAATATTTTATCCCAGGGAATATAATTTTGATTTAGTCCAGGCCTCAGACACGTTTCACCTTTGAGTTTGGAGTGGTACCCATTCAAAGAATATGGGCTAAGAATGGGGGAGTATGTTTGCCCAGAAAGGCAAGAAGGAGAAAGGACAAGAAGAGGAAACCATGGTAAAGTTACCAGATAATGGGCAAATGGATATTCAGGCATGGGGAAAATTTAACTACCCAAAATTCTACAATGCAGACTCACTAGTTAGACTGACTTGCTGCCAGATCCCAAAATATGACTTGGAACTTTATATATCTACTTTTTTATAAATCACCACACTTTTTAATACTTCTCAGTTGGGAAGCAGACTTGGCCCAGTGGATAGGGTGTCCGCCTACCACATGGGAGGTCTGCAGTTCAAACCCTGGGCCTCCTTGACCCTTGTGGAATTGGCCCAGGTGCAGGGCTGATGCACACAAGGAGTGCCATGTCACACAGGGGTGTCCCCGCGTAGGGGAGTCCCACGCACAAGGAGTGCGCCCCATAAGAAGAGTCGCCCAGTGTGAAAGAAAGTGCAGCCCGCCTGGGAGTGGTGCCGCACACACGGAGAGCTGACACAACAAGATGATGCAGCAAAAAGAAACACAGATTCCCGGTGCCGCTGATAAGGGTAGAAGCGATCACAGAAGAACACACAGCGAATGGACACAGAGAGCAGACAACTGGGGGGATGGGAAGGAGGGGGGAGAAATAAATTAAAAATAAATCTTAAAAAAAAAATTTCTCAGTTGTCTCAGATGGTCTAAATCCAATATATCTTTAAAAATTAAGGAAAAGAGCTCAAATCCACTTCTTTTATGAAGCTCGAAGTATTCACTACCCCCTACAGACAATTACAGCACTTCTTATCTACACAATCCTTTAGGAAATAAGTGTTCTCTGCCTTCTACAGCTTGCTAACTTTTAGTGACTATAATTTTTCTGACTCTAAATTCCTCTGAGGAAACTATCTTGTACGTCTTTCTCTCCTCTAAATACTAAATTTATATTTTGCTTGATTTACATATTTATATCCCACCTTGTTCTAAAATTAATTTAAGGCAGCTTATAAAAACGTGTATATAACAAAGTGGAATAAAAGTAAAAATAAATGAGGTTCTTGGGGGAATCTAGTTACCATATTAGAAGTTTGATTACCTGAGACTGACAAGCTGTGAGGAACCTCCAACTACTCATGGAACTAACAGTTCCAGCCATCCTAGCTCAGGTACTAGACATATGAGTAAAGAAACCATTTCAGACAGTCCAGCCCCAGAAGATGTTATATGAGAAGAGCAGAGGAATCCAGATAACAGCCAGAATTTAGGACCCAAATATATGACCAACGTCCAATTGTGCCAGATATCTCACCATTTGAATCTTTCCTGCTGGCCCAAACATTGTAGAGCAGAAACAAGCTCCCCATTGCATCTAGATAGAATACCTGACTCACAAAATCTCACTCAAGACACTATACTAGATTTAGACAGTGATGCAAAGAAAATAAGCCTTGCTTCTAACCTTCACAGTGTGTAGAAATCCGAGATCTGAAGAAACGGCAAGAGGAAAAATTATGCCTGTTCTGGTTCTAGATAAAATGAAGTAACTGCACTCCTCTCTGTCTCTCTCTCAAGTTATAAAACCTTCAAACAATGCATTGAGAACTCTGAAAAGTAAATATTAGCAAGTATATTGGGAAAGGACATCAAAATGTGAAGTGCTATTTTTTGTCTCTAATATTCCCCAGACTACAATCAATGCAGACTGGAACCTGGAAATGAGCATTGGCTTGGACAGACAGAGCTCTGGAAGAAATCATCTAGTTCTTTCTCAAAGAGCAGGAAAAGGCTCTCCTGACACTCAGAAGGAGATTCCCCATATTCCCCATGTCTTCATTCTCTCATACAAGGCAATTCCACGGTGGCAGTGGCACAGGAGCTCATGGGAGCCTAAAAGTATGAATGAGGGATATGTCCTGTCTGATCAGTCAATCTGTGGCACCAAGAAGGTGTTGCTTTTCTGCCACTGTTGCTTTTCTTTCTCTCAGTCCACTCACCTCTTGGCCATAGACCACAGTTACAGGAAGGTGTAACAGAGTGAAATAAATAAAGTCCCATATTTCTGGCTAGAGATTAGAAAAAGGGAGCCTCAGGTAAATGGAGAGTACCAGGAACACTGCAGAGAGGTTGACACTTAGGAAATGATCCCATAAAAATTGTTTATAAACTCCAAGACTTACTCTCAAGCTGTACATGTGTGGATTCTAAACTGCATACCATAGACTTGGAGAACTCAACTATACGATAGACCAAAATTTAGTGCTCAGATTAGCCACTAGGTGGCACACACAGGAGACAAATATAATTAGCACTAAAGGTATGGAAATCAGAATTGATACTGAAACCACAATCTACATAAGATTGGGCGGGTCTTATTGCTTGAATCCAGCATGACAATTGCTTACTGAAACAACAATATAAATGATCTCCATAGAAGATAAGAAAGAATTAGGGTCTCATAACAAATTACTCAAAATGTGTAGGAAACAAACTAAAATTATTGTCATACAAAGAACCAGGAAACTTTCAACTCACATGGAAAAAGACAATAGATGTCAACCATGAGATGACATGGACTTAAAAGTAGCTATTATAAAAATACTCTAACAGGGAGGGATGGAAACTCTCCAAATGAGTGGAAACATAAACTTCAGCAAAGAAACAGGAGGTATAAAGCAAAGCCAAAAAAGAAAAGCCAAATGGAAATTTTAGAACTGAAAAATACAATAACTGAAATTAAGTGAAAAATACTCACTGGATGGGTTCAAGTGCAGAGTAGAAAGAAAGGAGGAAAGAGATAGTGAAGTAGAGGATAAAATAATGGAAATTATCTATTCTGAACAACAGCAAGAATTAATACTGGGGGGAAAAACACAGTCTCAGATTAGACCAAAATGTATAAAATTCCTGTTATCAGAGACTCTGAAGAAGCAGATAAAGAATATAGTAAAGAAAAATATTTGGAGAAATAATGGTTGAAAAATTCCCAAATTTGATGAAAGACATAAGCCTATACATTCTAGAATCCCAATGAACCCCAAATAGGATAAATTCAAACATGTGCCTGCCCGGATACATTATAATAAAACTGCTGAAAACAATGAGAAAAAAAATCTCCATTGCATCCAAAGACTGTGGAGTTCTTGTCAGAAAACAGGAGGTCATAAGGAAATGGCTCAATATTTTCAAATGCTGAAAGGTTTGAATTCTCAAAACAAAATTGTAAATCCAATGAAAATATTCTTCATGAATGAAGGTGAAATAAAGTTTTTCTCAGATGAAGGAAATGAAGAGAATTTGATTGCCAGGGAGCCTGCTCTAAAAGAATTACTAAAGAAAGACAGAGCAGAAATAATACCAGAAGAAAATTTAGAACATGTGAAATGAAGAGAGAGACACAGATATGGTCAGTATATAGGTAAATATAATAGGTCATTCTCCTCTTGAGTTCTTTAAAATTTGTTTGTCAATTGAAACTAAAAATTATGTAGGTTTTCAACATTTGTAGATGCCATACAAAGACAACTACAACAAACAAGGAGGAGGTTAAAGGAAACTATATGATGATAAAGTTGCTATATTCCACCGAAACTGGTAAAATATTTCTAAATAGGCTGTGAAAAAGTTAAGTATGTATATTGTAATTCCTGTGTAATTCTCTGTGTAAAAAATTACACAGAGATAGAGTCAAGAAATATAATTGATAAGTTAAAATGGAATACTAAGACATGTTAAAATGGCACAAATTAAAGGAAGGTGGAAATAGTAAAAATAAATGAAAAATAATAAAAACAGACATATATAATATATAAAATAAACAGACATATATAATATATAAAATATATCAATATTTGCATTAAGTATAAATAGCCTAAAACACCAAATAAAAGGCAGAGAGTATTTGCCTTTTATTTGGCTTCACTTCAAATATATTTAAATTCACTTCAAATATAATGATATAGGTAAATTAGAAGTGAAAGGGTGGAAAAAGAAATACCATGAAAACACTAATCAAAAGAAAGCTGGAATGGCTACATTAATATCAGACAAAGTAGACTTCAGAACAAAGAAAATTACTCTGAATAAAGAGGGAAATTGAATAATCATAAAAGGGTCAATATTCCAAGACAATATAATAAACATAAACATATATGCATCTAATAACATTTCTACACACATAATGCAAAAATTGACAGATTGTAAAGAAAAATAGATGAAGCCAAAATTCTAGTTGGTGATTTCAACACTTTTTTCTCATTAATCAATAGAACTCATAGGTATATAATCAACAAGGATATGGAAGAACTGAATAACACCATCAACTAGATCTAATTTACATTTATAAAATATTCTACTAAACCACAGAAATAACATATTCTTTCCATGTGCACATGGAATGTTCACAAGATAGACCATATCCTAAGTCATAAAACAAACCTTAGAAAATTTAAAAGAATTTTAATGTAGATTGTATATAAGTTAATTAGACTAAAAATAACATAATGATAAGAGAAAATTGTCCAAACACTTGAAAATTAAACACACTTTAAAACAATCCATAATTTAAAGAGGATGTCTCAAAGATAAATTGATATTTTTAACTGAATGAAAATGAAAATTCAATATATCAGAATTTGGGGAATGAAGCAAAACAGTAAAGGCAGTTTATAGCAATAAATACTATCCATGTCTACTCACACCAATCCTACTAAAAATTGTACTGGGAAGTCCTAGCCAGTTCAATATGGCAAGAAAAAGGGATGAGGCATAGAGCTCAGAATGGAAGACATAAAATAGATGCCATGATTCCTTATGTGGAAAAAAGGAATTTAGAAGAATACTCTTGAAACTAATTAAATGAGTTTAGCAAGATCATAAGATACAAGGCTTACTGGCAAAAATATATTATATTTCTGCATACTAGCAATGAACAACAGGAAAACAAAATTTCAAAAAGAAGACCAGCATATCTCCAAAATAAATGCTGAGGTATAAATCTAAAAAACAACATTTATGCAATCAGTATGCTGAGAACTACAAAATGTTGAAGCAAGAAAGTAAAGGTGACTTAATAATTGGAAAGAAATATTATGTTCATAGATTAGAAGACTCATAATAGTACAGATGTCAATTATCCCCAAATTTATCTATAGATGTGTGGTGGTATGAAGCTGTATGTACTCCAGAATAAAACATGTTCTTAAATTTAATCCATTCCTGGTGGTGTGGACCCATTTAAGTAGGACCTTTTGATGAGGCTACTTCAGTTAAGTTGTGATCCACCTCAATCATAGAATGAAATTCAGACAAAGAGAGAGAAAATCATGGAAGCAAGAAGCTGAAAGTAACAAAACTGGAAGAGAAGGGAGAGACCAACAGATGCCACCATGTGCCTTCCCATGTGGCAGAAGAGCCAAAGATCATCGGCAGCTGGTCTTCAGGAAGAAAGCATTTCCTTGATGATGCCTTAATGTGTACATTTCCCCAGACTCCAACCATAAGTGAATAAATTCCCATTGTTTAAGCCAAACCATTTCATGGTAATTTGCTTTAAGCATCCCACAAAACTAAAACGAGATGTGATGCAATTCTGATCAAAATCCCAACAAGGTTTTTTGTAGATACAGGCAAGCTTACCATAAAATTTACCTGGAGAGAAGATGGAACTATAAGAACCAAAATATTTTTTAAAAATAAGAAAATGGAGGAGACTCATTGCCTGATTTTGAAACTTACTATAAAGCTACAGCGATCAAATGCCCTGGTATTAATGAAAAGACAGATACAGAAGTCAATATAATAGAACATAGAGTCCAAAAGTAGAGCTACATAAATAAGACCAATTAAGATTTGACAGGGCACAGGTAATTCAGTGGAGAAAGGATGGTCATTTCAAAAATGGTATTGGAACAATTATATGTACATACCAAAAAAATGAACCTCAAACCAAACCTCATACTTTATTAAAAAATTCATTCAAAATGATCATAGATCTAAAATTAAAATGTAAAAGTATAAGAGTTTTAGAAGAAAGCATATAAGAAAATCATTGTGATTTATGACTAGGCAAGGAGTTCTCAGACATCTCATCAAAAGTACAATCCACAAAAACTGATAAATTAGATGCTATCAAAATTAATAACTTTTTCTCTCAGAAAAAAAAATTGGTGTTAAGAGAATGAAAAAATAAGCCTTAGACTCCATGAAAATATTTGCAAATCAATAAATGACATAGGGCATGTGTCTGGAATGCATAAATAATTCTCAAAATTCAACAATAAGAAACAAATAACCCAATAAAAAAGTGGACAGAACACTTGAACATATATTTCACCCAAGAGGGAAATACAAATTAAAGCCATAATGAGAGACCACTACATGTAAATGAGAATGGCAGAAAAGATAATAAGGATGTGGATGTGACTCAAGTGATAAGGCCTCTGGAGCCTATTATATGGGAGGACCCAAGTTCCATCCCTGGGGCCTTCCGGTGAAAAAAGAAGAGAAAGCGTGCCTGTGCAGCAAGCCAGTGCCAGCCCATGTGGTGAGCCAAGTGCCCATGTGGTGAGCTGAATGCCTGCATGGCAAGCCAAGTGCCCATGTGGCTAGCTGAGTGCCCACAGAAGTGCCTGCATGGTGAACCAGTGCCCTTGTGACGATCCAGTGTACATGCAGCGAGCCAAGTGCCTGTGCAGCAAGCCAAGTGCTCATGCAAGTGAGTCATGCAGCAAGATGATGATGCAAAAGAGAGAGATGAAGGGGAGAGTCAAGGTGAAGCGCAGCAGAGACCAGAAACTGAGGTGGTGCAGTTGACAGGGAATCTCTCTCCACATCAGAGGTCCCCAGGATTGAATCCTGGTGAATCCTAGAGGAGAAAGATGAGAAGAGAAGACAAAAGGAGAAATAGATACAGACGATCACATAGCTAATGGACCCAGACAGCAAAAACAGCAGGGCTGGGAGGGGGAGGGGGAAAAAAGATAATAAAAACTGAGAATACCAAGTGCTGGTGAGGCTAAGGAGAAACTGGACCTGTCAAACATTGCTGGTGGGCATGTAAAATGGTACAGCCACTCTGGAAAATATTTTGGAATTACCCACGCATTCCTTTATCATAAAACCCAGCAATTCCTCTCCAAATATGTTTCAACGGGTGGGTGGGTGAACAAACAGGTGAATGAGTGAACAAATATATATAGATTCATACAAAGGAGTATTAGTAATAAAAAAGAATAAACTTGGTTGAATCTCAAAGGCATCATGTTGAGTGAAAAAAATCAATGTCTAAAAGTTGCATACTGTATGATTCTATGTATGTGATAGCCTCAGAAGGACAAAACTATAATAATGGAGAATGGATCAGTGGTTGCAGGGGGAGGGGAGGGTATGACCATTAAGAGAGCATGAGCAAGTTTGTTGGGGTGTTGGAACCGCTCTATATCCTGATTGTAGTGGTGGTTACATAAATCTACATGTGTGTTAGAATTTATTTTATGTTAGTTTTTAAGGTAACATTTTTTTAAAGGGTGGGGTGGGGAAAAATTATACCTAGAAAGGTATCCATAACAAAAAATTGAAAACCAGAATACATAAAGAAAGAGGAAAACTGAGAATTCTACTAGAGAAACAAACTTTGCCTTTGGGCTTTGACATCTCTAGAATGCAGCTATGATGGACTATGGCTCCCTGGGCTGAGCAGATCTCTTTTCTCAAGGCCTCTCCCAGCCATAAACCATTATTTGCTGAATGCACTTGTTGGACATTTGTAAGTGACAGCTAGATGTAGATATTAATTACTTCTTGAGGAGCAAGTCAGAGCTGCCCATGACAACACTGTACATCTCAGCCATCAGTGGTGAGCCAGATAAGTAATCTCACCCTTCCCTTGTTCTTCATCCACCTGAAAACTCTTTCACATGTGCTACCTCTTTCAAATCTCAAAGCAACACAAGGAAAGGTAGAGTAGGCATTATTATCTTCACTTTATGAAAGGGAAACTATGCTACAGAGGTAAAAGTGATTTGGCTAAGGTCAAGTATCAGGGGAACAAATCCATAGGCAGGGATGCAAGGCTTCTAGATATACATTCACTCATTCATTCACTTAAAAATATATATTGAATGCCTACTATTTGACAAGGTATATAGTCTTTAATTGCTTAAATTCAGTTTGAAAAAAAGCCCACATATCTACAAAACTTCATAACAAGGTGAAAAACAATAAACTTCATAGGTGTAATAAGAACAATAAGAGTTACAATCAGAATGTTAGTTGTTGAGGGATCAGGAAAGACTTCATGGAACAGATAAGCTTTGATCTGAATACTGAAAGTGGGAGAGAATTTTGAAAATTTATATGTGGTGACTAATTTCCCAAATAGCCCTCAATAATTTCTGCCTCCTTGTGTTCATGCCTGTATTAGTCAGCTGAAGTGGTGCTGATACAAAATACCAGAAACCTGTTGGCTTTCATAGGGGGTATTTATTTGGGGTAGGATCTTATAGATACCAGGCCATAAAGCATAGGTTACTTCCCTCACCAAAGTCTATTTCCACAAGTTAGAGGAAGATGACTGCCAACATCTGCCAGGGTTCAGGCTTCCTAGGTTCCTCTCTTTCCAGGGCTTGCTTCTCTTTCCTCTGTGTGCTTACTGCTCAGGGCTCCAAGCTTAAGACTTCAGCATCAAACTCCAACATCAAAACTCCAACATTAAAAATCCTCCAACTCTGTCCTTTGCCATGTCTTTTATCTGTGAATCCACACCCACCAAGGGGTGGGGACTTTACACCCAACTGACGTGGCCTAATCAAAGCCCTAATCATAATTTAATCATGCCCAGGTACAGACCAATTTACAAACATAATCCAATATCTATTTTTGGAAATCATTAATTATATCAAATTGCTACACTCCACCCTCTGAATTCCAAAAAGACATTACAATATTCAAGAAAACCTTAAGTCAGTAACAATGCAAGTACTAAATTGTATCACAATCAATTTAAAGAAATATAATTTGTCTTGGGGCAAAGTCCTGTCTGCTATAGACCTCTGAAACTTACAAAACAAGTTATCTGCTTCCAATACACAAATGGATAGACAAAGAATAAACATTTTCATTACAATAAGGAGAAATTGGAAGGCAAACATGAACTATGGGTCCAAAACAGTTCAGGAGGATGCAGGACATCCTCCATTCTGAGAGTCATTCTTAAGACAATGGTTTCTTCTCCTTGGGGCCTTATGGCAACGAACTCTTTCCACAGGCTTGCCCAATGACCATTTTCTTGCTTCCACCCTCATCAAGCATCTGGGTGTTGATCAAACTCCAGACCTCACCCAAAAAAGTGTTGGGGTGATTTCCACGCCTTACCCAATCTTTGGGTTAGAGCTTTAATCCCCCTAGCAGAGTGATGTGAAGACAACATTCTCCCTAACCTTTGGCATACAAGCTCAACCCTCTCAGAGCAACTAGTTGACCACCTGGCCTTCCCTAATCCATGGTGGACAGGTCCACCTCTCTCAGACCAGGGCAGCGTTGACTTTAATCACCTTAATCCTTGGGTAATGTGCTCCACCCTCTCTGTACCCTGGGGCAGCAAAACTTTCCCAGAATATCGGGCAGGAACATCCACCCTCTTCAACTGCTGGTGCAAACTCACCCTCTCTGTACATATGGGTGGGGTTCCTCTCTTGGAATGGTGATGTCTTAATTCTAGATCTCAGCTTCCTTGGTTTTCCTCCTGAAGTCATTTTCCCTTCAATCTCTCCTTTCCATGTCCCTTTTATTCTAGGCTAGCAGTGGTTTTGTTCATACAGCTCTCTCAAAAAGTCTGTTGATTTAGTGCAGGAAGCAGGGGTCCAAGCCATCATACAGTAAGAATTTCCACAAGTCTTTCTGACATAACTTCATCTTCAATCCTGATTTACAAGTTCCAAGTTTAGTTAAGTCCTCCAATGGGGCACTTTTATCTGGGAACTTGATTTTCAGAGGTTTGGAATTTCCAGAATCAGTTTCTGTTTTCTTTGTGCCTGATAGTTCAATTCTCAGCATATCTCTCTCATCTAATATTTTTCTCTAAGCTACAAGGAGAAGCCAAGTCACATTCTCTGGGTTTCCTTTAGAAATTTCTTCAGCCAAATGCCCAGGCTCGCCATTTTCAAATTCTTCCTTCCGTAAAACACCAGGAGTTAATCTTGCTAAATTCTCTGCAACTTTAAAACATTGATCACCTTTCCTCCAGTTTCCAATAACAGTTTCATCATTTACTTCTAAGGCATCATAAAAAGTCTTTAGCATCCATACTGCTATTAACAGTCTCTTCAAAGCACTGTAGGTCTTTTCTTCCAAACATATCACAATTCCTCCAAAATATACCCCTTACCCATTTATAAAACCATTCCAGCATTTTGGTAATTGCAAAAGCACTTCCCCACTCCTCAGTACCAAATTCTGTTTTAGTCAGCCAAAGGAGTGCTGATGCAAGATATCAGAAATCTGTTGGCTTTTATAAAGGATACTTATTTGGGGTAGGAGCTTGCAGTTACCAGGCCATAAAGCATAAGTTATTTCCCTCACCAAAGTCTTTTTTTCACATGTGGAAGCAAGATGGTTGCTGAAGCCTGCTGGGATTCAGGCTTCCTGGATTCCTCTCTTCCCAGGGCTTGCTTCTCTCTGGACTCAGGGTTTCTCTCTTCCCAGGGCTTGCTTCTCTTTCTTCACAACCAAGCTCCTCTGTGTGCTTACTTTCCGGGGCTCCATCTCAAGAACTCCAGCATCAAAACTCCAAATCAAAACTTCCATATCAAAACACTCCAACTCTGTCCTTTGCCATGTCTTTATCTGTGAGTCCACATGCACCAAGGTGTAGGGACTCAACACCCTACTGATGTGACCCAATCAAAGCCCTAATCATAATTTAATCATGCCTAGGTACAGACCAATTTAAAAACGTAATCCAATATCTATTTGAGGAATTCATAACTATATCAAACTGCTACAATGCCCTGTGTAGTTTCTTCCCATACTGAACCAACTGTGTGAACAATAGAGTATGGTAGAGATGACAGTGCAGGACTTCTGAGCCTACGTCATGAGTTCATTGTGAGTTCTACCTTATCTCTTGAATAGCTCTCTCTGGCAGAAACCAGAGACCATATCATGGGGTCACTCAAGCAGTCCTGAAAAGAAGCCTACATGGAAAGAAAGGAACTGAGTTGTCAATAGCTGGCACCAATTTGCTATCCATGTTAGTGAGACACCTTAAAAGGAGATTCTCCAGCCCCCATCATGCTTTCAGATGACTACAGACCCCAGCAGATATATCAGTGCAATTTCAGAGAAACCCCCCAGCTGAACTGCTCCTGAATTCCCAACCCAAGAAACCATGAGGCTGTAAATAATTATTGCTGTATTAAGTTATTGAGTTTGGCCATTTTTTAATGCAGCATTAGATAACTGTGGCTGTTTGAGATTATTTATGAATTCCAAAAAGAGAGATTATGTTTGTAAACTGGTCTGTTCCTCTAGGTGTGATTCTCTTTGATTGTATTAAATTCAGCTGAGATATCTGATTAAATTATGTTAAGGTTAGGGCTTTGATTTGACCATATCAGTAGAGTATAACTCTGATTAAGTTACCTCCCCCTTGGCGAACTGATATGAATGGACACTTGCTCCAGTTCACACACGAGAAAAGAGAGAGAGCTCCGTAGACATGGAATAAGAGAGAACTTTTATCCTGTGGCCCCAAGGAGAGATGAGCCATTTGCCTGATAGTTTGCAGCAACAAAGAACAGAGCAGCTGAGCTGCTAAGACCTGAGAGATCTGGCAGAGACCACCAGCCATCTTGCTTCATAAGAGTACCTCTTATGGTATCTTGAGTTGAACTCTTTAGGGCCTTGTACTTAAAAGATTTTACCCCAAATAAATACCCTTTATAAAACCCAACAGATCTCTGGTACTTTGCATCAGCACCCCTTTGGCTGACTAATACAATAACTAATCAAGTATGTGAGCCAACTTGCATAAGGAAGGCACGAGGACTGTTTAGAAAATAGCTCCCTCCCAGAAGACAGTAAGGCAGAAGTTCCAGCAGGCTGGGCATGAGGAAGAAAAGACCTGAATGAAGGCAGTGACAAGAATAATTGGAAAGAAGATGTTAACCAAAGCCGGGTTCTCTGCCTGGTGAGCTTCAAATGGCCAATTCCTGCGAAATCAGGGTTTCAAAGAGAGAAAGTTTATTGCCAGTGCATAGAAAGGCATTCAATGGCTTAATGACCTAAAATCTGTCTCTCTGAGTTAGAGGGGTTTAGGGTTTTTATGAATTCAAACAGGGGAGGGTGTAGTAATTGGTTACAATTACCATGCAAATATACACAATGGTGAGACTAGTTTGGAATAACCACAAACAAGGTTGAGACCAGTTTAGGATAACCATCATAAGAGTAACCATAAACAAGGTTAAGGCCAATTTGGAATAACAACAAGCAAGAGTGAGACTGACGATATTCAATTTGTATATTCTATAATACACTGGAAAAGTAAGGGGAAAAGCATCTGTATAATGATTCAGTAATCATAGCCATTTGTTAATTCTTAACCCTCCATTACGAAGGGACAGAAGGAAAAGGTGTCCTGAGTGATAATTCCCTGATGAATGTGGGGTTCCATTCCTGAACAACGAATGGTCATGCTAATAGCACAAATAGCTTAGGGAACACAGAAGGAGTTATTTCCTTATTTTTCTCTTCATGCTATGTGGCAATATTGGTTAGACATTTGCCATATCCAATTCCCTTTCTCCCAAGACTCAAGTGCTAGCTGACAGTTCCCCACTTTCCTTATAATTGGTGTGACCGTGTGATTCTGGAATATAAGCACAGTGATGTGCAGCACTTTCAGGCCTTGTCAATAAACCTCTGCCTGATCCTGGACTCTCTCTCTACTGCACACAGAGGATTGGAGGCCCTAGACGAGTGCAGATCAATAGGTAAAAGGATCATGTCATCAAATCACCTCAGGCAAGGCCACCCACCAAATACCTGCATTCAACCATTAGGTGAGCAGGAAAAAAATTCTGCTGTGTTTAATGAAGCTATTGAAACAGTATAAAGTGAGTATAGGGAAAGAAAGAATGGAGCAAAGATTAATCCCAGAAGACACGCATCTTAAGTTCTGGATGAACGCTTATGAGAGATGAGCCACAGTGTGAGGATCTGAGCTTCCTAGTAGCCAAAGATAAAAGGGAATCATGGTCAGTGACATGATTCACAGGCACCATGAAATTAGAAAAAAAGGAGAAAGAAAAAAGTTGCTGAGGAACTAGTGAAACTCCTTCTGGTTCTGAAATCAAAGAAAGAACATTTTGCGCATTGAGCCCTCAAAAAAAGATACTGCAAAATGTAATGAACAATGCCCTCAACCTATCCTAATAGCCAGGAGTAACACAAGTTTCATAACTCCATTTCATATAGGACATTTCAAGGAAGAATAAAATTAACTAATAACATAAGTGCCACAGAAAACTCCAGAAAATCAATTCCTTAGGATATGGGAGATAAAAGGGAACATTTTGTGACCCAGTTAGTGGTTCTCTGTTGATCTGGTTGTATCAAATGTGAGAGCATCTAGAGATATTAATAAAGAATAAATCTCTTAGATAATCCCTTCTCAACCAGTAGTAGATATTTGGTAATTATATTTTGATGAATTGATTCCCTGGCAAATATGTGTGTGGTTTTGAGGGTGAGGAAGAAAAGGAAGACAGGAGAAGGAGGCCCTAATGCACCTGTGCTACTTCCCTGTGGCACCGCGTTACCTAACAAATCCCATGAGGCACTCGAGTGTGCCTGGGTGTTTTACCTCCTCATGTATTTGGCTGTGTTTTCTCTCAGTGTATCTTGCTGGGGCAGTGTAAATAACACTGATTAGAGAATAAGAAAGGAAGAATAATAGAGGATGAATACAACTGTAAGAAGTCATTATGATATGCTTTCAAAGCCATCTAATTACTATTCTTGCTTATGTAAATCATTATTAGTATTTTATTTGAACTACAGCTGGATGCTTGTTATTTGACATAAAATCCTTTTGAGAAAGACTTAACATCTGCCCACAATTGGATTCCTTTCCAAGCATTCCTTCCAGGAGGGGGAAAAGGATATGTCAGGAGGGTAATTTAATGCATGTAGTTAAAACCTTGAAAAGAGCCCATTGTAAGGGGGAAAAGCTGGAGGAGATGAATTAATAAACATGCAAAATAACTTCTGCTTGATTTTGTAAAGCAAATTCAGAGATGAACCTTTAAAGTAAGAAGCTTCAAAATCGGCCTTTTGTAAAATAAAAAGGTTATATATACTACATTGGGGAATAAGGACTTCTGAAGAACAGGGCTGATTTGCGAGTGATTTGCTGAGGAAGGAGGGACAGGAGCAACGGAACAACGTAGAGTCACAGAGAGCTCTGGACCCAGAGACACAGGAGACAGAAGCAGTCACTGGTCAGTGCATAATGCCAATCATTTAAGTATTTTTAAAAACTAGAGTAAGACTGATACTAGGGGGTGGGGTGAGGTGGATGGGTCGTGGTGGAGGTGTCTGTGACAGGGGAAAATGGAAGGGCAACAGTAGTTTGGTAGGACTTTGGATATGGGATGTGGCAGTAGAAGGATATCTGGAATTAAATGCATCTAAAGCAGGAGTTGTGCACCTTGCGTAGTGACAGTCATTTAGATTCCCCTAGAGTCAGGCAAACTAGCTGAGAATATGACAACAAGATGGATAAATTATTATCCTGACAACTCAAAATCTGGCGAGAGCTGGAGAACTATTCTAGCAGTAATGACAGAAACAGGTCAGGCTCGGATTGAGCGAGAGCTAAGTAACAAATATTTCTATTATTTTATGCAAAACACTATTCAACCACTCTTCTTTCAGTTCAGTGAAGCTTGGAAACAATAAGAAACAGAATTTATATTACTTTGGAGGAATTCAGAAAAACTGTGTGTATGCCTACCCACAATTGGGACAATCAACTGGTGAAGATAGGTTTATGTTATTTCTTTAAGTACTGTTCTAATCTCAGACCTCAGGTTCTGTCTTCAGAGTGACATAAACCTAATAACTTTTTATGGCCCTGAAAACATTTCAGTCATTAATATGGTGTTTCTTCTCCTCCTATCTCCTGTACCACACGTAAGACAATCTTACATACTGACTGGCTCTATAGATGTGGCAAACACACGCTTAGCTGCCTACCCAGCAGTCTTCATCCTTTTTCTTGGTAACCAAAACCCCTAATTTGTTTAGTAAGCCATTTTCTTTTACCTGGCTGTGAACATCAGACAAGTCATGGCAATCCCGTTCTGCCAATTCTTGCTTAGGAATAAACATGTGATACAGGCCCATGCACCAAAATGTGAGGAATCTATGGTGGGCTTCTAGGAACGGTTTCTGTTTTCATTCCCTTCTCTATGCTCACAATCACATCTCCCATGCTAGTGTCAGATTCATAATAGATATGCAATAAATATTTGTTGGAGGGTATAGGGATGAATAAATATAATAATTTGATTTTCCTCTTCTATTAACTTATGTTATTCTCCCTACACCAGTATTGATGTAATGTGAAGCTATCTTCTTACTTCCTCCACTTTTTAAATATCTGGTAATTTTGCACAGCACTGGGTTTTTTTGCTGACTCAGTCATTTAGTCTTCGAGTAGCTACTAAATGTTCTATATGTGCTGAGCATGATTCTAGGTGCTGGAAATACAAGACAAAATAAGACTCAGCTCCTGCCCTCAAGGAACTCACAGTGCCCATGAGGAAAATACTTAAAGTCCACTAGGATTCTAGATTATGTTCTCATCATGTTAATGCCTAGCCAGTCAGGGCCAGTCCTGGGAATGAGGGAGATAGACTTTTTTTTTTTTTTTCTTTTCCTTTTCATGTATATAATTTCCCCTACTTTAGTTCCAAGGTCAATGCCATCATGATTTCTATTTGTTACCAAAATCTAGCTCCAGGAAACATTCAGCTACTTAAGGGTGTTTAAGTTCTGGTAATATTTTTTTTTTTTAAAGATTTTATTTTTATTTATTTAATTCCCCTCCCCTCCCCCGGTTGTCCGTTCTCTGTGTCTTTTTGCTTCGTCTTGCCTCTTTGTCCGCTTCTGTTGTCGTCAGCAGCACGGGAAGTGTGGGCGGCGCCATTCCTCGGCAGGCTGCTCCCTCCTTCGCGCTGGGCGGCTCTCCTTATGGGTGCACTCCTTGCGCGTGGGGCTCCCCTACGCGGGGGACACCCCTGTGTAGCACGGCACTCCTTGCATGCATCAGCACTGCACATGGGCCAGCTCCACACGGGTCAAGGAGGCCCGGGGCTTGAACCGTGGACCTCCCATATGGTAGACGGATGCCCCAACCACTGGGCCAAAGTCCGTTTCCCAAGTTCTGGTAATATTTTAAATTATATTAATGCATGTCAACTTGCAAGAAATAAGTTGATATCTCTAGGAATCTGAAATTAAGAGCTATAAGCTTAGGATCTGATTCTGAAACTTCCTCATGGATGGTTATCAAATTCAGTAATATCTGTTTGTGTTTTAACACACATTCAGGCCCGGATATGAATCCGTGGTCCTGTGAGACACTGAATGAGAACTAAGACCCCTTCATGAAGCTGAATTCCTGAAATGGATGTAGCTTCAGTAATGAGGGATCTAGAAAAAATCTGCCACCATAACAGGTTGATGACAAGAAAGTTTATCATCCTGGGCTATGGAAGAGGAAAAAATTTATTCCCAGAGAAATAAAAATTCCAGGCTTCTGCCTCATTCTATACTAAAGTTAGAATGAACATTTCTTTAATGGTTTGGGAACTGTCAGAATGAAAAATTTACATAAAAATTAGTCTTGGGACAGTGATATCCCTGGAGTACCTGACAGAAGTGAATAGAAAATCATTATGTAGTGATACTTCCACAGCCTAGGCCACACAGAATTTCATAAAAATATTTCCAGTGAAGATGAGCTTACAATCCAAGATACAGTTACAAAAACACAAGGATAGGAACCTAGTAAACTAGAATGATAAATGTGTTGTCTGAAAACTTTGACATTTTGATACAATCCTCTGAAAAGATATTCTATGATGGAGATTTGCATGCCAGAGGTTTATCAAAGAGTGCTTCCAGTAACAACACCTTCAAAGGAGTAAAAGAAGTAGGATTAGGCAGGAGATACAGTGATACAGGTACAATAAAAACCTCAGATGATCCCACAGGGCTATTCAGACCTTGCTGTTAAGAATTATCCCAAATTGAGATAATAAGACAAGGCCTTTATACCCCAAGCAGTCATTGGATGCATTTGCTCCTGGGAAGAGGTCATAAACTTGAGAAGGATGGCTCCCTTTGGCCAAAGGCAATTTCCAGAGAGACCCAGAAATGAGTTCTCAGCAGCCAAAGTACCCAGCAGCAGGGGATATGAGTAACCTCAGGACTGAAAAGGGAAATGAGGAGTGGAACTCTGAATAGCACAGCCCCACTTCCAAATCAGTCCACCCCCTTCAGCTGGTCAGATCCATTTGTTTTGCATTTTATGATTAATTCATTCCATCTGGACAGAGCATCATCAAGTTTCTGGCTGGTCTCATTTCTCAAGGAATCTTGCATAAGGAAACTTAGTGAAGAAAATTAGCAGCCCCTTCTGTTGTACCTAACTTTCAAGAGTACAACAAGTTCTCATCATTTCCTTTCTCCTCTATCCATTGTAGATTCTCCTCATCCTTGGCTAGTACCTCTTATGATCTTACTAACTTAACCGGTGGAAACCAAGAGGATCTAAACCTCAGACACACCCTATCAGGCTGTGTCTGCCACCCTCGTCCATTAACCATCCAAATTGAACAGCAAAATATCAGAGGATGTCCCAAGGGTTTATCTGAGTACCAAACATATTCTTCCTTTCCCTTATTAACAGTGGCTGTACCAGCTGTGCCTTCCCATGATGATCAGTGCAGTATAAATCACCCCCGCAATGATGGTGTGTCCTTTCCTTGACTGCTGGTTTCTTGACATTTGAGTTCTAAGTGACGTGGCAGTCATAGCTTAAAGTAAAATGGGACTACTGTATACCTTAGAATGTGAAGGCCCAAGACACCAACAATAGGAAATAAATATAATGTGGAAACTTCAAAAAAGGTAGAAGATGGCAAACAAGCAAAGTAAAACAGTGAAATGTTGAAAGCAGAAAATAAGATGATAGAAATAAAATCAAATGTATATAATCATAATAAATATAAATGAACTAAAGTCAACAACTAAAAGGCAGGGGTGATCAGATTGCATTTAAAATTTTAGCTGCATACTATAATTCTGTTAGTTTTAATAACAAAACATAGTACATGTTTAGGTATGTCATTTTTATACAGCATACAGAAAGACTGAAAGTTAAGACATGAGAAAAGATTTATTAGACAAATTCTTATCACTGTGACTATATTTTGTCAAACAAATTAGTCTTTAAAGCAAAAATAGTTTTTATGAATAGTCATTATTTGAAAAAATAAACATTTACCAGAAAGACATTTCTGAATCTATATGCCCTTGGTGCTATATCTCCTGGTATTTTTAAATTTTCACATGGCTTAGTACCTCAAGGGAAAAAATATTACATTTCAGAGGTGGTTGTTGGATCAGTTTAATCCTAACTATTCAGAATCAAGGCTAATTTATAAATACATTATGGGTAGTGATTAATAGAACCTTTTTATCTTTTTACGTTTGTTTGCTAGGTACAGCTGTGTTTATGAAGTTGAATTTTTGCTTACTGACTGTAGGAAGTAAATTGAGTAAATGAATTGAACTGAACTTTCATAAAGAAATGTAAAAGCCTGGGCTAACTGTTAAAGATTCAAGCATCAAGGTAGACTTTTCAGGTGATTTTTTAATGAAACTGAAACAATTTTTGAGAAATTTGGACTGGCAGACAGTTCTTTTAACCAAATTCTGGAAATTGAGAGGAATATTTATATATTAGGTGTTTTGTCTTTGTTGTTGTTGAATGGGAAAGTTTTCTTTTTTTAATTAAAATAAATCTCAGTGGTATGGCTTATGTAATCACAGTCTCAATCAAAATTCCATAAGAACCACATACCTTTGGTTTACAGTATTTCTTTACAAGGTCAATCTCTCTCCTCCCTTACATACAGAGTCTTCCCATTCTTTATGTCTCCCTGATTTTCTCATACATTCTTGCTTATCCTTTCTCAAATGAAAGTGAAAACAAACTTTTCAGGGCTTAAATCCAAAGGATTTCATAATTGGTAAGACTGAGACAGGATGAGGGTTTAGAGAAAGGAGGAAGAAAGAGAAAGAGGGAGAGAATAGGAACACTGAAGCTTTTTGCAGGAGCAGGGTGGGTAGGTAAGCCCTTGGGAAGGGAGGTGATAGATATGCTCTTGATGGCCTCACTAAAGGGGAGATTTGGCTGCTAAATTTGACCTTGTTCCCAAGTAATTGATGAGACGTAACATTATCATCAGAATGATGGTAATGAGCTATGGATACAGACTCTGCCTGTGGAGATTGCAGACAAAATAGACTGTAAGGCAAAATGCATTATTCAGGTTAAAAAGACTCATTACATAAATTCCTTATAGGAAAGCTTGGGTGGGTTGTTTGATTATGGTGAGCTCAGTTCTTCCACATCCCAAGAGCAGAAAAATGCAGGGGAAAGAAAAGGTGCCAAACAGGACTTGGCATTGATGGTTATGCTTCAAGTCTCCTTACACTTATGATCTTATAGAGCTGAATCTAACTGGTCCCTCAAAATCAGTTTCAACATCAAGTTCATTACTAGGCTCTGTCTTCATTACACTTTTGGTGCTCCTTCCTGGTTGGTTGTGGTTTTGTAAGCAATTATTTTCTTCAATTTTGTTTTATTTGATTCCTTTCTTGAGAATTTTCCTTTAAAGAAGATTTTTGTGTTTTTATCAGCAACGATCTGACTAGACATTTTGCAGTTAAGTCTTCTCATTTCTGATCTATAGTTTACCTTATTAAATGAGATTTTAGTCTTGCATGTTTGCTGCATTCTGTCACTGGGATTTTGATTCACTCTTGTGAATGTTCTCACTAACTCAGGATGCAATTCCCCCTTGTTTTATTTTTTCTCTGTTTGGCAGCAGCCTTTCTACTGGTGTCTGCCTTTCATTGATTTATGATAATGGATGACCAGATCCTTCTCTTCTGTCACTTTCAGGCTGACCTTCTTAGTTGAGCATTTTCTAGACTGGCACACAAGGTATAAGCACAGATAACGTTGTAAATTCAGAAGCTGGTTCCATGGAGTTAAAATTCTGTAACCTTTAGGCACTGGAACCTGACACTAATGGAAAATTAAATGTACAGCTTAGGACTTGATACCTCCCACTGTGAATGGTTGCCACAAATCTAGGTTTGTGAACCTGGGTTTGTGACTCTTTCTTTTTAGACCAGTGGCTTTCAAATTCCAGTGTGTATGAGAATGATGTAGAGTGCTGATTAAAAATACAGACTTCTGGGCCCTACACCTAAGATTGTTTCAGTGGATATGTATTTTAATAACCTCTGTGGGTGATTCAATGCAGCCCATTCTTCGTGAAGGAGAAAATTTTCTTAATCAGCTTCCATGAAACAGGCTGAGAAAGAGAAAAGCAGTAGCTCCTGACACCTAGCTGGGTCTTGGTGATGCTAGGAGCAGACCTGGCACTGACAACCAGGTCCTGGTGTTCTCCTGATGAAGGTGGAAAAATTGCACAGAACATCACTACCAGACAAGGCCACTCTGTGACCATGGTATATCAAGACAAAAAAAGGACCACTCTCTTATCATGTCTAAACTAAGACAAAAACAAAAACAATGCCCAAACCACAAAATAACAAACATCCCCCTTTTCGTGGTTTTTAAATTTCCTTGGCTGTTCAAGGAAATACCATTAAATGGGTTCTGTTTAAACCACATGAATTTACTATTAATGGCTCACAGTTTTGAGGTTAAGAGAAATCCCGCATCAGGGTGTCATCAAGGCAATTCTTCAAGACTGATGTTATGGGGTTAGCTGCCAGCTCTCCTTGCTCCTTGGCTCCTCTGTCACATGGCAATGCACATGGCAGCCTCTCCATTCTCTTCCAGTTCTACTGAATTTCAGCTTCTTACATCCTATAGCTTTTTCTCTCTGTGTCTGAATTTCATTCCACTTATAAAGGATTAAGACCCATCCTGATTGAGGTGGGCCATACCTTAATTGAAGTAACCTCATCCAAAGATCTTCCTACAGTGGATTCATATGCACAGGAGTGGACTAAGTTTAAGAATACATTTTTCTGGGGGTATTTACAGCTCCAAACCACTATACCTACCTAGTATGAGTGACTGATGCTGCTTTATTAATTACAGTTTTATCCTTGGCCTACTCTGACCTCCTTATAGGAGATTTAATGAGATATACAACCAGGGTATTAATCCAGCTTCCTCACAGCATCCTCTCCAGAGCAAAGCCCTGCTTCCTTAACCACCATCCCAACCTCCAAATCACCTATCACAAGCACAAATCCTGGAATAAATCATTTTAACACCGTTTCACTGAGATGCCCCATGGTCTCCCCAAGGTATGTTTCCTCCCTCCCTGCAATTATGTAATAAATCTAACTTGTTCAACTTCAGGTGTGTTCCTGGTGGTCTTTGGCTGGAGGGAATTGACAAGGCTCATCAGCTGAATCAGTACTTTCCATTCTTTCTCTATACCTAAGACACACTGACCAGTCATAGCTACTAAGGCATGCAGGGACCTTATAGTATCCCTGGGCATTTCTGGTCCTTGTTGTGGAATTATATGGGTACTGACTGTGTCAGAAATGCTCTACGTGGGATGGCGCATTCAATGGGCAAAAGTTCAATGAATTTACAAAGGCCTTGTCAATAAAGGATGATGAAGCACCAGGGACTAGCAGGGAACTGTTACCATCCATCCCTATGCCAAAAGGAGCAAGAGCAAAAAGAGGTTCACAGAGACCAGAGAGAGCCAGGGAAGAAGATCAACCAAGAGGAGCTGGGGCCTTTGGAAAAGGAATGCAGCCACTACCCACCTGACTGGCCAGCAGGGAATGAGCAGGGAAAACAAATACCCTGATTTAACTCTTCTCCTTCCCTTTGATCTCCTGCCTCGTGCTTCTGTAGAAACCAATTGAAGGCAGCAGGCAAGAAAGTACATGATGTAGTCCACAGGGTTAGACTCCAGAGACACAGAGCAGGGTGGGCCTGGAGGGCCAAATCTAGACTAGGCAGAACACTTAAGAGTCACTTTTGTTTTTTCTTAAACCTGTTTGTACCACTTGTTTATTGTAGGTACATAATGTTATCAAATATTATATAACCCAACAAAACCTAAGTACAAAGCAAAGAGAGTTTTAAGACCAAGTTGAATGTTTGAAAAGATTGAAGAACAACAACAATAATAATTAACAAATGTCTATGCTTATTATGTGCCAGGCACTGTTCTATGTACCTTATATATAATGTATTAGTTTCCTATTGCAGCTGCAAAATTATTACAAACTTAATGGCTTAAAACAGCATCAGTTTATTATCTTACAGTTCTGTAGATCAGAAGTGCAAAATGGGTCTCACTGGGCTAAAATCAAGGTGTCACCAGGGCTGCATTCCTTCTGGAGGCTCTTTGGGAGAATCTGTCCTTGACTTTTTTAGCTTTTAGAGACATCCACATTCCTTGGACTGGCCCCCTTCCAGCAATCACATAACTTTGACCTCTCTCCCATGATCATATCTTCTCTGGCTGCCTCTGTCTGTCACTTTTAAGGACACAAACAATTACATTGGGTCCACCTGGATAATCCAGTTATAATCTCTATAACTAAACACATCTGTCAAAGTCCCATGCCATGTAAGTAACATATTCATAGGTTCTAGGGATTAGGATACGGACATCCTTAGGCAGGCATTATTTTGCCTTCCATATATATTAACTCATTTAATCCTTTCAGCAACCTTATGTTTAATACAAGTATTGCTTTCATTTTGCAGAAAGGGTATCTGAAGCACAGAGAAGTAAAATAACTTGCCCAAAGTCACATATCTAATAAAATTGCTGTTGAATTTTGTGCAGATGAGACAAGTCTTAAAAAGAGAAAGGGAAACAAAATCTTAAAATCTGGAAGGGGAAGCAGATGAGGCTAAAGCAACTGGACTCCCGTCTACCTTATAAGAAGTCTAGGGTTTCATACCCAGGGCCTCCTGGTGAAGGAGTGCTGCCCCACGCAGGAATGCTGCCCCACACAGCAGTGCTGGCCCATGTTGAGAGCCAATGCAGCAAGATGACGCAACAAAAAGAGACACAGAGGAGAGACAATAGGAGACACAGTAGACCACGGAGCTGAAGTGGCACAAAAGAATAATCACTTCTCTCCCACTCCGGAAGGTCCCAGGATCGGTTCCTGGAGCCACGTAATGAGAATACAAGCAGACACAGAAGAACACACAGCAAATGAACCCAGAGACCAGACAATGGAGGGAGGGAGGAGAAATAAAATAAAAATAATTTTTTAAAAATCTAGAAAGGTTCTGCACTCAAATTATTTGACAGGTATCTTTAAGTTCTAATTCCTCTATTTATTTTTTTTTTACCTTTTTTTATTGTCTTAAAAAAAAATAGATCACATAAAATGTTACATTAAAAAATATGAGGTTCCCATATCCCCCACTCCCCACCCTACCCCCCACTCCTCCCACATCAACATTCCCTTTCATCAGTAAGGCACATTCATTACATTTGGTGAATACACCCTGGAGCACTGCCACACCACATGGACCGTAGTTTACATTGTAGTTCACACTCTCCCCAGGTCCATCCTGTGGGTTACGGCAGGATATACAATATCCTACATCTGTCCCTGCAGTATCATTTAGGACAAACTCTAAGTCCTGAAAATGCCCCATATCACACCTCTTTGTCCCTCTCCCTGCCCTCAGCAATTCCTGTGGCCACCGTCTCCACATGAATGATACAGTTTCTTCCATTGCTAGTCACAACAGTTCTGTAGCAGAATGCCATCTAACTCCTCTTTAAAGAAAGAGAAACTGGAAATCAGAGATGATGCATTATGGCTAAAGTTTAGGCCAGAGAGGCACCATGGGATTCCAAGCAGCAGAGCCAGTCACAAAGAAAACCTTCCTACCAAATAAAATGTTTGAGATGTGTATATACACATTTAATGATTTCACCACCTTAACTGCCTATAATTTAACCAAACAACTCCCAGCCCCAGTCACCTGGGGTTCAGAGGCTTGCACTGCCAATTCTAAAGTTAGCAGCTACATACAACAAAGTAAATGAGCACACGAGGCAATACTGGCATGCCGTAGATGATGTGTATGAGAACCTGAGTTTGTCTGAGTTCTGACACACGATCTCTGTGGAATCTTGGTCAAATCCCTTAACCACTTTGTGTTTGGGTATCTTTGTAAAAGTAGGGTGCCGAGGCCAGGGAGAATCACTAAAAGTCAGTGAGTCCTCATATCCCATGGCTTTGTTCTTCTCTCACTGAGGGGGATTGAATAAACATTAAGAAATTCAATTGTTAGTTTTAGGCTAATAATGTGTTCTGCCATGTTGATAAACTGTTTCCTGGTCAAGATGGCTGATTAGCTAATCAGGATCCTCCAGCCTCTGTGTGGACCTCAAGAATGATGACTGTCAAACGGCCATATGTACATTTGATGAATGAAGTGGCAAGCTGAAGATTGCTCCTCTGAACCACCAGCCCAGGTTGTTAAAGATAAGGCAGTGTGAGTCACCTTTCCCAGCTCCTACCCTGCTTAGATTAAAATTCTGTCTCTTCCTTTCCCTCCCCTTCTCTTTCTCCCTTCCATTTGGAAAATATGTAAGTTCTCTATCTCATTCAGATCAACACTATGAACACTATTGTATCTTTGTAGTCTATTAATCCAAAAGAGGTTTTTATTTTAACATGTATTTTCTTAAATTTTGAAACAATCACAAACTGACAGAAAAAGTTGCAAGTACACTTTAGTGAGTCATTTGAGAAAAAAAAATTGCCAACCTAATGCTCCATGTGTATTTAATGTGTATTTCCTACAAATAAGGGCATTCTTCTATATAACCACAATACAACTATCAAAATCAGGAAATTCCAAATGGCACATTACTACCATTTAATCTTCAGACTCCATTCAAGTTTTAACAGTTGTCCCAACAATTCCTTTATAGCAAAAGGATTCATTTCAGAATCATGGGTTGCAATTAGTTGTCATGTTTCTTTAGCCTTCTTCAGTCTGGAACAACTCCTCAAGCTTTGCTTGGCTTTCTTGACTTTGACAATTTTGAAGATTATAGGGCAGTTATTTTGTAGAATGTTTCTCAATTCGAATTTGTACGATGTGTCCTCATTGTTTTATTCAGGTGTATTGTAGAAATGAGGCTGTGTTCTTTTCAATGCGTGTTATCAGGTAGTGCACAATTTGATTTGTCCCACTACTGATGATATTCAGTTGGATCATTTGAGTAAGGTGGAATCTGACACTCTTCTCCACTGTAAAGCTATTTGGTTTTTCTTTATAGCTAATAAGCATTCATTCATTTATTTTTCTCTGTAAGAACTCATAATATTTTACTCATGGGTTTTAATGTATTAATGCCATTTTTTTAATGCTTAAATTGCCACCAAATTTTACCAATAGGAACACTCTTTAAGCTGACTTGATGTGTCCTCATCATTCTTTGAGTACTTCCTTGCTTTTAGCCTAACAAAATGGTTTTGGATTATCTTATACTTTCTCTGCCTGAGCTCTGAATCAGCCATTTCTCCAAGGTGTCCTGGTTTCTCCTAGTGGAGAATGGTATTAGAAATACCAAGAACTGGGCACTAGATGCATTCATCACTCTTAGACTTTTGCTGGTCCCAAGTCGTCACAGAAGACAGAGCTAAGAAATGTATGTTATATCAACATTTATTTCTCTATCTGTATGTTAAATATAATGAAACCATGAGTTCACTTTGACATCTCCAATTCCAGACCAACACTAGAAGTGTCATTCTAGTTTTCTCCCTTCTCCTATGTATAACTCTCTTCTTCAAACATGAAAAATCTGCTTTTTTTTACCCTTAATACATTTACTTATTTGATCAGTTCTCTGGTATGTAACCCATTACTATCTCCACCAGCATCTCCTCCCACATGAACTCTGTCACCCCATGCCCAGCCAGCCCTTTCAATGGACAACCTCCTCACTTTCATTGGGCTCTGACAGCCCAGGCTGGGCCATCCTCACACATGGATGTCCACTTCATTCTGTTTAGACTCTGACTTACCATGCCATGCTGCCTTCCCTACCCTTATGGACACCCTCCTCACCCCATCTGGGCTGACTCCCCATACTGGGCTAATTCCCTATATGGGCACACATTAACTTGTTCAGCCCTATGTCAAGCTGCCCTGCTGCTCTGTACCATCCTCAGTCTACTCACTGAGTCTGGATCACTGTGGCTTCCCTCCTTCTTCTAGAATGGATGCCAACCTTGCTTTGCATCACCTAAAGACTTTAGGACCTAATTGTTCAGAAAGAAAAAGGAAGGAGCAGAGAAAGAACTCCTTTTTTGTTTTTAACGCTTCTCTGACAAAATGAGGACAGTCAGTAGGATAAAGAAACAAAATGAAATGTTGGTGGTGGGGTAGTATATGGGAATCCTGTATTTTATGCATGATTGTTTTGTAAATCCACAACTTCTCTAATAAAAAATAAAAACAGGGAAACGGACTTGGCCCAGTGGTTAGGGCGTCCGTCTACCACATGGGAGGTCCGCGGTTCAAACCCCGGGCCTCCTTGACCCGTGTGGAGCTGGCCCATGCGCAGTGCTGATGCGTACAAGGAGTGCCCTGCCACACAGGGGTGTCCCCCGCGTAGGGGAGCCCCACGCGCAAGGAGTGTGCCCCGTAAGGAGAGCCACCTAGCGCAAGAAAGAAAGCGCAGCCTGCCCAGGAATGGCGCCGCCCACACTTCCCGTGCAGCTGATGACAACAGAAGCGGACAAAGAAACAAGACACAGCAAATAGATACAGAGAACAGACAACCGGGGGCGGGGTGGTGGGGATGGGGGTTAAATAAAATAAAATAAAATAAAAACATTAAAAAAAATAAAAAATAAAAAAAATAAAAACAGAATGGAATGTTTGCTTTTAACAATACAGAAATATTATTTCCAGATTTTTTTATCCTCAAGAGTATATTGTCACAAAAAGACACTGATGACATCTTCACTCAGAGTCCCACTAGTGTTGACATATTAAATTGCCACTATTGCCAAGATCAATTATTGATAAACATTGCCTTTTATTTCTTTTTCATCTCATTCCCTCTTTTTTTTTCAAAGATTTATTTTATTTATCTCTCCCTTCCATCCCCCCCACCAGTTGTCTGTTCCCTGTGTCCATTTGCTGCGTGTTCTTCTTTGTCCACTTCCATTGTTGTCAGGTACACGGGAATCTGTGTTTCTTTTTGTTGTGTCATCTTGTTGTGTCAGCTCTCCATGTGTGTGGCGCCACTCCTGGACAGGCTGAACTTTCTTTTGAGCTGGACGGCTCTCCTTACGGGAGGCACTCCTTGCGCGTGGGGCTACCCTACGCGGGGGACACCCCTGTGTGGCACCACACTCCTTGCGTGCATCAGCACTGCGCATGGGCCAGCTCCACACGGGTCAAGGAGGCCTTGGGTTTGAACCGCAGACCTCCCATGTGGTAGACGGACGCCCTATCCATTGGGCCAAGACTGCTTCCTCATTACCTCTTTAGCACTGAGCCTTTACCTGTTCTTTATGTATTTTTTATATATTCTTAAAGGCCTAGCATATACTGATATGACCAAGTAAGTGTGTGTTTATAAGTCTGACTTAAGTTCAAATCACTCTAATTTACCAGCTCTGTGACTTTGAACAAGATAACTTTCTGAAGCCTCAATTTCTTCAATTGTAAAATGAGTGGCACTATCAACCCCTTAATTTATTTTAAGAATTAAAATAGCACATACATGCACACACACATATATATGCACATATGTGTATGTGTTTGTGTATCAAATACTTGCTACAAAGTAAAGAATTTTCTAAATGCCCATTCCTATCACTTTTACCTTCTATGGCCAATCCTCATATGTGATTGTGTGTGTGTGTCTCTGTGTGTCTGTCTGTCTATGTCTATCTTTGTTTATTCTTTTTCCTTTGGAACAATGGGAAGAAATTCAGGCATGTAAAAACTGATCAGTAATAACAGTTCTGAAAACCAAAAATTTGACCTAATTTCTCACCTAACTTGAAATAAATTCATTACCTTTTCTATTCGGATGTTGTCACCCACTGAGCATTGCCAGGATTTCCCCAAAGAATTTGGATCTTGACAGTTTAAGAACAGTCCTGAGGTCTTTAGCCATTCATCCAGTGGAATTCTCACCATAGTCACTACAATATGATAAGAAAAGGAAGGCAGAAGCCCTTGTTTCTGCAGATCTGCCTCTCCATATGCTCAGGTTACCAAGAGTATATCCTGCTACCTCCTTGTATAGAAGTCCTCCCAGGTCCTAGCTTGTGTCTCTCACTCACTTTCAACCACTCATTGTTGAGTTGTGGGGATTCCCTGTTCATTCCACATGTCAAACACCATTTTAAAAGAGCTGGTGCTGGAAATCCTGTAAAGAATTTATTGGTCCAGTCTGCCCCAGTTAGTTGGAAAAATCTATATTTGTAGCCATAATAAAAATAGTCTGTGGCATCCTGCTTTCCATGCTTGTCTTTGACCACCTCTGTTGAAACCGTACTTTTCCATAGCTATTTTACTGTAATTTTAAAGTGCAAAATCCTCGTCTGATTACACTTTGTGCAGCCTTGTGCAGAGTGAAGTATAGTGTATTTCCCTCATGATGAGATGGAAATTGTTATCCTTACCCCCATGACACCAGACTAAAATGGGAAATGGCACTTGTGTAATCATCAGAGTATAGACCATAGAAGAGTGGTAAAGAATTTTTTTCCATTTTGGGGGGTTTAATTAAAATCATTATTTAAAAACTAGCATGATACCAACATCGTGACTGGGCTATTTTCAAACTGTGGAACACATATGAGAATTCAGGGTTCCATGAGAAAAATGCTTCCACTTGGTTTGCTGGATTCGAAAATTTAAAGAAATCTGTTCATCTTCTGGCAATGCTGCTCTTATTATTTTTTAGTTGTCCAAAATGAGAGGCATATCAAAATAATTTAATATTTTGAAATATTTTAAAGGGTCATTACAGGAAATTCTCTTTTTACTCAGTAAGGATTAAATAACCAAGTCTGTTTTTTATTGCTGATTTCTACGATTAAAGCAAGTACATATAAGCTGAGCTGATTGCAATATAACGAATTATTCTCTTGGGTCCTACTTGTATTCATTCTCTTTCTACATTTTAAAAACCCATTCATCAATTACTCTGCAGTAGCACCAGGACTTAGCATGCGCATAATATCTTCTCATATTCCATTGCAGTCTTCCAAAATCACCCGCGTGTGTGTGGGTATGCACACACTGCCCACACACACAAACACACGGATACACATGCAAGCACTTATAATGGCATCCTAACATATTTACCCGTAATTACATTCTAGGCACTTTATGGAACGCAGATATTTTTGCATTCATTTGTGGAACCTGCAAAGAAGCCATGCTCACGTTTGGAGTCTTAAAGCCAACTGTAATCTTATAAACAGCGAGGTGAACCTCAGAAGCAGTACTCTTTTGATATGCAGCATAAGTGAAATGCTGCATAATATAAAATGATGGCGCTATTAATCCTACGGCACTCGTGGTGCCCAGCCCCCCCTGCGCTATTGATACCAACACCATTGTCTCTGGCTTTAAACTTCATCAGTATGCAAACGGAGTGTCACTATGATGGGTGGTAACTTGGTTGGATGCACTTTCTACATTTCTGGCAAATGAGTATAATTATTTTCAGAGCTGCGGGCAACTCATGCATGTTTTATCCTCCATCTGGACCGGCACGGTACACAATAGTGATAAAAGATGATTTTCCCCCTTGGATGTTCACAGGCCATCATCGACACAGTCCTGATGAAATGGCCATGTATCCCCTAGCAGTTCTATATCTGCCACAGCTTGACAACAAAATTATTTCCCCATAGTACTAAAACACTTCAAATATTCAAGCCCTCTGTGCATATATTTGTGTTTTGAAGCATTCAGCGTTAACATAATGTGGTAATTTATAAACTGACAAATTAACTATGCAGAAATCACAGAGAGGCCTTCTGAGGTCTGCAAAGCAGCAGAAAAGAAAGCAGAAGCTTTTTGCGCTCTGTAATAATAATAATCCTATCAACTGTCGCAGACCGCCCGGCCTCTCATTGTTAGAGCCGCAGAGTCGCGCGCTGCGAGCTTGCTTACTGGAGGTGATTCCACCGGAGATGCCCTGCCTCAAACAACGCCAGCCAGGAGGCTCAGGCTTCGGACTTAATGTGCCATCACTCTCCGGATCTGGGGCTAATGGGGAAAAGGGCACTGATAAAACCAACGCAGGGTGCCCATATTGATCGCTGAGTCCAAGGAATGGATGTGTGGATTGGAATTTGGGGAATGTGAGATTTGCCCTCAAGGCAGAGAGTGAAGTTAGGACTGGCAAAATCAATAACAGCAAAATCGAGATTATGCAGGAGAAAAGATAATCAGCCTTCTTTGTTTTGTGGTTATAAAATCATTTTAACGATTAAAAGCCATCATCTCGGTAGCCCACTTGAGCAAATGCTGGCACTCCTTACAGGCCCACTATTGATCAAGACAACTGAATGGAGGCAGCAGTCATCAAAGAAAGCAAAAGAGTGCATTTTCACTTTTATTGTATTTGCTTGATTCTCTTTCAGATGAATTGAAGACTGATTTTGCTAGACCAAGGCGAGAGAGTAAGGATCTTCTGCTGCCCCCATCTGTTTAACATGTAGATTCTTAGAAGGCACAATTATTTTTTTAGAGGCAGAAAAGTATTTACAAATTCTTTGTAAAAATGCAGAACATTCCTTCATGAGATGCCAAACCAGCCTCCCTTCCTTCCTCCCCCGCTGCACCCTGATCTCTACCCCACCTCCTCCAATCACTCCACCCACCCACACAGGCACACTTGCTTTCTTATAGATTCACACATGCATGCTAAACACACACACATGCACACACACACAGGCTGGCCTTTAAATGGTATGTACCATGCTACGAGGCCTACCAAACATCAGACACTCTTTATCAGCAGTTGTGCCAGGGTCTCCATGGCAACAGTATAATAGATTTGCCCTTATTCAATCCCAGAGGCCACATTGAAGCGCAATGCAAAATTTGCTGGGGCCTGAATTCCTTTCAAGCCATGGCTCATGTGTCAGGAAACAAGTCAATGCACAGACAGAACTGCACATAAAGATGGAAAGGAACCTTTTCTCTCCACTGCTGTTTGCTTACAGTGACATTCAGAAGCTCAGACCCTTCTAGATCTCATTTCTGTGTCGTTTTCTAGTTATTAATTCACTTCTTTGCGAGGAAAGGCGAGTGGGGGAGGGGAATTGCATGCTTTACAATAACAAACCACCAATGAAAGTGCAAAGCAAGCTGCTTAAACACAAAGCATGCATCTCAGCCGCCAAGGTTAGGTAGGATTCAATATGGCTGAAGCCCACCATAGCTGCAGACTGAATCCCGGGGTTTGATGCAACTCTGTTCCAAGCAGGACCGAGTGGGCCAGCCAACCTCCTCAACCCAAATAAAGTGGTATTTTGTGATAGTGGAAGCAACCTTCCCCAGGGAAGAAGAGGCAGAAGAACTGCCCAAGGCCCTTGTCCTAAAGCCATTCTCGGCAGGCAGAAGGAATTCCCGGGAGCTCATACCTGAAGTACACTGTGGCTAAAACAAGCACAGCTTAAAAGTTAAACAGTCATTTGTTGCAGGTTTATTTTAATCATTAGCTTTGGGACTTACAAGATGATTACTTTGTGGGTTAATTATTTTCTGTGCTGTGGCTTTCCAAACCTAATTGCTCAACTTCATTATTGTACATAGTGATCCATAGCTGGTTCCTAAAATTACCTGTCCAAATATTTTCCCTTTTGATTATCACTGAGAATTTGCTATTTTTCTCCCTGAGTTGGGACTTTGCATAAATGATTTAGTGGAGAGAAGGTTGGGTGATTTTAAAGATGAAACTGGAGCTATTGCTAGGCGTGTGATAGACCTCAACAGGCAATATTACCAGGATTTGAAAGAAGACTTTTAAGTGCTCTGCCCAGGTGAAGCCTGATTAACTTCAGGCCAGCGGTTCCCAAACTTTAACATCAAAATCACCTGCAGAACTGTTTAAACACCATTTTTGAAGTCCCTCCCCAGGGATTCTGATTCAGTAGGTCAGGGTCAAGACCTTAAATGTGTATTTCTAACAAGCTCCCAGGTGATGCAGACTGCTGGCGCCAGGAACATTCTTTGAGAACCACTGCTTTAGGCCAAGCTCAGCGAGTAAAAGCTCCTAAACCTCTTACATGAAGTTTCCTTTGAATGTTTACCTTAACTTCAACTTGAGTAGTTGTTCTTGGGGGACATTACTTTTTATCCTAATGTAACTACTCCCCTCTCAGACCCAAGCTTTCACCCAAGCCTCTGAGACACAGAGAAAATGGGGGAGGTGGAGAAGAAAAGAAAATGTTAGGAGATCAGGATGTGTCCTCAGGAATAGCCCTGTGCCTGCCATATACTGGGATTTGGTTAATATTTTTTGAATGACTACATGAGTGAGTAAACCTGATAGAATGCCAAAGCGTCCATGTTTCAGGAAAGAGATCTTAGTCAAGAATTTAGGTGCTCCATGTTTTATTTATATTGAAAAATATAAATATATGCCTTATATTTAATTTTATAAGGTATATGCATTTTGGTAGGGGAAGGAGATTAAATAATACTTTAAATCCATCTAGGATGTTGGAACCATTGGATGAATCATTTTTGAAAGCAAAATCCTTCTATGATTAAAAACATTGCTCCCTAATTTATCTATGTTTCCAAGTTTGGGATTGTCTGTAATTTTAAGTGCATTTTCATTTTAAGAATCATCAACTTTACTTATTACTGAACAAAAGAAAAGTTTGCATTTCCACTGGATGTTTTAAACCTGAAGTCATGATCTACTTTTCATTTCTGCATCAGCTGTTTATACCCTAAAATCTGGGTCTTTTTAACAAGTCATCAGTCTTAAAAGCAACAAAAAAAGTTGAGCTGATATCACATAACACCTACTTAAGATGATCCCGTTCACTTTGACTTGAGTTTGTAATTCTCTGAGAGTAATAAACCAAATTACTGTGCCCTGCTTTGTGAATTACCTAATCTAAAGTGAATTCCTGGTAGGTAATAGGCAGTGTTTTCCACCACAATTTGCAGTGCGTCTTCAGTTCTGGGGTTTTTCTTCTTGGAACAAGGCCGAGGCAGTCTCTTGGGCGGGCCCCCCACTGGTCCCACTCTGCCCCTCCAGCAGCAGGGCGGGGGGGATGTGCTGTGGAGCAAGAGGAGAGCTGACTTCCCCACTCTGCCCCTGCTTCAGCCCTTCCATTGCATCATTCCATATGGACTGAGGAGAAATAAAGTTCCCTTAAAACAAAGCTAAATACACTGAGTTGCAGAATTTTTAAACTAGATCTCTGAGAGGGCAGGACTTGATGCTTCTTTTTGCCAAAGAAGGATAGTCAGGCCCAGGGAAGGTAGATCACAAGATCCCAGGGGCAGATGTGGGACAGGAACCCACTGCCTAGACTCAGACACTGCACCACCACCCCCGGCCACACACACACACCTACTTCATGCTACTCTATCCTCAAGGGGGGGCCTGTCGAGGTGCGGTTTATCTCCCTCCCATACTCACCTCCCCACCAAGGGCTACCTAAAATGGAGAATGAATGCAGAGTGCTATCAACAGCTTTCAAGTCAACTAATATTTATTGAGCACCTGCTATGGTGGGCTCTGACAGCCTCTGAGTGAATATGACACAGCATTTTATTATGAGGTGGTTATAACCAGGGAAGTCTTATTTTTCATCACCTTGCAACAGCTGTCTCCTCCATAAAGCTTTGCAAACTGGGATATGCCCCAGGGTGCCTGGAGCCACAGATTAAACTGGTTGTAACCTCCCAAAGTTTTCACTTTCCTTGATTATAATTACTCTATTTCCTTGATTTTATGACATAGATTTTTCTTATCCACACTTTAAGCTTCTGAAATCTGGATGAATGCCTCTTAAACTCAAAGGAGGCATGTGAAAATGTGGTTGTCCTTTTTTTTTCCCAGTGTAGTGCGCACGGCATCTTAGAATGATGTCTTATGATTGAAGAATTAAGGAATTTAAAATATTATTTTTATTTTAAATATTTCAGGCTACTTCACAATATATCAGTTTAAGGGACATTTTAAAGATTAAAAAAAAAGTACAAGTCTCTCCCTTATGGGGGACCCCTCAAATCGGGACTCATAGAATCCCTGAATTTGAACTTTTTTTTCCTCTGCCATTAGTGATACTTCAGGGAAAACTGAGAAGCATTTGATTAGATCATGCAGAGTTTTTTAATGCTAAAGAAAGAATGCTCAAATGTCCGAAGGAAGAACCTGATGCTGAGCATTCCAGTCAGAATCTGGACCTGAAAACAATGAGGCATAAAAACGTTTAGATGAAGTGATTCCTTTTCCTTTTATAAACATCCTAGAAGAATTCCATTCTGCATTGGACTGTTTTAACTGCAGCTGAACTCTTGACTCTTGTAATCACCCCCCCAAAGAAAGCAGGTCTATAATTTCCTGTGACATTGTTGTGTTTTTCCGCCTTGCCCCTTGCCTCAATTCTTTGTACCAGCACAAATTTTGGACCCTGCTTCTTCTCACTGCCCTGCCAGCTCCTCTTTCCAGAACCTTGGTCTGCAGTAAAGACCAGAAGGCCGTGCCTTTCTCACCAAGTAGAGCAGACTCTATGGAGCATTGTTTTGTGGGGCCACACTGACGTTCCCATAGCTGCCCCTATAGGACACTGGCCAACAGCTGTGAGAAGCTTCCTATTCCAGACGTTATAAAAGGAAGGCCTGGAAAAGTGGCTGCTCAGAGCATCAGTTCAGAGGTCACGGCAAGCAACCCAACAATACACGATTATTCAATGGCTCCAATTCATTTTCCTCTACTCCTCCCCCACCGTTACCCTTGAGAGAAAACTAATTTGCAGAAAAATAGCCCCTGCCAGCTAACTTCTTCTCCTAAATGTACGACGTCCATACCAAACTCTTGTCTCCGGGGGCATTGATTCCCCTAGTAAATGCACAAGGCTTCTGAAAAACAGTCTTCTCCTTTAAAAGCATTCTCCCACCCCCTTTCTCTCTCCTTCGCCTGGGAAGATGCTTTCTTTTCCTTTCAGTCTTTGCTTCTCTTTTTAACATGGGTGCTGAAATTGGCACTTTCTCTTTTCAGTTCATTCCCTTCCTAGTATTAACACGAGCAGCAATGGAGAAATGTGCGCGATTTTTCCAGTCTCTGCACTCGGCGAGCGCGCGGGTGATGGATTAAATGTAACCCGCTCTCCCTTACATATCACTATTTAAGTGAAGCGCCGTGCGGGCTGGTGATACATGGTGTTCTCCAGAGCGCCCCACAAGCAGGGGAGCCAAGGCTGCCTCCGCTGTTGTCTCAGTAAATAATGGAGCTAATGGCATTTGGTGCAAATGAGCCTCCTATTGAACACATCGGGCTTGTTTATCTCCTTGTTATTCCTCTCTGTCGAGAAGCCTGCTCTCTCTTCCCTCTGCCCAGCACCGGTGGGGCCTGCCTTGGTTATCTGGGGGGAGGAGGGAAGGTCTTGGGGAGTTCAAGATTTCGTAACTAATATCGAACACCCGGGAAAATGGATGCCAAGGTCAGGTTAAGAATAAAGAAAATTGATTTGGAGGTCAGGGTCACAACGTGAAAGGCCCTGAATGCTGCCAAAATATTTGCATTATCACTGTTTTCGTTATGGAAAAGACCAGGTCCTGTGTATGGAGACTATGAGGAAGGAGGGGAGGCTGGAGAGAGTGTTAGAAAACCCGGGGAAACAGAGGTCTAGCCGTGATTTATTGGCTTTTTGCATCCCTAGTTTCTGTGCCTGGCGCTGCTGTCCTTGTATAAGATCGTGGATGGACAGGCATTGATTATGACGCCTCTTCCCACTGAGCCAGGCAGTTCTGGGCTTGGATGGGAAAGCTCTTTCTCGGTGCAGAGAAGCTGGATACAAGTTCTCCCAGTTCTATTTGCAGGAGTCAGCTATTTCATGCATCACTGTGATTCCACTTTTTGCCCATGCCTACAACGTATCTCCAAGACAGGGCTGTATATTTTAACAAAATCCTGTTATTATTGGAGCTCTGACCTGATTTTGTTTCTATATTCTGAAGCAGAAAAGACTACGGTGGCATGAAATTAGCAACACATTCTGCTAGTGTGTTAATTGTGTGAAAGTTTTTGGCAGGAGACTCTCCTAGCACAACGCAGAATTTGTTTTTTATTTAAATTGGGGAGTGATTTCATATTGCGCTTAAAGAGAAACACCGTGGTTTCAACCACTTGGGATTTACTGAACGTTCAGGAACAGAAAAAAAGTCTGTCTAATGCAGTGGTGCAGAAGGAATTATGTAATTTTTTTAACTTAGCAGGGAAGCTGCTAGTGTTGATTTCCAATTCGTTATAAGAACTTGGCATTCCCAGGCAGTGTTTGGGACGTCCTTGGGTCCCAGCACAGTAGCCAAATGCAGTCTTATCTAGCCAGTAGCAGATTACCTACTTTGATCAAAGCAAACACTTGTGAAAACCAGAAAGTCAAAATCTCCCAGGTCAGCAAGGGCCTGTTTTTCTCTGAATGAATAGCCTGTCAGAATCCCCAAAACCAAAGGTCACATTGGATGAAGATGGTTGCTCCCCCATAAACATGGGGATGGAGAAGGAGTTCCAAGAAATGGGAAAGGTGAGCAGACAAGCCAATAGGTGCATTCCAGTGAAGAGGATGGACAATTTCCCTCACCTTAGGGGCAGGAAGTAGTTCTGAAGGAGGAAAAAGACAAAATAACGTTTACTGAATACTTACTGTCTACCAGGCATTCCACTGGCTTGCTAATGTCATCTCATTAAACTCACTAAACCCTGGACATACAGAGATATGTGATTCTCTGCTTGCTCCACATCAGCAGCTCTCTGACTTCTTTTCCCTGGCCTCTTGCCCATCTCCTCTCCCTACACTTCCCTCCCTCCCCAACTCCCAACACTTAGCTCTAGGCTGAGGGAAACTGAGCTGCCCTGGCCCTCTTCTAGCTTCTTCCCCGTCTCTGATCATTGGCTCTGCTCAGTTCAGAGCAGGACAGACAAGAGCTCTCCTCCCCAGTGCCATCACTTCTGTCACAAATCTTTCCCCAGAAAAATAAGCCACGGCCTGAATTTCATTAGTGGAGTATAGCAGAAGACTCTATAGGACTCAGATCCCAGTGCTCCTTCCTGCCCTTGAGCAGAGGTTTTACTCCCTGGGCCTCAGTTTCTGCATCTGCATAATTGACCATTGCACTTTTGGGGAGGATTAAACCAGAGTAGTTGTAAAGCTCTCTGCCTGTGGCTGACTCGAGGCCTCACAGGTCCCTTTGCTTGTTGTCCACACAGTCACGGCAATTACAGCTACTGACCCTATCTTACCTGCCGAGCATCATGCTATGCACAAATAGAGATGGCCCCAGAGGTACTACCAAGTACGTGTAACTCCTGGTTTAATCCTCACAACAACCTCCAACCTTCCCATCCATCTTTTCCAGACAGGAAATCTGAGGCTTACACAGCAAACCGGGTAAAGGGCAGAGCCAGAATTTCACCTTGATTTGTCTGATTCCAAAGATGCGTCTTTCAATTCAATGATTCTCAAAGCTGGCTACTAGGGGGTTTTTAAAAACATTGATAGCAATGGCCCATTTCCCATACCAACTGAGTGGAGGTAGTGTTGAGCATAAAGTACATAAGGAATCGAACATGATGCTCAAGCAGCCCTGCCTACCACTGCCCATACATCCACACAAAATAGGGCTTCTTAACTAAGGGAGAAATTTCAAATATTGACCACACAGGAACAATTATAATGTATTTACCATTCACAAAGCATTTACTATGAGCTGGGTGCCTTATGTTTTCTTTGATCCTTACAGCAACTATGCAGGAATGAAACATAGTCAATCAATCCACTTTAAGACTATATATGAATAACTTAGTGCCTAGTACATTTAAGCTTTCAATAAATAGTGTTGCTCACATCATCATCATCTCTTGAATCCTCACAGCAGCCCCCAGGACCATCAGCCTGTCTCCTAAACATCCCTAGAAACTGCCCACTTCTCACTGTCCTACTGGAACCACTGTAGCCTAAATGCCTGTCTTCTCTTACCCAGACATCCCACCTGCAATAGATGTCTAGCAATTTTCTTGCTTTTGACTTCATCCTCCTGTAACCCATTTTCTCCAAAATAGCCAGAAAAAAATTCTTTTTAAAAACATAAACATTTATAACCTTCCCTGGCTTTAAAATGGTGATCCCAGTCAGGGCACTGTGTAAGGTTGTATAGGTTGAGCCTTTCATAAAATACTCAGTGGAGGCAGCAGGTGGGTACCGAAATCCAACCCTTGCTCTGCTTACCAAACCCCAGACCTGTGAGATTGTGTTGTGGGCCCTGAGGAAGGCGTGCCTTCGGGTGCTTCATGGGTCCAGAGTGTGTGTTGTTTATTTGGAAGAAATAGGCATGCACCTTCCTAATCCACATAATGGCTCTGTATATATTAGCAATTGCCCTGAAATTGAACCTATCTTATTGCATCATTGTATTGGGTAAAAGTAAAACTTTAAATAAAACGGAGGCTCCCTCTGGGAGTTGAAATTTGAACCCAGGCTGCCAGTCTCCTGGTATAGTCTCCTACCATAACCCCTATTGTTTTCCATGGAATGCAGAGGAGTGGCGGGGATTCAGAGGGGATTCTATGGGTAGGAAATTCCCTGTGCAGATAGATTGTGAGAGGCTGGCAGTCCCTCTATTCAGAGCCAAGATAAGGCCAACAAAAGCCAACCAGTTTGCCCTGCCCCCCAAAAAAAGTTTAGTAAAACTTTGGATGAGAAAATCTTTCTCAGGAGAGTGGGATTTAGGTGGCATGGGAAAATGGTTATGGTTGGTGTCTGACCTCTCCTTCAAGGAGATTCATTCGAGGCTACCTACCTGATAGGTGAGGGAGAGATAAGAAAAATGAGATTTTAATGCGATAATCCATCACTATTCTTCCCTATCAGATCATTGCCTTCGCTGGCCCTAGGATTTGACAATGTTTAAGTTTTACCGAAGGCCTGTTTCTGGAAAATGGTGAAATTTGAGAAATCCCCCCACCCTTTGTGTTCCAGAAAACAGTTTACTGCAAAGAACATCCCTCTTCCCCTTGTGACCCACACAAGACTCATGGATGCCCCCCTGACATAGGAATGACCAGGCAGACACAGGCCCTCCAAATTCCCTTTCTTAGTCTCATAAATGACTAGCTGAACTTGTAGCTACCAGAACAAAATGCTTGCTAATCAAACTTTGGTTAAGCTCCCTTCTTTCCCCCAGACCTCTGAACTTTGACTTACCCTCAGCCTGAGCCAGGATACAGCCCCACTTTACTGCCTGCCCCAAAATAGGCAGCTTCAGCATAAAAGAGTCTCCCATCCACTGTCTGCTCACACCACCTTTCCTCCCACTTCCCCACACCTGCTTCTCTACTCATCTGTCTAAAAGGAAAACCCCTTTAGCCTCATCCTTGAGAAGCACAGACCTTATGGTCAGAGCTGTCTCCTATATTACACAATTGTCCCTTCCCTCTATCACAACAGTCCCTTTCCCCCTTGCAATAACCCTTTTGAATAAGGTCTCTCCTTACCAGGTCTGGATTTGTTATTTTATTTGAAAGGTTGAACTGATGGCATAGTGTTTTAGAATCAGACTGTGCCTTAGAAATAACCTATTCCAATGGATGGCATCCAAGAGCCCCTCTACAGACAGGGTTCCCCCACATGGCCCTTCAATACGTCTGAACTTCCATGTGTGTTACGTTTGCACAGGTTCACTAAAACTTCATGTTCCTTTGCCTCTAGGTAGAAAATGTTAAGTTCTGGGTATAGTCAAACATCTTCTGTCAATAAAATAAAGATGAACTCACCCAAAGTCAAAGAGCCCACAGCAGATTCCCAATGCCCAGGCCAGAGTTTATTTTCACCATAACACCCGATCATTTTTTTGACATTTGGATCAATGGGCAATTTTGTTTGATAATTAGTTCATATCACTGAACTCGAATTTTAATACAATAAACATTTTTTTTCAAATACCATTTTTAAAAAGAAAATGTCACTACTGTAAATTTAAAACCAGAACCACTTGCCATAAATACAATGAAAACAAAACACTGTGAGTGAATTCCAGCTAACTACAGTTGCCCACAGGGTCTCTTGAGTTTTCCCTTTTATTAAGGAAAGGGAGATATGGGAGATTAGTACATGTCTGAGAAGTGTTAAAAAAAAAAACTGGCACCAAACCGAGGCTTTCTCTAGACCTAGAATACTTAAAGGCAATTTTAAAAGGGGTCTTTTCCTTACAAAGATCACTCCTTGCACCCACTGACTCTAACCCATGCTCTAACCCATGGAGTCGGAGATGGCTTCTCTGCCCTGCCCACTAGCTTTCGTTCTCCAGTTCAGCCCAAAGTCTCACCCCGTTTTCCAGTTCAGCCCAAAGTCTCCAGTTCAGCCCAAAGTCTCACCCCGTTTTCCTCTTGGATGGACCATCTCTACTTCTCCTCAGCTCATTGATCCTTTTATCCCCTTTGCACCCCACCTCCCAGGTCTTGTTGCCAACAAGTTCCCAGCTGGATGTGAGGGGTTCTTCATCCTAGGGACAGAAGAAGAGAGATTGTGGAAACAGGAGTGGGGTAGGAACGATGTGTGCTCCAGCTCAATATCCAGGCTTGTTTTGCCTTTTAGTTCTCCTTCCTGACTCCACTGTTCTATGGTGTACTCGGGGTCTGAGTGCTAATTCTTCACCCCTTCCTCCCCTGGCCTTCCTGCCCTTTCCCCCTGCTTCTCCCACCTCCGTGACCAGCAGTATACTCCAGCCTTATCCTGTTAGCTTATACCCTGCCCTGTTGTCCTCCACATTCTTTAATGGCAATACTGCTTTGCCATTGGATGACACAGACTAGACAGATTATTTAATTATCCAATGTTTTCTCTTCTGATAACCACCATACCCAGCTGAATTTTGGAAATTTAATCATCAGAAACCAAACAGAATATGGTTATAGATACCAGGCGTCCTAGTTACTTGGATCTCTTCAATTAGTTCCTCCTGCTTCCTGTGTTCCTTGCGTTTGTTTATGCTGTAAAGCCCTGATTATCTAAAACTCCTTTATCCAGAAACTCTGTTATCTGAAATGAGGTTGTGTTACTGGATGTGTTTTATTTATTTTGAACCCCTCTTTATCCGATTTAATTCAAAGCTCGCCTAGATTCTTCAGATCATCAGGGCCTTGGGAATCCCTGCTCCAGTTTCTTATTGTTTAACCTCTGCTGCAAAACAACTCCAATTTCAGTCTTACTCTCAATGGTGGAAACACAGGCCATGTTATCTGAATCCTTCTGTTGTTCTGCTCTCCTTGTTCCTGCCCTTTTTAAAGTCCACATTAAAACATTCTTTTTACATGTTTAACCCCCTACACATCCTGAGGCAGCCTAGCCACAGGGTAAAGATGCTGCCATGCATTTCAGAGCCCTGTGTTCTTGGCTATGTTCTGTAGTTGACTGTACAACCTAAACCAAGTCCTCTAAACCCCATGTACTTCCGTTTCTCAATCAGCCAATTTTGGATAAGAGTATCCATGCCATCTTGCTACTTGATTGTCCGTAGTAATGGAGATAAGACAATAGAAAAATTTTAGAGACTATCCACTTTATAATTAAAAGTAATGTAGAAAGAGGTGTCATTAATAATTATTTTTACTGTAGCTTAACTTTGGCAAAGAACCTTAGTATTAAACATTCAATGCAGAGATGCAGATTCCTAGCAAATGAGCATCCTCACTCTGCTAGAACACATCCCATAATAGAAAGTACACTACTTCTTTTCAAAGTTTCCCACTGAAATTTGAACTATTTTCTTTCTTGCATAAGGAAAAAAAAATCCCTTTGTGAAACCTTCACCTATTTGGCCTACTGGAATTCAATTTGCCAATATTTTCCCAAACCCCTACTATATGCAAAGCACGGCATCAATCACCTGGGGTTGCAAAGATACCTTCAGCTTGGTTTCTGTACTCAAGACTTTGCAAATATAAGGGTACTATAGACATGCTCTACAAACGAAAGGCAAAACAGCGTTGGGGGTTAGAGATAGTTCTGTAACTGGCTAAGAGGGAGTAATATGGATCAGACTTACCCTCCTGCATGAAACAACCAAACTAATGAGTAAAATGTATGAAACAACAGTTTTCAAGACACTGGATATCAGGCACTTAAAACAGTGCTTCCCAAGAGACAGGAAACAAACAATTGCCCTATAAATTCAACCCCATAAAAGCTTACTGCCTTGGGAGAGTTTTTGGGCCCCCACTGCAAGGAAGGAAAATCCAGACAGAGTCCAATAGTTTCCCTGAGAAAAGCTTGAGCTGAGAGTCCAGGGAAACCAAGATGGCCAGAGTTTGCAGCTTTCTGAAGAGGAGAGGGCTGTGCAAAGAAAAAAAGCACCAGAGATCTCTAGAGGGTCCTCCTTGACTCTTCAGCAGAGTACTGATTAACTCATACATGTGAAGAACAGCCCAAAAGGAAAGAACCACCCAAAAGGATTAGAGAGAACAGGACTATTCCAACCAGCCAGACTGAAAAATCTCATAACTCTTGGGGCACTGAGTAGAGTAATCAGAAGGCTCTTTTCTCAGTAGCAGTAGTAATTCCTCTAGACTAAACACAGCTCTGGGTTCAGCCTAACATATCTTAAAAAAGAAGACCCTAAAAGAGTAAACTGTTTACACGTCACTTAGCTGCATCCCAGAGCAAAGCTCAAGAATATTTATAGCAATACAAATACAGCCAATACCCAAAAACGTAGAATCCATAGTCTATCATCCAGAAAAAAAAATTACCAAATATGCAGAGGTAGGAAAATATGGCCAGAAGGAGGAGAAATATTAGCCAATCAAAACGGACTCAGAATTAACACAGATGTTTGAATTAGCAAAGACATTCAAACAATTGTTATAACTATTACATGTGGTCAACTAATGAAGTATAGACACAAAAGCTATTTAAAAGACCCAAATTGAACTTCTAGTAATGAAAGCTACAATTTATGACATTAAAAATTTACTCTTAAATGAAATTAATGGCAGATTAGACACTGCAGAAGAAAAGGTTAGAAAACTTGAAGGTTTATCAATAGAAACTATCCACAAGTAAACACAGGGACAAAGAATGAAAACAAAAAGAATAAAGACTCACTGATCTGTAGAACAACTTCAAGAAGCCCAATAAGCATATAATTGGTGGGAAGAAAGGAGTGAATCTAAGAGATTCCAAAGAAGAGATGGGTGGGAAGGATAGACAAATTATTTAAAGATGTAATGGCCTAAAATTTTCCAAATCTGATGGAAAAAATAAATAATAAGCACACAGATTTAAGAAGCTCAAGGAAGTCCATGCACAGAAAATATAAAGAAAATTAAACCAAGAAACATCATAAACATATTGCTTAAAACCAGGAACAAAAATAAAATGTGAAAAGTAGCCATAGAAAAAGACATTATGCACAGAGGGACAAAAATAAGAATGGTAGCCACTTCCCATCAGAAATAATGCAAGTGAGATGAGAGGGTGCAACATCTTTGAAGTGCTGACAGAAAAGCTGTCAACCTATAATTCTATACCCAATGAAAATATCTTTCAAAATGAAGGCAAAATAAAGACTTCTCAGACATACAAAGCAGAAAGAATTCATCATTAGCAGGTCCATGCTGCAAGAAATATTAAAGGAAGTCCTTCAGACAGACAGAAGAAAAATGACACCAGATGGAAACCTGAATCTATGCAAAGGATTGAAGAGTGCTGGAAATAGTTGCAAAATTTTTTTTTACTTGACTCTCTTTAAAAGATAATTGGCTGTTTAAATTAGAAAATAATAATGCGGGGAAGTGGACTTGGCCCAATGGATAGAGCGTCCGCCTACCACATGGGAGATCCATGGTTCAAACCCCGGGCCTCCTTGACCCGTGTGGAGCTGGCCCATGCTCAGTGCTGATGCGCGCAAGGAGTGCCCTGCCACGCAGGGGTGTCCCCTGTGTAGGGGAGCCCCACGTGCAAGGAGTGCGACCTATAAGGAAAGCCGCCCAGAGTGAAACAAAGTGCAGCCTGCCCAAGAATGGTGCTGCACACATGGAGCGCTGACACAGCAAGATGATGCAATGAAAAGAAACACAGATTCCTGGTGCCGCTGATAAGGATAGAAGCAGTCACAGAAGAACACATGACGAATGGACACAGAGAGCAGACAACTGCAGGGGAGGGGAGGGGAGAGAAATAAATAAAAAATAAATCTTTTAAAGAAAAAATAATAATGCAGAGTAAGGTTTATAACATATGTAAAAGGAAAATGTGTGACAAAAATAGCACAAAACCTGGGAGGGCAGAAATGGTCCTAATACCTTTGTCTTAGTTTCTTAGAACCACCATAACAAATTTCCACAAACCTAGTAGTTTAATATAATATAAATTTATTCCCTCAGAGTTCTAGAGGCTAAAAGTTTGAAATAAAAAGTTGGCAGGACTATGTTCCCTCTGAAGTCTCTAGGGGAGAATCAGTTCCATGCCTCCTAGCTTCTGGTGGCCCTAAGTGTTCCTTGGCTTGTGGTAGCATAGCTCCAAACTCTGGCTCCATCTTCAAATGATCACCTTCTCTCCTGTGCCTATCTCTCTCTTCTCCACTTCTTACAGGAACACCAGTCATCCTGGATTGAGGGGCTACCTTACTCCAGTATGACCTCATTTTAACTAATTCCATCTGCAATTACCCTATTTCCAAATTAGGTAACATTTTTATGTACTGTGGTTAAACCTCAATATATCTTTCTTGGGTGATAGTTCACCCTGTAACATATCCCATTACAAGATTTTTAAACTATGGGTGAAGTACAGTAAAACAAAACAAAGAATTATAGCTAAGAAGATAACAAAATAGATAAAATGGAATCATAAAAAATACTCAGACCAACAGAAGACAGAAAAAAGAGGAAATAGGGAAAAGAACAGATGGGAAAAACAGATGACAAATAGCAAAGACTTAAATATAACCATATCAATAACTACATTAAATGGTCTAAACACCAAAATTAATAGGCAGAGGTTTGCCAGATTGACTAAATAGACAAGATACAACTAATATGCCACCTATAAAAAACACTTTTGGGAAGAACTGACATCTTAACAACATTTTGTTTTCTAATCCATGAACACAATGTATGTTTCCATGTTTCCATTTATTTAAATCCTTTTAAATTTCTTTTAAAAATGTTTAAAATTTTCAGTGTACAGTTCTTACACAACTTTGTCAGATTTATCCCTAAGTATTTCACATTTCTGATGCTATTGTAAATGGTATCATGTTATTTGAAAAATTTGAGTCTTCAATTCTATGTTGCTAGGATATGGAAATACAACTCATTTTTAATATTGATCACAGATCCTGAAACATTATGAAACTCATTTATTCTAGTAGCTTTATTGTAAATTATGTAGGATTTTCTACATAGGAGATGTACAAATAAACAGTTTTCCTTTGTCCTTTCAATTACAGATGCCTTTCATTTCTTTTTCTTGTCTTATTGCACTGTCTAGAACTCTAGTACAATGTTTAATAGAGAAGGCATCCCTGCCTTGTTCCTGTAGTAAAGGGAAATCATTCAGCTTTCACTTTAAAATATTTTGTTAGAAGAATTTTACCCACCTGTAACAATACAAGTTGAATCTATCCCCTTCTACAATGAGAGCACATGGGTTGTGCCCTTAATATGTGCCATGCACTGGTGATATAGCAGTGAATGAACCAGACAAAAATCCTTGTTCCTCATGGGACTGATTTACATACTAAATGGGGCAGGTAGACAATAAAAAAGATAAATCAGAAAAATATTGGGTATGTTAGATGGTGATAAGTGCTAATGGAAGAGAGATGCGAAGGGTCAGGGAGCATGATGGAATGTTAGAAATTGTGGCCTGGAAACACTAATGAGCATATAATCAAGTTTTTCTTTTGCCCTGACCTTTTGGGATAGGGGGGACGACAGCAGGGCTTGAACCTAGGACCTTGTATGTGGGAAGCCGGCATTCCACCACTGAGTCACATTGACTCCCCTGAGTTGGTTTTTTAGTTTGCCTGTGTTGGGGGTTTTGGGTTTTTGTTTTTTGCTTTTTGTTGTATTTTTTTTTAGAAGGCACTGGGACCTAAACTGAAGATCTCCCATGTGGGAAGCAGGCACTCAACTGCTTGAGCCACACTAGCTCCCCTGACCATTCTACCTCTCTCTCCCCCCATGACTACTTTTTTAGGTCAGGTTCTCATCATTTATTACACGTCCTGGTTTTTGTGGGTTTTTTGTACATAAATATTATGAGATTTATTATAGGAATTTGCTCCATGACTCTAGGGATTGGCAAGTCTGAACTCTGCAAGGCAGGCCACATGCTGGGAACTCTGACCGTTTCCATGAATTCCCCAGGAGAAGCTGGCTGGCTGAAATGGAGGTGGAAATTCTTTGTTCTGACTGCTGTAATCATCAGTTCTTCCTTTAAGGCTTTCATCTGATTGGATGGGATTTCCTTCACTGCTGAAGGCAATTTCCTTTGTTGATTGTAGGTTCTATCAGCCATAAATGCAGTCAACTGACTAATGATTTAAATCCATGAGATATCCTCAAAGTAAGAATCAGGCAGGGCTTGCTTGACCAAACAACTGGACACCATAACCTAGCCAATTTGACACGTGAACTTAACCATCGCACGGTCGGAGGCGGTTGGCCTTAAACATCATAAGGGACAGAGTGTGTACAAATCTCTCAATATCCTTATCACATGTACTATTGTAACAGTCTCCTAACTCATCTAGTTGCACACTCCTCTCTGTACACTCCTGTCAGAGTATTTATTAAAGGGGTCTGCATTTCTCACAGGCTAAAGTCCAAACTTCCTTGGAATCTGTAAAGGCCCTTAAATAAGCTTGCCCCGGTCTTTCTAGCCTCACTGTTCTTCCTTCTCCCCTTTGCATACTATAGCCCAGCATCACAAGCACTCCACTTTCTCATGCCTCTGAAAGGACTCTTCTCAACAAAAGTAACTGATTTTCAAACCTTGTTTTAATACTTTGAGTGGAGCAAAACACAGAATGAAGGGATGGGATACAAATGCAGCTGATCAGACAATAGAACACTCAAATTAGAGCAAGAAAGAGCAAATCTGACACCAAGACAGAGAAGTTATTCTCAGGACTTGGAGTTGTCTTAAATGATACTGCAGGGACAGATGCTGGACATTATATATCCTACAATAACCCACTGAATGGACAGGGGGAGAGTATAAACTGCAATATAAACTATAATCCGTGCAGAGCAATAGTGCTCCAAAATGTATTCACCAAATGCAATGAATGTGCCACTATGATGAAAGAGGTTGTTGATGTGGGAGGAGTGGGTTAGGGGGGATGGGGGGTATATGGGAACCTCTTATATTTTTTAATGTACCATTTTGTGTGATCTACTAACTTTAAAAAAAGATAATTTAAAAATTAAATTAAAAAATAAGAAGCATTAAAGGCAAAAACAAAACAAAAAAAGCAGGTGAAATAGATCAACAACAAATCGGGGTGCTCATTAACTTGTTGAATTGGAAAAATATAACTGAGAACTGGCATAAGAACCTCTCAGATTGAATTAAATAGGTCTATGGTCCCACCCTATGGTCATTTCTCCATTCCCCAAGTGCATAATTTGGATGAATAATCAAAGTAGCTGGCAGAATCTTCCCACTAGTTCCCCAATCTATGGAATAAGAGCCATTAAGATAGGAAGGACCAGGTAGAAGCCTCTGAAATTGCCCAACCCCAAACCCCACTGGCCAAGAGAGTAAACCCAAGTCAATACTATATTCTAAAAAAGAGTTTGTGCCACTATCAAAGACTCAAAGCATGTGGGAATAGTGGTCTCCATCATATCTCTATGGCCCTGGAAAAAGTTAATTCTCAAATCATGGTGGATGATAGTGGACTACCAGAAACTTAACCAAATGGTAGCCCCAATCTAGCAGCTGAGCCAGATGTAACATCTCTGTTAAACAGATCAACACAGCCCCAGGCACTTGATATGTTGCTATTGATCTGGTGAATATGTTACTTTCAACTCCTCATCAATAAAGAGAATAAAAAGCAGACCTCATTAAATGGGAAGGACATCAGTACACATTCACAATCTTGCCCAAGGCTATGTGAAGTCCCTTGTGCAATGTCACAAAATAGTCTACAGGGATCTTAATTGCCTTGATGTTCCTTACACATGCTGAAACATTATATTGATGACATCATGCAAATTGAACCCAGTAAAAAGAAGTGGCAATTCATATGTCAGAAGGTGGAAACAAAACTCCAAAAAGCTTCACCAAACTGCCACATCAGTGACATTATCAGGAGTCCAGTAATCTGAGGTATGGTCATATAGTATCTTTAAGGTAAATGGCAAGATGTTAGAACTTGTACATTGTTCCATTTTTCTATTTTTGCATACAAATCTATCCAAAAACTTAGATAAAATAACCAGTTATTGTGCTTACAGGTTATGTGGGTTGGCAATTTGGACAGGGCACAGCAGAAATGTCTTGTCTCTACTCCTTGATTTCTGCCAAATTTTCTCAATTGGGGTTCCATAAAAGAATCAAGCCTGAGTGCCCTAAGACATCCAAACATGGAGGGCTGGAATCATCCAAGTCATCATCAATTAAATTTCTAGTGCCTAGGCTGGGTGGCTTGAGGCTGGGCTCAGCAGGGACCGTCAACCAGAGCACCATTCCACAATCTCCCTGTGTTGTGTTGCCATCTTCACAGTACGGTAGCTTCAGTGGAGTGGAAGAGAAAGTGTTCCAGTGAATAAAGGAGAAGCTACATGGCCTTTTATGATCTAGTTTCCAAAGTCGCACAGAACATCTTCTGCTATACTCTATTAGTTGAAGTAGTAAAATGCTAGCTAGATTCAAGGGGAGAAGATGGAAGGAGAGTCAAATGATACTGGGGTGATGTTTAACATATTAAAAATCTTTAGAATGCAGAAGCAGCACATACTGTTCTTGGGAATACTGCTCTGACTCCTTTAATGAGTGACTTGAAGGCTGCCAGTTTTGAGTGCCAGAGCAAGAGGACTCCACAGCAGTCCAGTGCTTGTATGTGGTACAAGTGACCCTGTCATGCAGGCCATTTGACCAGCAATCTAATGTTGCTAAAGGTAGTCACTGTAGATAAAGATGCCATGTATATGGGGTCTCTGTCATGGTCGATAAGGAGAGTTTCAAAGAAGCTCACAGGCTCCTGGGGCTACGTCTTGCCTTCTGCAGGAGAAAATAATAAGTCATTTGAAAAATGGCTCCTGAGCCCTGACAGAGATGGAGGTTCTGACCCTGGGATAGCAAGTGCCATGTAGTCAGAACTGTTCATTATGAGCTGGGTATTATCAGATCCACTAAGTCACAATGTTGGGCAGGCACAGCAGCAATCCATCATACATTGGAAATGTCATATTTGGAGTTGGGCCAGAATGGATCCAGAGGGCAAGAGTCACATGTACCCCAGGTTCCTGCATTGTCTACCTTTCTTGCTCAGTTCACACAAAAGGCCTCGAGAGAAATTTACAACTAACGGATGAGAAAAATATTTATACCTAGCTCAGAGATAGATTGGCTTGACAAGTTGGCACTAGCCAAAAATGGACCACCACCAGACTATAGCCCCATTCTGGGGTGGCCCTGAAGGACAGTAAAGGTTGCCCCTCCCAGTGAGCAAAGGTATATAGAGGGAGAAGTGGTCTGATTTAAGGGGGTATAAGTCAGCCAAAGGGGTGCTGATGCAAAGTACCAGAAATCTGCTGGTTTTTATAAAGGGTATTTATTTGGGGTAGAAGCTTACAGTCACAAGGCCCTAAAAAGTCCAACTCAAGGTACCATAAGAGGTATTTTCTCACCCTAAGTATGTTGCCACGTGTTGACACAAGATGGCAGGTAACATCTTTGAAGGTTCAGCCTTCCTCTTCCCTCTCTTTTTTTTTAAAGAATTTATTTATTTTATTTATTTCTCTTCCCCTCCCCACTGACTGTCTGTTCTCTGTATATATTTGCTGTGTGTTCTTCTTTGTCCACTTCTGTTGTTGTCAGCGGCACGGGACAACAAACATAATCAATAGCTCTTTTTTGGAATTCATAAATCATACCAAACTGCCATACCTGGACTCATGGCAATGAAGAATGGCTTGCCTGATTGGGTCTGAAGACTTGAAGTTGCAAACTTGAAAGTTTGGAGACAATGAAGTGTGGAGGAAATCACATAGATGAACCTATAGTGCTGGGCACAAATCATGCAGATCTCAGGGTCTCACCTCAAGGCCCACCAGAGAACCTCCTTTGCAACTGCAGCACTGAACATCTGTAAATGCCAGCCAACCTCTCTCCTCAGCCACTCAAGGCCTTGAATGACTAGTGGAGATAGGCAGGGATACAGAAGGCCTGGGTGCCCTCTCACCAAGGCTGCTCTAGCATCAGCTGTACTGATATCTAACTGTCCTCAACAGAGAATGACACCAAGCCCTCCACATAGCACACATCCCTTAGGGAGACCAGCTCAGTCACTTGGTAGTAAGTTTATTATATCAGATGCTCTCTATCCCAGAGGGAGCAGTAATTCATCTTCATTAGAATCAACACTTATCTGGATATGGGTTTGTCTTCCTTGCCCCAGTACCACTTTCTACACCACCATTTCTTTAACCATTCTGAATATGTGCAAACCTGAATGCTTGAGAAAGTTAACACCCCAGGTCAGCTCTTGACTGATGGATGCCAGGAACCAGAGCCAGGAAATGCACCTCTCTTCTGATCATTGAGAGGGCAGTTCTGAGCCATATTCTCTATGGTTCCTCAGAGCTCCAAGCAGGGCAGAGCTCCATTTGACCACATTAGGGATCAGCTCAATAAAGCACCTTTAATTGGCTTCCCCTCCTCTGTTTGACATCACCCAGTCTCCCAATCCTGTTGCCTGGTATCATTTCCCAAAATAAACCACCTGCATTCAAGCTCTTTTCTCAGATTCTGCTTTCTGGAAAAACCCAGGCTAGAAACCCATGCGTGCCCATTCACAAAACATGATTTTTTTTTTTAAGGTGAGAGGTCTGTATGTTTTATTTCAAGAAATCTCTGCTCGAATTTGCATGCCAGTTTTTTAAAAGATAAAAATCAAAGAATTTTGAAGCACTCACAAAAAAAAAAAAAAAAATCAGGTGCCTGCTTAGCTATTGTGAAGACTTCGGTAGGATTCTATTCATGGATATGACGCCATCACAGTGTCCACAGGTAGGCTGTGCAGGTGGTGTCTGTACGAGGGACTAGGTTGCGGAGGGGGGTGGAAGGGGAGCATCATTGGCCAAGCAGAGCACAGGCCACATCTGCCCACAGGAAGGGGTGCCTGTTCCTAATTCACAAAAGGGACTGTCTGCTCACTAAGCCACATGCCCGAGAGGCACTTCCACCCAAGGAGGGCAGATTTTCTAATCACCAGAAAATTAACCTATGGACTAGCAAAGGTCCTACCTCCACCCCCACAACCACATCTGCTGTTCAGCTACTGGTGCCCACACAATTTGGTTTAGTGCTAAGAGCATTTTCATGATTAATTAAAGACTTAGAACCCAGCTCAGCATATATTTTAAAGTACTCAGGTCCAGAACTAGTGAGAAAACTTCATACTTTTTTCTTTTCTCTGATTTTTTTATTGTCATTTTTTAAAAAAGATACATAGATCACAAAAAAAAAATGTTACATTAAAAAATATAAGAAGTTCCCATTTACCCCACACCCCACACCCCCACACTCCTCCCACATCAACAACCTCTTTCATCATTGTGGCACATTCATTGCATTTCGTGAATACATTTTGGAGCACTGCTGCACCACATGGATTATAGTTTACATTGTAGTTAACCTCTGTCCCCCAGTCCATTCAGTGGGTTATGGCAGGATAGATAATGTCCTGCATCTGTCCCTGCAATATCATTCAGGACAACTCCAAGTCCTGAAAATGCCCCCACATCACATCTCTTCTTCCCTTTCCCTGCCCTCAGCAACTACCGTGGCCCCCATCCTGGGGAGGCCTGATGTACTCAAGCAGAGGAAGGGGTGTCTCTCGAAAGCATGGGTGGCTCCCAGTGGGGAAGGACAGACCAGTGCGTCAAGGCCTCAGCATTGTTGCAGGTATCTATGAATATGGTGCTTCAAGCAGTGAAGCTTGGTTGTTACTGTGGGCCCTGAGGGGTGGGGGAGAGAGGAATAGAATAAATGGAAGCGGGGGTAACTGGGGACAATGGAAGTGTTCTACAAGATGATGCAATTTTGGATATAGAACATGTTAAATTTCACCAAAAATTTATAAAAGTGAAAAACACATACTTTTTATGTTGGAAGGGACCTTAGAAATTGTGTTAGACTGGGCCCACTCCACCCCCATTTGACAGACAAGAAAACTGAGTCTAGAGCCACTTCTGTGTTGCCTCCTACTCTCACACAAGCCAGATGTCAGGTTCCAGTCCAGACCCTGCTCAGCAACATCTGTGACCCAGCCAAGTTACAAGTGAAGAACTGCTACAATTGAATAAATGACCCCTTTTCTGAAAGCAATTTTATGAAGATGGATAAAGGGAGAAAACAAAGTACCAACTAAGATTGTACAAATCAAATTTATGTGATTTTCAGTTGTGCGTGATGTTTTTGGAGGAATTTCTGGTGGGTTTTTTTTTTGATGAATATTAGTCAATCTCTTCTGACTTTGGTTACTTGTAAAACTGAGGATATGTTGTTGCATTCATATTATTTCAATGTGCATTGAATACCAGGAACAAAAAAAAAAAAATCAAAGAAAACTCGATTCATTGAATGGCCATTTGTTGTGTTTTAAACAAGCCATGGACATTACACTAGGGCCTTTTGCCTCCCTGGAGATACAACTTTCAGCATGTTCTGTTGTAGGTAGTAACTGATCATATTTTGCTCCAAAATGAAAGATAAGACAGAAGAAAAATCTAGTTATAAAGCCTCTTACTAAGAGGAAGCCAAGACAGCAATACAAGTAAACTAGTCTCTAAGAAATAAAATAAAGAGCATGAGGGATCACGCTGTGGCCCAGGCCTAAAGAATTCTTGAATTCTATCTCAGTTCTGTCAGCTATTGCAACAAGAGCTGAAGATCTCCTTGGATTAGTAGATAAATTAATGATGGTGATATGCTTGACATCTGCTGTGCAAAGGAGAGATTCTGCTCAGATTGGTTAACTGAGCTGGAGCTCACATTTGCCCCGACTTTCCACAGTGCACACTTTGAAGCTGATGCCCCACCCAGCTGATCTGGGCCCTGAAGTTCCCACAACTCAGCTCTCCATTCTGTCTGATCTCAAGGAATAGGAGACCAAGGAGAAGCTATACACCTGCCCATGTCTGCTGGCCACCCAGAGGAAGTGAGGTATGAAGGATTGGCAGGATTTCTAAAGACGGTCATTTGGGCAATGGGAGGGTCTCCCAAAATGTGAGGGATTCAGTTTGCGTCCTTAGATAGGGTGGATGGACTTCAAACCTGAGAAGGTGACCCCACCTGCTCTGCTTCCAAGGAAAATGAAGGAATGAGTGGGACATGGGACAGTGGCTAAGAGGCTGTGTCCAGGAACCCAGAGTACTGGTCAGAATTCCAGGTCTTCTGCTTTTCAGTTGTATGACTTGCAGCAAGTACCTTAATGTCTCTGTACCTAAATTTCATTATATGGGGACTGGGGGCAATGATAACAAACACTAATTGACTACTTAGCATGTGCTAAGCCCAGTTCAGAGCATTTTCCTCATATTTATTCACTTAATCCTTACAACAGTCCCATGAGATAGAACTATTATTATACCCACTTTGCAGCTGCAAAACCTGAGTCACACACTTAGGACATGGCAGAGGCAGCATTCAACCCCAGACATCATCTGTGCTCTCAGCCTCTCAGGAGAGTGGTGAACAACACTGCTTTCTTCATGGGGTTGTTAGGTCAAATGAGTTCATCATGTCAAGTGCTTAGAGCAAGCAGAGCCTGCCAACATGTCTGGGCTCATTAGATGTGGGCTGCTGCTATTACTCTGGTTGTGCCATCCTTTGAGGCTGGTAATAAGGGCACTGAAGTGGAGAGGAGGGTGGGAATAGAGGTAAGACAGTGGGGAAAAGCAAGGTAGATGTGGAATGACTTGGGTCTTCCTTTCCCTGGCAGTCCCCATATCCCCACCAGGCAGCAGGGATGATATTACTGGTGTCCCAGGGTGCGCTGTAGATGGTATATTCACGAGGAATTTCTGTGCCACACAGAAAAGAATGGCTGCTCAGCTTGGGCCAGGTGATCTGTGATCCCATCTCCAAGCTTTTGAAGCTCTGATCATACACACAAAAATGAAATTCCTCACACCACCTTGCCCCCAACGAGTTCTTCCTTTTTGTTTCAGTCTCCTGAAGGAAGCACCCCTCTCTCCAGGTGACTGACATGGGGGATTCTTCTCACCATGTTTGCTTCTGCCCTTCTGCCCTGTTCTGCACACCAGAAGACCAACTCCTCTGGATTACCCAGGATCCTTGCCAGCTGGCTTCCGGTTGGGTTTGGTCAAGGGAAAGCACCAGCAGGAAATAAGGGCACAAGAGGAAAGAGCAGCCAGGGAACTTCCTCCCTGCTTCCCTGGTGCCTGACAAAGGCTGTGACCTTCACTCCTGCAGCTTCCGCTAGGTGGACCCCTCCACAACCCTGCTCTCCTGGGCTCTGGTAACTCTCTTTCCTCCTCGTATCACTTTGGCCCTAGGGTGGTCTTGGCTTCCCACTATTCCTAGTCTCTGGATGCCTTGACACCCTCATTTGCTCTCCCTGACACCCATGGTGAAACATGCCTTTACTTGCATCTCATCCTTCGCACCATCTGGGCTGAACTCAGGTCCCTGACAAACTGTGGCTGACGCATCTACCCACATGGGGGTCGCGTTACCATTGAGGCCTGGGGGTAAAGCTCTACCTTTTTCATTAGGTAGTCTTATAAAAGTTAACCTGATCAGAAAGGTTGAGTAGTATATTTTTTATGTTTATTTACAGTAAAATTGGAAGTAGCAAATGAGTATGAAAAAGAAAACAAACATCACACCCATATTCTCAGCATACAAGATAACCCCCACTATTTCACCATGCACATATTTTTCTTCCTACAAAAGGATCATACTAAATATACTGTGCTTTTTTCCCCCACTGGCTTAAATTTATTTATCATGAACACTTTTCTTCATCAACAAATGTACTTCAACATCAATGAATTTACTTCTAATACCTCTAGATCAAATTCTTAATGGCCGCGTAGTATTCTGTCTGGGCCTATACCATAGTTTAATAATCAATCCTCTATTAAAGAACATTCGGGTTGGTTCCAATTTTTTCATATTGTAAACACTGCAGCCATAAACATCATCGTACAATAAAAAAAACTTCAAAATACAACACAATAAACTCCATCTTCCTAAAGCAAAAGCCGCACATATGCAATGCCAGTAGGGTCACTCCTTCTCAAGAGATAATAATATCTGCCTTCCTTGCATCCCACTGATATTGTGAGGTTCAACTGAGAAAATGTATATATGAGTTCTTTATAAACTGTAAAGTGTATGGGGTGGTTCTTCTATTATCATCTTATTCTTTCACAACAGCCCTGGAGGCAAGCATGGTGGATAGATCCTCAAGGCACATTGTACTGACAATTTTGCCAGACACAAAGATTTGAAGGCCTACTTTTAGGCTTTTTATATTTATTTCTCCTAATCGCAAACAAAGAATTGTGTGTAAGAAAAGCAGCCTTCCTGTACAAGAGTAAACTACCAGCTGGCAGTACTTTTGATCTGTTCTGCTGCACATTAACCCTTTGTGTTCACTTTAGAAGACCATTTCAACTGAAGGAATTTGAGTTTCCTGAAAAGTGCCTGTGCTTCTGAAAGCCCTGCCCTGCCCTTTTGGGTTACCCTAACTCCTACAGCTGATTAGTCACAATGACGACTTTCCCTTCCTTTCCTGGTAGTCTCTTCTGAAAAGTATCTGGATAACCCTACCTGATTTAAAAATTTGAGTAATAGTTTAATTGTGTGGCTTTTTTGAAATGGCAATTTTCATGCCAAGTAAAGAAGCTACACTGACATCTCACTTGTAAAAAATATCCCATTTCTCAGAAGAGGGCACTCCATTTTATGTGAATCCTGAATCTAAGTTCATGTATTTGCTCTGCCCTGGCTAAGGCAATACTGTTAAAATGTCAGAACACAGTTTCCTGGAGAAAAAGTCTTACATGGTTTTCGATTCTTAATGAAAGGCTCCATACACGTTTTAAAAATCTGACTTGAGTCATGCTTAAAGTTATGTGTTAATTAGTGTGAAAATAAAAGGCTTCTATGTGTTAAAGTGGTTGTGCTCTCCCAAAGTAAATGATGTTTTGGAGCATGATACTCTATCTGGGTACTTGTTTTCTATTGCTGTTTGGTTTTTCCACAAAAATCCAATAAAAAGGACATAACCCTATTTTATAATGTCAAGAAGTGTTTTCACTCTAAATCCTCATGAATAAGAAAAGCTCCTCCTTGACTCTTCTTCACTGCTTGATCATTTTTATCTCTTCTGGGAAGCACAGAAAGGGGCAGGGGTACAGCATGGTGCTCATGTGCCAGATATAACTCACCTTAACAGCACAAGAGGTCGGGGGCTTGTTTTCTGTGTGAGTTAAGGAAGCACCTGCCACCTGGTCAGACGAAGCTAATCCAGGGGTATTGGCAAAGAAAGGTAAGCATGCCTTGCACAGAGATTCTTAAATTACCTTTGCTTCCTTCCTTCCTAATTTTATCTCTGTAGATGTTTCACCGTTTCTATGGGTGTATTCATTTTCACTACAACAACCATCTCCATTTTTTTTACAGTTGTTATTCAACCAAAGAAAATGGGTAAGAAAAACAATTATGATGGTGGGGGGAAAAAGAATCAAAATTGCCATATGTGAGGCCCACAGGAGTCCCTGATTAATTTTCATTTGCATCATTTAGATCTGGGCTTAGACTGTTTCTGTAAATATGTGTGACTAACTTGGTTTCCTTGCAGCTTTGGAAAAATGAGCCAATCCAAGTCTCCCTCTGTTGATCATGGGTTTCTGGAAGGCAAGAAGTATAACTCCATGCTGCTCTCAGTATGATAACAATGGACCTTTGCCACATAACAATTCCCAAACTTGGGATTTTCATAAATTTTAGAGAACAGTCCACTAACTTTGAGAGCATCCTGTTGTAGGCAAAACTGTCCATTCCTTTGTTTGCATGTCCCTTTTTCTTTCTTAGATCCATATTCTCCTATCCAATTTGGATGCCCCAAATACTGATTCCGGAAAATAATCAAATGGGAAATAATTACAAGAGGTAGGACCCTCAAGGAATCTAATTGAAAAAATATGTATACCAGCAAGATAACTGTACAAAAAGTACTTGTAGAAATTCAAAAGTAGGGAAATTGCTGTGTGTTGGGAATAATTTGGAAAGGCTACACTCACGAACAGAGAGGTGCAGTGGGCCTTGAGTAGATAGCGTATAAGTTGACAGAGGTAAGGTTGAAAAGGTGTGTTAAGGAGACAGTGACTCTGACTAGAAAGGAATTTTCAATCAAGTGGCCACGACACTTAAAAAGAGACACATTAGGAACCAGTTCACTGAAAGCCTACGTGGTTTGGATATCATCCTACAGGCAATAAAAAGGCCCTGAACATTTTTGAACAGGAAGATGGGGAAAGCCATCTTTAAAGATGATTAATGTCATACTAATGATAAGAGGATGGAGTAGGGTTCTGGGAGAGGGATGTGAGAAGGCTCCTGCACAGTCCAGTTGTGAGGCCACAAGGCCTGGGAGACAGTGGGGGCCATAGGAGGGAGACGGAGAGGCAGAAGTTCACTGCTGGGAAGGGAGACTTGACAGAATAACGGGAACCTGCTCAGGGTCCTCTTGGGAAACACCCTGTGGATAAGGTCCTTTTTTCTTTGAAAATTCTCCCTTTCTATTCCCTTCCTTGCCTAGACAGTCTGATAAATTATGCTCTGCTAAGATGTTAAGGGTAGATTATGACTTAAAGTCAGTATAAGATAACACAAAATTACACAGCTATGAGAAACATTAAGTAACAGGCCCACTATGAGAAATAACTTCCTATAGAATTCCTTCAAAACATGCCTAGTAATACATAGCTTTCAATAGCTAGAAACCAAAAAAATTGGGGAAAGGATGGGTTGTACAAGAAGCCATTTACTCCAAATTTTTCCTCAAATTGTGGCATTTGGGTTGTGGCTAATTGCTTTGACACCAAGGGAAAGCTAGTTAGCCTGGGTTAACTATCATTTTTCTGCTCTCCAATTTACCTAGAGTTCTCGAGGGCCTTGCCTTCTACACACCTGCACTTCAGCAGTGAGTCATTTCAAGAAGCGCCCCCAAAGAGTTTCTGTTCTTTTCAGTTGCTCTAATGTGAACTCTGTACTTGGATGGCCTGTTAAACAAATCAGGGAGGAAAGCAGGAGTACTTAAAGCAGTCGTGCAAATTTCCACAGGCCCAGGGTCTCAAGGAAACTAGGTCCAGTCAGAATGACCTCAGGCATCTACCATAAGAACCTTGCTTCTAAGAATGCTCTTTCCAGACTTCCATGTTTCCTCCCATGACAGGCATCAGTAGCGTGACAATTAAGTGTGGTGGGTGGGCATTTCTGTGGGTTGGCAGCCTATTTTAACTTCCAACTGTGGGAGTGAGCTTTAACTCTGTGCTAAAATTAGGGGAATCCAGCAACTCCTGTGGTTATTTCAATCAGTTCCTACTTATTGAGTAGCAGCAGCACAGTTAATAACATGGCGGCCTTGCCAAGACACAAAGGAAATGCTGAGTGTCGCCCAGTCGGATCTGCAATCGCTTCAGTGATCTGAGTGGGGCACCAAACCAAGGAAAGTGCTGCTGGCTCCTCGGGGGTGGGGGTAACTGGGGACATGGCACAGAATCTCAGAATAGCTCCCCTGAAGCTTGGGAAGTTTTAAGGGAACAGGAACTGATTGACCTGGTAATGCATATTTCGCTAAAGCCTTAGGGTCAAGAAATGCCAAGAGCCCCCCGAGTCAGGAAGCCTTGGTTTGATCTTCCCTCTCAGAGAGCCAGCGCTTCTAATGAGATCTTGGCCTGCTCTTGAGCTGGCACAATGTAATGATGAGCTAGATGAGAGCTTCTTACACCTATGCAGGAGCTTTCTTCCGACTGGCTCTACCTTGAAAAGAGGATTTTCTTTAGCCGAGGGAGAGAGGCCATGACCATAGCTCCCAGTTGAGATGAGGCTGCTGAGGTAGGGAGAAAATGAAAAGAAAGAGGAGGACAGAACCAGAAGCTTTGAAGAGAGATTCTGTCAAGGTTTCTTAGAATGCCAGTGGACTGGCAACATCTAAGTCACCCCTACTGGGATGGGGTTAGAGTTGTGGGGGAGAATGATGTAGGGAGAGGCATGAGGTGGTAAAGCACACCTTCCCCACTCTTCCGTGTTGGCCATTTTCTTCTAGAAGATTAAGTTGGCCAAACTCACGGCGCGGGCATTTCACAAGAGCAGGAATACCAGGGAGCTGAATCATTGGCCACCCTTTTAGTCTGCCTACCACATGCAATCAATGCCATTTAACCCATCTGAGAACCAGAACGAACAACAGGAAAGAAATCAAAAGGAAATCAGCCTATTGTACTATGTCTTAAAGTGATTGTCAACCCTGGCTGCACTTTAGAATCACCTGAGGAACTTTTTAAAAATGCTATAGCTGGACTTCCACCCCACCTATTACCATTTAATTGGCCTCAGGTGGAGCCTATGTGGTAGCATTTTTAAATCTCCCCATGTGATTCCAATGAGCAGCAGGGTTAACAAACACTGATTTAATCTTTCCAGCAAAGCTTAGGTAAAGAAGATTGAAGCTCTGACCAGCAAAAAGTATGGGCATAAACTCTGGGGGAAGTTTCCAGGTGGAAAGGCAGGTTAAAGATCACCTGCTCAGAGCTCCTCCTCTGCTCCCTGAGGCTTGACTCACTTCCACACCTTCCCTGAGGACTGGACCCCTCATGCTCTAAACACACACATGTGCACACACACACACAGGCCAGGTAGTTCACCATGGGACACAGCCGGCTGCTTGAAATGTCCCTTGTGTTGAGCTGATTTCAATGCTCTCTTCTATTCTTATACCTATGCTGTGAGTTTCAGCAGACAGAGACAAAGAAAATTCCAGATGTTGTTATAAAAAAAAAAAAAAGAGCTCCAGCTATATTATTGGATTGAAGGTTTTAGCCCTTTTGCACTTCCAAACAATGAGGAGGCCTGCTCAAGTCAGACAAGCAGTTCTGAAGCATGTCTCCTTTCTCTGCCCCTAGAAATTCACCTGTCCTATGTCCCATTCCCTCTACACCGTGGCATCTACAATATTCAAAGACCAACGTATTAACACCTTAATGCATTGCCATTTGCCTTTTGTTTTCACAATTACCTTCACTGCCTTATCCTGAAATTGGAGCTAAACAGCAAAGTTAGTAGATTTGTTGCACTGATTAATTTTTTCATTCAATGAATAGGTAATAAAATCCTATTCTGTGCCAGGCTGTGCAAAGTCCCAGGGAATTTAGAATGTTGAGCCGCAGTTTCTTCCTTATGGGAAACTTCAACTAAATGAGCATACAAGCATCACCGCTGGGTAGGTGGTGTGTTGGGGAGGTACCCAGGGATTTGAGAGCAGTAATGGGAACCTGACTTGGTCTGAGTAGGAGGAAGTCTTCCCTTGAAGAAGTGACTCGTGCTTAGCTGTGAAGGGTCAGAACAAGGGAGCAGTCACAGCAGGGGCCCAGAACTAGGGGTGTGGGCTGAGAAGGGGCTGGAGGCCAGGGCACGCAAAGCCTCACAGGCCTTGTGAAAACTGGTTCTCTTCATCCTAACAATAGTAAGCCATCTAAATGACTTTACCAGAAGGGGTAAACTTAAAGATGTCAGCAATAGCCTCCAAATTAAGCACTTTCCCCCACCAATTCATATCATTACTCAGCATTTGGGATTTTAAAACATGGAAAGTTTCTCTTAAAAACCCAAAAATCCCTTTTAAATATCCAAAGGCTTCTATCAATTATTCATTCTGAAACTAATCGTGGGTGCCTACTCGGTGCTGGGCACTGCTCTTGGTCTCTGCCCATGTGGCGCTTACACGCAGGTGGGAGAGACAGGGAACAACAGCTGAGCGCCCTGGGGTTCACACACACCCCCTTCTATTCCTGGTACCTCCCCCAAACTCGACCTTCCTCGTCACTGACACCGGAATGAATGAAGCTGAAACTCACGATAGGAGATAAGAGTGAACAAAACAAAGTCCCTGCTCATCAAGCTGGCAGCCTTATGACAGATAAGTAACAATAGATAATATGAACCAGGTAGTTATAAGTGATATGAAAAAGAAAACAGGTAGAGGGATAGAGAATAATGGAGCGCTGGGTATTTTATATGCATTGGTCAAGGAAGTTCTCTGATTTAGTGACCTTTGAGCAGAAAGCACGCTAGGAAGCTAGATGAAAGCCAGTAATCTAGAGCAAATGCCAAGTTTGGCATTGGGGTGGAACCATGCTTGGTGTGTTCCAGAAACACAAGGAAGTCCATGTAGCTGGAGGGGAGTGAACAGAGAATGGTCTCCATTCCCTATTGGTTCCGTTGAGTTTCAGCTTTTTGCGGCTTTCTCTCTGTGTCTGAATTTCATTCTACTTATAAAGGACTCCAAGAATAGGATTAAGACCCATCCAGATGGTGGGTCACACCTTAACTAAAGTAGCCTCATCAAAAGAAGACCCTATTTACAATGGATCCACACCCACAGGAAGGGATCAAATCCAAAAACATGCTTTTCTGGGATACACACAGCTTGAAACCAGCACATTCGGTATGTATATACCACATATTGTTTATTCATTCATCAGCTGATGGACACTTGGGTTGCTTCCATCTTTTGACACTTGTTAATACTGCTGCCATGAACACTGACATACAAATATCTGCTCAAATCCCTTCTTTCAATTCCTTGGAGTATATACTCAATTCCTAGAAGTGAGATTGCCAGGCCACATGGTAGTTCTATGTTTAACGTTTTGCAGAACCACCACCCTGTTTTCCACAGCAACCGCAACATTGTACACTCCCACTAACAATGTAGTAAGATTGCTATTTCTTCACATCCTTATAACGCATATTTTCTGATTTTTCGATAATAGCCATTCAAGTGAGTGAGATTGTAGCAGTTTGATATTATTTATGAATTCCAAACAGAAGGATTATGGGTTTTTTGGGTTTTTTTTAAGATTTTTTATTTATTTCTCTTCCCTTCCCCACCCCCACCCCCACCCCCTTTGTCTGCTTTCTGTGTCCATTGGCTGTGTGTTCTTCTGTGTCCACTTGCATTCTCGTCAGTGGTACCAGGAGTCTGTATCTCTTTTTGTTGCACCATCTTGTTGCGTCAGCTCTCCGTGTGTGCAGTGCCACTCCTGGGCAGGCTGTGCTTTTTTTGCACAGAGCAGCTCTCCTTGTGGGGCACACTCCTTGTGCATGGGGCCCCCCTACGTGGGGGACACCCCTGTGTGGCACGGCACTTGTGCGCATCAGCACTGTGCATGGGCCAGCTCCACACGGGTCAGGAGGCCCTGGGCTTGAATCCTGGACCTCCCATATGGTAGGCTGACACTCTATCAGTTGAGCCAAATCTGTCTCCCAGAAGAATTATGTTTATAACCTGGTCAGTTCCTCTGGGTGTGATACCCTTTGATTGTAATAAATTCAAAGGTTTTATGTTTACCTGATTAAATCAAAATTAGGGCTTTGATTTGGCCATGTCAATAGCATGAGACTCAGGGTTGAGTCCCCATCCCCTTGGTGGGCTACATAAACAGACACTCACAGAAGAAGATACAGAGGAAAGAAAGGAAAACTCTAGAGACTCGGCAGAGGAGAGAACCTTGATCCCGGGCCGAAGGAGAGAGTGGAGCCAATCACCTGATAGTTTACAGCTGACCTTGCGAAGAGACCAGAGCAGCTAAGCATGAAAAGAAACAAACTCTATACAGCCTGTGGCTGAGAGAGAGGGCGGCTGAACCCTCACAGAAAGCAGCAACCATCTTGCTTCAACATGTGGCAACTGACTTTGGTGAGAAAAGCAACCTTGAGTTGGACTCTTCAGGGCTTTGTAACTCTAAGCCTTTACCCCAAATAAATACCCTTTATAAAAGCTAACTTTGGATAATATGATTTTGTCAACTTTTTTCTTCTATTTCGAAACTTTCAGCTATTACACTTGTTTTTTTGTTTTTTGCCTCTCCATATCAATCTCAGAATCAGTTTATCTCTACCTACAAAATATCCTGCTGGGATTTTGATTGGATTTATGTTAAATCCATAGATCAATGTGAGGTTAATTGACCTCTTTCCAATGTTAAATTTGCAATTCATAAACAAAGTAGATCTCTCAATTTATCTAGGTCTTTGTTGGATCTATTTCATCACCATTTGGTAATTTTGGTCAAACAGATCCTATACATGTTTTGCTATATTCGCACTGACGTATTTTACTTTTCAGAGCTATCATAAATGGTATTTAAAAATTTGGTTTCTTTTTTCTTTTTTTTTAAAGATTTATGTATTTATTTATTTCTCTCCCCTTCCCCCAACCCCCCCGGTTGTCTGCTCTCTCTGTTTATTCTTTGTGTTCTTCTGTGACCACTTCTATCCTTATCAGCGGCATCGGAAATCTGCATTTCTTTTTGTTGCATCATCTGCTGTGTCAGCTCTCCGTGTGTGTGGTGCCATTCTTGGGCAGGCTGCACTTTCTTTCTCGCTGGGCGGCTCTCCTTACGGGGCACACTCACTTGCGCGTGGGGCTCCCCTACGCAGGGGACACCCCTGCATGTCAGGGCACTCCTTGCATGCGTCAGCACTGCGCATGGGCCAGCTCCACAAGGGTCAAGGAGGCCCAGTGTTTGAACCACAGACCTCCCATGTGGTAGGCAGAAACCCTATCCATTGGGCCAAGTCTGTTTCCCAAAAAAAAATTTGGTTTCTAATTGTCTATTATTATATTACATAAAAATATACATCTAATTTTTTATTTTAAGCTTGTTTTGGTTCTAGGAGTTTTTGGTAAATTCTTTGGGATTTTCTTCATAGACAAATGTGTCACCTGTGAATAGGGATAATGTTATTTCTTATTACAACTGTTCTTTCTTTTTTTTTTTTTTTTTTTTTTTTTTTTGTTGCCTTATTGCATTTGGTAGAACTTCCAGTATACTTTTGAAAAGGAATGATGAAAGTGGAAGTTGTTGCCTTGTTTCCAATTTTAGGAAGAAAGCATACAGTTTTTCACCATTATGTATGATGTTAGCCAGAAGTAGTTTATAGATGTTGTGATAGTTAAGCTATCAATGTTTGGTCAGGCAAGCTAATTGTAATACAATGGCACTTCATGGACTTTAATCATCAGCGAGTTGATAGCATATATGGCTACTTACATCTACAATCAACTGAGGAGATTGCCACCAGCAATGAGTGATGCCTCATCCAATCAGTCGAAGGCCTTAAAAGGAGAAGTGATTTCAGCATTCAGAAAGAGAATCCCCATCTCTCCTTCAGATACCCAATATCCCCTGGGGAACTCAATGAGGAACTTCATCAGAGTGCCTGGCTTGCAGCCTGCCCTACAGAATTTGGACTTGTACATCCCCATGCTCATGGGATACAATTTCATAAAATCTCATTTACATGTATCTCCTGTCAGTTCTGGTTCCGTAGAGAACCCTGACTAATACGGATGCCATTTATTAATTTAAGGAAGTCCCCTTCATTTTCTAATTTGATGAAAGTTTTCATCATGAATGAGAATTGAATTTTGTCAGCTTTTTCTGCAGCAAGTGAAACAAACCTGTGATGTTGCTTCTTTTGACTGTTAATATGGTGGATTACACTTGGTTGTGGTGTTATATTCTTTTTATAGATTGCTGAATTTGGCTTGCTAATAGTTTGTGGAAGATGTTTTATGTGTGCCTGTATTGATGAAGGACATTAATCTGCAGTTTCTTTTGTGTATGTGTGCTGCCCTTCCCTGGTTTGGGTAAACACATTAATATTTGCCTCCAAAGATGAATTGGGAACTCTTCCCTCCTCTTCCACTTCCTGGAAGAGATTGTGTAGAATTGGTCTAATCACTTCTTTAAATGTTAGTAGGATTAACCAGTGAAATCATCTGAGCCTGGAGATTTCTTTTTTGGGAGATTTTAAACTATAAGTAGTTCCTTTAATACTTATAGAATTACTCAAGTTATATATTTCATCGTGGTTATTTTTGATACTTTCAGTGTTTCAAGGAATTGGCCCGTTTCATCTAACTTGTTAAATTTATGTGCATCAAGTTATTTATAATATTACCATTTTTTAAAATTGTCTGAGGGATCTATAGTAACAACTGCTTTTTATGTGCTTAGTTATTTGTTATATTACCATTATTTTTATTATCTGAGGGATTTATAGTATTAACTGCTTTTTCATCTTGATACTAGTAATTAACATCTTCTCTACTTCCCCCCCACCCCCTTTCACCTTGCCAGGAAGTCTATCAATTTTGCTGATTTTTGCAAAGAACCAACTTTTGATTTATTTTCTCAAATGGTATTCTGTTTTAATTTCACTGACTTTTGCTCTTATATTTATTGCTTCATTCCTTCTTTTGTTTGGGCTCATTTTGCTCTTTCTTTTTCTTTTTTCTACCACCTAATCACCGTAAGTCCATCTTCCAACACCATTTCCATCACCACCACCACTCCACCTCCATGAGTTTCACAGGGATTGACTATAGCTGGCATTGAGACAGCTAGGAACATTTTTTTTCCTTCAGAGATCAATTCCTGCAACATAAGAATTAATAGTTTGGTAAGCAATGTGGCTGAACTGATAGAGCATCCACCTACCATATAGGAGGTCCAGGGTTCAAACCCAGGGCCTCCTGGCCCGTATGGTGAGCTGGTCCACACACAGTGCTGCAGCACGCAAAGAGTGCCATGCCACACAGGGGTATCCCCCATGTAGGGGGGCTCCACACACAAGGAGTGTACCCCACAAGGAGAGGTGCCCTATGCGAAAAAATCGCAGCCTGCCCAGGGGTGGTGCCACACACACACACACAGCTGATGCAGCAAGATGACACAATACAAAGAGACATAGATTCCTGGTGCCCCTGACAAAAATGCAAGCAGACATACAAGAACACACAGCAAATGGAGACAGAGAGCAGACAATGGGGGTGGGGAGATGGGGGAAAGGGGAGAGAAATACATACAATAAATCTTAAAAAAAAAAAAAAGAATTAATAGTTTGTTCTGAAGAGGATGCTTAGTGAATTCAGTCTTGGTGCATCATGTTCAAATATGGTACAGGTTGTCCTGAAAGTCGATGGTTGGTTTCATGAAGGTCTCCTCCAGGCCGGACTGATAGTTCTTGAGACTTGATTTTTTTCTTATAAACTTACCAAAAGGAAAATAAACTCACTTATTCTTCAGGCTCATGCACACTCCCAGTGGTCTTTTCTGGTAGTAGGTGGATTTGTTCCAAGTTTCCAATTCTCTGCTAAGAATACGGGGTCAGCCTGAGCTGGGCTTCCACATCATTTTCATAATGTGGAATACCAATTCTCCCAGGGCACTAGAGAGGAGTCTCACTTCTAACACCCTTGCAGGCTTTTTGGGGGGGTAAGTGGAGAAGCAGCCTGAAACTAAATGAGAAATCTATCCTTTTCCCTCAGGCCTGCCTGAACCAAAGGAGCCTAGTAATGCAAGGACCTGTCTTTTTAATATATTTTAAAATTAAAGTCAACATGGAAATGGAGTGGGTGGGTGGCTCAAATTGAATGGTCATTGTGCACCAGGCTGGTTATCTCAGCGTTTGTTACACAATAAAAGCGGATCAGATAAACACAGGCATAACCTCTGCCTCCATTGATAATGTAAATCATCCGTTGTATCATTTGTCTTTCCTTCAGGCTGCATACAAAAGGCATAGAAATGAACAATTCATGCCTAAACACAGGAGAGCTTGAAAGCTAGCAGTATGTCAGATGTTTATCCTAGGTCATCATTAAGGGGCTGAGTGGATGTGCTTATAAACACAGGCTATTCTGTCAGTGGGGAGAGGGAGGGACAAAGCAGTTCTTGCAATAAGGAGACAGCACTTTTAAAGACACATTGCAACTTTTCTGCCATGCACAATAAGTCATATAGATAACTCTTTTTATAGGATATGAAATGTTGTCTCCTGAGCAGCACAAAGCATAATGTGCTGTAGAAACAAAGCTTTCTCTCTCCACTTTGGTCAAATGCCATTTTTCATTACCCACTGAGTGGGAGCTTGCTGGAGATGGAAATGAGAGTGGGTTAGCCCCTCCCGTGTGGGTCAGGCACTTCCTGACACGCACTCAGGAAAGACCTCCGTGACAGCCCTGGGAGATGGTCTCCCAACCCCACCCCACCAGCAGCTTTCCCAGAAAGTAGTTTGAAGCTCCAAGCCCTTGAAGGATGCCGCATCTTTGCAGGTTATCCATTTCCACCGCTCTCATTCTCTGCTGAGGGTTTCGTGGGTTGTTGTTGTTATGGTTCCCACCCAGTCCAACCAAAGGCAGCTAAAGAAAAAGTGCCAAGACAAACAGAACGAGAGCCTTGGGGACCCGGTAATGGGTACAGAGCGTGAGTGTGGTAATCATTCTTTTGATTTGTGCTCAGATGTGTTTTCTATTTGCTTTCACACAAAATGCACATTTTCCCTGTGGATTGCAAATAATCTGAACCAGAGTAAAACCATTACAAAGTGGCCTTCAAACATCATGTCTGTATTGGGACCGAATGACTGATCAGACATTTAAATACAGAAATTGGGAATTCAGGTAAATTGCACTGATATGCTTTCATAAAAAAAAAAAAAAAAAAAAAAAAAAACATGTTCAGAGTTTAAATAATCTTTGCTTTCTTGGGCATGTCTCATTCTCTCTCTCTCATACACACAGAGAATAGAAAAGAATTCTGCATTTTTCCCTTTTAATTTAGTCTCACGTCAATCATTTGGTTTTATCCACAAAACCAAAAATATAGAAATTAATTTTGCATCATTCCTAACTAATAAGACAAGGAAAAAGATGAGACGTTCTCAGTGTCTCCAGTTTCTGGTGCTCTCTGCCCTTTTCCTGACATTGTCATCAGTGTCTCCTGGACAGCCTCTTTGAAGTAGATGACAAGCAAAGAAGCAGGTACACATAGAAAGGCCACCTCTGCTGAGTGTCCTCCATCCCCACCCAGGAGAGAGGGAGAAAGGACAGGAGGGTACAGCACCTTGCACAGTTAGGAAATAACCATTAATGCCTCCACACTATGCCCTGTGAGGCTCTTGTCTGGTGGAGGCCCTGAGAGCAGCCAGGCAAAGGAACCCTACAACAGGGCTCTAAGTCCCAGGTCAATGTCAAGTGCCGGTTTTTATTTTAGTTACTCAAGGATCAAAGGGAAATTATTCAATAAAAAGGAACTTAAAGGGGACTTCTGTTCCGACACAAACTTAATCAAAGACACTTGTTCAAATGCAGCTTCCTGGACCTGCCTTTTCATATTGTCTTTCCAGTTCTTATCCACATTTGTGATTAAAATAAGAATCACAATTCATCTTTCCGGCTTTCCCCTCTCCTCTCAGCTGACCATAATTTCGCAAGGGTGACATGACCGTTTGTTGCTAAGGAACTGAAGTCTCTGTCACAATTCAGCATTTCTGACGAAGAGGAGTAAATCTTTTCAACAAATTGGCTATTAAGTGTAAATAAGCTGTGGGGGGTGTGTGTGTGTTATAAGTGACAATAGGAGAGAAAAAGTACAAACGCTTTCCTGTTTGAAATGTGGATCATTAGCCAGCCCTTGCATAAAAATCTACTCTTTAATAACCCTCAATTGCTCCTTATATGTAAGAATACCGCTGGTGCATTTGAACTTTTCACTTCAGCTTGTTTCACTTCCTCTCAGATGCCTGTTCCTTCACACTGTCATGTCAGAGATTTATCACACTATGACCTTAGTCACATTTTCCTTTAAAAGGAGTCAAGCACAAACTTCACAAAGTCTCTAACAGTCTAGGTGTTCCGCAGTGAGACAGGGATATGAAATTCCTCCCACTTGGAGCACACCCACGTCAATGTTTCTCTAAAATCTATTTATCTTAGTCACGAGCCACGAACATGAGCAGAACGTGTCTAATGTGTCCCGGTAGCCCGTGTGCCTGAGCACTGCAAGAAGTTAGAATTTATAGTTGTAATTTCTAGGGAGAAGTACAAAAAGTTTGCAGTTTTTTAAAAAAGGATTTCCTTAAGTAGCAGAACAATTTAAATGTGCCCTTTTGGTTCTTTTCTTTTGTTCTACTAAATTTAAAAATCTATGCTTTTCAATTTGGTTTTCCTTGCTATCGTGTTACTGATTTTGTGATTGTTGGATTAAGGGAAATGGGGAAATCTAACAGCAGTTGCTTCTACAAATGAATGGTACACATGCAATACTAGATAAGTACACATCATGAATAAAAGAGGAAGTGGATATAGGCAGAAAAGGAAAAAGTAATCCTTTGAAAACTGGAGATAAGAGCCTAATTACTTATATTTTAAAACTACAGGAAAATGTGACCTGAATTTGACTGTAGGGAAATAAATTCAGAGGTCAAATCCTTGGGTTCCAGGCCAACATTTGGCTGTCTCCACTGCAGTGGGGGCAACTGGGAGTAGTGCATGTTTACTCTCCTAATTGAGGAGGTCAGATGCTAATGAATTTCCTGAACACTAAAAAGAAAAATGTTGCATGTGAAAGGGAAACCAAAGGGTTCATGGAAATGAAATATATATATATGTCCTGGGAACATGGGAAAGTTCGTTTTGATGGGCTGGGAGATGTCCAAACAAAATAAGTTTTAGAAAGAGGTGATGTGATTAAAAGATATTCACTCACCCCAACTAGAACATAATTATCAATGTAGCGTTTGACCCTGACCTTCCATAAATGATAAAAGCCTTTGTTGACAGGCAAATAAACTTACAATATGCCACTTGAATCTGCTCCATTATTTATGCTACATGGGAATTTCTTTCTATGTCCCTTGGGGTTTTCTCACAACCACCCCAAAGTTTAATGTCTAAATACATAATGTGAGAATAAAAAGTAAGAAGTACCTTTAAACTCTAAAGACCTAACTGCAAATGTGTAACTGAAGATAAACCTTTGGATTAATACAAAGATAACTTTGTTTTAAAATGATTAGTGCTATTTAGCCTTCAGAGCATCAAGGAGCCTAAATATATGTTGACTCTTTTTGATCCAGGACTCTATGGAGGTGCAAAGGGATTTTAAAAAGGAGAGGGAGAGAGAGCACTACCTTCTGCGAGTTAGGACATGACAGTTAAATCCATGCCAAAGCAACATACAGGAAGTATAAGCAAGGGTCCCCAGAGTGGCTTTAGCCAAACATGCTACAGAAGAGGGGTCACTCAAAAAAGGGAGGCATGACCTGGTAACTGCAGGATATAGAGATGGAGGGGAAGGAAGAGGGTGGTCTGGGTCTGGGAAGTGGTGTAAGGAAAGGCAGGCAGGCTGGAATACCCCTGAGATGACTAGAATAATCTGGTTATTATAGGTGTATAACAAATCGCCCCACAATTTACTGGTTGGAAACAACCATTTTAATTTGCTCACAATTTGTGTCAGTAATTCAGGAAGTGCTCAGCTGGGTGGTTTCTCTCTGATCCACATGGCATCAGCTGGGACATCTGGGGCTAGAGGATCCATTTCCAGGACAGAATTTTCACTCAACAGTTTGTACTTTGGAGTTCTCTCTGTCTCTTCTCCCCACATGCCTTTGGGGTTCTCACAGCATGGCAGTGTCAAGGTAATAGGACTTCTTATAGGCAGTTTAGAGTTCTAAGAGAGTGTTACCTGGAGCTACAGGCAGAAGTTGCAAGGTTTCTTAAGACCTCAACTTAAAGATCCTAGGCATCACTTCTACCACGTTCTATTGGTCAAGCAGGTAATGAAAGCCAGACCATATTCAAGGGAATGGGAATTAGCTCCACCTCCTAATGGAAGAATAGCAAAGGAAGATATGTGACTGACTTTAATCTTCCATGGGGAACAATGAATCAAGCAGAATGGTTTAAGTAAATGATCAGTGCTGGAGGGCAGGAGCAATTGTCAGAGCAAGAGGCAGAGAATGAGTATAAAGAGCTTTGAAGGTGAGGTTAAGGCATTTGAATATTTAAAGAATAACAGTTTCTTCTGGCATATCTTTCTTGTGGAACTATATTCAGCTTGATAAAAAAGACCTGTGACTTTCTAGGCTTCCCTAGCATTGGACGAGGTAAGTGAAGGAGCCTAAACTTCCCATCTGACTCTCTCTAAGAGACTTCTGAGTCAAGGCATATTTGGTTGTGAAGAATAAAAACCCATCCAAGCCAGCTTAAGACACATGGACCTATTCTGAAGCAAAACAGGCTCATTAAGGGCATCCCAGGACAAGAGGTAGGGGACCTGGGCCACAGGAGGTCTGATGAGCCTGCCCTTGCAAACACCATAGCCAGGGTTACCCACTCTATCCCTGACAGGGGCCTGCAGTCTCTCATCTCTGTGCCTACTTGTCTTCACTGACGAGTTTCTCTGCTTTGATTCATCAGAGCACACATGGCCTGAAAAGGCTGTCCCAGGGCCTATGATTCCAAGCACCTAACACTATCTGATTACAGATTCTGTGTCTCTTAATTCTGGAGAGAAGGACCAGTCCATGGGTTGGTTCCCTCTGAGCCAAACATCCATCCATTCGTGGTACAACCAACTATGATGGGAGAGCAGGCATGTACCTTTTAAAAAAAGTAACATAAAAGCATAGTCACTGGGGCCCATCCCATCAGTGAGGTAATATGAGTAGGGAGCAGGTCAAGAGAAAGGGTACAGGATGGCTGAGTGACAGAGAAGGACCATGCGGAAAATATGCCAGCCTAGGTTTGGAGACTGGGATAAGGCTGAGACAGCTTGATCCCCAAGGCATTCTTCATATTCCAAAGCCCTTCTTTGAGGCAGTCAGACCCATTTCCTCTTGAACTTGTTCTGGCAGCCTTGATATATGAAGCAGTAAAGTAATGGACAGTAATGGATAGTACCAAAGAAGGTCCTTTCTTATCTGGCTCTCACAGAGTATTTTAATGATTACAATAGTATTTGGGGCTATCGGCCCTCTTTTCCAACATTATTCTCCAGCAGGTTACTATATATATCTATACCCAAGTCATAAAGGAAAGATTGATGGTGTACGTGTAAGCTCTTTAATTTTGTCAATGAAAATTATTAATTAAAAACATGAATAAGAAAACAAATCCCAGCTGGAAAAAAGTATTAATGGCACTCCATACTGCCATAGAAAAATGCAAATTAGGATTTTCCTTTTCCCTAATTAGCAGACATAAATCAAGATAAATTTTTAATTGATGAGTGCTCTTTCACCACCAGAGAAACGTATTGACCTTCTTGTGGTAAAGGTAAGTATGAAGTACATTAAAAAATCACCATTTTCTCAGTAATCAAGTTTACCTCTGCAATAACTTTGGACCATGACACCCCTTCAGAAATGCTGTCTGTTCAAAATTCTCCAAACGGCAGCACTGAATGGAATTCTGCTGGGGTAGGAGAATTGTGGCTGGGCAGTCAAAATCAATTTGTTCCTGTGATTGACATCAGGGCCTGCGTGTCAGCCAAGCTCTCTCGTACCATCTGTGCTCTGATTATGATCAATAGATATTTGTGATATGCCCAGGAAATGTGCTCTTTGATTACTTTTACATGGGAGAGGAGACAAAAACGTCTCAACTTGGAGTCTCCTAATGTGGCTGTAGAAGCTGGTTGATGAATTATTAGAATGTAGAGTTTGCACTGATAAACTTTTGAACTTTCATTGAACTTGTAGATTAAGAATAGGCAGTTTTTCCAAGAGGAAAATTCACCAGACAACCAACAATTTTTCTTTCACATATTTAAGCAAGATGTTCGATCTGGTAAGGAAATAATAGTAATTTATGTCTTTGATAATTGAGAAGGATTATAGTTCTATACACAGAAAAAGCAACCATCACCCGGGCCCTGTGAGTCACAAAGCCATTAAAGAAGAAGCTTCCAGCTTAAAAGCAGATGAACTCTCCAGATTTGGCGGGTGGTGTTCTCCAAGAGGGAGTTGAAAGAGAGGAAAGAAAAATCTCCGTCTACTTGTACAATGAGGGCCTCCTTTCTGCCTTCCTTCCAAACAACCATAATGACATTTTCAGGTTCATCCTGATCACCGACAGAAAAAGAAAACACAAACACAGAGACCCATTTCTCTTTGTGCACGTGTTCTCTTGCATATAGCACCATACCCATGCACACATACCACACACACACTGACCCTCAGTGGGAGGCAACCCTCCAAAATAAGCAATGAAACTACCTCCTTCCATTTGCAGCAACCGATCATTCTTCAAACATCATTTGTCCCGTAATCTGTAGAAACAGCCTGGAACTCATTTAAAGGTTAAGAGAGAAAATTGCTGACCCAGCTGGAAACATGTGTGTGGTACATTCAACTCACTACAAGAAATTATTTTACTGATAAAATAGAGCCAACTGAGATGAGATTCCAGAGAGATGGGAATTAGTAATTTTTCTCTGATGACACTCAACAGCTTGTATTAAAAATATACACTGGCTTATGGCTCTTTGGCTCAGCTGGTACAATGCACCAGAGACTTCACCTAAATGCTGGCCACGCTAAAGTTCAGCTGCCCTTGTTAATGACAAATCCTATCATCTTCCTTCCCAGATTTCTTCACTATAATGCTTTTGTTTCTGTGGAATCCAATTTAGTCATTCTTACAATTATTTTTAAGTGTGTACCTTGCTACATGCTCAAAAATGAGAAGAGGGGAATGGATACGGCTCAGTGGTTGAGTCCCTACTTCCCATGTACGAGGTCCCGGGTTCAATCCACAGTACCTTAAAAAAAAAAATCACAAGTTGCTAATAGCTGGGGTTTATAACATCTCAGTTGCCTTAATGCAAGGCATTAAGGGGAAACAGCCAACAAGAATGAGGAACCTAGGGATGGGGCCAGCAGCTCCATTTTAGGGGTTGGAAGTAGGCTATTTTGGTTGTAGGAACAGAGACTTATTCTGGTTTTCTCAGGGAATGGGGGTTAGAAGGTGTTCTATAAGAACCCATGACTTAGCTTGGGACAGTCATCAAGAAATTGGGCCAGTCTAGGGATTCATTATTCTCTCCATCTGTCCTTCTCTCATGGCATCTTATGACATCTGCATATCTGCTCGGTCCTCCTGTCTCAATTTGGCTTATTCATAGTTTCCATTTCCTCATAGCTGTGGTTTGCGCATGACCTCTTATGATCTTGCCACGATCTCCTGGGGTGTAGTTTTTAGCACCCACTGCTAAATGTCTTATTTGAATTTCTAAAAAGAAGAGAGCTAATTTAATTGCCCCTACTCACCTTTCATGTGGCCACGCTGCCCCGGGTTACTGCTGCTAAAGAGAAGGACCCCTTTAGCTGGAGCCTGGGGGGGCCATTCAGTTTATAAGGGGCTTGTCAGGCATTCCAAAGTTTGGTATGCCTGGTTCACGGGATAGTCAGGAACATTGCCACAGAGGAGATAAGAACTGAGATGATCATGAAAGGAGTCCATATGCGGACAGGCAAGGATGGTATAAAAGTAGAGGTAATAGCACAGGCTAAAGCCAGAAATAGCCAGTAGGAGTATGTTCATGAATATTTGGGTTTAGTTCCGGCCATGCTTCTCAAACTTTATGTGCATGTGAATCACCTGGGTCATCCTGTTAAAACGCAGACTCCCAGGTCTGGGGCCAGAGCTTCTGCACCTTGGACAGACTCCTAGGTGAGGTCAGTGTGTTGGGACACACTTTGAGGAGCAAGGCTAAAACAAAGAGTGTGTTAAAGTCTTGAATGCCAAGCTAAGAAATTGATAGTTACGCTACTCGGGTAAATGATAAGAAGCTTTGGAGGATTCAGGACAGAAGAACGATATTATCAGATTGATATAGTCAAAATGATGTTAAAGGACAACCGATGTGGTAATATTTTGTGGATTAAATCAGAAGGGAACTGGGAGATCAACTATTTAGCAATTGTAAAGGCCAGGCAAGAAGTAATAAGGGCTGAATTAGGATGATTGCAATGGAAAGGGAAAGGAAGGTATATATTTAAGATATATAGCCAATTGAACGTGCCCTTTCCATTGTCCTTTCCCAGTCCTGCCTTAGTTGACAAGAGCAGTCACTTCCTCAGGCATTGTCTGGTGATATCTTCGTATGTCCTTCCAAGGGTGACTGCTTTTCATTTTGAATCACATCGAAAGATACATCTTCTCTTTTACCTCTAACCCTTAATTTCATTCTCTCTGCCTAACTGCATTTTCTATTGTGCGCAACTTGCTGCATGATTTAACTATATTACAACCTTGTAACTATGTTACTTAGTTATTATTTCCTTGTGTACCAGTAACCAAATTCAGTAACTATATTTGTTCTGATGGTGATTTTTGTAGGAAGCCTAACTGAAGGGCACAAGGATACGAAGTAAGGTCTATTACTGCCTTACCATCAAGAAAACGATCTGTTTGCTTGCAGTTCACTGAAGTACATAGCTAAAGAAATTGAAAGAGGGCTTAGGAGGGTTCAACTGAAGTCTGGATATGGAGATGGACAGATATGTTAAAAAGACTGTGCTTTGGTTCAAGATCCAACAAACAGCTACTACATTATGAGGGACATTCCCTCAAATCATATATGACAGGGAAAAAGGAAAGACAGACCTTCTATTAGAATTCAGACCCTCTGTGTTACCCAGCTTATTACATAGTCTCTACTGTACATTTAAAACTCAAGCAAAAGACAAGTTTGATATTAGCTAGATCCAGACTAGAAGTCTTATGGCCAAAGGTTTCATAATTTCTTGAGATTGTGGATATAATATGAAGAAATCTGTGTGGTTCAAGTTGTTTTGAAGTTGACCTCTGAATGCCATACTTCCGTTATCTGATTGCACATTTGAAGTCCCTTTGCATTTAATAATTTACACACCAATTAGGACTTTAAATCCAATCGCTTTACTACTAATGGGATGGGATTTTGTGCACACATGTAGGCTTATAACTCAAAACCAAGTAGTTGTCACTGATCTAAAAACAAAATAACAACAAAAAATTGTCTTTTGTTACAAAAGAAGGGGGGAGGAGAGAGAGAAGGAAGGAAGGAAGGAAGGAAGGAAGGAAGGAAGGAAGGAAGGAAGGAAGGAAGGAAGGAAGGAAGGAAGGAAGGAAGGAAGGAAGGAGAAGAGGGAGGGAGGAGGGGAGAGGAGGGGAGGAAAGAGAAAGGGAGGGGAGGGGAGAAAGGGATTGTCCAATCCAGGGGACGAGAGCTATTTTGATTACACAAGAATATAATCAGAGTAAGGAACATAATCAAGGAAATATTCCCAAAGGAAATCAAGATTAAGATGCATGCTTCATCTTCTTCCTACAAGTGCCAACCTCCCAAGCCCACAGGTCATTTTATTTGACAATGTCACATCAATTCAGATTTCACAATGTGTTCTTAACTTTGGAATCTTAATGCGCTGGCTGGAATTAGCTATATCTTTAGAGGGGAGTCTGATTTTGACCACATGTTCCCTTTGGAGAGATTCCTGATTAGCTGGAGGCATCAGCAAGATGCCTTGTCATTCTAATAAATGAGAACCCAGGAAGATATATATATGTATATGTGTATATATATATGTGTGTATATATATATATACACACACACACCACGTATATGTGTGGCGTGCATTTCCAGATACTGGGAAACTATGCTTTGAAGAGAGTATGAAATCTGGAAAAGGATTCCATGGAAAATGGGACTTCATGTTTTAACTGAAGGTAATGATAATGGGCAAAATTCTCTGTCCCTATTATTAGAAGCAAAACGGTTTCATAATTTCCTGAGATTGTGGAAAGCTGCAGGGGAGAAAGGGGGAAAGCTTCTGAAGCGTAGTGAGAACCTGTGTGAGTTACTGGGCAGTGAAAAGAAACCAAGGTATTTACGGGCACACTCAGTTTCAACTCCATATTGGGGCTCAAGATTCTGGACACATTTCAGAATGTTTTGCTCAACATCCATTCCAATCTTCTCCAGGGGATATACCCTATATGCTGCAGAAACTGGAAAACTAAAAATTCATCTCCCATTCTGTCCTGCAGTGAGCATTCCTGTCAGGATTAGTTCCTGCCAATCAGATGCTCTTGCACAAGACCTCAATTTAGAGCCCAGTTAGGTGAGACACAAAGTATCAGGTCTTTACATTGTTGGCACAAATGCTGGCAGAGGCAGAGGGTTCCACAATCGGCATCCCCATTCATCTCAGAGGTAGAATAATTCTGGGCACTGGGAATGGTGTCTGGAAGCTCAGATTAGGAGCTTGCTTGTCTAACCCTTCCAAAATGTGTGTAATGCCTATCATTAATGCCCCTCCTGCTTTAACTAGCCAGAGTGATTTCTGATGTCTGAAATGGAACCCTGCCGGAATGGGTAACGTCAGTGTCAGACCTAGGATACTGCACATCCAGGGCAAGTCATTTTTTTAACACCCTCCTCTATTTGATAAAATTATTTTCAGTAATAATCATATACCTATAAATATCTCCATAATTTGTTCTTTAGGTTTAAAAGAATTATTTTTAAAGAATAAATTTTAATCTTAAAGATATTAGTCAAATCCAGTAAAATATCTCATGTATGGACTAAAATTTGCACTTATTAAATTTGAAACACAAATTAAAATTCCAAGTAGTCACACAGAATGACAGAATGAAATTAATGCAGGTTTTGTTTCCTGGCTTTGTAATCACTGTGATATCATTTCTCTACTGTTCAAATGAAAAAATACTTAGTACCACAGCAGTCAGAGACACAAACCCTGCCTGAAGCAAGCACGAATGATTCCAAACTGTTCTTACTGGGAGTTCACCTAATTAACTTTCATGTAGAAAATAAGGTTTATTAAAGAATAAGTAATAAAATATGCTAACTTGCATATCTAAAAATAATTATATGGATATACATATACACGTATATTAAATATAAATAATTAAAAGTCAACTGGACCAATATATGATTTGGGTTGAGGAGTACTTTATCAGCGGCATCGTGTTGGCAGATAATAAAAAGCAGACTAATAGTTGATTTGATTCTTGTTTTTAAACAGTCTACAGACAATCATCCCTCACTGGTGTACCAACAAGGACCACTCCCACCCCAGACTTGGCACACTGAGGTCCAAAGATCAGCAGGTGGGGTTGAGCCCCAAAAGAGCTGGACTGCAAGGCTTGTGGGCAACAAGAGGGGCACAGCCGAAGGGGAACGGCTGAAACGTGAGCCGGAATACCCGGGCCTCCTCCCCAGGCACCTCCTCCCATCCCCAGGAGACTCAGTGTGAGTCTCCCAAATCCTCAACTCTCCCTGAAGCCAATTGCCTTTGGTGATGCAGAACCCAGAGCACAGAATTCTGTTGCAACCCGCGTGCTGACAGTCACCGAGTTCTCAGTAGTGAAGTGACTCACCCACCCACAAGTGGAAATGTGTGCTTCAGCACAATTAAAAATCGTTTCATGTCATGAGCCCTGGAGGTCACACACAAACAGCTGAAACCATACCTGTCCACGCTACAAATGCCAAGACCCCGCTTTCACCCGAACCCCGGGGTTCCTCATCTGCTGTGAGGAGGCGCCGTGCCCCGGTCTGCGGGTGACCGGCAGGAGCCAGGGGCTCCGGGGGAGGCACGCAGCCCCCGGGGAGGGGGGACCCCGGCGCTGCCCTCGGTGGGGGGCAGCCGCCCTGAGAGACAGACGCCTGAGGGTCTCTGCGGGCAGAGACCGAGTTTGTATCCAGATCCCTTCACGGTTCCAGGGGTACCAGTTTGAAGATAGACTAATTTCCCAGTTCCGGGGAGAGCTGAGCGTGTCTTTTCTATTCTAGGTTAGGGAGCTTTAACAGGGAGGGGCGGACTCGCAGGGGGCGGGTGAAAACGGAGGCCGCTTGGAGCCCGGCTCCGAGACCCGCGGGCACTGAGGGCTGTCTCCCTGGGCAGAGGAACGCAGCAGCTCGCCTCCGCAGGGCGGGAACCGAGCGTGGGGAGAGGCGGGTGGGCAGGGCCTGATAACCAGAGGACCTTCAGACGGCCGTGACCTTCTCCTCCGGCCCACAGAACGACGTCTGTCCGTCCGCGGGTTCCCGGAGAGTACGGCCAGCACCCCAGCCCCGAGCACCAGGGGGTGGGCCCTGGCCCTCCACAGAACGGCCTGGCCCAGGGGCAGGGCAGTCTGCGGGTGCCCAGGCGTTTGGGGGTCCAGGCATTTCAGGCATAGCACTGGCACCTGAATTCAGGTTGCTCTGTCACTGTCAAGTAGTGTCCACCAGCTTACATCTAAGGACCACAGGCCTTAATTACTCTAGGGAACCGTCTGCTGGCCCAACAGAGGCAGGCTTGTTACAAAGGCGCCTTTGTTGAAGGGGCCTTTGTCCCAGCTGGAGGATTGCTCCAGGCACCCCTTACCCCATCACAGGACACCAGCCCAGTGCCAGGAAGCCGGACAAGTCCAGCTCACCCCAGCATGTTTCAGGAGAACTCAAGTCTCAGCTACCTCGGGCTTCGGGCTTCGGGGTATAAATCACCTATCCTCTCTGAGCCCCAGCCCCCTTTTCTGTAAAATGGAGATTATTAATGTGAATTTCACCCACTTTCCACTGTCCCCAGTGCTGAGTACCCTGGGGTGGCTGGAGGCCCTGTGCTGTATTTATGTCTCCTCTGGCAGGCAAACATACCTTTTAACCAGGTATAATAAGTAAAGGAGTGGATCTGTAGAGGACCTTAGGTTCCAAACAGCCTCCCTGTCTGGAGGTGAAGGCAGAAGCCTACCTCTCACTGGGAAAGCAAAGAGAGGATGTCCATCCCCTCTCCTGACTCCCCAAAACCAGAGAAGCAAGCACCAGGCTTGGCCGAGCCCACGCTCCCACTCGAAACGTGGAATCTCAAGGACGCAAGAGGAAGGCTCCAGGCAGATGGAGCTTCCCTGTGTCCTCACGGTGTGGAGCCAGCCAAGAGCCCCGGAGCGCTGAGGTCCCAGGAGGAGGCCTCCAGCCCCCCCCGTTCCCAGGCAGCGGGCCTGGGCTGGGCTTTAGTTGCCCCGGCTCCGGGTTCCGCCTGCTTTCCCAAGCGTGATTCTCCAGCCTTCGTTCAATTCAGTAAGCTACTGGATAGCTTTCCAACACGTTTCTTTCTGCTTAAGGTAACCAGATTTGGGATCTGTTGTTTGCAACCAAGGATTCTGCCTGGTTCTGATAATGGATACAGTGAAGGAGGAAATTACCTAATATACAGAAATTTTGTTTTAATCTACCCTTGCATATATATGTCTCAACACATCAGTCAAAACTGTGAAAATGGGAAACAGAGCTTATACCCGATGGTAGTGACATGGTTAAAAAAGTAAGCAGTCATCAAAATAATGGGTATGAAGATGATGGAATAGCAAGGGAATTGCATGGAGTGTCAAGTGAAAGTAGGATGAGAGATTATCTGGATAGGATACTTCACCCAACTCCCCACAGAATACAAGCTCCCTGGGGACCAGAGCTTTAGCCATTTCTTTCAGGTTCCTGTCTCCAGCCCCGGATCATAGGAGATACTCAACTAATACTTACTGATGGATGGGTGGAAGGAAGGAAGGAACTATTTCAACAGGAAGGAGGGAGGGCAGAGGGCAGAAGCTACAAAAACATCCTTAAATGTTGTTAGTGCCTGTTTTAGGTTAGGCACATTTTTTAAAGCTGCTGTTTTCTCTATTTCCAGCATGTTCCTTCCTGTGTAGATGACCCAACTTCCCCTTACAGTTATGTCCTCTCTTGAGAGTCCTAAGTTGTGATAAGGGCAAAGGAATGTTTGCTCCCCTTGCCTGGTGGAAATGCTCAGCTGAAGCCATCCATTGAGGCAGGTTGGCTCTGCTCCCCGAGTTAACGCCGCCTTCCTGTGGGCAACGGGTGCCCTGTGACCTTCACAGCCGCAGCCAGAGGCCTCGAGCAGGAGAGTCTATCTGGGCCCATAACGCGTCGCCAGGTACCCAGGCCAAGTCACAGGCCTTCCTGCCCTCCTCTGGTCCCCTTTGGTTGCCATCCCCTCTGCTTCCTCACCCTGGACTTCGTCAGCAGCCTTGCACACTGTGGAGTCTAAACAACGGAGATTCAATAGCCAGAGGGAGTTCAAAGGGGTCAGTGGCCCCATCAGATTGCATTCAGCTGAGGCCACCACCAGCTCAGCAAGTGGGATCCTGTCCCACTTCGGAATGACTAAGCAGGGAAGTGGTGGAGTCAGCACTCTGCAGATGTCAGGAGGTCGGCTTCAGGCTGGCCCTGATCTCCTGCAGCAGGAAAGGAAATAACCACCAGGTGAGCTGTGAGGAAATGAACTCTGATGCACATCCAGGGTCAAGGCTGGCTGTGGACATCTGGTAGACCACCATCTTAAGACCACCAAAGACTTGCATTCACAATTACAGTCTCTCTCTCTCTCTCTTCACACACACATCTCTCTGTCTCTCTCTCAAACACATGTAAAGCCATGCAAAGGAAAATGCTAGACGGAAAGAAAGACACACATAAATGACACAGCCTATACCAGCTCTGATTAGTTTCCTTCATGCCATTTTCTTTCCTGCAGCTGCCACTTCCCCTTTTCATATCATGCTCCATTGCCAGTTTGGTCCACCCTGAGACTACAAGCACCAGGCTACATGGCATACCCCCTAGGTGCTTTTCCTCCTGTATAGCTATGTACTGCTATACACTGCTATGTACTGGGTCCACAGTGCAGCCCAGCTGAGAAGCCTCTGTACTCAGAGGCCTGGGTCCCAGCTCTCCAGCGTCTCTCCTTCAAGTTCCTGAGGTACCAGAACCAGATGGACAGTGGTCCCTCCTTAGAGTTCTGAGTCTCAGTTCCAAGATCCTCCAAGCTCCTGGAGTACATGAACCAGCCAGGCAGCCCCCTCCAGCAGAGGCCTGGGTCCCAGCTCTGCAGAGCCCCTGCTCCAAGATTCTAGGTTCTAATAATCCCAGTTCCTTCCTTTGTTTCCCTAACCTCTGGGGTGGTAACTGCTTCCTATAGTTACTAAGTCTGAAGTACCTTAGTGTTTTTGCCTTTCAGTCTGCCCATACCAGTTTAATTAATTCCCATCTTTAAATTCTCTCTGTTAAAATAACTATGGTGGACCAGAACCAGCAAGATGGCAGTGGAGTAAGGAGCTCCTAGAGTCAGCTCCTGCTACAGGGCAGTTAGCAAACACTCAGAGCTCTCTGGAGCTAGCTGAAGCACCTGTTTGGAGGTTCCAGGAGACCAGAAGAGCATCATGCAATGTCTTTGAAGGAGGGGAAGGAAGAGACTGCCCATCTGCAGAGAAGACTCATAAGTAATGCTGCAGAGGCCGGTGCCCATCCTCCACTGGAGGCACAAGCCACCTCAGGCTGTTCCGTGGCTGGAATTGAAAGCTCCACTTCCCCAAAACGAGGGAGGAAGAGACGTTTGGGCACCAATTTCACTATTGATGAGGAAATTCAGCGGACTACAGTATAATCCTGAGAACCGCTAAAGCTTGAGCCTGTCCAAGTCAGGAAGAGGCCAGGAGCTGCCATCTTAACTCCGCGCCTGGCACGAGGGGAAACAGGGTGGAATGAAATCCCAGTGCTGGTGGGGACCGACTTCTTCCCATCCAGATCATATTGCAGGCCTAGCCTAGGCCTCAGAGCCACCTCCAGCAGGGAGGAAGCTGCGGGGACCTGAGCCAGCCTATCTGGGAAATTACCAGCCAAGCCACGAAAGCCAGTGATTATCCTACTCTGGCAGCACAAGCTGCCCCGGGAGCTGTTCTGTGACGGGAACTGGAAGCTCCATTTCCCAGAAACAGGGGAGGAGGAGATGGTTGGCTGCCAATTTCGGCTATTGGGAGGCTTGGCTGGCTAAGAGATAACCCTGGGAACAGCTGGGGTGAGAACCAGCGCAAGTCAGAAAGAGGCCAGTAGCTGCCATTCTGACTCTGCCCCCAGCCTGAGAGGAAGCTGGGGTGACAATTTCTTTCCCGGAGATCAGCCTGTAGCCCACCTGGGCTTCAGCCCTGCCTCTGGTAGGCAGGAGGCTGAGGAGCCCTGCACTAGACTATATAGGTAACTGCAGGTAACTTTGGCTGGCATAGACTAAAAATCAGAAGTCTACTAGGGCAACTGCAGTCATCTTGGACCCACGTGGCATAGATTGCTTGCCCACACCTGCAGCTCCATCCCTGCTCTAGGCAGGGAAGAAAGGGATGTGAAGCTTCATCAGTCTCTCTGGGCAACTACAGTCTAGGCCTGCATGTGGATTATCCCACATAGTTGTGATGCTGTTCCTACCCCTGGCAAAGGAGAAAGTTGGGAGAAGCTTCACTGGTTTCTGGTGCAATGAAGGCAGCTTGAGCCTTCACAGCTTACAGCACCAACTACATGCTTGGCTCCTACTGCATAACCAGCAAGGGAGAAATGATAGGAAACCCTTAACTAAAGAGAAAACTGCACCCAGAAAAAATACTCTAGTAAACCAGATGCAAAGACACCAACAAAAAATTACAATTCACACCAAGAAACAGGAAGCTATGGCCCATTTAAAGGAACAAGATAAGCCTCCAGGTGAGATAAAGGAGTTGAGACAACTAATTATAGATGTTCAAACAAATCTCCCTAATAAATTCAATGAGATGGCTAAAGAGATTAAGGATATTTAGAAGACATTGGATGAGCACAAAGAATTTGAAAGCATGCATAGAAAAATAGATCTTATGGGAATGAAAGGTGCAACCAATGAAATTAAAAAAGCATTGGAATCATATAATAACAGATTTGAGGAGGCAGAAGAAAGGATTGGTGAGCTTGAAGAAATGGCCTCTGAAAGTGAACATACAAAAGAACAGATGAAGAAAAGAATGGAAAAAATTGAACAAGGTCTCAGGGAACTAAATGACAGCAAAATGTATGCAAACATATGTGTCATGGTGTCCCAGAAGGAGAAGAGAAGGGAAAAGGGACAGAAGGAGTATTTAAGAAATAATGGTAGAAATTTCCCAACCCTATTGAAGGACATAGATATCCCTGTCCAAGAAGCACAACGTACTCCCATCTGAAAAAATCCAAATAGACCAATTCCAAGACACATGCTCATCAGAATGTCAAAGGCCAAAGACAAAGAGAGAATTCTAAGAGCAGCAAGAGAAAAGCAATGGAAAACATACAAGGGATCTCCAATAAGATTAAGTGCTGATTTCTCACCAGAAACCATGGAAGCAAGAAGACAGTAGTCTGATATATTTAAGATATTATGAGAGAAAAACTTCCAACCAAGAATCTTATATCCAGCAAGACTGTCTTTAAAAATGAGGGAGAAATTAGAATATTCACAGATAAGCAGAAACTGAGGGAATTTCTAAGCAAGAGACCAGAGTTTCAGGAAATACTAAAGGGTGTGCTAGAGCCTGAAAAGAAAAGACAGGAGAGAGGGGCCTAGAAGAGAGTCTAGAAATGAAGATTATAGCAATAAAAGTAACTAAAAGTGTCAAAAGAGTGGTGAAAATAAAATATGACAGATAAAACTCAAATAGTCAGGAATAAACTTAACCAATGATGTAAAGCACTTGTATTCAGAAAGCTGCAACTCAATGTTAAAACAAATTTTAAAAGCCCTAAATAACTGGAAGAACATGCCGTGCTCATGGATTGGAAGACTAAATATCATTAAGATGTCAATTCTACTCAAATTGATATACAGATTTAATGCAATCCCAATAAAAATTTCACCAGTATGAAAGAAAAAATTTAAAACACAATCATTAAATTTATTTTGAAGGGCAAGGAGTCCTGAATATCCAGAAACATCATAAAAAGGAAAAGTGAACCCTCATCTCCAGACTTTAAATCATAATACCTACCTATAGTGGTAAAAACAGCATGGTACTGGCCTAAAGACAGACATAATAGACTAATGGAATCAAATTTATGGTTCAGAAACAGACCCTCATAGGTATGGTCAAGTGATTTTTGACTAACCTATCCAACTCACACAGCTCAGGCAGAACAATCCATTCAATAAATGGTGCTGAAAAAATTGGACATCCATAGCTGAAAGAAGGAAAGAGGACCCCTACCTCACACCTTATCCAAAAGCTAACTCAAAATGGATCAAAAAACTAAAAATAAAAGCAAGAACCATAAAACTTCAAGAAATAATTGTTGGAAAATATCTTCAAGACCTGGTGGTAGGTGGTGGATTCTTAAAGGAGATAAGAGGAGGACTGAGTGGACTACTGATGTTTAATGTATGTAGATGTTTTAATTAGCTTTACTGTAAAATTATGGAAATGTATAGAGTGGATGGTAACACACAGTGAGTAACAGCTAGTTTATAAATGGGGATGTAACTGAAAATGGTAGTTGTTATGTAAATGCCAATTGACAGAATGCTTGAGAATAATCTGGGAACTGGATAGCACAGTAAACCAAGAGGGGGGTGAGAATTGTGGTTGATGATACAGAAGCAAGAGTATCCTTTGTTAGCTAGAACAAATGTATATCACTACTGCAGGGTGGGAATGTGGAGCATGGCAAAAATACAGCTGGAGTGACCTATGGACTGTAGTTAGTAGTAATAATATAATACTCTTGCATCAATGCAAAAGATGTACTACGTTGATACTGAGGCAGTATGGAAAATGTGAGCCGAATGTACACTATGGAATTGGTAACAATCAGATGATATTATTTTATCTGTAGCAAATCACACACCACATTGTGGTGTGTTGATGGAGGGGTATTGTTTGGGAATGCTGCACATGTGCATTTTTGTTTTATAAGTTTACTACTTCTGTCATAAAAAAATACATATTCAAAAAATAATAATAGGGTAGGTTGGGGGAAAAACACCAAATGTAAAATAATGATTAGTAAATAAGATTTTGACAGTGCTCTTTGATAGTTTGTATCAAACGTCTCATGACAATGCAAGGTGTTGGTGGAGGGTTGATGTATGGGACCACTGTATGATGTTATGCATGTTTGCTTTGTAAGTTCACAACTTTTACTTTACACTTGATTGTTTATGTATGTTCATATATAAATGATATGAGGATAATAACAATTGGATTGGTTAGGGGAAAACTACTTTGTTTAGTAGTAATATTTTGACAATGCTCTTTAATCGTTAGTTAAAAAGGCTTAACAATGCAAGTTATTGGTGGTAGGGTGAGATGTTATATATGTTTGTTTGATGTTATATTTGTTCGTTTCATAAGTTCACAACTATTATATATTTATTGTTTATGTATGTTTATGTATGAGAGATATATTTCAATAAATTTTTTAAAAATTAAAAATTAACTATGGTGATCAACTCTTTATCTAAATACTGCTTCACCTATCAAAGATCTTTCTGGAGTGGTATTAACAGTTTTGGTTTCCTTGGTTAGTCTACTGTACTCAATTAAAATAAAAATTCATTGAAGTTTTTCCAATTATACTTAATTTTATAATCATTAGGGAAAAGGTTTCTTGTTTTCCTAATTAGACTCTTACTGATAGAGGAGAAAAGCTAGTAGGAAAAGATGTGTCAGGTGGAATCTGCAGTGAAGGCAGGTACCTGGCTGCTCAGGTGGAATGGCCCATCACCTCCTCTCCTGAGATGAGGAGAAGAGCTTGTCGTCTGTCACGTTCAAATGGCACCCATCAAGAAACTGGTTCAAGACCTGATTGGAAGTCATCACCCACTAAGCTGCCCAAGTATTGACTATTTCTTTCTTCTATTCTGAGAGATTTAAAGTATAGTTGAATATTGGAATAACATATGCCTTTTAAATAGCAAGGGATTCCAGAACAACTGAAGAAAGAGAGTCTTGGTAAAGGAAAGAAGACCTAACTGGAGAAAGAATGCTGCAGAAAGAGTATAAAGAAGGAGTTAAGCAAACTGACTGTTCATAGAAAAAGACCAAAGGGAGGCCACCACACTCCAGGTTGGGAGGGGGAAGACTATTAAAATCACAGGTGGTTGCAATAACCATACATACATTCAGTACTGAATTTCCAATCCCTATCTCCATACTTTGGGAGCAATTAGTCTCGGGTGAAAAACTGCACTTGCAGCTAATTGCACCTGCAATTACCTACTTCCGGGTACAATTAGCCACTTGAACCTAATTCTGAGTGTGCAAGTGTTTAATTGCATATGTGAGGAGGTGATTCCAGACACAGTTAGTTGTGCCCTCAGTCTTTGCACCTGCAACTAATTGTGACTAATAAAACAAGTTCTCATGCAAGTCAGGTTGAAGGCACATATGGTGACCGTGTTTGGGAAACCAAGAATAGGATTGGTTGGGCTAGTAGATGTACAAATATACTAAAAGGGACATGGGAAAATTATTAGAAATAGTCATTCTTTGGCTCTAGGTCACACTTTCTAAGTCCTCTTCCCACAGTCACGTTCCTACCAGACTATGGAAAATAAAATCAGCTGATTAAAAGCTTGTACCCTGCCTTGGCTGGCATAGATATTTGCAAAGATAGAGTAACTCTTCTGCTGATCTCAAGGAACTTCACATAAGACACAGGTCAGAATATACAATTCCTCATTATTTGGGATAGCTCTGACAAGGTAATTCAAAACACTTTGACAATAAATGTTTACTGAACCTCTACTATATGTGAGGTACTATGCTAAGTCATGCAGTAAATCTGGAGATTAGTAGACATGGTTCCTGCCTTCATTTTCAGTTCAGTTCCTACAAATATTTACTGAGTACCCAGTATCTACTTGACATGCCAAAGTGCTCATATGCTTTTGGACAAATCCTTTTACTCAACCTTTGTACACACATCTATTTATCAAATCTGCTTGGAACCCACATTCAAGTGGGGAAGAAAGCTGCTAAACTACCTATACAATTAATGTCTTCATCACAAGGGATGTGAGAATACATGTTGGGACCTGTCCTGGGCTGAAGCCAAGTCCAGGGTTGGCTTCTCCAAAGAACTGATGCTTGAGCAGAGATTTAAAAGATGAATAAGACTCACCTGAGCAAGGGGATAGGGTCCCAGACAGAGAGCATGAAGCTGCAAAGGCTCTGAAGCAGGAAGGAACATGCCACCACTGACAAATGGAAGAAGGTCAGAGTGGCTTGAGCAAGTAAGGAGAAGTGGGTTTTTTTAGGTGACAAATAACTAAAAATGTGTCTCATGAGAGAACCAATGATAGTCCCCTGCCTGAATGGAGGGCGTTGTGTGGCCTCTCAGCATTAGCCAATGAGAAATTTTGATGTGAGATATTTTGTTCATGTCTTCCTCTAATCTCATCATCACCAACCTGGACCCTGGAAGATCCAGAAAGGAGATGAGATAGAGGGAAAATTAAATTGTGCATCAACTCCTCCTTCTCCACTGCCCAACCCTGAGCTTAAGCTTAAATAAGTTACTTTGATTTGGAGGTGAAATTGAGGTTTTACATTAAGTTGGATTGGACTTTTAATACTTGAAAATAAATCTCATGGTCAAAATTGAGACCGTTCTAGTAGTTGGAAGTGATCCAGATAGCTGTGGGATCTGCATGAGATATCTTTAACGGATGGGAAAGAGGGACCCACTTGAGCATTATTTGAACACTCACCACTCTGTGACTGAGCTCTGTTGACTTAGCCCATCTAGTGAACCGTTTATACATAGATAGGAATAATGCACACGACCTGCAACATCTGAGAGTGGAAAGGCAGGCAAGGTTCCACAAAGATTTAAGAAGGACCAGTAGGGTTTGGATAGAGAGGAGGGAATGGGCATTGCAGGAGAAGAGTGGTGAGAACACAGGGATGAAACCCATTCTCTCTATTGGATGGGAAGCCACAAGAAGCCTGGGCTGGCTAGAGTGGATGGTCTGAGGTGTGAGAGGTAAGCTTGGGTGGGACCAGATGGAAGAAAGTCTTGAATAACAGGAAATAGAAGGTAGGTTGAGTTAGCATGAAGCCTGATTTCTCTTCCTGACTCCTAACAAATGGCAAAATGACTTGGCTTGTACCCAAAGTGAGGAGTTCATCTATGCAAGCTCCCTTCCAGTGTTGAGATCATGACCTTTCCCTCCTCCCCACTCCCACCTTCCCACCCCAGCCTCTTTCTTCTCTGTGTATTATCAAAAGGAGCTGGTGAGATCATCATTGTGTGGGGACATTCCCTCCTCATTTGGCTCCTTCGCCAGCACTCCATCCAGAATGGTACACATGCAGTGCGGATCTTAAAAGATTCTAGGAGAGTAGCAGAATCCCCACCCCAACCTCCGCTCATTTCCTCCTTTCCCTTTGGGGCAAAGACTGGCTCAATGCTCACCAATTCAGTCACTTCTTCCTTGGCACAGGAAGACTATATTTCTCGGCCACCCTTAGAGTTAGATTAGAGTCATGTGATTGAGTTCTAGTCAAGCACCCAGTACAGGCCTGGCCTATCAAATATTCAATGCAATCATCCACTCATTCTCTTTCCTATTCATAAGACTGGAAATAAAGGATTCAGAGATAGTGGAGACACAGGATGACAAGACTCTGTCCTTGCTCAGAGGTGAGCCACAAGACCTGCACCAGACCACATTAGCAAGAAATAAATGAATGGCTTTGTTAAGCTACTGGGATTTGGGGTTTATCCATCCCTGCAGCAGAGCCTAATGTACCTTTACCACTCTTTTCACCCCAGCCCCAGTGTCCCCTACCCTTTTATTGCCCTCCCTTCTGCATACTTCTCCAACCCCCTTGGCCCTGCCCTTTCTTGAGTCCCTCTAACTTTCATACAGAGTATTCACAGCTGTAGCAGAGGTGGGGCAAGAAGACCCACAGAGGAGACTTGGGCCCTGTCTTCATCAAACATGGGATTGTAATGCCACTCACCGGCCTTCGCTGTTCCGTCTTCCAGAATGCTCCCTCTCCACATTTTCACTCAGGTGGCCTCTCCTCCGCAGAGATGACACTTTCTTGGAGAAGCTTGCTTTAATGCTGCAACTGTCACCATACTCTTCCTAACCACCTTCACAGCACTCATCATCACGTGAAATCACCTCCTTTGTTTATTGTCTTTCTCCCTCTAAGATGTCATCTGCATGAGAACAGGACTTCGTTTTATATGTTGCTGTTCCTTTAGTACCATAACATGCCCAGCCACCTGTTCAATAAAGAATTGCTGCATGAATAAATGAATGAATAGGAGAGTATAAAGATTCATCCTCTAGGTTATCTAGTCTCTCTTGCTTTATAGATGAGGAAATTGACCCCTTTTCCCTGAAAATAAGACACAGAAATGCAGCTAATGCAACTCTACCATGCTGGCTCTTTCTGGAGTGCTGAACTTGAATGTGATTTATTCAAATGAAAACTCTGGGGGAATTGTTTCAGAGGAATCCATAAAACAAATGTCATTTTCACCTGGAGAATTCACCCAACCCCTAACCAATTTCAAATACAGTTCTTTAATGCAGATTTGACAAATTTGAAATCTCTTACACAGAGCTATTCATCATCTAATGTGTGCCTGCCCTGCACCACAGTTTAAGTTATAGCTTTTTAATGGGGTAAAACATTTCTATAAAAATCATCAAAATACCTTAAACCAAAACTGCCTATAAGAAATTGACAAGTTTCAAGAATTGATTCAACCCCTGAAAACGTCAACCTTGCCATCGGCACCGTGGGCGCTTCTAATAAAAGCAGCTAAGGAGGTATAATGAATATCTAATCAACCATTTTGTGTGTCTATGTGGTTTCTCGAATTGAAAATAAATCAATGAGCCTTACAGAATGCATATTTTAGTGGTATGTTCATAAACAATAATCTTGGCTTTCTATCATGGTTCAAGTGTCATTCTTTTTATAACACAACTAAAGATTTAATAACTTATTTTATATATACATAACCCAAAGCTTCAAAGGGGAGTTCATGGTTGATTAAAATGTCCTGGGGTATGTAAGGTCTGTGGATAATAAAGGTAAACCACTTACAATCTAGCAAAGAACATACGACATATAAATAATAACTAGTAAACAAAGTCATATTAATGTCCAGGAGAAAGCCTAGACTGGGTGCCATGGAGATTGAGGAAGGAAAACTGGCCCTGAGGTATGCTGCCCTTCAGAGGCACTGTAGCTGAGCCCATGCATCTAGCCCTCCTGTCCAGGTCAGCCAAAGGCAGCTGGTCCCATGGATTGCACCAAGCTCCTCCTGCAAGCACGGTGTGTTCACCTAGAGACCTCTTCCACGACCCTACCAAAGGTTTCGGCTGTGTTGGACCACCCACTTCCTCACCTGGAAGTGGGGTGAGTTTGCTTCACCTCCTGTTGGCATGGGCTCAAACCCTACAACCCAAAGCTGCTGCTCTATTTCAGCAACTCCCCTTCCAGAGGTCAAACATAACTGTCCCTTTCCCAGCTCCCAAAAAAATTCCAGTCAGACTCTGGGCGTAGTGACAGGCAGCCAAAGGGTGTCTCCTCAGCCCATCAAACAGTCAAAAATAATAACATAGGCACTTGGTTAGTTTTTGGTTTTGTTTTGTTTTGTTTTTTCTGTTGTTGGGACTTTGTGTTTTAGAGTTATTTTTTGTTTTGGCTGTGGATTTTGTTTTGCTTTCTTTTGTTTTGTTGTATTTTGAAAGTAAACTAAGTAACTGAAGAAGTTGCTACATCAATTTCCCACATTAGGCATATGGATTTAGTTTCAGGTGTATTGGGTCTTAAATCTACCCAGTTACCTACACAAATGAGTCTAGAAAGTATGTGTCCTTCCCACTCTATCCAGCAATGTCTCCTCCTCAGCCAAGTTCATGCTGGGAACCAACTGACCGGCTACAATTTGGCTTCAGCCAGACTGGAGGGCTTGGAATGAGGCTCATTTGTGAGGCTGGTGGGGACAGTTCCATGACTGTACCCATGATGCACCTGGGCAATGGCCCCAGAGCTGTCAGTTCAGTGGCCTCCCCAAGTACTAAAATGACTTTAATTTTTAATTTATTTCTTTGAAAGTACCCAGTGTTCAACGACAACCAAACCCACTTTTGATCTGCTTCCTGACACACAAGGATCTTGTCAACCAATTTGTGCAGGCCAACAGACACATCTTGTTAAAACTTACCTAGCGGCTGATATTAAATTGGAGCATACTAAAGAGATCCAGGCTGGGAAGGATGATTGTCTTCTCCATGCCCTGTTTCCAAATGCAATGAATAAGAAGCAATTTTCCAAAACTATAACCTTCAATTGGTAGAGCATCTTTGTACTTTTATTCTACAAAGGCAAAATGTTTTCTGGCATTATATTTTCACCTGGGGAAAAAATACTCTCTCAATTTCTACATGTGTGTGCATATCACACAGATACATCTCATTCCTTGTCATGTTGTATGCTGTCCCGGGACCAATAAATAATTTATGCATTTAATTCATTTATCAGCTTTCCTGCGTGTGTGTGTGTGTATCCTACGTGCTAGTGTCAAAGATGTCTTCTATATTAAACGAAAGCAAGCAACCTCTTGGGTGTCTCCATCATGAAATGAATGAGAAATGATAAGAGGTCCCTGCTCTTTACAGAAAACCAAACACTATTCTACACCAGAAAAGGGAATTATGCCAAGCATTTCACATTGCTTATTTTCTAAAATTGTCTCTCCCTACCTTATTTTTTCCAAGTAAGATTTTTATTCCAGGACCACTAGGATTAGAGGGATTATGACTCCTAAATTTCAACTCTTTGCATTTAGGTTACCTTTCCTTTGCTTCCCCTTTGGAAAATACATCCTGCTGTCATCAAAAACTGCTTCTGTGCACCTGGAAGTGCCAAGCTTAGTACCAGGAGTGTGTGTTTGGCAGTCCTCACCTCCACCGCTGTCCACAGGCCTCCAAGTTGGCTTTGAACAGGATCATCACTCACTCTCCCATGTCAGCAGCATCTTGGGGTGCTACCAGCACTGATGACAAGCAGCAAGAACCAACACAGTGCAGCTGCTCTGGTGCAAAGTCAGGTGACTGCATCTGGCTTGTGCTTGCCTCTCAGCCTTGATCACCTCTCTCCACCCACCTTCCCCATTTGGAAGACTCTTGTGTTTCATGTGTGCTGTATTAGTCAGCTAAAGGGGTGCTGATGCAAAATACCAGAAATCAGTTGGGTTTTGTTTTTTTTTTTAGATTTATTTTTATTTCTCTCCCCTTCCCCCCCTGCCACTCCCCTGCCCCGGTTGTCTGTTCTCTGTGTCCATTTGCTGTGTGTTCTTTTTGTCTGCTTCTGTTGTTGTCAGCAGCACGGGAATCTGTGTTTCTTTTGGTTGCGTCATCCTGTCATGTCAACTCTCCATGTGTGCGGCGCCATTCGTGGGCAGGCTGCACTTTCTTTCGCACTGGTGGCTCTCCTTACGGGGCTCACTCCTTGCACGTGGGGCTCCCCTATGTGGGGGACACCCCTGCATGGCAGGGCACTCCTTGCATGCATCAGCACTGCACATGGGCCAGCTCTACACGGGTCAAGGAGGCCTGGGGTTTGAACCGCGGACCTCCCATGTGGTAGACAGACGCCCTATCCACTGGGCCAAATCTAGTTCCCCAGTTGGTTTTTATAAAGGATATTTATTTGGAGTAGAAGCTTACAGTTACTAGGCCATAAAGCATAAGTTACTCCCCTCACCAAAGTCTTTTGCGACGTGTTAAAGCAAGATGGCTGCCATCCTCTACCAGGGTTCAGGGTTCCAGGGTTCCTCTCTTCCCAGGGCTTGCTTCTCTTTCCTCACAGCCAAGCTCCTCTGTTTGCATACGTCCCAGGGCTCCCGCTCAAGACACAAATCTTCCTTCTCTGTGGTGCAGTTTCTCTGTGAGTCCCCACCTACCAAGGGGGTGGGGACTGAATGTCTTACTGATGTGGCCCAATGAAAGCCTTAATTATTCTTTAATCAAGTATAAGTGAAACCTCTGAATACAATACACTCTAATATACCCAGAGGAAAAAACCAGTTTAAAACATAATCGAATATTTCTTTTTGGAATTCATTAATAATATCAAACTGCTACATGTGCCATGAAAGAATGGCAAGGATGATAGACTCTTAGAGGAAGGAATCTCAGAATGAATCTATTTGACCTGCTCATTTTAAAAGATAAGGAAATGGAGGCCCTGAGGGGTTAAGTTCCCTGGCAAATCTCGCCCAGGTAGTTGCTGGCAGGGCGGAGCCTGGAATCAAGTATCTGAAGCTACTTTCCAGTGTGCTCTCCACTACACCACTGGCTTTCAAACATGCTAGCTCAATCCACAGCATGAAATAAATTTTACATCATGGCCCACACACATGAATAAAAGTTTTACTAACAATACTTAACTTTTACTATACATAATACACTTAGATATTTTTGTTGTAGTATATTCACTTTTTAAAATGTCAGAGCTTGCATTCGTAGCTTCAATATTAAAACTGGAACAATAGAGAGATGTGTGTGGCCCCTGCACAAGATAGCATATAAATTTTTCATATTTTTTGCACACTTACCAAATGTTTCATTTATTTCCAGGGATAATGTTTATAGGTATACAGTCCTAGAATTTACATTTTTTCATAATTAGATACAACTATTTGAAAAACATTTGCTTAATACATTTCTACTGTATGTCTAGTAAGGCAGGCTTGCATTAGACACAGTGAGGGGTACCTGCCAGCTCTAAGCTGTCATGCCTCTGATAAGGAATGATCTTGCTGACAAAATGTCCTCAATTCTGAAAGGCAGATCGATCGAGTAGATAGAACACTGGACTTACAGTCACCGCCCAGGGTCCTATCCTGGTCCCAACACTTACTAAGTGTATGATCTTGTTTGAGTTTTCTCTGGGTTTTCGTTTTCTCATCTACAAGATGAAGCTAATGGTAATTGATAGAGTTATGAGAATTAAATGAAGTAATGCAAATGAATGCACCAGAAACTCTCTCAACAAGTCTTAAATAGTAAAATAGTAGTGGTCTTAAATTCTCATATTTCAGAGAAATGTGGTATCTCCATATGTTTCTGGATTCTCATTAAAACACCTGCATAATGTATTATGAATAAATTTGGTATAATAAAGAAAAACCGCATGCTGCAATTGGCTCATTTTTAAATGCTTTTGCAGATGTTTGGAAAAGAGAGGTTGATCCTAAATCTTGAAGATGTTCAACCTCGGAAAAGTAGAAGTCATTATGACCACAGATGATGTCATGCCCTTGAAAGGGAAAGGTGATGAGACTCAAATTTTTAAAAATGCATTCAAGAAAGGTTGCTACAAATAAGTGTGAAGAGGAAAACCTGAATGAACATACATGGCAACCATTCAGATGGAGTAGCCATGCTGAAGGCTGGTGGGACAAGTGTAATAGATAAATGAAAAGGAACAGATTCCCAAATGCACCAAATGCTACTCCAGCTGCTTTTCAGGAAGGCATCTTTCTAGAACAGGGGTTTTTAACCTTTTTTGTTCCACAGTCCCATTGCCAGTCAGGTGAAAACCACAAACCCCTTCTCAGAATGTAGCAGCAGATAGTTTTATGACACTCTATTAGCGCTGGGTCTAACATCGACCGTAATTTTGAAGAATAGATGAGCATAAGCGATTTTTTGAGATATGCAACAACTGTAATGTGATATGAAACGAATACTATGTAATTTACTGCAAACATTCATAAATGAAGGAAATACTAGATTTCAGTTAGAGGTCAGAGAAGATAAAGAAAATAAGTTCAAGCTCATGGTCCCCCTGAAATCTTTCTATGGACCCCTTGGGGGTCTGTGGACCCCTGGTTAAGAACCCCTGTTCTAGGAGGTGCTTGTGCTTCTTTTCATTGTATTCCAGTCTTGGAATTGCTGATTCCAACTAAAGAAGATAAAAAACTGGGATAAAATTGATTGGTAAAAACATTCAAACTGCCTTCAATGACCTTTCCAAGAATGAAAGTGTAGAAGGGTCACTGACAGCTGAGAACATTCTGCAGAGCTCCTCTAACGTTGTTTATGATGCCATGTTCAGAGATTTTCTGAATACAGTGGAAAAAGGCCTCACTGGCCTCACTAAGGTAGTAAGGACTCCTTCATTGGATCTGCTGCTATAGTGTCTCTGTTAAACAGAGCGCAAGTTGTCATCATGAAAATCCTAAAGAGAAGAAGGGCCCAGGCATGGGCAGAGTAGATGGAGGTGGCGTGTTCTCATTTCTAAAATAGTGCTTAATTACTTTTAATGAACTAGGAAGGTCAAAGCTCTCTTTCTCACTAATAACCTCAGAGAAATAATTTGCACAAACTAAAAAAAGTCTGCCTTATGTTTAAGAATATGGTTAGAATCTTCAGTTACTGACGTCATTGCCAAAATATGCAATGGTTTATGGTTGTCATTCTCCATGCCTATATATTACTTATTTTATATTTTTTGAGTGAAAAGATATTGGTACACTCCTTTCCAAAAAAAATGCTGGCTAGACTCACACAATTGATCTCACAACCCACCAGACAGAGGGTTTGAAGGTGGAGCAGATGCACACTGGTGAAGGGCGGTGAAGGGCTTATGCAGGCCCCTCTGGGATTCCCTCTTACCCCACATGCTCCCCTCCAGCCTGCTCTGATCTTCTCCTCTGGCACCTGCTCCCATTGTGCCCCTCACTCTAAAGCCTTTCCCAGTCCCCTCTGGAACCTCTGTGTCCTGGTGAGCAAACCTCCCTCAACGCCAGCCTGGGGATGGGGGAAGTGGGACTGCACTCCCTACTTCCACTGGGGCTTTCTCACCAGGACACCGCCCAGCCCCCTGACCTGCCTTCTCCCACACCCGCCTGGCCTGGAAAGGGAAGATAGGTATCCTCCCTGCCCTTCTGGAGAAGTGGCTCTTCTACCTTCATTTAAATCCCTCTTCCTTTCCATTTATGCCATCTGCTTGCCCACCATCACCCCCAGGTCCCCAGATCTTGCCATCAGCTCAGTTATTTTAATATCCATGTGGACAACACATCCAACACACTTGCCCACAACCCCCTTCGTGCTCTCCCTCTGCTGGTTGCATGCCTAACTTTGGAATCATCTAGAATTCCACCTGAGAAATTCTCATTTATATCCTGCTCTCCAATCATAACCTCCTCTCTTGCAGTTTTTATTTCCTTAAATTCACTTAATCAGGCTTTCAGTTTCATGGAGCCCTCATTATCTCCATTTTTACCATTCTCTCAGCTCCCTCCTGATTTTGTTTCCTTCCACTTCCAACCTAGACTCCAGGGTCCAGTATTTCAACCACTCTTCTCAATATCCTAAACCAACAGTCTATGAATTTATTTCATAATGCATATCCAATAGCAAAACATAGAAAACTGAGCATTTATCACCAATATAGATTTATTTATTCATTCATAAATTGGATAAATTATACTGCTGTACTAACATTATCATCATTTTAAAACATATCACGAAAATAGGAATGCATAAATGATGAGAGTAAGAGTCAAAAGGCCAATGTAATAGAGTGTGCCTATTCTCTGCCCGTTCTCAGTGAGCCATCTCACACAGCTTTTGAGGTATGCACACCCCAGTTGGGGAACCACAGTCCTAAACTCTCTCTTCTCCCTCTGTCACATCCACCCTGCAAAGCCCACCTTGAATCCATCTGGCAGCGAGGGTCTTGCTTCGCTGCCCAGGTGGCTGCCTGGTGCTAGAACGATGGCAGGGCCCCAGGTAACCTCTCTGCACTTAATTTGCAGAGCTTCCAGCTCAAGGGGCCGTCAGGGATAACAGTCAAGCTGGATGGGCAAGAAAACTTTCAGCTTTATCATGGGCATCCAGCACAGTGTGCAGCACTTTCCTGTGACTTGTTAGTTAAGCTAGCATGTACCTTGTGGTGTCCACAACACTCAGGCTGCAGGTTGTAGAGGCCTGAAGAGCACAATAGAGAAAACCCCACTAGGTCAGCAGGTCGCCAGCCATTGCATCCTCAGTCCTGGAGCTGAGTAGGGCTGCTTGCCCTCCCAGCACCTCTGTCTGCCCATTGTGACCCAAACAATAGACCTGGTCTTCAGGAGCCAGACCCCTGACTCTAAGTCAAATTAGACCCTGTGTGCCTCAGGCAGTTCAGTTAAACCCCGTTTCACACCTCATAAAGTGGGTTAGAGCACCCTGACTATTCTAGGTTGCTCTGGAGGCAAGGAATAGGGCCCCTCCAGACAATCTTCTCTTTACCCAAATGTCCAGAGCAGCCCTGGCTCAGGACACAGCCTCTGCTCCTCCATGAAGCTTTCCCTAACTGCCAAAGGAGCTCAGGAATGGGCCGGCAGGAGAGTGACAATGCTTAAAGACGCAGCTTCAGGTGGACAAAAGGACCAAGGCTTCAAACATGCTGCAGTGTCAGCACTTCAGGGAGGGGCTGGCACGAGCCAAGGCGATGTGGATGGGATAAAATTTCTCTCTCTGGCCCCTGGAGGGCACTTTTCTCCCCTCCACTGCCCCTGCCCAGGTTGCCCCCCTGGACGTGCATCCCCAGTTAGAGAGCTACAGCACTTTCTCAGGGGGTAAAGCTGATATGGGCAAAATTCTGTCACTTCCAATCAGTTCCCTCATTTTCCCCTGTGTTTTGTAACCAGTGGTCTATGGTCTGATGCTGTGGATCAGAATCACTGTCAGCCTTGTTGCTGGGTCTCATCTCATACAGATAGAATCGGAAACTCTGGAGCCAGATCCCAGGAATCTGCATTTAAACTCTGTTCTGTCCATTAGATTTTGAGAACTACTGAAGAACGGTCTCTTCTTCTCCATTCTTCCTTAATCCTAGGCCTCTTCCACCACCATTCCCCCTCCTCCCCTCCATCAAAAGGAAGCCAACGGAACTCAAATGGAAGAACCTGGACAGGAAGAAGACTGGGCTTCCCACTTCCTGTGCTGACCAAGACCGCTGCCCTTACAATGCTTTCACTTGACTCTGACATCTCACTTGGTTCCAGGAGCCCCATTTACTTGAATTTGGCCTACCTGTCCAAGATGAATACTGGGGAATACTAGGAACTTAAGACACTGAACCCAAATAAAGTTGCCAGGAGGAAACCAAGTGAATCAGTTAGCTGAGGTTTGACCTAGAATTGATCTTTTTGGTTTTTTGCCAAAGCCACCATCTATTAATAGGACTCTATACTAATAGGGTTGCAAAGATGGAGATCTTAATCAATGCTAATCTAGAGTTACAAATAGTCAAGCCATTTGCCATCTCCTACCTTCCAGGGGTAGGGTTTGAATTGGAAATGATTGTGCCCACTCGAAACTCAGAGACAATCCTCTGAACCATTCTTCCACTCACAAAATTTCTGTGGCACCCGTCCCCGTGCAGCTCTGACAAGTGAGCTATTTTAGTACGAGAACAAGTAGAGTTATTGTTATTCCACTCTAAATTGAGAATAAAAGGAAAAAGTGAACAGGAGAGAGAAGAAATGGAGATGCAGAAATGCAGAAAAGCAGGGCGGACATCTGACACCCAAAGAAAAGGAGCAAGGTGCTCTTCCCAGGAATGAAGTCATCAAGGGCCAGTTTGTGAACTGAAATCACCACAGAACTTCTCAGCAACCGTGCAACCCACCCCTCCACCTGCCCTCACAGGATTCTTGAGGGACTAAGACGGGAGGATACATGTCAAAGGGCTTCACAAACTGTGAAGTGTTATCCACACAGGATGTCAGCTCCCCTCTTATGGCCAAGAAGCTACTGCTTCTTTCCAATGCCCAACCCAAAGACTTAGGACCTAAAGGAAGCTTAAATAGCAAACGCTTTTCTATCAGCGGATGCACTTCTAAAGTCCCTCCCACCAGATTATGTAGGGACTTTAACAAAAGTGCTATTTTAGCAAGAAACTGAAAACGAGAAGAGACTATGCTGTAAATGTGTTTCTGCATATTTGTTGTAAGGGCCTATGAAGCTCCCTGCCTCTGCTTAGTCATCTCAAAAGATTTGCTGCCATAGGCACTCCTTCACCTCCATCTAAGATGGGAAGCTTACCCCACCACTTAATGAAAAGACTTCCTTCTGTTCTCCTTTCCGGCTCAGGCCCCTTGGGCCCCTAACTGACAGCCCTCATGGCAAGAGGCGCTTGCCCCCAGGAACTGGCCACCAGTGGGAGCCAGAGAGCATCAAGGGCCAAACCACCAATCACCTGGCATACCTACTCCCTCCTCCGGCCCGAAATTGTGGCACTACGTAGCATCGTGAATTCACCAAAAGGAACGTTGCACCTTCGTTGCATGGTTCCTCAGTAAACTCTTACTTTCTTCTTTATCAAGTTTGGATGGAAAACAAAACAATTAATTTAAAAAGCAGCACACAGAACCTAAACATTATTTATGTCTCTAATTATCTCATTCTAGTGGGTATTTTAGTCCCTGTCTGGTCAGGACATTAATTATCTTCATAACTACAGCAAAAGTTAAATAATAAGCACCCAAGGCTACAGCACTACTGTAATGTGCAAGCTTAAATGAACTTATAAATTTTATTAATGGATGCTTTATACAACTCCATATATTATAAATCAAACAAGAAACCTATTTCTATCTTTTAAGGGTATGGTGAAAAAGCTTTAACATTATTGAGGATAATTTTTATTAAGTTTAAAACTCCTTTTTTTCCCGTAATGAGACTGTTATGAGGATAATTTAATCTAGTTTGTCATGAGGCACCCCAGCTTGTTAAATAAGTTAATAAATGACTGTGCATTAATCAAAGTGACAAAGCTATGAAGAGCTGGGGATGGGAGACAATTCTGGTGATAGTATTAATTAGTATTTAATTAGAAACTTAGGGCCCATAAATAAAAAAAATCATGGTAGAGACATTTATGCAAATTGCTTGGAGACTGCAGTGGAGTTCGCCTTGCTTTAAAGAAACATCATTTTTTTCTAGCATACTGTACACAACAGCACTGTGGCCATATCACGTGGCCTAAATGAGCTCTTCTTTTGTTTCCAATTTGTTCCAATTACAGGGCTGTAAATTCAAATCATTCTTTTGACTGTCTTGATTGAAATGTAGGGTTTCCATAATTTTACTGGGAGTTTTTTTGTTGTTTTTAAATAGAAAAGGAGAAATGCTTTAAAGAAAGAAAGAAAGAGCTTCAGGTTCCTTTTCTGCTATGTTAATTAAGACATGTACCACCATTTTCTAAGAACAATTGTGGGTTCCATTTGGTACACAAACAATGCCTCCTTTTTTTTTTAATCCTGGTGAGCTGTAACTGGGGTTTGTTATATGATATTATACTGAAGACTGCACAGACTCAACTGCCATCATTTTTATGGTAATCACAATACTTTTATCTTTTTCCTCAACAATATAGTTTGATACATGGAAATTTTCGATGGCCCAAAAAAGATTTGGTTCTGAACTTCACTGCTTTCCAATGGAACATGTCCCCCTTTTCCGACTTTATTATTTGTTGCATTTATTCAAGAAAGGTTATCCACGGTAAAACTGCTTTTTCTATTCAACAGTCTATCTCTGTCACGGTTCATTTATGTATGAGCATGACGGACTGAAACCCGCATTATCCACAGCTGACAAGTGTCAGGCCGACAGTTCAATCAGCCCCTTCCTTAAGATGATGCCCAGGGCCCCGTGTTTGAAGTAGGACAATAAAGCCAGGCAGCACAATCAGGGTCAAACTGATCCAATTCCCTGTATATAAAGGGGATTCTGCCTAATAACAGAGTGCAGGGTTTTTTTTTTTCCTCTCCAAACACATTAGTCCTTAAACAGTGACTTGGCCCTTAAGAAAATCTGTGACTGACATGAAAATGCTGAAGTTTTAACGTGGTTGGTTTATCCATAACCTCATGGGGCTGCTTCTTTGTGCAGACTGGTTTTGTCAAAGTCAGAAAATATAATGTATTCAGTGTCTGATCATTTTTAGAGAGTTATTTGAATGGGATTTTAAGTCAGACATCCTGTTGTTGACACAGGGATCATTTTCTTGTCCTTTTGTTTTACATTTGTGAAACAGATCATTTGCATCGGCTAATAAAATTAAATCCCTGAAATGCACACAAAAGCAAGCTCCCTTCAACAACACTCTTCGATTCCCCCCGCCAGCCCGGCAAGCAGAGCTGCTGGGTGTGTTTCTTTATATTAGGTCTCTCTAGAACACAGCTATAACGCAAACATACCTGCAAAATTAGTGCTCCTTTAGCCTGGGTAATACTTAGACCCAAATATATTTTAAAGCATTTCACTACAAATCCTGACAACAAGCAGCAGTGCCAGCACCAATCCAGTGGTAATAACCTGCAGACCTGCAGTCCGCTCCTTGGAGGGCAGGGCTCCCGCTGCCCTTGCCCTTTTCCACGCTTCAAACTCTGCAGACAATGGTGGGGATAGGAAGCCAGAACCTAAATGCCTTTAAACGGGGAGGAAGCCAAAGACCCCTTCATGCCACCATGCGACTTTCAAGCCAGAAGGAACCACAGAGAACACTAAATTCAGCCTTCATTCTTGTGGCTTCCAAGGTCACAGAGCTTGTTCATGGCTCTGTAAGGACAAAGTTACCAATAGCAGCAGCAGCAAAAACAAAAAACCCTCAGTTCTGTGTTTCTCTTTTTCCGGCTTTACTCTGCGGGGCACAGCTAGCTTAGAAGGATCTGATACAAAACAGGACCTAGAAATAAGGGAATGAGGCACGGTGCCCGGAGCAGCCAAACATGGCTTGTATCAGCTCCCTTCTTGGACCGTTCTGGAAGTTCTAAAGAAACGGCTTCTCTGTGTGCTGGTCACTCTCCACTTCCAGGGCGCTGTCTGAGTCCCTCCACTCGCCTGAATTCTCTGCCCTGCTCTGGTGCTGCAGACTGCACCACCCGGCTCCTTTGGTGGCTGGCTTCCAGTTGGGATAGTGACCACGAGGAGCCTCTGGCCAGTGGTCAACCAAAATGCAGGAGAATAGTGACCAGGGCACGCTGACTCTTCATCTCCAGCATTCCTGCTTCTCTCAAGCGACTTCTCCAGGGCTCCAGCTGTCATGGGTCCCTGTGACCCATGACTCAGCTTCTTCCCCTCGGCCATTCAGTCCTCAGGGAGTAACAGCTTCATGCAATTGCTGATCTCTGGGTGCCTCCGTGTCTGCCTCTTGTTTATTCACCTGACCCTGCCTGCTCCTCTGAATGAAGCCCCTTCTTTGAAGTCTTTTCTATTGGAACCATCTCGGGTGAATTCTGTTTCCTGCTGGGACCTGTGTGTTACACTCAGTTACTTAGATTCCTAACTGGTGTTCCTACTTCTACTCCAGTGGTTCTTCATGTATTTTGGAATCCCAGAGAGGATCTGATGAAAGAAAGCTCTGGCCACTTTCCTCAGAAAAATTCATTTACCCACGGTTGGGGTTGAATCACATTCCCCAGAAAAGGCATGTTCAGGTCCCAGCCCCTGTTCCTGTGGGCGTGACCCTTTTTGCCTGTAGGACCTCTGAAGCTGTTCTTGGTTCAGGTGCCCAAACTGAGTGAGGGTGGGCCTTAGTCCAACATGGCCTGAGTCCTATAGCAAAGGAAATCGGATATGAAAGGAGAAGCCGCAGGGAGTTGCCAGGAGCTGGAAGACAATGGAACCCAGAAGAGAAAGGAAAAGATACTGCCATGTGCATTGCCATGTGATAGAAAAGCCAAGAACCCAAGAGTCCCACCAGAAGATACCAACCCTGGGAGGAAGCAAGCATTCCGAGCTCTGAAACCGAAAGTCAATAAATTTCTGTTGTTAAGCCAACCCGTTGTATGGCATTTATTTTAGCTGTTGGGAATCTAAAACATACATACACATATGCCCCACATGCCACAGCATGTACAGACTCATGAAGGTCATCTACAAATCCCCTAAAAGGGTCCATATGTTGAATATTGAAATGCTATTAATGACCTTGAGTCCCCAAAACATTGCAAATATGTTGACCACACCTAGAACATAAACAAATTGAGAAAAACACGTTTTTGTAACAAGTGATAACCAGGCATTGGCGCAAGGATACGATAGTGACAGGCTTGATGCCTGCCAGAGGGACACTCTCTTCATGAGGACATCTGCAACCAGAGGGCTGAGGCTTAAGAACTCGTGCAGACACCACTTGGGTGAGCATCAGAGAGGGGCAGAATGACACTGGCCACTCTGAGTCCGGGCTCCAACGCCAGAGCTGGGCAGCAAGGCTCACTGCCGCATTGCAACGAGCACCTCCCACCAACGGATTCGGACCCCCCATGTTGGTCCAGCTCCTGAGACTCTCATACACGTACCTGCCTGCCTTCTGTCAGCGTGCAGGCCAATGGATTTTAGAGACTCCAGTATCTTCCACCTTTAAATGTGTTCGGTGCCCTTGACCCGGTTACTGCGTATTGATTGTGTTGGCCGCTTATGACTGAGCAAGCAAATAAATTGCATTAAGCATCCAAACTATAGTCGTGCTGAATCTGCTTTTGATTTCTGGTCATTTCTCAGGTCATTTTTTGACAATTTTATGGCACTTACATGATACTGTAAAACCTATATCTCATTTTCTCCACCTCTGCTAAATGAATCTTCCTGAAACCCCCATTTCTTCCATCTGATCATATCACTTGCCTCCTCAAAAACTTTTCATCATATCCTACCAACCTCCACCAAGCATGAAGCCCAGACTCCTTAGCACAGCATTTCAAGCAGAATCCAACAAGGTATTACATGGGAAAAATTTTCAAAAAGAAGGAATCCAATACCTGGGAGAAGTTACAAAGGTACTGGAAGAGGTGAGAGAGCAGATAGGATGGTAAGGCAACCCCAAGGTCAACACCAGCAGGAAGCCAGTACCTGAGGCTGGAGGGACAAAGAGAAGAGGGGATGTTCACAGGGGCCAGGAGCAGGGCTGCCTGGGGGAGCCAAACTCATAGCAGGGCTGCTGAGCAGAGGCTGGAACCCAGACAAAGACAGAGCCACTGCCAGTGATGCTGCCCCAAGCAGGGAGAAGGACAGAAGGAGAGATATCCTGGCTTCTTTCCTCCTCCTGCTCCCCAAACTTTCACAGACCAAGCTACTCAGAAGTCAGCTGCAGTAGCCTCAGAATGTGGGGTACAGCACAGGTTGAAAGCAGGTGGTGGATCTGAAGGCAAACAGGCGAATTATTTGTACGAATGCCCTCTGTGGCCTGGCCTCAACTGCACATGGAACCCAAATGGAAACTGGGTTGTGCTGGGAAGGTTCATTCTTCCGATAAATAGTGTGCACCGACTGTGTGCCAGGTACCAGTTCCAGGAGGAAGGCTGGGGAATTGGCCCAAGAGGTTCAAATAAAGACTCAAGACTGAGGCTGGTGAATTGCTCAGGCATAAAAGCACTGAGGGTGGTTAATTAAAGTAGAAGATCATGAAGGCTTGGTCAGTCTGGCGGGGCAGCAAAACTCAGATGGGAGAAGGGCAGGGCTTATTACTGGGAGAGGCAGAGGAAAGGCAGTGAGAAACCTTGGTGGATTAATCAGAGACTAGGAGCAGGAAAGGAATGCGATTGACAGATTTGGAAGGAACCAGAGACCACCCACACCACCTCAGCTTTCTGCCCCCATCTTCAGGGGGCCAGATGTACTTAGGGCAATGGTTGTCCATTGGAATTACCTAGGGAGCTTTAAAAACTAATGATGCCTGGGTCCCACTCAGTAGTGCGCTGGCGCCAATTTTTACCAGCTCACAAGAGGCCGTTGTTAATCTTTTCAGAAATTTTGAAAGCCAGTTATAAACTGCAGCTATTATTAAAAAAGATATTATGTAAATTTACAGTTAAATAAGTCTTATTAAAAATAAAGGTAATTAATACTCAAAACTTATACTTCCTAATTATTCTGCTAGATGTTACTTTCATCTATGCCCTTGAGGTTATTTCTGTCCATTGTATCCACGTGATAGAAATACTACATAATCATAGGTTACTGTGCATCTCCTCCTAACTCCATGTCCAAGGCTGTCAAACTGGTAGCTTGAAATCGACCATGGTGGGTGTACATATACCACAGAAACTGGTGAGCACTATAAATCAGGGCGTGATTTATTGTCTTGTTCACTGTCTAGACCAGGAGTCAGCAAACTACAGCACATAGGCCAATTCCTACCCACAACTTGTTTTGTATGAACCACGAATTAAGAAAGTTTTTTTACATTTTTAAAGGTTTGTAAAAAAAAGAAAAAAACAAAAGAGGAATATGTGAAAGAGACTGTGCCCACAAAGCCTAAACTATTTACTATCCAGCTTTTCACTGAAAAACTTTGCCAATTCCTTGTCTAGAATTTAAGTTATAGGGGAAAATATTAATAAAGTAGATTAAACATAAAAGCGTATCATGGGAAGTACATGTGGCTCAAGTGATTGAACTCCTGCCTACCACATGGGAGGTTCTGGGGTTCAGGGAAGATAAGCAAGACAGTAAGCTGGTATGATGGGCAGGCACGGTGAGCTGACACAACAAGATGATGCAACAAGGAGATACAAAGAGGTAAGACAGTGAGAGACACAACAAAGCAAGGAGATGAGGTGGCTCAAGTGATTGAACACCTCTCTCCCACATGGGAGGTCCCAGGTTTGGTTCCAGCCTCCTAAAGAGAAGGCAAGCAGACACAGAGACACAGCAAATGGACACAGAGAGCAGACAGTGAGCGCAAAACAACAAGGGTGGAGGGGGATAAATAAATATCATAAATCTTAAAAATAAAAGTATCATGTCTATAACCATTACATTGTGAATAGCACAGAAAATTAAGGAAATAGTCTTCCAGGATTCTAAAACTACCTGACCAGCAAATTCTCTCTTTTATGGATGGACAAGTGAAGTTCCAACATATGGTTTCATTGATTCAGTTTCATCTTATTAAGGTAAATGAAAATATCAACCAACGTTCATGTTGGAACTGTACTCATTGGTTTATGATTGAATTCAGGCAGCAATCAATAATTCATTTTTATTCTGATTTTGTCAGATCCTGGTTGAACTGCAACCAGACATTGGCTACAGACCCAAGAATTCAGCACAAATCAAGGAAAGCATTATCTGAGAACAATTGGCTAAAGAGTACTACACAATAAAGAGTATGATATCATTTGCAAATGGTGTGCTACACATCCTTCATACCAAAATTTATAACAAATGCTATGTACATAGATGCATGCATTTTTTTGTTCAGAGAGCTGATTACTAAACCTTTACCAGCACACCACTTGCCCTACCACCAGAGATTCTGCCTTGACATCAGGATTTTTAAAACTTTCCTCTGTTTTTCCAGTGTGTAACCAAGAGTCACTGGCTTGGGAGAAAGGTAGAAGCAGAGGGAACAGGATCCCCCTTTAAGATTTGTTCTCTCTGATCAGAAAGGCCACTTGAGTCTGACCAAGGAGGCACTGGGAATGACATGGGACACAGGGGTCGGGGGCGGGCAGCTCTAAGAACCAGACACACCTTGCCAGGCAACCCTTTTCCAATTTCTCTGGGCACAATTTTCTTAGAGAAATGTCCTCACGTTCTTCTAGACATGCCACTGTTATTTCATCTGGAAAAGTTACTCTCATTATAAATTTCACAAAAGAGCCACTTTCCTCTCCCACCTCCTACCTAAGCCTTACCCCTCCCTCACATTCCAGCTGAAATATTGCCCCTTCTACTAGCCTTTCCCCAGCTAGGACAGAGTCTTTCATTTCCCACGCCAGGATCCAGGTACCCCTTGCTCATAAAACCCTGTCAAATTAGAGACATCACAGCGCCCAGATAAGTCCTCTGCTTCCAAGCCTCCTTTAGAGCTGGGTGGGACCATGTGGATATGGTTTTATCCAGTAAGACCTACACTGTCGTCCAGTGGGGGTTGGGGACAGCGCTTTTGCTTTCCTGAAAGAAGTGTGAGGAAGACACAGCTGGCACTGATCCCTCCCTACTTGTTCTGCAGCAGTCATGTCAAGAACAAGGCAGCCAGCCAAACAGGCAAACAAAAGGAGGTGGGTCTTTGATCCATCACTGAGTCACGACACCAGCCCCTGACTTCTTGCTTTTGGAATTCTCGTTCTGTGAGCCAAGATAATTCCCTAATTGTTCAAGCCCCATAGCTGCAACCAGTCGCAATCGTCATAGACAACTAGCATGCGATTGCCCCTCCTATAACGAATGCGGGCCTGCAGATTTGTTCTGCAACACTGTCTCAGCAGTCCCCACTGTGTGATTAGATCACGTGCCAGGTATTTACTTATGAATCAGTTGTTTGAAATTTCAAATGCACTCCCCACCCACCCATCGGAATAGGACCATCGCAGGAAAGTCTGGAGCAGAGGTGTGTAGTACTATGTCAACTCCTGGAATAATCAAGGTAATTGAAGACAAGATTTAGGTAGTATCCAGCTCATAGAGCTTGAAAAAGAAGGCAGATCTCTCAGTGCTTGGAAGGCAGAGAGGATTCCCGAGAATTTGGCTTTTGCCCACAACATATTCAAGACAGGAGGAGCGCAGATGTAGGTACAGCCTGAACTCGAACGGGTGCCTGTGCGTGGATCAGAATGCAAAGGGCGTAGAGCACGAAAAGGCCACATCTTAGCACATCTGTGCCCTGAGCTTAACACACCACATCAGCAATAACTGTTACATACATGGTTACATTCTACTTTCGTATCACAGTAACGGATATATTATCGGTAATTGTTCTTAATAGAATCACAGAAATGAGAGATGAAATGCTACACGGTATGATGGAATGCTGTTCTTTCACCATTGATCATTATAATAAGCCTGCTCGGTCATTACTTACAAACTACGTTACAGCTTTGCCAATGAGGCAGACCAAAATGAGGAGATAACAAAATTGGTTTCTTTGCTAAATGCAACGCCCAAGTTTTAAGATATTTTGCTGAAGTTTTAAACTGATTGTCAATTAGTCAATGAGCTATGCCAGGCAGTGTACTTCTGGGTAATTAGTGTGTGTCTTAAGGGTGTTATTTGGCATGAGACTGAGGGCAAAGTAATTTGTATCTCCCAGGAAGTGCAATAATTGCCTCAAGCCAAACTTCTTGGAAAGTGTATTAATTCTATTAGGAAACATTTATGTTATTTTATATGGCATCCTGTATATTCATGAAGTGTATCCCTAATCCATGAATTATTCATTTCAGGGACATAATCGGATGAGTATGGCATCACTGATAACCAAGAAAAGGGCGGGGTTGTTTATGCAGTTGGGAAAAAGGATGGATTTTGAAATTCATCACATTAGGAGCCCAATGGATCCTAGGAGGATAAAGAGGTAGTCTTGAGAGGTCAAAGGTAAGTTCATTTGCTCAAAACTAAGCCTAGAGGAAAAGTCCTGTGAGAGCTCAGACCTACAGGGATACAGGTTTGATCTTGGTCCTTTGGATCACTTGTTTCCCCAAAAGGTCAGGATGTTCGACCACTGCAAAGTCAACCATTCATCCATTCAGCAAGTATTTATGAATGAATGGTCAAAAGGTATATTAGTTACATATGCTTGTGAAACAAATTACCCCCAAACTTTAGCAGCTTAAAGCCATGCACATTTATTATATCACAGTTGCTGTGGTCAGGAATCAGATAGAGGTCACCTGAATCAGGTACAGCTCACCTCTGCTACTCAGCCCCTCACCATGCTACAGTCAAGATGTCAGCCCAGAATCTGTGGTCTCCTCTGAAGTTTCATTTGGGGAAGATTGTGCTTCCAAGCTCAGCTCCAAATCCCCAGTTTCTCAAGGGCTGTTAGACTGAAAGTTGCAGCTCCTTGCTGGATGTTGGCTGGCCCTCAGTTCCTTGCCGTGGTGGTCTCTCCAACAGGGAAGCTCGTTTCATCAAAGTGTGCCCACTGAGAAAGCAACAGAGACCATCTGCCTAGCAAGATAAAGGTCACAGTCTTTTGTAACCTAATCATGGAAATGATATCCATCACCTTTGTTGTATTCTATTGATTCAAAGTCAGTCACTGGACTCCAACTACATTGAAGGGGAAAGGATTATACGTGGGTGGGAAAATCAGGAGGCCAGGATCACGGGATCCATCATGACAGCTGCCCACCACAAGCAGCCTCTGTCCTACTGGTCCCTAGAGGCTCCAGAGCTGTGAAAGAGCATCACAGGAGACACCTGATTTAGGCTGAATGACCTGGAAGGCCTCTCAAGAATGAAGAAAAGTTAGCTGGGGGCAGAATTGCGGAAAGCGCGTGACACGTTTGAGGAATAGAGAGGTTGGAAAAGTAGGCAGGAGCCAGGCCATGCTGGGGCTAGAGGTCAGGTTGTAGAGTTTATATTTTATTCTGAGTGAAGATGGGAAGTCATTGTTGGGTTTTTTTTTTTCCCTTTTATTAAAATAAAATAAATTTTATTTTTTAAAGAAGATTTAGATTACATAAATGTTAGAGCAAAAATATTGGGGATTCCCCTATTCTTCACCCTTTGCACTGGAGGGTCTTAAGCACAGAGTGGCATGACCCAACTTAATTTTTTTGAAAAAGATCACCCTTGCTGTTGCTAAAAGAATGAATTGGAAGCAGAGAGAGCAGTTAGGAGTCTTTCCTGGCAAGACATGGTGATAACCTAGATTAGGGTGGTGGCAGGGAACAGGAGAGGAAATGAGCACATGTGAGATATATTTTAGAGTTTAAAATCAACACCCTCATTGAGAAGACTTGGACATCAAGTTACCAGTTTTCTTCACTCCCTCCCTCTTTGTCCACTTTAAAGGGGCAAAAAAGAGCAAGATGAAGATAAGATAGGGTAGCAAAGATGGACAAGAAGGAACAGGACAGAATAACCCTGTTGAGGATGAAAGAGGGGAGGCAATATGAGATGGCAAACAGCAGTGGGAGAGCACAGACCACTCTCTGCAACTTTCCAGCTATATCATCTAGCATGAGTTGCTTAACTTTTCCATGCTTCTCTTTCCTCCTCTGTAAAAAATATGTGCCTTTCAGGATCTTTGAAAGGATTAAATTAACAACCTCACACATGCCCTGGTACATTATCTTTGAGGCTCATTCCTGCACTTTGTTCAGCTTGCCACTCAATTGCCAGCACCTCAGACACCCTAGGTAAAATAGTAGAATGCCTAATGCCATCCTTCTCTCACCCTTCACTTTGCCTTAGTTTGCTTCATAACACCTATCACCCCCTGCTTTGCTTTGCTCACCCTATATGCTCAGGGACTAGAAGAGTCCATGGCATGCAGTAGGCACTCAATAATACGGTTGAGTGTTGCAAGGCATAGTTGCTGAGCGAAGGCATTGCCGTGCAGTCATTCTCTGACATTACCAGGCATATTGTAGACAGTGTGGAGAAACCTGCTTAGGACCTAAAGAAAGGAACAGCAACCAAAATATTTGCATAGCCCTTTATGATGGACAAAGGGCTTTGCTCAGCCACTGTGTTTTAATCCTCCTAGCCAGCCTCTGAACTAGGTAATGTCCCCATTTACAGATGACACACACCTGCAGATAAAATGATTAATAAAATTATCCAAAGTCCAGAAACAATGGGCACTGGAAAGCAGTCCAGGGCTCTGCCTTAATATGAATTCACTTCCCAACGGGGCACGAGTGTGTTGTCTGACTCACCCACAGATATACTGATCTGTGCCTTGTGGAATCCTGCATCTAGTTCTCTGGAGTCACCCTCACTCTGTCTACACATCTCCTTTTCCCGGTCTCCCAGATAGGCTGATGCACAGATACTTTCTGTGTAATATATCGAAACTGCACCCAGCAGAATTGCTGAATCTACAAGCAGAAAGCCAAGCAGCCGGTTGTACGGTGGCCAATAAACTTCTCCACATCCCAGCGTTCCCTGTTTCTTTCAGAAGAACTCATTTGTGCCTCCCTGCGTTTCTTAGTTCAGTTTAATCCTCCATAGGCCCCTGGCCTGCATACTCTTTATTACTTATAAATAAATCAAAATGCCTTCACTTTGGCGCACACGCATTCATCAAACAAGCATTCGGCTTCTGCTTGATGTCAAGCCTTATGCTAGGATCTGGGACTAAAGTGGCCAACAAGATAGACGTGGTCTCTGCCCGCAGGGAGTTTCCGTCAGTAAGGAAAACAGACTTTAAGTGCAAATCACTAGTTAATTACATGGTGAGCAGGACTATAGCAGGTAAGTACAGGGTGAAATGAGAGCCTTAAAAGGAGGCGATTTCTGTAATGAGAGTCCAGAAAGGCTTTCCTGAGGGAAAGTGAATTAAACTGGACCTGACCAGAGTCCGTCAGGTAAGAAAAGGCAGAACATCCTATACAGAGAGAACAGTATATGAGAACACACTTGGGGCCCGCTGAAGGGGCTTCTAGAAATCACAAAAGCAAACAACAAACAGTAAGAGGGAAGGGGCCTAGCCCTGGATGAAGCTGAGAGGCAGCTCCCACCAGCCACAGCGGCCCCGCCCCACCTACTCCTTCTTTTCCAGCAGGAGCAGGACCGCAAGGCCATGCCCTTGTTCTCCCTCAATCATTACAGTAGTAGAAAGATCATGGGCACTAATCCGTGCCTAGAAAAAGGTACAATTTTGTCCCGGGCAGCATCCTGAAAATGTCCTGTCTTGGGAAAGTGTGTAGCTTTTGTCTTCAACGCGACACAGAACACCGGTCACTCATGCCCACTCAGCATTTGCAGATTCGCAGTCTCGCCTTAGTGGACGCAGCCTGGTTGTGGCCTCTTCCCAGGCAAATGCACCGTCTGCTCCCAGCAGCATGCTCTGCCACAAAGCCCTTCCGGAAGCCCCCATCTGCAGTTGCTCTTTATCCTCAGCTCCTCCTGGTCAGGGTTCTCAGTGGGGGTGTCACAGAGCTTAACAGGATGTTTTTTTGGTTGTTTCAATGATTGGGAAACATCGCTGGCATTCACTGGGCAGGGGCAGAGATGCAGGCAAATCTTCAAAGAATGGGAAGGACATTCACAACAAAGAATTGTCCAGTGTCCCACGTGAATTTGAAGTCCCCCCAGACATGCATGTAGATGGAAAACCTATTTATAATTTTCTGAGGCTAGGGCTATGTTTTATATATAAACATGGGCTATTTTTTGCACAGGTTCAAAATACACTGAATTATCCAATAATGAAACTACAGTGGAAATTGGAAAAAGACTTACTTTGTTTTCTCCAAAATTTTACCCAGAGTTAGTCTCCATTTCCAAAAATCACATCACGGCATTTGAGTCAGGAATAGGACACACCTATATAAATCTGCTTTTAAGACTATCACTTTCACAACGATTATATATCTGTCTTACAAAATGCCAATCCCAAGAAAATGGCAACAATATTCAGTTAAATGTTGTTTCACGTCTCTTAAATCCAAATGCATCCTTTATCAGAAGAAGAGAGCATCTGACTACTTCACCACACACCTAGTTCCTTGCTTCTCAAAAGGTGAGTGGCAGATAAACCAGCATCATCTGCAGTCACGAGGAATTAGTTAAAAGCAAGGATCTCAGGCCCCACCCAGATGAACTGAATCTGAGCTGGCATTGAAATAATATTCCCTGGTGATTCATATGCACATAAAAGTTTGAGAAGCACTCTTCTAGGTTAGGTAGGCCTGAGCAAAGGGGGGAAAAGTAGTATTTTATTATCCATTACCTTCCTTTTATTTCTCCTCTTTATTACAATTGAGGCATTATGTTAATTTTTTGAATTATATATAAAGGTGGATTAAATTATCTATGAATTTCACCTCAAGAAAATAAAATGGTGGAGTTATAAAATGTATTTTAATGAAAGGGTAGAGAATGCTGCTCCAGGATCCCTGGAATTAGATAACTCAGTGTGGTAAACATTGGAAGATCTAAACAGGAATAGGGCATCAGAGTCAAATTTCTCTGGACTTGGACATTTATAAAAAGGTTTAACAACAACACAGGTTATTGGTGGTAGGGTGAGTTATGAGTGTCCTGTATGATGTTATGTATGTTTGTTTTATAAGTTCACAGCTATTATTATACACTTATTGTTTATGTATGTTTATGTATGAGTGATATACTTCAATAAATTATTTTTTATAAAAATTCTAATGACTCCTAAATCTGTATCTCCAGCAACTATATAACTATATGTTCCACCCTCAGAGCAAATTAAATTATCCCTGCTTTCTAAATACATAGCAGCCAGATCAGACTAAGTGTCCCGCTGTCTTCTACAGAGCCAGGCCTCATTCATTTACTTAGTCTACAAATGTGTTTTGATCCCCTTCTATGTGCAATGCGATGTCACAGGGCTGTGAGTAATAGAAAGACAAAGCCTTCCTTTGTGGCGCTCACAACGCTCTGATAGGAGAGCTAAGAGGCCCACAAATAACTGCATAGAGTTCGAAAGTGATACGTGCACTGAGAGAAATACAGATAATGTGAGACATGATGAAAGTGTGAGAGAGACGAAGATTATTTCCACACAAGAAAGAATATTGAAAGGTCGCTGAAACTCACCTCAGCCTCCCACACTGCCGAGAAACCCATAGTTTCTCTCAGAATCTCCCTAGTTCTCTAGCACAGCTACTTAAAAACCTTCTCCACTCTTCTCAGACCTGGGTTGCTACACCTGCCCCTCATCCTCAGCATTTAACCTTGCTTTTTTCTTCTCAGACAAAATAAAATAAACTGCCAAAATAAAATAAAATAAAATAAAATTTGGAACTCCTCCAAATTCCTGTTGTTAATTACACAAATTCCTCTGCATGTTCCCCATCCTTTTCCCATACCCTCCTGGTACTGTGGCAGGGCCACCCCTGCTCCTGGGTAAGGCTACTCGGTATCCATCTGTACCTTCTTCCACTTCCTCGGACACCTCTTACAACATAGATCATTCTCTCCCTCCTACGTAATATCAACATGGCCCTCTCTATTGGGTCCTTTGTATTAACCTTTTAACATGCTTCAGTGTCTCCCCACATCATTTTTCTAGCCTCCCTCAAACTCACTTTCCATTCCAACTACTAGCCTGTCCTCTCCTTCCCAACCACAGCTCTTAAAAAATAGTGTGCTGGCATCCCTACCCCCTCAGCTCCTACTTATTCTTTAACCCACTGCAACCTGACTTCCGACCTTGTCACTCCACAGAAACCCTTCTTACCATCACCAACAACCTCCTCATTACTAAAGCCAACAAACTCTTCCCTGTCTTCATCTTACTTGAACTTTCAGCAGCATTTGACACTGTCGACCAGTCGACCTTACCTTGATTTCCATGACACCATACTCGGTGGGTACTTTTTCCTACCTCTCTCACCTCTCCTTCTCAGTTACCTACTTGAGTTTCTCATCTCTTAAATGCTAATGAATTTGGGGTTCAGTCCAAGGCCCTCTTCTGCCAATAAAACTTTCTCTGGACTTGGACATTTAAATCCTCTAATGACTCTTAAATCTATCTGCAGTTCCATTTGCCCAGGCCAGAAACTGGGACATCATCCCTGACTCTTTCCATATCCCTACACCAGATCAGTCACCCTAGAATCCAGACTTCACCCTTCAGCCAGTCATCAAATAAATGCAAATGTACTCACTTCACCACTCTGCTTTAAAACCACCGGTGACTCCCTTATTGCCCTTACGATAATGCTTAACTTCAGTGACCTTCTTCAAACTCTTCATTTCCTTCTCGTTCATTCTCCAAACTCACATGAGCTTGGTTTTTCTAAAATACAAATCTGGTCAAGTTATCCTCACCTCCACTGCTTCAGAAGCTCTGATGGATTCCACCACTGCAAATAAGACAAACCTAACACTTTAATGTACAAGTTTGTATTAGAAAAAGCATAGAGTCTTCAAAATGGCTGAAATATTGCTCAGAATAAGTGAAGGACACAGTGTCCTCCAGGGTGGACATAGAGATAACATTGAAAGGTGCATTAAGCCATATATCATGAAGGGACTTATATGCCAAGGCAGGGGTTTTGATCCATCCTGAGAGCAATGGAAATACATCATTGCAAGGGTTTAAGCAAGGGAGGAATAAGACAGGGATAGCAGCCACTTGTGGTACTCCTCCTCACTTCAGACCTCCTCTGGTTTGAGCCTCATTGGTAGTGAACAGTTCCTTGTGAGTGAGCCCAGACTCTTGTTGAGAGTCTAACCTCAAGCGTGACCCCCCTCAAGCTTGCATCATGTACATTTCTGCTTTCTGCCTCAGGGCCTTCTCCAGGACAAAAGCCACCACCTAAAATGTATAAATGTCACAGAGATCACATAACCCCCCCAACACCACCAACACCTGAACAGTGTGAGGGTAAGAAAGAAGGTGAGGCTGAATTCAATTGTTCATGCTTGGGTGACTGAGAAGATGAAAGAGTCATCGACAGAAACAGAGAGAGTCTCATTGGATGATGGAGGCAGCTTGATTTTTCAAAGTTCAATGAGCAGAAGAAAGAGGAGGCAGGGAACCAAGCATACGAATAAATGTGAAGTAGCTAGGGAAGTTCAGCCTGCAGGAAGAAAACTTCGGGACAACACAAGAACTCTCTTCAAATATAGGAATGTCTGCCAGGAGGTAGAGTTGAGAAAAGGCAGGAGGGAGAAGGATTACCAGCAATGGTCAGAAAATTGCAAGGAGAAGCTGGCTCAGTCTCTGAAAATACTGTCTAAAGCCTGCAGGACTGTGAGGGTGTGAGCAGCCTCTCTCCAGGACTGCACACCCAGGACCTCAAGGAGATTGTAGAGCAGATTGCGAACTTGAGAGAGAAGCTGAACTCAATCAACTCTAAGGTTTTTCCAGCTGTGGGAGTCTTGAGTTCTGTGCTCCAACCTCTGACTCCTCTCGTTCCTGCCACTCCCAGTCCTCACTTTCATGGGGCAGCCTCATCACGGGTTTTACCTCGGGGGCCACACTGAGCCAGGTTAGGAAAGAGGCGATGCTGACCTTAAGTGTCCTCCTTGCACTGCCCTCTTCAGGGGCCTTTTCTCTCCCGCTGGCTCCTCCCCACCAGGATCCCAAAGCTGTCCTGCCCGCCTCTGCCCTCCCTCCGCCTCCAGGGCTACCATTCCCAGCCCTGCTACATCCCCAGGCTCCCCAACCCCTTCAGAACTTACCTGTTCAGTTCCCCTTTCCCTTGGATGCTCTACCCTCCGGGCTTATGCACTTTCATAAACTGAACTGAGTCTTGAAAAAGTGACTCTTTTTGCTCCCAGTAACAGAGAGTGACAAAGAGGCAGATACAACTGACAGGGTCGGCTTTTTAGTGCCCCTCAGCCATACCATGCACATCTCCACCTCTTTCTAGGTTCCTGAGACCTCCCTTACTCTGAAATCTTCATGGATCATTTTTGACATTGGCACCAGGAAAGGGTGAAGATTGCCTTTACATTTTGGGTTAGCAAACTTTGTCCTGCAATATGCCCCTTGTTGTCCTTTCCTGCACAAAGGAGGACCCTTTGCCTTAAAACTATCTCTCTCACACACACACACATTTGTGCACCCATGCATATAGAGAGATTAGTTTGTATTAAACATGGACTTGGCAACTCTTGATCCAATTATCTTGGGGGTGCAGAGGAGTTCCTTTGAACAAACCCTAAGCAAAGGAAAAATATTTGATGTCCTTCACTCCATATTTTTGAACACTTGTAGTGACCTAGGCACTAAAACAGGATACAAAAAGAAATGCCAAATGCAGCCCTTGCCTTTGGGAAGAAGAGAGGTTCACACACAGGGAGCGAAATGCAGGCAGCAAGGTGAGGGCCAGACAGCTGGACAAGCCCACTGACCCTGCTGCTCAACTCCTCAGGGTGTGGCATCATTAAAAACGCAGATTCGTGGCTTCTACCCGGGAGATTCAGATTCACGAGGTCCCTGGTGCATCCCAGACATTTGCATTTTAAATCAGCTTTTTAAATAATTCTAATGCAGAAGGTGCAAAGACCACCTTTGAAAAACACTGGTTCCGCCAGCAATTCTCTGTAGATATTCACAGGCGAAAGGAAGCCACAGGGCAGGTGAGGAGGAGAGTTATTTTTGTACTTAGACATTAAGAAGCTGACAAGGATTTCTTTTCATTCTTCCTTTACACAGTCAAGTGTTTTGAAGGATAGCCAATAAATTGCCATTATCTGGAGAATGTGCAATTGGCGCTAGGGATAAAAGGGATGTGTACAGCTGAGTCTGGAGTTGATGAAACCAGTTTATCTGAATCTGATTCCAGGGCCATTTTGATGCTGAAAGGTGGCATTATGACTCACCAAAGCTTCGCATCTATTGTTTTTCTTTTCCTGGCTGGCTTTGCCAAGGACCTTATGGATATCATTATTTTCAGATTACTGTTATTACACACATTCTTCTTAAGTAAAATACTACTTTGTTTTTTATCTCCATAGAGCAGAAACCACGTTTCAGTTATTTTCTTATCTTCTTATGTAAAACAACCCAAGCACGCTCCTACTAGACTTATTCTCCAGTCCTTTGGGTGCAGTAGACAGCAGAAGGAATCTAGGAGCTTGCGGAGGAGGAGCTGTAAGGAAATCTCTCCATTCTGCTCAGGCCCTTCCTGGAGAACCAGCCACTCTCCTCGACATTCATGGAACACACATTGTGCCAGCACTGGGTGCTGAACAGTAGAGCTGATGAGGTAGTAGAGAGTGGTTAGACGGGAGGCCAGGGAGACCTGGGGGTTATGAGAAGGAGTCAGCCCTGGGCAGGTCTGGGGCGAGCATGAGCATTCCACGCACCCTGAGGCGGTAACGAGCATAGCACTTTCAACAGAAAGCAGGTAAATGTGGCTACAGTCCAAATGAGATCAGAGCACAAAAGCCTCAGGAAGAAATTGGAGAGGACACAGAGGTTACGCCCCAGGTGGGAAGACAAAGAATTGAAAACCTTGGGCAGAGATGCTCAGACTGAAGGCTGACTTGTGGGTTTCCCCGTGGCTGAGTGGGCAAGTAGTACTCTTGTAGACTGGCAAGTTAAGTATCTGGGCTTCACCTGCATCGTGAGCAAAAATGTCTGATCTAAAGAAAAGAATTTTCTGTAGTGTATCAGGAATGAGTGGTTGGCAAGTGAAACTACCCAGAAACGGGCAGTCTGTCAAGCCTGCCTGCCATCCCTGGGTCATTTCAGCCACTGAATTTCTGGCCCAGTGAGAGCAAAGGCATTGCTTTCAGAGAAATATCTGCAAGGTTTCTGAAAGCCTTGAAACTACGGAACTTTGTTTGTCGTGCCTACATCAGGCTCTGTCTATATCTCCATAGCAGCTCTGTATTAGTCAGCCAAAGCGGTGCTGATGCAAAATACCAGAAAGTGGTTGGTTTTTATAAAGGGTATTTATTTGGGGTAGGAGCTTACAGATACCAGGCTTTAAGAATAAGTTACTTCCCTCACCAAAGTCTATTTTCACGGGTTGGAGCAAGGTGGCACCGACATCTGTGAAGGTTCAGGCTTTCTGGGTTCCTCCCTTCCAGGGTCTTGCTTCTTTCTGGATTCAGGGTTCCTCTCTTCCCAGGGTTTGCCTCTTCCTGGGCTCAGGGCTCCTCTCTTCCTAGGGCTTGCTTCTTTTTCTTCTGTGTGCATACTTCCCAGGGCTCCAGCTTAAGGCTTCAGCATCAAACACCAACATCAAAACTCCAACATGAAAAACCCTCAACTCCATCCTTTCCCATGCCCTAATGATGTGGCCCAATCAAAGCCCTAATCATAACTTAATCATGCCCAGGTACAAATCAGATTACAAACATAATCCAATATCTATTTTTGGAATTCATAACCATATCAAACTGCTACAAGCTCTAATTGTATTTATGAAGTCTTTTGAGGGTCATTGGTGGGTGGCATTTTAATGAGTAGATTACAAACTAAATTAAAAGGATTTCTTGATGGTAACTGGTTATCCTGTTCAGTACATCTACTTGTTCTGCTAACCCAGGATTTGGTCTCAAAAATGGGCTTTTCCCAGGAAGATGCTTGCCTGATTTGCTTAGCCCTGGAACCTGGGTTTGTCTCAGGCAATCTGGTTTGTCGGAGCCTCTGTAATAGGGTTGCCAGATAAAATATGAAACCTCCAGTTAAATCTGAATTTCAGGAAAACAACAAAGAATGTTCAGTATGAGCATGTCCCATGCATTGTTTGAGACATACTTAAATTTTTAAAAAATCATTATTTTTCTGAAATTCAAATTTAACTGGGTATCCTGTATTTTGTATTTGCTAAATCTGGAAACCAAGCATCAAACCTCCCTTGGTCCTCATCCCACATCCAGACCTCTCCCTGGGACTTCTCAGAGAGGAGCTGCAGTGAATTTGACATGTCCTGACAAATGACATCAGTGGTGAAGGAGGGAACTATGTGAGGTAGAGAGCTCAAGGCCTGTTGCTCTGCTTCCATCCTACCCAAGAAGAAAGCACAAGAGTGTGGGAGCATAGGCCTGGAAACTCTAGGGAGGGGCTGGCCTGACATGAGAATTATTAGACAAGGCCACACTCAAAGTCACCTGTTCTGTGGCAAAAGGATCCCAAAGTGCAACTCAGGGAAACGGACTTGGCCCAGTGGTTAGGGCGTCCGTCTACCACATGGGAGGTCTGCGGTTCAAACCCCGGGCCTCCTTGACCCATGTGGAGCTGGCCCATGTGCAGTGCTGATGCTCGCAAGGAATGCCCTGCCATGCAGGGGTGGCCCTGCGTAGGGGAGCCCCATGTGCAAGGAGTACGCCCATAAGGAGAGCCGCCCAGCGCGAAAGAAAGTGCAGCCTGCCCAGGAATGGCGCCGCCCACACTTCCCGTGCCACTGACAACAACAGGAGCGGACAAAGAAACAAGACGCAGCAAATAGACACAGAGAACAGACAACGGTGGGGGGGGGGGATTAAATAAATAAATCTTTAAAACAAACAAAGTGCAACTCAGCCTGACTCTACCTCCTACTGTCTGTATTAACAGTTGAGTGTGCTCGGTTTCTCTGAGGATCCAGTCGGCCCCAGACGTTTTTTGAGCCTCCCCTCCTGAGTGAGAGTCAACAGCCCTGCAAGGAACCCCTGCTTAAGACACTAAGGAGTTTCCCTCAGTTCTACAACCCTGTCCACATTCGCTCCCTGTAGCCCCAGATGCTCTGGAGTGTTTGCCTGCCCCACCCGTTTCCTCTTGCCCAATACGCCCTTGGTAACCTGGCCCCAGATCTGGGCTGCTTGCCCTGGGCCTCGGTTGGGTATGTTCTTGGATATTCCTGTTGGGGTTGCCTGGGGACTCTGAACTATGCCACCTCAGCCAGCCTGATTCCCCAGCCCCTGCCAGCTGGCTCCGTCCAGAGAGAAGAGGAAACAGGAAGTCCAGTCAGTGTCTGTCTATGCCTTCCCTTGGAATCACGAATTCTATACTCTGGATGAATAATGCTTCATTCTTTCCCCTCCAAAATTCCCGTAGACAATTTTCAGCCCCATTTATTAGTAGTTCAGACAGAATTTTGTGACCAACGTTATGTTTACCTGACAGCCCCATGGACTTGGCCAGCCAAGGAAGACGGTGGGAAGCCAAGGAAGACGCTTCAGGGATGGTGCTGCTCAGACCCTGCCCCACAGTCCCTCTTGGGCTCTGAGAATGGAAGAGGCCCACCTAACCATCGGTCCTCTCAAGACCCTTCCTCTCAGGGTTTTGGTGTCTGGTGTCTGGACCCTCTCTCACTCTATTCTCTAGACAATCTATGATTGTGCAGGCTTCATGGTTTGCTAAAGAAATGAGGTAAGGTCATTTTCTACTTCATTGTCTTGAAAAAAAAATATTAACATCTACTGAGCTTAGGGGACCTGAAGCCTATTCTAACAGATAGCATCTCTTCCCAGACCCAGTTCTCATGCAAAATCTTTGGAACCTGTTTTCCCAACTTTGCAAAGGTTGACATGCTTCTTGGCCTTATATTCTAGGACTGAGGCTGCAGTTTTCCTGACTTGGCCCTTGCATATTATTTGTTTGTCTTGACGTACTGGTTTGTCCCAGGGGGGAAATGCTTTAAAAAGTGGCTGGGTATCCCTGGATATGCGGAGAAATGCAGCTTCAACTTATCACAGAGGCCTCTCTCCTGCCTGACTCCTCCCAATTATTCTGCAGGCTTCTTTGCCCCAGGGCAGTTTGCCGCTCCAGGGGACTGGAATTGGTTTTAAAAAAAATTCCTTCCTCTCTGTGACCCATGTGAAGGGGCATTGTGTGCTTTCTAAATAATAAGCCTGGCTTTGTGTGACCCAACTGGACAGGGCCTTGTGAGAGATTTTTTCAGTCGCAGAGCGAGCAGTCAGCTGTACCCTAGGAAACCAAGAAGTTTCCAGATCTAGGAGAAAAGTTAGGGACAACAAGATCTGTTTTTTTTCCTGAGGTTGTTTTGTGAACCAATTCCTCTCTCCCAGGGTTTAGGGTAATTAGGTAAAAATGCAACTGAAGAACCCAAACATATTTTGGAATTTATGTAATAAATCATTTAGTCATATGCTCCCACTCATCCCCATCAAAATAACAATCAAGCAATCAATAAATCATTTTAGAGCACTTATTAGGTTCAAGGCAATGTCACTGATCAAGGTCATTATTTATTACCTTTATTGACTTCTGATATGGGTCCCAGCACAAGTGAAAGGGTGGAAAAGATGTAGCCAGCATAATATGTGGCCTCAGGCTTCCCACCCACTCAGAAGAGAATTGACTGCCTCCATTTTACTGGGCACTGAGCTGAGAGCTTTACATGAATTACTTCATTCCATCATCTCAATAACCTTGTGAAGAGGACAGTAGGTTCTCCTTTTAACAGTTGTGGAAACTGAGATCCAGAGAGTGTGTCTGTGATGGCCAGAATAATGCCACCCCTCAGATGTCCATGTCCTCATCTTCAGAACCTGTCAAGATGTTATCTCAAATGGCAAAAAGGGATTTTGCAGATGTGATTCAATTGAGGATCTTGAGATGGATCCTGAATTATCTGGGTGGGCTCTAAACACAATCATAAGAGTCCTTTATAAGACAATGAGGAGGGTTAGAGTGAAAACAGTAGAGATGTGGCGATGGAAAGAGAGTTTGGCATGATAAGGGACCATGAGCCAAGCACCGTGGGCAGCCTCTAGAAGCTACAAAAATCAAGGAAATGGGGAAACGGACTTTGGCCCAGTGGTTAGGGCGTCCGTCTACCATATGGGAGGTCCGCGGTTCAAACCCCGGGCCTCCTTGATCCGTGTGGAGCTGGCCGTGCTCAGCGCTGATGCGCGCAAGGAGTGCCGTGCCACGCAAGGGTGTCCCCCGCGTGGGGGAGCCCACGCGCAAGGAGTGCGCCCGTGAGGAAAGCCGCCCAGTGTGAAAAGAAAGAGCAGCCTGCCCAGGAATGGCGCCGCCCACACTTCCCGTGCCGCTGACGACAACAGAAGCGGACAAAGAAACAAGACACAGCAAATAGACACCAAGAACAGACAACCAGGGGAGGGGGGGGGAATTAAATAAATAAATAAATCTTTAAAAAAAAAAAAAAATCAAGGAAATGGATTCTTCCCTAAAGTCCAGGTGACTGATTCGACACATCTACTCTCCAGAACTATAATGCAAGCCATTTGCGTTGTTTTTAAGCCATCAAGTTTGTGGTAGCTTGTTACAGCAGCAACAGAAAATCAATACAGTGTGCTTATTCTTAACACCCCAACTGTATTCCACAGTGGATCTGAGGGGCCGGAAAAGGTTACTCCAAAGTAGTAGAGCAAGGCAGGGCTGCCATATTCCATAACGCCTAACTGTCCTTTGGAGTTCTGCAAAGCAGAGACCCTGGAGCAGGATTCAGACCAAGTCCATTTTTTAAAGACTGTGCCCTTTCTTCTTTTCTAGCCTGTTCTTGAAAGGTAAACTTTAGGGGCCAAAAGAGTGAAGACCAAGAAACAACATTTTGTAATGACCTGACATGCTTAAGGAATGAGTAAGGAGTTCAGGAAATGGGAGTGCAAAGAAAGCACTACCGGCAAATGCTCTGGTGATGAGGGGAGGCTTGGTGGTGGAGGTACAGCTTAATCCCAGCGCTACAGTAAGGGTAGAATGTGGGTGGGACCACAGGCAAACCAAAAGTCTTGCAGAAAGGGGAATGACCTAATATAACAAATGCCCCTGGGAACAGAAGAGTAAACCTTTAGCCTTCCCACCTTTTATCCCCCTTTCAACTCCCATCCCATTCTCTGCCTGTGGATCCCATAAAAAAGTCTTGGCAGGGGCCTTGACAATGCCCTGTAGATTCATTTGCCTTCCAAAGATGGCAAGTCTTGACCCAAAGAATTGGGATCAAGTCTCCCAGTAACATTCTCCAGAAATCAGGGCAAGGTGTTTCAGTTCCTCAAAGCCAATAACCATTCTCTTTGCATGTGTAAGTGCCCTGTTTGAGTCACCATGTCCAGATGAGGAAAATTTGGATTAGAATTCTAATCCACAACCTTGGCAGAACAACTGTGTTCATTCTGAGGATGAGTTCAGAGATACATTTTAATACCACCTTTAATTTCAAATTAAGTAAATTGGGAGAGAGGCAGCATATGGTAAAAATGGCCTTGAGCAGAAAACCCAACCTCTAGCCCTGAATTTTGCTGTCACCTGTAGCATGACAGTGAGCAGCAGACTCTGTTGTCCTATCTGTAAATATCTGTAAATGAGGACTTGGTCTTAAAGTTCTCTCAATCATTGAAGAACTTTTGAGCTGTAGACAACAGAAACCCTGAGTTCAAACTGATCTAAATATTATAGAAATATATGCTCTTGCATAGCAGAAAGTTGAGCAGCTGGGAGGCTGAGGTGTTGGTTGATTTAGTGGCTCAAGAGTATCATCAAGGACCTGGTTCTTTCTAACGTTCACTCTACTCTTGCCATCATGGGTATTAGCTTCATTCTCACACAGGTAATAAGATGACTGCCACCAGTCTAAGCATCACATCTCGACTCGATGGCCTCCGAGGAAGAAAGAAAGAATTCCCAGAAGACATCCCTTCATGTAGCACTGGCCAGAATTGAGTCACAAATGCCAATTTCGGAACCAGTCATTGGAAAGGAGACACCTGAGTATGAAGGAAAGGGAAGACAGTTGAACAAAATCACAATATGGAGTGAAAGAAAAAAGGGGGAAATCGATGTTGGGTAGGAAACTTATAGTGATCTCTATTCTCTCAAAGGTCCCTTTCAGCTCTAAAAATCATAAATTAAAAACAGTCATTGGTTGCCTCCTCTGATGTAAACCCAGACTGCCAGTCATGTGCCTTCTAGAACCAGAGACTGTGCTGTGCACCAGAGGTACAGCAATGAGCAAGAGTCATGGAGCTTTCATGGAATGTCCTGCCTAGGGGATCTTGATCCACCACGACCATGACAATCAATCCCACTGCTTCAGTCCTTACAGTGCTGATTGCCAACACTGACCCTGGATGAAGCCTGGTGGGTTTGGTTGCATAGTCAAATGAGAGAAAATGGTTGCTATTAATCTATACAAATTACATAAATTTAACCAAACAACAGCCCTGTTCTCTAGCCTCAGACAATCCAAATAAAAACTGTTGGTGTCATACAGTAGGGGGTAGGGGAGTGTTACGCATTCATAAAAGCAAATTCAAATTGGCTATTAGAGTTATTGACCTAACATTGACCTTTGGCAGATTGGGTCTGTTTAAACTCATTTCCAGATCACTTGAATAAAGAATGATATTTTTCCCCTAGTGTAGACCTGGCCTCTAGAGTTATTTCCTATAGCTGCAATTACTATTCTAAGGAAAGGAGAAAATAGAGACAGATAGTCGTTTGATGGGAAATTTTACACTTCTCGTTAGTCTTTTTTTGAGGGGCTCTGTGTGTTTTCTCAATTCCAATTACCTGTCTTTCTTTTCTGCCTGGATTAGCAACTATTCAAGTCACCCTAAGCTTAGAACAGTGTCACTAAAATGATTGTTCTTCTCCCAGCAGGATACTTAGGTTTTGACTGAGTAATCAAAATCTGTAAGAAATTTCACCAAGATATTTATTATACCAAGTAATGGGAATAGGAGGTTGTTTTGTTATATAATATATTATAACTAGCAAGAAGAAATAGACACCCATGAAAAAAAATCTCTTCCTTAAACATGAAAGTCACATTGCCCATCTTCCTTAGCATATGTTGTGAAAAATTTATGTCCCCCATCTCACCACAGTTTTACCAGATGACTATGAGAATATGAAGCATATAAAGCTATAAATATATTTGAATGAGTGAAAGAATAAAGCAATTTTCAAGTTCTAATTTTTCTACCAAATCATTGTTGCTGGTTGTTGAACTATGTGGGGAGAATTCCCTTCTTGTTGTAAGGCTTTGACCAGCTGTACAAAAGGGGGCCCAGACAGCCCATTTAAATGAATTCCATAGAGAGGAATCTAAGACCTGCAATAAAAATTAAATTCTCGCTTTCCCCCAATCAAGCCTCCAAGCAGACCTACTCATAGATGTTATACTGCTTCATCCATTTCCCATCTTTGGTAGAGCTGCTAATAAGCAGTGAAATGGCCAAAAGTAGGAAAAATAAGATGCAATCAGAAGAAAAGCAAAGGACCAGAATTATCTACAAGCTGAATAACTAGTACTGGGAAAATAGCAGGTCTCAAAGGAGAGAATATGTGGGATTTACCAATTTTCTTTCAGATTTGTAATTTCAGGTCCTGAGTATTTCCTACATTATAGGCCATCTCAGTGAAGAAGAAAAAAAGCACATTAATTTGGTGGAGTTTCTTATTTGACACCTCTAAGATCACATATAACATTGATTTTTTTTTTATAACATCTTTCCCTTTCCTGCTTGAGATTTTTCCTTGGGTGGAAGACACTTCTAAGGTCCTGTGCTTTTCATTATCCTAGGATCCATGCTCTAACTCTTGATGCATTAGTCACAGTTCCAAGGGAGGACAGGTCAAATAACTTTACAATCAAAAGCCAAACCTAAACAGATGGCTCCTTTATTCTACGGACATATAGGTCTCCTGTGGCAATGGGATTTAGCCTGAACATTCTGGGATCTCAGACTCAGTAGGCTGGAATTCAGGCCTGGGAGTCAGACATCTCGGGCTTTCTGCTCAGTTTCAGCACCAGGACAATTGACCTTGTGATCTTCTAGCCAAGTGTTTACCCCAGGATGTGCTAAAAAGATAAATGCCTGAGAAAGCCTTCAGAGGCTAACCACATTCTCAAGTGTGGGCGTGGAACCACCAAGGGCATTCTGAAAATGCAGATTCCCACACCCCACCTCTGGCACTCCGATAAGACTCTCTTGGAGTGCACCCCTGGATTCTGCCTTTCAACAGGCTCACTGGGTAATTTTTTTGGTAATTTTTATTATGAGGACTGCTTCTAGACCCTTGCCGCTCAAAGTGTGGTCCTGGGAGTGGGAACATCAGCATCATGTGGGAGCTTGTTAGAAACATTAAAAGAATCCTAAGTCCCACCCCAAATCTACTGAATCAGAACCTGCATTTTAACAAGATCCCTTGACAGTTCCTTAAAGTTCGAGAAATGTTTTGCTAGGATAGCTTTGCCTTGGAACCTAGTTCTCTTCAGCTCGGAAGAGAGATGATGCAGCCACATGGGCAGGGGGCTCTTTCTCAGTCCTAACTACATATCAGAATCACTAAGGATCTTTATAAAAGTACTAACATCTAGGCCCCTCCACAGGCCAATTTAATCCAGCCTTCTGGGAGCGGGGCCTGGGCAACTGCATTTTTAGAGCTCCACCACTAATTTTATTGTGCTGCCAGAATTGAGCACACTCAATTTGATTCAGAATCAAAGCTTAAAACCCCAGATCCAGAGCATCAAGCCAAGTCTCTCTCACACACACACACCCTAAAAAGCAATCAGGCATTTAACTAGTAACAAGGGATTCCTAAAATATTTGCCCTTTTCTCAGAAGAGGCAGCATTGGCCTTTTGAATGGCTGCTCATTGTCCGTGCCTCATATGAATCTGCTGGGCCCCCCTGCCCTGGCGCACGCTGAGAACAGCATTCCCACCCTCTTTGTTAACCCAGGCCTAGCTCAGGGCTTCCTTGGGGCTGGAAGTGGCTCATTCTGAGGCAGCGTTTCTCTTTGCTTTCTCTGCCCCTGGGATCTGTGATTCTGGACAAGGCATATGCCTTCTCACCATGTCGTTTTCCTCATTTGCAGAGGGAAAACATTGTGTCCATTGATTCCTTTGGTTAAGCTGCCCGGCGCCCCTGGCTCAAGTCCAGTGACTATTTCTCTCTGCAGCAGTCCTCAGCTGGGGGTGAGCCAAGAGGGAAATGGCTGCCCGCCTCAGCACCAAGCCCCTTTGAGCGCTCCAAAGCCTGGCTGGCTCATCTGATTCACCAAAACCCAGGTAAGTCCGTCAGAGAGACTTAGACCGGGTTTGCAAACAGATATGCCGCTGGATTCCATTGACAGTGTGTTTCATGTAAGTTCAGACTCCAGGACGTCCAGCCTATTAGAATATAAGCTCTTCTTTTCACGGGAAACCCACCAAATTGGTGTGACTGTCAAACTTAGACCCTTAGAGTTATTACCTTTATTCCAACAATTATTGATAAAGTTTGTATTACACATGCTGCTGCATTCTTCCTCACCTACTACTACTGCTACTGAGTGCTTGCTGTGTGTCAAAGAATCCCACAAGTATTTTACTACTTTATCCTCACACCCATCTTAAGCAGTTGGTACCATTATTATACGCATTTTACTGATGCAAAACTGAGGTTTAAATGAGTTGAGTAACTTGAACCAGATTCCACAAGATGGAAGTGACAGAGACTGGATTTCATCCAGATCTACGTGGTTCCAACTGCACGTAACTACTCAATAGGTTCTGTTCCGTTTTCAGGAAGCTTCCCAATCCCCTGCCTCAAGTCTCTCTGCAGCCTTGAAGCAGGGTCCCAGTACCAGATCCTACCTTCTGACTCTGCGTGTTTAGGAATTGGTTCTCATATATGCCAGGGTCAAAAGGATTTGGAACCAATAATGGGGGAGAGGGAAAAAGAAAATTTCTATTTCATACCACATACAAAATAAACTCCATTTGAATTAAAAATGTAAATGAAACCATGGAAGTGCTAGAAGAATATATAGTTGAATAATTATATAATCCTGAGGTCGGGAAGGACTTTATAAAATGATATCGGTGGTACAAGCCATAAATTAAAAAAGAAGTTTAACTACACAAAAAAAAGTTTTTATAAAATTTTATTAAAGTATATCATTCATACATGAACATACATAAATAGTAAGTGTACAGTAACAGTTGTGAACTTACAAAACAAACATGCATGTCATCACACAAGGTCCCCATGCATCACCCCACCATCACCGCCTTGCATTGTTTTGAAACTTTTGTTACAAACTATGAAGTTAAAATCGCATCATCAAAATATTACTGCTAACTAGAGCCCATATTTTACAACTGGTGTATTTTCACCCAACCCACCTGATTATTAACACCTTGATATTAGTATTGTACGTTTGTTACAGTTCATGAGAGAATGTTCTCATATTTGTTCTGTTTCCTACAGGCCCTCTTCCACCGCTGGGTTCCCTGTGTTATACAGCCCCATGCCTTGCTTGATCCATTCCAAGTGTATACTCAGTGGCTCTCATTTTCATCACAGAGTTGTGCTGTCATCATCTCAGCCAATTTTACAATATTTTCATTACTCCAAAAGGAAAAATTCCATACCCCATTATACTCCCCTACAGTTGTCTCTTAGAATAGATATATCTTCTTTGCCATTGCTGCAAAAATATTATAATATTACTATTGTCCACAAGTTACATTAGTCGCCATTTCCCCGTGTGTCACCATATTCTTAACACTTTGTAAAAGAACATTCTTATGTTTATATTATTAACCACAATCTTCACCCACCATCAAAATCACTGTTATACATATCCAAGATTATTCTCTAGTTTCCTTTCCATTGACATTTATGTCCACAGACTACCACTTTCAGCCACAATCTCATTTATAAATCAGCAGTGTTAGTTATACTCCCTATAATGTGCTACCATCAACTCCATTCATTTCCTCACTTGTACAATAAACCTTATTAAAAATTCTACATACATTGAGCATCAGCTCCCATTCTCAACCCACATTCTATTTTCTAGTAACCCTGGAGTTTATCTCCATGTGTTTACTCAGTGTATTTTGTTCATATTAATAATACTATACAATATTTGTCCTTTTGTGTCTGTCTTATTTCACTCAACATAATATCCTCAAGGTTCATCCATGTTATCATATGTGTCCCAATTTCATTTCTTCTTACAGATGAATAGTGTTCCATAGTACGTTTTTTTCCACATTTTTATTTAGTCATTCATCGACTGGTTCCATATTTTAGCAATTGTGGATAATACTGCTATGAATACTGGTGTGCAAATATCAGTTCATGTCCTTGCTTTTCAGTTCTTCTGACTCTATTCCTAGGAATGCGATTGCTGGATCATATGGCAGTTTTATATTCAGCTTCTTGAGGTACTGCCAAACCGTCTTCCACGGAGGCTACACCATTCCACAGTCCCACCAACAGTGAAGGAGTGTTCCTGCTTCTCACATCTTCTCAAGCACTTGTAGTTTTCTGTTTCGTTTTTGTTTTTTAATAAGGGCCATTCTATAAGGTGTGAAATGGTATCTCATTTTAGTTTTTATCTGCATTTCCCGAATAGCTAGTGATGTTGAAAATTTTTCCATGTCCTTTTTGGACATTTGTATTTTCTGTTTCAAGAAATGTTATTTAAGTCTTTTGCCCACTTTTAAACTGGGTGGCTTATCTTTTTATCACTGAATTGTATGATCTCTTTATATAACATGGATATCAAACTCTTATTGGATATATGGTTTCAAATATTTTCTCCCTTTGAGAAGCCTGCCTTTTTACTTTCTTTTTTTTAAAGATTTATTTTTTATTTATTTCTCTCTCTCCCCCCTCCCCTACCCCTACCCCCTCCCCTACCCCCTCCCCTGTTGTCTGCTCTCTGTGTCCATTCCCTGTGGTTCTTCTGCATCCGCTTGTATTCTTGTCAGCAGAACCAGGAATCTGTGTCTCTTTTTTTTTTTTTTGCATCATCTTGCTGCATCAGCGCTCCATGTATGCGGTGCCACTCCTGGGCAGGCTGCACTTTTTTTGTCCTGGGCATCTCTCCTTGCAGGGCACACTCCTTATGTGTGGGGCTTCCCTACGTGGGGGACAACCTTGTGTGGCACAGCACTCCTTGCGCGCATCAGCACGGCACGTGGGCTATCTCATCACATGGGTCAAGTGGCCCTGGGTTTGAACCCTGGACCTCCCATGTAATAGGTGGCTGCTCTATAAGTTGAGCCAAATCCACTTTCCCCTTTTTACTTTCTTGACAAAGCCTTTTGAAGAACAAAATTGTTTGATTTTGAGGAGGTTCTATTTATCTATTTTTTTCTTTCATTGCTATTGCTTTGGGTGTAAGGTTTAATATACTATCACCATAAGATCTTGAAGATGTTTCCCTACATTTTCTTCCAGAAGTTTTATGGTTATAGCTGTTATATTTAGGTCCTTGTTCCATTCTGAGTTAATTGTTGTATAAGGTGTGAGATAGGGGTCCTCTTTCTTTCCTTTGGATATGGATATCTAGTTCTCCCAGCACCATTTTTTGAACTGATTGTTCTGGCCCAGCTGGGTGAGCTTGACAACCTTGTCAAAAACTACTTGACCATAGATATGAGTTAACAAGTCAGTTACATTGCTCAGTATGTCTATCTTTATGCCAGTACCATGCTGTTTTTTTTTTACCACTGTAACTAAGTTATATGCTTTAAAATCAGGAAGTGAGAGTCCCCCCCAACTTTGTTCTTACTTTTTAAGACATTTCTGGCTTTTCAGGGCCCCTTACCCTTCCAAATAAATTTGTTTATTGGCTTTTCGATTTCTGCAAAATAGGCTATTGAGGTTTTTATTGGGATTGCATTGAATCTGTAAATAACTTTAGGTAGAATTGACATCTTAACTATATTTAGTCTTCCAATTCATGAACATGGAAGGTCCTTCCATTTATTTGTCTTCTTTGGTTTCTTTTAGCAATGTTTCATATTTTTCTGAATGTAGATCCTTTATGTCCTTGGTTAAGTTTATTCCTAAATACTTGATTGTTTTAGTTGCTATTATAAATGGAATTTTTTTTCTGATTTCCTCCTCAGATTGCTCATCAGCAGTATAGAAATGCCACTAATTTTTCTTACCCCTTCTAGAAGACTCCCTCATCTGTCTGCTCATTATCTGCTCATTGTTTTTTCTCATTGTCAGCCCATTGTTTTTTCTTGTTGTCTGCTTGTTGCTTTTGCTCAATGTCTGCTCATTGTTTATCTTCTTTAGGAGGTACTGGGAGCCAAACGAGGACCTCCCATGTGGGAAGCAGGTGCTCAACTGCTTTAGCCACATCCATTCCCCGCTACTGACTTTTGCGTATAAATCTTGGATCCCACCACTTTGCTGAACTTATCTATTAATTCTGTTAGCTTTGTTGTGGGTTTGGGGAATTTTCTAGATATAGGATAATAGCATCAGTAAATAATGACAGTTTTACTTCTTTTCCTATTTGGGTGCCTTTTATTTCTTTGTCTTGCATAATTGTACTAGCTTGAACTTTTAGCCATATATTGAATAATCTCAGAAGGAAAAGTGTTCGGTCTTTCACCACTGAGTACAATGCTAGCTGTGGGCTTATCATACATGCACTTTACCATGTTGAGAAAGCTTCCTTCTATTTCTATCTTTTGGAGTGTTTTTATCAAAAAAGGATACTACATTTTGTGAAATGCCTTTTCTGCATCATTTGAGAGGATCATGTGATTTTTATTCTTCAATTTATTAATGTGGTGTATTATATTAATTGATTTTCTTGTCTTGAACCACACTTGCAAACCTGGGATGAAACCCATTTGATTGTGGTGTATAATTCTTTTAATGTGCTTTTGGATTCAGTTTGTAAGTATTTTGTAGAGTATTTTTGCATCTGTATTCATTAGAGAAGTTGGTCTGTAATTTTCTTTTTTTCATAGTATCATTATTTGGTTTTGGTATTAGAGTGATGCTGGCTTCATAGAATGAGTTTGGTAGTGTTCCTTCCTGTTCAATTTTTTAGAAGAGCTTGAGCAAGACTGGTATTAGATTGGCTTTGAATTATTGGTAGACTTCACCTTTGAAGCCAACTGGTCATGGGCTTTTCTTCTTTGGGAGGTTCTTGATGACAGTTTTAGTCTCTTTACTTGTGATTGTTTTGTTCAGGTCTTCTATTTCATCTAGAATCAGTGTGGGTTGTTCATGCATTTCTAAGAATTTGTCCATCTCATCAACATTGTCTAGTTTTTGGTATAGAGTTGTTCATGGTATCCTCTTATGATATCTCTGAATTCTGCGGGGTCAGTGGTAATGTCCCCCTCTCACTTCTGATTTTATTTATTTTCATCTTCTCTCTTTTTTTCTTTGTCAGTTTAGCTAAGAGCTTGTTGATTTTGTTATCTTCTCAAAGAATCAGCTTTTGGTTTCGTTGAGTTTCTCTATTTTTTGTTGTTGTTCTCAATTTCATTTATTTCTGCTCTGATCTTTATTATTTCTTTCCTTTAGGTTGGTCTGGGATAAGTCTTTTGTTCCTTTTCTAGTTCCTCCAGGTTACACAAAAATGTTAAACGAAAAAGGCAATAGACAAACTGGGAAAAAAGTGCAAACATATGACAAAGAAGTAGATTGAATATATAAAATGCTCTTACAAATCAGTAAGAAAAAGATGAATAATCCAATTAAAAAATAAACAAAGATAAAAGAACCAAAAGAAGACTAATATTCATGTTTGGTGAGGATGGAATTCTGGTGACAGATTTTTGCATTCTCTGCGGTCGAATATGAGTTGACCTACCCTTTCTAAAGGTCAATTTGAGAAAAAAAAAATATAGTAAAATTTTTTTTTAAATGCAGAACAGATAACTCAGCAGTTTTAAGGAATGAATTCTAAGGAAATAATTAAGGACATGCATAGGGAACCAGCAGAAGGATGATGGTGGAATAGTGTGGATAAAAGTAAAAATTATAGCAGCTCCTTGCAAGTCCCATAGAGGAATTGTTGAAAATATCAAAGCATATCTCCAGCTTCCTACACCCTTCCTTACAGGGATTGGGGCCTCTACTTGGGTCTCGGGTCCCAGGACAGTTTGATGCTCTGCAGAGTGCAGGGCGGGGGTGGGCGGCCTCAAGACACCGAGGAAGCTCCGTGGGGCACTGATTCCGGTCTTGGCCCCTCTTGGCCACATACATTTGGGTATCTGTTTTCCTGGAGATAGCTTGTCTCATTTGAACCTGCCCCCAAAACATCTCCTTTGACTTTCCTGCGGTTCGTTAAGATTCTCCAGTGGCCTAAGGTGGCTGCCTGGCTCCCCGGCTGCCCAAGGCAATCCCGAGAGCGCCCCCACTGGCCACGAGAAAGCAGGAAAGCAAAAATGCTAAGGGCAGCCTGGGGGATCGGGGACCGGCACAGGATCCGCGTGGATCGCTGGGGATCCGTTTACATCCAGTTACTGGTTCCTGGAGAGGGGGTGCATTGAGCCGGGATCCCGAAGCCGCGCCCCGCCCGGGCAGCCGCTCGCAGGGGTCCCACTGGGGCCTGCCCCCCAACACCCGAAGGCACGCGGGCGCGCGCTGGCTCTCGCCCATCTCCGAACCCCAGGTGCCTCCACCTCACCCGGACTCCAACGCCAGTTCCCGCCCCACCAGGGCTCCCCGACTTCCCCGAGCGAAAAAGCCGCGCTCTGCGGCGGCCGTCCGGCTGCCGGCTCTGCCTCCTGCGTGGCAGGCGACCAGGGAGCCAGGCGGGCCGCTCGCGCCAGCCTGGGCTCCTGCCTCCTGGCCCCGGGCCCGCAGACACGATGGGGGCTTCCTTGCCCCCGTCCCCTCTGCCTTTGACCAGTCAAGGCACCCTGGGCTAAGCGCGGCCACCGCGGCCCTGCGGGTTCCGCTGCCCCCTTCCCGGCCGGGTGGGTCAAATGCGCGCAGTTTCGAAGCACTAATTTACTAAAAGAACGTTTTAAGAGAGGACAGTTGATACAGTAACTGCAGCAACATCTCTGAAAATGGCAGGAAAAAAGTTGTGCATCTATCAGGCTTTCGCGCAGGGACTCAGATTTTGCGATAAGCCCTTAATTAAAAATAAAATATATTGATGCAGTAGGCAAGTCGCGTCCTGGGAAGGTAAAAATACAGTGGACTCCCCCACATCCCAGATGCTCCACCTGCCTGCTGTAATTACAGGGCTTCAGAGAAGAGGGGAGAAAACACGACAGAGAGAATTCTGCTTGCATATTTTCCTTCTATTGTGCTGGGCTCATTTGAATTATAATGTGTTGCAGGCCGGAGTAGGAAATTTTGTGCCTTGAATAATGAATCCCCCTGGAGCCCACGGTACCTGTACTTCTCTTTAGTGTCCACTGAGAATAACGTGTTCGACATTCAAGTGACAACGCTGGAAAGGATTTCAAAGCCTGAGCCCGAGAACGCTGTACACCCCGACAGCTCCTCTGCCTGCCCTCTCTTTGGCTTCCAAATGCAGCAAGCTCTTTCTTTACTCAAAATGTGATCATCTTTCACAAGGGTCTTGGAAGTACCACAGAAATACAGAACAAATAGGTAGGCTCGTCTGAATGTGAGCTAGCCCAGCACAAAGCTGCAAGGCTGCTAAGACTCCAAGATACTAGCCAGATATTTTTAAATGGAAAGACTGGGGAACAGAGAGGCTCAATGTCTTGTCCAAAGCTAAGACAGGCTTTTCTGGTGTCAATAAAATTCCACTGGCTCAGACTGACTTTCCATAAAGATAAATATTCAATATAATTTAATAAAACAGACATGGTTTAAGTCACACACAGCATCTAGACCCTTGGGGCACTCTGGTTCTGAACAGCTTTTTGATAAAGGTTTTAAGTTAAGGGGTAAATGCAGAAAAAGTTTGTGAAAATCTCAGTCAGATCAGAGAATGACAAGTGTTATAAAATGATAGACACAAGGGCCTTTCATGCCTAAACTTTCAAACAAGCTTTAAAAAAAAAAAAAGATGACCATCCCTTTCTGACAAAATTTGAATGAGTTAGAAGCCTTTTTAAAAACAAGTCACAGGGAATGTGTGTAGCTCAGTGATTGAGCGCCTGCTTCCTGTGTACAAGCGGGTCCCAGTTTCAATCCCCAGTACCTCCTTTAAAAATAAATTATATATATATATTTTAATCACATATGGGCAGATAAATTAAGGTAAATTCATATGATACCATGCAGCCATTTTTTAAAAAAAAAAAGGAAAATTCTTATTTACTGATATGGAAGGCTTTCTAAGATACATTGTTAGGTGATAAACCAAATATACTACTATTTACATGGGGTGAAAAAAAGAAATTGGTATGTACGTATTTGCTAGTATAACCATAGACTACCTACCTCCCTTTTGGAAAAGGATATAGATGGAAGGAATGGGGGCAATTTTTCCTTCATGTAAATCCTTTTGTCATTTTGTTTTTAAAACATGTAAATGAATTGTATATTTTAAAAATGAATAAAATTTATAAAAATATTAAATATCAAGCCTAAAACAATTCGTTCATCCTGATTTTTTTAAAGGTATTGTAATCATTTCTTCCTCAACTTTTCAAGGGGTCTTTTAACAATTTGCTAAAAGATGCGGATTTGAAGGTTTCCCTCAAATAGGAAGGGAAATGACCCACAAATGCCATTTAGGTGGGGATTCAAAAAGAATCAACCACCAGGTTTAATCATCAAATTAACAAAGGACAACTGACTATACTCCTTTCCTTCCTGAGCTAGGACATTTCCTTTGTGTTCTGCGAACTATTTCAGGACTTTGTAAGTCCCTGCTTGTTAACATTTTAAGAGCTATGAGCTGAAAAGCAGAGAACCCCAAATCCTGGGAAAGACAAGCACTCTGCCAGACCTCTTGGGTCTGGCTGAACTACCTTGAAATAGCTCATTAGAGTCTGCCGGACCACTTTCTGCAGCCAGGAAGAAAGGGAAAGGAGGATGTCATCAGCGTGGTCCGAGATGCTCCCCTGAAGAGCTCCAAAGGCTGCTTTGCAAAAGCGCAAGCCTGCAGTCCAGCTGAAACCCAAGGTGCTCAGCGTGAGCCCCAGGAACCTCCAGCTGTGCACCAGCAGGGGCCCCTCCTCCCCAAGGGCAGAATGTGGAAAATTCCTCTGCGAAATGCAACTCCTGCCCAAACAAGACAAGACAAAACAACGACAACAACAAATCTCTCTCCTTTCACTTGCTTTCTGATTCCCAATATTCTTTAACTGGCCTAAAACCTTTCTTTCTCCACTTAGGGTTTCTCAACCTCAGCACTATTGGCATTTTGGCTCAGATCATTCTTTTGGGGGGAGGGGGGCTGTCCTGTGCATTTTAGTATATTTAGCGGCAATTCTAACCTCTGCCTACTAGATGCCAGTAGCACCCCTCCGCAAGATGTGACATCAGCAATGTCTCCAGGTGTTGCCAATTGTCCACAGGGAGGGAAAATCATACCTGGGTGAGAACCATTCAATTAAGAGCTAAAAGTATATACCTCTGAGAGATGTAGCATTTTTCTGTGTTTAATAAAATGGTAAAATATAAATAATATTTTTAAAAGTCATTACCAGAAAAATAAAATGAGAGAAAGAAGTCGACATTTACGGAGGAAGAGACCCAGAACCCAGGCATGCAGGCCATTCAGGGGATATGTATTTGCTAGGCATTCAAGACTCTGGTGGGATTTAGGTGACATGAGGACACTGCGCTGGATACTTTCCATCTGTCCCTCCAGCTCTCCTTCTCCGCCCTCTCTGTGCCTCAGGAAGCTGGCCCTCATGGGCTGCATCAGCATGCTCTTGCTCTCACTCTCTCTGGTTTCTGGTTGAGTTTGGTCAATGGGAGGAACTGGCTATCGGGGTTTGGGATGGGGTACAAGGAGAGCAGGGTCAGTTTCTCTGGATTCTTCCCCACTGGCTGGCCATGTCCCAGGTCATGGCTGGGTGACAGCTTCCTTCTTCCAAGGCCATGGCTCCCAGAGGCTCTCTCCTAGAGCTGCACTTCTCTCTGGGATTCAGTAACTGCCGTGGCTAGCGACAGGCTATGGCAGTGTCCCTCATGGGTTTTCCTAAACTCTGTCCACATTTTAATATATTCATCCTTTATTAAAATCTCCTCGAATTGCTCAGTTGAGTGTGTCATCTGTTTCCTTCTGGACCCCGGCTGGCACAAATGACATGAGAGATCGTTTGAGGGGAAGGGTTGTTGGTCTAGGACAGGATTTAGGAATTCTTAGGTCCCCTGACCAAATAGGACAAAACGCCCTGAGCCACAGCAGGCCACGTTACCCCTTCTCTCTCTATTTCTACCTAAATAACCAAACCCAGGCCTGAGATCTACCACTCGCTCCTTGGAACATGAGAAAACATTTGCCCCAAAGCCAAGAGAAGAAGGTTGTCTAGGCCTCATTTTCCCTTCTCAAAACAGACATGATTGGAACAAAAAAGAGCACCCATGAGTGAGAAAGAGATCGACCTTCCCCCAAGAGAGCAAGCTCTGTCCCCCTTAGCACTTAAGTCACAAGGATATAAGGTGAAAATGCACTGCCTGGAAAAGGAGGGCAAACGAGTGTCCTCCAATTTAGCTCCGAACTACCTCCTTAGCTAAAAGAGCATCTCTTAATTAATCCTAATTCTAATTCACCCATGAGAAGTAAAATATGTTTGGTGTGTGGGAAAAGAGGAAAAAGAGTGGGGAGCCCTTTCCACTGGCCCCGGGCTGACTGGGTAGGTCTGGGGGAGACCCACTCGCCGCCCCCGGCACCAGCTGCCAGGAGGGGGAAGGAACGGAGCTCCTATGTGGCACTGGCCCGCGAGCACCCATGGTGAGAAGGGCAGGTGCAGTAAGGATGGGCCACAGAGCCAGCTCTGCATCTGGCAGCGGTGCCTCTGGGCCAGGCCAGGACAACAACCTCAATTGTCCCCCCAACAGTCGCCCTGCTGATCCCGGAGAAAAGAAAGCCACGGGGCCATTTGGACCAAGCCTCGGCAGGAAGAATGCTGCCCTTTCTCTGCAGCTCCGGGTCCCAGAGTCGTGGAACCAACAGCTCAGAAGCTGGCAGGGCCCTCGGAGGCCTGGGCAGCCTCCCCCGTGGTCACGTGGCCCAAGACACTCTGTTCTTTGTGACGGCAGCTTGGGCGGGTGGGCCAAGGACCTTTGCAGAGCTCCTGAGATGGATGAAGGAGCCCCCTGCCTCTTGCCTATCCCTCGCTGTGCAGCACACCCGGCTCGCCTGGCCCCTGGGCCTCCCCACGACCTGCTCCCTGACTGTTACTGGGAAGAGAAACCATTCCTAAGCCATTACCAGGGACTGCCTCACTTCCGGGAGCACAGGGGCAGCACAAACACCCTGCAGGGCTTTTGCCTCATGCAGCTAACGTCAGAGATGTTTTATGAAAACAAGATTTGAGGTCACGTTGCTTCTTGGATAAAGGGAACTTTGCTTCAAAGAAATGAACTCAGTAAACGAAGCTAGGAAAGTGGCCGGTGTATCACTAGGCACAGCCACCACCTTTGAGCTGCCGAGAACTGCCAGGTAAACCCACACACGCTAGATCAGGGCTCCTGAGTGCTGCTCGCTTAGCCTCTGGGATCCTCCATTTCCACCTCTGTAAGAACACAGAGGCTGGGCTCAATGGACTCCAGAGCTCTTGCCAGCTCGGCTATCCATTCGCTGTTAGGAACATCCTGTTTCTTGGCACTTTCTGAGGAGAAGTTAGCCAAGAAGGGAAATGGGAGGCAGCTTTCCTCTAGAGCCAGACTGCCCAGGTTTGAACCCCGACACCACTGCTTGCATTCTGTGTGACATCGGGCAAGTTATTTATTCCTCTGTGCCTCTGTTTCCTCATCTGAAAAGTAGGGATCACTTTACTGCCTGCTCCATGGGGCTGTCATGAGGACAAACCAATACAGGAAATGGAAAGCATTTAGAACACACCTAGCAGAGTCGGCACCCTATAGTCATTTGCTCTTTTCGTTACTTTTCCTACTTACTTTTATTGAGTGCCATCTGAGTCTTTTCCTGTCACTCGTTCAGCCTTACTGAGAGTACTCTGGCAAACGGACTCTACACGACAGGGAATGGTATTTTTCTGGGAGAATTAAAAATAATGCCAACCTTATTACCTTCTCAGCTAACTTTCTCTCAGCTGACAGGAGGGTTGGTGAGGGGTCTGTGACTCCTTATGACATGGGCAGAGCGTTCCTTCTCCCAAATTGGAGGTAACAGTGAAGCACAGAGAAGCCTCCGGGCAAGTCCTAGCCAAGGCTCCTGTCCAGGCCCTGGGCCTGCAGCAGTCTTCACCCACCCACCCAGGCTCCTGGCTCCCACTCCAAGCCTGGCCTGTGTCAGGGCACTCGCTGCCAGAGCTGACCAGCTGGGCAATCCCAGTGAGTCGTGGAGTGTCATTTCCTCACATGTAGAAGCCACAGTCCTGGAGTGTCCTGACCATTGTGCTCAGCCAAAGTGCTGGGTAGTATCTGAACTGGGTGGAAGCTAAGGAATCTGTCTCCTGGGGCCAGAAAACCAACTACAGAGGGAAGGGAGAGGCTGGAATCTCCCGTGGTTAATTCTGAGACCCTGCAGGACCAGAAGGGACCATAGACTTAGAGTTCTAGACCTTGCAGGACCTAAGAGTTCCCAGTAGCCAGTGAAAGCCTGGACATCCCCTTAACAAAGATTGGCCTGGGTGCCGGCTATGTCCACTTTACCTCTTCAGATCCCCTCTCTACCCTTCTCTGCTCTGTCTGCCCTTTGTAGAATGTCCCTTTGTGTTCCCTTGTCATTGGGTTTGGGGCAACAGGAAGCAATCACCTGAGAATGGAGGGTGAGAGGAGAGTGGAGCTAGGGTTTTTATTTCTCTGGTTCCCACAGCCACTTACTTGCTGAGCCTTTTTTCTATAGGCCACACCTTCCATCAGAAAATCCTTTCTTTAGCCTCAGTTCCCCTCCCTTGGCCCCTTCAGGCCCAGAGGTAGGTAAGATCTCTTCGTATTGCTAGCCCCTGTTGGTTTCCTGTAATCTTGCCCATGCCTTTCTAAATAGCTCGTAACTCTTCAACTACCCCACCTGAGCAGACCATCTGTTTCCTGCTGTATCACTTCAGTCCTTGAACTAAAAGTTCATCAGTTTTGCCTGCCCTTTTTTTCTTTCTTCATATTTGATACCACAAAAGAATTTATATAAATAACGTACATAATAAAGAGAGCGTGACCTCTACCCAATTAAAAAATATAGAAGAGTAACAATACCTTTGAAAGCTTCTGTGTGCTCCACAACCACATCCACACACGCATCCACAATTCGCCATAGCAAAAGGCTGGGAGGAAACCCATTCATTACCTTCCTTTTCTACTTGTCAGCTCAGGGTTCACATCCCAGCTGGCTCATCTGACCCATCAGACCATGTACGAGAAATGCCACAGGATCTGAGAGCCACACAAAGTTAGACCCTCAAAGGTAGACTCTTCTGCTAGGCTCTTATGCCTCCTAAAGGGGAACTAGGACAGAAGGCCACACACCCAGGAATGTGGAGCCGCTTTCCCTCCTTCCTGCTGCGATAATCATTACTGTATGCAGCCCAGCAATTTGGCGCCTCAGCAACCAGACTCCTGGTAGATGCCTGGGTTTGACCATTATAGGGGGATATTATGATCATGATTACAGGATGACTTAGCCGTCCAGCAAAGTGACCGGTAATTTGCAAACTAATAGCCATTCAGTGGCGGGTAATATTATGGACCTTACCCTGCAATTGTAAAACAACCAGCCCTCTCTAATGTAGCAGTTTTCCCATCAAAAGCCCAGCATTGGCTTTTGATTTCTGCTAATCAGTAGCTGTGCCTGCTTTGCTTTAGGTTTGGAAAAGCTAAACAAGGGAGCGTGAAACGATACACTCCTCTTTAGAGGCCCGGAATGGGAAGTTTAGGCAGTTCTGTCAAGTGGAGGTAAAAACAAGTGAAAGAAGCACCTGGAAGACAATTTCATTTTAAAAGAACAACAGAGGCTGGCCCCAAAAGCTTGGCAGAATGTAGCAAGTGCTGCTTGGGAATGTGGGAGACCAACCCAGCCAGACGTGATGTACACAGACAGGTGTGTGCCCGGGTCCAGTTGCGCATACTCACAGCTCATGTCCACTTGTGAACACACTCACACATACTCACAGAAGAATGGAATTTCCTCACCCACAGGGGTTGTTTGCTGATAGACTCCCAGTGTAAGTGGTGAGGGTCTCTCCTGCATGCTGTCAACAGTTCTGCTTGTAGGCACAGCTCCATTCCATCCAACAGGCATATTCAGGAGAAAAGACCATCTGCTTCGTGGCTTGGGTCACACCTGGGTTGCAGTCCTCTGGGATGCCTCAATTTTCTGCCACTCCTCAGCACTGTATAGCATAGCCAGGGGACCTGCATTGCACCATCTCCTCTGGATGCCCATGAGTTCAAACCCATCACGAATGAACAGTTTGACCTCAAGAGGTCAGTTTAGCCAAGCTGGTACAATAGAAAGCAGCAAAAAGAATCTGTTATTAACTTACTGTACAGTGAGGCATTGGCTAAATTTTTCCAGGTCACAATTTCCTCACTTATAAAACTGAGGTGATCTTATCCTCCTTGTCTACCTATCAGAGGATGTTCTGTGAACCAGATGATCTCCTGTCTGTATAAATGTTTTGAAAAATAAAACAGGACTTCCAGGTGTTAGGTAACATTGAGTATTGGCCTACTCAGAGACTTAATTGCACCTTCTGTCCCAGCTCCTGTTTCAGCCCCAACCCCTTGCCCTATCACAGAACTTATAGTGAGTGCCCTGGTCAGTGGTTTTGCAAACATCACTTTCATTCCTTGGTGGCAGGTACCTGCTAGGACCGACCCTCTAGCTCTGCATTGCACCTACTGTACAGCACCCCCATCTCACCAGAGGAACTCTAGAATACAAGAAAGGGGGTAGGAGTAGAGAACAGAAAGGTAACAGGATTCAGTTCTCTCTGCCTGTGGGCATATTAGAGATGCCTGTCCCACAGCATTAAACACAACACAGATGGTGGAGTCTCATCTTTCCAATTCCTGGCTTCCTCCTTGGGCAGAAAGGATAACTTGCCATGTCCTCCATCATTGCAAGCCGTGGTAGAATTCTCAACAGAGAAAAGCTTCATGAACCTACATCTTATCGTCTTATCCCTGTACTGTGTTCTTCCCAGAGAAAAGAGTTAATGGATAAATGGGAAGTGGATGTGGCTCAACTGATAGAGCATTTGCCTACCATATGGGAGGGTCCAGGGTTCAATACCCAGGGCTTCCTGACCCGTGTGGTGAGCTGGCCCAAGCGCAGAGCTGCCGTGCGGGCAAGGAGTGCCATGCCATGCAGGGGCGCCCCTGTATGGGGGTGCCCCATGCGCAAGGAGTGCACCCACAAGGAGAGCTACCCCGTATGAAATAAGTGCAGCCCGCCCAGGAGTGGCACCACACACACGGAGAGCTGATGCAGCAAGATGATGCAACAAAAAAGAGACACAGTTTCCCAGTGCCACTGAGAGTGCTAGTGGACACAGAAGAACACACAGCGAGTAGACACAGACAGCATACAACGGGGGGGGGGGGTGGTGGTGAAGGGGAAATAAATAAAATAAATCTTAAAAAAAAAAACAAGTTAATGAGAGCAGGCAATTACCCATGTGCCACTGGTACATGGTGTTGGAATTTAGAATGGCAGATATCTTCCAGTTCTGGTTATAAACAACCCACGTGGTTAGAAAGGAAAAGAAGGTAGTAGAACATGAGTTGTGAGCCTTCACCCAACCCTAAGGTTCAGCCCAAGCTTGGTTCTGCCACTCCTTCTCTTCTTCCCACTGCTGAGTGTCTCGCCGGGGAGCACATGACAATGAAGTGTGTAAACCAGTGGGATGGGCACATGAGGCCCAAAGTCCAGAAGGTAGATGGATCAGGCCAAGAGAGATGATGGACAGGATGTGATTCCTGTCATACCTGGTGCCAATGGAGTCTAGATTTGGGCTGCAATAAATCAGAGGAGGCTTGCATTGGATCTGGAGGATAAAAGGGTAGTAAATGGCAAATAGTTAAATAGAAGAAGAGAGATCAAGCAACAAAGCACACCTTTTACACCAGAAACCATAGTGGACTTTGAGTTGACTCATCCAAAACCATTCCACCATAGATGATATATCCAAGCCAATTAAGTAATCCTAAAGAACATATGATGGAACAGGAGCCAACGAGACACGGGAAGGAATTTCCCTTCCTTCTAAAAGAAAGCGACGGGAAGGACAATCTCTCTTCTTCCCTTGGTTATTGTCACATCCATATGTGATGATTGGAACAGCTGCAACCATCTTGTTACCACCAGATGATGAAGATAACATCAAAGATTACAGCAGGGAGAAACACAAAGAATATGAGTCTTGACAACACCATTAATCTAAGAAACAACCAAATTGGGCACCTGTCAAATCTGGATCTTCAAATTATATGAGATAATACCTGTCCTTTATTGAAACCCATCTCAATGAGAGACTGTGTTCATTGCAGCTTAGAGCTCCTTAACTGATCTACGAACCCAAGCAAAGGGGGGACTGGAGTGTTAAGGTCAGGGAGGACCCACAGCCAGACTTAACGCTGATCTGCTGAGGGCACTTTCTAATCTGCCCCTGTAAACCTAGGATCAGCCTAGAGCAGCCTGGAGCCAGCTGAGTCTACAGGTGTAGAGATCCATGGCTTCAGCTGCCATTTGGAGAGTTGAGGGGGCACAGAGCCAGCCAGGCCATTATAAAATCCCATTCAAGGGGCTCTGGGGACTCAAATGTCCCAGGCCAGTTGGGTACCTTCCCTTCTCCTCAGACACCTCCCCCTCTGCCTCCTCATGGGCTAGGCCCCACAGCTGCCAGGCATAGAGACAGACTTCAAATGGGGAACAATGGTCCTTGGCGCCCCTGTCAGAATGGCATATCCCCTGAACAGCTGGGGCTTTGGGTCATTTGTCCCCCTGTGAAAGCTCTTCATTCCAGAGCAGTAGAAACTCTCATTTAAAGGCATCTTCTCTCAGACCTCCAGCTCGGCAAAAATGTTGGGCTGTTAATATTTCTGATGGAAATCCAAATAGCTTTTATGCTATTTGTGACTAATACTCTTCCTATGGAAAAGGGGATCCAAGGAACATTGGTGTGGACTTAATCACCCTTCAGAGATACAGGGGAAACTGAGGTCTAGAAAGATGAGAGGTGCTCATGGTCTAGAATTCAGATCTTCTCACTCATGGTCAGTGTTGCTTCTTTCCTCAGCTGTGACACAAAGTCAAAGTGGGGCTGTCCAGAAGAGGGTGGTTAATGCTTCCAAATTAGTAGTCCTACTACACAGACCCCTCTGGGGATAAACTCCTTTTCACCTAACAATTTTTTTTTTATCATAAATCACAAGCAGCAGCATTGGTACGTCATGCTGCTCAGTGGCAGAAAGGAATTGATGCAAGTACTGGCCATACATTTCCTAATTAAAGAACTAGGAAAGGGGTTGTTCACGTGGGTACAGAGGCTGAACTTCGTGCAGACCGCATCAGCAGGCGGCGTGGACCCAAAGCGAGCTGAGGGGCACCTGGACTGCAGCAGCCACACCTTCCCCAAGAACAGGCTCCTACCAGGGAATGGGAGCAGAGTCCCAGAGCTGACCCCATCCAGCTGCCTGGCTGCCGTGGCCTTGAGTGCATCCATGCTGGGCCCTTCAGAGGCCCAGCAGAGGCCAGGGAAGCTATGGCCACCTTGTCCTCCAGAGAGAGGATGCAAGACATAGGACAGTGGCTCCCAAACCTGGTACCACGTAAAAATCATGTGTGGAGCTCTACCCTGGGCCCCACCCTAGATCCATTCAATCAGAACTTCTGGGGTGTGGCCCAGGCAATCCCAGGGGATTTTAAAGTGCAGCTGATGGCCTGCAGAGCAGCTGATGGATTGGAGAGCCACTTGCAGACTGCATGGAAGGCAGAACCCCGCTCAGTGGCTTCCCAGGCTGACCGGAGGTAACTGCCTCTTTCCCAGGGCTTTTCCCACTTACGGCAAAGTGCTTTTCTGGTCCAAGGGACTGTGGTGTGGGCCAGATAAGGCACTGGATAGGCCTGCTGCTAATTACAGGCAAGAGTTTGGCTTAAGCTTAAGGACACTGCCTTTTTCCACTGGGGCTAATTATTAGTAAGGGGTGGAGAAGACAGTACAAAACAGGACAGCAGCCCACAGTGCAGCCTCCTACATCCTACTCCATGAGGTTGGGTGAAATTTGGAAACGTGAGATTTTACTATTCAACTTGGTGCCACTGCACCAGCCCTGGGAAGGCAGAGGGAAGAGAAAAGGCCCACAACATGGAGAAGATGCCCCTCCCAGCAGTCCCCCATTCCCCGTTCTCCTGACTCCTGGGCGTAGCTGACATAGAGGAGCAGTGCAGCTCATAGATTGTTCCAAATCATGGGGTTCTAAAATGAGAGGGGATCCCAGAAAAGAGGCCAGTGCTTCCCAATGCAAGACTGGGGGTCAGGGAGGAACTGGTTGCCTAAGTGTCAGGGAAATAATTAAATATTCAGGTTTCCAAGCCCAACCTCCCAGAGCTTCTAATTCAGGAAGTCTGAAATCTGCATTTTTAACAAGCTCTCCAGGTGATTCTCAAACCGCTATAGTAACCCAGCTGTCCTGCCTCAAGAGAAAAACCTGAGTGCAGAGGTCCAAGTCACTCTGTCTGGGAGGGTGCAGCATGGCAGAGTGGAAGGTCATAGTCTTGATATGACCTTCTGATAGAGTTTGGATATCAGTTCTGCCACTCAGTAGCTATGGGACTTTGGGGGAGCCTCAACCCCTCTGATGCGGCAATTCCGCTATTAGAGATGCCCAGGAGGTTCCCAGCAGCATGATTTGTAATTGTAAAACACTGGAACCTATCTAATTTTCCATCAAGAAGAGACTAGTTATATGAACTATATTACACCCATGCTATGAAACACTGCAGATTCCAAAAGGAAAACAGAGAAGTGGCAGCCTTGTGTGTGCTACTGGAAGTGAAAGCAGCTAGGGGTTCTCCAGGCCTAACAGCCTCATCTCTGCTCCCCTCTTGCCTTAGTGGTATCTTCCTTCTCCCTCAACCCTCACATCCAATGAAAGGTTCTCAGCTTTGTTGATCCCAGCTTCTAAAGGCCTCTCAATTCACTCAGTTCTATCCCTGCTGCCACCATCTCTATGCAAGTCCCATCATCAGCTTCCTAACTGTTCTGCCCTTCCCAACCCAGGGATGTCCCAGCGATAGCCACACACTCTTTAGCTCAGGGTCACCCCCTGCAGAACTTTCCTTGATTCCCACCCCAAGTGCTCCCACAGTGTCTCTGTGCTTGCCCCACAATATCAGGTTTCTCGCACACTCCAAGTACATGACTCCTACTTCATGCCCTCGGGGCACCTTAAGTTCTGGGAGGGAAGGGATTGGTCTGTTTCACCCTGGATCTCCAGTGCCCAGCAGTACAATGAAGCAGATGCTTAATAAATATTTATCTGATGAATAAATAATAGCACTCACCACAATGTATTAAAAATCATCTGAGCTCATCGACGATAAACTGTGTGACGGGTGCTGAGGCTAGGAAGATGAATTGGACTGTGTTTGGAACATAGGGGGAGCTTGAAAATGTACCAAACAAGTAGAGGCAGGCTCTTTTCCCCTTGCTGTGCAGCGGACCAACACAAGTTCTAACCAGTGTTGGAGAGAAGGAGAACATCACCCAACGGTAACTCAGAGCCCATGAAATGCTTTAGAGAAAGCAGAGCAGCCCATCATGGAGGTCAAAGAACTACATTAAAAATTGAATTCTCCCTCAGAAAAAACAGAGACCACTTTGAAAGTCAATGAATTTTTTTCAAGGTATTAGGATACTAAATGTTAATGGAGAAGAACACTAGAAGAACCTCACCACTCACGTATCATTTAGTAGATGGAGAACCAGCATTCCTCTAAACAGACATAGATCCCCTGCAAGAATAGGAGTATCATCTCTTTTTCCTTGAGCACATGTACCACAATTTGCAAACACGTATTTACTTGAGTGTTTACTTGTTAAATGTCTGACTCTGCTGCTTGCCTTGCCGCTATAGTAAGCACAATATCTGTTTTGTATCCCCAGAGCTCAGCACAGTGCCCTACCACTTAGTAGGTATTCAGTAAATATTTATTGTCTGAATGAATAAATGAGCGAATGAGCCTACAGCTAGGGAATCCAGCACAGGGGCTTATTCATTGGAAAAAGTCACCAAGAAACCACTTTGAGAGAGAAGGAAAACAGATGAGGCAAAAGCTAAGGTCACTAATGAATCAGATTTTAAAAATAAATAAAAACAATAAAAAAGAGTGAAGAGCAAAAAAACGGAACCGAGAAAAGAAATGCTAAAATAGACCATGGACTGATAAATTCACGGAGCGCTGTTCCACCACTGGGCTGTGAATAAAATCTTGCTTACCTAAACAGTGCTAGCGAGTTTATGCATTGTTTGTGTTTTGCTTAGATGAGAACACCCAGGCTGCCCCAACCGCCTCCATGTTCAACTGTCCCAGTCAACTGCCAGCGTAATTAGGGAGTGCTGGGAAAAGGACGTTGGAGAGAAATCAGCTTGCATATTTTTTTCTCCCTTTGTGGCTGGCTCATTTGAATGATAATGTATTACAGTCTGGAGTGTAACACTGACTGTGTTGAATAATGAGGCAGCTCTGGACTCTGGGTACCTGAGCGGCAGTCAGTGGCCATAGAGAAAACAGGAGCAACATTTTTGGGCCATAAAAAGATGATCTGAACGTGGCAGGAGACAGATGCTGGGAAATACCCCATTGCAAGCACCATCAGGAGCTTCCATCGTTGAAGGCTTCATTTGTTTCATTCATAGCCATTTTTCCAGCTCAGAGACCTTGAAGGCGTCTGGCCTGTAGCATCCTGAGGTGATAAAATGCTGGGGTAGGCATCCAAAAGAGGCGCAGAATCCTCAGCCCCAGGGGAGGCTTAACACCTGCAGAGCCTGTTATCAGTTTTCAAGGATTCAGGAGGAAAACGTGGTTCAACTCTGGGGACAGAACCACGTGACAGCTGAAGGACAGCGCCAGTTTAAGGATTTCAAATACCACTTTCTTTTTTCCTAAATACGCAGGCACCTGGCTCTGGACACCTGAAATCTGGAGCTAGAAGAAGTCTGGTAGGTGATTAGGAGGGCGGTCACCGGGCCCAGGCTGCCTGAGCTTGAAGTTCGGTCTGTCACGAGCCAAAGGGGCACCAGGTGCCTCCATTTCCCCATTTGTAAAATGGAAGATGATAATCATTGCACTTACCTCACAGGGATGCTGCAAAGTTTAAACGTGGTGATCAGTGTCAAGCACTTAAAGCAATGCCTTGCACATATCCAATACCTGATGAAAATTATTTATTATTAGGATTGCTCTCTAAATGCCAGGAGACACTCATTTCCAGGTGGCCAAGCAGGAATTCATGGAATTGGCATAGGCCCTGGAGTTAGATTGATCTGGGTGCTACTCAGCCTTCAATGAGCTGGTGAGCTTGAACAAGTTACTTAACGTCCTGAGCTTGTTTCTTCGCATCTTAAATGGGAAAACCTAATAGTAACTATGTGCTGTGAGGACTACTTAGATAATACATGCGCCTAAAGCAGTACCTGGCATGGAGTAAGTGCTCAATAGGTGTTGGGTGTGGTCTGCAGCAGGCCAGCAACGGGACGTCGTGAAATGCTGGTCTGAGGAGTTGTCTGTCCATGTCTCTGTGTTTGAAACCTCACTCTCGCAGCAGAGTAGAAAGAAGACTAGAGGGCTAAGTCTAGGCTGGAAGACCAGTCAGAAGGCATCTGCAATGTTTCAGGCAGGGCATGGGAAATGCAGAATCATCCTTGAAATTTCCTGAAATAACCGGGATTTTAAAATTTGCAATTACCTTACTCTTTTTCTATGTGTTCTGCTACACCATCCCTTTCCCCAGGGACAAGGTCTAGTTGACTTGGTGGAAGGTAAGTGAAGAAATCTTTCTCTTCCTCTCTCCTTTCTCCGCCCCTTCACCACCTCCAGGAATACTGTATAATTGTCTAAACTTAAATATGCAGCACAACCCTGTTAATAATATAGCACACCAACACTTCGTAAAACCTTTCTAGAAAAAGACACGAGGTTAATACACAGATCATGTGAGTGACTTGGAGCTGGGGGAGGAGGGGAGGGAGTGACGCGAGGAAACGATATTTCAAGTCTGTCCCTAGACTCTCACCTACCCTGATAAAAGCACCTTAGTGTCAATCCCATAAGGGGGTCCTGGGGCTCAGAAGCCTCACAGGAAGTCTTGAGTCGGCTGCTACCCACACCCACATCTTTGCTTTCATTCCGTGGACGATCATTTCTAGGTGTTCTTTCATGGAGGAGGTTTGGGCCCATCCCACCAGCGCCCTCCCCCGAAACTCCCCCAGTGGCAGGGCACACCTTCTCCATCGATCTCCTCCGGCTTGTCAGCTGAGCCAGGATACATGAATGGCAAAGCGTGCAGAACTGGAGCCCAGACAGTGCTCATCATCCTGTCACCGGGACAAAGGGAAGAAATTCCATTATGTCACCCTCCACAAGCGAGAGACAGCAACAATTTTCCCCCTAAACACTGCACTGACACTGTTATGATGTATCTCAAGCACTTCTAATCAGTATGAAAGTGGAGAGGCTGCAAAGCCCTTCAGCCTGAAAGACGCCATTCTGCTGGAATTGTGGTCCCCTGTTGTTATTGAAATGACCTGGCTGGGAGCATCCACCACTCTCTGCACCATCATCAAATGTACATATATATAATTTCCTAGCTTTTCAAAGTACATTCCTGTTGGTCATTTACTCTGGGTGAGCATCGTAAGTCAGGAGCATTTAAATTCAGTTACCACACTTTCACCTGTATTTCTCTGGATTTTCTCCACTCCAAATTCTGAAAAGAGAAAAGATTTTTGCTTCTCTAGTTTTGAAAAGGGAGTAGACTTTTGTTCTATTTTTTTCTTGCAAATGGCAGCAACAAGCTAGAAACTGTTCTCTCAGTTTCTAAAGGTTTGGTAAACACTGTTCAACTATGCAAGTGTTTTTAGTTTAAAACCTGCTTGCTTTCCCCCTGCAGATTACTTATTAATTAAGAAGGGGGATATGTAGCTTGCAATGAAGAAATCTAGCAGACATCATCTTAACCATGTCATCAAACTTACCCATAATGAGACAAATTCACATTACGTGCCTCCTACTGTAATGTATTGAGAAGGATAGAATACCACTTCTGCTCAAAAAAAAAAGCATAATCAAATAGAATAGTGAGGAAATATCAGGCATAACCCAAATTCAGGATATTCTATAAAACAAGTAGACTGTATCCTTCAGAAATGTCAATGTCATGGTAAACAAAGAGATGGAACAACTGTTCTAGATTAAAGAAGACTAAAGGGAACTGTATGATGGCAGGATTCTATCAAGGTCAAAGACCATGAGTTTGATAATTGTATTGTGGTTTATTAGATAATGTTCTAGTTCTTAGGAGATATATGCTGAAGTAGGGGTAAATGGTCATATGTCTGTAATTTACTCTCAAATGCTTTAGCAGATAATAATAAAAATATGTGTATGCATATCTAAAGACATATAAAGAGAGAGATAAAGCAAATATGGTCAAATGTTAACAGTTGGTAGGTCTAACCAAAGGGTAAGTGGGTATTTGCTGTACTGTTCTTGCAATTTTTTCTGTAGGTTTGAATATTTTTCAAAATAAAAGGTTACAGGGACAAAAGCCTATTTACCAAAAGAAGGTGGAATATCAAGGAAAATCCAGGAGATTATCTTTCTGACATTAGAGTAGAAAAGTGATTCTTAAACAAACACCAAATGCACTAACCTTAAAAGAAACAATTGATAACTTATATTACACTATAATTAAGTACTTTTTCCATCAAGTTACATTTTAAAAAGTGAAGAAAAGTCAAAATCAGGGGAAGAATTTGCAACATACAGAACCCATATCATTTGGTAACTGAAATATACAATGAATACTTTTTACATGAATCCTTTAGAAAATTGGGCAAAATAAATAATTTCAGAGTAGAAGAAACGAAACACATGACTCATAAGAAAAGATGTTCAACCTCAGTAGTTAACAGGGAAATGGAAATCAAGACCACAATGAAGTAATTACATTTTTTGCCTAGATTGGCAAAGTTAAGATGTTAACAGTGCCATATGGTAGAGAAAACTTAGATCAACAAAAACTCATGTGTCCTCTTAAATGGGAGTGTAAGTTGGTATTGCCACTTTGGAAAAAAATCTGGCATTGTTCTTCACTAGCTGTTCACCTTCACCCTAGGTACACAAAAAGACTACATTTCCCAGCTTCCTTTGCAGTTAGAAGTGGCCATTAGACTGAGTGTCTGGGCCAATGGAACAGAAACAGAAAATATTGTATATCACTTCCCTGACTTGCCAATAGAACTTCCTGTACAATCCCCCAGTCTTACTTCCCCATCATTAGTTATTTGCCCACTCCCAGGGTGACTTTGGGTGCCTCAAGCTCAAGATAGGGGAGCTTCCACCATTCTGGATTCCTGAGCGACTTGGTAGAATGGAGCACACTTCCCCATCACCCTCCCACACACACCCCCAACAGACTTCACGTGAATAAGAAATAAACTTTTATTGTGTTAACCGCTGAGATTCTGTTTGCTTGTTTGTTTCTGCGACAGCAGCTAGTGTTAAAAGACTTTAAGTTGAACATGTGCACACCCTATCACCCAGGAATTCAGTTCTAAGTAGATGCCCTAGAGAAACTCTTGCACATGTGTTCAAGGAGGCTGATATAAGGATGTTCTAAGCAGCACAGAATGATAGAGGAAGAAACTGGAAACAAGCCCATTGAAGAAAAAAGGACAAATACACTGAGGTAAAGCCATCCGATGGAAGATTATATAGCAGTTAAAATGACTAAGGTACTGCAATACACAAGTGTATGGAAAATACATAAATTTGAGAGGAAAAAATAAATGAACCCCAGAAGACTTTATAGAAGCCATTACACTGGTTTTAAAGTTCAAAAATTAGCAAAACTAAACAAACATTGTCAGGCATGCCTACATTATAATAAAACTATTTTTTTAAGGCAAGGGAAAGATAAGCACAAAATTCAGTGTAGTGGTTGCAAAGCCATCAGCCCAGCACCACTACGAGGATGGACAGCAGGTACAGAGCCACAACTGTTGTGCTGATGTGGGAATGGGCAGAGGAACAGGAGGGGGAGAAACAAGGGAGCTACACATTATTAGCAATTTTCTAGTTCTTTATTTGGGTAGTGGATTTCTGGACCGCCACTCTATTACGCTTTAAAATGCAACTTAAGTTACCTATAATTTTTAAAAATTTAAATAAAGCCAGCAGATTAACTGCCCTCTGTCCTTGCATTTCCCTTGCTTTTATCAAATTCTCAGAGTCCATTCTAAGCATGGATAGCTGCAGAAAGGGCAGTGTGCAAAAGATTGTACACTGCACAAGGACACCTTATCGAAGAGGGCACCGTAGTGGACCTATATTAATTTATATGAGAGTGTGGTGGTGGGCACAGGACTTTGGCCTCTGGGCAGAGCCCTGGAGCAGCAGGGGAGAGACCCCCTCCTCATTTCGTCACACTCAGGAAAGGGAACATGCACTTGTCCCCAGCACGCGTACTCCAGGTGTTCCCCACGTTGCTTTGTTCACTCACTAGCCTATCTTGTGTGCCTTGCCCTATTTTAAACATCAAACAAGGAGGAAACAAAGAGAGAGAAGTAATATGGGCACACTGTAAAGAGCCGTGGGGCCCTCCAGCCTTGACAGATGGTAAGCAGGCAGGAGTGAGGCTCATATGTGCACCCAGCCAGGGACTCTCTGGAAAGAGCACTTGGGCTGAGGAGGGGAAAGGCCACTGCCTATGCTTATTCAGGCTATGCAATAACATGCTAACTTAATTTCTGTTGTGTTTATTGCATTTTTTTTTCTTGTGAAAAAGGCACAATGTGTTGGAGGTTCAAAGATGAGTGAGAAACTCCAGTCTTTCAAACCAGGCCCACTGATAGGCCAGTTCCATTTGTCCCAGGCTTTTCCTGACCTTCCTGACATTACTAAAAGATGCCAGTCATGGGAAGTGGCTGTGGCTCAATTGGTTGGGCTCCCGTCTATAATATGGGAGGCCCTGGGTTCGCGTCCCAGGGCCTCCTTGTGAAGGCAAGCAGGCCCGTGCCCAGGCCTGCACCTGCAGAGAGCTGATGGCCCACGCCCGCGGAGAGCTGGTGCAGCAAGATGATGCAACAAAGGGAGACAAGCAGACACAGAAGAACACACAGTGAATGGACACAGAGAGCAAATAGCAAGCAAGCCGCAAAAGTGGGGGGTGTGGGGGGGAATAAATAAAATAAAAATAAACCTTTGGAAAAAAAAAAAAGATGCCAGTTCATGAGCCCCTTCTCTTGGGCTACATGGTCCAATATTCTAATCTGCCTTCCTGTGTTGATGTTTGGGTGCCAAGGGGCTGATGTTTCTCTTGGAAAATATTCCAACTAGATGTTGCTAAAGATAAGACCTTAACTCAAGGGAATGACACAAATGACAGGGATTCTGAGCACCAGGGAAGGGCTTGTCTTAGTTTGCCAGGGCTGCTATAACAAATACCACAGGCTGGTTGACCTAAACAAAAGGAAGTTACTGTCTCACAGTTTGGGAGGCTACAAGTCCAAAAGCAAGATGTTGGCAGGATCGTGCTTTCCCTGAAGTCTGTAGCATTCTGGTGTGGCTTGCCGGCAATCTGTAAGTCAGTCTCTGCCTCTGTCATATGCCTGTCAGGCTGAGTCCAATTTCCTCTGCTAATAAGAATTTCAGGCATTTTGAATTAAGGACCATCCTGATTGAGCTTGGCCCCACCTTAACTAATAACTTCTTCAAAGATCCTATTTACAAACAGGTTCACCTCCACAGGGCTGGGGGTGAGACCATGAACATGACTCTGTGGGGGACACAGGTCCCAAAGAACCTATTCCTGATCAGGGGTTCTTTCTCAACTTTCCCTGGTTCACACCTCAGAGGCAAAGGCCAGCTCCTCTCCACCTAAGGATGGCCAAGGGTTAGAAAGACTGGACCAAGTGGCAAGATTCCCAAGGACTTTACAGAAATAATAACGATCCCTTGCACATCTCACACACTTGCCTTTGGAACTACTCTTTCCTCCCTCTGTGTGACCACGGAGAAGTTGCTCACCTTCTCAGTGCCTTACTTTCCTCCTCGGTCAAATGGGGATAATCACAGTACCTACCTCAGAGGTTCTCTTGAGGATTCGGTTACCATTATATACACAAAAGGAGATGACCATACCATCAGACACACACTAGACATTAAATAAATAAATATCAGCTACTTTCATCATCACTATTTCTAAACATGAAAGCCTCAAGTTTTTTTCCTTTGGGTACCAGGGCCTGGGACTGAACCAAGGACCTTGCATGAGGGAAGATGGTGCTCAACTATTGAGCCACACTGGCTCCCTGAGTTGGGTTTGTTTGTTTTTTCCTTGCTCGTTGTTTTGGTTTTTTTGTTTGTTTTTAGGAGGCACCCAGAACTGAACCCAGGACCTCCAGTGTGGGAAGATGGCAATCGACCTCTTGACCATACCCGCTCCTTGAAAGTCTCAGCTTTTACGAGGCTGAAAAGATAGGTTTGAATACCTCCATCACTTTCTTGCCAGGTGTCCCCTCCTCCTTATAACACCTTTCCACCTATCCTCCCAATTGCATTCCTTTTCTCTAATATCAAAGCCATCAAGCATCAGTCTAGGCAGGTCTGGACTCCAGGGGCAGATGCCAGCTCTACCCCTCACTGGCCGGGTTGCCTTGGGAACTTACTTGACCTTTCAGTTCCTCAGGCTGCCATCTGTAAAAAGAGGGTAGCAATACATAGCCCTTAGGAATGACAAGAGGTGTGACTGAAATAATACATGGAACACAGGTATTATCTATGTGCCAGGCTCTTAGTAAAGAGTCAGTAAATCATTTGTATTATTACATCTTGAGGAGCCTAGCTCTTGAAGTGGAGATCAGAGAGTTACTTAGAATACTTAGAATAGATTGAAAGGAATTATTTTTTATTTTGTTTGGCTTAAATAGAAAGACAATAATGATAAGATTCCTTGCAAACACCATCCAAGCCTTGTTTTCTGACATATCTCTTAAAAGGAAGGTTTTTGTGGCCAGTCTAGTGACCAGTTAGACATCTTCCCATAAATGAATGCAATATAATAAGGTTGTGCCAGGTTACCTGATACTAAAATTGTTCTTTATACTATACTATATAATTGTTCTTTATACTATAACCCAATGACCCTTAGTTCCACATGTAATTCATATTCTTGCTTTCTGCACCACCCCCTTTAAAATCCAGACCCCCCCCAAGAGGGGACAAAGACTCTGGCCCTCAAGCCTTCCTGCCTTCTCTGCCTCCAGCCTAGAGGCAGAGACCCAAATCCCTTTTAGACCCACATCCAAACAACATTCAGGCACAGCTGGAATCGCTATCACTCTGCTCTTTGGTTAGGGTGCAAGCTTTGCCCAAATTCTATTGACAGATTTTCTTTTACTTCTTATATTTGTTATTATACGGAGCAACAATCCAAAGAATAACAGTATCATTTCTCAGGCAATCATTCTTTAATCCAGAATCCTCATTCCCACTTGCCTGATATATCAACAGATATCTATTTTTCTTCCCAGAATTCTAGTGAAGGTGTCAACAAAACCTTTTCACATGGCAGGTTCAGGAGAGGTCAAGGAAATCATCCCCGAAAAAGGGAGGATTAAACAGAAGAGTTAAGGATGAGCAAGAGTGAAGTCGGTGAAAAAGGATCATTGAGAGAAGGCGGAGAAAGAGCTGCAGGTCCAAATGCCCTGTGGTATGGGAGGGAGCATGGCGCAGCAGATGCTCTGGGGCTTCCCCCAAATCCTAATCAGTCCACCCCAGAGAGCACCTGCAGACCAACAAGAACACTAAAGGTTTTCCTGGATGTGTCTGTCTGAAGGGCATTTTCTAGCTACTATAGCACTAACAAGTGAGAGGTAGAGGTAGCTTGGACTAAGGTGGAAGCAGTGGTGGAGAAAACTAGGGAGATTCAGACATCTACAGAGGGAAAAGGGATGGAAGTTCGTGATGTATGTGAAGGGAAGAGATATGGAGATGTTGGAGACAGACTGATTATCATGTACCAAATATACATGTGACTTCTTCTCCAGATGCGATTCTCTCTGTCTTTCAAACAGTCAAATCTAGCTTTTTCTATTCACCCACAGACATTCTGGCAGCCACTTCTGGTCAACCCAGACAGCAAACTTGATTTCCATGGGATAGTGACAGCCCCTCAATCACACAGACCTCACTTACCAGGTTGACCAAGAACCAAAGGTTGGTGGAATTCTCAGATCCTCTGGGCAGCCTGATGAGTGAATTCTGTGAGCTCAGGAAGGGCAAGGGTCATAGGGTTGGGTTTGAGGCTCAAAAGTCTTTTCAAAATTTTCTCTTCCTTTTATTGTCTTCTCATTGACCATTACAGATAGCCGAAGTTTGTGAGTTGGATGACTTCCACCCATAAAAATAAAGACTATAAAATCTTTTCACCTTAATCAGAAAAGAGCATCCTTTTGTCCCACTATATTCATCAATATGTCATATTTAACAGTTACAATTATTGACAGGTATATAAAATGTTTGGTGACAGCAAATAGCTTCCTATAAAATGTTTGTTCTTTTTTATTGATAATAAGTTGGCTTCACTAGCCCTACCAGGAGAATACAGACCACTAACAAGAGATCAAATCTATTTATATGGCTTCCTACAATCACTTCTTTTACTCTGGGGGCACTGTTCTAGGCCCTGGCTTTTAAATTTCAGCATCAGTGGGAGCCTGGGACCCAGAGCAGGGTCATATTACTTCTGTTATGAGGAAAGTATAATTATAATAGCAGCATTTACTCCACCCTTTCACTTCTCTTCTTCAAGACAGCCTGTGCTACTATTTGCCTTGGCCTTGAATCTTTAGAAAAGAAAATTTCAGCTATTGAGGAATATTAATCAAAGGATCTGCCTGCATGGAGAGCCAGGTGGGCACTTGCATAATAATGATAATAATAATGTATTAACAATAACTCTAAATATAGTAATCACTTATATTTAATGCCTGCTATGTACTGAGCATTTTATCAATGCCACAATTTACAGTCATGCCCTGCACCAAGGTGGTTAATTGGGGACTGAAATCCACTTGCCAAGCCCTTTGTTTTTGTTCAGGTTGCTTCAGACAAAAGCAAGAGGTGCCTTTTCTAATGTGCTATGATATGTGCTGGTAGAGCCCTGCTTTATATATTCTTTCTAACCCTTAAAACATCAACCCACTTCACCAATATGGAAACCCAAGTCTTCTTGACTTGAACATCTAAGTGCTTTCTCTCCCATAGCATTGCCTTTCTAAGGTAAGAGAAACTATAGAAAGAACTATTATTATTTTTTAATTCTAAGGAACACCAAGCAAAACAGAATTGGCTCATTATTTCATCGACAAATAGTTACTCACCTACTTTGCCAAGACATACTTTGGAAGACTCTGCAGAGACTACGAAGTTGAAACCTTCGGTGGTCTTCCAGAAGCCTACCTTCTGGTGAGGAAGACGAGATGTCTGGGTGAGTAATTACAACGGCAAAGAGGTTAGGAGTTCAAAAGAGAAGAAATTCTGGCTCTGGGTTACCTGAATGGCATTCAGGTGACACCCAGAAGAAGGAGAAAATTGGATGCACATTGATGGCGGTAGGGCAGGAAGTCCAGGCAAACGCAGGAAAGCCCGGCCCCTGGGCCCTGGCTGAGGCTTCAGTCTCTGGCACTGCTCCCTCAGCCCTCTCGCCCTGTGCCTGTCCCTCCTTTCTCTCGGAAGTGGCCGCATCCTCTCTGTCTTGCTGCCTTTCCCGCCCAGCCGAGACCCCATGGCCCGTGGCTTCGTCCCATCACACCCCAGCAACACTCCACGCCTCCACGGACCTCCTTCCCTCCAGCGTTTCTCTTTGTACCACCCTGGCTAGTGGAGACCCATGAGGGGAAATCCCCACAACAGTGCCCAGCTTCGGCGTCCACTGCCCTCCTGGTCCTCAGCAGTGCCCTCCAGGTCCCCAGTGGGTCCCATTCCTCATACCTGCAAAGTCAAGCCCATGGCCGTCTCTTCAGGCCACTCACCCCCACCACCGTCCACTTGAGCATCCCCTGAGGGGATGCGCAGGGGTTCATCAGCTCTTCCTCCCACCCTTCCCTCCACCCCCACAAGCCTGCACGTTTCCTGGGTGTCTGGTGCCCTCTCCCTCCTTCGCCCTGGGCCTCTTATCTCTGGCTGCCCCAGAGGTGTTAATCTGTAATGATACCGTCTTGCCTCCATCTGCAACCCCTTCCCTCTCTTTCCTTTAGTCAACCAATGTTACTTGTTTCCTACGTGCCGGGCCCCGCTGGAGGTGCTTAGGACACAGCAGTGAGCAAAGCTGTTCCTCCTCAGCCAAGGCACCCAACAGGCTCCCGGCTCCCCAGGGGGACCTCGTGGCCTCCGGTTCCTCCACCTTGCCTTGCTCTGCGCTTCCCTTGCTGGGCATGTCCTTCCCCACCCCATCCCTTCAGGGTGTCCCTGCCACCCACCCAGGCATATGCAGATTAGGGACCCTCCTGGTGCTCGGACCTGTCCTACAGGTCTCATCACCCACTGTCATTAAAGCACCTGCGTAATTTTCTGTTTCCCCAACTAGACTATAGTTGGGGGACTTGCTGCCCCAAACTGTGGCTCCCTGGTCTTTTGTGTCCTTGGCATGTAGTGAAGAACCTGGAGCATGGGGGCTACTGAATCCAAGTTCACTGAGGCACCGCATGCTTAAATAGAATAATGTAGTGTGCGTGCTTCCGCAGCACATAGCTAAAGAAGAAAAAAAATTTGGAACAAGGGAGCGGAGGTGGCTCAGGCTCAAGCCACTGGGCGTCTCCCTCCCACATGGGAGGTCCGGGGTCTGGTTCCCAGTGCCTCCTAGAAAAGACGACGAGCAGACAACCAACAGACACAGGGAGCAGATGGTGAGTGCAAACAACGGTGGGAGGAGTGGAGAAATAAATAAAATAAATCTTTTAAAAAATAAATAATTTTTTAAAAAGAATTGGAACAATGCAGAGAAGATTAGCATGGCCCCTGCACAAGGATGACACACAAATTCATGAAGCGTTCCATTAAAAAAAAATCATAGTAATACTTCTGACGTGTAACTGTGCCAGGCATGGTTCTAAGCACAGGTCTCTACACATTAACTGACTTAATCCTGTCAACAACTATTCAAGATAAGTCCTAAGATGAAGAAAGAAACAGGTTTAGAGAAACGAAGCTGTCTCCCAAGTTCACAGGGCTCGAAAAAGGCAGAGCTGGAATTCCAACCTCAGCGTCTGTGACACCAGCTCCTACCCCATCCCTCACCACAGCCTCTCTGCAGAGTAGCATAGCAAAAAGAATGTTTTATAGACAACTATTAGTAAGGAGCATTCCAATGCTCACCTTGTGCCAGGACGTCAACCCTCACAGCCCCTCTGCACCACAAACCCACCTCATATCCTAAGCACATTTGACTGCTAGGCCCAGAGAAGTGAAAAAATTTACCCAAGGTCACGTGGCAAGGAAACGGTGGTCCCTACTGAATCCAGGACTGCCTGGTGACGCGGCTCTTTTCAGCAGGGGATTCCATGCTCCCGGCAGGCACTAGGGTCTCCGTACCCTCTGGGGATGTGCCAGCTGGGCCCAGCACATCGAGAAGCTTCTCTTTTTTACAACATAATCAACTCCATCCAAATCTCCTTGCACAGAATCTTGAAATGGAGAGGAAATTGGCCTAATTCCTCCCCTTTACACATAGAGAGTTCAGTTTCATTTTGCTTTGCTCTGCTTTGCTTTTTGCCTCTAATTACCATTGTCTTAAACACCGAAATTTTCACTGGACCTTACGGAGTTTTAACATAGGCTTCTAGTGTTCTAAATTCAAGCAGTGCTTCCTCTGCCTCTGGAAGGTATTCTCTTGCCCTAAAAATGCTCTAATCATGGGCCTCAAAACTGGGCTGAGAGATGACCACAGGCTTTCCCCACCCCCAAGGCCATCTTAGAAAGGAGGAAGCAGCAGCCCCTAGAAGGGTGCACACTTCAAAGACACCAAATGTTGGCCAGATAAAGACAATTTAAAATGGGCAAGATGGAGAAAGCACTGACTGACAAAATACATTTGGTTGGCTGCTTGTTTGAGGTACTGGGGACCAGGGATTGAACCCGGAACCTTGTATGTGGGAAGCGGGCACTGAACCACCAAGCCACATCAGCTTCCCTGGGTTTTTTAATTTGTTTTGCTTGTTGTTTGTGTTTCCTTTTGGAGGCACCAAACCACTTGAGCTACATCTGCTCCCCAAAATATGTTTTCAGCCCTGCTGTTCAGAGGCATGGGAGGAGGTGGGAGAGATGAGCTCAGGTCACAGGAAAGTCGCCTTGATCAGAGTAAATATTGAAGGTGTGTGTTCTTTGGGGGTGTGGGGGGCGGGGGGAGCTGAAGCACCACATGCTTAAATAGAATAATGTAGTGTGCACCCAGGCCCCAGCCTTGGTTCAAGGGTAACAATTACAGGGTGAGCTTGCCAAGGGTTGTGGAATCTGCTCCCCAAGTCCCTCAGACACGCCCACTTGGGCTTCTCTCATCCTCCCCACCCAGTTCAATCCACTCGACCAGGAGGCCTAGCTTTGCTTGGGACTTGGCGGGACTGCCCTGCTCCAGGAATTGAATAGTTTCCCTCATTCCCACGAAGTAAAAAATGTCATGAGAAATGCAGCGGTTGTGCTGGTTGATGGGCCCTGTGGTGAAATTCACAAGTCGTGTCCAGCAGGACTGCGGCCAGGGGACGCCAACCTGGGTGGGCTCGAATCCTCCAGCTGGGAGGCTCCCCACAGCAGTTAGGGACTGCAGTGCTTCTCCACCTCTGACAAGCATCACACTCACCTGGAAGGCTTGTTAAACCACAGCTGCCCGGACCCATCCCCAGAGACTGTGATTCCTCAGGCCTGGGGTGGGGCCCGTGAATTGGTATGTCTAGTAAGTTCCCTGGGTGCTGATGCTGCCGGTGTGTGCTCTGCCCTTTAGGAGCACTGCTCTACTGTTCTCACTCTGCCCCTCAACTACAGGAACTCTGAAAGGATTCAAACACTAAAAGCTTGCTTTGTGTGGTTGCACAGTTTGCGCACTGCCCAAAAGTGTCTGGAAGAGATGAAGAAGACTGAAATAGAGTTTGTGTTCCACTAGCCAAGCTGTGTGCTCTGCCAACAGGCTATGTTGACCTGGAAAAGGGGATATATTTTCTCCCTGCAAAAATGGCCTCCACTTTCTAAGCCATGTGCCTAGAGAGGGCACCTTTTTCTAATTCATCCACCAAAAGGGTGTTCCTTCTTTTACTTTGTACAACAGCACAGGTAAGCAATAGTGGCTCTACTTAAATGCCCCTTACCCACACACACACAAAAACCTGTCAAATTATTAGAGGAATGGATGAGACAAATTACAAGAAGGAGGGGTGTGTAACAATCTAAAAGAATCCCGTGCTCGGATTGCTTACCAAGAGCTTTAAGTGCTCAATCTACTCGATAGAAACTGAAGTTAGAAATCGTAGACATGGCATTAGGGAAATGGTCTTCACAAGAAAGATGGGGAGAATCTAGAGTCAGCAGAGGCTGCTCCTAACAAACAAGGCTTTGGCCCTATACTAAAAATCTGGGGAATGAATGTCCATTTAGGAATTTTAAGTAAAAATACGTTTAAGTTAGGGGAGCTGACATAGCTCAGTGGTTGAGCACCCCCTTCCCACAATGAGGTGCCAGGTTCAATCCCAGGGCCCAGTCCCTTAAAAAAAATAGTAATACATTTAAGTTAGTATATGTAGCAGAAAAAGACCATTGGAAGCTGCTAAATCAGGGTGCCCAGGGCACTCTGCCCCTTTCCAGCTAAATGGCCTCTGACAAACAACTGTTTTGAGCCCCGGGATCCTTGCCTGTTATTGGGGAGAAAATCTTACGAGGGAAAATGCAATGCACACTCATCAGGGGGTAGCTGTTGTGTTTGCGAACCAGCATCCATTTGCCCTCCTCCCAGTAACTGCTCTCCAATATTTTGCAAGGAAACTACCTCTCTGTCACATGCAGCCTGGGAGTTTCCAGCGAGAGAGCAGAACACCTGCCTCAGGAAGGGCAGTTTAGCACACGCCACCCTCCTGGCCATGGTGATTCTTCAAGCTTGGGTACATGGCCCATGTCTGCCCAAACCTGGGACCAGTAAGACTCAGTTCCTTCCAGGACTGTAAGCAACCAGGGAACCGGCCTGTCTCCCCCTTGGGCGATGTGAGCCCAAAGCTGCTTGAAGGGAAGCTAGAAAAAACAGAGAATGGAATCTGCAGAAGCAGCAAAGCCAAGAGCAGAGTCGGGGGGCGAGGGGAAGCGGGCATCATTCAAACCCTGAGTCACCCAGTCCTTGAGACTTTTGATTTCAGGAGTCACTTAATTCTTTTTCTACCTTAGGACTGTTTGATTTGGGGTTTAGTTTATTTTTCCCAGAAGTAGACCCAGAGACCGTGCCTCAGTAGCAAGTAGTTTATTTGGAAGATGATCCCAGAAAACACAGGAAGAGAAGTAGGGGAATGAGACCGGGAAGGGAAGGTAGACCATAAAGGGAGAACCATCCTGCAAGTTTCACTGTGGGCAAAGGGAGCACAACCCCTGGAGCAACTCTGGGAAACAGTGGGAAGCACAACTCAGTGACCCCCCCCCCCCACCGTGGGGCCCGGGAATGAGGGTGCTTACCCACCAGCTCCCATCAGTCGCAGGATGAGGGCTGCTCCAGGGAAGGGATGAAGGGCCTCAACCCGAGAGCAGGCAAGTGGCCTTCCGCTCCCAGAACAGGCCCCCAGGCAAGGAGTCGCAGGTGCCGGCTGCTGGCTGCAGGGTTGGTAAACACCAAGATGGTGAGGCAAAGGGGGTAGAGGCGGTGCCAGCAGTGTCTGCTACAGCGGGGCTCTCCTGCACTTGCAAACGAAAGAGACTGGGTGGTACAGCTGTATTTAAGGAGCTTAACACCATGCCTGGGACAGAGTAAGCACTCAAAAGTCTCTATCATCACCAATACTAGCATTATTGCTACTACCCAGTAATCGACATTTTGAAGATCCAGCTTACTACTTGTTAGCCTTACAAGTGTAATCCTTTGAACTTAAGAAAAACTGTTCAGGTAGAGGTAGAGAATGGCATATTAAAAAGAATCCCTCCAATTTTCTTGGGCACTCAGCAAACCCCACCCATATCTGCAGCCCTCCGCCAGCCAGAGCCCACAGTGCCTTCCAGGGTCATTGCCATTGCACAGAGAACAAGTTGGGGAAGTAGTTTGGGAAGGGGTGTGGTTATAAAGCTGGAGAAGACAGAGATAAAGCAGATATTTTGTTTTTTGCTTTTTTCCTCTTTTCGAACTTGGTTGCAATTCCTGCTTTCCTTCTTAAAGGCTGCATGAAGAAACTAATACAATGTTGGAGACTAGAACTCATCAGCAAATGCATGGTTGGAACAAATTACTTCAGTATTTCAAGAATCTCATCTGAGAGGTTTCACTACAAAAGGCCAAATAACTGTCAGGAAAAAAGATTTGGCCCTACTAACGTCAGGCCCAGCTGATCTGTTCAGGTCTTGGGATGGACCTGGGCCCTGGAGCCACAGGAGGTGGCAGGGTTTGGGCAGGGCCTGGCCACCCCCTTGCTAGCTGGAGGGGCTGCCCCCTTCCTGCATGACCACAGCTCCTGAGTCCCTGGGTCCTTTGATCCAGGCACTGCTCTAAGCACTTCCTGTCCTCTGAGGGAGGAGCTAACATTATCCCCGTTCTCCAGATGAGGAAGTTGAGGCACCAACAGAGCACACAACTAGTAACCCAGAAGCCAGGATTTGAACCCTAGAATTCTGTCTCCAGAAAGCACTAGACTGTGTGGTCGTCTAGAATATAATGCTTTGAACACAGGGTTTATGCAAGTCCGGGTCAGGTGCAAGCCTTCTTCAGCAAACCAGAAGAGAGGAGCTGCCTCCCCAGAGCCCGCTCTGCCCCCTGCCTTCCCCCGCCTTGCTTACACGCTGTGTCGCGCGTAGCTGGAAAAGGAAATAGCACGCCTTGTGGGCTTTCGGTCTGTGGCCTTTTTAGTGTTCTTTGTGTTCAGGATGCTCCCCGGGAGGGCACGTTCTCTAGCATTTTCTCCTACAAGCCCCGCGACCGAAGCTCAGGGTCTATTCCTTCAGCTCCACGAACCGCGCATGCCACAGAAGCGTGCGTCCCATTTTTGGAAAATCCAAAGAAAATTTTTTAAAGGTGGTGAAGGAGGGAAAGGACCTTAGCGGGGACTTTGAAAGGACCAGGGAAGCCAGTGGCTTCGAGTCCACACGGTGGTCAGACGTGAGTTCAAGTGACGGCTCTATCGGTGACTCCGGGAAGGTGACCTGGGCTCTCAGAGCCTCGGCTTCCTCTCCTTTGTAAAACACAGGCAGCAGTGCCCACCTGACAAGGGTGTTGCCAGACTGAAAGGAAACAGCCCGGCAAGGCCGGGGCCGCGCACGGGGCCAGGCACCGGGGGCGGCGGGGCACGGCCGTTCCTTCCCTTCTTCCCGCCGGGGCTGGGGGCGACGAGCGCGGCGTGCGGCTTTGCTGACGTCATGGGACGCCGAGCCTCTCGTGGGAACGGTCGGTCTGGGGAGGAAACCGGGCCCCGCGTCTACACCATGGGGCGGGGCGGGGCTCGCTTACCTCAGGCTTCCTGCAAGCCGCGGCTGTGAAACCCTGCCGGCTGTGTGTGTGGCCCGCAGTCGTTGCTCGGTCCCCGCGTCCTCAGCCCACATGCGCACCTCCTAGGACGGGAACTTTGGACTGAATGTGAACCCGGCAGTTTGTGAGTTTGTTTGCTTTGGGCAAATAATGACTTCCTGTTTCTTAGAAGACAGAACAAAGCTTCCCAAGGCTTCTCTGCCAGGCGGCAGTTCTTACCAAACAACAGGAATGCGTGCGGGGTAAACAGCAGAGACAGGAGAACGAGGGCTGCCCACTGGGAAGTCCCAAGCAGCGGGGCTGGGGTTTGAGAAATAGGGTGTTTCGCCTTCCCCAATCTCCCACATTATGATGGAATCCAAAGACCAGTTTTGGGTCTGCAAGGCCTCCTCCATGTGCACGGCATCTGTACTGCAGGAGCCTCAGTGGCCACCCAGGAGCTGCATAACAATTCCTCTGCCTCCCTCACCGCTTCACTTGGCCGCCTTTTCCTACCCTCCAGGGAGTCTGAATTCCTCTCCATCCAAAAGGCACGTCAATCCCATTCCCATCTCCAAACCCCCATAAACTGTCCCCTGTCCCTTCCCATCCCTCTCTTAAGCCTACTTCATTCCTTACTTCCTGCAGGAAGTCCTCCCAGATTGCTCCTCTGGTCTTCCTGTTCATACCCTTACTGCTCTATGTTCAATTATATATTGTTCATTAAAGTTAATCTCCTTTCCACTGTCCCAAATTGTAAATTGTTCAAGGGCAGGGGTTTAAAAAAAATTGCTAATGTGTGCCAAGAGATTTACAAGTTTATTTCATTTAAATCTTCACAACACTTGTGCGTAAGGCACTTTCATTATTCCCGTTTTCCAAACGAGAAAATGAAGGCTCAGGAAAGATAAACAACATACTCAAGAGCTCAGAGTTAGTAAGTGCAGAATCAGACTATGGCCCAGCTCTGATTCTAGTGCCCGATCTTGGGCCCATCATAGAATGTGATCTTCCAGACAAATGTTCATTGACTGGTGATTAGATAGCTGGTTCCCAAAGAATGAACTTGTGAGTAATGCAAATTATTGGACCTCACCTACTGAATCAGAAACTCTGGGGGTGGATTCCAGCAAACTGTGCTTTAAAAACTTTCCAGAGTTGTCTGATGTTTGCTGATGTTTGAGAACCCCTGGACTAGACCAGGTGTCAGCAGACTATTTCTGTGAAGGGCTGGATGGTACATATTTTAGGCTTCGCTGGCCTAGAGGTAAAATCAAGGCTGTAATGCAGGTACTTACATAACAAGATAGCAAACAAATTTCCACAAATTTTTCATTGAAGAAATTCAAAAAATGATAATAACTGACTATGATTCTTTGTAGTACAGGCCTACTAATAAGAGTTCATTTGGGGGGAATAACCTTTTTCTTAATTGGGGTTCTAAGTTAGAGTTCTCCATCATGAGATCAATCGCAGACGTTCATTTGTAATAAACCATTCTTAGCTCCACGTACAAAGCAGGCAGTGGGTTGGAGCTGGCTTGCTGTCTCTAGTTTGCCGAACCCTAGACCAACCAGCCGAATCAGTGACTGTGGGTACACCTGGTACGACTCTTGTCTAAACTGAGCAGTCACTATAAACAACCAGTTTGGTGATTCCATACCCCCAGTCCCAACTCCACCGCCCAGAACAGTTGTTCAACAGAATAGACAGATTCTCGTCCAGGCATTTTGGCATCCTGTGACTCCCCGAGAGGCTGTGATAAGCCGGGCAGCCCTGGTCTTAGAAAGCGCCCTGATACAGAGAACAGCTGTCCAGCCAGGTGGCGGAGCAGCTGCAGGACGCCCTCAGCCCTCTTCCCGCCGGCACCTGTGGCTTCACTGCCCTCCTCGTCTGCCCCCAACCCCCGGCCTACCGTGGGGCTGGCACCATGTAGCTAGTCTCTCCCTGCTTATTCCAAGGGACGTGGGTGTCTGCAGAGGACATAAATGGACGCTTTCCCCATTTTCATCCTTGGCCTGGTTTTCCCAGCACCTGTCTGAACTCATGTCTGGATGGAGATGGCAAAATAGAGTGCGATACATCAGAACAATGCACTAGGGAAGACCGTTCTGCTTTCAAAAATACTAGGATTTGAGGCTGTACTTAGGACATAGTTGAGTGAAAAAAGCAGAATTCAAAACTGTAACCAGATTTTGTCTAGGTTCTTGACTCTGCTGCAGAAATGAGTTTCAAGAGTATGTTGGGTTAATTAGGCCAGTAATTTATTAAGGTAGGGAGGGAAGAGAAATGGGAGAAAATAACAGAGTAGGGGCCCCAGGTAGAGAGGAAAGGGCTGAAAGTGATAAAGCGGCTGATTCACAAGCTACGATTTCCCATTACAGATTATAAATGCCCAGGTTTTACTCGTGTGACCATCTTAGCAGGGGAAAAATGGCGAAAACAGGGTGCAGAAGGCGGGAACAGGCACTGGGACAGGGTGAAGACAAGAGAGAGCAAGAAAGCTTTGTGCCTGCCTTTTAAACCATTAATTATTCCACCCCTTTCTAATGGCATGGGAGGAGTCCCAGCTGTTTGCTGTTTTGATTGATTACCCCACCCATCAATACCCCAGGGGGGGCCCACTAATAAGGCTCCTGGAGAATATTCCAGGCTTCTCCTGGCTTCTGGAGGAAATCTTGTTCTGAATGGCAGAATTTCGTGAGATCTTGCAGCAGCCATCTTGGGGATGCCAAATGACACGTGGACTTCTTGCCAGGTTACAGATCTGTCTATTCATTTCCTATTTAGCCTGCTTCAAGAACTATTTTTGCCATTTTAAAAATTATATGTATTCATGCATATGTGTGCGGTTGTTAATGTAATATAATGTTCACACTGTCTCTGAATGGGGAATAAAATGAACTTGGGTTCTTAAAATCAGGAAAAATTATCATTAAAAAATAAAAACAGGGAAGCAGATTTGGCTGAAGCGACTGGGCTTCCGCCTATCATATGGGAGGACCCTGGTTCAATCCCGGGGTCCTCCTGGTAAAAAGTGTGCCTACGTGAGTACCGGTGCAAATGAGTCACGCAGCAAAATGATGACGCAACAAGGGAAACAAAGGGGACAGTCAAGGCGAGGCACAACAGAAACCAGGAACTGAGGTGGCACAAGTGACAGGGAACCTCTCTCCACATCAGAGGATCGAATCCAGGTGAATCCTGGAGGCGAAAGAGAAAAAGAGAAATAGATATAGAAGATCACACAGCAAATGGACACAGACAGCAAAAACAGCAGGGCCGGGGAGGGGAATGGGAATAAAAATAAATAAATAAATAAAGCTAAAAGATAAAAACAATAAAAGTAACAATCCAGGTTTACAGTAAATAAATAAACAAACAAACAAAGGTAAAAGGACGGTAGTCTGGGATTGGAGCAGTTGGGAAGTGGATCTCTGGTAACCCTAAAGGCGAGCTTGCTGAGGGAAGCATCTGGGAAGCTCCATGAAAATGGGTGGAGCAAACTCAGACTCCTAGCAAGTTCAGATCATCTAGGGAGATTTTTTTGTTTCTTTGTTTTTTGGGTTTTTTTTTTTTAAGATTTCTTTCTTTATCCCCTTCCCCTTGCCACTTGCTCACTGTCTGCTTATCCCCTTCCCTTTGCCACTTGCTCACTGTCTGCTCTCTGTGCCCATTCACTGCACATTCTTCTGTGTCTGCTTGTCTCCCTTTGTTGTGTCATCTTGCTGTGCCAGCTCTCTGTGGGCGTGGGCCGTCAGCTCTCCGTGGGCACAGGCCAGCTTGCCTTCACAAAGAGGCCCTGGGACGCAAACCCAGGGCCTCCCATGTGGTAGACAGGAGCCAAATCGATTGAGGCACTTCCTGTTTCTTTGTTTTTTAACAAACAGATGCCCAGGCCCCACCTCCAGCCCCTGGAATAAGCAGGAGATGCCAGGAAGGAGTGTGTGAAATATAAATTTCATCATAAGCATCCTCTGCATGAGAAAACCTGAGTTTGACCTCATCAGATGGTCAGATGACAATATTAATGAGAGGTAATAACAGTCAGGCACTGTTCTAAGTTATTTACATGGATTATCTCCCTTAAACATTACAGTAACTCCAAGATGTAGTTGCCACAACTATACTCATTTCACAGAGGAGAAAACTGAGGCCCCCAGAATTAAGTAGTGTGACCAGGGTCACACAGTTTGTAAGTGACAGAGCTGGAACACAAAAACGGGCAGCCCAACTCTTCACCACCACACCATACTCCATCTTTGGAGCTTGGGACATGATTATCCAAGCTGTGAATTTGGTGAGGAAGCTTGTGGGGCCACTCAAATTCAGACTGCTGTGTGGAGCCCCATTTCCCCCAGCTTCACTCAGAGCCAGCAACTACTCAGGGCTCAGCATATCTCAAAACACCCCTGCATGGGTGTGTTGTGATTGATTTTAAAACTCGAAGTAAATGAGGCACCTGGGGAGGCTTCCCTGCTACCCTTCAAGATCTTCGCTCAGCTTCCCTGAACCCACTGTTTCGGGTGAATCACCAGAGAACGGTCTCTATGGTCTCAGAACCAGAGAGTGTGGGGCTCCTCCTGAGAAAATTCCCTCACGCTCACCACAGGGACATGGGCTTCCTGAAGATATAACCTCGTCCTGGCCTCATCTTCTCTTTCTACCTGCATTTTCCCACTACTACAGTTTCCTCCCCCAATGATGGCTAATTCTATTTTGCATTTGCATGTCACCAAAACCAGTGGCGTTTAAACTTGGGTGCATCTAGAATAAGCTGAGGAGCTTTTAAAAATTCTGTTGTCCAGGCTGGGATAGCAGGATCGCTGAGAGTGGGGGTGAGCGCTGGTGTTTTTAAAGTGCCTCAGCAGGCTGTGAGCAGCTTAAACATGTTCCGAAATTCTCCTTGCAAAACATGGGATAATAAATAAAGAGCCATAGAGCACTAGACCATTTCCTATTTCAGATCACTAACTTTCAATCATCACATGCATGGTTCTTCCCCCCCCCCCCCCAGCCCTGAAGCTCTTGTCTAATGGGAGTTGCCCCAGAATTCTGCTTCTCCTAGCACCTTCCCTCTGCCCTCCCCCAGGCCAAGCCACCTGCTTCTCATTCAGAAACCTCCTCTGCCTCACCCTCTTCAGGGACACACACACCCCTGCTGTGTTCCAACATCTGTGCCTCCCCAGGAAAGGAAGGGAGAACCCCAACCCACAGCAAACAGCTCTTCTGTAATTTGCTGAGCTGCCAACCTAAAAAGAGACTAAATAGCCCCCTTTTCCTGTTTAAATGAACTGTGAAACAAACCAAAGTTGTGGTTTTGTTTTCCAGAAACAATTTAGTAAACTAGTTTAATGCAGAAGCAAAGACAATATACTCATAAAACTATTGAATGCAAAAACAAAAATTCTCCAAGCGAATATAACATTATATTCACGTTGAGTGAATCGGATATACACATAGAGGAATGAAATGGGGTGGGGAGGGCGATGAAACCCAAGCATAGAAAGAGCTCATCTTTGAAAGTATATTACAGGAGCTCCTGGAGACAGAAGCACAGATGTGAGCTGCGTAGTCCGGGCAACAATGTAGTGTGTAACTTTTCAGAAATGTTCGGGTGCCATACCCGTCTGAAACCCTTGCCATTCTCTGTGCCCTCATCCTTCTCTGCTGGTCAATTCTGCCATGTTCTCTTCAGGAAGTAAAGCTCAAGGCCAACTCCCTGTGGACCATCCATCATTCATTAAGTATTTATTGATCATCTATTCTATTCCCAGCTCTGCCCTGGAAGCCATGAAGCAGCTAAATAAAGTAAAAACTTATTCATGCAAGCGGCAAATATTAATGGGATACCTACTCTGTGTCAAGCACCGGGCTAAGAACTGCAGATGCAGAGATGAAAAGATGTGTGACAGGGTCCCTGTCCTTCCCCAGTTCACAGTCTCATTGGGGAGCCAATTGAGCAAAGCTAAAAGAGCCACATGTTACTTCGTTCCTTTAGCAAAATTGACAGAGCACTTTCTAAGCACCAAGCATACTCCCAGGTTTGGGGGAGACAGTCCTTGCCCTCAGGAAGTCCACAGTCTAATGCAAAAGCTAGACTGGCACCCAAATGAGGGCATTAAGGGCAAGCGTGGGAGGTGGTGCCAGCCCCAGCTGACCAGGCATAGCTCTCTTCAGCCTCATCCCCGCCTTTCTCTGCCTTGTTCTGCTCCACCTCCCTTCCCCTTCCTTCAGTTTCTCAAACATACTGACTCTTTAGCTCAGATCCTCTGCCCTGCTCTCCCCTCTCCTGGGGATGCCTTTCCCCAGTTCTGTAGGTATTTTAGGGATGACTGTCTCCTCTTCCATCACGTCTCAGCTCAAATTTTTTGGCCAGATCACACCTGGCAACCCATCCAAAAGAGAGACCACTCTTGTTATTTTCTGTGTCGATGGCTTCTTTGATTTTTTTCTTCATATTACCACCATTTTTGAAAAATCTATTTTATTTATCACTCCCTTTCCTGGGGCTTGGGTCTGACTCCTCATTGAAATATCTGCCCCACAGCACCATGCCCGTCTTGTTCCCTGCATCCTAACTCCTGGCACAGTACCTGGCACCTGGTCGGTGCCCTTCACCTGTTGCTGACTGGCTGACTGAGTGAGGTAGCACTAATCCGAACGCTACCTCTAATAAAAGCTGACATTTAAACCGCGCACGTGCCAGGCATGGTTGCGGGTGCTTGACAATTATTAACTCATTTAATAATGCCTGAGCTGAATCCTGACAGGCAAATAGAGGTTGCCCAGGTGGAGAAGGCTGGCAAGGGAGTTCCAGGCAGAGAGAATCACAGCTCCAAAGGTGTGGAGGAGTGAAAAGCACAGCACAGGGACCTGCACGGCAGGACAGTATGGGAAGTGGTCAGAGACAAGCTGGAGAGGAAAATGCAGAAGAAATGACAAGGGGCTTTGGGAGGCAAGCTAAGAATGTGGACTTTATCCTAAAGGCAAAGGAGAATCACTGAGGAAAAGGTTGTGAGCTTCCCTGTAATTAAACAACACTCAGCACTGATAGTTCATCTGCCAGCCCACGGGACTGTGCTAGCTTCTTGTGCTTTACGGGAACATTTCCCCACCCCACCACCCACCCCCTGCACCATGAATATTCCTCAAATCTTGATGCTGAAATCGGGAGGGCGGCAGCAGGGCAAGACGACTTAAAAGACTCTGGAGGGAGAACGGAGGACAACCTTGAAGCAGTGAGTCAGGGAGAGAGAAGGCAGGGTAAAGGAGCCAGGAGTCTCCATCTCTGTCTCTCCCCCAGACCAATCATGGGCCCCAGAGTCTACACTCTGGATGGCCACAAGTGTCAGATACAGAAGGGGCAGGCTCATCCAAGCATTGCCTAAGAGGCTTCAAAGGGCAGCCCGGGTCCCCACACTGGCAAGGCGCTGGAATCTGGCCAGTGATAAGAGTAGGGCCCCTTCACATTGACCTGGGCACCAACAGGAAGTGCTCACTGACTGGGCCTCTTAGCAACACCCTGTAATTAACCTGTGATGGTTAATTTCATGTGTCAACTTGGCTAGGTTATGGTGTCCAGTTGTTTGGTCCAGCAGGAATTGGCTTGATTGTTTCTGTGAGGGTATTTCATAGATGTATTAGCATCTCTAATTAGTTGATTGCATTTACCTCTGATTGCATCTACAGTCAACAAAGGGGATTGCAAGATTGCCCTCAGTGATGAGGGGATTGTCCTCATCCAGTCAGTTGTAGGTCTTAAAGTAGAACTGAGGATTTCAGAATTCAGAAAGAAGAATCCCTCCCTGCCTCTACTTCAGCCTGCCAGATTCTCAGCTTCTCCTGGGAAACGCAACCTCACCTTCACTGGCGTTTCCACCTGGTGACCTGCACTGCAGAATTTGGACTTGCCAATTCCCACAGTCACATGACCCAATTCCTGGAATAAATCTCTTAATATTTGCATATATATAACATACAGATAGATATAGATATCTATATCCTGGTCTTATTCTCTGGAGAACCCCGACTAACACAATGCCCCACTTCTATCCCCTACACTCCCCCATGGAAGGATAAGACTTCCAGCAAGAAAGGAGTTTCCAGGCATCCTCCTCCATTCTCTACAGTTCTGTCCCTCATTCTACTGCTTTGAACAAGTAGGATTTTGTCTGGGGAAGGAATGTCCAAGAGGAAATGGAGATGAGAAGGAGCCCATGCAGTTCAGAGGCACTGCTTGCTGTCCTCCTCAGAAGGGCAGGCGGTGGGGTTGTGGCTGGGGGTTGAGGCCCCAGACCTGGTCTCATGTCGACCTACCTGTGGACCCTGAGCCAGGCCCACTCTGAGTCTCTGCATCTCTGTTTCCTGCTCAGAGTAGAGTGTACCGTACTCAGGTCTGACGTTTAAGGTATCAGGCTCCAAGTGTCAAGCTGACTCAGGAACCTGCAAGAGCTGAACTTTAACAAAATCTCTCTGCATCTGAGGAGGGGTTGCCCCTCTTTTGTATTGGGACGTGGAAGGACTGAACCTCTGGTTTGTAAAGAAGGGACCCATTTGTCTTGAGTAGGGCCATGGGAAATCATTGCAAGATGAACAACACAATAGTCAGGAGAGGTGACCAGCTCACCCAGAGGATTCTCCACTCCCCAAATAACCATGAAGCCATAAAGTTGGTTAAGAGCATGGGCTTCAAATGTATATATTAGGTGTGTATTTATGGATGTTTGTATACACACATATATTATGTATAAATAATACAGTTATCTATATAATTTTTATAAAAATACCAGATTTAGAGTTAGCAAACCTGTGTTCCAATTCAGCTCTGACACTAGCTCACAAGATGACTTTGAGTAAGTTCATTTTGTGTAAGATGTGTCAAATGGGGTTCATAATACCTACTGTGGTAGATGGAAGATGGTCCCCAATTCTCTGCTACTCCTCCCACCAAGAGATGCAGTCTAATTTCTGTCCACTTGAATCTGGGCTGGTCTCTGTGACTTGCTTGATCAATAAGATTGCAAAGAGAGTGACACTCTTTATCTGCTGAGGCTCGAACATATGAAGTCATGTTACAAGACGCTCAAGGGACATGGAGAAGCCATGTGTAAATATTCTGGGCAATGTCCTGACTGAGCTCCCTGCCAAGAGTCAGCATCAACCACCCGCCAAGCAGATGTGCAATCCTAGCTGCCCAGGCATTAGGTTTGGGGGCAGCTTGTTACACAGCAATAGAAAATTGGAACACCTAACTTGCAGAACACATGGATGGCTTGGAGATAGTTCACAAAAGCACCTAGTACAATGCCAAATAAATGAAGATATATTATTCTTGTTTGGTAATAATAAGCTGGAGTGACTTTAACTATAGTCTCCATACATAAGTCTAATTCATCATGGTCATTTCACAGAATGTCTAGGCAGCAAGGAAATGTTGAGCACTACTTTTTTTTTCTGACCTTGAGGAAGCATTTTTATCTAAGAATAGCAAACAGGGATATCAAATTCTTTTAGAATTAGGATGAACTTTAATGATCAGCCCTTTCATTGCCTACATGAGGAGCCTAAAGATGAAAGAGATGGTTCCTGGCTAAGATTACACCACCAGCTGAGCACAGAGCCTCCAGGTCGGGTGCCCTTATCACTTTCTTTTAGTCATGATTCGGTCTGCTGGGTAGACCCAGTCCAAACACTGGATTGCTCAAGGATGGGCTATTGTTTCCAAATTGCTGTAAGTTACTTCCATTCATCTCCAGTAATATCATGAACATTTAGAAAAAGGAATGTTTAGCAATGTTATGATGTTTGTTGTGGTTTTATCTCTAAAACATGTTCAGTTGCATTTACGAAAACATATTTTAATGCCAACACCATTTGCTTTTACCAGGGAGATCTTTAAAGGGTCCATTTAATGTCGTCAATCCTCACTTTTCTTCTTTAAATAGAAGCAATAACACCTGACATGACTACCATGTGAGACGGTCAAATGTATACAAAAGTACTTCACAAACCATAAAGTGCCCCACAATATAAAGGGTCATTGTTAATTTGAGACTTCCTGCCCTGCCCTTGTTCCATCCCACAGCACTTTTCTATCCTGACACTGTGCCTAAGCTCTCAGATTTTCCAGGTGTACTTTAAAAAGAGACCAAGATCACAAAGAAGTCTTCCAGGGGCTCCTGGCATTGCTTACCCGAGGTTTCTGACCTATATGCCTACACTCTCACCCCTACTTCCTGCTCATGGGTGACATTTCAAACTCTGGGTTTCCCAATATCCAAATATAGCTGGACATGGGCATACAAACACCTCTGTCCACTTATGTCCTCAGAGCTGGATGCTATGAATTGTCCACAAAGCTAAGGTTTCTCAAGGCAGAGGCCTGCCCCTCCCTCGTATGCACAAGTGTTCACTATCACCATGAGCCACAGAGTCCTATGTTCAGAGTCACAAATGGCATTGGAGTGGAAATACGACCAGCTGAGCTCACTACGATTGCCTCCCTCGTGGCCTTTTTTTTTTAAAGATTTATTTTTTATTTATTCTCCCCCCCCCCGCCCCAGTTTTCTGTTCTCTGTGTCCATGTGCTATGTGTTCTTCTGTGACCACTTCTATCCTTATCAGCGGCAACGGGAATCTGTTTCTTTTTGTTGCGTCATCTTGCTATGTCAGCTCCTTGTGTGTGCAGCGCCACTCCTGGGCAGGCTGTGTTTTTTTCACGCCGGGCGACTCTCTTTACAGGGCACACTCCTTGCGCGCATCAGCACTGCACGTGGGTCAGCTCATCACACGGGTCAGGAGACCCTGGGTTTGAACCTTTGACCTCCCGTGTGGTAGGCGGACACCCTATCCGTTGGGCCAAATCCACTTCCCCCTTAGCTTTTTATGTACTCTCAATATGATATCAAACATGAGACAGTGTTTATAGCAGACATTTTAAAAATATCCATCTAACTAGAAATTTCCTGGTCATCTGGAGTAGACCTAAATGAAGGGCTGTTTTGATCTTGAATCTAATTCTTTGGACATTTAATCAAGAGAATTATTTTTGGATTTCCCATTGGATTAGTGTTTAAAGTTGGGTTACTCTTGTCATCTGTCCCTCCGTTTCCTCAGCTGGTCAGTGCAGACAGAGAACAATGCATCCACGCTTCCTTCTAAGCTTCTGACATCAACCACCGCAGGGAGGCAATGCCTGCAGCATCTTTTCTCTCATGCCATTCTGGCCACTGGTGCTCTCTTCTGGATCACAAAAGACTGGGAGCCTGCAAAGATTCTTTCCCAGGTCAATTCCTGTTCCTGCTGGCTTCCAGTTAGGTTCTGCCAATGGGGAGCACTGGCAGGAGACTAAAAGAGAAAAGAGGGGGAAATCATGCTTTTGCTCCTTCTGCTGCAGGAACCATCAGTTGGTCGTAGGAGTATTCGACAAAGGAGCAGTAGTGGCAGCAGGTTTGGCAGCTCAGTTCTTATGGGTTCGGGCTCCAGCAGCGGTACTATCAAGATAGGGGTTTCCAGATTCCTAGGCTCCTGCAGAGTCAACAAGAGCCCAGGCTCCTGGCTTCCTGCAAGGTGGTGGCAGCAGCAGCAACAGATGTACCAGCAGCCCAGTGGTTTGGTGATCTTGAGCTTGTAGTAACACCACTTGCCCTTCTGCAGCTGCAACCTGGGTATGGTAGTGACTTCCTGCAATTCCTAATGTGTAGTAACCTCATTTTCCTCTTTTTGCTCCTTTGACCCTCCTGATACTTCTTATCCAACAACCAAATCCCTGTGTTGAATTCCCTCTGTTAGATATATCTAGGGTGGTATTTATTTTTCTCATGAGACCCTGCTGTTTACTCACTAGTCTAACCATCTATGAACAACATCATCCATTGCCTGCTCAGATAGCCATTCACCCTATCCTTCTTGTAAACAGAATTTTGATTTTATATCAGAAGACTTGTGGCTAATAAAATATAAGTGGGTGTCTTCTGGGATTTCAGAGAAGGAGTTTGCTTTCCCAATAAAATTAAACAGACAGGCTCATGTCACCTCTCCCACCCACTTTCCTACCTTGATTGTAGACATGATGTTTTGACCTGCAGCAGCCCTCTTGCATCCATGAGTCAACAAACACTAAGATGAAAACTAATATTCTAAGGCTGATATAGTGGAAAGATAGAAAGAATATGAGTCCTTGATGGCATTGTTAAGCAGCTGAACCAAACCCTGGAATCAACTTAGCCAGTAGAGTCCATGCTTCAGCCCTCATCCTGTGACGTCTTGCATTTTGGGGTTTTCATTGTAAGTTCCAGTTCTCTTCACTAACTTGAAGGGCGAGGGAGATGAGAGGGGGACTGTGTGGGAATTAGACTGTGTGGGAACACTGGAAAATGGTTTCTAGCTCCAGTGTAGCTCGGTTCGCCTATACACTCCTACAGAACTTCTTCAAAGAAGGAAAAAGAGGCAGATTCAGAAAATGAATAAAGGAGCATTCCCACAAATGAAGGAATAGGAAAGAGGGAGTGTCTGGACAGAAATCTGAGAGGAGCAGCCCACACAGTGTTTGACCTCCCTGTTCTCATTTTGAATTGCCCTTTACAAAAGCTCACCACACAATTCTCATTAGAGCCTCTGAGATAAGCTGGAGTAGGTCAGAGGCAGATTATTTGGGTCATCGCCAATAATACAATATCACAAATCCTTTCCTCCCACTCTACTTTTTTCCTTTTCTTTTTACCAAAACTGACACAGGGCCACCTCTCCCTGGATGGGCAAGCTGGCGGTCCCTTCTAACCACGGGATTCCCTTGACAGCAGGTCTAGTTTGACTAGAACACAGTATTGCTTGGTCTCTCTCCCTGGAAAATGCCTCATGCCTGGCCATACTTTAATTAAGTGGACATCTTGTTCCCGAAGAGATTGTGCAGCGGCTGTTTTGCTAATATCTTGAAGCCAAATCAGAATTTTTAAAATCCTTAGCTTTTATTGACTGAGTTCCTGATATCTTGGAGGCATTGCACCCCTCATCCCCAGCACCTCACCCTTAGCCATAGTTCTTTAGGAAGGGCAAGCGTGGGGGAGGAGGGTGGGATCCTCCCTTGAACTGGCCACTGGTCATGTGCCCTCATCTTGTTAATGAGTGCCCCATTTGTGAAGAATGGGAGGGTATGAGGAGAAACCTCATTTCTCTCCTTCAATTTGTTTTTTAATCAAATCAAATTCTTAATTACATTTGGCTTGAATGAAATTATGTCTCAGAAGAGCTTCCAGATGGAAGGAGGAAAGTGACTTTAGCTGAACTCTGTAACCATTTTGGTCAGTATAAAATATTTACTTCTGAAAGGACTGCCATCCTGGTGGCTTTGTTCTAAGGGACAAAGGGCATGTTTTCATCACCCCTCCATCCAAATATTGCTTAGAGGCTTCTAACCTGGATGAGCTGGGAGACATCAATTGGATGGGGACACTGAAAGGTGGTTCAGTGAAGAGCCAGTCATCAGACAGTCCAGGGATCAAACCCTGAGTGACCCCTCCACCACCACTAGCGGCTGTGTGATACCAGGCACTAGTGCCTAATCTCTCCAAACCTCAGTGGCCTCAGTAGATTTTTCTTATCTCATAGGATTATTGTGAAGATGAAATCATATGGCTTTTGCATAGCATTTGTCTTATTAATGTTGTTACTTCCTTCTTTTTCCTATACTCCATCTATTTTCCGCACAGAAAAGCTGCCCTTTAACACAATTGGAATTCTGCTCTACTTAAGAGCCTTTGGTTTACAATCCACTGTTTTCAGAATTTCATGAAATGGGCAGGCAAACACTAATGCCAGTTATCTTAGAGATTTAAGCTCTTTCTTGCTAACTTGACCCTACTGCCATAGGTCCTAAAGTTCTCTTCTCCTCTGCCTGGCTTATAATGACAGAGCATTCTCTCCCCTCCCTCTGAGGGACGTCATCTGATTATTTTAAAAAAGAACACCTGGGACCAGCTAAAAGCGACCACTGGCCATGCAGCCATTGGGTGCCCAGGTAGGGTGCTCAGGAACTCCTCCATGCTCTATCGTGAGTCCATCGGGCAGGTGGAAGTAGGGGAGGGGAGTAGGAGGAGAGCAGAGCTGGTCATGTGGGAGAAAACCCATATTTTAACCATTGGATTCCCTGGCTATGAAACACTAATCCAAAATGGAGGCCTGAGGCCCAGCCATTTGCTGCAGTACACACAACACACAGTGCAGACCTGCAGAAGGCAGGTAACTTGGCACCTGTTACTGAAACCTTCAAAGCTGGACAGAACATTCCTCTGTATCCAAACTGGCCACTCTATTTCCACAGCACCCCCATGGGGCACTTCCTTAGAATAAACTTCTATGACAGCTCCTTTCAAATTTTCATCAGGGGCTAAACCACTCTGAAGTGGCTCACCTATGCCTCCTTGGCCAGGGGTTATCATTAGGAGGAGCTGAAGTCAGAGGCATTTTCTCTGGAAAAAGAAGACACTTTCCCTTTTTCTACCATCTTCTTTCTTCCCTAGCTCATAACAGGAACATTATGAAACGTTTTATTTCTTAAACATTATAGCAGTTCCTACTGAGCTACCATTGTGTACAGAACATGGCTGCTCTTGGGTCAGCTATTAATATTTGCTTTTAATTCTTGCACATTAAAAATTCCAAAATGGTTTCCAGAGTATTGCCATAAATACTGCAGAATAGCTTATTCATTCTGTGGTAGTTTGAGGCTGTATGTACCCCAAGAAAAGATCACGTCCTTAGAACTTATTCATTCCTGTGGGTTCATACCTATTGTAGGTGAGGACTTTTGATTAAGTCACTTCATTTAAGGGCCTTTGATTAGGTTATGTCAGTAACTCATGACCCAGGGTGGGTCTTAATCCTCTTCCTGGATCCTTTATAAATAGGATGAATATGGAGAGAGGGGGCCACTGAGACAGAGAGAAACACCCAGAAGCTGAGAGAGAAAGTCCAGGAAACCAGAAGCTGAAATCAGCAGAACCTGGGAGAGGGAAAAACACAGGAACATGGGAAGCGGACTTGGCCCAGTGGTTAGGGCGTCCGCCTACCACATGGGAGGTCCGCAGTTCAAACCTCGGTCCTCCTTGACCTGTGTGGAGCTGGCCTATGTGCAGTACTGATGCATGCAAGGAGTGCCGTGCCACGCATGGGAGTCCCCCATGTAGGGGAGCCCCACACACAAGAAGTGCGCCCCATAAGGGGAGCCGCCCAGTGCAAAAGAAAGTGCAGCCTACCCGAGAATGGCGCCACACACATGGAGAACTGACACAAGGAGAGCTGACACAACAACAAGATGACACAACAAAAAGAAACACAGATTCCTGGTGCCGCTGATAAGGATAGAAGCAGTCACAGAAGAACACACAGCGAATGGACACAGAGAGCAGACAACTGGGGTGGGGGGCGGGAAGGGGAGAGAAATAAATAAAAAATCTTAAAACACACACACACACACACACAACAACAACAACACAGGAACAGAGAGAAAGCTGGAGGAAGCCAAAAGCTGAAGTCAAGGAGACCTGAAGGAGACGGGAGAAATGGCAGATGCCTCCATTGTGCCCTCTCATGTGACAGGGCTCCAGGATCACCTGCAGTCATGTTTCCAGGGAGAGAACTTCGCTTGATGCCTTGATTTGGACATTTTTCTCAGCCTCAGAACTGTAAACTTGTAAGTTAATAAATTCCCATCATAAAAGCCAACACATTTCTGGTATATTGCCTCGGTAGCCTTTAGCAAACTAAAACATCCAATCCCAACCTTTTTCCTTATCTTCCCCTACTGTGGAGGCTGAAAAGCGAAGTACTCAGTTTTTCTAGCCACCTTCCAGGCAGGAGCGACCATTTTCTGGCCAAGGATATGTAAGTGGAAGGACTTCCCTTTCCAAATTAAAAGATAAAGCCTCTCCAAGAGAGGGCTTTTGGCATTCCTCCTCCTTCCTGCCTGGAAGCAGACTTGCAAATAAGAAGCTCAAAGCCATATGCTAAAAATTACAAGACAGAAAGATGCAAAGAAACTGACACATGGTGGAATAGCTGAACCAGGCCAGGGCTGCCTACCTCCATACTTCTTGTTCTGTGAGGAAAATAAAGTTCTGCTCAGTAGTTTTCGTTTCTCATAGTTGGTTTTACTGTTATTTGTAATCAAACTTATTCCTAGGTTGTACAAATTTGATCTGTGGGTCATAATGAAGATTCGGAATATTTCTTTCCTTCTGACCCTAAAGAATCACAAATTAAAGTGTCAGTACTCGTTTGGTGGTATGGGGAGAGACCAAAGGAGGGGTCAGAATCACTCGCTATCTCTAGGCCTGGGGTCAGAACTGCTGGTATTGTGTTGTTTGAGTTACAGACTTTCTATTCCTTGCCACTTGGGAATTTCTTCAAAATTTGATATTTAGAAGACTGGCTGAGACTCAAGTCTCTTGACATCAAAACATGAATGGTTTCACTTCTCAAACATATCAGTTGAATGTTTGCCAAAGTTTTTATCTCAGGGAAACTATTTGTCGAGGTTCTAATATTATGTAAAGCACTGAAGCAAGTCTTCCCCCAGGGGATTATATTACTATTTAGTTTTATATTTCCTCTGATGCCGCCAACAAATCATGAACTTCTTCAGAGATATCAGAGGGCAACTTGTCTCTTCCATTGCAAACTGCAAGCAATGAATAATGCATACAGGCCGCAGGCAAAAAGGCTCCCAAACCACACAACATGTTGCCTTTGGGTTCTGATTTACTCCTGTGGAGTGGGGTTTCTTATTGGCATTAGGTGACCTTTAGGGTGGCCCATCACCATGTATCCTCAGTTTGCGACTCAGCTCAGGGTACATAATTCCTAGGGCAAGCACATCATCAGGGTATCAGGAGTACCAAGAAGTGGCTGCAACCTCCAAAACAAAGAAACTAGAAAACTCCAGAAAAGTGAGTCAATGTACTTCAATCTTCTCAACTAGACTGAAGAGTCTTGAAGGAAAGTCTTAGCTCTCTAAAACTCCTGAAGTAGTGCCTGGACCTTAAGAGTGGCCTGATAAATATTTATTGTGTGGTAGAATGGATGGATGGATGGGTGGATGGGCTTCTGTTTTAGTTTCCTGATGCTAAAACAAAGGCTATACAATGGGTTGGCTTAACAGGAATTTATTGGCTCACTGTTTCAGAGGATGGAAGGCTTACTTCCTTCCCAGGTCAGTACCTTACTGGTCAGAAATCTTTGGGGATCCTTGGCTTTTCCATCACATGATAATGCACATGGCAGTATCTTTTTTCTCTTCTGGTTTCCATTGACTTCCAGAGTCTGGCTTCCCATGCCATTTTTTCTGTTTTGTTTTGTTTTGTTTTGTTTTTTGTTTTGTATTTATCGACTAAGTTCACCATCTTGTATAGGTGTGGTTCATGGCTGTCCAAAACAATGCCAATGGTAACACCGAAGATCACTGATCACAGATCACCATAACAGGTGAAATAATAATGAAATTTGAAATATTGTGATAATTACCAAAATGTGACACATAGATATGAAGTGGGTACATGCTATTGGGAAAATGGCACCAAAAGATGTGTTCAACACAGGGTTGCTCCAAACCTTCAATCTGTAAAAACACAGTATCTGCAAAGCACAATGAAATGAAATGCAATTAAAATAAGGTATGCCTACACCATACAAAGTGGAAGTTGGTGTTCCCAGGCCTGGTTTGGGACACAGGGGTATCACTAGGACTTCCTTACTCCCTTCTGACATCATCCATATGCCAGGGTGTCTCTCCTCCTGGCAAGGGACAATGACAGAATAATCCTGTCCCCAGTACCCCTTCCTCCACCCACTCCAGAAGGGCAAAAACCTGACTGTTCACCCACCTCCCACTGGAGTTCCATTAGTGAGGAAGAGGCAATGGCTGCTGTGTCAATTACAAATGTGTTTGCCACTAGAGCCAGGCTGGGAGAGATGTATAGAATTGTACAGGTTTAATTTACACATGATGGCCCTGTAGCACAGAGAGGTCAGTGAATTAGCCAGGGTCACATAGCCAGGCAGTAGGAGGGCTGGGAGAGGAACCATTCAGTCCCCATGTCTTCCTCCTCCCCAGCTGGTGACTGGTCTCCAGTGCCTTGCCTGCTATAGACACCTGGTCCAGCTCTGGCTGGGTCACCTACAGAGCCCTGGCTCCAATCCCATTTCCAGCTCTGATCCCATCCCACCTCCCACACTGAGCACACAACTAATTTATTCTTACTCAGTGAGACCTTTGACTTCCATGCCTTTTTTTTCTGAGACCAATTTCTTTTGCTTATATGGACTTGAGCCATATTGAATTAAGGTCCATCCTCGCTGATTATGGGGACATCCTAACTAATAACTTCTTCAGAGGTCCTATTTACTAGTGGGTTCATACCCACAAGACTATGGGTTTGGACCTAAACATGCTTTGTATAGGGGACAAGATTCAATCCTCAAAAGCTTCCATAGGAAATTTGACAGAAATAGAACACCCAATGTATAAAATCATGAAAGATATATACAGTGGTGGATAAAAACTTGTTTACCAAATACTAAGTCAGGAGAATCTTCAGAAAAATGGCAAATGTAGAAGAGAGCAAGTATAACATTTCTTTACATCGCAGGAAGAAAGTTTAAAGAGCCCACTTACCCAAAGGAAGAGCAGGTTGAAAATAGAAATGGTTTCATACTTGCTCCAGTGCCCCTATCCTAGTAAACATTTTCATCACACCTCTTCCCTCTTCATTTCTCACTGAAATCCCAAAGGAGCAATGTATACTCACCACCTACACAAATATGTTATAATCTGCCTTTTCTCTTCGTTTACCTTCTGAATCTGTTTCAAATATCTCATTAATGGCCTCTGAATTGCAATATCCATTCACCTCTATGACTTTAAGTATCTTCTTTTGATAAATGATGTCTTTGACCCCAAGCTCCACTCACTCATTTATCCATCCATCCATCCATCCATTCATAAAACATTTATAGAGACCTGGTCATGCATAAAGTTTGTCACTATGAATTGGGGATACCAAGAAAAATATGACTTCCTTTCAGGATCTCAGAGTTTATAAGAGGAGACAGAAGTAGGAAGATAATAATTGTCTCCACATAGGAGGGCCACCTGGTAGACTTCCAGGTGAAGGGTAAGTAGGAGGTCGCCCAGTGGGATATGATGGCAGTGGGCATCCTAAGCAAAGAGAAGAGCAAGAGAATGAAGACTCGAGAGATCATATTGGTCAAATAACATTTATTGGTTTCCTATCAAATTCTAGACACTATGCTATTCATTTTCACAAATTAATATAGCTTCTCCTTTAGACAGAGATTACTAAATACAAGCACTTTTCCAAGTACCCTCATATGATATATTCTTTAATCTTCATAGAACCCTGAAAGTTAAATAGTATAACTCTCATTTTACAATGAAGAAATGGAAGCCCATCTGTAAAGTGAGCTAAGTTACTTTTCCAAGTCCTGTAATTCACCAGCAGCAGAGCCTAGGTCTTATGGCCTGATGGTTTAGTTGCATTAAACAAAAACTCTTCAAGATAACTTAATTAAAGGCAGATTTATGATTAGGTAGCCTGAGTATCTTCTGTATCCCAAGGGTAAGAGCTACAGCCAAGCCTCATGAGGAGCTAGAACTAGGGTCTGGAGAACCATCAGACCAAGGCACCCACTATCTCTCTCCCTTCCTCATCATACTGTCTCTCACCTCCACCCACCTGCATCTGTTCCTCATTCTGCATCTGCAGACTGACTCTCTCCACCTACTCATCATAGCAATGGTCCCACCACAGAGGCTTCCAAATGACTGCATGACATTCCCAGACTACAGCACCTTAGAAGTCCAAGTCTCACAAAAGACTGATCATAATCGTTTCTATTTTTAAATTCCCATGATCAAGATTCTAACTGACCCAGCTCATATCAGGTAACCACTCCTTGTATGGCCAGGGAAGAATTGGGTAGATTAGAAAAGGTACTCAAAGCAGTAGAGGTAATGCTCAGAAGGAAGCACTGGCTGAGCAGTCATTTCCAAAAGGTGTCTTTTATAGTTGATATTCCATCCAAGGTACTCTGCATAAGTCATACTTTTTCTCCATCCATATTGCCTGACCTCTAACTAAACATATCCAAAATCAAACTATATCCTTGAAACAAGTTCCTCTTGTTACCCTATTTCAATGAATGACTTAGCATCAGCTCACTCTTCTAGGCTTAATACTACAAAATTAACTGCAATCCTACCCTTTCTTTAACCCTATTACAACACTCTGTGCTTGTATTATTTAATTTAACATTTAAACCAGCTCCCAATTTTGTCAATTTTTCCATCCCAAAGTATAGGTCATTGTTGTTCAAAATGCCACAGTGAGGGAAGCGGACTTGGCCCAATGGGTAGGGCATCTGCCTACCACATGGGAGGTCCGCAGTTCAAACCCTGGGCCTCCTTGACCCGTGTGGAGCTGGCCCATGTGCAGTACTGATACGCACAAGGAGTGCCATGCCACACAGGGGTGCCCCCTGCGTAGGGGACCCCCATGCGCAAGGAGTGAGCCCCATAAGGAGAGCCGCCCAGCGTGAAAGAAAGTGCAGCCTGCCCAAGAATGGCACCGCACACATGGAGAGCTGACACAGCAAGATGACGCAACAAAAAGAAACACAGATTTCTGGTACTACTGATAAGGATGGAAGCAGTCACAGAAGAACATACAGCGAATGGACACAGGGAGCGACACCTGGGGCGGGGGGGAGGGAAGGGGAGAGAAATAAATAAAAATAAATCTTAAAAAAAAAAAAATGCCACAGTGAGTATCATGACAGTAAACTAAAGAACCAACAAACCTCTATTCTACTTATAAATCCCAACAGTAGAATTGGGTGATAAAAGATTGATTAACCAAGCTATCTTGGCTGAATCAAGACCATTGCAGAAACAATTGCTATTACCAGTGTAAAAAAGAAAACTATTAGCAGATGCAGGACAACCCAATGAGTAACTTTTGTAAAGTCAAGGAATGGCAGTGGGTTTGGTCTAATAATTAAACCTGAATTGATGAAGCAATGAGGAAAGAGAAAAAAGGAAAGGAAGGGTGAGCCACTGACATGGTGGCTAGTGGTAAAAGACAACTAGATGACAAGCTGCTGGAGAGAAGGAAAAGAGCTCATGGAGAAGCATGCCAGTAAATGTTTAAAACTGGCCTTCCAGGCAGTGGACTTGGCCCAGTGGTTAGGGCGTCCATCTACTACATGGGAGGTCCACGGTTCAAACCCCAGGCCTCCTTGACCCATGTGGAGCTGGTCCATGCGCAGTGCTGATGTGCACAAGAAGTGCCATGCCATGCAGGGGTGTCCACCGCATAGGGGAGCCCCATGCACAAGGAGTGCACCCCATGAGGAGAGCCGCCCAGCGTGAAAGAAAGTTCAGCCTGCCCAGGAATGGCGCCGCACACACGGAGAGCTGACACAGCAAGATGACGCAACAAAAAGAAACACAGATTCCCGTGCCGCTGACAACAACAGAAGCAGACAAAGAAGACGCAGCAAATAGACACAGAGAACAGACAACCAGGGGGGGTGGGGGGAGGAAGGGAGAGAAATAAATAAATAAATCTTTAAAAAGCAAACAAACAAACAAAAAAAACTGACCTTCCAGATGGAAAAAGTCCAAAATTTACACCAATTCTGTGGTTCAAATATTCCTACCATGAACAAGTTCAGGCTACCAAGCTGACCTCACTGAATGCAGATTTGGGAAAAGACGCTCTAACTGACTCCCATCAGTTACAGCCAGTGAGGCCTAGTTCCAGCATACCACTGGACGTTTCCAACCTTCCTTGATGTCAGCGTGTCCTAAAATGGAGGGAGCTTCAGCTCACCCAGATTAGAGCCCTGTAGGATGAAGAGAATTTTTACCTCATCCAAATGAGGTAAAGACCCTCAGGTCTTTCCATTAGTTAAAAGAATCAGGCCAACAACAAAAAAAAACCCTTATTCTAAGATCGAACACCTCCTACCACCAATTTTGCCACCCCATCCAAAAACTACATGTTTTCAGAGTAATTGCCATCAAGTGCAGGTCTGATAAAGTCCCCTTTTGGATAGAGAATGCTGCAAAAACAAGGATGGCCTGGCCAGGCTGCTCTAACCTACTTTGAGCTCATCCTTCTACCCATCCACATTTACCTATGCTCTTCAACTCCACTCTACCATTCCCAAACCAACTCTTCCTTCTCACTTCAGGGTCTCAATCAAGTCCCCTTACCTGGAATTGCCTCTTTTCATCCTATGCTACCCATCCATGACATCCAGGTCAAATCCCAACTCTTTGGTTACCCCTTCCCTGATTGTTGCTACTGCCATTGAAGAGGGGTTTCCTCTTCTCCATTCTTCAGGAGTCTTGTTTCAAAGACAGCCTTGCACATTTCTGATAAAGTATACAAGATTGTAGGTTCCTTAAATTGAAGGTTTCTGTTGTAAGCTGACCACATCTTGGTTATCCTGACTCAGCACCCATTTAGGATCTTGAATATCAAACACATAAGACAGAAATTGCTAATGGTCTCCTAACACCCTATCTTCCTTAGAGTAATTGGAGGTCAGATTTTTAGCTGAGCATTGGCCATCTAGAAGAAAGATAACATTTCCAGGTATCCCCCTTAGTTAGGTTTAGCCAATGGTTCTGGCTAAGTAAACAAAAGGGCATATGCAATGTCCAGATTGTACTCTAAAAGGAAGGAGTGTGTACTCTCCTTCCCCTGGCCTCTTTTTCTGTGGCTAGAATGCAGATGTGCAGGCCAGCCACACAGGTCCACATAGATGTGAGCAAAGCATCCTAGTGATAGGAGCAAACAAAAATAGGAAGAGATGGTCCTGGATTTCATGGAGCCACCTTCCTAGTCAACCGAGCTGCTGACGGTCAGGTGGTTACACAAGACAGCAAGGCTTTCCCACTCTGCTTAAGCCACTGGTATTTTGGGTCTGCCTTAGAGCAGCTGAATTTATATTCTAAAAAACACAAGGCACTCAATACATGTTTACTGAATTAAATTCATGGATGATGCATTCTTAGTGTGTATAGGAAATAAGAGAATTAAGGGAATCTTCCTTCATTTGTTTAGGTTTAAGTTTTAGGCAACCATACCTTGTAAGAGCCCTCCCACGATGTCCCTATTGAACAGAACACTCATTTTAAAAAATGAGCTGGGAAACGGACTTGGCCCAGTGGTTAGGGTGTCCGTCTACCACATGGGAGGTCCGCGGTTCAAACCCCGGGCCTCCTTGACCCATGTGGAGCTGGCCCATGCGCAGTGCTGATGCGCACAAGGAATGCCCTGCCACGCAGGGGTGTCCCCCGCATAGGGGAGCCCCACGCGCAAGAAGTGCGCCCGTAAGGAGAGCCGCCCAGTGTGAAAAGAAAGTGCAGCCTGCCCAGCGATGGCACCACCCACACTTCCCGTGCCGCTGACGACAACAGAAGCAGACAAAGAAACAAGACGCAGCAAATAGACACAGAGAACAGACAACCAGGGGCGGGGGGAGGGGGGGAATTAAATAAATAAATAAATCTAAAAAAAAAAAAATGAGCTAACCCTAGAATGACTTTATTCATTAAAGATCAAACATGCCCCAATTGTACCCAAAATCACCTTCACTGGTGTCCTGGCCAAGAACAGAAATTATCTTGCCTGAGAGGCTCTGCCATACTGGGAAAGTCCAATGAAAAATAGAAGTTCACCAAACAGTGTGATCAAGTGTGACTGCTTAATCAGGGCTTCAGCAAGTATTCTTTCAAAAACTCCTAAAATCCAGAGTGTCTTTGACTTTCTTCTGTGTTTAATCTTCTAATTTTCTGAAGTGACAGGCTCCTCAAGGACTCTGAGCATCACACTGATGAAGGGGCTGCCTCCACCCCGCGTCGATTAATTCTGCCACTACTAAACCACCCTATCCTGGAGATGAGCCTCCAAGACCCTCACAAATGAGCAGTGAAGTTCCCACCCCCAAGGCCGCTCGTGGGCATGGAATAAGGGCTCCAGAGATGGAATGTGCGCCCTCATTTAGTGGAAGGCACCGAGGCCTCCCTGAACTGCCACCCCCACCCCACTCCCCAACAGCTAGGCTTGCATCATGCCACTTACAGGAATTGCACACCACATGTCGAGTGAAATAGGAGATACAGGAAATGAGCCAGATTCCTGGACTGGAGGGTGGGCTCGTTGTTAACCAGAAGGGGACAGAACAAGAGCAGCCACACATGGCTTTTGGAGTCCTTGGCACACTGCACAAAGGAAGTCTGGATCCGCCCATTCTGAAGACCGTTTAGGGGTTGGATTCTGGAATGCTAAATTCTTTTCTTTGTCCCTAAGCAAGAAACGTTGAAAATTCCAAGTTGGTTCTGTGTGTGTGTGTTAAACACGGCTGTGGATCGAACAGTCTGAGGGCTCCGTAGACATTTAAGAGACAATGTGGGCTCACAGTAGACAAAGCCAGCTCGGGAAAGAAGTCCAAACCTGAGGTCTGGGAAGAGTCCTGACTCAGCAACTCAAACCACCCACCCAGCCCAGCCCTTCCAGAGCCCCATTTGTGGCATTTAAAACCGGGGTGGCAGGATCCCCAAGGAGTCTAAGCATCCAGGTTGGGGGTTACCCACGTAACCTCATCCTCTCCATCCTCCTCCTCAAACCTGAATCACTGAGCCTTGAGTCTGGACTCTCCCACTCTGCACAAAACAACATTGACTTAAGACCACTTATTTTCTCCAGTGGTTTCTTTATTCCTCTCTTGCTGCTCTTTAATTTTTCTTCCCCCCCCCCCCCCCCCCCGCCCCCAAACATGTGCATGCAGCGTTTTAGCCTCTCTACCGGGACTGGAAGCCTGCTGGGGGTAGGAACTCCGGCCATCTATTTCTTCACTCCCTCCCAGGCTCGTCGCAGAACGCCTGACACAGGGAACTTAATAAATATTTGTTCAGTTGCTCTGATTTTTTGAGAAAGGATTCCTTCCCTCTGCACTTTATAAGACGACATAATAATATGGTCTAAGTCACCTCCACTATCAGAGAGCCAGAAGGCCCTTGTTAAATATTGTGAGAAGACCAAGCGCGGTGGAGCGCTCACGCTGGAGCCACCTGTGTGCTGGAGGGCAAACTGCCCTGCCTCCCCTTCTCCAAACCGCCTGCCTTCTGGGAGAAAGCAGGCAACAGCCTAGTGAGTATTACGGACTTGTAACAATTAGAAGGAAGATTAAATGATATAAATTACTCCTCTGCAATTGTTGGTGGAAGCTCAGACCCTGGAACACCGTCATTACCGAAGTACAAGAGGGGGAGATGGATTCCTCGGAACAGACCGCGCGGCCCGCCGCCTCCCCGGAGGCTGTTCGATTCCTCGAGGTCCGTGGTGCGCCCAGGGCCGGGGCGCCTTCCCGGGGGGCAGGGGGGGGCACAGGGGTGCGCGGGCGGGGGCCCGGGCGACAGGGACGTCTTCCTCCAGGGAAAATCAACCAGCTCAACATGAAATGGCTTCTTTTTTTTTTTTTTAATATTTATTTATTTAATTCCCCCCCCTCCCCTGGTTGTCTGTTCTTGGTGTCTGTTTGCTGCATCTTGTTTCTTTGTCCGCTTCTGTTGTCGTCAGCGGCACGGGAAGTGTGGGCGGCGCCATTCCTGGGCAGGCTGCTCTTTCTTTTCGCGCTGGGCGGCTTTCCTCACGGGCGCACTCCTTGCGCGTGGGGCTCCCCCACGCGGGGGACACCCTTGCGTGGCACGGCACTCCTTGCGCGCATCAGCGCTGCGCATGGCCAGCTCCACACGGGTCAAGGAGGCCCGGGGTTCCGCGGACCTCCCATGTGGTAGACGGACGCCCTAACCACTGAGCCAAAGTCCGTTTCCCCGAAATGGCTTCTTCTCCGAGCCAGAGGGTTAGGAAGTTTTCGCCCGGGCACTCGAGGGACCCTGACACTTTTGCCTTTTCCGAGCAGGCAGAGCATCCTTGGGCAGCCTGCGAGGATGACCAGACACTGTGGTAGGTCTGGTGTCTGAGGGGACACAGCCTTTCCCCGCAAGGCGATTCCTCTGCCCCCAGCAGGCTCTTTCCTCTGTAGAGAAGGTGGCAGCAGGGACACCAGGCCTTGACTGGCGTGGAGTGGGTTAGGCCCCCCGAGGCCACCTCCTTCTGTCCTCTCTCTCATTCCCTCCTCGCCAGCCACGCGAGGCTCCCAGGGGGCCTCAAGCATGCATGTTCCAGACCAGGCCCTTTGCACTTGTTGGTCCCTCTCCCTGGAGATGTCCTCACGGCCTTCCATCCCCTCATTTCCACGTCTGCCTACAGGTCCCCTTAGAGAGCTCTTCCTGCAAATTGCTCCCCACCCCTGCCCCGGCAATCCCTACTCACCTCTCCAGTTTTATTTCTCTCCACCACACTCATCAGTGCCCAATGTACCATCATTTTACTTAGATGTTTTGTTCACTGCTTCCTCTCCCCCCACTAGAATGTCACGTCCATATTTCATTCTCTTCTATATCCTCATCACCTAGAACAGTGCCAAGTAAATAATACATGCACATATGTACGGAAAAATATTTGTTCAAAAATATTTGTTCACTATTCTTGTTACCAGATGGGGATATAGGTCACCGTCGGCATCAGCAGGGGAAGAGTTGATCTAGAAACTGCCCCTCTTAGGTAGGAGTACTCAGACTAGATCCCCCGAGGTTAAGCAGTGTGATGCCCCATCTCAGCAGGAGGCAGAGGGGTGACGTACTGGGTGACACCCTCTATTCACACCCCTCTTGCTGCTTTTTGAGGGGAAGGGGATGTCAGTCAGGATTGGCCCAAGACCAGACGAAGAGCCAGTGTCCACCTCCTCCCAGATCTTCCCTTCAGATGGCCATTGTCTGGGCAGGGTAGAACTCTATTCCCTGCAACCCAGAGGGGGCCACCTGCCATCCAGGCATCCTTGGAGGACCACCCAGCCAGGCTGTGTGTGCTCATCAGGAATCTTTCTAATGCAAGTGATAGAAAACCCAACTCAACTGGATTAAGGCCAAAAAGGGAATTTACTGGCTCAGGATTGGTAAATCCAGGGATAGAATTGCCTTTAGGGAGGCAAAGGATGTTAACAGTTCTTTCTCCCTCCTTCTTTCCTTAGTATCCTCCTTCCTTCCGTCTCCTCAAATGATATGCTTCTTTCTGTGTCAGGGTCTCATATTCTCTTTCACAGACAATTCCATTCCACATGTCTGGGGTGTTGCTAAACTTGAGCATTCTGTCCCCCACACCGAAGAGAAGGCCTCCTACTCCAGTTGTCTACCTTTTGACTCTGTTTGGGGAAAACCTTTGAGTCCAGCCAAGTTGGGACCACATGCCCACCTGTGGGCAGTCCCCCATGGGAAAGGAGGGTGCTGGAGCCAGCAGAAGGAAGAGAAAAATGGTGATTGAGTAGCTTCCCTAGGCTAACCATACCCAATGGGACAAGACTGCAAGGCAGCAATAAAGGCAGGAGCCAGGATAAGGAGAAAGCCAGCTGAGAAGGAGGAGAGCCGTGACGGCAGCCCTGTGCTGGTCTCCACTACATGTGCGGTTATGCCCTTCCCGAGACTCGTTGCCTCATCTTCCCCTCTAGTTTATGTCTTGATCATTGCCTTTCTCCTCCTTTGCTGTTTTTCCTTCCTTTTCTCCTACGATGCTGTGGTAGGCCTTGCTGCTGTTCACCTGTCTCTGGTTCTCCTCTTCTGAGCCCTTGGAAGGCTGCTCTTCTCAGCCCCATTGAAGCTGGGCAGGGCCATGGGACTAGCTCTGGCCGGTGGGCCCTGAAGGGCTTGGAAGCCCATGTATGCAAGATGGCGAACGCCCCACATTCTGTGTCCCTGCGTGAGTGGGCTGTGCAGCTCCCTCTGACATTCTACATAGGTCAAGTCGTGAATAAAAGGTAAACTTTCATTTCATTAAACCACTGGCATTTAGGAGTTGCTTGTTCCACAACATATCCTAATCTACTGATGCAAATGGCATCAGTAGTTTGTATATATAAAGATTTTCACTATTCAAGAGAATTTTATACATGTGATCTCAATGTAAGCTTCTCGTAGGCAGAGACTATTGTTTAATTTCTTCTGTATTACACACATGCATATATATACGTGCATACATTTATGTATAATGCATACAAATATGCTCATATCACCACACATTCATGTATTTGCACACAACACACATACACAAAGATACATGTATACACTCATACTCATATACACCTCACACATGTCCACAAATACCACGTATAAATACTTATATATATAACCACACATACATTCATATACAACACACATATACATACATACACATATGTACATATATACACATGTATATACTCATACATACAAATACACATACACACACAATCTTTGCACAGGGTGAAGTCCATCACAACCTGTCATTTGCTGTTTTCTCTCATCCCTGAGAGGCAGAGGCACAGGGAGCTCAGCTTATCAGGGGCATAGCTGGGGTAGATTCTCAGCATTGAGCTTTGGCCCTAATCTTGGTTCCAGAGTCCATACAAAGGTAAATGCCATGGTTCGCAAAATATTTTCTGTTGGGCCACAAATCAACACAACTTATTGCTTGGTTTCCTCAGCTTCCTTGACCTTCAGCCTTCAGATTCTAGGAATAATTCATGATTCACACTATATGGATTGAATTTAAAATTTTAGGAGCACAGAGACCTAGTGTCTTCAAACAGGCTGCCACTAAAATTCTGGGTACTCTACTGAAACAATAATAATTAATTAACTAATAACTATGGCTATTACGAAGATAAAAATGACTGCCCTTTATAAAGTAGCTACTGTGTACTAGGTAACATGCTAAAATAGATGATAGTATTTAATCCTTACCATAGCCAAGCAAGTTGAGATTATTATCTCCATTTTACAGAAGAGAAAATGGAGACCAGCAGTCTGTAATGGTACTTTTAGAGCAAAAATCAATAGTGTTAATAGAATCCTCAGTCACTGTACATAATCACAGAGACTCACAATGAAGATGGTGACCCAGCCCCTACCCCTACCTGAGACCACAGAGGAGCAGGTCTAAGGGGAGCTGGAAGGTGATACGTCCACAACTTCTGCCAGATGAGCTCACAGGGGTGACGTCACCAACAGCAGGTGTAAGAGAGGACACAAAAAGCACAAAGTAATAGAGCAAATTAATGCTTGGAGAGTGAAGGTGCGCTGAAAAGGAGGTGTGCCAGACCCACAGGGCCAGCCCCAAGCAAAATATAAACACATTTCATATCCCCACAAAAGGTCAGGGTCGGAGGGAGACTTGAAGACTCTCTAGTGCAGGGGTTCTTAACCTTTTTTGTTCCACAGACCCCTTTGCCAGTCAGGTGAAAACCACGGACCCCTTACTAAGCCCTCACTATACTGTGTATTATTTAATAAATATATCACACACGCACCAACACGTCCCCACAAGAATAATATTTTTTGAAATTTCAATTCAAGCTCAAAAACCCCTAATTAAGAACTCCTGCTTGGGAAGCAGATTTGGCGCAACAGATAGAGAATCCGCCTACTACATGGGAGGTCCAGGGTTCAAACCCAGGACCTCCTGACCCCTATGTGGGGTGTCCCCCACATAGGGGAGTCCCCATAAGCAAGGAGTGTACCCCGTAAGAAGAGCCACCCCACATGAAAAAAGTGCAGCCTGCCCAGGAGTGGCATTGCACCTGGAGAGCTGACACAGCAAGATGATGCAACAAAAAGAGACACAGATTCCCTGTGTGGCCAACAAGAATACAAGCAGACACAGAAGAACACACAGCAAATAGATGCAAAGAGCAGACAATGGGGAGGGGTAGAAGGGGAGAGAAATAAATAAAAAACAAATCTTTAAAAAAATAAAAAAGAACCCCTGCTCTAGTTCAACCCCATGATGACAGTGAAGCCAGAGAAGTTAAGTTAAGAGGCCTGTGCAAGGTCACACAGATGGCCAGTGGCAGAGCTGAGCCTAAACCCAGGTGTCATCTCAGAAGATTAGGTACCACACTAATGCAATAGGTTAATAATGGGAGGGGGCAGTTTATGGTAACAGTATTTTCTGCATGATTTTTCTGCAAACTACAACTTCTCTAATAAAACGCATATATTAACAAAGAGAGTAAACATGGAATTATCATATGACCAAGCAATTCCACTCGTAGATATCCACCCAAGAAATTCCACTCCTAGATATCCACCCAAGAGAAATGAAAACATGTATTCATGCAAAAATTTGTACATGAATGTTCATAGCAGCATCATTCACAATAGTCCAAAAAGTGGAAATAACCCAAATATTTATCAGCCAATGAATGGATAAAGTGTGGTACATCCATACAATGGAAGACTATTCAACCGCAAAAAGGAATGAAGTACTGATACACGCCCCAACATGGATGAACCTTTGTTTTAGTTTGCCAAGGGGCTGCCGATGCAAAGTACCAGAAATGTGATGCTTTTATCATGTGGATTTATTCGGGGTAAAACCTTACAGTTCGGAGACTGCAAATGTCCAAACGAGGCATCAGCAGAGATGCTTTTTCACCAAAGTCAGCTGCCATGTGATGAAGCAGGATGCCACCAGTCTCTGCCAAGGTCTCTGCCTTCCCCTCAGAATCTACTGTTTCCTGGAACTCAGCTGAGGGCAACCAGGTATAGGGCTTGTCTCTTTCTGGGCCTCTTCTATCAGTCTTGGCTGTTCCACTTTCTTCCAGAGTTCAGAGAGGCTTCTCTCCTTGAAGGTCAAGCTGTGGGAGAAACTGGAGTCCTTAGTCTCACATGGCAGGATCAAATATGGCAGCTTCATTTTCCCGTGTCTCCATTTATCAGACCCAGCAAGAGGGCGGAGACTCAACCTGAGCCACGCCTCTCTGATGTAGTCCACTTGAAAGGGCTTCACAACCACAGGAATGGATGATTCACAAACACAATCCTTCTCTTTTTGGGATTCATAACATAATTTCGAACTGTCACAACCTTGAAGCCATTATGCTGAGGAAAAGATGCCAGAAAACAAAAGACCAGAGATGGTGTGACTCCATTTATATGGAATGCCCAGGATAGGCAAATCCCTGGAGACAGAAAGTAGATTAGTGAGTGCCAGGGGCTGGGGGCGGGGGGAGAGGGGAGGGATGGGGAGTGACTGCTAATGGGTACGGAGTGTCTTTTGGGGTGATGCAAATGTTCAAAATTAGGTAGTGCTGATGGCTGCACAACTCTGAATATAGGAAAAACCACTGAATTAAACCTATGAAGTGGATGAATCGTATGGTATGTGAACTGTATCACCATAAAGCTGCTAAACAAACAACAATGAAATAAAACAGATGTCCCAATACGGAGACCCATACTCTGCGTTTGTTGGTGCCCCCAGCACCCCTCCTGGGTCGTTCTCCGCTCCGTGGTGTGCTATCCCTGTGCTAGACGGGCTCCTGATGCCTGCCTCCCCGCCCTCCTCACACTTCCTCCCAGGAGCTGATGCCCTGGCAATGAGCTCCTGAGCATGGACTTTCATGTCAGGCCTCTCTCATTTTTTCTTGCCAGAGACTCTGGACACCGCCGGCAGGGGAGGCCTTTCAGACCTCATAGGCAGAAGCTGCACTGTTAATTAACTGTTACGTTAATTCAAAACACTAGATCTCACTTTGTTTTGCTCTCCTTCGTCCTGCCATCTGTAATAACGGCAAGGAGAACTAACATCGCCTAGTGCTTAGTATGTGTCAGGCCTTAGGCTGCGAGTGATTCATGCGTTCTTTTCCCGTAGTGCTTCCAACAGCCCCATGAGTAGCCAGATGAGGTGACTGAAGCCCAGCAAGTTTAAGACACTCAGCCAAAGCGAGTGGCAAAGCACAAATACGAATTTAGACATGAAAGCTTCTAAAGACTTTGCTCTTAATGAATTCACCAGACTTCCCCAACAAGAGTCCCCTAGAACACTGGTGGGATCTTGTTACACTTATTAATGTAATAATTAGGTCTGGGAGGCTTAAGGAAAAAGAAAGAATAGCAGAAGTGTGGAGGGGAAGGTGATAGACTGAGTGGTTGCCCCTTCCCCACCCTTCACGGTATCCACACTCTGACCACGGCCTTGTTGCCGGTGGAGTGTGCTCTCCTCCCCTGATGTTGGACTTGCAGAAGCCTTGTTCTTCTTTGTCCTTTTGCACCCCTGCCATCTCCAGGAGAAGAACATTGTTTGGTTGGGACCCAAGGAAGATGAAAGATGAGAGCCATGTGGAGCACAGCCCCCGGCCTGCCACAGATCTGCAGTGGGAAGCAGAGCGTGTCCAGCCACTGAAGCTTGAAGAAGGGCAGCCATCCAGCCCAGATGTGGCAAACCCCAGCCCCCTCACGTACCATGAACTATCATGAAGAGTTGTGGATGTAAGCCACTGCATGTGGGGGTGATTTGTTACGCAGTAGTAACTAACCAGTACAGAAGCATGGGAAGGAGATAGCTTCTCCAATCTTCCCAGAACCATCATTTTACAATGGCTAACCCTTCTATTCCTTCTGTGGTGAGGGGTGGGAGGGGGCCCGCAGGCCCCCTGATTGTTCAGTCCCTCAGCTGGACCCAAATTGATTCACCAGGAAAGACAACTCAAAGTCCATCTATGTCTAGCTACACTTGTCTCTGCAGGGAGCACATCGGCTCAAATAGGGCTCTTTAGTAAAAGTAAATACCCAGGAAATCCAGACGTAGGAAGTTAGCTCAAATGAATCCATCTAGCAAGGAGGGGCTAAAGGTGGACTCAAAAAGCCCATGCCGCACCCAAAGCCAGTCATGGGCCAGGAGGAATTCCCCAAGAGCCTGGAGCAGATAAAGTTAACAGCAACTAACTAGGCCACTGTGTGCACAGTGCCTGATATAAACACTTTGAGAAATAGAAATGGCAAAATTTAGCCCCAGCAGCAACCAATATATCCTCTCCCCAACAGTACATAGATCTTGTAAAACCTCAGTGGGATTTATTATAGAGTTGCCCATTAGCATCAATATACTGATGCAGGTGTCAGGATTTCCATCATGAGCTCCAGTTCTTAGTGTTTTATAACCTGGCAGTGAACGGGTGGGGCAGGCTTTTGAGAGCCTCACCCAGGTTTTCATCCGTGCACATTTACCCCCAGAAAGGGCACTAAAGAATATAAAGGATGCTTTTGTTTTCACGACCCATGGCATTTTGATTTAGCAGAACTAAAACTGGAGTAATTGACACTCAGTGATTTGAGGACTAGGTGTGTGACCTCGATAAAGCCTGAACCTCAATTTATTGGTACTGTACACAAAATAATACTTTCCTCACTGCTTGTTGTGAGGATGAGCTGGGTCCTGCCCATAGTAGGTACTCAGCAAATGCAAAGTAAATCTTAGCTGAAGAAGGAAAACCTTCCAGGAATGTTCAGGAACATGCTAGAAACCCAGTGCATTGTGGGCTGTGCTCACCTCCCCCATTTTATGGGTGCCTGCTGCAGCCAGAGGCAAGATACCAAAAGGAGCTGGGGGCTGTCAGCATTCCCTCAGGAGACCCCAGTCTGTAGCAACTCTCCTCTGGCCCGGGCTTAAATTAAAGTACAAAATTTGCATTCAGTCCCCTCAGGGCCCCGCTCAGTGACCTAGCCTCAGGTTTGAAATACTTCAGCTCTGGGGAACTGCAGGTTCAAATCCCAAGAGGATTTCTGCTAGGCCTGGCATCCTTCTGAGGCAGATCATTTGAATAAATGCAATTTAGTGAAGGCAGACCTTTAGCAGGCGGCCTCTGAAGGGAGAGGTGGAGGGCCTAAGAAGGACATGGAGGGTCAGATTTTCATCAAGGTTTTCCCAGTGTCCTTGCCGGATGTCAGGCATGCACCTAACACTTTGGGGAACCAGTGAAATCTCACCGAGCATCCCCATGTCAACTTGACTTTATTGTGAACTTTATATTCTTTTCTTTTCTCCCCCCATCTCTCTGTGCCCTGCAAGTGATTTTAAAGAATAAGAGTGCTTCTGCCAAAACTTTTTTCCTAATCTGGAGCTGGCCCTATCTCCCTCCAAGCCACAGCCTGAAGGAGTGATAGTTTAGCGCAGCAGTCATAGCTGGAGACTCCAGAAGCATGTGCATAAATCTTGACTTCTCAGAGTCCTACCTGTGTGACTGGGTCATCTTCTATGGTTCGCACCAAAAATGTCTCTGCATTTAAAAAACATCCCAGTGTTACTGAGTCTCTGGCATTGCCACACTACCTTGCTGCCCTGAGCTTGGTGATTCACAGGCTCAAGAAATCTCCAAGAAAGCTTCCCGAGCTTCCCTATAGCCCTCTAATTCCCCCAGTAGGGATAGCAAAGTATCATCAGAGCAACCAAAGCCTTCATAAGGTTTGAGACATACACTCAAAATCCACTTCTATTATACCCTCTAAGCTTCCTATAGTTCCCCACAGGCCAATGAGACTTTGTATGGCTTTGTAGTATCCATTGTTCTCACAGGGCTCTGATCTATATGGGTAAAGAATAAAGAGCTATGGAGGGACGGCAAAAGGAGAGGGGGGCCCTGTCTCAAGTTGAGTTCCCTAAGAAGCAAGCTCAGGACGAAGATGGGCAGGCAAGACATTTATTAGGAGGTGCTCTTAGGGTCAACACCTGTAGAAGAGAAGGAAAGGAGGCAGAGCTGGGCAGAGGGAGAAGTTGAACTGCCATACAATCTCAACAGAGGCCTCGGCGGACCCCACAGGGAGCTCTGAAGCTGGAGCAGCCTTTCAGTGGTGTCCCAACTTGGGGAGAGGAGCCAGGTGTTTCCACCCCCCGTGCCCATCAGTCATTGGATGTGTGTGCTCCGGGAAGGGGGCCCAGCTCTGGACAAGGTGAGTCTCTCAGCAGTGGCAATTCCCAGGAGTCCTGCCAGCTAACAGACCTCTCCCCACACTACACCCAACAGCTGGGAGAATCAGCCCTTGGTCTTGAAGGGGGATCTGGGCAGGCATCGCAGTGTCCAACCACAGACCCCCACCAGGACCACCTCTTTCTTCATGAGTAGAAATATCACATTTGGGGTCCCAAAGATCTTTCAAATGAGTAGAATTAAAAGAGGGTCTCTCATTTTGGGCCAGGGGAACTCCCAGGGCTACAGCTGTGCACCAGTCACTCCCTGCAGTGACAGACTACAGGAAGATTTCCCATTGTAGAGTCTTGGAATCAGAACGGAAGTGGAAGGTCACCTGATCTGAACCACACCTAAGGCAAAGAACCCCAGAGCGTTCCTAGCAGATGGTCTTGCAGCCTCTGCTAAACTTTCCAGTGCCTGGATTGGGGTAGAGTTCCCTCTTCATCGTGGTATTTGTTATATGGTCCCTTCCAATGTTAAGTAACTGTTAACCTCCAGGAAAAATATCACCCATAACTCAAAAAATAAATTCATAGATCATGCCCCAGTATTTGAATACAAACGTTGTTTCTTCCTATGTGTACCAACCATGAGCCTCCTGAACATGTGTCCATTCATTTGACAAATGTTGCTTTCGTGTCAAGTCCTTTTATATACATTTAACAATTCAGTCTTCATAAGACTCGTCATAAGGATAACAATGGTTGGCATTGTTATCCTGGGTTCTTGTCCTAAGAAATAAAGGAGGATTTCACAAAGAAGGGATCGTTTGGGTTGGGTCTGGAAGAGTTACTAGAAAATCTCTTATTCCAGACAGCACAGCACTGCCGACTTGGTAGTAGAATTGACAAAGACCTGGAGCTTCAAGCTCTTGACATGTTTGGGAAAAGGTTGGCATGGCTACAGCAGGGTTCTTAACTGGGGGTAACTTCCCCTGGGGATATTTAGCAATCTCTGGAGACATTTTTCATGTCACTTGGGAGAGGGCATTTCTGGCATCTAGTGGGTAGTGGCCAGGGATGCTGCTAAACCTCCTATAATGCACAGGACAACCCCCACAAAAAGAACTATCTGGCCACAAACATCAATGGTGCCAAGGCTGAGAAGCCCTCCCTGGGCCAGAGCTTGGGGAGAGGGCAGGAAGGATGAAAGATAAACTGAGACTCAATTCTAAAGGACCAAGCCAAGAGGTTTAATACCTTTCTGCTACCTGCAGGATTTCAAAGCCTACATTTGGTAAGAAAATTGAAGAATGATCTAGAGTGAGCTGAGTGTCGGATCAGGGAGCTTGTTCAGGAGACTATGGGAAACATCTATTCATTCATTCTTTCATTTATCATTTATTAAATATTTCATGAACATCTATTATGTATTAGGCTCTGTGCTAGTCCCTGGGATGTAATGATGAGTAAAACAGCCCCAGTGCCTGCCCTTGGGGCTTTAACAGTCTCATGAAGACATGAGATGCTATTGCTATTTGAATAATCCCACAAATAGCAAGCCATACAGGGCAAGGGCAATGATGCAGTATTAAGGGAGCTACCAGAGTGACTCAAGGAAGAGTTCCAAGGAGAAGAGAGGCTTAGGCCGAAGTCAGAGAGGTGAGGAATCCCGGCAAGAGATGACATGAGTCTTTATGGGCAAAGCAAAAGAATGTGCTTGTTTTCAAACGCACTTTGGAGGCAGAATCCATGGGACTTTGTAGGGCTTGTTGTCAAGGGTGAGGGAGCAGCTCAGCGCTCTGCCTGGGTGCTGGTTGCAGGCTCGGGAGGGGCGGAGGTGGCTCTAAGCCAGGAGGGGAATGCCAGAGGAGACCAACGGGGCTCGGAGTGGTATCGCTGAGGGACAGTGATCTCGCGCACAGCGGTTACCAGTATTCTCTGGGTGACACACGCTTAAGCAATCCAGTGTCGAGTCCTTTGTGGGAGCTGCCTTTTCCCACTCGCGTTGGTTTTACCTTGACCCTGGTGTTGCTAGAAGAGCCTTTCAAGGTGGTATCCGCCTCCATTTGATAGGTAAAGCCTCGAAGGCCAGCAAGCAGCTGGTTATTGGTTCAACCAAAGCTTGTCAAAGCAAACAAATAACATAAAAACAACCCTGAACACAGGAGCGAAGGCAGAGACAAAGCTCTACTTCCCACCCCCTCCAACACACACAATTCCACATTCCTAAGCCAAGGCGAGCCAACCTGACCAGTTGCCATTTCTCCGGCCAGGGCAGCTTAGGCTAAACTCATTTGAAAGCATTTCAGCTCCAGTTCCCCTCCTCCCCAAGCATTGAGCTCATAAGGGAGAAAACGTGGCTCTCAGGGAGGCTGAAGTCCATCCAGAAAACAAAGGCAAGGTCGGGATGAGGCCTGGGCTTTCCACCTGAGGAGAAGGCTGGACAGAGGCCAGCCTCCCCAGGCGGTGTGGCCGGCTGGGACACCAAGGCCACAGTCTGCCCATGCCGGAGGGCTGCAGCAGCTCACAGGGCGTTTGCTTGTCTAACCAGCTGTTCAACAAGCCTCTTCCTGTCTGCAGTGTTGCCTGAGGCCCCAAACCTGAGAACAATAGGTGCCCCAAACCCTTACATTCTCAAGTGAGGTGTTGAATCATCTAGCAAATAGCCACCTCTTATCCACTTATCCGTAGCCTGGAGGCAGTGCTGGGTGAAAGCTGGAGAACCGGTTTGGGTTAGGGTTCAGAAGGTTGAAGAGGCTGGTTGTTAGGATTTCTGTAGAGGAAGTTGTCAGAGGTTGTATTTGTGTCTCCTGGCACTGGAGAGGATGCAGGGACAGACACCTGGCTCAAAATGTAAGGTGGCTGCACCGGGAAGCAAAGCTTTGGCTAGGTAAGGTGATGCCTAGGAACCAGCCAAAGAAGGCAGGAGGGAGGATGGGACAGTTATAGAGAGAAGAGCTTCTGGAAACCAGGGAGGTGAAGAGAGTCCACCGGAGAAGGCATTGCCCACAGCAAGTGACTGCCACTGGAAGGGAGTCCCCAAAGACCCCACAAAAGCATCCATCTGGGTGACCAATAGCAGAGGGCCCTTGCTCCAGATCCCAACCTCTCCATCCGGATTCTCTGCAGTTTCTCTTGAATGTCCCTTTTCCCCTAGGATGGACCCTGGAGGAGCCAAAAGAACAGCAGCAGAGAAAGAGAGGAGGTAGAACTTGGAAGAGACCTAGTTCCTCGCTGCCATTTTCCAAACCGTGTGTGTAAATGTGTGGCATGTGTGTGTGGAAGGCTCTGGGAGGCATGGGGGGGGAAAGATTTGAAATATTTGAGTGAGCAGAGCTTTGAATTAGATGTCCTGGATTTTTAATATTTTGGATAATGAAACTGAGCCTGAATGGACAGGTCATGTGACCATCCAGAAATGTGGAAAGAAGCCGACTGTAGCACAGATTTAAAGGGACAGTGCTTGCAACCTACCAAGTCCAACTCAGTCATGCCGCTGATTACGTTTGTTCCGAGAAGCCGCTGGGCGGGTGGTGACGGGCTGGGGGCTGGAGCGGTGGCCGGAAAGGGCCAGCCCACACTCAGAGGGAACGGGCCCCTCGTCTAGAACCCACTGTGGCCCCTCTCGGAACCAGGCAGCCTGCCCAGAAACCGTGTCAGGAGGACTTTTGGGGATGAAGAGGAAGAAGGAGGTGAGAAGCCAGGGCTGGGCTCCCCCCAGCCTCAGCGGAGAGCGCTGCCTGGGGCTCGGGCTGCTGCCAGCCGCGCAGACTCCACAGGTTCACGCCCTGGCCAGGAAGCTCGCCTTTCCTCCCTTCCCACGTGGAGCTCGGCGAGTGGAAATGGCCTTTCGTCCCCCTAAGACCGATAAGAATTTGTTGGCCGCGAACCTTTTCGGCATGCATTTCCTTCCCGGGGAAGCCGAGGCCCTCCCGGATGAATTCCTTGCCCTGACTCCGAGAATAGCCCCTGCGGATCTCTCCTCCTCGAGGCCCTGGCCGTTCTGCAAGAACAATGCCTGCGGCCACTTTTTGTCTCTGCAAAGCAGGAACTGACCCACACGGTGCTCAGGCACGGAGAGGACACGTGTGGGAAATTCCGCTGTGGCCAGGGCTGCGGAGCCACGACAGTCTCTGGTCTGTTTTGCTGAAAGTCAAGAAAGAGCCCCTCGTCCTGAGCAGCGTGCGACCGTGGAGAGGCAACGTCCTGGTTGTGGAGCTCAACTCCCTCATCTATACAATGAGGATAATAATGTGAACCTCAGTGGATTGTTGGGTTGATGGAATACTGAAAAGTAAGAAAATAAGCGGGAGCGGCGTAGGCACGTGGTAGGCGACTTGGGCAGTAGACATGAGCTGCCTTAAAAATAAAAAGCTCCACATGCCTCTGGCAGCCGGCCTTGATCGCCCCACTTTATGCCATGTGGGGCAGCTGGCAGAACAGCCTGTGGCAAGGGTTAGGGTATTGTCAGGGCAGGCTGCTGGCACGTCAGTCATCAAAAGACGCACAGTCCAAGGGCTGGAACTTGCCCTGCTGGTTCTACAGTCAGCCTTCCCTGAGGTCTTCAGTGAGCTCTGCCAGCGATGATGACTTAACCACGTGAGCCACGTGTGGCCTCGGAGCCCACGGATGAACTGTGCTGCCAGGGTGCTGATAACAAGGGGGGGAGGAGGAGAGGAAGAGACAGTCTTCTCCAGCGCCAGTGGTGCTTGCACACCCGGTCCAGGATGCTGATGTCCCCACAGCAGAGGCTCTCCTCTGGCCAGGGCACCCCACAGCCGTCTTGCCTCTGCCTGCCTGTTCTTCTGAGTTCCATTGCAGATTGCCAACCCATGCTCACCGTGCTCCAGCAGGTGTGTTAATGTCACTGATTAAGCCACAATGCAGGAGAGGGACCTCTGTATCCTCTCGTCATCTGCCGATTTAATTTGCTTAGCTTTCACAGACTCCGATTGACCGAATGACAAGGGATACTGTACAAGGGCCCAAGGCCCAGTCTCCAAGGCCTCAGCTCATCCCAGCTGGCAGCCTCAGAAAATCTTTCTGCAAAGTGAGTCTCCGGCCTGCTCTGCCCTTGAAGCGGGACATGACAATAGCACCATACCGATGTCTAGAGAAATCCACTCCTGGCTCCTTTTCAAGCCATTATTCCACATGCACCATGACCAAAGGAAGACCGAGGGGCCAGCTAGGAGTAAGCAGTTGCTGTGGGAAGAACTTAAAGGGTGAAAAGACAAGAGTGTAGAGCACAGGCTGCTCAGAGTGGGGAAGGTTCAAACTTGGTGCTAGCTTGCCCAGTGGAACTCTGCTGCTGGGAATGAAATGTACATCTTGCCAAATTGCAACGATAGTCTAATTTTGTGCCATGAGGCATTTTAATGTCTCCATTGTTAAATCTTGGGTCCCTGTGTAGCAATTGAAACTACCAGACTTCTCTCCCTCTTGGCTTCCCCAGATGGATAAATAGGCTTTGGGGCTGGGGCTGGGATGTGCCTCTCGTGGTTGCTTAGCAACAGGAAGCTTTAGGGCGTGGTTCTCCCAGCTCAAGGGTGGTAGGAGTATGGTGATGTACGGCATTGCTGCACAGGTCAGGAGCCTCTAGAACTAGCTCTTTTCCCAACGAATACCCCAGAATCCACTGGGTCTAACAAACAGGACCATGCAAAGAGTCTCAGTAGGAAAAACTGGAGAAGGCCAGATGCCATATTAGAGAGAGAAAAACTTAATCTCTGAACTCTCTCAGTGCTGACAACCATCTGGTTCCAGTCTGGGTGGGTCTCTACAATAAAACTTTACTTCTGAGGTAACACAGTGTGTCTCTATTCCTTGATATGGCAGGAGCCCTCATTAAATTATCTTAAGCCAAGGAAACAGTCAAAGGCTGACGACACACAAGAGCTTCCCGTTGCTGTAACAATGACAGCCATGCCCTTTGTTTGGGCATCAAGCCCCTCCATTTATTGAGCATGTCCTCTATTCCAGAGCTTGAGAATATACATTATAGTCTTCCGTTCCCACAAGATCTAGGTGGGGTAGGTATCATTTCCATTTTATATATGATGAGATAGAGTCTCAAAGTAGCTTTTTAAAAAACCATCCAGGGCTAGAACTCTCATACACTGCTGTTGGGAATGTAAAATGGTGCAACCAGTTTGGAAAACAGTCTGGCAGTTCATCAAAATATTATTCATAAAGTTAACATAGTTAACATATATACTCCCACGTATATAACCAAGAGACTTGGAAATATTTGTCCACCCCAAAATGGTCATAGCAGCACTATTCACAATAGTAAAAAAATATAAACAATCCACATGCCCATCAACTGATGAGTGGATAAACAAAATGTGGTACATCCATACAAAAGAATACCATTCAGCAATAAAAAGGAATGAAGTACTGATAATTCCTACAAAATGGATGAACCTTGAAAGCATGCTAAATGAAAGAAGCCAGACACACAAAAAATGACATGTTGTATGATTCCTTTTATATGAAATGTCCAAAATAGGCAAAGAGACAGAAAAAGACAGTAGATCAGTGGTTGCTTAGGGCTGAGGTAAGTGGGGGAGAACAGGGAGTGACTACTAGTAAGGACTACTAGTAAGGACAGTGGAGTGATGAAAATGTTCTAAAATCAGATTATGGTGATAGTTGCACAACTCTAAAATATACTAAAACCATTGACTTGTGCAGCCTAAACAGGTGAATTTTATGGTATATAAATTATATCTCAATAAAGTGTCTAAAATAACAAAAAAGCATGTCTGCCTAAACCCTAGTGGAACTTGTGCCTACAAAGTAACCCTTGACTTAACTGATTGGGGCTGCTTTTGCCACATTATGACTGGACCAGGATTATCTGTGTGTTATAAAGAAAGCACACAGGTCTGGTAACAGGCAGACCTGGACTTAGTTGACCTTGAGAAAGTTACATAGCCCTTCTGTGCTTATTTCTAAGATTTTTTTGAATGTGAAATTGGATGATATATGTCATAAGAAACCGTACATACTTGTGGTTGAGTATGTATTAATTATGCCTTCCCACTTCCTAGGAGGAAGACTCCTAAGAACAAGCCAGGGTCCCAGCCTGAACAGGAATTTAGGAATAGGGATAAAGCTGAAGCACTCATAACTCCTGGGGGCCAATGTGGGAATTCAAGTTCAGTAACAACTCTAAAATTCAAGATGTGGATCCAACCAACAACCTTGGTAGTGACACTGAGCTCCAGCCTGGTGGAATTTGAGATGTCAAATTCCTCGTCAGGCCTGATTCTACAAATTTAGGGAAGGCCTAAAAAGGTTGTAAAAACTCCAGCTATGAGAAGCTTCAGAAGCAGGCCTGGAAGGTGGGACATTTTCAAAACAAGCTAAACATAGAGACGTGAATAATTCCAGCCCTTCAAAGATTTTCTATATCCCCAATTGCCTTTTGAATCTATAAAGACCTATTTCACTGTTGCGAAATGGTCAAAAAGATGTCATATGGATGCGAGAAAGAAGGTGGCCATACTTGTATTATCTACAGTGTCACAACTATTCAGTCATCACATTTATCCCCAAAAACCCACTTCCTCAAATCCAACTTTTAGCCCAATGGCCCAAGAATACTTCTTGTCCCCCAGATCTTAGCGTGCAAAAGATGAAGCTATACACCTCCATGTTCAGTTAACAGGCTCTGCTAATTTTTCTTTCTCCTACACTCTCTTCAGTACTTGTCTGCTTTTGAGAGAAAGACAGGAAAAGAAGAGAAAAAAATATATAGATGTATGGTTAAAATCTAGGCTCCTGATTTTTTATTCAGTCAACCCACTTAAGGTTCAGGAATAGTACCATGCTTAGTGATGTAGGGGATAGACAATAGCTAATAATAAGTACCTTTTAGGATTACTGTGGAGATAAAATAAGAAGAAGACCTAATTGAACCAAGCATAGATTGGGAGTCAGGAAGAAACAGGCCTGTGACTGGAACCTCTTTAAATCTCAAATGCCTAGCTTAAAAGTTTGTTATGAGCAATCACTTGTAAAATGCTTAGTGCAGTATTTGGCATTAGTAGGCCCTTAATCAATGGTAGAAAAAGTCAATATAAAATGAATACTGTGCATGGTGGTTGGAATAACCATAGACCCTGCACAAAATTGTTTCTTTGGGACAGTGGGGGTTGATTAGCCAAGACTTGATTGGGAAGGTGCCAGGTGCAGGCTAGAGCCTGGGAAGGCCTAGAAGACCCCAGCATGGAAGAAACCAGAGGGGAGCTGTTGGACATACAGATCACTTGGTCTGGCAACCTCACACACACCAAGGGGGAATTTGACTTAAGACCTCAGAACTGAGACAGCTGCTGTCTCAACTAGAAGCTTCCAGTGGGGCAAACACAACCCTAGAAAGCTTTCAGGAAGAAGCCAGGGTCTCTGTCAGGGGGAACTGGTCAACCTGGCAGGAGGAGGGAGTCTGAAGTCAGAGTTGAAGACACATACTGACACGTGTTTACAAACTTGAGAGGGGAAAAACAGTCTACAATGACTGGTAATATTTCATCTCATTGGGCATCAGCCACTCCATCCAACTCCATTTGGATAGGCTGGAATTCTGCAAACCTCATAGAAATGCCATGGTTTGGAACCATTCACCACCTGACTCTTTTCTTGTCTCACTCTGAGCCTTCTATTGAGATCTTAGATTTAGTAATCTAGAAAGAGGCCTTCTGTGCTTATTTCTAAGACTTTTTTGAATGTGAATTTGGATAATATATGTCATAAGAGCATAACCCTACTTAACTTCTGGTACCTCAGCTCTAAAATGAGTATAGGGAAGTGGATGTGGCTCAAGTGACTGCCTACCACTTGGGAAGTCCCAGGTTCGGTTCCTGGAACCTCCTGGAGAAGGCGAGCTCACATGACAAGTAGGTGTGGCAATCTGACACAACAAGATGAGGCAGCAAAGAGACCCAAAAAGGAAAGACAATGAGAGACACAACAAACCAGGGAGCTCAGGTGGCTCAAGCAATTGAGCGCCTCTCTCCCACATGGGAGGTCCTGGTTGAGTGCCTGGTGCTTCCTAAAGAAAAGACAAGCAGACAGCGAGTACAAACAATGAAGGGCGGTGTGAGGATAGAGAAAATAAATCTTAAAAAAAAAGTAAATAAAATATCTGTCTTAGAGCACTGTTGTAAGGATTGATGAATTAATAATAGAAGCACTCAGAACGAAGATGGGTACATTTTAAAATTTCAGTAAATATTTGTGAATTAACAAAAAGGAGATCATCAACATCTTTCTTTCCTCATAATCATCATGCCTGTATCTTTCCTGAACTCTTATATCTCTGCTCTGAGCTCTTTGATTGACTTGTAACATTCTTTTAATTCATGGTGACACAGTCATGATTTTCATCTATTTCACAGCCATACTTTTCTGGCGATTTTTAAGTTGTTTATCATACTCCTTTCCTCATGCTTTTCTTGTAACATGTTTGTGTAGATCCTGTACAGTTTCCGTTTTGATTATTACTTATCTTTCCATGAGGGAAGTTCTTCCTGGACCAGCTATTTGTAGGCCATTCCTATGGGATGGGCAAGGCTGGGTTTCGTATCAGCAAAAAATCCTCTGCATGATCACAGAGTTGTGTCTGTGAGTGATTTTGTCATTAAGGCTGCGTGTGATTTAGAGTCCCCCTTCCGCATCCTTGCCAATAAATTGCATCTTTCAAAGATGATTTAAGTTTGTTTCTCATTCTAACTCACATCTCTATTTGTGATGTCAAACAGAGGCCAAAGAAGCTTCTATCACCTGCTGATGTACCCTATTGCCACAGATTCAAACAAGGGGTGGATGGTTGTGCCCTCTGGGATTTGTGACCTGCTTTGTGGAATTATGCTTCTCCAGGTTTGGAATGTGCAGATGCAACCTGCTCTCTTGAGGGCTTCCTGGCACTGAGCACCTTTGCTCCATTTGACAGCCCTTCCTCATGTGCTGTGGTCAGAGCCACAGGAGGCCACTTAGTCTTTTGGCCAAGGAGCTTTTGTTCCTTGGTTTTCTTTTCTCCTGGTGGCCTCGAGGTTTGTGAGAAGAGAGGGTAGAGCCTTGGGAATGCCTTTGTCTCCAACAGCAATTTTGAGGAGTTTGGACCCCAAAACTCATAACTGGGGAAGGGAAGCCTGGGAGGATTTGAGGAGGGATTGAAAGACTTATTGCTGTTGGCAAAGCCTCTATTCCTGTATAGCAAAGCCCACCTCATCATGGTTTCACAAATCATTCAGAGATCATGATCTTGATTTTGGCAAAATAAAGCATTTTATCACATCTTACACTCTCGTTCTACCTCTAGGCCTCCCAGCACAACCACCTCTGTAGCTTTCATTGGAGAAGCAAGTTGGGCAATTCATATTTTTAGTGACTTGTTTTTCTTTTAGTCACTTACTGTTCAAAGATTTTCTTCATCACTGACTAGCAGATACCAAGCTTTTCTTCCTAAAGAATTATCAGAACCAAACGCACCAAGTAGTAGGTAACAGTCCAATGAGAATATTTTGAAATGTCTCCTTACTTTAAAAAAAAAGAAAAGCATCTGAGGGCTTGTCTGCTTTCATTGTGACTGCACTTGGGCAGGGTCATTTAGGGACTCCTGAGTCACTAAGTCTGCAGGGCAAAAAGTCATTTGTTACCTGGCTTGAGAACACAGCCGATTGTAAAGGCCCCAGGGATACAGGAAGCTACTTTCTCTGCTGAGGTTCTTGTGAAGAGCAAGGCCAGCCACACCAGAAAGGTCTCAGAACTGCTGCCTCAAAGACACAATAATGAGCCAGGTGGAGCGTCAGAGCCGTCAGAGCCGTCAAAGCCGTCAGACAAACTTCCCAGAGAAAGAGTCACTTGAGAAGGTCATCGAGATAGAAACACTCTGTCCCGCCCCCCACTTCAATTTCACCTGAACCACTGGCAGGATATTCATGAAAACCCAGTGGGACCTGAAGGGCAAGGAGACCTTGAGTGTGAATTCTCTGCTTGCAGTTGAAGGAAATGTTTTTCACACATCATCATCAGTTCTGAATCCCCCCAAATCTCCTAGAGTGACAGCAATCAAAATTGATTTGGGGAATTTCATCCACAAATTAAATTTACTGCTTCCCTATATAGAAGCTCAGTGGCTTTGTCTCACTGACAGTGAGGGGAACCAAAGGCTTGAGATACGAAACATAAAAGACTAAAAAGGCATTTGATCTTCTCACACAGTTGAATGGTTTAAGAGTGGACTAGGGTGCAGGTTCAGCTCTGGGAGTCAGAGTTGGCAGGCCCCTCTAAACCTGTTCGGGGCCACTTAGTGCGATGTTAAGAAGGCTCATATTTTCCAACTTTACTATCTAATTTTCTTCAAGCTCACTTAGTTTGTTTATTTTAGTGACTGGGTATAGGAGTCTTTAGCTCTAAAATTTCATTTCAAAAGAGCCTTTTTGTTGAATGTGTTTTAGTCTCCACTCATGGTTTTCACCAAGAGAAAGCTCCCCCAAATCTCTGAATAATAGGCTTCCTTTCACTGTTACCTTTGCAGCTACATGCAGCAGCACTCCCTGACCACGATGACAAACTGTTTTGCTGGGTGGTAGACAGCAGTCACAGAGAGAAAAGAGCTCAGGTGAAGAGTTACTGGCAGAGAAGGAGGAACATTTTAGATCTGAGGAGAGGTCTGGTTTTGTTCAGCAGCCCATCCTCTAAGACTACTCTTCCCAGTCTATCTTATTTCAAAATTGATCATTTATGCAGCACTTGTGGATGTTGGTTGTGAGAGCAAAATAAAAATGATCTTTATCAACTGGGTTTCCTTATGCAGATTCCTGAATCTCATGCTAAGAGGTCAAAATCACTGGGTGTGGGTTAAGGTCCAGGCATTGGCTCCCTAACAGGGCCTCACGTGGTGGTTCTAGTGTAGGTGGTTCATGGACCACATTCGGACAAGCATAGCTCTACAAGATCATTCATGTACTAAGAAGAATACAATGTATTTTTTAAACCTCAATAAAAACGAATGGGCTCACACACCCCTTCTGCTTTCTGCTCCTAACCATTGGCTCTGGCTGGATTGCAGGTGTGATGACAGGATTCAGATCAGTCTACTAGGACCCACAGATGGAAAATGTATATGTGCTCCAGACTGCCTATTTCTGGACTGTTGAGACAGAAAAATAAGCTTTTATTGTGTTTTAAAACGTAAATACATGCATACAATTGCGGGCTTCCTTTACTCAAGTCAAGATAAAATTGTGTCATGTTGCCCTATTGAAGGAAAATGTGATAATTTGGGATAGTTGTTCAAGAGTTCCACCCACCTTGCTTCACCAATTTCTAAGTTCATTTTAATAATTTTTCTAGAGGGTTAGAACTATGTCATACTTCTTTGGGTCCTCTATAGTGTTAAGAACATAGTATATGCTCAATACATACAATAATTAATTTTATGAGCAATATAGTCTGATTGCTTAGGAGTGTGTCTTTGGAGTCAGATTACCTGGGTTTGAATCTGCCAGTTACTATTTTTTTAAAAAAAGATTTATTTTGTATTTATTTCTCTCCCCTCCCCTCCACCCCTGTTGTCTGCCCTGTGTCCATTCACTGTGTTCTTCTGTGTCTGCTTGTATTCTTGTCAGTGGCAGTGGGATGTCTATTTTTGTTACGTCATCTTGCTGCGTCAGCTCTCCGTGTGTGCGGTGCCACTCCTAGGCAGGCTGTGTTTTTTCACACAGAGCAGCTCTTATGGGGCACACTCCTTGTGTGTGGGGCTCCCTTACATGGGGGACAACCCTGTGTGGCATGGCACTCCTTGTGTGCATCAGCACTGTGCGTGGGCCAGCTCACCACGTGTCAGGAGGCCCTGGGTTTGAACCCTGGACCTCCCATATGGTAGGCAGATGCTCTATCAGTTGAGCCAAATCCACTTCCCTGCTAGTTACTATTAATAGCTGTGTGACCTTAGACCATCTTCCTATGTCTCAATTTCTACATCCATAAAATGGAGAAGGTAATACTAAATGCCTCCTAGGATTATTTTGAGGGATAAATGAGTTGATACATGTTCAGTACATAAGATAGTACCTGCTATGCAGTAAGTACTGAATTTGTTTGCCATCATTATTAGTATGACTGCTATATGATGGTGATAACCAAAACCATATTATAGGACCCATGTGCGCTGGCACTGATCTCCTAACAACCTTCCAGTATCTGTGGATGTGCACCTTGTACTAGTTTAAAATGGAAGCAGCATCAAACAATTCTGAAGTATATTTTGTCTTTTCTGTGTTTTGTATTATTTAAAGGAACATATTTACCAGGTATAAACACATTTAAAAAGCATACATGGAGAAAAAGAAAGCTTGCTCTGCACATGCTTATGTTTGAAGATCCTATATCTTCCAAGTTAGGTTGTTATCAGTGGAGCTGAAGGATTTTTACTGAATGTTAATACACAATGAAATTAGGCAATTACCTTCTTTTGAAAAACAGATCTTTTTTCTTCCTCATACTTCTTACTTGCAGTAGGAAGATGTTTCTAGTTTGGTTCTAAGTATAAAAGGAAGAGAAAAAAGCTGCTTTCTTCCTTTCCCATTTTAGACCTGGGTGCTTGCTGTGCAGGAGCAATTCACATCACCAGAGCTCAACATTTTACACTGAGGGTATGTGTCTAATCCGAGTCACAAGACCTATAAATATGGATCTCCAAAACATACGTTTGATAGCCAATGTGGACATTTAGAAAGTAACTATTTTCATTTTGCTGCTCTTTCAACTTTTGTCTGAAAATTTCAGAGTTAAGAATTCGGAAAAGGAAAAACAAAAGGCATAAAAGTAGGGAGGTATGACGACCATTGCTCCATTACCTGATTTTTAAGCAATTCAAGATTCTCCAAAATGTAGAAAGTATAAAATTCTTGCCAAATGACAGAACAAGGTAGGTGAAAGTTCAATATTCATAAGCAGTTGTATTTGTAAGACAAAGTAAAAAGGCTGCTTGTCAGTATGTTACTTTTTCCTGGCATGGAAGACATACAGTTATGGTTGCACAGATGAAAATAAATCCTTCTTTGAATCCCATACCCCAATAAATAGAGCCCCCTGCTTGGTCATATGTGTGCTGACTCTCCCTCTTTTGTCCAGGATCTACCCATTGCAGGGTCTCTGTAAGATATTTCAAATGGCAACTAGGAAAACAGTCCTCTCTGATGAAAAAGCTGTGAGATGTGAGGACCAGAAACTTGTTTTCTATCCATGGAGAAACTATTTTAAAAGAACAAAGTCAACATGCAGAAAGCAAAGACAGGAAGAAAAGGGCCCAAAGAACTGAGTTCTCAGAAAAAGTCACCATTTAGAGATTAGGAAATGTGGATGAACTGGCAAAAATTTATGTCCGATAACAATCAACACTTTTGGGACTCCCTACTTTGGATCAAATTACCTTCACTCACTCTTATCTCGTTGTTATATATACTCCCCAATTTTTATATCTAGCCCTGAGCTTTTTCCTGAACTAGCATCTATCTGTTGGGCGTCCTACAGGCATTTTTTTTCATTTAACATACTCAAAATTGAACTCTTGATTTTCTTCCTCACCAACTTCTCCACTTCAGTTAATGGCAATTTCTTCCTTCTTGTTGCTCAGGTTTAAAAATATGGAGTCATTGGCCACAGGGTCTAAGCATCATCATTTCTGGCCTGGATTATTGTAGGAGCCTCTCAGTTTGTCTTTCCCTCTTTCCCTCCTAACCATACAGCAGCCAGCAAATGGTTTCTTATCCCTCTTATAAGTCAGATCATGTCACTCCTACCTTGGATCCTTCAAAACCAGAGTAAAATTCCTTATCATGACCTACCTCTTGGTGCCCACCTTACCCTCCCTGACCCCGTCTACCCCAGCCAGTCAAATTGCCTCATGTCCTGTTTGTAATCTGCTCTAGGGTTCAAAGCCAAGGGCGCCATCAAGAAGCACAGCAAGGATTGGTACCTGGTAAAGAGGCAGGAAGGGTGTTTCACATATTGTAAATCAAACCCAGAGCACAGACAGAGACAAATGTAGTTGGCTTTAAAATAATGTGCAAAATTGTGCATTTTCTTGGGAAAATGGTTTTGCCTTACACAAAGAAAATTTAAACATTCTGCAATGAGAGAAAAATAAGGGAAGAAAGGAAAGAAAGGAAGAAAAGACCTATCCTCAGGCAATGCAAGCACACTCTCACACTTCTACCCTGTCTTTGCATGTGCTAGTCCTCTGCCTCAAAACACACAGCTGCCAGATATTAGCTTGGCCAGCTCCTTCCCTTCTCTCAGGCATCTGTTTCCATTTCACTGCATCAGAGAAATCTTCGCGGACCATTCTACCTGAAGTATCACCTATTACCCTGCTTTATTTTTCCTTCTAACATATCACAAGCTATACACTGACTATTTATATCTACCCCCTGCTAGGATATATGTTCCGTGAGTATAGGTGTTTTGCTTTATTCATTATGTATCTCTTTAGCATCTCAAACCAAGCCTAAGTGCAGGCTAGGCACATAAAAACATTTGCTGAATGAAAAAATCAGGATCTTTCCAATATATTTTTCTTTTACCCAAGCCAGCTTGAATTGATCCTCATACTGGGGTAAAACAGTTTTGTTTTTAAAATTTAACCACACACTTTTTACTAAAAAATATCAGCTTGTTTTCCCACATTTCTGTCTTCTCACTGACCAATTAATTGCTCAAACAGCTGCCATTTAACAATTTTTTCAGTAATTGAAATAAAGCTCAGTTCTCCTTTGCTACTATATTGTACAATTAGAATATTGTGACTATGGTGGTTTCAGTTTTTATTCAACTGACTTATTAATACTTGAAAGTCATAAAACATTCATTTTCCCCTTATAAACTATAGTCCCTATTTGCAAATGAAATCACAAATTGAGAGCAAATAAAAATTCTAGGCCCCAACTAATCAACAAATTCTCTTGCCCTCTGAATTATCTAGGCTTGTTACTTCTTCCATTTCTCCTTCCTGCTATTCAAACTTTAACATCTCAGGACTTCTAGCACCGGCCCCTTGCAAGGTAAGAAAAGGAATGTTTTAAGAATGTCAGCTAAAATGGAGCTGGAAAGGTAATCTGAATTCATTTGTCTGCCATTCTTGGTCTTCATCTCTATTCCAAAGGGCGACAATAACTAAAATCTCTCAGCAAAGATGGTCAATGAACACAGATTAGGTTTCCATCAGAGAAGATCTTGAGTTCTTGGCTACTAAAAGTCACCTTCTTTTCTTCTTCCTTTGATGCCACTAGCAGTGACTCCTCCTGGGCTTTTTTTCCTCCCCCACAATAGTCCACTACTTCATTATGAAATGTCCCAGTGGTTTCGTGAACCCACAAGAATTTATATTTGCCCTTAGGGAGTGTCTACTTTCTTAAAACTAAGAATAAACTTGCAAAATAGAAGGACTGTACCTTTTTACACTTTTGATTTTTATTTCTATTTGGCATTAATGAGTTTTTAAAATGCCACCGTGGACTCATTTACTTAACTTCTACCTATTGACTTAATCTCTTGACATTTGGAATTTACTGTTAAGACTGGATGGATGTCAAAGAGGAACTTTTGAATTATTTCAAGGGAGTAAGTATTCTGAATATTGTAGCTTTAAAAAACTTACTTGCCTCATTTTGCATATAGATCTTTGAAGGAAATGGGGTGGGACAGATGCTTATAATGTAGCATTTACCCCTTTTAATGCAATTTCCTTTTAAACCACACACACAAACACCTCTTACAAACTTAGCATTTATTAAATATATCAAGTACTGAGCATCCTAAATTATAGTTTATTAGTTAGGGAAGAACAACCAAGTGTACAGAACAAATAAAAATTGGCTATTTGGCCTCGTATTTTATCTGTGTGGTTATCTGATTTATGTCTGTCTCTTCCACTAAGGAGACATGAAGCTCCAGCATCTGGTTTTCCTCACCATTATATCTCCAGGGCCTAGCACAGTGCCAGGGCAAGAGTACATAAATATTTACTGTATGAATGACTGTATTATTAAACACTTAGTGATATAGTTAACGCCCAGGTCTGTAACCAGCAAACTCAAGAGTAATGAGAGATATATCATAAAGGAGGCAGAATCAACTTTCAAAAAACTAATTTTAATCAAAACAAAAATTGTTGATCATTAACAAGTTTATAAAACAGTGATTTAGTTACATAAATAAATTGATATCAGTGTATCAAATCTTACTTTCAACTTCATGAGCATGTTTACATGGGTGATGAAGTACAACCTTTTTTTTTCTTTTTAACCTATTATCATAAATAAAATGGAGCGCATGAAATAGTTCTTCTAAACAAAAATACCTACAAACATACCTCTAGCATGTTCTCTAATGAAGGGAACAAGAGACACTGGACAACTTTTGCACCTCAAAACATAAAAACTGCTTTAAAAAGCACAAGGTTACAGAACCATCAGCTAAAGTAAAGACACTATACTGTAACCAAGGTTGGTTTTTAATAATATAATGAACAGTTTGGTAGTTAGATCTCCAGTTTGGTTATTTTAAAGCATTAAGACAAGGCAAGATAGAAGGCTGCTTTTGTTTGAGTAATTCTAGAGAAAATAAAATTTTTTTTTTTTAAAAAAAGAAAGAAAACTGAAAAGTAGAACAGTCATACCTACACAACTTTCTGTCCTGCACAAAGTCAAAATACCTATGCAGAATAGATATATAATATATATAATGTTATTTGTGCACAAAGGTTAGCTTATTATTAGCTCACTGCAAAGGCGTAATGTATCATGTCAATTGTTTTGGAAAACATTTTGTGTTTTGTGTCAAAAGGATTATTTCTTTTAAGTTTCCTAGGCTAGGAGGCACGAACCCCAATTCCGGCATATTGTTTATTCTTAATGCTAAGGCTTGCTGCTCTGGCTGTATATTTTGTTGTCCTTTTTTCCTAGTGCCTGTTGTAAGCATGTGTGGTGTAGTGGTTGTTGTGGTGGTGGTGTTTGTCTGTGCGTATGCATATATATATATATATATGTATACATCAGTTGCATACATATATACACACATATATTTCTCCCAATAGATCTCAGTCCAGCCATGCAATCCAAAAGGTGGCTCTGCATAGATGCCCAGCATGAAGTTCACCACCTGAGCCAACCCTGAAGCAAGGCGCACTTTTAGTCCTTCTGATAGGTTTTCTCTCAGTTTTTTTTGTTTTTGTTTAAAACCAAGCTACTGCAGCTTCAAGTATTTTGCATTACATAGAATATTTTTTTATAAATTAGTTAATGTTATATTTTCAATATTCAGACATATACTATAATATATATACAGTACAATAAATGCTCTCATTCTTTTTTTTAATTTTTTTTTTTGATAAATCCCTGAGAATGTATGTTGACAGTCGCTAAGTTTCCACATGCACAAGCATCGTGTGCCATGCTTCTGGACGAACAGCACTGCAAAGCCACGTGGGTCAGCCTTTTAACTATTAGTATTTCATTTTGTTGGTTTGTTTAAATACGCTGAAAATGTAAAGATGAGTTACAAAGGAGTAAAGCTGAATCCATTCGAGGTACTTATCACAGGATGGAGGTGTTTTGTTTGGTTTTTAAAGCCATTTCAATTATTTTTTTTTTTTTTGAGGCTGTGAACGTATACAGAAAACAGGAGAGCTATGTGGACTTTTGCCACTTGACAACATATACTCAGTGTAAACCAAACCTTTTTAACCTCTCTCTCATACAAAACCAAATAAAATTTTTTAAAAAAGAAAAAAAAAAAAAAAAAGGAAAAAAAGAAAAAGGGAAAAAATTAAAAACACACAAACTTTCACAACATGACAATTTAGTCTGCAAACGCAATATAACTATACATATATAATACCGGTGTGGCTCTGTTCTTTTAAGTTAAAAAGGGTACAAAGGCAGGCTCAAGTAAAAACAAATTGTCCCTCCCATCCCCAATCCCCCCACCCCCATTCATACGAGTTCTATCAACCAAACCTCTCCCGAACCAACATCATCAGTTTCTTTTTGCCTTTGTAGATTTGTTTCAGGTTGTCAATAAACTGTGTAAACTGAATGTGTCCATCATGCGCCATTAAGAAGGTCTCTCGGGCCTTGCTGAGGAACTCGATAAACTCACTATAGTGTCGAGGACTGATGTGTGTGAGTCGTGAGTGTGTCGTGTTGATGTAGGCCCCGATCGTGGCATCCAAGAGCTGCCTCAAGGGGGCTTTGTCCAGTGACATGAGCTTACCAGAGTTCCTCCTTCCATGAAGTCCCACCATGCCAGGAGTGGTCAGAGTGCACCTGCGCAAAATGTCTGACAGTACCGTTGCACACTTGACACTCTTGACCACCAGAGGTATTATAGCTGCAAGCTCATTTTTACCGAGGGAGTGGCTGAGCGCACAGGCCCACAAAACATCATTAATGGCAGGGTGTGTGTCCTGATTGTAGCTCAGGTTGAGATGGGTCATGGCCAGGGTGGCCAGCTTGTAGGCCCTCATGGGGTACCCGCGGTGCTCCATGTACCGTGCAATCGTAAAGAGCTGTGTGTAGCTCATGCCGGTCGTAGCAGCATCGAGAACAATTTGGTACGCCGTCTCAAAAGCTATGTGATCCTTTTCACACAGGGTCAGCGCAGACAGGGCACAGTTCTGAGGGTCCTTCATGGCACACTGCAGTGCGAGTGTCCGGGCACTACTGGCCAACTTCTCCTGCTGATGGCAGTCCAGGTGGAGGCGGACGATGGTACTGTTGGACATGACGGTGGTTGCTACAATACTTGTAGCCTCTGTGGGAGTAAAGAGTGTAAACCAGCTCTGCATGATGCTATCTAGGGCATAAACACCTGCAAGGAAAACAAACATGCCCTATTACTGAAAAGGAGACTGCCCAGAGATCTTGTCTTATTTCCACTTTTATAATCAATTCTTCCACTGTTAACTGTAACAGGACGTGAGCGAGGCCAGAAAATCCTGTGAGGTAATATGCCTGGGAGCAACCTTTTTGAATTAAGGTTATTATAGATTGTTATTCAGTGAAATGCCTGAAAGGAACATGAACTTCCTGTAATAAAGAATGAATCCTCTTGGTAACTGGTATTAGCACTGTACTGCTTGCCATTTTAGACAATGGATTTTTGCTAATGAGTTCTAGTTCACTAGGGCCTCCTGTCAGTTACCCACTACAAAATCTGAGTCAGAAAAGCTATCACCCTCATCAAATAGGAAGTTTTTAATGTGGTGTATGTATTTCTGTATAAATTTAAAGTACAAAATTATTAGACATACAGAAAAGCAAAAAAAAAAGTCCATAGAAGCAGACCTACAGATGATTCTGATGTTGGGAATGGTTGAGAAGGTCCTTAAAATACCATTTGAAGTACACAGACCCACTATGCCTTAGCTGTAAGAAAATCCTAAAAGTGAATGATTTAAAGGGAAGGAGATGAATCTCTTGAGAGAAATTAGATATGTACCTTGGTGCAGGAGTGTGGCAGTTCTTGATCTGCTTTTATCTTTGTAGTGCTTCACTAATATGTGACTTCAATAATCGAAACATAATTTTTATATTGAGTCCAATTTCCCTTCTACCAAAATAACAAACCATTGTACCTTAATAAAGGGAACATAAGAAAAGTTGTTTCCATAGAATCTGCACTTTGTGTCAAAACCTAAGCACTGAGATGGCAGTGTCTTCTTGGCAAGAGGTTTGTATCCTTTTAAATTGCAAAAAGGAATAAAGATCACGTTCCAACACTTATTTTAAATGGCCACCTTTTTGGGGATGTACAGTTTTCTTTAGTACTGATTGAGGGGAAATAGTTGGCCAAAGGGCCTCACAAGCTGTAGCTTAGGGGAAATCGTGAAATCTTTGGCCAGCTACAACTTCTCACACACATGTAAGTTCTCCTAAACCATATACAGCAGAAATCTCTTCTATGCTGGATACCATTATGAATACCCTTAGATGATGATGAAAAAACTCAGGACAACTAGATAATTTTATATAATTTTCATTAAAGTAGACTGAACCACTGACCCACAATCTCAAGTTATAGTTTCAAAGGTGATTTCCAACCTACCACAATTTCATTCTGGGACCTTTTTATATAAAACTATAAATTTGATTATCACGAAAGTGTAATAAAAGCACTTTAAGAATGACAGAACAAGTGAATAATAAGAGTGTTTACTCATTGATTTATTCCATTTTAAACAAGAGATTGGAGCCCCAAAAATGTAATAGTTTGGAACGTGATGAATGCAAATATGTATAACTAAAGGTGGGGGAAAGGGAGCCCAAGTAGATTGCTAGAAGAGCAAGAGGCTTAGATGAAGAGTGAAGAGTGAAGATATTTTTCTATTGGTACATGATGAGTTAAATCATACCAAGAGGTATCTGGGAAAGGTTCACTGGAGTTTACCTACCGACTTCAGTAGCACATGTTACCAGCCACCTCACCATCTCCCGCCGTCGCCAATTTAAGGTCGACAGTGTCATTCGCATAACCTATAAAGACAGACAACAAAATGTTTTGGGACACTGTCCTAAGTTAAGGCACTGACTTAGGCATTCTCCCTACTACTGAGGAGATGAAGAGCTTTATTTAGAAGCAAAGTTCTGTATATGAATTTGGATTTGTCTGTGACTCCTCTAGCTGGTCTTGCCTGAGCCTAGTCTTGGTGGGCCCACTAACCAGATGTGGCAACTCGGGCAATTCATTCAATATCATTTCAAGTCTGCAAAATCAGAGGGCTGGACTGAATCATTAAACTACAGTCCATGGCCTCATCATGGCCCTGCTTTAACACGTCATGGTTCTAGATTTCTGAGTCTCCTCATGAATTGTGACTAGGAGCCTTCAGCAGACAAAGAAGTATTTTTTAAATAATCATTTCAGTTGTTCCTTCAATCTGTGGCTGCTGTTTTCTGGTGCAATACGAAGATAACCACAAGTTTATGGAAAGAAATCATCTTTCACATCATTGATGATCAGATTTTGATTTTCAGTCTCTAATAAGAGGCCCTGATATAAAGTATTCACTTTTTGCTGTTCCCCTACTCTTTAAAATTCAGAACATCTATGGACATAACACTTCTAAGGGCTTGGAAAGGCCCTGGACGGTTCCCTGCTGGATCCTAGAAAGAATGCAGCAGACAATAAACAGTCATCTGCCACCAGAATTCCAAATAATCAGAAAGTGATGTTAATGATTCTTTCTGTATCATATCTTTTAACATAAGGCAATAACAAAAATAAGTTACATAGTGAGAATTTATTTTTAAAAGAAACTTCTAAAATATGTCATTGTACAGCATAAATGCACTCTCCAGTACTTTTGCTTATACAGTACTATATTTTGTGACAGTAAGAGCATTCTTACTGTGATTCAATTCTTAAAATTTATTAATTGCAGTAAGGGAGACTTCATAACTAAAAAAATCATCAAATCAGGGCATTCTATTCCCTATACTTTAAATATTAGGAGATAATTTCTTTTCACCACTTTCTATGGGAAAAAAAAGCAAATATATTTAATAGAGATTCCATGAGAAAAGTAGAAAGGGAAACTTTTCAGTTCCTGGTTTATACAATAATCTATTCAGAAACTATAAGGAAGCTCACCTCTATCATCATGACTACCTCAAAATACCCTTGGTAATGTGTCCAAGATGGTTTGCTGAAACTGGACTCTGGCCCAATCATTCTTCCTGTACCTAATTTTTTCAGGATTATTAAAGGAGCTAGAACTGCCCATCTATTGTGAAAATGCAAACATCAATAAAAATTCATATGTCCTCTAAAAATTCAACCCTAGCAACTGAATCTTCAATATACATGCTGGTTTTATTTAAGTCTCTTGCTAGCAATAGTTCTCCATTCATTCAAAAGAGACACAGTCATTGTTAAGGCCATAACTGAGAAAAACATATATATTTAAAAATAGGTTTTCTAAATGTACAGTCCCTGTACTTCACTCTAGTTCAGATGGGAATGACCACAGTTCTGAAATGCAATGCTATCCTGAAGTCTAACAGATTTGTGCTCTGAAGAGGTATTTATCTACACTAACAAAATCCAAACAAACATAAATCCTAAGACGGTGCCTTTAATTTAGCATTCCCTGGTGCCCCAAAGATAAGGTCTTAAAAACTTTCCCTAAACCACCAGTCATGTACCTGCAGACCCAGCTCCAGAGACACTTTCAAAAGAGTGATGTCTGGCAAACTGTCCATGAGAGTTGCTATTTTAAATGCATCTTGGGCAAGCTTGAAGATGTGTGATGAGGAGTGAATGTTTTTCTGGATGGATTCTAATACTGTTTCCAGCCTCCGAACATCGCCTGCAATGAACAAGGGAAAACCAAACCAAACCAAACCAAAGCAACACAACACAAAACAAAACAAACCCATACAACCACACATCCACACACACAAAGGGAGGAAAATAGGAAACAAAACAAAATATAAACACAAGTTAATTTACCTGAAATGTTCACAGATGGCACAGATGTTACAACTAATTGTCCCATAGTTACTGCAATGTTTATGGATCTCGGCTTTACAAAAAAGATACCGAGGCATACCTTCAATGACTAAATGCACGTATGAACCAGGACCAAAATGAGGTAGCAGATAGCTCCCCTAGTTCCTGCTTAAGTATTTTTTGTGCATATTTCAGGGAGAAAAAAAATTTAATCTGACTTTTTAAGCCGTTTCTGTATCTCAACCACCATTTACACTTTCTTGGCATGATAACTAACCTGAACTCTCCTGGCAGCAAGTTAATAATGCAGTTAAATGAGGAAAGTGGCAGGCTCAAATGAGCAGCACTGTTTTGCCTCATAAACTAGTGTCTAAAGAAAAGGATCCCTTACAATCTACCTGACCTTAATAAACTCCTAAGAATTTGACAGCAAACATTACCCTTTAAAAAAAAAACAAAAACAAAATAATTTCGAGGCCTCAGGACAAACAGTACCTTTGGCTGCAGTTAGCATGGTGGATGCCAGCTCACACTGCTGGGATTCTATGTGGCTTAGAGTGAACCAACGAGGGTAGCGGTTTGGGACAACAGATGCAATGTGGTGTGGGCGGGTGAGGTCTCCTGTTGGAGCAGTAGATTCCAATACTAGTAGCCTGTAATGAGAAAACAAGGCAAGTGGCCCCTAGTTATTACTTGTCCAGTAGGCTGGCCCCAGGGACCAGCTAGCAGAAGCCAGATCAGTGTGTAGATTCTGGGAGAAACTGTTCAGCTTCCAGGTGCAGAAAGACCTAGTGAAGCTATGCTCTGCTCTCTGGTTGCTAAAGTCACTTAGTTAATTGTTCACTGCCCAAATATGAGAGATTTTCTTTCTTTAGCATTATTCAGAAAATTGTGAATCTTTGGGGAATTAAGATATGTAACACCAAAGAGCTATGAAACAGAAGTCCTGATGTTTCCCTACTTTCAAATCAATTTTTAAATTCTATCACTCATTAAAAAAAAATCAACAGAAACTGAAAGTGAAGTGAATATTTAAGAAGACTGAGATTACAATAGTCAAGGATCAGTGGATGAGTAAGCTCACTTATTAAAGCACAAAGTAAGAAGGGACTAGTAGAACAAAAATGACCATGCTTCCTTACATTCATACTTTCAGCAAAATTAGTTCCTTATGACCTCAGGAATTTGAAATTAGAATATGTTCTATTGCTCATATCAGCAAAGATGAATTCAACTGATTGAATTATCTGTCCCTAGACAGTTTTGCATAAATTCAGTATGTTTTCTGATTTCAACCAATCTGCCTGTAAGAATATGTAGACAAATAAAGAACAATACTTGAAAACAAAGCACATGAATAGTTATCTCCTCCAAATATAAGTACCAAAGAGATGAGTAGAGTATCTGACCTTTACTCAACCCTAACCTCAATCAAGTACAACAGCATTAGGGACTATGGCGTAAGTGTGGGGACCAAGAGTAGTTAGCACGGTCAGGGTGTAACCCCACCCAAGAGAAGTTATTGCACTGGCAAGCAAAATGCCTCACTCTTTTCCTTTCATCATCTATACCTTTTAGTATAATACTTATCACAAGAAGGTAGTAAAGTAAGAATTTTGGCAGAGTTACTATCAAGTTTTCTTAAAAATACAGAGAATGTCCCTTTATTCACAGGCAGATCTTGCCAGAGTTGCTCTAAAGGAAACTAGTCAACGACCCTGGGAAGATGAGAATATGAGTGCTGAAGACGCCCTTCCTCAGCTTCCCCATTCAGAAGGACTAAAAAGCAAGGAAACCACATCTCTCTTTTTCTTCCTGTTCCTTTGACTACCTTGAAATGCTCTGGCAGGTCACATGACAGGCCTTTGGCTGAGGTAATATTGGTGGTTAGAAAGAAGAAGCAGAAAAACAATTCTCCTGTGCCCTGTTCACATCCCTAATGGAAAAACTGCCTTGGCAGCAACCAAGGGAGAATATATATGAGTTTCTGAGTATCAGAAAAGTGAGCCTTTCCATGTGACAAATACCTTTAAATAAGCCAGAACCACAGAGGAACCTTATGCTATTTTACCCTAAAACTTTACCAGGGGTAGTCACAAAATCATCTGATGGCATCATAACAATAACATCCTTCCCTCTAAAAAAGAGTAGAATTCTTTGGATATAAGTATAGAGCACAGTAGTATGTCTTCATTGACAATTTCTATTTCCGTTTATAAAATTATAAGCTCTAAATTGTTCTCTAAAACAAAGTAGTATAAAGTAACCTCATGGAAGACTTTTGTTATGTAAGCTATTAATTTATTAATTGCGGTATTTTAAAAATAGACAAGTGGGTACTTATAAGGTTCCTCTGACATGTTAATGAGATTTCAAGAAAAGTATGTAAAATTGAAAGCCTTAAAGTACACTGACACAGGTTTACACACACACACACACACACACACACACTTTCTCTTTCTCCCCCCACCCCCACACTCTATCACTACATCAAAAAGATGTCTCCTCATAGAGACTCCTTAAGAAGAGAGTATCTTTTGGGGGTATTGGTCATTTACAGGCAAGGATTTGATTTTTAACCCACTACAATGATTACAGATATAAACTCTCAGGATGAAAAGCTTCTTATGGGATCAAACTGTTCTTTACCATACTTAAGCTTTTAAGTCTATACATGCTTGTCTTTAGGTGACTATAATGGAGTCTAATACGTACTTCCTATGAGAAACATAGGGGTGTTTCATTAATTTTCAAACAAAGGAAAAGAAAAAAAAACATGTTTTAAGAAAAGTGGCTCTTGATTTCTTGAATAGGTTACAGATAATAATTGGTATTAAAGAAGAGGAGGAACTGACGAGGAGATGGTAGCAGCCAGAACTGAGATAAGCAGATCCTGAAGTCCTAGAAGTGATTCTTCCCACACTATATGTACACTAATCTTCTTGCATCCTCAGGCTGATAAAGGTTTTTCAGTGACACAAGTGGCCTCCCTTGCACTATTAATGGAATGGGAAATTGCAGTGAGTGTGAAGGCCTCCCTCAATTATATTCAATTGAATATATTTACTATTTTTCACTGTGGAAATCTAACTTAAAAAAAAAAACACAAAAACCCACCAATTCACTATTTAGAAAGGTTCTTAGTGTTACTGCCTTGTGATAAAAATTGGCCTGAAACGATTTTCTATTCTCAAATTCTAGCTTTAAGAAAACAGGAAAAAGCCAAAATGGGCATAAAAATAGGACATTAGGCAAGAATATAAAATCTTCCCTTTCTTTAAAACCAAAACAAGCCAACAAACAAACCACAACAATCCGAGAAGCATAAATAGTTTCTTTAGCTTTTCTGCTGCTACAAGAAACATGAATGAACAAGATGTTAGTTAAAAGCCATTTGTCCCAACGGGGAATTTGGATCGCCTCTGCCCAACTGGGCTGTGAATACGTACCGCATTGCTCTCAGTGCAATTTTGTATGCCAATTCAGCATCATGAGGTAGGAGAGAGGTGAAGAGATACTTGGCAAATGTGTGCATTGGAACACTCTCCCGATGGATTATTTCGCCTAAACCACTATATGGTCCGGCTGTGGGAAGAGAGCATACACATTTTACATTCCTAAAAATTAAACTAACACCTCTTGTAAAGTATATTTAAACATTTACATATAAAGTTGTAACATACACAAATGAATTTAGTTAAGAATTTAATCTAAGTGGCATAGTAAAAAGGGAGACAATTCTTAAGTCAAAAGAGATTCCACAGGGTAAAGGACCCAATATGAAATCATTTCAGGAAAACCATACAACTGTTTCACAGCTAAAATGAGAACCACAGAATGACAGGGAAGAGCTTTTTCACTTTACAATTGATTCTAAGAGAAAGGAACCCTCTGAAGCATAAAACTGAATTGAACTTAAGAAACATTCTCTCTGAATATGTGAAATCTGAGCATCCAGATTTATAAATGCTCAGAAGACCTGAAGCTTAATACAGTACCTGCCCCTGGAACTAATCAATTCTAGGGGACAGACCAGCCAAGGTTTCCAGAAAAGAATGCTCTGCCTTTAAAGCAGAGCCTTTTTAAAGGGGTGCCTTTAAAGGGGTGAATGGTGGGGGAGGATTTAGAACCACAATTCAATACAAAGATGAAACTTTGTGCTTCTAATAAGCAGAAATATATATTAATTCCCAGAAAGTGTGATTAATAAAAAAAGAATAGCTAGTTACCATTTGATAGGCACCAAAAAAAAAAAAAAAGAAAAAAAATTAAAACAACAGGAAATCTGTTACACACTGGGTTCCAGAAGGCTAATATTAAAAGCAAAATTAAGAGTTAAGCTGCCAAAATTAATTTCTTAGTAAATTACAACAAGCATGGTGGCAGAGCTGACCCCCCTGTGTGCTTCTCTGATATGGCCTTGATAAAGGCTACGCAGTCTTTTAAAATAAATTTTGTAAGGAAACCATAGTGGTTACCACTTTTTACTAAGGTACTTTGAGGTTTAGTTACTGTAAAGTGCTTAATAAGTTTCCATGTCACCTTTCTATAACATCTGTTTCATGATTTCTCGAATTATGAACCATGACACAACTGCTCAGAGGACATTAGCATATTTATTTTCCATGAGAAAATTCAGTCTAGCAAAGAGTTTTGAATGTAAAAAATGCAGTTCACAAGAAATGGTGAGAGGAGTAACTGCACTGAATTGCTGGGTAAGAACATGATACATTCTGGATAATTTTAATGGAGGTTATTTTTTATTATTTTATTTATTAGTATTTTTGAACTCATCATTTAAGTTCCTTAAAAATCACACAAGGAACTTATTTTTTCACCTAAGCAAACTAAAGTTCATCACAGATTTCTAATTTTATCAAATGTATTCATCTTTTTCTTCTCTTTAAGACATTTTAAAATGTTTTAGTAATCTGATATTCTTCACAAGCTGATATAGCAGTATACTTTTCACCTTCAGTTCACATAATGAGGCCAAATCGTGTATGTGTGGCTAACTCTTTTATTTAAGGACCAATTACAGCCAATTAGTAGATTTTTTTAAGATTCTTCACTTCACCTCCATTTCCTTTCAATGTTACCCTTTAAGCTATTAAGCTACCTATTTGCACTATTCAGGGAAATCCAGGTAAAGGAACTTCAAATGCCTAATTAACACATTACTATGATAACTCTCAAAAAGCAAAACATTGTCACACACAGTGATAAACTTGAGATCACAGAATTATTTGTGCATTATGAATCACTGCAGAACAGAGATAAATGAAACAGAATAAAAAAATGGAATCAAGAAAACCAAAAGTTGATTCTTTGAAAAGATCAATAAAATAAAAAAACCTTTAGCTACACTGACAAAATGAGAAGTAACAAATAACTAAAATCAGAAATGAAAAGGGGGACATTAATACCTATCCTACAGAAATAAAAAGGACCATAAGTGGATACTATGAACAACTGTATGCCAACAAATTAGATAACCTACATAAAATGGACACATTCCTAGAAACACACACAATACCTATACTGCCTGGAAGAAACAGAAGATCTCAACTAACGAATAATAAAGAGATGAAATCCGTAATCAAAACTTCCCAGTAAAGAAAAGTCAAGGACCAGATGGCTTTGTGGGGAATTTTACCAAATAGTACAAGACAAATTAACACCAATCCTACTCAAATTCTTCAACAAAACTGAAGAGGAGGGACTATGCCCTAACTCATTCTACAAGTTCATCATCATATCAAAGCCAGATAAAGATATCACAAGAAAATTACAGCCCAGTATCTCTTATGAATATACATGCAAAAATCCTCAACAAAGTACTAGCAAACCGAAAACTAATAACAAATTAAAAGAACTATATATGTCATGATCAAGTGGGATTTATCCAAGGCATGTAGGGGTGATTCAACATAAGAAAATCAATTAATGCAATACACCACAATAACAGAAGGGAAAAAACCCTACATGATCATCTCAACTGATACTGAAAAGGCATTTGACAAAATCTAGCACCCTGCTTGATAAAAACACTTAGAAAACTAGGAATAGAAGCAAACTTTCTCAACATGATAAAGAATATATATGAACAACCCACTGCTAATACCATACTCAATGGTGAACAATTGAAATCGTTTCCTCCAAGATCAGGAACAAGACAAGAATCACCATTGTCACCACTGTTATTCAACACTGTAGGGGAAGTTCTAGCCAGAACAATTAGGTAAGAGAAAGAAATCAAAGACATCCAAACTGGAAAGGAGAAAGTGAAACTTTTCCTATCTGCAGCTGACATGATCCTATATAGAAAATCCTGGAAAACGCATAACAAAGTTATTAGAACTAATAAACAAATTTAGCAAAATGGTGGGGTACAAGGTTAACATGCAAAAATTAGTAGTGTTAGAGAAGTTCTGGGGAAGATGGAGGAATAGGGAGGTCCAGAACTCAGTACTACAAAAACAGCTAACAAATAGGCTGGAACTGTTAGAAACAACTGTTCTGCAGCTCTGGAGGCCAGAAGAACACTGTACAGAAATCCAAAGACGAGCTGGAGGAAGAAGCTGATAAACTACAGTCAACAATGAGTTCCTTCCTCTGCACAGTGACAGCTGAAGGCGCCCATCCCCACTCAGGGCAGGCCTCCGGGGGTCCAGTCTCTAGCTAGCTTGTTGGTGACAGAAAAGGACTTAAAATGATCTTTCCCAAGAACAGGGACAGGCAGGGCTGATCACTGATCATGGTTTTTGATTAGCAAATTTGGATTGCTTGGTCCTTGCTCTGAGTCATTGTTTCAACACACCATGGACAATGGGGGTGGCAGCCATTGTTTCAACCCTGCCCTGGATAGAGCAAAGATGGTGGAGATTTAAAGGCAAAGTGCTTCTCCTCAGGGCTGCAGGGGACTGTTACCTGAAGGGTTGCATTTGCTATGCAGGACAGGAAAGCACAGCTTTAGGAAGCAGCCAAAGATAATTTTGGTGCCCTTTCTGATCCCCTCATCAGGGTATGTTGGAACCACTCTGCACCCCCTTTGTGGGGCCCTGGTCCTGTTTTGGCTGAGAAATACTGACTTGGGAAAGTCCTCTCTGGGGTGACCCTCCTCTCAGAATTTGCCCTCCCAGGAAAAACAGCTAAAGACAATGAAAGGAGTGTAAAAAACTATAGAGAAAACCAAAACCAACAGAAAAGATCAAGATTCTGGATAAGGAATAGTGTAAAGGAAACTTTTTCCTAGAGGTGAAACAAATGCACGAAAGTGCAGCCTTAAAAATTGTACCATTTATCCAGGGCAAGAATCAGATGAAGAAGAGCTGAAAACATCTGATTGCTTAAACAAGGGCTATTCTAAAGTCTAGAATAAGGCAGATAATTGTCAAAGAAAAGCTTTAACAAAATGCCAATCAACAATAAACCCTAGGCAAGAGAGAGAAATTGACCTCCCAAGTAAATTCATCAAGATAATCAGATGCCTAGATATCAGCAAAAAATTACAAACCACACTAAGGAATAGGAATATGTGGCCCAGTCAAGGTAATAAATGAAAACTTCTTAAGAGAGACAGAATTTAGAATAACTAACCGAAGATGTTCAAATAAATCTCCTAAATCAATTCAAGGAGATGAAGGAAATTATGGCTAAAGAGATAAATGACATTACAAAGACACTGTGTGGGCATAAAGAAAAATTTGAAAGTACAAAAAGAAATTATGGGGACAAAAGGCAGAATAGATGAGATTAAAAATACATAAGAGGCATATATGGAAGCAGATTTGAATAGACAAAAGAAAGAACCAGTGACACAGAACAGTTAAGAGTTAAGAAAGCAAAAAATTGAGCAGCATGTCTCAGGGATCTGAACGACAGCACAAAGTGCACAAACATATACATTATGGGTGTCCTAAAAGAAGAAAAGGGAAAAGGGGAAGAAAGAATATTTCAGTAAATAATGGCCAACGACTTCCCAATTCTTACGAAAGATATAATTACACACGTCCAAGTAGTGCAATGAACTCCAAACAGAATAAATCCTAATAGACCTACTCTGAGACATATATTAATCAGAATGTCAAAAGCACACATTATGGGTGTTCTAGAAAAAGAAAAGGAAAAAGGAGAAGAAAGAATATTTCAGGAAACAATGGCCAAAAATTTCCCAATTCGTATGAAAGACATAAATACACATGTCCAAGTAGTGCAATGTACTCCAAACAGAATAAATCCTAACAGACCTGCTCTTAGACACATATTAATCAGAATGTCAAAAGCCAAACATAAAGAGAAAATTCTTAAAGCAGCAAGAAAAAAAGCAACTCATCACATACAATGGTACCACAATAACCTAAGTGCCAATTTCTTATCAGAAACCACAGAGGCAAGAAGGCAGTGGTATGATATATTTAAGGTACTGAGAGAAAAACTGCCAAAAACTCTGTATCTGGCAAAACTATCCTTCAAATATGAAGGAGAGTTCGAACTATTCACAGATAAACAGAAACTGAGAGTTCGACAAGAGACCTGCCCTACAAGAAATATTAAAAGGAGTTCTACAGGCTGAAAGGAAAAAACAGGAGAGAGTGGCTTGTAGTACTGTGAATAAATGATGATATCAGTAAGGGTAACTAAAAGGGTAAAAAGAGAGACCAAAAAATAAAATAAAATAAAATAATAAAATAAAATAAAAGGCCTATAGAAAAACCAAAGGATAAAATGGCTGAAATGATTACTGCCTTTACAGTACACTGAATGCTAACTGTTTAAACTCCCTAGTCAAAAGAGACAGATTGGTAAAATGGATAAGAAGTGTGACCCAACCATATGCTGTTTACTAGAGATTCACCTAAGACCTCAAAAAAGCAAACAAGGTTGAAAATGAATGACTGGGAAAAGATATTCCATGCAACTAGTAGCCAAAAAAGGGCTGAGGTAGCTACGATAATATAAGAAAAAACTGACTTCAAATCCAAAACTATTATAAAAGACAAAAGAAGGACACTATATATTAATAAAAGGGGTGCTATACTCATATATGTCTAAGTTTAAAAAGAAGGGCTAAAATCAAAGACGTAACTGTACACCTGGAGGAACTAGGAAAAGAACAGGAAACTAATCCCAAAGCAAAAGCAAAGATCACAGCATGATTAAATGAAATTGAGAAGTAACAACACTAAAAATTGTTTTCTGAGAAGATCAATAAGACTGACAAACCCTTAGCTAGACTGACAAAGAATATAAGAGGAAAATAAATAAAATCAGAAATGAAAGAGGGGGGACATTACTACTGCCCCACAGAAATAAAAAAGGCCCATAAGAGGATACTATGAACAACTGTATGCTAACAAATTAGACTAGTTAGATAAAATGGACAAATTCCTAGAAACACATTAAAAAAACAACTGTTTTCAGAAGAAACAGAAAACCTCAACAGACCAATTACAAGTAAAGAGATTGAATCTGTCATCAAAAACTTCTCAACAAAGAAAAGTCCAGGACCAGATGGCTTCACAGGTGAACTCTACCAATATTTCCAAGCAGAATTAATACCAATCCTGCTCAAACTCTTCCAAAAAGATTAAAGAGGAGGGAATACTACCCAACACATTCTATGAAGCCAACATCCCTCTAACACCAAAAACAGATAAATATTCTACAAGAAGAGAAAATTACATACCAATTCCTCCTGTGAAAATTTTATTAATTTTAATAAAATGAAATACTTGCAAATTGAATCCAACAGCACATTAAAAGACAACACAGACAGCAAAAACAGCAGGGTGGGAGGAGGGAAAGAGGGGGGAAAAAAATAAATCTTAAAAAAAAAAAAAAAAGAATTATACACCACGATCAAGCAGGTTTCATCACAGTTATGCACAGGCATTTCAACATAGGAAAATAAATTAATATACCACATTAACAAAAAGAAGGGGAAAAAAACTCATGACCATATCGATTGATGCAGAAACGGCATGAGAAAATCCAGCATCCTTTCTTGATAAAAACCACTTCAGAAAACAGGAATAGAAGAAACTTCCTCAACATGATAAAGGGCATATCTGAAAAATCCACAACTAATATTGTGCTCAATGGCAAAAGATCCCTCCAGGATCTGGAACAATACAAGAGTGCCCAGACTCATTGCTATTAGTTAACACTCTGCTAGAAGTTCTAGCCAGAACAGGCAAGAAAAAGAAATAAAGGCATCCAATTTAGAAAGGAAGAAGTAAAATTTTCACTATTTGTAGTTGAGATGATCCTATACATAGAAAGTAAAAAAAAAAAACTACAATAAATAAAGCTAACAAGAGAGTCCAGCAAAGTGTCAGGATACAAGATCAATATGCAAAAATCAGTAATATTTTCATGAAACTATTAATGAGCAATCTGAGAAGGAAATCAAGAAAACAATTCCATTTATAACAGTAACTAAAAGAAGCAAACAACTAGGAATAAATTTAACCAAGGATGTAAAGGACTTATACACAGAAAACTACGAAACATTACACTAAAGAAATCAAAGAAGACCTAAATACATAGAAGGACATTCCCGTGTTCATGGATTGGAAGGCCAAGTATCATTAAGATATTAATTCTACCCAAATTGAGTTACAAGTTCTTGCAATCCCAACCAAAACCCCAATAGACTACTTTGCAGAAACAGAAAAGTCAATTATCAAATTTATTTGGAAAGGTAAGGGGCCCCAGATAGCCAAAAACATCTTGAAAAAGTGGAATGATGTTAAGAGAACTCACACCTCCTGACTTTAGTCTATTACAAAGCTACAGTGGTCAAAACAGCATGGTTCTGGCATAGGATAGATATATTGGCCCATGGTACTGAATTGAGAGTTCAGAAATAGATAATCACACCTATGGCCAATTGATTTTCGACAAGGCTGCCAAGTCTATTCAACTAGGAAAGAACAGTTTCTTCAACAAATTGTGCCTGGAGAAGTGAATATTCATAAGCAAAAGAATGAAAAGGTATCCCTATCTTACACCATATACTAAAATTAACTCAAAATGGGTCAAAGACTTACTTAAATATAAGAACCATGACTATAACACTCCTACAAGAAAATGTAAGCATCTTCATGATCTTGTGGTAAGCAACGGTTTCTTAAACTTTACACACAAAGCATAAGCAGTGAAAAGTAAACAGACCTCCTCAAAAGTAAAAAGTTTTGGGTATCAAAACTTTGTCAAGGAAGTGAAAATACAACCTACTCAATGGGAGAAAATGTTTGGAAACTACATATCTGATAAGGGCTGAATATCCAGAACATAAAAAGAAATCCTGCAATTCAATAACAAAAAGTCAAACAACCCAATTAAAAAATGAACAAAAACTTGAATAGACATTTCTCCAAAGAGTAAATACAAATGGCTAAAAAGTCCATGAAAAGATGTTCCACATCACTAGCTATTAGGGAAGTGCAAATCAAAACCGCAAGGAGATATCATTTCACAACCACTAGAAAGGATACTATTTAAAAACAGAAAGCTCCAAGTGTTGGAGAGGATGTGGAGAAATAGGAACACTCATTCACTGCCGATGGAAATGTAAAATGTTGCAGCTGTTCTGGAAGACAGTTCGGCAGTTTCTCAGGAAGCAAAGTATAGAATTACCATATGATCTGGCAATCTGGCTACTAGGCATATACCCAGAAGAACTGAAAGCAGGGATTCAAACAGGTATTTTCACACCAATGTTCATAGAAGCATTATTCACAACTGCCAAAAGATGCAAGCAACACAAGTGTCTACCAACTGATGGAAAAACAAAACATGGTATGTACATACATACAATGTATGCAGCCACAGGAAGGAATGAAGTCCTGATGCATAGTACAACATAGATGAACCTGGAGGACAGTGTGCTGACTGAAGTAAGCCAGACACAAAAGGACAAATATTGTATGGTCTAACCGTTAAGATTTAAGTAATAGTAAACTCTTAGAGTTAGAATCTAGAATATAAGTCAAAAGGAGATAGACTAGGGCTAGGGAGTAGGGAGCTGATGCTTAACTTGTATGGAATTTCTATTTAGGATGATGGAAAAGGTTTAGAAATGGATGGTAGTGATGGTATAACACACTAATGAGTGTGGTCAATAGCACTGAACTATATAGATGAATGTAGTTAAAAGATGAAACTTAAGGATGCATATATAACTGGAATAAAAATTCAAAGATAAAACATAGGACTGTATAACACAGTGAGCCCTATTGTAGACAATGGACTATAGTTATTAACAAGTATAAGAATATTCTTTCATGAATTATAACAAATGTATGATACTGATACAAGGAGTAGTAATAGGGTGGGAAATGGGAAAAACGTACCCAATGTAAATAATGAAATCCTTTATTTTGTGCCTTACTGTTTTGTAAACTCACAACTTCTCTCATAAAAAAAAATCAGTAGTGTTTTATACATTAGTAATGAACAATCTGAAGAACAAATCAAGAAAAATATTTCCAGGAAGTGGACTTGGCCCAGTGGATAGGGCGTCTGTCTACCACATGGGAGGTTCACACTTCAAACCCCGGGCCTCCTTGACCCATGTGGAGCTGGCCCATGTGCAGTGCTAATGCATGCAAGGAGTGCTGTGCCACGCAGGAGAGTCCCTGCATATGGCAGCTGCCCAGTGCGAAAAAAAGTTCAGCCTGCCCAGAAATGGTGCCGCACACATGGAGAGCTGACACACAAGATGATGCAACAAAATGAAACACAGATTCCCGTGCTGCTGACAACAACAAAAGCAGACAAAGAAAAACACCCAGCAAATGGACACAGAGAGCAGGCGGGGGGGGGGGGGGGGGGGGGGAAGGGGAGAGAAATAAATAAAAAACAAATCTTTAAAAAAAAAATTTCCATTTCAATAGCAACTAAAAGAATCAAATATCTAGCAATACATCCAACCAAGGATGAAAAGGACTTTTACACAGAAAACTAAAGAAGATCTAAACAAATGGAAGGATGTCCTGCATTAATGGATTCAAAGACTAAATACTGTTAAGATGTCAATACTACCTGAAGCAGTTTACAGATTCACTGCAATCCCAATCAAAATTCCAACATCCTTCTTTGTCAAAATGGAAAAGCCAAGTGTCAAATTTATATGATAAAAGTGGAGACAGTTTAATAAAAAATAAATTAAAAAAAAATTATATGGAAGTGCAAGGGGCCCTGAATAGAATAGGCAAAGGTGTCTTAAAAAAGATGAAGTTGGAGGACTCACACTTCCTGATCTTAAAACTTACTACAAAGCCACAGCATCAAAATGGCATGGTATTGGCACAAGGACAGACACACAGACCAATAAAATAGGAATGAGTTTAAAAATCAATGCCGGATGTACATATGCAAATAAACGAAGGTGGATCCTTACACCATAGACCAAAAAATCAACTCAAAATGGTACAAAGATCTATGTGTAAAAATCAGAACTATAAAATTCCTAGAAGAAAACACAGGGAAGCATCTTTAGGATCTGTGTTAAGTAATGGTTTTTTAAACTTTACGCCCAAACCACAAGCAACAGAACAAAATTAGAGAAATGGGACTTCATCAAAATTAAAGATTTTTTTTCATCAAAGAAGTTTATTATGAAAGTAAAATGACAACCTACACAATTGGAGAAAATATTTAGAAACCACATTTCAGGTAAGTGTTTACTCTCCAGAATATATAAAGAAATACTACAACTCAACAACAAAAAGACAAACAATCCAATTTAAAAATGGGCAAAAGACTTGAATAGACATTTATATGAAGAAGATACACAAATGATCAAAAAGCACATGAAAAGATGCTTAATATCATTAGCCATTAGGGATAGGCACATCAAAACCTCAACAAGATACTATTTCACACCTACTAGAATGAATGACTGCTATAAAAAATTGGAAAATTACACATGTTGAAAAGGACGTAGGGAAATAGGAACACTCATTCATTGCTGGTGGTAATGTCAAATGGTGCAGCCATTGCAGAACACAGTTCGGCAGTTCCTCAGAAAGTTAAGTATAGAATTACCATATAACCCAATAATTCCACTTCTAGGTATACACCACTAAAAGCATTGAAAGTAAGGACTCAAACTGATATTTGCATGCTAATGTTCCTAGTGGCATTATTCACAATTGCCAAAAGGTTAAAGCAACCCAAGTGTCTATCAAAAGGTCAACAGATAAGCAAATTTGGTATACATATTCGATGGAATATTATTCAGACATAAAAAGGAATGAAGTTCTGATACACGTGAATGAACCTTGATGATAACACATTGAGTGAAATAAGCCAGACACAAAAGAACAAATGGCGTATGATCCAAATGATAAGAAATAATTAGAATAAGCAAGCTCAGAGAGTCAGAAAGTAGAATACAAGTTACCAGGGGCCATGGTAAGGGAAAGGAAAGGGGTTAAAGCTTAAATTGTACACAGTTTCTATTTGGGTTGATGGAAAATTTTGGTAATGAATGGTGGTGATGGTAGCACAACATCGTGAATGTAATTAACAGCAGTGAATTATATATTTGAATGTAGTTAAAAGGGGCAAGTTTAGGTTGTAAATATGTTACTAAAGTAAAAAAAAGAAACAACACAAAAAACCATAGGAATGTTCAACACAGTGAACCCTAATGTTTTGACTATAATTAATAGTACAATTATAAAAACGTTCTTTTAATTTCAACAAATGTACCACATTAACAAGGTGTGAATAACAAGGTTGGTATTTGGGAACTGTATTTTATGCATGGTTCTTCTGTAAGCCTAAAATTTCTCGCATTTAAAAAAAAAAAAGAATCAGTATAATCCCTGAATGCCAAACTACTGACTAACAGAAACCTGCAATTTGGCACCCAGAGGTGCTTTTCCAGTATATCAACTGATCCATTTAATCTTGTGGCCAGGAGAGATTAACATTCATCAGTACTGGGTTACTGCTTCCCTATTTCAGATACCTATGGTCTGCTAATTTGCCCCAGAAATTAGCAAACACTGTGAAAGCCTGAAGAACTTTGTGCAGTCAACTCGGTCATGGAGCGCTTATCTTGTGAAGTTTATAAAAATGTCCCCCCCACACACACTTGGGGGACTGCCTCCTGTCCTATTCCTAGCATTCATCCTGGGCCAAGCAGGGCTGGGAAAGGAGAGGAGGCTGGAATGAGTCAAGGGCGCTCCTCATCAAGCACAGCTCTCATAAAATCCCTCTCTGGGGAGGAATGGACTAATTGAAGACTAAGACAAAGTTAAAATATTCATAGGTAATGAACATGAAGGCATTGAAAAGGCAAATTATAAACGGATATCAGCAACGATCACCTTTTAAAAACACATATCCTCTTCCTGGTCCTTTAGACAGGAAATTAAAAGTCAGTTGTGCCAGTGACAAACTGGCACTAAAAAATGTTTGTGGCTAACAATTTTGCTTATTTCAAAGGAAATGGAAAGAAAAATGTAATTAAGGAATTGGGACTTCTCTTGAAATTTGTCAAAGTGGGCTTTTATCTTTAGAAGAAAAAAACTTCAGGTGAGTCCTTCAAAAAATTAATATTAGGAATTTTAACCAAAATTAAACATGCTACTAAGATTTTATGTTAATATTTCGTTTAAAATGAAGTATAATGTACATATATAATTGTATATAAATTATAATACCTTTGAAGAAATATTTTCCTTTAAATAGATTTTTAGATTTGGACAAAGAAAAGAGATTTTGAAATACTATTTTTTTCCTAACTCACTTCTCCATATGTAAAAGTTAAGAATGTAAGATGAAGGTACCTCACATTTCAAGCCTATCAATCACAGAGAATGCAATGATACAACACAGATGTATTTGAGATAGAAACAATTTTATCAGATACCACCTATATTTGAACCGAACAAATTAGGCTACTCTATTAATTACATTTATCCTTTTTGAGAAAAAAAATTTAAAAAATAATGACTACCAACTTTTGTAGGTGCTTTAGATTCTTGACCTTATTAAAAAAAGAAGCAACTACTAAGACTTTGCCTTAGAAAAGTTTTATGGAAGTTTTTACTTGGTGAAATCTATGCCTAATGGCTCCTTTGAAATATTTAGTCAGTACAGTGGAAACTCACTCCTGCAGCCCTCAGTACTTTGTCAGTATGTGTAAACCCAGACGTTATTTAACAGCTGATAAATTGGGGGAATGCCAACCAATCTCTACTTTGTTAATTAACTGAGGAAGCCAATAGGAAAATGGCTACCAGCAATTTCTCCCCAAATAACAAATTTTCATTTATTTGGGTACAACACAGCCTAAACAAAAATGGTCCCTTTCAAAGTCTGTGATATTAAACAGGCTGATTCCTAACAGGCTATCCTATATGACCATGTAAGTTAAGTGAAACAAATCTGAACATCTGTACCTTTTTATTAAGTGATACTAATTTTTAGACAATAACCATGCCTATAACTCTCAGTGACCATAAGTCAAGATAACTATCATATTAAATGCATACAAACAATCCCAATATAAGAAATACTAGCACCTAAATAAAACTAGCTAAACAAATGGAGAACTTCTTTATTGAGCTACCTTCTAATAGGAAGACTGCTTGCTTGCGAAAAATTTTCACCAGTGTGTCATCCAATTCAATTTCCTGAAGCTTAGAGATGAGCTGCTCCTCATTTCGGCAAACCTTCTCCTGCGTATATAGCCCATCGGGCATGATGCGCTGCTGACCTAGCCCTATCAGGGCTACCTCCACAGCCAGCGTTAAATAGGATTCCCCTTCTTCTAAGAATTTGTGTGCAGGTAGATGCTGGTATTCCAGAGATTTGCACTGTCCTATATTCTCTGTAAAATGCCACACAAAAATCAGAGCTTAGAAACTATTTTTGCAGGTACTATGATAGGTACAAATATTTATTCTACCCAGTACTGCTAACATGAGTTATTGACTTAATTCTGAGATGATCAGAAAACATATTTAAGTTAGAGTACTTCTTAGTTTTCCAGTAACTTTTAAAAAAGGACTATATATAATTCAATGTATATGTTTTGGAGGACAGAATATTAAGAATATTTCTCTCCCACTGAAAACGCATCACCAAAGAAAACTATAAATTAGTAAGAGATGTAAGAATATTTAAGCGTGAAAATAATTTTAAACTAAACTGTAAAATTATAAGATGAAAATAGTAATTCATCTTTTAAGACTGGCATTAAAAAAGGTTCTACTCTTTTATACACTGTGAAATGTATAATAAAAATATATAAAAACAACATACGTAACTCAACTTCAAGGTCCTTTTTGTTATGCAAGAGTTATTAGTTAGCACAACAGGGATGATGCTTTGAGCATTCTCCTGTCTCTGTTAAAAGGTTTCTATTTGAAATTATAACAAGCCTCAACCACCACCAACCTCCCAAGCAAGCTAATTCAGAGTCATGCCTTTGACCCTATTGACAGAGTCTGGGTCACCCATAATACATGAAGGTAACCACCACAGGGGAAATTATGAAGGGGCAAGATAATTAACCCACTGACCTCACCCAGGCATGGTAGCAGCAGGGGGACAATTCTTACTGCCTTTCTCACCTCCACCCTCTGCCCTTGGGTAGGTTTTTGAGGGATGATTCTTAATTCTCAAGGGGCAGAAAAGAAATCTTAAAACACCACTTAAAGAAATGTGTGATACAGAACAGTTTCAATGGTATTTAATGCTCCCTTTTAATGCAGGCTAAAATATTTAAATAAGTCACCTTTAATGCAAAGACAAGTTAGAGAAGCAACTAAATGAAAATTTTCAGTTCTAAATGCTATGATGCACATTCCTATTTTATATTAGAAAAGTCATATATATAAATTTTTAGATGCAGAATCACTGGTTAGAAAAGAGTAAATATTTTAAGGTTCTTGATACATGTTGCCAACTGTGGACTCTAAAACTTTTCCCGGTTGGTAGATGCCTCCCTGAAGCGCATGAGTCCCCATTTCTTTGCTCTCTTGTTAATTGTAGGTATTGTTAATTTTATGGATTCATAAAACAAACTGTTAAGGAAAACAGTGAATAATGCCATTCACAGGTTTAGAAAAAGAAAAGCATGTAAGACAAATATCAAAGGCTTTACCTGTAAAATCTGAGAACCCAGAGAAGCTTTCATCATCAATGTGGCAGGCTTCCATAAGGCTACTAAAGAGAGTGCCCACGGGGTCCAGAGGATGTCCAACCCAGCCCTCCAGATTGGTTATTGAGGTTATACTTTTATGGGGTAGCTCTGTGCAAGAAAATGGAATTGGAAGATGGGGAGAAGAAGGGAGAAGGAGAGAAATGGGGGGAAGAGAGGCTTTACCATTTAACAGTGGCATCCAGACAAATTAATACTGTATTCAGTGGACACATAATCTACAACTTGGAAACTGTTTTGAGTTCTAAATGAGCATCTTTAAATCAATATAAGTGGCACCGAGTGAACAATACTCCTTACCCTATTAAAACATTGCTCTACGGGGAAAACTAACTCCAGAGTTTCATCTGAGAAGCTAGGGGCAGCTTAGGGAGGACTAAGAAGTTCCCCTAGAATTATCAATTGTATAACTTTACAGCTACACTAAGGGGACATCTCTCAGAGTCAGTGTTCACTAGGTCATCTAAATTGGGTACCAGAAGGCATCTGCAAGCCTGGGTTAGACTTCGACCATTGTATGAGTTTCATTAAATTACTCCCCTATAGCCTGATAAAAGTCTTTCTATTGTGGACTGTAAGCCATTTTAAGAGAGGACCTTTATCACAAAGGGGAATGACAGAAGAGAGCTTGTAATTCGGAAGAAATATATCTTTTTTCAATATCTTCACAGAATATTAGCACACTCAAATTCTTTAAACTATTGAGTGCTGAGAAAAAAGATGAGTATTTTTAAAGAGAAATTCTATTGTTACAAATAATGGTAATATTTTACCGCTGTTTACTAAAGAAATAATAGTAACAGCTCTTTCTTCAAGTAAAATATAATGAAATGTATACACAAATAAAATACGCAAGAAAATAAATAACTATTCCATGAATCCAATATTCCTTCAGAAATCTACTAGTTTTGAACTATCAACTATTAGAGTACATAAAAATGAGGTATGATCTGGCACAATGTATTCAAGTTTATAATGTATGTTGGGGTCCTAGATATGTTGGAAAGGACCTTCTTTTTGGTTTCTATCACTGGCTTTAAAATACATAAGCAATATGAAAAGAAATATGAGTATTACTCTTGGGAACAACCAAATAAATATATATATATGGTGAGAGAGAGAGAGAAAGGAGGAGGGAGGGAGGAAGGGAAGGATATTTGGTGAAGGGAAGTGCTGTGTGTATCCCTTATAACCTATTGTTGTGATGGTTAGGCTCATGTGTCAACTTGGCCAGGTGATGGTGCCCAGTTGTTTGATCAAGCAAGCACTGGCCTAAATGTACTGTGTGGATATTTCATGGACATATCATCAGTGAGTTAATTTCATCTATGGCTCATTACATCTACAATCAACTGAGGAGATTTCTATCAGTAATGAGAGATGTCTCATCCAAACAGTTGAAGGTCTTAAAAGGAGAAGTGATTTCAGCAGTCAGGGAGAGAATTTCCACCTCTACTTCACATAGACAGCTTCTCTTGGGGAACTCATTAAGTACCTTCACTAGAGTTCCTGACTTGAAGCCTGCCTTATGGAATTTGGACCCATGCATCCTCATGGTTGTGTCAAACAATTTTATAAAATCTCATACTATTTACTGATTTCTACTGTCAGTCCTGTTTCTCTAGAGAACCCTAATCAATACAACTGTCAGATAATGGAAATGGGATAAAATTTTACAAAGTGCTTACTCTCTACAAACAGTAATGAAAAACATAGATATGGGAAAAATAAATTTAAAAAGGAATATGATTTTTTCAGAATCAGGAAGCTGACATATCTGCCAAATAGTACTGAAAATGTACAAGGTAATTCATTACTTAATGTTGGCGACATAACAAATAACTTATGGTATTCTGGACTTGTAACAGCTATGAAAAGTCTATTCTTTCAATATGGAAAAAAAAAGGAAACTATAGATATGTATAAATATGTAATCTTAGTAATACATAAGAATAGTCTGAAATACAAGTTTTCATTGTTTGCAGGATAAAAGAGAAATGAGTCTAAGAATGGCCTAGACCTAGGCTACAAAACCACCTCAAAGAAAATCAAGTCTAATTTAACATGTGATCTAACTCAACCAAATAAGCTAACGCTTTTCTATTTTGCTTTTTTAAAAATACTGCAATATTTTAATTAAATAACTTTTAAAGCCAACATTCATGAGATGATAAAATCTTAAGTTCATCAAAAAGAAAGACAGTTAGCTTTCTTTTTGCAAAAGTGCTTCCCTCTCTAATACCTGAATATAATCCTTTATACTTTTCAGAAGTAAACACCTTTGGGCCAGATTATCTGGGGGTGGGGTGGGGGTGGTAGCTGAGTTGGGAAGGGGTTGAGGGGCGAGGAGGTGTATCTCAGCAAAATTTCCCCCAAGGGCCTAGCAACATATTTTGCAACATATCTGGTAACCAATAATGAGATTAACTTGAAGAACTAGGCAAAGAAATGATTATCAGGGCTATTATATTCTACTTTCATTTGAGTGACCTCTTGCTTTGGACCAAATTGTAACTTTGTAACTTTTTTTCACCATACAAATGATAATGGTAGTTAGCCTTCATAATGCTTCTAATATAGGGGGCATTAAAATTATAATGAGCACTCATCCCAATCCCCAGCTTATTTCAACAACTTTTAATAATTGAAAAATATATCCTAGATATGTATAATTACCCAAGGATTAAAAATATACCCCCAAAAAACATTAACTAAACTATCCCTTTTAACAAAATTTCAGAGTGAAAACAACCAAAAAACCCTACAAACAAGCAAAAAAGAGAAGGATTTATACATATAAAAGAAGCAATGAAATGTATGGATTAATCAGAAAAAGCATATATTATTTCTTTCTGATCAGGTCCTTATGCATGTAACATAATCCTCTGCAATTACTATCATCTATTAACACTTAAATAAAATTTAAAAGATTAGTAAACTGAGATACAGAGAAATTAAATGTGTTTTATTGGCTCAGAGTTCAATAAATGTCATTTATAAAACCTGAAAAATTTAGGAGTTCTGTTCTGGTCATTTTAAATAAATAAAATGACATGATACACAAATTATCACAGCTATAATATTTTGAGTGTTTGGACACTGTACCAGGCACTGTTCTAAGTGCTTTACAGGAATTAACTAGTTCAATCTTCTCAACAACTGTGAAGGATGTGTCCACATTCTACAGATGAGGAATCAGTCACAGAGAGGTTAAGTAATTGCCTAAAGTCACCCAGCTAGGATCTATTCCTAGGATTCAAACATAGGTGGTCTACCCAAAAAGTTCTTACTTTTGGAACTAAAATTTACTTCCACAGAATAAGATATCTGGTTAGCTTGCATCTTAGATAATTCATCTCTCAGGCATACTAAATAGCTAATCAAACAATATTTATTATTACTCTTTAAAAATTAACTAACCTATGGAGTTTTGAAAAAAAAACTTTTATCATTCAACCAAGAAAAAAATGACTGAAATTTTTCACAGATGAGCTATTACATATTTTTAAATGAATGGGGAGTAAGGCCATCTCTATGGCTCTAGTTTTAAAAGCCATTTTTCCAGATGAACATAACACCTAATAATGTCATCACTAAGAATCCCATTCCAATGGAAACAAACTCCTTTACATTCACCTTTTTTTTGAGTTCTGAATACTTCCAACTGTTTCTGCTGCTGGCGTCTTAATGTGTTAACAATAGCTATCGCTAGCCTCAGTGCTTCTCTCGGGTACCCATGAGAACGTAATGCATCCACTCTTGCACAGGCTGTAGGAACGTGTTCTGAAACAGAAAGTTTAAGGGGAGGAAGTTGCCACTGTCAGATTTATCTATAAAACCAGGATTTAAAAGTAAGATGTTTTCCCCCCAAAATACCAGTAAGAAGACATGAGAAACCATTTTTGAACTTGGATTTGAATGAAAAACTCAGCTCCTATTGCCAAGCATTCATCCATCTCCCATTGAATCCCTCAACTCTCCACCTCCCACTGCAATAATGCTATAGAAATTAAACAAAGAAGTAAGTCATGGAAATGTCTTTCCGGTTTGGCCACTTACCATGCCAGAGGGGCCACCCGCGGGAGTCAAAGAGGGAGTTTTCAGTGTCGTCATGGTAACAGTAGTTGGTGTATAGGTCACTGTTGATAATGTGCTGCAAGTGGCTATCCTGCCAGTGAAGATCACATGCCTCGATGGCTCGGGTGAACACTGTCCGATGTGGCCTGTTCGATGAATCTGTTTTTTCCACAATTCAGAAAGCCATGTCAGCTATTATGCACGTGTGAATAAATCAGTCCTACCATTCTATGGCCAAATGTTCATGGACACACCCACACACATTGTCCTGCAGCCCCCTAAGCAGAAGGGTGAAGGGTAAATACTCTCACATCCTAAGACTAGGGGGCAAGTCAGCCCAAGAGCCACCAATCACTCACTTGTTTTGTCAAACACACACTCTGCAGCCATTAAAGCTAAGGTTAAAGGCATCCTGCAAAGAGAACCATCAAGTCTAGTTTCCATGCCAAATACACTAGGCAGAGAAATCACATGAAAACTCACTGCTCCCCACTTCTGAGGGGCTGTGGTGGGCTGCCCCTGATGGGATTAATAGCTCTCACAAACACTATGCAAGAGATGCAACACCAGCCATGGAACCTTTCAGGAAGATGCAGTCGGCCTTTAAAGGTATGCATAAGGGTTGTGCTATTGGTTGTATTTTTTAACTATATTGTGCGGTTTTGCACAATTAAAACTATTATGCTTCCTGGGATATAATGATTAATTGCTACTTTATATCCCAAAAGGCATAAATGCATATATTTAACATTTCACAAAGCCACACAACATAGCTACAAAACAAACCAGTGCACTTACCTTGCCCCTACAGGTTGCCTCCTGACTCCTGTGCAGGTTCCATGACTGGTGTGATGTCCCCAGCATAGTGTATGCCAGGGCATCACAAAAGACCAGAAGCATACACTCCGAAGAGGGTTCAAGTTTCACGACCTGACGGAGAAAAGAAATGTGTGGGGAATAAAGGATATTCTCACCCCAACTCCTGGGATTACTCAATTCCTATTGATAACATGGTTCAGATTCTAACTGCTCTCCCTACCCTTCAGGTCCCCACTGCAGACTTACCTTAAACTTTTGCACAAACCTTAGGCAAGCCTCAACTGAAATTCAGGGTAAAACCTTTTGATTTATGTGTACTTTACTTAGCTCATTTAAAGTCCCTCACTGTTCTGAGACTTAAATAAATGAGAAAAGAAAATCTGGAGCTTCCTTCCTGAGATGATAAAGTTTCATCTTCTTGTCACTGGAGTTTAGCTGAGCCCAGACATATGGGAAATCATAAAAATCAAGAACTGAACCTAGAAGAAATCTAAGGAACCATCTAGTCCAAGGCCCTTATTTACAAACGGAAGTGAAAATTAAAAGAAGTAACCTGACAAGGTCACACAGCCAGGAAGTGGCAGTCAGGGTCAAAACAAAGATTCAGAAGTATTTCAGCTGTTCTGAAAGGGTTCTGAGAGGTCTTAACATAGAGAGACATTGCTTAAGCTTGTTCTCAGGTCAGTTTAGATATCCGTATTTGAATGACAGATACAAAAACGCTTGGATGACAGAGAATTTCAGAGGCATAAATAATGATGCATCTGATATGGCCCCTATCCAGACATAATGCTAACAGCAGACAGGTGTAAACTCTGCAAATGGGATGGATAGGTCCTATATTTAAAGCCTTTCAAACCTATTACGGCTTTCTGATAAGCAGAATAAATAACCTCTATCCAGCAAAAAACTGCCTCCTTGAACTCTCAGAGTTAGCAGAGCAAATGTTCCAAAGTCTGAGTCTCAAACAAGTGTTTTTAAATTGCTCTGTTATTTCATTTATTTTGTTTAGCTTGAATCATAGAAATAGAATTTAAAACTAAAAGAAAACTTTAAAAGATCACCTTAGTATTATGCATGTATTAAAAGAATGAGTTAGAGTTCTACCAATTGACTTGGTTGAGTCAGTATTATCAGCTTACTTGTTAAACTGATAATAAAAGTGAGCTGTATAAGTCCATAAAAAATAAATAAAAATCTTATCTGTTCACATGCAATTGTATGAACACAGAAAAAGCTAATGTGTAGTACACACACCAGGATATTAAAATTGGTTAGCTCCAAAAGACCAATAAAACCAACTGGAACAAAAAAGGTTAAATACCCATGAAATAATGTTTAAACGAAAACTAAGATTATATATTTCAATGGTAACATGGGAAATACATAGAAAACTGATTATGTACATAGATCTGATTAGGTGCCACATTCATGGTCAATTTTTATCTTGGATTTCTATCGTTGTTTGATTTTTTTGCAGTAAGAAAAAAAGCTAGATTATTTTGACCAAAAATTCTAAAATGATAAATACAGAAATTTGTAAAAATGTTTAAATGAAGTATATGTAATGTTAATCTGTGCTGGTTAAAGAATATTTTGGAAATTCAGAAAAGTAAAAAGAAGAAACTCTAATCTTTAAAAAAAATTTTTTTTGGCTATAATTCTAGTGTGTGTGTGTATATATATATACACACACATTCACAACCTTGCCTTTTTCAAAGGGCATGAATTCTAGTGTTGCTGTTGTTAATTCTAACAAATTATCTCAGTAGAAGCAGGGCCTGATTCACCCTTCACATTTACTCCAATATGCAAATACATGGATTCTGCCCATGGTCTGTACCACCACACACACTCAGACCAACTGCAATGGCCTGGGCTCCTGGACTCTGCTGGCTACTTCATGTTGAGGCCTTAGCACCAAAGCCCAGCTCCACTGGAGGAATATCTCTTCTTACAGCGCCTCTGGAGGATGTGGGTTTCTGCTAAAAGCTGAATAACTATTAATACTGCCCTCAGAAGCTAGGTCCTTACCTTATGGAGCAATCCATCAGTGAAATGGACTGTTTGGTGTGGAGGATGGACTACTTTTTAACAGCTTTTAAGGCCTATGGAATATTCACATTTAACCAAGTGGAACATAATAAAGGGAAAATAAAAGGGTGTGTAAAATGTTAAGGTGACAGTCCCAAAGAGCAGGTGGAGAGAGAAACAGAAGGGGATTAAAGAGACTGTCTATGCCAATGTAGGCATATGCTAGCTACCCCAGCAATGGAAGAGAAATAATGTTGCACAGCTAAACTTGAAAATTTTGAATATCTGGAAAAAAAATTGGGATATGGGGGTGCATTAATTTTCTTTGAAGTTATCAAATAAAACTATCATGGGCAATAAAGACATAACTGATTTAAAAAACTAAATTCCCAAGGCAAACATCTCTAGACAAGTATTCTTCTCAAATCCTAAAACCACTTTTTGATTGGACAAGGTTCAATGGAGTAATACAACTCATTTACTTTCTTTGTGGAGACTGAAAACACCATATTATTATCATATTCAAACTTAGCACCTTGTCCAGTTCATTACAGTAATACCAACTCCACGTGGGACCAGTACAGTTGATTCTGGATGCTTCTGCTGTCATTAAATTCCTATTTTGCATACATCATAACTTTAAAATCATAACCCCCAAATCTTTCAAGTTTTCTTCCCCACCCCCCACCCTTTAAAAAGCACAAAAAACCACACAACAATTAGTGGCAAGTTCATAAAATTTTTATTTACGAGAGTTGACTACTCTGAGGGGATTATGGTTTTAAAAGAGAGAAGAAAAGTCTATGGTGGCTGGAGGGGAAAAAGGGGTAAAGGAAGAATTTTTATTAAAATGGGAGGACTTGAGCTGAATGGATAGATCCAATAGAGAGGGAGAAGGTGAAAAAACAGGATAGAAATGAGAGAAAGGGATTCTCAAGAAGACATCTGGAAATGTCTTCAGGGCATTTCTTGGTTGTCTCAAAGACTAGAGGACATTAATAAAAACTAGTGGCAGGCGTGGGGAGTGGGTAGGCAAATATGCTAGGCAGTCCTTCATGATAAATAATTTTCCTTGCCCAAATACTAACAGCACCCTATGCCCTGTGGCCTGGTCACAAAATAAGAAATTTTAACTGATTACAACTGATTAAATTACCTAGTAGTTGAAATATGAAATGACCAAGAGAGATGAAAACACATAGCTTCTCAAGTCTCTCAATATTTTGTTTTACAAAATAATGTATACTACCCTATTCCACAACTTTTTAAAATTAAAAAAGAATATTCAAGCTGTATCATTAATACATATTTTAACACATTCTAAAATTTGTACAGCATCCATCTTCAGTCTGAGAATATTTTGCAAAAAGCATATATAAAGGTCATATATACACACACACATATACACAGAGTCAAAGCATAATAAATCCTTGAATGATAATAATACGTTCTTAAGAGGGTAAAATCATTTTCCCACATGTTTTGTCAGTTGCTGTTATAAATATATAAGTACAATTAAGTATATACAAAGTGAACAGAATGTTGGGGCTCACCTTGGTTGGCATGTGCACCCTGAGGCAGAGCATTGGTTAAGTTGGGTAACTCATTGCCATGATTTCCATCTTCCCAAGGACAGACGTCAACACTGTTCCATTTTTTCAACTGTTTTAGCCAACTGGCCTTCTGCTCCAACTTGCAGTGGGGATTTAAAACTATACACATCCAAAGAGCACCTAATTTATTAAAAGGGGAAGAGGGAAGTAAATTTTTAAAAGTGTCCAATTCTAATATCTAATAATAAATTGTAAACCACCTCAAAATGGACCCAAGTCTGCCATTTTTATAACTCAAATTTCCCTAATCCAAATTCCAAATCTTGTACAAAGACCTTAATGCAAGGAAGACCACAGAGCCTGAGTTGTACTAAAGGTCTACATGCTGTTACACTTAAGATGAAAGATAAGTCAAATATTAATTGTAATCCCCTTTCTACTGTATTACATTTTAGACTAAAAAAAGCAATAAAGTAAATAACCCTAAGGTATAGTTTGCCACTTTAATTTATAGATTTTATACATGGATAGTGCAACAAAGCACTCCAAAAGGTGGTTCTTCATAAAACTGAAACTTACTTTCTTAGATTACTTTTTAAAAATTATAAAGGCATACAATAGACACAATGAAACAATTTTCCAAATAAAAATTTCAAACATCATTATATTTATTAGTATGCATATCTATATATCAATGAAGTGTGAAGTTTTGGGGAAAAAGGCCAGAGCAATGTAACTTTTTAACAATTAAATTCACTTCAACATAGTTCCCTAAAAGATTTAACTAGCCACTAATATTTATATGAAAACATTAAACTTTTGTTATCTGAATAAAATCACCAAATTACCAACTTAAATGAATAAAATCACTTAATGTTCATCAAAATTATATCAGTTTTTCAAAGGAAAGCAATAATGAATTTAGAAGGAAAGCATAGTTCCTAATTTAAATAATTAGGAAAACTGATAAATTTATTCAGTATTCCCTTATGTATTCTTTAGATAGGCAGCTAAACATTGAAAAACTTTTAAAGTTAAGTTTTCACTTTGTTAATTTCAAAACAAGGTATTTCAAAGCCATTCACAGTACTTTTCTTTGAAAAGGTGTGTGTGTGTGTGTGTGTGTGTGTGTAGTGTTTCAATCAGTTGTGCTAGCCAAGGGAACAACAAAGGTGGGTAAAATAATGATTTATGTTTTAATTTGTCCAAAGGAAATGCTTTACATTCTTCTACATTTAAAATGGACAAGCGTCTTCCATTTTAAACATCCATTTGATATTTAAAATACCAGAATCTTTTACTAACAGAAAATAAAAATGGTCAAAGCCTATATAAGTCACACTTATTTACAATGTTCATGTCTATATTTTAAATGCCAATTTAAAACTAGACATGGTCAATGAGTAAGCCCTCTATAGTCTATCTCCCCCAATGATTACAACTAAATATTCTGGATAAAATACGAAAAGCAATAACCCAAGGACTCTGACAAGTGAGTAATAATAAGTGATGTGAGGAGGGGAAATAAAACTTGAAGACGTAACCAACACAGTTGAGTTTTTCTTCCTATTTTCTCTCCTGGCTCTGACATAAGATTAGCCCCATTTAGGGAATTTCACAAAAATACACACAGCAAAAACACTGAAAGAAATCTCATCTAGCTATCGAGAGGACAGGAAAAAGGGATCTCTCCCATGAACCAGACAGTGTGGAGAAATTCCTGAAGAGGAGAAAGCTGGAAAGGAGGATCCCTGGATTCTCTGTACAAACTGGCACAAGTCCAGGGCTTACCTTACATACATGAGACTGACCCAAGGCAGAATAGCCAAGGCTATGAAAACTAACACTGGAACTTTCACTCAAAGAAGGTGAGACAGAACTAACTTACCATCTGAACCTACCCTGGTTGACTGCTTGCTTGCTTAAAAAAAAAAAATTCCAGTGTAGATTTTAATAGGACCCAGACTCTCATAACACAAGATTCAAAATGTCTAGGATCCAAAATTACTTGGCATAAAAAGAAAAAGAAAAATGTGACCAATAAAGAGATGCCAACCAATATGAACCTGATGTTATAAATATCTGTCTGGGACTCTATAACAACTATTACACCTATGTTCTGTGGGATTAATGGAAACACTATTCAAAGGAATGAAATGACAAAAATTCTCAGAAGCAAAATACAAACAATAAAAAAACACTAAATGGAAATTTTAGAATTGAAAATTCAATATCCAACAAAAAAATTCACTGAATGAGATTAACAATAGAATGGAGATGATAAAGGGAAAAGTCAGTGAACTTAAAGATAGATGAACAGAAATTATTGAATGAAGAAAAGAGAGAAAAATCAATTAGGACAAAATGAATAGAGCCTTAAAGACAAGAAGGAAAATATCAAAAGTCTAACATTTGTGTCATTGGAGTCCTAGAAGATGAGAGATAGATGGAGCAAAAATTCAAAGAAACAAGACTGATAACTAAAATTTGGAAAAATATATGAATTCACAGATTTAAGCAGCTCAGCCAACTCTCAGAAGGGGAAACTCAAAGAAAACCATGCCCAAACGCTTCACAATTAAATCAAGAACCAAAGATAAAGAAAAAATTCTTGAAAGCAGTCAAAGGAAAACAAAATAACATATAGAAGAACTCAAATGACTTAAGATTTCTTATCAAAAATCATAAAGCACAGAAAACAGTGGAACAGTACCTTTATAGTGCTAAATGAAATGTTAATCCAGAATTCTATAGTGAAAGCAACATTTAAAATGATGGTGAAATAAAAACATTCTCAGATGATGGAAAATTAATAGTATGTATGTTGCCAAATGCCCTGTCCAAGAAAAAATGCTAATAAAGATCCTCAGTCTGCAGAGAAATGTAACAGAAAGAAATATGGAACTTCAGGAATGGGGGGGGGGGCGGGTAGAAGCAATAAATATCTGAGGCTATTCTGTCCCCCTATGGTTCCTTAAAACATATATGGCTGTTAAAGAAAACATTTTAATAATGTCTCATGTGGTTTTAAAAGTAAGTAAATGTAATACACATGACAACATAAAGGAGTGACAGTAAAGAGACCTATATGACTGTTAAACTCCATATTCTACCTAAAGTGGCAAAATATTAACTAAATGTGGACTATGAAATATTAACTAAATGTGGACCAGTTTTTTACTGAAACCAGTAAAAAAAACAACTACAAGATAATAACAAAATAGATAAATTAAAATGAAATACAGAAGATATTTTAAAATATAAAAGAAGGCAGGAAAGAGGAGAAGGAATAATAGAGGGGACATACCCAAAACAAACAAAATAGTAGACCTAAATTCAACCATATCAATAATTACATTAAATGTAAAAATGCAATGGTCAAATCAGATAAAAAAAAACAAACCCAACTCTATGCTGTGTACGAAAATCCACTTTAAATATAATAGCATATGCTAAATGTAAAAGGATGGAAAAAGAGGTACCATGTAAACACTATCAAAATAGAACTGGAATGACTATATTAATATCAGACAAAGGAGACTTCAGAACAAGGAATATTAGCAATTATACAGAGGCATATTATATAATGATTAAAGGATTAATTCTCCAAGAAGATATCATAATTCTAAATGAGTTCTGCACCTAACAATAGTACTTCAAAATGAATGATGAAAAAAATGGAAGACTTGAAAAGAAAAACAGACAAATCCAAAATTATATTTGGAGACTTCAACACTGTTCGCGCTCACTAACTGATAGAACAAGCAGACAAAATTAGCAAGGACACTATCAATTTATTTTAATTGCTATTTATAGACTACTTCATCTAACATCAGCAAAAAATCCTACTCTTTTAGAGTGTGCGAAGAACATTTACTAAGACAGGCCATATTCTGGACATTAATTTTCTGACATTAACAGAATTAACCTAGATACCAGTAACAGAAAGGTATTTGGAAAATCTCCAGATCTCTGGAAATAAACCAACACATTTCTAAATGACTCTTCTGTGAAAGAGAATGTCATAAGGCAAATCAGAAAACATTTTTACTGAATGAAAATGAAGTTTATCAAATCTAGTGGGATAACAGATAAAGAAATGTATAGCCTTAAATGCTTAAACAAGAAAAGAAAGGATTAAAACAGTAACCTAAGAATTAACCACCTGAGGAAACTAGGAACAGAAGAGAAAATTAAAACCAAGCAAGCAGAAGGAAGGAAAGAACAGAGATCAGAATCAATGAGAGGGAAGCAGTTGTGGCTCAAATGACAGATGTCCGCCTACCATAAGGAGGGTCCAGGGTTTGATAACCAGGGCCTCCTGACCCATGTGGTGAGCTGGCCCACGCGGAGTGCTGCCATGCTCAAGGAGTGCCCTGCCACGCAGGGGTGTCCCCTGTGTAGGGGTGCCCCACACGCAAGGAGTGCGCCCCACAAGGAGAGCCGTCCCGCACGAAAAAAAGCGCAGCCCGTCCAGGAGTGGCATCGCCCACATGGAGAGCTGACACAGCAAGATTCTGCATCAACAACAAAAAAAGCGACAGTTTCCCAGTGCTGCATTACAAGAATGCAAGCAGACACAGAAGAACACACAGCGAAGGGACAGAGAGCAGATTATGGGGGGTAAGGGGAGAGAAATAAATAAATATTTTTTAAAAAATCAATGAGAGGAAGGAAAGAAAGGAAAAAGAAAAAAATGAAACCAAAAGCTAGTTTTTAAAAAAGATCAATAAGATCAATAAAACTATAGCCAGAATGACTGAAAGAAGGGACGAAGGCACATATTACCAGTATCAGCAATAAAAGAAGGCATGCCATTACAGATCTTAGGACATTAAAAGGTTAATATGGGAATACTACAAGCAACTTTATGCCTATAAATTCCACAATTTAGAATGAAATGGACATATTTCTAGAAAGTCCAACCTACCAAAGTTTACTCAAGAAGAATAATAATATGAATAGTCATAAATCTATTAAGAAAATTAAATTTGAAATAAAAAATCTGTTAACAAAGCAAATCCATATGGTTTCCTGGGAAAATTATACCAAACATTTAAGAAACAAACAATACAACTCTACACAATATGTTCCACAAACAAAAGCAAAGGGAACACTTCCCAACTTATTTCATTTTTTTTTAAGATTTATTTATTTATTTCTCTCCCCTTACCCCCCCCCCCCCCCCGGTTGTCTGTTCTCTGTTGTCTCTTTGCTGCATCTTCTTTGTCCACTTCTGTTGTTGTCAGTGGCACGGGAATCTGTGTTTCTTTTTGTTGTTGTTGCATCATATTGTTGTTTCAGCTCTCCGTGTGTGCGGTGCCATTCCTGGGCAGGCTGCACTTTCTTTCACCCTGGGCGACTCTCCTTACAGGGTACACTCCTTGCACCCTGTGTGGCACGACACTCTTTGTGCTCTACGCGGGGGACACCCCTGTGTGGCACAGCACTCTTTGTGCTCATCAGCACTGCGCATGGGCCAGCTGCACACAGGTCAAGGAGGCCCGGGGTTTGAACTGTGGACCTCCCATGTGGTAGACGGATGCCCTAACCACTGGGCCAAGTCCACCACCCCAACTTATTTTATAAGGCCCAAATTATCAATATCAAAACCACAGTGTAAGTAAATAAAATTATAAGACATCATAAGTAAATAAAATTATAGATCAATATCCCTTATTTCTATAGAGGTAAAACAACAAATAGTAACAAATCTGACCAAGCAATATATAAGAAGGAAAATAAACCACAACCAAGTGACATTTATCCCAGGAATGCAAGGCTGGTTGAACATTTGAAAATCAGTCAACATAATTCATCATATTAACACTCTAAAGAAGACAAACATATGATCATCTTAATAGACACAGAAAAAGCATTTGACAAAATTCAACATTCCTAACAACAACAACAACAAAAAACTCTCAGCAAATTAAACTTAATATGACAAAGGGCATCTATGAAATAACCTACAGGTAATACCATAATGGTAAAGATTTCTGCTTTAACTACTATTCAACATCACCTTAAAAGCCCAGCCAATAAAGCAAGAAAAGGTCCAAGGCACAGACTGGAAAGGAAGAAATAAAATAGGTTCTATTCACAGACAAGTAATCTACAAATGATGGTCCAAGAACTAAGTAAGTTTATCAAGGTCACACGACACAAGTTCAATGCAAAAAATAAATAAATAAATAAAGATTATCTAGCAATATTCTAAAAATGAACAATTAGAACCAATTTTTAAAATATTCTAAAAATGAACAATTGGAATCAAATTTTTAAAACCAATACAAGGCAGGGGACTTGGCCCAGTGGTTAGGGCATCCGTCTACCACATGGGAGGTCCGCGGTTCAAACCCCGGGCCTCCTTGACCCGTGTGGAGCTGGCCCATGCGCAGTGCTGATGCACCCAAGGAGTGCCGTGCCATGCAGGGGTGTCCCCGTGTAGGTGAGCCCCAAGCACAAGTAGTGCGCCCTGTAAGGAGAGCTGCCCAGCGCCTAAGAAAGTGCAGCCTGCCTAAGAATGGCGCCGCCCACACGGAGAAATGACACAAGACGACACAGCAAAAAGAAAAACAGATTCCCCTGCGGTTGGCAACAGAAGCAGACAAAGAAGATGCAGCAAATGGACATGGAGAGCAGACAACCGGGGTGGGGGGGAAGGGGAGAGAAATAAATATAATAAATAAATCTTTTAATAATACTACTACTAATAAAACCAATACAATTTATAGCAGCACTATAAAACATGGAATTAAATGTATGCAGGATCTGTATGCTTAAAACTACGAAACGGTAATGAAAGAAACCAAAGATGACTCCAAAAGGTGGCAAGTTACCATGTTCACAGAACAGAAAACTCAATAGTGTTAAAATGTCAAATCTCTCCAAATTGATCTATAGATTCAACAAAGCCCCACTCAAAACCTTAATGAGTTTTAAAAAAGTATGTGACAGGTTGATTCTACGATTTATATGGAAAAGTAAAGGAACTAGAATAGCCAAAGCATTTTAAAGGAGGAAGGACAAAGTTGGAAGGCTCACACAATCTGATTTCAAGACTTCCTATAAAGTTGCAATAATCAAGACAATGTGGTAATGTTGAAAGGATAGGCACATAAATCAATGGAGCAGAACAGAGTTCAGAAATAGATACACAAAATATGGTCAATTCAAGATTTAAAGTCAATTCGATGGAGAAAAGATTGTCTTTCTGACAAATGATGCTGAAACAATTAGATATCCACATGTGGGGAAAAAAAAGGACCTCAATCCATATTACACACCTTCATCAAAAATTAACTCAAATGGATCACAGACCTAAATATAAACTTACCATAACAATTCTAGGAAAAATACAGGAAAAAAATTGTTGTGGTCTTGGGTTAGGCAAAAATACTGTTAGATACAATACCAAAAAAACATGATTTATAGAAGATAAAATGGATAAAATGCACTTCATCAAAATTAAAAACTCTTCTTCTGCAAAAAGCACTGTGTTAACAGAATGAAAAGACAAGCCACAAACTAGAAGATATTTTCAAATCACACATCTGACAAAGGACTTGTATCCAGAATATGCAAAGCCCACTCAAAACTAAGAAACCAACCAATTCCTATAAAAAAGGGCAAACATTTTAAAGACACTTCACTTAAAGAAGATATGAAATGATGCAAATTAAAACTGCAAGAAAATAGCATTATACATCTATTAGGATACCTAAAATTAAGGGGAAAATGACAATACCAACTGCTGGCAAGGATGTGGAGCAACTGGAATGTGCATAAGTTGCTAGCTGAAGTGCAAAACGGTATAGCCACTCTGCAAAAACAGTTTGGCAGTTTCTCATGAAGTTAAAGATATATTTACCATATGATCCAGCAATCCCACTCATAAGTATTTGCCCATGAAATGAAATGAAAACTTATGTTCACACAAAACCATGTACACGAATGTTTATAACAGCTTTATTCATAAATGCCAAAGTCTGGAAACAACCTGAATATCCTTCAACTAGTGAATATATTTAAACAAACTGTGGCATAGCCATATAAGGGAATATCCTCAGCAATAACAAGATATATGTATAGGATCTCAAATGCACTATGGTAGTGAAGAAGTCAGACTCAAACCACCACATTCAGGGAAGCGGACTTGGCCCAATGGATAGGGTGTCCGCCTACCACATGGGAGGCCCGCGGTTCAAACCCCAGGCTTCCTTGACCCGTGTGGAGCTGGCCCACATGCAGTGCTGATGTGCAAGGAGTACCCTGTTGCCGCCTTTCTCCACCTCTCCTCCCCTTCCAGCCCCCGCCGTCCTTCCCGCCAGTCCCGCCCATATTGCCAACCCACAATCTGCCCTCTTCCCCAGTAACTGCTTACCTCAGGTCTATCCATCAGCTTCAGCCTGTCCACAGCCGCCCCTTAGCCAACCCTCCCTTCATCACGCCCCTCCCTCTACCCAACCCTATATAGCTAAGTGTACTTCCGTAATAAAGCAGACCTGTTCTTGCGCTCAAGCGGTCTCCGTGGTTTTTCCCCAACCGCACGTCCCCCACGCCTGGAGAACCGGTGCTCCCTCTTGGGGCACCCCCCGCCGGTGGTTCGGCAGGAGCAAGCCCCCCCGACTCTTGGGCCTGAGTGAGGACGAAACCCTCTTGCTCAGCTACAGTACCCTGCCATGCAGGGGTGTCCCCCGTGTGGGGGAGCCCTATGTGCAAGAGTGCACCCCGTAAGGAGAGCCGCCCAGCGTGAAAGAAAGTGCAGCCTGCCTAGGAACGGTGCCACACACACGAAGAGGTGATGCAGCAAGATGACGCAACAAAAAGAAACACAGATTCCCATGCCGCTGACAACAACAGAAGAGGACAAAGAAGAACACGCAGCAAATGGACACAGAGAACAGACAACTAGGGTGGGGGAGGGGAAGGGAAAGAAATAAAGTAAATCTTTAAAAAAAACCCACACATGAAACAGATTTACTTTATGATTCAATTTATATGGCACTCTGAAAAAGGCAAAATTTAAGGGACAAGGAAGTGGATTTCACCCAACGGATAGAGCATCCGCCTACCACATGGGAGGTCCAAGGTTCAAATCCAGGGCCTCCCGACCCGTGTGATGAGCTGGCCCACGTGCAGTGCTGATGCGCGCAAGGAGTGCTGTACCACACAAGGATGGCCCCTGCTAGGGGAGCCCCATGCACAAGGAGTGCGCCCCATAAGAGTCACCCAGCGTGAGAAAAGTACAGCCTGCCTAGAAGTGGCACAGCAAATGGGGAGAAGATGCAGCAAGATGATGCAACAAAACGAGACACAGATTCCGGGTGCTGCAGACAAGAATACAAGCGGACACAGAGGAACACACAGTGAATGAACACAGAAAGCAGACAACTGGTGTGTGGGGGGGGGTGGCGGGGAAGGGGAGAGAAAGAAATAAAAAATTAAAGGGACAGAGAATACCTCAGCAGATGCCTGGGGTTGGGTTGAGGGTGGGTGATAGACTTGAGAAAAAGGAACAGCATGAGGGAAGTGTGTGTGTGTGAGAGAGAGAGAGAGAGAGAGAGAGAGAGAGAGAGAGAGAGAGAGAGATGGAGCTGTTTTTTTTATCTTGATTGGGGTGGTGGTTACACAACTCTATGCATTTGTCCAAACTCAAAACTGAACACTAAAAAGGTAAATTTTATGTAAATTTTTTAAGAATTTAAAAACTGGTGTTACTTTATATATATATATATATATATATATATATATATACATACATGAAATCAAACAACGCTGTCTATTGGTATTCCCAGAGACCGAAGTATAAGAGTTCTATCTGCAGGATCCTCTACAAGCCAATGAACAGTATGCGGTGTCACTATCTTATTCATTCTATGTTTTCCCATACCAAGAACCTGGAAAATCGGCTTCAAATGAAACCTGACCACATACTGTCACAAAGCAAGGCACACATCAGAATGGTAACTAAGGAATCCATACGTGACACCTTTACCTATTGAACCCAGTTGAAAAAAGGAGATGCAATTCAAGTTTTAGACTGATGGACAGGAAATAATTTATATGTAAATGGTTAAATGAAAATGGAGAAGTTATAGACTGGATCAAAATCTTACATTAATATTTATAAGACAAAACTGGACAAAAATATTCCCAAGTCAAACAAATCATCTTTTAAAAATCAAATGGGGAAGCAGATGTGGCTCAAGTGATAGAGCTTCCACTTACCATATGGGAGAACCTGGGTTTGATCCCTGGGGCTTCCTGGTGAAAAAGAAGAGAAAGTGTGCCCACATGGCAAGCTGGTGCCCACATGAGTGCCCGCGTAAGTGCCTGAGCAAGTGCCTGTGTGGTGAGCCAGTGCCCTGCACAAGTGAGTCACACAGCAAGATGATAACGCATCAAAAGAGAGACAAGGGGAGAGAGTCAAGGTGAAGTGCAGCAGAAACCAGGAACTGAGGTGGGGCAACTGACAGGGAACCTCTCTCCCCATCAGAGGTCTCTAGGACTGAATTCCGGTGAATCCTAGAGAAGAGAAAGTGAGAGGAGAAGACAATACAGACAGCAAAAACAGCAGGGGGGGAGAAGGAGTAGTGGGAGAAGGGGGAGGGGGAAGGAGGGGAAATAAATCTTTTTAAAAAATCAAATGGAAATAGTCAACATGGAATGCTTAAGAACTGAGACACTTTCATATAATTTTTCTTGCAAGCTATTTTTATCTTATTTTTCTGCTAATCTTAGATAAATAATTATCAGGAAAAACTAGACTCAAGAGGTTGTCCTGAAAGATTACTGAACTAGTAATTTCAATACCAGGTTGCTAGTGTATTAAGGTTTCCATGTAAAAGGGCAACCAAGTAAATTAATATAGACAAATACTGTGATTGTAAATGTCTTCTCACATCTTCAATATGTCCATTTTTATGAATCAGAATTTTTAAAAAAATTTCTTTCCCTTAGCCCCCCTGCCCAGTTGTCTTCTCTGTGTCCATTCTCTGTGTGCTCCTTTGTGACCACTTCTATCCTTATCAGCAGCACCAGGAATCTGTGTCTCTTTTGGTTGCATCATCTTGCTGTGTCAGCTCTCTGTGTGCACGCAGCGCCATTCTTGGACAGGCTGTACTTTCTTTCGCGCTGGGCGGCTCTTCTTACGGAGGGCACTCCTTGAGTGTGGGGCTCCCCTACATGGGGGACACCCCTGCGTGGCAGGGCACTCCTTGCGCACATCAGCACTGCGCGTGGGCCAGCTCCACACGAGTTAAGAAGGCCTAGGGTTTGAACCGCGGACCTCCCTGTGGTAGGTTAAGACTTGGGCCCAGAAACTGCCCAGCATCCCTATCCATTGGGCCAGCTCCGCTTCCCTTATTTTGAAGATCAACTTGAAAGCACCACCAGGCCCATGAAAGTCTTTGATAGAGCTAACCTCAAATCAAATGTAGAAATTACATATCCTAAGATATTTAAGTATCTCAAACCTACTGTTTTCACACAACCTCTTTAAAGATTTAAAGGCAATATTAAGCTTTTAAAATAAACTTAAAAACCAAATTTATTTTAAGCACTGGTTCTTTTGAAGTAACTCAAGGACAGTTTAAGGAAAATATTAACCAATATACATATAATGCTGAAGATTAATTTGTTTGTGAAAGACTTGATCATGGATTCAGAGTATTATAAACCAGTGTGTTTCCCGTGCACATGGGGAAAAGTAAGTCTATAAGAAAGTGACATCATTCTGAAAAGGGAATATTATTCTACATTTCAGAAAAGTTCTTTGAGGAAATAAATGGATGAACACCAAAGACAATTTTAAAAATGAAATAAGTGTTATCAATAATCACCATTTATTGGGTGCCTACTATATGCTATAGGCACTGTATTGATGACTTCACAAACATTTTCTCATTAACTAGTTACAGAAATCCTTAGAGGTTAGAATTAATATTTCCAATTTAAAGATAAGAAAATGAGAACCCAGAGAGGTTAAGGTCCTTAAAAGCAAGATCCTGAAATATTCTTGGCAACTTTAAACAAAGATTTCTTTGACTTTTAGAAAAAGAGAAAACCAAAAAACTCACCTTAGCTTTTCATGCTTACATTTCCCTAATTAGGAAATTTCTATTTTGCAGAATGAGAAAAAAAAATTAAAACAAGGTTTTATTAATTTGCCTGTTACATTCTTTTATTGCTCACCTCCCTAAAGAGAGGTTTCATTCTGAAAGGATGTTCTTAATGTTAGACTCAGGTTCAGAGCTATAATAGATACAGTCTTTTATCTTAACAGTCACCACTACAAAAGCTGTAATTAGCCTTAATAACCAAGTTAACCAAACTAAGTCATTCTCCAAATTTTATTAATTCAGAGTTCCACTTTGAGCATTTACTTCCTTCCCCTCAAACATGCCTAAAACATTTGAGGCTTTAAAAATAAAGCTCTTTGATGATTAAACACTTCACTATGCTGTCCCCCTGAAACAGTAACCCTTTCAGGAACTCAGCCAAAAACAGAACCGAGAACTCAAGGAGAATTCAGCATTTCTAGCACCTAGCAGAGGACTTCACACCTGGGAGGTTCTATTTGTTTTTTCTCAAAGGACATTTAATTATTTGCTATGAATTACAATGAAAACAAATACCATGCTTATAAATTACATTACCAGTTTCAAAGTATACAAAGACAATTAATCATTGGTGAGTGATTCATCCAGTTTGTGAATTATTCATGGCACATTTCTGCTTTAGTCTAGCTTTTTCCTACCACCCAGCATACTTTGACTTTCTTTTCCTTTCCACTGCTCCACCTAATCTGCCCTCAGTGATTTTAGCAAAAAGATATAACACATGAGCCAAAGAAAACCAAAACAAGGAAGGCACTTTTTGTAAGAAGAAAAAATTCTTCACACAAGGTTAAATGGTTTCATGGTTTCACAAACCATTTGGTGGTCCCTTGTCCATATTCTATACCTAATCAACACTCAGGAAAAAAAACAAAGGAAAGTGGGTCTCACTGAGGGAGAACACAAATCATCATGAAAGTCTTTTGTTCACATCTGCATTCCACCAGTAGCATGCTGCCAGTGGACTTGAACCCAGAGTTCCAGGCACATGTGAGTAATGAGAATTAAGTCTATGCTCCCTGAAGACCAGTTTTCTCAATCAAACATTAAGATGGACAAATCATCACCTCCATTTTGCCCTACTTCACATACTCATTGCTGTATATTTCCAAGAGGGAGAAATTTCTGATCAATAAGCTGTGATATGCAAAGCGCAATTGGATTATCAGCCATGAGGCCTTGGGGAAGCCCACTTTGTCACTCTGTGGAGGTAGCTCCCTCATTTGAACAACAGGGATAACTGCTTCTACCTACTTCTTGGGGCAGTTTAGACTTAAATAAGATATGCAGAAAGTGTTTTGTAAACTGTAGACTTCACCCAGCTTCAAAACCATTCCTGCAAACTCCTGTGTAGAAGACTTTGATATTGAGGAAACTGAGAGGAAAGTTAAAACAGGATTGCAGAGCTCAGACAGAAAGTGATTCTCTGAACATCCTTATAAATATTTTTTACATTTAATAAAATAAAACAAGATGTCACATTAAATAAGCAAAATATCAGTGACAACACTTCTTAAGCTAGTAATTATGGGTAATTGTACAATTACATTCCTCTTGCTGTGTTGTTCTTAGCAAGAAACATTTCAGTCTCTTTTCCCTCATTTCCAAAACAGGCTTTAACTATGTTTAGCTTTCCTATAGACATTATTCTTTCTAGCTTGGCCTCATTCTGAGCCCGCAGGCATAAATTTACCTAGGTGTTTAAGATGCTCTGGGTAATTTTATCCTTACTACTCATTTCTTAAACTTGTCCCCAACCAAAAAGGGCTATATAACTTTTTCTCTATCCATGGTAACTTCATGCCAAAGGATAGGCAAAGGAATTCAGTGTTAAAGTCTACGCTGACTTTTCTTTCAGCCTCCCTCTCCCCTGCTCCCCAACTCAGAATTACTATTAAAACACTTCTAGTCTACCACCTACTCTGCTTCCCTTTTAGTTTTGATGCCCAGGTTCCATAGTCTTCTGAAGAAAGAACTCAAAACGAGAACTTAACAGCACCCAGATTCTTAAGATTGTGAGGAGGAAGGCATAGGGGGAGAGAGAACAGAGATTAAACCAGGTGAGATTTGACATTAAGAAAATTTGAAGATGGGGAAGAAGTACTGTAAAAAAAAAATTATGATGTTAAAACAGATGTATTAGTCCAATTTAATGGATAAGGTTAACTGGAATAATGGGACTTCATTTTACACATTATTATATTCTATATCACTAGGGATATATTTGGAATTTGAAAAATAACCATTAGAGGAAGCATGAAGTATTGTCTGACTCATAACACACACTGTCTGGTCATACTACCCAAAAACTACCCTAAAACTTAGTGGCTTAATATGACACTATACTGTTATATTTCACCATTCTGTAGGTCAGAATTTCTCTCTCTCCTTGCCACTTCTCCCACACCCCAACACGTCCTCTTCAAGTGGACAATATGGGATTTCTCATAGCATGGCAGCCTCAGGAAAGTCAGACTTTCTTACACGGAACCTCAGGGCTCTAAGATGGAGGAGCCTTCTAGGAGAAAGGAGGTAGAACATGCCAGTTACTTAATACTTGGGCCCAGAAACTGCCCAGCATCCCTTCCACAATATTTTGTTGGTCAATCATGTATAAATATTTCCCAGATTCAAATGGAGGGAACTTTAATAAACTGCATGACTCAATGAGAGAGTAGCAATGGTCTGTGGCCCTCTATAATCGGTCACAATTACCAAGAACAATTACAAATCTTCTAGATTTGAAAGTGAAAAACTAAGGTAAAAATTTGCCAATGTATATGAGAAAGCTGTTAAAATAATCAGACCCAAATAAACCACTCCACATATGAGAAGAGCTGTAAGTCAAAGAAAAAAAAGTCATTACGAAAACTTAACAGTATTAAAGGTATCATCCCAAAACACATTGCAATATTATGTTCTAGTTTATATGCTAATTTTTTATTCCTTCAAGAAAAATCCTAACACCAGGTTATACATGTAATGTTTCAAATTCGATTCCACATTTAAAGTTTTAAAATGTTTGTCTTCAGAGTACAAAGACTGCTCCTTTAACTCCTTTAACATGCTTCTAGATTGGCATCTATACATATCCAACTGACAATAATTGCTACCATTTATTGAATATTTACCTCACATTAACCCCATACAAAATATTTTACATATATTATCATATTTTATCCTCACAAGAAAGCCCACTTTATGAATTTCAAAGAGAAGAAATTTGTGTTAAAGAAAAAAAAGTCAGGATTGAGTCCAAGAACTATGCCTCTCTGCCCCTCCCACCAAAATCAATATTCTTAAACACTATGGTGTCTCGCCTGCTGTCTAGTTATGTAGTCAGAAAGTACTTCCATGAATTAGGATTTGTATATGCAGCTATGCATGCATGAATCCAGGATTACTGTGATTTTGGTTTTGACAGAATCATTGTTCCATTCCTTAAATTCAGCAATATAATACAAATAGTATATTTTTGTCTAAAATTATGAAATAGCCTTAGATAATGAACCCTGTACTTTTTTAAACCATATATTCTTACATACTTGGAACATGTTTCTCTCATGTACAACAAAAACCTACACCGGGCCATCTAAAATGAACCTTAATTAAATAAAAGAAATCTCTGCATTTTTCAGTATTGAAATAAGTCATCTCAATGTAGATTAAACAGGTAAACAATTAAAAGAAGCTCAATTTATGATTCAAAATTGATTATTCAAGTCAGTAGAAATCTGTTTTCTCTGAAAATATTATGATGTACTATCGGGTCTGTTAGAGTCAGGTCCGCATCAGCATTTCTGAGATAATGCACTCATATGTGACTAAATATGCTCATTGCCTGCTGGTGTTTTGCTGGGTAGAGCATTATGATTTGTGACTGAATAAATCAGCTGGCCATTTTCTACCTACTGTGGCCCCCACCCCCCCAAGTCAATAAAACTTATTTAATTGTACTTTAGTTGTTTTTAAAGTTCCATCTCCTTCATGTTTTCTTTAACATGCAAATCAATGCAATAATTTAAATAAAAGCCACAAATTTTCTATAAAGGACACTTACAATTTTTGATAAATTTTGCTCTTATATTTTACAGGAAGGTAACTATGGGTATAATGTCACTGAACAGAGAGCAGGAGATGGGCTGGGCAGAGACAACAGGGATTAGAGGCCTGTGAGTGGGAGGGCAGAGGAGCCAGATAACCAATACCTTCTCTCACCACAAGAATGAGAAATGTCAATGGTTCCTTTTTCTCTGGCTCAAATGTGGAGATAAGATTGTTATATGAAAAGCTTAATTTCTACTTTCTAATATGTTCATTCTTATCAAATAGTAGCAGGCAAAGTAAAACAACTTTTGATATTTCCCAGGGTCCCACAGTTAACAAAACAATTCATAATATTTATCATATTTATTTTTGTTCTCAGAGGCTATTAGAAGAGGCTAAAATTTCATGCATGATCCAATTAACTAATTATACTTATTTAGAGGCCATGAAATGCCTAATTGCAGTCACAAATAGGAGATCACTGACATAATTAGTTGTGCTAGACAAACAAAATTTCTCGGGTCAGACCACACTAAAATTGCGACCCTAATTACAGTATTGTTCTCAGTACAATGCTGACTTAATATGTCAGTCACCCCATGTTTAGAAAATAAGTTTAATTGGTAAAAACAGCCTCCTAACTTTAAATTTAGTAAGCTAGTTTTTAATTTACTAAAATGTTTTTGGTAAAATTTCAAAATAAAACCTCAAGGATTCTGTAAAGAGTTTTTGAGATTACCTCAAGCAAAGCTAAACCCTCAGCAAAATGGAAGACAAATAGTTATCATGTAACCAGGTTCTGAGAAAAATCTTCAGTAAAATAACCACCCTTTTGTTGTAGGGAAAGAAAACAAACCAAGGATATTTCAAAACAGGAAACTGGTATCCTGAATTACGTTCCTCTTGGGTAAACCTGTGGCCCTCATCTGATATGCAGTCTTCCCTTCCCCATTTGACTTTTGTCAGTGCTGCAGCTTCAACATGCAAGATTCATCAAAAACAGCCTGACCTCATTAGGAGCCTGGTTCGACAGGAAATTATCAGAGTCAGCTACTCCAGCCCTCCTTCCTATCTGTCTCCTTTTCAACTGGAGAAAGAATAGAGGGAGGGTAGGAAAGACAGAAAAAATCAGAAAGAACAGAAAAAGACAAAATGCAAGAGGACTTTTTGAGATACACAAAGGGCAGTCAATAGGTGGTGAGGGAAGGCCTGTGAACTGTGGAAACCTGTAAGAACGGGTTCTGTACTGGTTGCTTAACTAAGCTATCTTCATCAACAGTTCCAAGGTTCATCTAACAATCCTGACTCCAAGGAAATTATTCAAGTCTGTATGAACCCCATTTCTGAAAAGAATCTTTAGATCTTCACTTTGCCTCTCTCCTACAAGTTTCCTGTCAGGCACAGACAAAAGGCTCTTGAGATGGGCAGGGGAAAAACAAGAGAACCATTTATGTGTTGTGTATTAATTAAATGATGTTACTTTAGTCCTTGAGACTCCACATTATGTCCATTTTACAGATAAAGAAACTGAGGGTCAACCAAAGATAAATGACAAAGCTACACAGTTTGTAAACATGAGGATTAGAGTCCATACTTAAAGAATGTCTCGCTCCAATGACCGTGTTCTTTGTGCCCCAGTTGAAGGGTCTGAAAGCTGAAACAGTCCTAGTAAGCTTTAAAATATGCACCTGCCCCTTTGGGAAAAAAACATGCTTGGTTAAGTATGATGAAAGAATTAGTTTTGAAAATATATTACCAATTGACACAAAAGAATGTCAATGTACTGCAGTGGATTAGATCTACCCCACAAACTTCCTCACCCATTGCCTACATAATCTTATTTCTACGGTTACCTTAAGCTTCTATATAATATTTGGGGCTTTTTATTTTTCACTTACTTATTCTGTTTCCTGAATTGGCTGGAAGCTCCTCAAGCTCTATTCCTATCTCTAGACACTGCAAACAGTAGTTCTTGTTAATTTATCTACTCTACTGTAAGACACTCTTCTGTGCAATATATATATTTTCAGATAAGTGCTTCCCTGAGTCACTGGTACAAAGATCTTCCTTTCCCTTGCCATGGAGAACCAATTTAGGGCAAATATATTCAAAGCCTTACTAAAAAAATAATTGAATTTACCAATGGTTATTATTATAGAATGTTGGTGACCTGGTGAAGACTTTAGTACTATATTTAGCAATCCCAAGGAAAAGTGCTTGCAGTATTCTGTCAGATTGGAACTGCAATTTTATTCATAAAAACAAGTTCTTAATGCACTGACTTTCTATGGAGTTGAAAAAGGACCTATGGTGGGTGCTGGGTTTCTTGGAGAACAGAATGTTTCATTTTGCTCTAATTCATTCTATTACTGAATTAAACTTTGATATATTGGTCTTGACAAGTGCGTCATGCTGATTGTATTGTGTATGATAGCATAATCACTCCCCATGCGTTTCCCACTGGCTGGCTGATTAATGTAACAGATTACCTGCAGCATTGATGGCAAGGGGGAAATCACTGTCCTTCCATTTTCTAAACTGTTTGTATGTCAGTGTGCATGTTTGTGTAAGTTCATGAGTTCATGAGTACCCATGAACCTGCACATGGACAAAAATGTCTGAATAAGGCAGGAAGAGGGCAGGAAAAGAGGATGCAGTAAAGATTAAAGCCTTTCACAATCACTGTTTTCAGTAGTCCAAAATCTATCTTTGCTACACCTCTAAGAAGAGCAGCTACTTAAATGTGTTCATCAGTTTTAACAAATGTACCACGCTAATGAAGGATGTTGTTAATGTGGAAATGTGGGAGGTGTAGGGAGTTGGGTATATGGGAATCCCCTCTATTTTTTATGTAACTTCTATGTACTCTAAGTACTTTTTAAAAAAATTAAAAAATATATACCAAAAAAAAAAAAAGCCCTTGAAGACAGTGATTATCAAGTATGTATTCTAAATCTCAGAAACTATTATTCTAGAGAAAGGAAGGTCTATTATAATATCAAGAGGTCAAAGTTGCACTGCTCTTGGCAAAGGATGTGCCTCCTCTCATTCGAACCCTCCCCCTCTCCCTCTCCCTCCAGCGGGCTCTGTAGGGCAGTGTTTTAGCACTCCCTGTCTAAGCACCACCCACTTCTAATTTCTTTGCCCCTGACCCCCCTTAACCTAGCTAAACTTAAATTAACTGTGATAACTTGTGTAAAATACCTTGCTCAGTGCCCAGCGTGAGCCTTCCCTTGGCTTCTCCTTCATTCACTCTACCTCTTGGTATCTCTGATTTCCCATGAAGCTCCTGGGAATGGCTTAAAATGTGGCTTCTCAGATTCGTTAATTTTTGTATGTTGCCACTTCAGGGGTAAGTAATGGTAGAAGGAAATCCACCCCCCTCGCAGCCTATCTTTCTTCATTTTCACTTCCCCTCCCCTGCTGTACTCTATACCAGGATAGTATCCTCTAGATTCACAAGCTAGCAAAAGACTCCCAGACTCCCTCAACCAGATTCCCCATTGGTGGCAGTTGCTTGAGGGCAAGTGCAGTACTAATTCTCAAAAAATAGGAAAAATAGGGAGAGAACTTTTCTAAAAATTGTTATTAGGAAGGAAAGGACACATTATACCAATGCTCTAACATTCTTATTAATCACTAATGTGAGAAGAGCACATCTACTGCCAATGGACTCATGTAATAAATGGAATTCTATGTTATAAATAAAAGAAGATAACTAGAGCCCATTCCTGGTACAAATAATGCTACCATCATACTACACATATAATGTAGAACATTGAAGTGTACTTAAATGAACCCTAAAGTATCTTAACTCTTAATGAAATCTTCATGATCTATATTTAGAATAAGATTTTACAAAAACACACAATGGAATGATCTCCAAGTGTTGTTAAAAATTATCCAACTGCAAACCTAAAAAATGTGACAATGAATGTCATTTAGAATCTCCAATTGGTTAGATAACAGGAATGAATCACCTATAAAGATCTCTTTTAATCCTAAGAATCTATTATTTTCTATTAAAAATTATCTTTTGAAACATTTCTCCATATCTACTCTACCCCATATTTGGTATGAATGGATAATTAAACCCAGCAGCTGCAGTCAAGAGAAGGATGGTTGATAATATTATATAGGAAGTATCTGACATAGGTTTGCTCACTGTACAGAAATATGCATTCTCTTTTTTGTTAACTTCTGATCCAAACTAGAAATTACTCTGCCAACTTAAAGAAGCAGAGAATAAACCCCTCTTCCTATCCCCACATCAGGGCAGAACCCAGAGGCCTTTCGCCCAAGAACACAGAGTTCTCAGTTTCAAGAGACAGAGAGCAGTGGGACCACACAAACAGAGAAAGAAACCAGGCCTCAGTAATGAGGATCCAGCAGCAGATAGGCGCTCAGGGAACACTGCTAGCTGGAAGGAAAGCTCCTGAGTAATACAATTGACAAAGACCCTGTATTTAGAGAGAGTTCTGAATAATGAGGGGAGCAGCAGAGCTCCTACAGAAGCACATAACCCCATTCCAGGGCATGATAGCCCATGTACAAGATGGCTCTGCAGAGCCTACTGACCACATGAGGTTAAGTAAGTGTTGGCAACTGTGTTATCGCTGAGATCTGACGATGGCCAGGGCAGAGGCAATGAATGAGCGAGAGGTCTTTGTGGGCTCTTACCAAAGGGAACTGGAAAGAGAGGTCAAAACTTCTGTACGATATGCTAAAGTTAATTATGTAACAGTTCCCAATGAATACCATGTATTTAGCTATTTCACATTAATATGTTTGTTCTCTCAGAGAGTCACTGTAAACATGGATACTGACGGATGATTAAATTAGGCTTGGCTGTAAATGACTACTGCAACCAAGATTCTGGTACCAAGGGTAGGCAGATCTGGCCAGGCAGTGGTTGACTGCTTTTACAGGACTTACTGCTATCTATGTGTGTTTCCTTTAGCCCCAGCTCTGCTCCAGTAGAGAGACTGGCAAGCAGAGGGGCATATTACGGTCATTTACAATATGCTTAAAATACATTGGGGACATTGTCTGACTCAGTGATTAAGTCTTTAAAGTCACTGGCAACTGGGATCAAATTCCTATTCTGTTTCCTTTGTACCTCAGGCAAGTTATCTATCTCTTTAAGCCTCCGTTTTCTCGGCTATAAAACTGCAGCTAATAACTACCTACCTCATAGGGCTGTTCTAAAAGGATTAAATAAAATAACACATGCTTTAAGTGCATAGTATAGTGCTTGATAAACATGTGTTGTCAATTGTGTTATCATTAGTAGCTGGACCAAAGTGAAAATTTGAGCCTACTCTCTCTCCTTCTCCCCTTTGAAGTAACAATGAATGACAAAGTTGGACTGAAAATCTTGAAGACAACATTTCGAAGCCTGCATACCCCTCCACAATGAGCTCACCACTGTCTTCTGTAATTCTTTCTTTCTGGAATATTCTCAGTCCTTTTTCCCTACCAATTCACTTCCGTGAACATCTTTTAAATCCATATTATTAAATTCAGTTTGTACAAATCTTTGTACTAATTTGTAAATAAATTACTCTATGTTTCTCAGTTCATTCATCACTGTTCTAATTTATCATGTCTCTTAATGTTTGCTTCTCTCCATTCTCTCCTGACTACCAGTTCCAACACCAACACCAAAATCAAACAGCTAATACATCTGTCTCTCTGACACAGCAAGTGCTTATTCCATACTCATAAGAGTGACCAAAATAAGGCTTCTGGAAAGAAGGGTTAACAAGACAGCATGGACATGGTAGACAGTGGAAAACCAGTATTCTCCTGTGCACAGGGAAGATAAATTGTTAAATGGCAAGCAATCCCTTATATGTTGGTTAGTCATGATTTATTCTATACTTGGAGCTATATGGGAATTTCCAAGTCTGTACTGACATCTTTTTGCTGCAAAGGGCTCAGGAATAGCTGTTTGCTCCAAGGCATAGCATAGAGAAAACCACTCTGTATAAGGCCAACCATGTTTGGAATGCCTTCTAGTCTTAATGAGAAGCAGTTTAGTCCTTAGCCATTGGCTAACGACCATCAACTTAAAAATGTGGAGAGCCTGAATTAGAATTTAACTAGAAACTATGTATGGGGTTAAAAAAGGCGGTGGGGGTTACTGGAGCCTATTGCTTTCATAGATGTAAGAATGAGATGACATTTCCCAGAGATTTCTTAACAGTCTCTCTAAAGCAGAGTTTAGAATCTTATTTCTGGCTGTGTACCAAGGACCTCCTAAATTACCTGGAGTATCATTCTGAATGGGGCTTAAAACTGTATACGGTCCAAAGGGTAGGCAATTTACGTCCTCTACTGCTGAATATTGTCAGATTTATCATGATTCCAAATGTCCTGAATCTGTAAACACACTAATCTATCTAGCACTGTACCAGAGAATATTGTAGCTGTTAATAAGAAGCAGTCAATCTAGCCTTACAACGAAGTTCAAATTGGACATATAAAGCAGTTACTTAATAAGTAGTCAAACTGATATGGGCTATTGGGGGGGGGGCGGGGAGGCTCTGCATTTCTTCATGAATAACCTGGGCTGTTTGTGTCAAACAATAAGAACTGCAGCTCCACCTTTCATAACCATGCCAACCACTCCAGTCCTGGAAAGCCAATTAAGTGATATAGGCTCTATAGACCTCGGATATTCATGGAGAATACAAAATAAATACATTAATTCAAGCTAACTGGGAATGTGGGGAATATGTGTTAATCCAAGCTTATCTAGTACGTAAACAAAGCACCATTTGACTCCCAATTCCTATGTCCTCTGTAAAAGGAACTCAAAAATCCTATTCCAGGCTCAGGTTTTTGAATAGAAAAGTTCCCAAGCCCAGCTGGTCATTATTAAATTTTCCTTCCCAAAATTATTACTGAGTCCTGGCCTTCCACATGTGATTATTAAATCTCTCTGCTTCCACAGCATTTCTGGGAGCTTGCCCGGCTCGCAACGAAGGCCAGAGATAGGAGCACTTCGCTGCCCCTTCCGGATATCTCTGAGGTAGCCGGGAGGGCTCAGGTGAACCCCAAATCTGGGTGCCCCTGGACTCCTTTCAGTCCAGAGAAAGGATGTGGGCTCTGCCAGAGTCCTCCCAGGTGCTATCAGATGCACTGGAAGGTCTAAAAGGATATTCTGGGGGAAAAAACCGCCACATACCAGGTAAGACCCCCCCCCCGAGGTGGGGCATAATGTCAGGAAAACCTAACTAAAAATGTTAGAAGGGGAGCCTGATCAATTCCCAAAAGAGGACCCCAGTACCTCCAAAATTCAGGGGGGGAAGCTGTCTTCTCCAGGTCTGAAAGAAAAGAGAAAAAGCCTGATGTTTAGGTTTAGCTTACTGTGGTTTAGCATTTGTTTCTGGTTCTGCCTCCACTAAAATGGTAAAGGTTTGATTGTAGTGGGGAAGGACGTTAATGAGTTTGAGTCCTAACGCATGCTAAAAAATTGGTCTGAATTTGGAAAATCTTGGTTACAGAAAATGGGTTAGTTTTTACTTGGTGTGAATATGAGTAAAATAGTGAAAGGGTTGAGCCAGAAATAAGTCTTTGTTTTGGTGCTGGATTGCAAATGAGCTTGTTTTGTAAACAGCAAGGATAAGCAAAAATCCTGCTGAAAGTTTAGGGTTAGCAGTTTCCCCTCCCTAGGGTTGCAATAATTGACGGGGGCTGTAGTTCAGGGGCAGTCGGCTGGAGGGATAAAAATTATGGGTTGAATCAATGGGCTTTGTGCTTTTGTCTGTGTGTTCTAAATGCCGGTGGTGTGTGTTTTCATTCCTCCAGATAGTAGTTTTAGATTGTGTAAAATGGTAAACTTCGGTTAGGCAGGAGCCCCTCCCTTACCATTAACAAAGGGGTAATTAATAGTTTATAAAGCAGACCGCAGAGTCTAAATGTGCATGAGCGGGCTCCACTCTCTTTCCTGCTCTTATGAGCCGCTCTCACCATTTGCCAGGGCTCAGGAATTCTCCACGTCTGTGTCTATGCTGTGTACCCTGGTTTATTAAATCTGGCTCCAGTTAAAATGGCTGGGTCAAAGAACAGTGGCTTGAATCATGGCCCAGCCAAGAAAGAGGTCCTGTCATCCTCGTCATCCATCCGTGTGTGTGTCATCCGTGTCCCCTGCCCCCCCTCAGAGAGCACCAGGCCCTGCCAAGTTTCTTCAAGCCATTTTAACAGCCATTTTAACAGCCATTATCTTGGAACTTGCTGGCCATTGCCTTCTCCCACCCCCTCCCCTGGGGGGTGGGGGTGCATGGCAATGGTGAAGAGCCTAGGGCTTACCCCTCCAGGTCTTTATAAGCCATTTTCTTGTCTGACCACACCCAGCTGCCTGGGAGGGCAAAGGTGGAAAGACACTGGACAGAGACAGAGTGAATGCAATGGAAATTCCTTTCCCCCAGGGTGGTCACAGGCCAAGATACCTTTGCATAATTAACCTCTGCCTGTGTTTTGTCTTTCTGAATTTCTCTTTGCAGGTCTATGTTAAAATGCTTTAGAATATTTTAAAAACTAAAACTGGTAAAGTCCCTTTATCTAGCAAAAAACTATTTTCACCTGGGAAACCCAGAGCCTGTTAGCTAGAACAATTAACCTGAATCACTTAATGGCCTTTTAATGACTGGTTTAACTAGAAAACTGTCAAGCAATAAAGTCATAATAAAAAACAGCAAAGGAAAAATAATACAATTTGTCTTGGCAACTTCATGTTAAAATTTAGCCAGCCTGTCTCCCATGTCTAAGACTGCTCCAGAAATGCAAAGGAATAAAATTCTTTTGTTTTAATCTGTGCTTAATTTTGTGTTCAACTTTAAAATCTATTTTAACTTTATCAGTCTGCTTGTGCCTAGAAAATCAAATTTAAAGTTTACCTGTTACAAGTTGGGTAAGAGTAAAAGGTAATCTGGAAATAAATCTTTGTCTTGCTGGTAAATTTAATGCATAACTAACAAATGAAACTTATTTAATTGCTGGAAAAGGCGGGAAAGGCTGCACAGAATTGTTACTAACAAAATTATTTTAATTGCATAATTAATAAATAAAGGTACCCAAATTAATTTTAAATACAAGCTTTCTAGAAACTAAAAATTAAAATCATTGTATAAGTACCTTTATATATATATATATATATATATATATATATATATATATATATATATAAAAAACTGAAATTTTTACAGCGGAGTAAATGTAGCTTAAATTTCAGCTATTATAATGGTAATATTAAAGTAATTTACTTTTGTTTATGACTACTTCAAGTTTATTTAGTGGTTACTGTAGTAATAGTAATTACAACTTAAACTTATCTTTAATTATAATTATTTTATAACTAACTTTACCTATCCCTAGGTAAATTATTGTAATAGTTCAATTATTGTGATAGTAATCATAAACCAAATTTGCTTTTGCTTGCAATTACTGCCAGTCTGGGCTCACTCCTTGCCTCTGCTTATGGTTCTAAAACAAAAATTTGTATCATAGCATTGCGGACATTTTGGTTATAAGCCATTAATTAAGAAACAATTCTTGTGCAAAACTGCATGGTCACAGTGCAAATTAAAGAAAAAGCCTTCCAGGAGAACTTTCAAATGTTTTGCAGTTAAACTTGTTTTAAAAAAAATGAAAGTTTTAAGTAACTAAGTTGTGTTTCTGTGTCAAACTATTCACGTCTGCCTATTTGCTCAGTGTATATCTTCATACATCCAGGATGGTAATATCAAATTAACAAATAATTCTTAAAAGAGCTCTGCTCAAATTGTTAAAAATTAAAATATGCAGCTACATATGTGATAAATATTGCTAAAGCCCAAATTAGGCTAAAACAATTTATTTAGCTTGGGTATTATCTCTGGTTTATAAAATACCAAGTTAATAAATTAACATATGTATTAAATCTTTAAAATGATGAAAATTCTAAGTTTATATCTAATAAAATAAAATAAAATAAATGTAGGGCTGCCCTTTCTTAAATGCATAAAGTAAATTCCATGAGTTGCTAATTGTAACCTAAGGTAAATTAGCCAGTCTGTGATTATGGTCAATTATAGAGTTTGTAAAAACATCTTCCAAACTAAAGCATTTAAATGGCTCTAGTTCTAAAATGACATTATTAACTAAAGTCCTAAGTTGATATTAATGTCAAAAAAAATAACTTCATAGCAATAAAACCTGTGTGAAAGTCACCTCAATGAACATATTCAAGTAATAGTAATGAAAAGTTACCCTTGATTCCACTGGGAATCTTGTGTTTTCATTTTAAAAATGGAAAATAGTTTTACCTCTACTGCTAAAGTAAAATACCTGCTAATTAATATCTTCATGTAAAAGTGTAAAAGTAAAACTCAAAGCACTAAAAAGTTAAGTTCATTTAATATGTAACACATTGCACTGAAAATGTTTAAAAGGTATATAAAAATCAAAGGATAGACTTTAGCATTATCAAACTCTCTTGTGCATTGAATCCAGGCCTTGAATACAATGTACTGAGTTACTGGCTAGTTTGGTCACTGACCCCTAAAACAATAAAAAGTATCTACTACATTTCTGATTGTGCTCCTGAAGTGGATGAAAACTACTTTTGCAGTTTCAAGTTCCTGCAGCAGCCAGCAGTAGCTAAGTACAGCCATATGTACAATAAATATCGTCTCCAAACTGGCATTGTTCCATAGTGCCAGAGAGTGCTATGAATCAGGCTGGTAAAATCTACTCCCTAGTTTCTCTCTAGAATCAATGGTGCTGCAACTTGTGTGAAGAACATACCAAGTGGAGCCATAATCACCAGAGTATTGTAAGTAGAACTTAAATACAAATAGGCATTTTAGCCTGCTCCCATGGAGAAATAACATATAAAGTATTGCAAACCTGAAACTTAAATCTGTTAACTGCAGCTCAAAGAAAAACTTAGGTATTGAGTAGTATATTAATTAGTATTAAGTACTGTACCTATATCCTATTCTAAATATATGTCTAATAATTATGGTAAGATTTCTATTAAATCATATGCAAAAATACATTGAGCATGTTAAAAGTCCTGGTAAACTTCATTTTCTGAATAGTTAATGAACATGTTTATAAGAAAAAAAATGACCATCTTGCCTGAAAGCAGTAGGGCCAACAGTGCTTTTAATCTAAAAAGTCACCAAATTAATTAGGGGCAACCTCTCACATCCTTCTCCTCACACTAGGTGAAGAATGTGCTTCAGCCCAAAGCCACCAGTCATTTACAGGTAATTAGTTAATTAATACCAGGCTCAATTATTAAAAACCCCCAAGGTGCCATAAGGGTGTATCAAACTCTTAACCCAAGTTTCCCTCCTATACCTTATTCCAGCACCTGTACTAGTACTTAAAATTCGCCAGTATACCATAGTATACCAAGGGTAAACAAACCAGGACAGCTGGCTTAGGGTTCACCCTGGAAACTAACGGATGGCTTGTTAAAAATGCTCAAATATACCTGCCAGGAGCAGTGCAGTAAAAAGTCCTTCCTGAATTTCACCAAGGCACTCATCTAAAAAAAAAAAAAGCCCTAACCAGCTTAACCAAATGGATTCTCAAAAAACAAACAAACAAACAACAAAACCTGGTAAAAACTGTTCTCAAAAAGATTTTATCAGAAGTTACTCAATTAAAACCAAAATACAAAACCTTTACTCTGTAGTTCTGATCACTCCCACAGCTATTATAAATGTCCAGCTTTGTGTACTAATCCTGAATAAAGTCAGCTACTCAGGAATACCAGTTCACCAGAAGCACCTGATGAAACACACAAGTGCCAGTCACTAAATAGCCTGGAATGCATCTTCAAAAACTAAGCTAAGTACCTAATACCATTGTCTATTACAATCTCTCTAGAGTTAACCAAGAACATAAAATAACTTTATATATAGAAATAAATGAATATATATATATTGCTCCCCACCAACTTTAAAAAGGTGCCGTCTTTGCAGGCGCCTAGACTTTTCTACTTCTGTAATCCAGTGTCCTATTAAAAAAAAAAACAAAAATTCATCTATTCCCGAAGTTCTAATTAAGTTTATTTCTTTCAGAATAAGCATCTTGTTAACCATGTGAAAACGTCACCCAGCTTCATACAAAGTGCCAGATTCGCCTTCTTCCAGTTAAAATAAAATAATAGTTTTTACACCTTGTCAGGTATGGCCAGCAGGAAGCAGCTACAGAAGAAAGATCATCTCCCTTCAGCACCCCTGTAAGATTAAAGATGTAAACTCTCTGAGGGAAAAATAAACAGGTAAATAAAATAAAGAATTAATAGACGGATCTGGAACCTGGTAGAAAGTGCACGTGAACATCAGTAAACCCCAGGATGGCTGCTGGAGGGTCCCCACCCCCAGGATTCTGCTATCCAGATTAGGGACTTCGTCTGAGAACAGGAAAAAGGCCCAGATGTTCCCCAGGAACTTTGTCATTGGGGCCTCACTGGGAAATTAATGGGTGGGGCAATCAATCAAAACAACAAACAGCCAAAACGCCCCCCATTCTCTCATCATACTTCCTTGCTTCGTATTTAATGAACAATGCAGTAAAAACACAGACAGCCACCCACCTCATAACTCCAATACTGATGCCCAAGCCTTAACAAGTTAAGCTGGCATCAAGGGAGGGATGATATGGGCTGGGGGGGTGGGGAGGCTCTGCGTTTCTTCATGAATAACCTGGACTGTGTGTGTCAAACAGTAAGAACTGCAGCCCCACCTTTCATAACCATGCCAACCACTCCAGTCCCGGAAAGCCAGTTAAGTGATATAAGCTCTATAGACTTTGGATATTCAGGGAAAATGCAAAGTAAGTATGTTAATTCAAGCTAACTGGGAATGTGGGGAATATTTGTTAATCCAAGCTTATCTAGTACTCAAACAAAGCACCAGCTGACTCCCAATTCCTACATCCTCTATATAAAAGGAACTAAAAAAATCCTATTCAGGGCTCAGGTTTTTGAACAGAAAAGTTCCTGAGCCCAGCAGGTTGTTAACTAAATTTTCCTTCCTAAAATTATTACTGAGTCCTGGCCTTCCATATGTGATCACTGAATCTCTCTGCTTCCACAATAAAACTAGCCTTACAATGAAGTTCAAAGTAGAAAGACAAAGCAAACTACAGTTGCTTCTGCTCTCACAGAATTAGGTACCCAAGTCAGATGCTCTAAGGAGAACTCTGAGAGGTATCTTCTTGTGAACAAATGAGCAGAGCCAAGACAATGGCAGCCCATCCTCTCCCTAAGAAACAGAGTTCATGAACTAGAAAACAAAACACTGTTTAGAAAGAAAATTAAGTGTTTAAAATTCGGTGAGAAAACAGTATACCATACTTGAAAACGAAAATTTAGGAATTTCTTCCTTTTGATAAAACTGTAATTAAATTTTATTGAACTGTTTCTTCTAATTACATCCTTTATAATTAGGTTTTAATAGACTGGCAGCCACAAACTATAGTTTTATGGCACAAAGTTAATATTAAAGTCTAAGGAAGACCTTTAAGGAAAGAGACCCATCAACACAGATGATGGGTCTCCTCATCCCTAAAGAACCCCACAGAAATTAAGAGTGCTGAAAAGACAGCCATTAGGGTTAACAGCAGGTTCCTTACCATCAACCAGCACTGGCTTGTTCTTTGAAATCCAAAGGTTAGTTCTGTGATCTGCTTTACAGAAAATGTGCATGCTACTTAATAAACAATGCAGTGGAAGAGGTACATTCTACAGCTTCTACTCAATGTGCAGACTCTACCATAGCAATGGGACTGCTTTAAGATTTTAGTATGTTTTCTTATAGCTTATGACACAATATCACTCATCTTGACTGGATTACTGTGTATTTGGGAAATTAAATATCATGAAGAGAAAGAAAAATTAATATTTGAAAAATGATTAATGTCTGCAAATGAAATGCACTTTTAAAAAGGATCTTAATAGTATGCATCTGTATCTATTTCCTACTACATTATGAAAATTAGGGAGTATATTGCAAGTTAACTCAAACCAAATGAATATTGTGGGCATTTATTTTGGAAAAGTAGAACTGAGAATAATCGGTTTCTTTGTTAGCTGGAAGATGGGGGATGGGGGGGGACTAGGCCTTTCGCTGCCTCACTAGTTTGCATATATTTGTTTAAATGACAGAAAATGAATATATGATATTTTAAAAACTAATTTTGAAACATCAACACGTAGGTTTTAATAAATCACAGAAACTCAGAAAATGGTAAATCTTGGGGAGGGGGACATCTGATTCTATAAAAAATCTCAAATTTTATATTCTTCTGGCTGACAATCTGATAGTCCCAAATCCCTGTGGTAAGAAGCAGAGTTACTTGGCTAAAATAATCTGACATGTACATAATCAGATTAAAGATTTCATGCTGGGAGTCTTTTTTTTTTCCTGGTGCATTGGCCATTGCCAGAAATGGACCCATCAAATCTACCGGTGCTAAGGAGTTAAGCATCTAAGATTTAATTTAACAGTTTCAGCTTTATTAAGCTGTCACAGAGCGGCCCCACTTTGATAACAGTAGCTGCTCCAATTATGGCTTGGTTTAGGGTTGACAAGTATAATGATTCATTCATGGCACATGAGAAGCAATAAAAGGTTGTTTTGCATTACAGCTTTAAAAATGTGGGCACTTTTTTCATTTAATTTGTCACTTAGCTTTTGCTAAGAGGACATTTAAATTGCAGTAAAAGGCAAATGGGGCTTTTAGTTTAAATGTAATCCCCATATTTAAATGATCTGTAATGGCGCAGTGTTGGAGTGGGAACACTATTGTCTCACAGTGGGTCCTGATGGTGACATGTGACATTTGTATTCAGGTCCTGCATTATCCATGTGGCTAAAGGGCTTCCAATTTCATTTCACAGCCAGAAGCCTGCAGAAAACACCAATTAACTTGCAGATCCCATTTGCCGACAAAACTCAGCCTCTTCTCAATGTCTGGCATCTGGCAGTGCTCAGCATTTAATTCCAAAGCAGAGCCTTGAAGCAATGTGAGACCTGTACAGGGGCACAAAGTCAAATTCCCCCATTTTATTAAGAAGCAAAATCCCTCCCTTTTTGTAGTACAGAAGCAACTTTTAGTTAATTTTTTGGTGAATGAAATGTTAAGATGTGATGGCTATTGTTACTTCTACATGGGAATTTTCACAGAACTTAGACCCCATTAAAGTGGCAAGTGACCTTTGCTTGCCATCAGATACATGGAATTTATAGCAATCTAGTAATGACTGTGGAGAAGCAGCCAGAGCGAGGAATGCAAAAAAAAAAAAGGAAAGAAAGCAAGCAAGTAAGCACAGGACTAGTAAGTGTGTTTGTCATCCTAAACTAAAGTCAAAGAACTTGTATAAAGCCTGATTCATGATCAGAAAACAGTCAGGGGTAACTAGAACCAGCTGGTGGAAACTGCCATCTAATGAGAACTTTTGACTGAGGGTTAAGGTACATAATTTCATAACCAACCTGGAAAGGTGAGAGGTGAATATGGATTAATGTGAACACTGTAACTTTTGATTCTGTCATTTGTTAACAAAGAAAATTTTAATTGGTATTTTCTTTCTAACCAGTTATTTGCAATTCTAGGTTCCTTTAGTACCAAAGCTCTTTAAACTTCATTATTTCATTAACCAATACTTTTTCTTTAGATGATTCCCTTTATTAGTTTTTTAAAATGCTAGTCCTTTTTTATGTTTCTAAACCAAGTTAATTCAACATTTACTATACAGTTACAACCAAAGAGGGTTTACTGGGAAAAAAAGTAAATCACTCAGTATTCTATAAAAATGTGTTCAAGTCATGTATAACTTGTGTTACCTAATCATCACACCATACCCCAAATATCCTTCTAATACCTGAAATAATTTACAAATTGGTTTAAATTATACTTGGGGAAAAGGATCACTGCTATTTCAGGTGACCCAAGGAAAGTACCACACCTAAGTTATTACCAGACACTTAAGTAAAATGCCTGGGAGAAAGATATCTAACATTTGCAATTGGCAAGCAGCAGGAACATATAAAAAAGAACCAAGATTAGTTGTCACCCACAACCAAATTTCTAAACACACATCCTATAATGTGGAAAGGAAACTGATGTTGAATTCTTTACCAACTTGCTGTATTAACCCAGATCACATAAGTCTCCTAACCTCCCTGGATTTCAGGTGAACTTGATGGTGCCTTCCAATTATTATGATTGTGTGGTGTCTTCACATACAATACAATACACATACAATAGCTTCTTTTGGTCTAGACTATCTATAACCCATAATCAAAATCAACAAATTGAACAAGCAGGCAGCATTAGGCAGAGTTAATGCAACCCACAAATGGGATCGATTTAGCATGATGTGGTTCATCATTTGCCAGAAGAAAGAGAGAAGGTGAAGTTATGAAGAGTCCTATAAATACTATTTCACTGAGAAAATGATCTTCTATTACATATAGACAGGATCTTCCTTCCATAAAATTAACATAGGTACTGATGTAATACTTGTGAGGAATTTCATTTGTCAATAGAAAAACAAGAAAACCAGTACATCTTCTCTATTTCATTACTTGTCTAGCAATGCACTGAGTAATAAGATTCTTCCTGACAGAATTCCCAGTATCTTTTTACTGGACATGTCTAGTGGATTCCTAATTCTTTCCATCACCTGCTATATTTATCTTTATCACAGGAATTTGGGAAGCAATAAAAATTAGAGTTTGCTGTACCTCTGCCATTATCCACAGTTTATCTCAATCTATAACAACCCAAATAAAATTAATACTCAACTACTTTTGAACTTTTTAATGTGGGCAGAAGGGAAGAGAAACTCCAAATTTTAGTTGACTTGATTAAAATATTAATTTTGCTAATAACCAACTCTATTATAACAGAGAGTTATTTTAAAGAACACAGTTTTTCTCAAATATGTAATTCCTGAGCTTACTTTCCTCTAAGTCAGACAATCCCTGAAAACCCTGCCAAATTTTCTATCAAAAGCCAGCCCAAGTTCTCATTTTCCTATCCTTCCTAACCAGTGTATGTTACAGTTTTTTTTTAATACTAGTCCTTTTTTATGTTTCTAAACCAAGTTAATTTAACATTTACTATACAGATACAAAACTGAAGAGGGTTCACTGTGAAAAGTAAATCACTCAGTATTCTATAAAAATGTGTTCAAGTCATGTATAACTTGTGTTATGCATTCTCTCTTCAGCAACACTATGAACACGTTCTTGAAGCATTCAACTTTGGTCTTAACCACACAGCTCAATAGTAATTGGTCAGAAAATTTATATTTACCCAGCTCATCCCAGAGTTGCCTGTATTTGTCAGTCATTGCAGTGCCTTGTTGCCTCCAAAGTGACAGACGGGGGTCAGCCATGAATTGCTCTGTTATCAAGGTCAGCATCCGGGCCCCATTGGAGTCCCTCATCTTCAACATCTCCCGCACCTGGGGGGAGGGAGGGAGCATGGGAGAAGAAATGAACCTTTAGAAAAATGTTCAAAAAACAAACAGTAACATAGAAGTTAGAACATTTTTCTCTATTTCTTCCTGGAAATAAGAAGTTAAGCCTTTATATACCAGCCTTCCTATGCAAACAAAAGCAGTTAAAAACAAATCTCTACCTAAAATGACAATTTAATTGGAGAACTGTCTGTAAATTTTTAAAAATTATGTTTTGAAATCCACACAAGGAAAAGAAGTTTGGCTAACTTTCCAACCCCCAAATTTTAAAATTGGGTCTTATATATCTGATCAAATAAAAATGATTAAATTGTGTTGTGCATATGCAGTAAAAACATTTTTTTCCAAGCCTCCTTCAAAGTATCCTCTCTTATCTAAATTAAGTATGATGTACACTTTGTGGTTATACAAAGTAGGTGCCTAGGTAATGCAGGCTTTGGCAAACCACGGAAGTGAAAACTGGCACTGGAAACAGGTATCTGAACCCAACTAGCTTACCAAAACAGGTTTTAATAGGATGCTGTTGCTTCACTGGGATGAGATGCCATAACTTTGCCAACCTTAAGAAAAACAATACCAAAACTAACAAAACAAATAACTTTGGTGCCTCCGTGACTCTTCAACTGATTGTACTTACCACCAAAGTAGTCAGATCTTAAAACAGAGTGCACTGAGAACTCTTTATGTGGTGGTTATGATGTATCTGCCCACCAGTTTTTTAAAACCAGCTCTATTGAGATAAAGTTCACATACTACATAATTCACCAATTTAAATTGTACAATTCAACAATCATTTTTATTATATTCACAGAGCTGCCCAAATCCTTTCACTTTTGAGGTAAGAGCATCACACTTCTATTCATTCAGATGTGACTGTTTTTGTAGAGTTAAGAGGAAATGAACAAAGCTATAGATTAAAAAACTCTCTTGCTCCAAATGCGTGATATCTATGAAGCACAGTAATAAGAACACTGTCTACATAACTTAACTTGGCCTCTCAAGCTGTAACCTCAAGTCCTGTCCATAACTCTTGTGCTGCATTTCCTTATTAAAAGAAGGAGGAAAAAAACCATTAAGCTAAGTCCCTCTGTAGGAAACCCTAAAAGAACCCATCCATTCCAAAAGTGTGTACTGCTGTGTGTTCAGCAAATAAGAATTCCATCTTATCATCAGTTCTCCCTGTCAGAAATCCCTGGAGCAGGGTTACAAGCAGCAGTACAGGGGGTCCTTTTTTTGGGATTCTCTCTGACAGTTAAGTAAAGGAGGAAATGGCAGATCTTCTCTAAAGCAGCCCACACCTCAGCCATCAATGGATTCTGCCTCAGGCCTATACTGACAAGCAATGGAACCCCTTATCCCACTTTAGAATTTGAGCTCTGTAAGGAACTCCGAAGCACTTGTACATGAATCAAAAGGGATGTCCTTCCAGTAGGGTTATTTCAGTAATCCCAAGAAGGCATTTATTACCAATAAGGAGGTGCTAAAAAGTCATGAACAAGTGGAGAAAAGTGGGAGAAAGAAAGAAGTTACCATTTACTGGACATTGTGCTAAAGAGCTTTACCTTTATATTTACCTTTTAATCTTTACAACAGTCATGTAAAACAGGCCAGATTATAATCCCCATCATATGAATTTTATGAATCCAAGTCTCAGAGAAGTGAAACACCTTGCCCAAAAAGCAAGGTGAACAGCTGGGATTGGAAACCAGAGTCTCATTCCAAAAATTATGCCATTTCCAAAATTACATGTTGCTGTTATATCTCATGGCATACATAATGTAAGCATTATATATAGGGATAAAACAGCAACTGAAGAACACTCTAGTAATAGGTTTTTCCCATTTCTTCCACTAGCCACAGTAGACAATTTGCTGACATGAGAATAAATGAAATACTTCCTATGTGTTCAAAAATTCCAAACCTTTTACATTACCAGTTTATCAATGGATTTGACTTAATGTTTTAATGTTTATTTTCTTGGTAGATTTCTAACATATTACTCAATTATGTATAATTGTTAAAGCCAGTTCTACTATTAGACATCTAAGCCTGAACTCTCTATTAACCAGCACTCCAAGTACATCTATACCTTAATGGTAATTAATTTTCAGACTGTTGTCTCTGAGGCATTATGAGAGGTTGAAGTGACTACAAATTACCAATGAATGATTAAATCACATGTAAAATAGTTTTAGAGTTAAACGTATTTTACTGTCATGTAATTCTCAAAAAACTTGTGATCTACATTTGATATATGGAATAAATTTTCATTAACAGGTTATTGATTAATCAGAATACCCTATTTCTGGACAGTAACAGAGTTTATTCTAATTCTTCTGAATTAAAAAAATACTTTAATTATTATGAATATTTGAGCTGTTTAGAAACATACTTATCTATTCCCTTAAAACCAATTTTAATACATTATCCATAATAATGCCTGTATCCCAAAAAGGAAATGAAAGTACACTGATTTAATACTATTAAAAAAGCATTTGATCCAATATTTTAAAATGTGTTTATTGGACTAAAAGTTTTGTATAAAGCAATAGACACAGCTTCTGTTTACAACTATGACCAACATAACTTTGTTTCTTAAGCCACCAATTAATCGTGATAAGAACTAACATCTATCAAAGCCTTAATACGTGATTAGATGCCATTATTATTTAACACCATTATCACAACAACTTTGGGAAATATGTTATTACTTCCTAATTTTACAGATAAGGAAACTGACTTAAGTAACTCACCAAGGTTTCTTTAAGATTTAGAACATGAACTTAAATCCAGGTCTATACAAGGTCAAAGCATATGCTTTTGAAATTAATTTAAATATATTATTAAACTAAATATATAAAGAACATTTTAAGGATTATATTCATAGTTATGTTCTACCTTGGAAAATTAATGAGAAAAAGAAAAAATTGAAAAGATGGCATTTTAAATAACATTAAGCCATTTATTTTGATTTCAGTGTGGAAAAAGTTTTTCAAAATTGTATAAATTATCACTATTTCATTGATAGGGACTGAAAGGAACAAAAATGTTCCACGTCTTATCTGAGGTCACTTAAGCAAGTTAGAGGTTGTATTACAACACAAAAATTTCTAACTGTTCAATTAACTTGGACTCAGGTTGTTAAAAATACAACAAAAAACAACAATAACCAAAAAAACACAGCCTGTTGTAAACATGATCATGCGTAAGTACTCTCTATAGATGAATATATTTAGAATATTTCTTTGAAAATAATCATACCTTTGCAAAGAGCAAATTAAGCTGCTTCCCTGATCCATGGTACCCGCCCTGGGAAAGGAACAGTTTAACCTGTTCTTGAACCTGCTCTTCATCTAAGTGCCAGCAGTTTTCATCATCTATACTAGCACCTGCTGTTGGATCAGGAGCACCTAGAAATAGAAAGGAAAAAAACAACACACATACTAGATAAAAATTGTGGGCTAAAAATGTTCTGATAATAAACTTGAAAATAATTAAGATGTTCTCATTTTCTCCCTAAACAATTTCTAATCTAATCCCAATTTTAATTATGCATACAAATTTATAACTGAAAACAAATACAACAATCAGTCTTTTATTTCCAGGACTTTAGTGATTTATGCTAAGTGTTAAGCATTACTTTAGAACAGAGATATTTCCACTTTTTAAGAATCAGAGAATATATCTTTGGACATTAGTTTATAGGTTTCCTAAAGAACAAAAAAGTCACAAAATATCTTGTAAATATGTGATGTTTTAAAAACTCTACTTTGTAGAACTTACTAGAAAATATTTTTCAAAGACATTAGAGAATTTGGAAGCAAGTAAACCCAGCACAGTATTTCTCTCTTTACTATGTTGATTCAAGAGGCTTTCACCATTATTTGCTGCAGTATAAACTACATGCTGACATAAGTCTTTAGTTGCAGAAAACTGAAGATTAAAAAGGGAAATCAAACCACATGGGAACACGCAGTGCAGCTGTTGTACTAAACCAGGTTGTAGTATCACCTTGCCAAACTGCATAAATATTTTATTGCTGAAGTACACATAAAAGATAAGAGCTCTGTAATAAGCCTTGTGTGTATGGACTATCTTAGATATTAAAAATTATCCAGATCTTTAGGCAGGTAAAAATTAAGTTTCATTAATTTTTTAAATGGTAATTTAAGGCCTAAGATCAATTACTAATAAAAAAGTTTTAATGTAAAAAATTTTCATCAGAAGTGTTTCATCTCCTTATAAAACCATTAAAATATACACTTATAAGTGTGGTTTTACATTGCATTTCTTCTTTTTTCAGTGGCTGAACGCAAATTCAATTGATCAAGGAAATAATCATGAACATCTGCTTAGAACAAGGGTCCATTAGTCCCTGGGAAGAAGGAAGTGGGTCTATGAACCTCCCTGAAAAGGTATTCATTCATTCATTCATTCATTCATTCATTCAGCCAGCATATTTGCCAAGTGCCTGACTTGGTGCCATATCCTGGCACCTGGGCATAAAATGGAGTGCAAAACAGACAGGATTCCTATCCTCACAGAATTTAGAGTCAAGTTCTGTGGCTTTCAAATTTTCTGACTAACACTCACAATAAGAAATATATTTTACACATCATGCCTAATATACTTGTATGTCTGTGTATGTATGTAATTACATCTATTAAAATAAAGTAAAAGTTTGATGAAAAAATATCCTTACTGTGGGTGATGACGTCTGATATTTTCTACCCTATTTCATTTTTTAAAAAATTTGTCACAATTTATTAAATTCATTTCAACCCATAATGGGTTGCAGCCTACTATCGAAAAACACTGTTCTGGGTGTGTGAGATAAATATTCATCTAACAGTCACACACATAAATATATAATAAAATAAATGGTAGTAAGTGCTCAAAAGAAGAGGACAGGGTGTTTGTTAGGAGTCTGTATCAGAGAGGGAGGTCCAACTTGGCCTTGGGTTGCCAGTGTAAGCATGCCTTGAGGAAATGACATGTGAAATATCTGCCTTAAGGAGATCAGAGGTTAATTAGCAGTTAACTAAGGGCCGGTATAAGAATAGGTTTTTGAAGGGAAGTAATGGGTCTGCAAGTTAGATTAAGAAAAGAGCATGGGCAAAGGACTCAGGAAAGAAAAAACATGGTACATGGAGGAAAAAAAGATTTAACTAAAGGATGATGGGAAGAGCAATAAAAAGGAACCTTGGAAAAAAGAAGCAAGGCTAGACCCTGAGGGCCTTCCTTGGCTGGATGAGGAGCATAGTTTTATCCCTATATATAAGTAATGTGTGGAAAGCCATGACAAGGCTATGTAAAGTAGAAAACTGGCATGCTCAGATTTACTATTTTAAAAAGGTAACTCTAAATAGTAAAAGATGTCCTGTCCTCACATGTATCAATTTCAGTATTCCTACCCTGGAATCTCATGCAGCCATAAAAAAAAAAAAGTGGAGATTCTCTGCGTACTACAGTGGAAAGATATCCAGGATACATTATTGATTGAGAAAAAAAAAGGTGGAGAAAAGCATACATAGTATACCATCTTTTATGTAAATGAGGTTAAAAAAAACTTCTGTGTTAGTATTTTCTTGCATATGCATAAAATATCTCTAAAGTATATGTAGAACTAGTAATTTATTTGGCCTGGGGAAATGGTGACTGGCCACTGCAAACCTGTTCAACCTTTTAAAACTTTGGAATCATGTGACTATATTTACTTGAAAAATGTCACTTTATCTGAGTTGTGGAAAATGGATTAGGGAACAAAAATATATAATAAGGTAACAATGAGGATAATATTTTGATTGCACAAAATATGACAGTAGATTGAAAGATAACAGTGACAGCAGGAATAGAGAAACTGACAGGTATTAAGAGCATAAAATTAACGGGACTTGGTGAAGACGTGGATATGGGAGAGTAAAGGGTCAAGATAGACATTGGCTTCTGGATTAAAAAACTGGATGGAATATTGTCTTCTTCTTGGTCTACACCTCTATGCCACAGGGATTCACAGAACCTTCAACCCAGCACATCTTCTTGATTCCAGGGAAACACACACACACAAACACTCACTCACACAGCCACAGAAAGACAGCTATAGATTCTTTACCTAAATGCATTGGAAGAACTGCAAAATAAGTAAACTATAGGGTATCAACTTTTCTATTTAAAATATCTTGCTAAATTCCTCCAGACAAATCTGATGAGTCCCTATCATCATCTTCTTAGGGAAAACTAAGAAGCTGCTGATTCTTTATTCCCACTGTTCCTTCCAATAAACTGCATTCACAGTAGTTATTTCCCCCCAATATTTGTGATTTTTAGTTGTTCTTTGTTAAGATTCCTGAAGGCCAAAACTCACAAGGAGTCTTGCCCCAGAACAACTTGGATGGGAGCCACTGTGCTGTGGTGTAGTTGAAGGTACTTTATACTTGACTGCTTGGAACACAGCCATATTAGACTTGGAGTTCCCATTTGCCACAGAAATATTCAAATACTTTAAGTAGGTCTGAATCTGTATTGGAGAAATCCCAGTCTTCTCGTGTTGCCTGAATTAGCAAAGGGGTCTAAGTTCAGGTAACCTCTTAGAACTTCAGAATACAATTATGCTTTTTTCATGCTAAAAGAGAGAAGCGCTAAAAAGAAGAATCCAGATATCACTTTTAGTTGGTTCAAATCACACAGTGATTTGATTGGGTTTAAAGCTCTATACTTAAAAAATATATATATGACATTTAAAAAATACTTTTATGGACCATATAATTTACATATATAGAAATTCTGGTTCTTGCCTAACTGGGAGAATATCTAATAGCAAATGAATGCATATATGAATTACGCTTCTCAAGGTTTTTTAATCAACATTTTTTAAAGCTAATATTAAAATTAATTTACTTCTTGAGAGTACTGACAAAGGTGGATGCACTGGAGAGGGAATTGGCCCGAGGATAAAATTTTATTGCAAATAACCTGTAAAGTCTACACATTTGAGTTGAGATGTGTGTTTCTTAATCCTGGATTAAAATTCATTAGACTTCAGTTCTATGCATTAATTTGGAAAAATTACATATCCTCTGGCAAATCACTTAAAGCATCTCAGACCTCAATTCTAAAATTATTTAATATGGTAAAAAAAATTTACTGGGTAATAAAAATTATAAATCTTCCCTTTAGAGTATGCATGCAGAAAAGATTACTTACTTAGTCATAAGAATGCAAGCAAAGATCACTAGTGTATAAATAAAACAGAAATTTACTCTATATATAACTCAATATTTTAGTAGTAAGAGATGTATACTATATATCACAGATCAGGAAATTAAGTGTCTACAACAATACCACCCCCCTCAAAAATAGCAAATTCATGTACTAAACTTTAATACTAAAGTTTAATTACTAATGTCTTGATTACTCATTAAAATGTTGCCGAAGCCACGTAAAAAATCCAAAATTTGCAAAATTTATTTATACTGGTTAACTCAAAGACAAACCTCTCAGCATTTAACTTTGAGAAAGGAAGTGCAAAGAGAAACATAATTCATGTATTTATATATCTGATATTAGGTATTCCCCCAGGTAGGCAAGAACCAGAATCTGGAGGTATGCAAATTAAATAATCCATATTAAAGTACTTTAAAATCGATCATATCTTTTACCCTTATTTATAATTATAAAGTCTATAACCTTTACAATTGCAGCATAATTAATTTTTGTGGCCATTTTATTATAAAAGTTTAATTTGAATTCTTTCTGAGTTTCAAACCTTCAGGGAAAGTGAACTTATTTGTTGAAAAAAACTGAAACAGTTTGTGTCTCATGCCCAGGCAGAGATTTGTGAATTTGATTTGCCCTCTCAATCTTAGTAATTTAAGACCACAGTATGAAAGCAAAGGAGAATTCATGGACATGAAGAACCACTGTATGTGTTTGGCTTCTCCTATCTACCACTTGACTGGTTCTGAATTAGTTTTTATTTATCCCAATATTAAAATTCCCTTACCCCAGTAGTTCTCAAAATTAAGAGAAGAGAAAAATTCCTGAGGTACATTGTGAAAATGCTTAGGCTCGATTTCACATACTGAATCAGAATATTTGCCAGGGAGAAAATGGGGAGTGGGGGGGGTGTACATCTTTATTTGGAGAGAATGTTAAGCTTGGTGGCACACTTTGGCTCTTATTAATGAAGGGTATTCAGGGTTCAGAGGCACCTCTCCAGATATCTCTCCAGAATACTGAATGTAGCATATTTAAGACATAATGAGGTACCAGTCTCCCCTCATGGATATGTCATGGATACAGTTGATTCTAGGCATTAGGCAACACTGAATCATTCTGTAAACTTTAAACTGAGATATTAAGACATGTTCACAGCTAGACAGGCTATGTTTGGTATGTGGAGTTATCCACAGCTTGGGGTTCTAATGGGGACTTAAAGTTTTCTTTTGTCATATTACTCCACTGGAAAAGAAACTCAAAACAAGAAAGCATAAAAAGGCTTTGTAGTTTATGTTCTTATCTTAACTGTGACCTAACTGCCTCACTATTGTCCAAATAATGCTTTTAATCATTTCTATTTAGTTAGCAGTGTCCCTTTTTGTTAAAATTGTCAAATTCAGCCTATTTAGGCAGAATGCAGGCAGCAGATGCCAACACTGCAGAGGTGATTAATTCAGTCTTTTTGGAGGACCTATAGAAGAATGCCACCTCCTAAAGTTTTAGTGCCTGTGTTAAAGCTAGGAAACACTAAGTTGTACACCTGTCTTACAAGCTGAAGGCAAAATCCTCACATCAACAACCGGCACTGAGAGGAAAAAGCAAGACAGCAAACTTCAGCGATTGAGACTCTCTTTCGAGAGGAAGAGATACAGAGTAATGCAGAAAATAGCATGTACTGAATAAACATAACTTTTAGAAAGAATAAAACTTTATCCTTAATTAAATTTGCATTTCAGGTGGTCACTATGAATGAAAATTAATGCCTTCATTTCAATTTACAAATTTATTGTAGCTGAAACAGCCAGATCCTTCATCATTATCTATCCTCAATGGTCAGTCCATGTAATTCTCCAGAGGAGCTGTCAGAGACAACCTGTTTACTTCACTGTGAGGGCTAATGATAGAGGGAGCCCTGGCATGCACTCCCAACAAACCACCTTCCCCTTTAGCTAAATGCCAAGGAAGTAAATAAGCAGGACTTCTATCAGCATATATATCAGAGGGAACTCAAACAAGCCTGTCAGACTTTATAGCCCCTCCACTATTACTTTCCTCTCATCTGACTTTATTATTTCCTCTTATTTAATTGACCTCAGGAATTCAACAATATACTTTTTCATGTACATAAATAATCATGGGTTTTACATAAATAAAAAGCAGAAAAGTATTTGTATATTCTCTGTAATGTACAAAGTGAATAACAGGTAAGTCATTTTCAATTATTTAGCTAATAAATGTAGTAATGATTACTTTGTACACAAATATAAATACTTAAATGAAAGGTCACAGAAAGTCTCATTTTTACATAATCCAATGCTTCAGATTTCTTAAGAGACCTGCTGTTTCCAAGTGTCAGATATTTTATTTTCGTTCAAATTATTTTAAAAGACCCTTTTAAAAAACTGGCTCACAAATATTTTCCTCAACTATCTTCCTTTGCCCTTAAAGAATCCTGTCAACTTCCACATCACAATAATAGTGATAATAAACAGCAACTCTTATTTTCCCCTTCAACCCTCCTGAACATATGAAATAGGCACTCTTTATTTTTATTGTCTACATTTTACAAATAAGAAAACTGAGGCCTGAAGAGATTCAGTTACTTACCCTAGGTTACAAAGCTGGGAAGCAAAGGGGCCAGTATTCTAAACTAGGCTATCTAACTTCAAAGCAGGAGCTCTTTTCTTAAATACTCTAAATAAGCTTGTCTAGCCAACATGAGAGACTTAGGGAAGAGTTAAGGGAGAGAGGGGATGACTGAGGAAACATCACAGCTAGTAATAACTCTTTGTGAATTATGAGGACTGGGGTAATATCAGAGATGACTAAAGGGTGTGAGAACAGGCAAAATTTGGAGGTGAAAGAAGAGGATAAAGGGTACTAAGCTTAAAGAAACTAGCTATCTCTATGTTATCCTAGCAAATTCATCATGGGCTAGAGATTTGTGGGTCTTCCAAGTAAAGAGATAAATTCTAAGACTACTTCTTTTGCTCAAGTGTAATGTAAAAACTTTCCATGTGAAAGGAAAAAAAAATATTAACACCTGTATGTAATTATGGATTCATTAATACTGTTTTTTTTTAAAAAAAATATTAAATCATATTATGAGAACATCAAGTTTTACTTATAACTGAAGGGTTACACTGGTAATTTTTAGAAGGAAATTTGGTAGGAATTACAGAATTCAAAATGCATGTACCATTTGTTCTAGTATTTCTACTTCTATGAATCTATTGTTTGGGAGCAGTTGTGGCTCAAGCAGTTGAGCTCCTGCCTCCCACACGGAAGGTCCCTGGTTCAGTTTCCTATGCCTACTGAAAAAACAGAAATGAACAAAAGCAGAACTAAAACAGAAAAACCAACTCAGGGAAGCCAACGTGGCTAAGTGGTCAAGAGCTGACTTTCCACATACGAGGTCCAGGGTTTAATTCCTAGCTCCTGGTATCTCTCCAAAAAAAAAAAAAATCTATGTTCAAAAATATTTGCACATGCCTGGCCTGCAAGCACTGCGGAAAGCCAACTCAGCAAGGTGATGCAAGAGAAAGGGAGACAAGCAAAAACGCAGAAGAATGCACAGCAAATGGACAGAGAGCGCAGGTAGCAAACAAGCCTCAAGGGGGAGGGGGGAATAAATAAATAAAAATAAAATACAGATACAGAAGAATGTACAGTGAATGGATACAGAAAGCAGACAGCAAGCAAAAGGGGGGAGGATAAAAAATGTTATAAAAAAATACTTGCACAAGTTCACATTCACACACACACACACACGATGGTCACAGTAGCATTTTATATAGTAGGGGAAAATGGAAACAACCTTAAACTCAGTAGATTAATGGTTAAATATATTCAAACAATGGATTACTACACAATATTTCAAGCAGTGATAAACCTATTGTACTAACATAAAAAGACATCCAACTGCATAAAAATGTGATAATTTTAAAAATTTATTTAAAAATCCCATGTGTGCATACATGCCTATGCATGTGTGTACATGATGACAAATGCCTCAAAGAATATAAACCACACTGTCATCAGGAGTTACCTTGGGGAAATAAGACTAAGGGAGATGGCTGGGAGAGGGGTGTCAATGAAGACTTGTCTTTTTATCTTTATGTAGACTTCTATACTATTGTCATTTTTTCCAACCAGCATGCATTCTTAATTTTTTATTTAAGTTTCACATGGATTGCATTTTGAGATAATTTAAAGCAACTTGAATTCTCTCCTGTAGAATATAATTTGCTAATTATATTGATCACTGGCAGATCATAACTTTGTTTTACCAACTGTCAACTCCAGAATGTTCTACAACAGAAAGGACATGCTATAATAATCACATTATCTCCCTAGGAAACTTGCAAAAACTGGTTGCTAATGCGAGCCCAATTACAATGAACACAACAATCCACAAAGAAACAAAGGGAAGAGACCTTACATGTCATGTCCCAACTGACACGTGAATAAATCCCCCCTACATCTGGCTAAATGAGATGGTATCTCTGTGAGGGTGGCCATGAAGTGATGGATGAACCTAACCTACTTTCCAGATTGGCCCAGGCCCTAGGCGTGAAATGGTTACTGAGATGACACCCTCCTTTCTCCTTATTCCAGGATGGGGCCAATGTCAGAGTCTGTCCCTCTTTGCTGTAGTCTACCCAGGACAGGCTAATCCGTATCACAGAGTTCAGGGAGGTCAGTAAAAGAAAAAGCACAAGAGAGAAAAATAGGAGAGGGAAATATATGCCAGAAAGTCAGGGGGGAAATAAGCTGACCTCCAATTATAATAGCATCCAATTGGTTTCTCCTTTCTTCATAATTATAAAAATTGTGGATACTCCAACAGGAGGTAAGCCCAGTTATATTTTTATTAATTTTTTACATGTATGAATTATTGAAATTTTTCAGTGATGTCAGGGAATATTATGATCATTTTAAATATGAGAAAAATGAGTCACACCCAAGGTCACACGGATAATATGTAACAGAGAAAGCAATGGATTCTAGGGTTTGGATCCTAAGTTCAATAATCTGTCCCTTCACCAAAATATAACAATCTACAATACATCTCTGAATTAATTCCGAGAGTAGGTTAGTCCTTGAAAATCAATAAAGTTCTAGATACATATCTAACAAAAACACCAACTTCTTTTTTTAAAGAATATGGGAGCTAGAGAATTTTATTAGAATATAAAACCAGGAGCGAACCAGTTGTGCTTAAAATATGCAGAACAACAACTGACAATCCCCTTGGTGGGCCATTAACATTATCTTACAGCCACTATTTAGTGTACAGTGGTTAATTTTGTAATCTGATTATGATTGAGATATCTTATGAAAACATGTAAAAAGGTCTACTGACAAGGACTGAACTCCTATGATGACTTTAGTCTATATGTCAGCTACCGTTGCCGAATCTGTGACCTTGGACTAGTCATTATCCCATTCTCCTTGGTTTCTTTATCTACAACATATTGCTATTATGTATTTACAACATCTAGCTTACATGGAAATTATGGGGAACAATATGCCTAAAATAAATGTGAAAAACCTCTTAATGGCCCAGTAAAAAACTTATTAAAATTAAAAAATATATTCAAAATCTAATTAAGGAAAAGAACTAATAGAATTTTAAGAAGCATTAGGATAAGTTCAAAAGAAAAAGAAAAAGCTTATTGTTATTACATAACTTATATTTACTATAAATTATTTTACGTCTTTCTTCCAAAAAGGATTTGGGTAAGCTAAACCACTCATGGTTTCTTTATGACAGTCACTAAGAAAGTAGAGTCCAAATCCTAGCCTAATTCTATTTATCTAGCAAGGAAAAAGTGATGCTTTTCCTTAGAGAAAATTTAAATTCTCCCCAAAATCCACATTTAGACTACTTTTCTCAAAGGAAAAATGTATCACAAAACCATAGGAGAAAGCACTTCTTTAAAAAATGACTTAATAAAAGGAAATCTTCATACATAGATGTTTGAAGGCAGGTGGGACCATGTAGGTGGGCAAATAACTGCAAAATATTTTTTATCCCACCCCCTACTAAGTCATCAATCATCTCCTTCAAGGAGATGATTTCCCATTTCATCACTTAAGGTCATATCCTTACTACTCTCCCTTTTTTTTTTTTAACCAATTGTCACACTAGAATGGAAAGCAGGAAGACAGCTCATGCAGTTGGCCCATTTCCAGGCTGGGAGCAAACCTGAAGATAAATTAAGTGGAAAGAAAGCTGGCGGGATAAACTGCTCAAGTTCATTGCTCTTGTGAAGCTGCTCTCATACTAAAGTTATATGAAAATCACATTGAGCCTAAAGCTAACCTGCATACAATCCTTGCTATTTCCTCAGATATCTTTTTCTTCTAATTTTAGAAACTCTGAAAGAAATATGTCATATGAGCACATTTTCACACCTAACTTTAGATTGTTTTAACAGTCCTGCTCTTACAACATAGAAATGAGTTAAAAAATATTTTAGAAAAGAAGCTTTCAGGGCTGCTATCTTTCAAAATAAACAAAGAAAAAAAAGACAGAATAAGCAAAAAATTGCTGATATGGACCTCAGAATTAAAAATAAAGGTTTTTAATTTCCCTCAATAATTACAATCATCACCTATATGGTCTGGATTTTTCATACAGTCATGCCTTATAATTGTTTATAAGGTTAAACTAAAACTCAGAAACAGAGTGACCCTACTGAATTACATGAATTAAGAAACGACAGAATACATAAAAGTTTGAAGTCCTATTTTTCTGCCCCCACTGAACAATTTAATTAGAAGTCACACACAGGCACCTGAGAAATCACCGAACTGATTGTTAGCCAGCCTGGATCTTCACAAGGCAACAAGCTTTGAGAATGATATGACAAAGCAGAAGTCTACATGAAAATGTCCTTGAGTGCACACGCTTTTGGTGAGCTGAAGGAACATCTGTGGCAGAACAGTTTACACTCCTGTTATTTAACATTGAAAGACCTCCCAGTAAAATGGTGTATATACCTTATGATGGTTACTTTAATAAAGCTGAGGCAGATGTGGGGAGCACTAGCAGAAATATGGCCAGGTGTATTTTCCTCTGATACAAAAACCATATTAAAAGTATCAAACAGTATCTGGAGACTTGTTTTAAACAAACAAACAAAAAAAGTTCATAGCAGCAGTACTCATAGTAACATCCCTCAACAGTGGAATGGACAAATAGTGCTATTTTCATACCTAACAATACTCTAGAGTTATGCTGTTTGCATGTGGCTATTGAGCACTTGCAATGTGGCTACAGTGTGATTTGAGATGAACTGTAAGTGTAAGAGATACTGGATTCCAAAGACTCACTATGAAAAAAGATATTAAATTACTAATATTTTTGATAAATTAAATAAAATGTATTACCTAAAATAATTTTACCTATTTCTTTTGACTTTTCAAATGTGGATAGTAGAATATTTAAAATAAAACATGCATGACCTGCATTGTAATTTCTATTGGTCAGAACTGCTCTGAAGCAATAAAAATGAATGTACTACAGGTACATGCAAACAATACCAATGAATCTTACGAACATGATTTTGAGTGAAAGAAATCAGCTATATGGTAATCATACTATGATTTATTTAAATAAAATAAATCCATTTAGATAAAGTGTAAAAACAGACGAAACTAAATCATCGTTTAGTGATGTCAAAACCAGTAACAACAAAACACAAATGGCCAAAGAAGTGATTACTATACCAATCAGGCAGTGGTTACCATAGGGAGGAGAAAAGATCTTCTGAATGGGAGGGGGCATGTGGATCTCTTATAAGGGCTGACAGTGGTCTAATTCTTGGCATCGGTGTTGGTTCACTTTGTTACTACTCTGTGCATTCCTTTTTTAAGCCCTTTTCTGTGTGTTATATTTCACAATTCAAAGTTTTTAAAGAGGCTCTCAAATGGATTCTTCTTTAAACATGTTTACTGGGAATATGAAGTAATGACTCTTGAGGCAAACGTGGGGTTAAGTGATCTATCCTACAACATAAGTCATCATAATGAAATAAATACACAAAGGTTAGGCCTTGGAGTGGTTTAGTCAAAGGTGTTTTACTTTCTTCAACATATTTTTAAATATTTTAAAACGTACATCTAAATGTTTTAAAAACACAACCAGCCTGTTATTAATAACAGTGTTATTAATTCTATATTAAATCTATACTATATGACATAGATGGGTGTATTTCTAATAAGTTGCATATAAATTCTTGTAAGTTGACATATTTGTGCTGAACAAAATAAATATTTCAATACATATGTTTACAAATAAATGAGATAACATACTCAATGTATAAAGGATTTAGAAGAAACCCTTTTTGTTATTTGTTAAACAAAATGACCAGTCATACCCTAAACACTATTTCAACAAGTTTTAATGTTTTTTTTTCTAAAAACAAGTTGTCAGCTTAATATGAGAACCCTGTCAGAAAGTTACCTGTGTTGGAAAATATGTTAAAAAAGAAAAAAAAATCTATATATGCTTAAATAAGTTTACTGATGATAGTAGACAAGGATAAATTAAATGACTTAATAAGTGTTTTCCATAACTAATATCTACTATTTGATAACATTTTACTAAATGCAAAAGAAGTTTAAGAACTGAGCTTAACAAATGAAAAATTGTTCTGAGCACAAAAAGCTTGCCACCTAGTAGGATGCATGAAACACTTCAAAAGAAATATTTTAGAGTGCAGATCTAATTTAAAAATCTCTCTCAACTACCTAAGAGCAATGCTTGACAGAATTCACATTTAATTCACTGTTATACAAAAGACTTGAATTTATAAAAGTAAAAGGAACCGGAGGAGAAATCTACAGAATCAATACTATACTCACCATGAACTTGGTTGATTTCAGAATTCTGGGAAAGAATTTCATCTGCTAATTTTTGAGCAGTTGGCAAAACTTCTGTATGGTGCACTGTGATCAAATACTGTACAAACTTTTGCAGTTGGTCTCTATTCATTTGAAAGAGAGTCTCTGAAATGGGAAGATGCAATTTGACCTGATCTGGCTTGCGGATGCGGTATAAAGACAGTGCCACAACATGGGCACAATAAAATATGTCCTTGTTTCCACAGCTGCAGGTCACTGAGGTAATCTTGCAACGATCAAAGCTGATGGCCACGTTGCAAACAGTTTCTGGCTCCGATTGTATTGCAGGTTCTGTCACGGTGCCACTCAAGTGGAAACCTATATAAAGAAAAGAAGAGACTTTAGCTTCTACATTCAGGTACTATTTCTAAAAAATATATGGTAGTTGGCAGCAGCAAGAAAAAATACGGCAGCTTTTATTTTCAAGTAAAAACATTCAGGCCACTAACTTCCTCTCCCCTCACACCACTACAGGAAATAAATAACAGCATTCAATAGATATGCTCAAGTATTTTAAGCAGGCATCTGAAAACACATTGCATTATACCATCATCATACCCATAGGAAGTTGTTGAATCACAGCACTAATAAGCCATCATTTATTCTACACTGAATCTGTGATATACATGACAAAAATCCCCAAAATGGGTGGGATGAGTGACTTTCTTCCTTTTTTTATTTTCTCCCTGTTAAAGTGTGGTCTGTCAGTTCACCTTTCTTCTCAACAAACTCCACCCTTATTCCAGGGAACCAACAGCCCCTGCAGTACTGCAACTCTGAGAGGTTCCTTTCATGAACTTTGACCAGAAAACTGTTTTTATTTAATAATCCTTTCAATAGCAAAATAACTTATGCTGCAATATAGCACATATGACAATGCCTGCTGGTGGAACTACAGAGCCCACTAAATCTCACACATACCACAATCTAAATTAACTCACCAGGACTATTTTCTTCCATATAACAGTATAAAAGCTGTTATACGTCAGGGTGTTAAACATGCTAACACACAGGTGGGAAGGGACCTTACAGGCCTTGTAGCTTAAACTTACAACCACAAAGGAATCATATACAACGTCCCTGACTGATGCCCATTTGGCTTCTGCTCATAACTGTCTAAGATAAGAGGTTCGTCCCTGCACAGCAACAAGTCCCCCCTTGGCCAGCCAGCTCTAGCTACAGTTTACAGCGCCATCAAAAACTGCCTTCCACAGCCAATGCCCACCAGTCAGGTCAGGCTGGCTTCACCAAGGGACAAATCTTCCAAACTCCCTTTCCCTGTATGCATGGGAAGATTTCCCTGAACTTTATTTATTACACTCATTCGGTTCCACCCTTTCTCAGAAAGCTGCATTCAGTGGCCAGGGATACCTCTTGAGGCTATGAGAAGGGGATTCCTTTGGGAATCTCAGGGTATGAAGGATTTATTCTAACCAAAACTTGAGTTCTACAAAATGAAGCCCCTGACTCCCTCTTAGCTTTCCACATCAAGCAGGCTCTTGTTTCTTTAGATTCTGCTTTATTCACAAATGAGAAAGACCTTTTACCACGTGGGAACTGGGTTGGGAGTGTTAGTGGTAAACATAGAGTTGATGAGATGCTGTGATGTGAGACTGAAGCCAGAAAGACACCTGGCATTCACACATTGGACAGCCAAACCCCAACTCACTATTTCCCTCAAGAGAAGCTACAGCTACACTGGCCACAGAGTTGGAAAAAAAAACAACAACACTACTCAACTTATTAAGACATCTTCCAGAGTAAAAAATTTAATCTTGATAACTCATACTCATCCACACTTAGTAGAGAGAGAAAACTATTTGAAGAGTTTATCAAATATATCAATTAAAAAAGAGCATTCTCTAAAAATGAGTAACTATTCTTGTGTCACAACAAGAATTTTTTTTTTTTTTTTAAGATTTATTTTTATTTATTTAATTCCCGTCCCCTCCCCCGGTTGTCTGTTTTTCTGTGTCTTTTTGCTGCATCTTGTTTCTTTGTCCGCTTCTGTTGTCGTCAGCGGCACGGGAAGTGTGGGCGGCGCCATTCCTCGGCAGGCTGCTCCCTCCTTCGAGCTGGGCGGCTCTCCCTATGGGTGCACTCCTTGCGCGTGGGGCTCCCCTACACGGGGGACACCCCTGTGTGGCACGGCACTCCTTGCGCGCATCAGCACTGCACAGGGGCCAGCGCCACACGGGTCAAGGAGGCCCAGGGCTTGAACCGTGGACCTCCCATTTGGTAGATCGACGCCCTAACCACTGGGCCAAAGTCGGTTTCCCACAACAAGAATTTTTGAGAACAGCAATATTATCATCTCCAGATTTCTTCCACAAAGATTTTCCCTGTTTCAGAATGGATATTTCAGTCTCCTTCATCTGTTTTGATCAAGATGTTTTCTGGAAAATTTTAACTGAAGAAAGGATGCATAGTAAAAATAACACTAAAATTTTTTATGTCATTTCCCATGTAAAAATGTAAACATTAAAGAAAATTTTAAAATGAAGAGTAGTAAGGGGAGTCTAGCAATAACCTATACCATGATGCACTACAAACCTACAAAAATTTAAACTCTGTGGGACAGGCACAGAATAAGACAAATAATATCATTGGATCCTAAAAGACAATGCAAAAAATTTCTAAGTACATTCTGCACATTTAATACAGAGGATCTTTGTTTTCCACCTGTTACATATATGCTTACACAGGGAAACAAGATGTCATAAGTGGAATACAGTTATCATAAATTGAACATTTATAAAATCAATCCCTTTCAACACTATCATCTCTCCTTTCCATCTGAGAGTCAACATATTTATTGGTTTCTCTATGAAAGTGATATTTTCCAATCACAGGACAAGTGAGGATCCAAAAGGGTTAGGATAGTTACTCTTTAAAGCAGGGGTTCTTAACCTTTTTTGTTCCAGAAACCCCTTTGCCAGTCAGGTGAAAACCACAGACCTTTACTAATTCCATACTATACTGTGTATTATTAATATATCACACCCACACCAACATGTCCATGCAAGAAAAATGTTTTTGTTTTTTTTAAAATTTCAATTCAAGTTCATGGACCCCTGTTAAGAACCCCTGCTTTAAAGGGAAGAATCTACAAAGATATAGCATAATAGTTGCTTTAAAAGAGACTGATTTAACTAAAAAAGAGGTGCTTAGGAAAACTGATGAAGTCCTCGAACAATTTTGCAAAAATGACCTTTATTTATGTGATGTGTGCAAGTCAAAGGTAAGTGAAGTGTATAGAATCCTGACATCAAACAATTATGTTAGGAAAAAAACCCACACATTATCAAGTTTCATTACATTGAATATTTATTGTCTTTGTAAAGAGAAAACAAAAAAACCTTCAAAAAACTCAAACCTTCAATAAACCATTATTTCAAACTTGCTGAAAAAAAAAACCTCAAACCTCCAAAACAACTTAATTCAAAATATGTGAGAGTACAAATAAACATATACATGTCATAGAGTAACTCATCATTAATTTAACATCATCCAAGTTTAAGGTGTTTCATGAATGTTTTATTTTCCAAATATTAATAGCCTATTATCTTCCAAGTACTCAAACTCCTTTAAAAATTCTGACCATTTTTGACAGAAACATTTCTAATTTTTCTAGTTCTACCCTGCCACCCTAATCAGAAACTGGTGACTATTTAGGAGGTTACCAAGTGTGGGGACAGCATTCTCTATAATACACAACTGCAGTTTGCAATATTTTTAAAATGGAGTTTTTTGTTGTTAACTTTTCCTTTTTTCCACTATCCAGAATCAGAATGACTCCTCCTCTCCTATACTGCTATGCCTTTTTTAAGGAAATTTCTTTGCCCTAAAGTCAGCTGCACCTCTAATTTGATTAGCTTTGGACCAGCTATTGAAGGTTTTTCTGTGGGTTTTTTCCCCTTTTTTTTGGTTGCAAGGGTTGATACTGTTAGAGGTGGGAAGCTTTCCCTTAAAAACAGGAAAACCACATACACACACAAGAGGGACAACTTGTACATAACTGTTTATGATGATGCAATACTGAATCAATATGCTGGAATTACAGAAGAAATTCCACCAAGGCTTACTTCAGGATTTGGTGATTTTTTTTTCTTTTTTTTTTTTTTATTGACTTTGTAATAATATTACATCAAAAATATATATGTGAGGTCCCATTCAACCCCGCTCCCCCACCCCCCTCTCCCCCCCCAACAACACTCGTTCCTATCATCATGACACATCCATTGGATTTGGTAAGTACATCTTTGGGCACCTCTGCACCTCATAGCCAATGGTCCACATCATGGCCCATACTCTCCTCCATTCCATCCAGTGGGCCCTGTGAGGATTTACAATGTCCGGTGATTGCCTCTGAAGCACCATCCAGGGCAGCTCCATGTCCCAAAGACACCTCCACCTCTCATCTCTTCCTGCCTTTCCCCATACCCATCGTCCACCATGTCCAGGATTTGGTGATTTTGACCTTACAAATTCAAGAAACCTTTGGAATTCTACAACTCAACTCTCTGTGGGTCTTAAATCATATCACAGCACCCACAGGATGTTGTTCCTTCCTCAACAATTCTGAGAGAGCTAAAGACATTTCCCCCAGCTCAGTACTGGGTGACCTGGAGTAAAACTGAGTTCCTGAGAATAGTTTTTGCCTTTCTGAAGTTCTAATAAAACCTGATGACCAGCTGTTTTAGGATTGCAAATGCAAAATTTCTCTCTGGGATAGTTAGCTGCTCTATACGACAGAACAAAGCAAAAAGAGGCAATCCTGCACTCTGTAAAAATATAAGTTTTTTAATTTTCAAAGAACTAAAACTGAACAAATTATATAAATCTTTCCTTATAAATATATTTGATTTTACAAATGTAATCTGTGAAATACAGTTAATCCCAAAGAAGAAAACATGACAGGACAAATTGTTTTATCATCATGCCATCACTCAGCCCAGCACATCCTTAGTATCCTCATTCCCCATCTACAGGAGTTGAAGAAAAAACATAGCAGAAGCCAAAGCACAGCACTATGTAGTAGTCAGTAATATAAAAGCCTTGTTTTGAATCAGGTTCTGTCACTTAAATACTGTGTGCTGGGGGCATCTTAATTAACCTCTCTGAGTCCTGGTTTATTATGTGCAAAATGTGGCTAAAAATACTTCTTAGGGATGTCTGGGAGATGAAAATGAAATAACATATGTAAAGCACCTGGCACATAAGTAAATGTGCCCATTAAATTTTATTTCCATTTCCTTCCCTTCCCAGCTGGAGAAACAGGGAGGATGTCAGATATATTCCCTTCATCCAAAACACTTTCTTTTTCTAAGCTACTGGAATCTTGAGGCATGGGAGAAGAAGCGGCTCAATTGTTATGTGACTTGGAAATTTAAGAGGGGGTCACTGAGAATGCAGTAAGTGAGCAGGAGGACACCAGAAGGATCACTGCCAGGTGTGGGAAAAACAAAAATCTTCTGTCAATTACACCTTTGCTCAATGGGTTTTCTTTCCCCATTTTCCTATTAAGTTCAGCCAAAGCACAAATAGGTAATTTTGTTAAAGAGTACTACTTTCATATTCAGAGAGACTAGAAAATATGAAAGCAGTTTTAAAAATAACAATATATATTTTAAATGTTATAATGCAGTGAGTCTCCAACATTGGTCTGGGGAACACATAGGTCCCTAAGACCCTTTTTAAGGAATGTCCATGAGATCAAAACATTTTTCTTAATTATACCAATTATTGGTCTTGTTAACTCTCTCTCATGAGTTAAGTTTCAGAAGTACTTTAAAGTTTTCCAGAGGTCACATTATGGGTGATATCACAACAGACTGAATACACAGGCAGATAGGGAAAATCTAGCTCTCTTCTATTACAACCTACTATTAAAGAGATTTGCACAATTATAAAACAATGTCATTCTTTTCAATAAAATAATTGTTCTGGAAACATAAATAAGCATATTATTTATGTTAATATTTAATGGGTTTATTACTGTTACTTAATAAATATATTTTTAAATTTTCTCTCAGTTTTAATTTCAAATACAGTAAATATCAATAGATATAACATAAGCAAAAGCACTTTGGGGTCTTCAATACTTAAAGCATAAAGCGGTCCTAAGACCAGAAAGTTGAAGAACTGCTATTCATAATGTAGTGTACCAAAAATATGGAAGGAATAATTCCTCTTCTCCAAATCACCTTTGAAATGGCATTTTTTGCACTTACATGAAATAGTAGGTCAAAAGTTAACAGCAGAGACAACAGTGAAGGGGCAGATTTCTCACACATAAACACATATGCAAATGTCTGCATTAGATTCACATTAACAAAGATTCATGTTTCTAGAAAGCAAATATTTAATTATTCACTGATATTCCAAAATAAGCTTTCCTTGAGGGCTTATTTTCCATATCTAAGGTTAAATTTTAAATGCATTTTAAACATGTCATCAGAAGGTGTTTTAAAACACCAATTTTTAAAAGCTGGCCATTTTGTGCATAAATGTACATGTGCTCAGTTAACTGAAAAAATGTTACAAACTTAAAGCATAAGAAAATAAACTGGCAGACATGAGGTAAACATGCACACTAAAAACTATTGCTTTCAGGGCACATTCTTTTCAGAAAAATATGTGCCGTGTGCATGAGGTGCTCCAACTAATGTATTCTTTGTTGAAAAAGAATTTAACAGAAGCGTTGGTATAGGGCTTACACAAATACATCTTTTACTCTTTCCTAAATAAAAAAGAAGCTCTAGGGAAATGAAAGGCAGAAACCAAGGCAATGTAATGCTATGGCTGAAAGGGTGGCAAGGGTTGTGAGAGTTTTTTGTGTATTTTTTAAACTAAGTCTGAAAATACAAAAGTGTTAACATTTAACAAAGTATTTATTGGTTAACTAAACCCACTATGTTGGCTAAATATACAGTAGGTAATACCTGATTATGTGACCCTGGTAAAACTGATGAGTTAATCATTGTCAAGAAAATCTAACTTCTATTTTTTTTAACTCTGAGACCTGCTGCATACAACCCAACACCCCATGTTGAAATTATCAATGTTAAAAAAAAATTTTAATTTAAATCATGCAAAATTTCCAGATGGAAAGCACAGACATAACAAAAACCAAGTTTGAGGTATTCAACCCAAAAGCCAACTTGTCTTAAAAAATCAAATGCTTTCTTCAACTGCATAATTTTCTCAAAGTAAAATCCTAAATTAAAGAGATTGCATCCTGTGTGTTGGCTAATTAAATCCTCTAGCCGAAATTTCTAATACTAAGCTTAAACAGCTTATAGAAAGACATAAGACGTTTTGTCAGTAATCAGTAATTAAGTGTTTGTCATCTTATGGAAAAATTATTTTTTAAAGGAAGAGCTTTATTTTTAAGTCCACATATAGAATGCCTATTTGGAATAGACTCACTCCTACAGATCATTAATATTTGAGAGAAAGACAATAGCAAATTAATACAAAGACCATACTGCAAATCAGAGCACACCATATAAACATAAAAATTTACAGAGCATGTACTGGATGGGCCCAACCAAGAGTTCCCAGAGGCATGCTGTTCAGTATTTCTGTTTTTTTCATTAATGTAGATTCTTGCACCATTTCATACAGTGACCCATATGATCAGAAGACCTGTTTAGATATCAGTGGCATTAGTTATTTTAAATTATTTCTGAAAATAAAACATCCACTAATTTAGCTACCTGCAATGGGCACCTAGAAGGAGCACTAACACACTTCCTAGCTTAAGAAGAAAGTACACTGGAATAAAGAAGTCACATAACTGTGTCACTCCAAATCTTGAAGTCCATGAGTGTTCCCCCACCACCAAGTAATTTTACAGAATGTATTTCTGTATTTTAACATCAATATCAGAGGGAAATACTGTTGCCCAGCCTTAAGATTCTGGGTGGGCAGCTGGGACATTGTGTGTGTGGGGGGGGATTAATAAATTAGAGCAACTCTCTCACTGGTAACACCCAGGAAGTTATACATTTTAGATCCATTTACCGTTTATTTCCTGTTGTTGCTTACAGCAGAACAACCTTAGGAAATACTTAACAGTTTGCTTTAGGAATCCGTTTAGAGGAAACCCTGGAAACTTTTTATCAGAGCCAGGAGGGGAGAATGCAGGTCTCTGTAACCTAATTGCTCTGCCCATACGCTAGAGCTCTGGTTTGACCCTTCAACCCAAATGAGCCCCCACATTTGGACTCTAACCCATTTCTAATGCCTTATCACCAGCTCCAGGGTATTAAACCCATTCAAATCCTCACAACCACACTGCAAAGTAAGCATTATATTCCCCTTTTGATAGGTGAAGAAGCTGAGTTCTCTCAGAAAAGCAGTGATGGAGTACACTCTGGATTAAGCAGGCCTCTGAAGGACAGGTAGAAACATGGAGGTACTGCAATCCAAACGACAAACTTGCACAAACAAAAACTTTAAATCATTAAAGAAAGGATGAGGGGAGGCAAACTAACAGATCCAGGCACCTGATCTGTACACCATTGCTAAGAAGCATTACTCACACTACAGAGAAGGTGGGAACAACCTAAGTGTCTACCAACCGATACGCGAATGGATAAATAAAATGTATAAGCACACATAAGAATATTATTCAACCATAGAGAGGAAGAATGAAGTTCTGATACATACCACAACATAGATGAATCTTGAAAACATTCTGCTGAGTGAAATAAGCCAGACACAGAAGGACAAATAAGATATGATTTCACTTATATAAAGTATCTAGAAAATCCAAATTTATAGCAACAGAAAGTAGATTAGATGTTACAAGGGGCTGGGGTGGGGGTGGAGAGAACGGGGAATTATTGCTTAATTGGTACAGAGTTTCTGTTTAGGATGACGAAAAAGTTTTGGAAATGGGTGAGGATGATGGTAACCCAACATTATAAATGCAACTAATGCCACTGAATTGTACTCTTAAAAATGGTGAAAATGACAATTTTAAGTATATATATAAAACCACAATAAACAAATTAATTAAATTTAAAAACAAGCAAAATACATTCCTAAGGTTTAGGACCCCTGGAGGCAGGGTGTATTCCTTTACTTGTGTAGACCCCACTTGTGTAGACCCCACAATCTGGCGTTATCTCTTGGGACAAAGAGACCAGGCCCTTGTAAGCCTATCACATGAAGGAACCCATGGGGCTCTTCCAAGCAATGCCTGCCCTGCATTGTAGAAGATACAAATAGCTAAATGATTATGCCCCAGGCCCAGGAAAATTGAACTTAACTAAAGACTATTTCTAACAGTCTACTCCTCTCCCATACTACATGCTGAAGTGGAAGCTTGGAGACAGCAGAGATCCGTGGCATCCCCAGTAGAGGATGACTGTCCTGGAAAAGGCATTCAAGAAGCCTCTTTTGTTAGAAGAAAGAAAGCACAAGTTTTTTAGCATATGGAACATATTAGAGATCAGTGCTTATCAAGCAGGAATGTGCATCAGAATCACCTGGAGGGCTTGCTACAACTCAGACTGTTGGGCCCCAACCTGAGAGTTTCTGACTGAGTAGGTCTGGATTAGGACTGAGAATCTGCATTTCTAACAAGTTTCCAGGTAATGCTGACGCTGCTGGTCCTGGGACATCTAGATAATCAGAATTACAGTCTAAACAAGGCTTTTCTAGTAAAAAATACCTGCTAAACATAGTAAATAGAACAGGGAAAAATATTTAACTTGTGGTATTAAAAATTGATATAATTTCTAGCTCATTACATAATCTAAAATTACCCCCATTCCAAGACATCGGGCCATAGGATATTAAACTGGTCTGGGCATTAAGGGGGAAAAAAATGAAAATAACATCTTTTAGTAACAGAGAAGTATTACTATCATAACTGCTAAAACTTCAGCTATACCATCCTATCTGAAGTAAAATTTTCATAAAATCTAAACTGAAATACAAAAAAAAATTTAAATGATAAATCAAGAGTATTTTCTTTTACTAATAGATTGTTTTAGTGTTCTAATTGGGGATTCTTCATGTGTTTGAAATAATTTAATTCATGAATACAATTACTAGGAACCATTTCAAGTAACACACATTTTTGCTGAAAGCAAAGTGTACCCTATATGTGAAAATCAGAAACACCAGCATGCAGGATAGGAAGGGTGGGGGAAGAATTTAGAGCGAACTGGAACCTCCAGAAACAAGATCGGGCTTCCTTCAGGCTGCGACACATCTAAGCTAAATGACCCAAGGCACGTACCTTAGCCTTAATTTTCAGATCTATAAAAAGGGATTAATGACAGATATCTTGCATGGCTGCAGTAAGTTTGGGAGTTGAAAATGTATGTAAAGCACCACGATTCCTTTTATGGAGTGCCTGCTATTGCCATTATAGTAACAGAAATGCCATGTGCTTTTGGAAGTTTGGCATTTCCAACATTAGCACTAAAACCCCAGCCCGCTGGTTATTAGTGCACACAGGCTGTTGAAATGCTAAGCTCTCAAGAGCATGCTCGCATTTCTATTACAATAATGGACAAAGGTCTGTTTGTTGCTGTTTCTTCTAATATATTCACACTTCCAAAATAATGGAATCATGACTTTTTTTGTTTCCATTTTTACATAGCACATTCTAAAAACGTGATTTGATTCCAAACAGAATAGGAGACCTAGAAGATTGAATTTTGCTTCAAAATAATTATTAGTTTCAGTAAGTAAAAATATTTTTTTCACTCTTAACTTTCAAGATCTCTTCGCTAAAAGATAAAACGCTCCTTTAGTCCTACAATTTGCCCTCCAAGTTGAGGTAAACATAAATTTGTTTTTACAGCTCAAGTCCACCTCATCACTGAGCTTGGAGACTAAAAGAAAGGTGGATGCAATAGTAAGGAGACTTGCAATTCTTGTTATGGAAGAAAAAGTGACCACAGTCTCTCATTGTCAGAAATTCACTGCTTGACAGGCAGAGTGAAGTCAGAGCTCTAGCTCTCCTTAAAGAACATCAACCCCTGCCGGGACTGCAAGTTACTGTACTTCCCTGACTGTGGAGGTCAGTTTGGCAAGAAAATCCTCTTTGCCCTGTGTGTCTTTAAGAAGAGGGAGGCAGACAAATTTATACCTTCACTAAATAGTACATTCTTTTCGTAAGCACATAGTGGTAAAGAAGAAACAAAGAGGGAAGCAGACTTGACTCAATGGATAGGGCATCTGCCTACCACATGGGAGGTCCCCATTCGAACCCCGGGGCCTCCTTGACCCGTGTGCAGCTGGCCCATGCTCCCGCGCATAGAGGAGCCCCACACGCAAGGAGTGCACCCCGTAAGGAAAGCCGCCCAGCGGGAAAGAAAGTGCTGCCTGCCCAAGAATGGTGCCGCACACAAGGAGAGCTGACACAGCAAGATGACGCAACAAAGAGAAACAGATTCCCAGTGCCACTGATAGGGACAGAAGTGGTCACAAGAGAACACACAGCAAATGGACAGAGAGAGCAGACAACTGGGGGGGGGGGCAGGAGGAGAGGGGGGAAGGGGAGAGAAACAAATCTTAAAAAAAAAAACAACAAAGAGATCATCTGTTCAAAATGCAGATAAGACATTTCCACCATATCTTGGTACAGTGTAATTACAGATGCTTTTAAAATTTTCCTTGTTTTCGTTGGTATGGGGGAGTGTCTTTTGTAAAATTTCTATAATGAACACATATTACTTATGTAATAAGGGGGGAAATTGCTCTCACTAAAACTGAGTAAGTGCTCAAGGTCCTCCTGAGAAAAGAATTTGGCTTATAAATTATTCATAGATATGTACTGGGAGCCTGGTGATGCCCACACACCCAAAGCAAATACAGGAGGTTAACAAGGCCAGCTTTGCAATCCTAACTGGCCCAGTCCACTTCGGAAAGAAGATACTCTAAGGCTCTTCCTGCCCTTTAACCATGGATGCTCAACCTCTCCCTTATGGCTCAGCCACACTCCACAGAAGAAACCAGTAAGACAAGGCTGAAAGTGAGGGGCTCCTGGTTTTAATTCCAGTCACTATCTAATTTTAGTCCCATGGGAAAGTTACTTCATAGTTATTTACTGTTCCCTCTTTTTTTCTCATTTATTGAACAATAGAAATAGATAATACTAGATGATTTCTTTTTTAAAATGTGGAAGAAGGCAGCACTAATGCAGAGCTCTCACCCATGAAAAGGTTAGGGGGTAGTAGGTATCATATTCAAATGGGACAAGAGTGGAGGTTGTCCATGCGCAGTGCTGATGCACGCAAGGAGTGCCGCGCCACGCAGGGGTGTCCCCCGCGTAGGGGAGCCCCATGCGCAAGGAGTGCGCCCCGTAAGGAGAGCCGCCCAGCGTGAAACAAAGTGCAGCCTGCCCAGGAATGGCGCTGCCCACACTTCCCGTGCCGCTGACGACAACAGAAGCGGACAAAGAAACAAGATGCAGCAAATAGATACAGAGAACAGACAACCAGGGGAAAGGGGGGAATTAAATAAATTAATAAATCTTTAAAAAAAAAAAAACCAAATGGCACAAGACTTCGACCTGCCCTGGGTGCTAAAGGTTAGAAGCAGTGATTGAAAACTTGGAAAGTAGGGCTGAGGGAAGGGGAGAGAAAACAGTTAAATACTGCTACAGTTGCAGTAGTGCCTATGTCACTGACATTTTGGGAGAAATCTTTAAAACTTTGAAATTAAATATATAATCAAACATGTAGTTTTTACCTACAAAATTTTTATCCACCTATTCTTAACTAGGCAGGGTGTTCTTTCTGTTGTGTCCTATAAGGCTGGCACAATTTCCATTTGTAAAAATTCAGATTGTATAAACGTAGGTGAGGCTTATCTATGCAAAATGTATAAAATATAGAATAATATGGAAACATGAAAGAAAGTCCATTAAAAAAAATGGAATGACACCAATGGATCATCTTGTCTGCCTTCATCACCTAAAAGGTTGTACTTTTTCCCTTACTATGTATTAAAATACCATGAGCCTATGAGCAGCCATACCACTCAACAACCACATCCCTAATCCCCTACTTGGTAACAGGCAAGGTACAAGACTCCAGGGAAGCATCCATGAATAACGCAAGAGTTCCAGTTCTGAGAAGTCACTGGATTATCAAGCAAGTTGATAGGTGAGAAGTCAGATCAGAGTTAGATTTAAGAAACAAATAGGACCCCTATCTCCCAAACTGTGCTCTGTTTATGTTAACAGGTATTCATCAAAACAAAAGGGAGGGAGGGTGTTCTATGGTCATAAAATTTGGAGTAAACTGCATCCAGCACCACTCTTCTGGAGATTCAGAATGCACATTAGAATGGTATCAGCTCTAAGAATTCATACAGTTAAGGGTTCTCCCATTGAACTCTAATTAATAGAGCTTTAAAGAAGAATGGTAGTAAAAAGTCAAAACAGCTAGTGTAGGAAATAAACAGTTCAGGATGAGAAGTGAGTTTGCTAAACAGAACTAAGAGCTCCACTGAAATCTTAAGAATTAAAAAATCATGGGTTTTATGATTTTTCTCCAGGAGTTCAAGCCCATCTGAACATGTGTGTTAAAGGCTAGAAATGTCTCATCATCATATCCTTCATCCTTCATCCACCATAGTGGGAAATGTAAGCCTGTTGCCGAAATGTTGTATGACGCAATACAAAAGAAAATATACCTGTTGTATTTGCTGCTGTTGTACTACTACTATTATTTGCATCACAATTATAGTTAAAAGTTCATCTGGCATCCTCCCAACAAGAATTAGCTATTAATATTTGATTAACAAGAGAACCACACACTCTTACCCATAATGGTCAAAAAAAGTGTTTACAATATTTTACCTCCAATCCTTGAAACCTGAGTAGCAAAGCTCAAAGAGCTCTTTATGGGAGAACCTGAGAGAGTCTAAAGTGCAAATCCTGCTTTAGAGGATTCATGGCCCTATGAAGGAAGAGCTGTTAAGATCCTGGTGGCACCCAGAAGTACTGTACAGTGCCTGGCATATGATGCCTGTTTAATACTTGTTGAGTGTACAAATGAATGAATGAATGAATGAATACATGAATGAATGACAGTGCACAATTTTTATTTTGTGGAGAAGTGAAATGAAATCAGAATACTCAACTAGCTTACTGCGGGAAGCTGCAAGATAGCAAAGTCTGAAACAAATAATCTATGTGTCTTGCCCAGGAAACGTATGTAAAAGAGTAGTTACCGAGAATTAAACTCTTGTTGCAGATATCTGAGTAAGTATGACTTTTTCAAAATCTCACAAAAATGCCACTAATATTATAGACTATTATAAAAAACAACTTGGGTTTATTTGTTTCTTCTCAAAGCAAAGTGTTTATAATGTAAATGAATAAATTTTGTTTTACCCTAGGAGAGTACTTCTTTTGAATGCTGGTAGTGGTAACAGTAAAGAATCAGAATAATTCAGCTATTGGCACCGGGGATGTAGTCTGCAATCTCTCTTTCAATAACATGTACTTGTTAAATAGTTATTTACGGATAATAATGATTGAATTTTGCTAAACTTCAGGATTAAAAAAAAAAAATCATTTAAAGCAGATCCTAGAAAACCCGTGCCAAATTTTTTTGCTGCTGTTCATTTTTAAGAAGAAATGTAAACCCAAATGGCTTTTAGGGGAAAAAATGCTAATTATTAAAAGTTACAATTATGTACAATAGGATAAGATTTGTGCTTTGGCATAAAAATAGTTTTGAGTAGTGGCAGTATAAGGGAATGAGAAATGACCTGGAAAAGAGACTTAAGTTTTAATTCCAGCTCTGCTACTAACTAGCTGGGTTTCTTTACTTTTCATTTTTTATTGAAGTATACATGACCATCCATAGATGATAAGTGCATAGTTTAAGTTGTGAACTTACAAAACAAACATGTATATCATCGTACAGGGCTCCCACACATTACCCCACCACCAATACCTTGCATTGTTGTGAAAAAATTGTTATAAAGTATAAAAGAGCATCGTCAAAACATTACTACTAACTATAGTCAATTTTACCTCAAGTCTTCAGTCTCATTCTCTTATCTGCAAAAGGAGGCTAAAGGCCTAGTTCAGTGGTTCTTTACCTTCTTTTTGGGGAGTGGATAGGGAGATACCATCAACCCTTTGAGAATATGAAAAAGGGTAGTGGATGCCCAGTCTCCAAAATATTCATAAAACTACACAGAGTCTTTCAGAGTTCAGGGTATCTGCTCTCTATCCATTTATTTAGGTTAAGAGCATGACACCGTTGCAGATCTCCCCTCTGACCCCTAGAACTCCAAAATGTTTAGATTCCAAACAAGTCAAAAACAGACATTAAAAAAAAAAACAGAACAAAAAAATCACCACCAGACATTCAAAATAGATGATGAAAACCTTGACTTCTGTTTATAGACTTTTGAGGACACTTTTTAAAAAAGAAATAATTTAACTGTATTCAAAACATGTATTCTGTAAACTTCCAAGATGCTTAAAGGCAAGTACTTGGAGGTAACTATACTTATCTAAGCTCAAAGAGACTACATTTTACATTTTTGAGAATAGGAGACTTATTTTAAAACAGCCCAAATAATACTTGACATCAAGAGATGAGAGAAGAATTCTAGACCAGATTCTTAATGGACATTAAAGGGGAAAAACAGGAGAAATACGTGGCATCATGTATAAGATCAAATGAGTGATAAGTACCCTATTTCATCATAAAACTAAAATAACACACATTAAATGGCTGGTGAAAATACAGAAACATAAGAGACCATTCAAAAGATATATGGTCCACTACTTCATCAATCAGAACTGTTATATCTATCAAGGTTGCTTTAATTGTCTCAAATATGGTACACTGGATATATGTGGTCAAGGAGAATTCTACAGTTCAAAAAAAAAAAAGAAAAACAGAACTGCCAGAGATATAACTATGCCACTATCTTTCAGCTTCTGGAATTTGGTGAAAAAGACATTGACTATACATTTATAACTAAAACACATTAGCTCAGCATATGTTTCATCATAGTTCCAACTAATTTTTCCAGCAGAGCATAAACCCTGCTACTTGCGGTTGAAATAAAATTGCCTGTATTCTATTACACAGAAAGGAAAGGTAGTTCAAGAAATTGGAAAGGTCTTATCTCCAAAAGGAACTGATTTCCCTGCCTTTAGAACCTATAAAAATTAGGACTGGAAAACATGGTAGAGGGATAACCAACTGAATAAACCCATCAAGATGCCTAGGCATCAACAAAAAAATTACAAGACATACTAAAAAACAGGAAGACATGGTTCAGTCTAATGAGCAAATTAAAAAGCAGAAGGAGCTACAGAATGTGGAACAACTAATCAAGTGGTCCAAACAAATATCCTAAGTCAACTTAAATGAAGGAACAGAAAAGGGATATATTAAAAAGACACTGGGGGAACATACTGAAGAAATTTTAAGCATACATAAAAAGATAAAGGATCTGATGGTGATGAATGGCACAATGCAAGAAATCAAAAATACACTGGAAGTGCATAACAGCAGATTTTAACAGGCAGAGGAAAGAATCAGCGATGCTGAAGACAGTACATCTGAAATCAGACAGACAGTAGAACAGATAGATAAAAAGCTACAAAAAATCCAGCAGGGACTTAGGGATTTTAACAACACAAAACACACAAACATACACATTAAAGGCATCCCAGAGGAAGAAGGGAGGGGAAAGGAGGCATAAGGAGTGTTAGAGGGAATAATGGCTGAAAATTTCCCAACTCTTTTGAAGGACACAGACATACATGTTCAGGAAGCACAGCACACCCCAAACTATAAATCCTAACAGGCCCACCCCAAGACATGTACTTATCAAACTATCCAATTTTCAGAACAAAGAAAGAATACTGAAAGCAGCAAGAGAAAAGAGATCCATCACATACAAGGGAAGCACAATAAGATTAAGTGCTGATTACTCATCTGAAACCATGGAGCAAGAAGGAAGTGGTATAACACAGTTAAGGAGCTAAAAGAAAAAAAAATGTCAGCCAAGAATTCTCTGTCCAGGAAAGCTTGTATTCAAAATAAGAGAGAGTTCAAAAGAAACCTGCCCTTCCAGAAATACTAAAGGGGGAAGCAGATGGGGCTCAGATGACTGATATTGCACCTACCACATGGGAGGTCTGGATTTGGTTCCTGATGCTTCCTAAAGAAGACAGTAAGACAGCGAGATGACTTGACAGGCTGACATGGTGAGCTGATGCAATAAGATGATGCAGCCAAGAGACACAGCAAGGAAACGCAATGAGAGACGCACCAAACCAGGGAGTGGAGATGGCTCAGGTGATTAGGTGCCTCCCTCCCAAATAGGAGATCCCGGGTTCAGTGCCCGGTGTCTTGTGAAGGAAAAAAAACACAAAGCAAATGCAAAGCAATGAGGGGGTGGGAAGAAATAAATAAATATATAATAAATCTTAAAAAAAAAAAAAAAAGAAATACTAAAGGGAGTTCTGCAGGTTGAAAGGAAAAAATAAGAAAAAGATCTCATGATGATGGAGGAGATTGTAGCTATGGGGGGAGGAGCGGGGTGGGGGGGGTATATGGGGACCTCATATTTTCTGAATGTAATAAATAAATTTTTAAAAAGAAAAAGGGTTAGAGGAGAGTATAAGAAGATTATCAGCAGAAATAACTAAAGAGATAAAAAGAAATAAAAACAACATATAACATATATAAACCTAAAGAAAATATGGCTAATGTAAGTAATGCCTTGACAATAATAACATTGAATGTTAACGGACTAAGCTTTCCAATCAAGAGACAGAGATAGGCAGAATGGATAAGGAAATATGACCCATCAATCTGCTGTCTACAAAAAACTCACCTTAGACCCAGGGATGCAAGGAGGTGAATGGTTAGAAAACAATTTTATATGCAAACAATAACCAAAATTGGGCAGGAGTAACTATTCTAATAACGGACAAAATAGACTTTAAATGCAAAATTAGGGAAGCAGACTTGGCCAGTGGTTAGAGCGTCCATCTACCACATGGTAGGTCCGCGGTTCAAACCCTGGGTCTCCTTGACCCACGTGGAGCTGGCCCACATGCAGTGCTGATGCGTGCAAGGAATGCCCTGCCACGCAGGGGGGTCCCCCGTGTAGGGGAGCCCCACGCGCAAAGAGTGCACCCCGAAAGGAGAGCCACCCAGAGTGAAAGAAAGCGCAGCCTACCCAAGAATGGCACTGCACACACGGAGAACTGACACAGCAAGATGACACAACAAAAAGAAACACAGATTCCCACACTGCTGACAACAGAGGTGGACAAAGATGACGACGCAGCAAATAGACACAGAGAACAGACAACCGGGGTGGGGGGGAAGGGGAGAGAAATAAATTAAAAAATAAATCTTAAAAAAAAAAAAAGAAATCCTACATCTCAAAAATAAAAAGACAAACAACTCATTTTAAAAATGGGCAAGAGATATGAATAGACACCTCTCCAAAGAAGAAATACAAATGACTAAAAAGCATATGAAAAGATGCAATGCCACTAGCTATTAGGGAAATTCAAATCAAAACTACAATGAGATTATCATCTTACACCCATTAGACTGGTAGCTATTAAAAAAAAACAGAAGACTACAAGTATTGGAGAGGATGTGGAGGAAAGGGAACGCTAATCCATTGTTGGTGGGAATGTAGAACAGTGCAGCCATTGTGAGGAGTTTGGTGTTTCCTCAGGAACCAAACTGTAGAACTGCCATATGATTCCACAATTCCACTGCTGCTATATACCCAGGAGAATTAAAAGCAGGAACATGAACAGAAATATGCACACCAGTGTTCACAGTGGCATTATTTCTTATTGCCAAAAGCTGGAAGCAACCCAAATGTCCATCAACAGAAGAATGGATAAGCAAACTGTGGTATATTCATACAATGGAATATTACTCAGCTGTAAGAAAGAATGCAGTATTAACACACGAGATAACATGGATGCATCCTGAACACCTTATGTTGAGTGAAATAAGTCAAGCACTGAAGGACAAATATTATATGACCTCACTGACATGAATTAAGCAAATTGAGCACTCACAGAGCTAGAATCTGGAAGATGGGTTTACAGGAGACAAAAAGAGAGTAGAGGGAAAAGGACTTGGATCAGTGGTTAGGGAGTCCGTCTACCACATGGGAGGTCCATGGTTCAAACCCTGGGCCTCCTTGACCTGCGTGGAGCTGGTCCACGCACAGTGCTGATGCGCGCAAGGAGTGCCGTGCCATGCAGGGGTGTTCCCTGCATAGGGGAGCCCCACGTGCAAGAAGTGCACCTTGTAAGAAGAGTCACCCAGTGTGAAAGAAAGTACAGCCTACCCAGGAATGCTGCTGCACACACGGAGAGCTGACACAACAAGATGGCGCAACAAAAAAGAAACACAGATTCCCGTGCTGCTGACAACAACAGAAGCAGACAAAGAAGAACACGCAGCAAATAGACACAGAGAACAGACAAGGGGGGGGGGGGATTAAAAAAAAAAAAGAGAGTAGAGGGTGGTGCCCATAAGAGCAAAATCTATAAGGTGGAAGGGTGTGGTTGGGCAGTGGATAGGCGTGACAGTGGTACAGTGACATGATTAGGTTTGGTGGTGCTGGTGGAGGGGGGGGTGGAGGGGGGATGGACTATCCATGGGACTGAGGAGAGGCTCCAGGGAAGGAGCAAACGAACTCTGGGGATTTGCAGATCTGTGGTTAAACCTATAATGTTGAAATGTTCTTCTGACAAATATGACAGGGGAGGGTTACTGGTGTAGGGTGTCAGGTGCAGGGTAGGTACACTGGATAGGATGTACCTGGGGCAGGCTTCTATGTAATATTTAAGCGTTCATCTCATCATAGTGTGCTTTATTAGTGGGTGGAGACCATCAAATAAACAAGAAAATATTAAACTCCCATCCCGGGGAGTCCTGCTATGTTTTCAATTAGAGGCACAAGAATCCCTCGAGAACTTAGGCAGTGCCTAATAAAAGAAGAGAGACCAATATGTCAAGCCCTCAATATTACTGCAAGTAACTATGAATCTTACTCTTAAAAAACTGAAACTTAGTGATTACCATAGGTTCTGAGGAGAGGGAGAGGGAAGAATGATCAGATGGAACATAGGGCATTTCTAGGGCATTAGAATTGTTCACCATGACCTTGCAATAATGGATATAGGCCACTTCAAATTTTGTCAAAACCAATAAAAGTGTACAATCCAAAATGTAACCCACTGAGCATGGTTAGTAGCAATGTTTCAATATTTGTACATCCATTTGTAACAAATGTACCATGCACATGTGAAATGCTATTAATAAGGCAGAGGGGAAAGGGGGAGGGCATTGGGTATAGGGGAATCACCTGTATTCTCTAGGTGATTTTTCTGTATCCTAATGATCCTTTGAAGATAAAATGAAAAAACAAACACACTGGGGGAGTATATGGAAGAAAAGGTCACTGTACATACAAGATAACAGATCTTACAGTGATGAAAGATACAATGTCTTATTTTTTATTATTTCATATTTTTAAATTTTTTTGTATTTTACTGTTTTTTTAAAAAATTATTTTATTTTCTTATTAACTTTATTCGGTTATTTGTTAGCTTCATATTTGGAGAGGATCTGGATCACAGAGGGGTCACAGCAGTGGCAAAATCACTGCTGTGGGGTGTCAGTGATGTGGGGAGGCATGGGAAGAGGGGTTCACCTCGGGCACGCCTCTAAGACATATGAATATGTTCAATTATTCATGGGATATTTCCTCAGTGGGTGGAGATCCACACAGTAACTGAAAGAAATTTTAATTCCCATCCTGGGCAGTTCTGCTACATTCGCTAACAGGACAGCAAGAATCCCCCAAATGCAAGGACTATATCTAGTGAAGGAAGTCAGACCATTATGGCAGGCCTTAGACACTGATGATTGCAGTTATGAACCTTTTCTTGTGAAACTGAACCTTGGCCTAGTATTATATACTCCCTAAGAGTTACCTGCTGAAAGCCTTCTTGTTGCTCAAATATAGCCTCTCTCTAAGCCAAACTCAGTGTACAAAGACGCTACCTTCCCCCTCCAGCATGGGACATGACTCCCAGGGATGAGCCTCCCTGGCACTAAGCACCAACTAGCAATGCATCTGGAAAAAGACATTGACCAAAAGGGGAACATAGTAAATACAAATGAGTTTTTATGGTTAAGGTATTTCAAAGTGAGTTAAGAGGTCATTCCAGAGGTTATGCTTATGCAAGTCTCAGCAAGATCTCACCTACTGCCACAGTAAACAGTGCCTCAAATAGTGGGGCTCCTGAGGGCTTGAGAGATATCCAGAAACCAGCTCAGGAATTCAGCACCCTGTCAGTGGCCCTTACTTTGGAATTTATGCTTCCCAGCGTAACAGAGTTAGACCCATTTATAGATTCCCTACACATTGCTCTTCTGCCCCTTTTATTTGAACCCATAATTAGCACTATACTTGATAAATGTATGTCCCAGAGACTTAAACCTTTGGTCCGTTCATGTGCCAGTTGAGCCCTGAATTTCAGCAGAGTTGCAACACCTACTCTCTAGTTCATTATAATCACCCAGGAAAACTAACAAGGAGATGATGATGAACAGCATCCATCCCAAGGAACACAGACTGTCTACAATTGCAAGCAAGATAACTCCATTCATCTGCCCCATGGGATCTAAGTCTTCTCTCAATTAGAAGCAGAGTGGGCATCACCATACCAAATCCTCAAGATTGAGGAATGAACAATGGACTAAAGTAGACACTGTTATTCTACGATAGATTTATTATCTTCTAGCAACGGAGGAACTCTTATCATTGATGTAAAGGTGGTGGCCACCAGAGTTTCTGAAGGATAGGACAGGGAAGAATAGGTGTAATATGAGGGCATTTTTAGGATACTGAAGTTGTCCTGTATGACATTGCAGTGACAGAGACAAGCCATTGTATATTTTGTCATAACTTACAAAACTATGCGGGACAAAGTGTAAACTGTAATTTAAACTATAGTCCATGGTTAGTAGCAATGCTCCAATATGGGTTTGTCAGTTTTAACAAATGTACAGGTACCATACTAATGAAGTATGCTGTTAATGTGGGAAAGTGGGGGAGGGGGAGGGAGTGGGACATATGGGAATCCCTTATATTTTTAATGTAACATTTCACTTATGTAAAAGCTTCTTTAAAAATAAAAAGTATAAGAAAATATGGTAGAGGGAAGAATAGAAATTACATGGGGAATGACAATTACAGCTGTATCTCTTACTGGTATAACAACTGGTCTTTCTCTTTCATTTCCATACTTCTCCTAACATTTGTTCTTTCAAATTCTTTCCACACTTTCAACCTCTGCTAAACACACCAGTAACTTGCCACATTTCCTTATCTTCACTCTACTCTCAAAGTTACCTTTAAACAAATACACACAGCTGGAAGAAATTCATTTGAAAAGACTATGAGAATTTTCTAGTAGTAGCTGTATTCCTCAGCAACTCCAAATTCCACCTGGGCCATTTATAAAGTAGCTGAGGACATCCAGTTACTCTGAGCTAAAAGTTTTTGTTTTTTTCCCTTTGTGGGAAGCTCTGTAATCCTACTAGGAGAATATGCCTAAGTTTACAAATAAACTCTAAAGAGAAGAAGAATCAACTAACAAATAATCCTTACATATCAAAATTCAGTATTTTGTTAAACAAGAAAATAAAAAACTCTAGCCATGCCACAGAAACACTGGCCTTAAAATATTGTGTAAATAAATGAAGGAATCCCACTTCATTCTCTTGAATGATTTTTTGCAAAACAAATTTTGCTTCTTTTTCCTAAAAAAAAGTAAGAGAATCATATTCCACATTATTTTTGAGAAGTCTTCTAATACACGAAATCCTTCTGTGAAATTGAATTCTCTTGGTGTAACAATGACAGCCATACTAATAACATAATTTTTAAGGGAGAAAATTAGAAATGAAAGGTTGATACCTTAAAGGAAGACTAAGTTAACATAAACAGATTAAATGAGGATCTGATTTTCATGATCATGACCTTACTAAAACTGGTAGAGTACAGTATGCTTTAAAACTTTGGCTCTCAATAATTCTGAATAACAAAAGGTTCAGCCTGAATAACTGAGAGAAGGTTTATTCCTATAACCAAATTTTCATTTTACCAGGTGTGGCAGTTTGAGATTTATGAATCCCCAAAAGACAGACTGTGTTTATTCCTCTGGTTGTGATACCCTTTGATTGTGTTAGATTCAGCTGATGCCTTTGATTAAACTATGTTAAGATTAGGGCTTTGATTCCACCACTCAGTAGGGCATGACTCTGATTGAGTTCCTGCCCCCTTGGTGGGCTGGTATAAACGGACACTCACACATAAAGACACACAGAAGATGACGCAGGAAGAGAGTTCCATAGATAAGGAATAGGAGAGAGCTTTGTCATGTTTGATCCTGGAGCCCCAGAGAAAGCTGAGTCATGTGCCCGTTTATAACTGAGCAGTTGAGAAAGCTTGGAAAGAAATTAGCCCTAAACCAGATTGATATAGGAAGCCCTGAGAGACTAGTCCTATGCCAGCCTACGGCTGAGATCAGAAGAACCTGGGCCCACGAAGCCTTAAGAGAAAGAAGAAAGGAGAGACCAGACAGATCACCTACCATCTTGCTTCAACACGTGGTGGATGACTTAAGAGATAAAGCACGTCTTATGGTACCTTCAGCTAGACTCTTTAGGCTTTGTAACTGTAAGCTTTTACCAAATAAATACCCTTTATAAAAGCCAACAGATTTCTGGTACTTTCCATGAGCACCCCTTTGGGCTGACTAATACACCAGGTTAATGAAAACCTTTCTAAAATGTGTCAACATTTCTCTAGCTGCCTAAACTGTATTTTTTTAAAAACCTACTTTAACACTTGCTTGATGATTCAAGGTGATCACTGTGAACAACCTTCACTATATTACGTCCCCCCAGTAATGCCCAGAATCTCAGTGGGCGTGGGTTATGGGCCCTTTAACTTAAAGAGCTCTGCACAACCATGCTGGCCAAGTGACCAGGCTGTTCTCTTTCTCTTTGCATGCAGAAGTCAGGTGCTCCTTTTCTAATTGCTGGAATTTTGTTTAATGGTTGCCTTCCCCCTAGATCTTCTAAATTGCTGATTTAAATCTTCTACAAGCTTGGAAACTACATAACCATAGTTTGTAGAGTTGTGCATATGTAAGAGTAAATTCAGTCTGAGGAAAGGCCTGAGATGTTCTTCTGCAAGTCAGGTTGCTTCAGCTTCAATGTGGTGCGTTTTGCTTGGCAGCTCCAAAAGCCCTTCCTTCGTCCTTGTTTCCTTGTTCTCAATTGTATCCAAGATCAAAAATAATCATTATGGAAATCATATAAACTGCTCTTCAAACTTTCCCACAAAAGGGCTGTGAACTTGAAAAGGTAAATTCTAAAATTACTTCATTACTAGAAATATGTGTTGTAGTAACATGTCTGGTTACTTTAATCATTATTGCAGAGAGTAAGAAGAAAGAAAACGAAATTGTCCACCTGCCACTACAGTAATCTCACTTTTCTCGCTAACAGGAAAAATGACTTTGAGGATAAACATATATAAGAAAAAGGTGTAAGATTTTTCAAGATAAACAACTATTTAAAAAAACAAGACATGCCCAAATCTTGGTTTTTTAAATACCATTTTCCAATAAAAGCAATCAAGGCTTCTTGGAGAATTGGCTGATTCTAGGGCTGGGATATATAGAATAAAAGATGAGTCCTGAGTGGTAGAAAGAAAACACTTAAAAATAAATTGAAGAAACTGTCCCAGTAGCCCCCATGGCTAAAGCTGCAAGTAGCTACCAACAAAACAAATGATAGTGTTGGATTATAACTCAAAGAATAATATAAATGAGTTCATATTGATATAAATAAATAATTGAATAAATAAATAATTGGGAAAGAAGGGACACATCTTCCTTGGAGGCTTCCAATAAATAAATGTAAAAGGAATGAGGGAAATTTAAAAATCATCATTAGAACACCACAATAAAAACTGCTACAGGCAAGATACATCAATAGTGATAAAAAAAATTAGTGGGTGAAGCTTTAAAGAGTAACAGGATATTTGCATAGCCTGAAAGTATCTCCCCCAAAAAGATTTATTAATAACTGTGGTGGTTTTAACAGTCATCTACAAATTCTTTGATATACCTCCCTCCAGTAAGTAGAGCTTAATTCCACCCAACTTTGAGGGGTGCTAGATTTAGTGATTCCTTCCATATGAAAAAAAGTATAGAAAGTGAAAAATAATAACTTTATAACAGAGAAAACTGGCACACACCACCTCAACCATGTGATCAAGGTAGCACAACCAGTAATAAGTCATTTGGTGTCTGTTATGTTCACTCAATATGATGAAATGAGAAGGGCATTTCCCTTCTGTTATTTTTTTCCCCCAAATCCATAACTTCAATCTAATTGTGAGGATAAGCATCAGGCAACCTAAACTGAGGGGCATTCTACAAAATTCCTTACCAGTACTCTTCAAAAAAGTGTCAAGGTCATGAAAGACAAGGAAAGAATGATAAATTATCACATATTAAAGGAGACTAAAAACACATGACTAAATGCAATGCAGTATACTAGATTGAAACCTCAAACATAAAAAAGACATTAATGGAAAACCTTTGGAAATTAGAATAAAGTCTGTGGTTCAGTTAACAGTATTTTACTTACATTGATTTTTTTAGTTAGAAGTGTCATGGTTAAGTATAAGATGTTAATATTAAGGGAGGCTGGGTGAAAAGTATATAGGAAAACTATTATCTTTGCAACTTTTCTTTAAATCTGAAATGATTTCAAAATAAAAAGTTAAGGGGGAAAAAAACCCAACAGCCTGATATGGTTGCTTAGTTACAGCAAACAAGTCAATAGTACGTTAGCTACAAAGATCCTTTGGGCCGCTTAAAAGGTAAATTCCTAATATTTCAATTTAAAGATTAATAAGGTTTTTCATGTCAAGAGAAAGGGTAATAAGGACCCTAGAGAAATACATGCATATATGTGCCAGGAGACAAGCAAAATAAAGTTCACTGCGGCTTTGACTGCAATAACAAAAAGCTGACAACCCAAATGTCCATTGGCAGGAGATTTAATAGGTTTGTGACACACTCAGTATGTAGTGGAATACAATATAGCTGTGAAAATGAATGAACCACACACCATTATATCGCTTTTGATGGTTCTCAAAACCATATTATTTATTTATTTTAATTCCCCCACCCCCTTCCCCGGTTGTCTGTTCTCTGTGTTTATTTGCTGCGTCTTGTTTCTTTGCCCGCTTCTGTTGTCGTCAGCGGCACGGGAAGTGTGTGCGGCACCATTCCTGGGCAGGCTGCACTTTCTTTCGCGCTGGGCGGCTCTCCTTACGGGGCGCACTCCTTGCGCGTGGGGCTCCCCTACGCGGGGGACACCCCTGCGTGGCAGGGCACTCCTTGAGCGCATGAGCACTGCGCATGGGCCAGCTCCACACGGGTCAAGGAGGCCCGGGGTTTGAACCGCGGACCTCCCATGTGGTATACGGACGCCCTAAACACTGGGCCAAGTCCGTTTCCCCAAAACCATAATATTTTAAGGGTATAAAAGTAAGAAAAGCAGGTACAGTAAAATAAAGGGATAGGCATATCATTAAGTAAAAAACTACTTTTTATAAAAGCAAGGAAATAATGAACACAAAACTGGGGGTGCTGATAAACTCTTGGGGTTAGGGGCAGGGATGTTAGGGAAGTAAAAGTATCAGGGAAGGAACACAAAGAGGGCTTCAAAAGTACAAATAATGCTATATTTTTTAAGGTAAATAATGGGTAAGTATGTGTTGCTCTACTGTTTTGCTTTATACCTTACACACATTATAAATACTTTTGTATCTTTTATATGTGTATGTGAGTGTGTGTGTGTATAAACTATAGAAGAATAGAAGGGGTGACGAGGAGGTTGAATTTTTTCCTTGATACCACATCCTGCCAACTAAACAGTTCATTAGGTGCTGAATTTGTTTTCAATTTCAAACTTCCTAAAATAAAAGGTACATTAATCTCTTTCTGAATGTAGAAAATAGCCTTTCTAAGAATTATTACATAAAGTTTGCCACCCATTCAGAGTCCATCTACAATGTAAAGCAAGTTTAAATTTTAAATCCTGTAATGAAATTTGATGGAAATTTGGTTGGGAAATCTGCCTCTTCCATTTAAAAGGAAAGAGCCTTTCCCAATATCACCCCATAAAGATAGCAAAATCTCTATTGCTATAATGGGATAAAGTATATTACTTCCACAAAAACAAAAAGTTTGTGTATACTGGAAAATATTACAAAGGGAAATCCATTTGAGCTGTCATCACATAATTCTCAATTATCTTTGCCTCCTTTATGGCCAAACCAAAGTTAACTCAGTGCTCAGATTAAAATGTCTTCAGATTTTGAAGTATTTTATGCATGTCAGTTTTCAAAAGTCACAAGTTATTCAGAAAACATCCCCACATTTTAGCATTAAATATTAGGACTTTCCTTTTAAAAGATTCCACAGGTTGGTTATCGCACTTGGGTTATAAAATAAGTGTATGAAAATAAAGTCAAGGTAATGGTGTTTACTTTACCTTTTCAATTATCTCCATAACCAATAATAACAACAACAAAACAGTAGGTCTGACCTAAATACGAAACACTGAAGTGGACTTGGGGCCTGATACCCACACCTAAATATAGTATTTCCAAGAAAAGGGATCAAATTCCATCGCTATGGCAAGACTGAGCTGCAATGTATCAAAAGTATGCTTATAAAGCACTAGGCTTTGGTCTACATTAAACAATATTTATAAAAATGTAAGTTAACTCACTCTAGGCTTACTATATCCTTGCTAAGTGAGAAATACTTGATTCCATATGAAAATAATCATTGACTTAATAGTGCTTTATAATCAGGCTCTGATTTCAAAGAAAAACAAAACCCCAAACACCCAGAGGCTATAAAAGCAACCAAGGTAAACCTTCAAACCATGTCTTCCTTTGAGGGGAGATGTGTATTTGTGAAATTTTGCTTTCGAAGAACTATAAAATTGAGAAATTAAGGTCACTGGAGAAATGAAATAAAAACATAGAAGGTAGGAAGCTTTTTTACAGTCCTCTTGAAGTACGAATAAAATACTTTTAGATAATGTATATAACAGGACAATAATTTAAAGAACAATTTGGATTTTAAAAAAATAATAGTCTAGTTATTCTGTCCATCTAAATTACTCTGACATTTATACCTTAATTTCCTGAATCTAACTAAAACATTCCTGCATTGATGCCACGATGCCAACTTCCTAGTGAGGCTTTCGGAAAGGACCAAGGAAGTTGAAGTTCCTCCAGCTGAACAGGAGCCAAAACATGAACTACGGCCTCTTTTGTGCAGTTGTTAACCAGTTAACACTCAGGATAAATCACTCCTAAATCAAAGGCAGTCTTTATTGATCACAACGACAACAACCACACTAGCCAGATGGTCAGTCTCTAGTCAAGACACACTTTTAAGGTAACAGGAGCTTGAGACTACAGCCCTGGAAACAGACTTCTTGGAGCCACATTATCCTTAAATAAATAAACCAACCTCAATTGAATGAAGTAAAATTACAGATAGCCCTAAGAAATACACTTGACTAAAGTGTTCCCAAAATGACCAATGGTGAGTGTTCCTGAGGTTCCTCCTCCCTGTGCTCGTTTTATTTCTCAGAGTACAGACTTATTCCTGGCCCAGGCTTTACCTTCATCAATTATTTTGTTTAGTTCACAAGGTAAAGGTATTATTTGTTTTGTGTACTGTTTACTACTTGGTGCCTTGGAAATATTTTGTAACAAAAACAGTAATAAGCTGATTATGTAGGTCAAGCCTTTATAGTTTGCAGAAGGATAATCATTCGGTCAACACCAGTAAGTGATAACGAATCTCCACCAGTGACCTCTACTGTCAAAAGACTTTATTAATCCATTTTACAGAAAATGTGTTAAAGTGGATATTCAATAGAAAGTATACTTTCTACCTGTTCTTATTTGGTGTATCCATTATTTATTTTTTTAACAAACCAGACAAATGAGGAATCATTTAAAAGCAAGAGTGCATGACTCTCTGGCATGCATTCCTATTCCATCCCAGCCCTTTCCCTTCCCAGAAGAATGGGAAGGCTGCCAGGTCAATATCAAACTACATAAAACCACTCACTTTCACTGCCTTTTGCGATACCCATTTCATGTGTGAGGCAAAGAAGAAGTTGAACAAATCACCATTCTTCTTCCTACCCTTCCACACTGCTGAAGGGGAAAAGGGGCTGTGAGTGATAATCTAAGAAAAGGGGCAGAAAGCAAGGTGAGAGAGAAAAAAGGGGTGGAGTATATCAGAAAACTCAAGAGGCTTCTGAATTGCTACTATATTCATTTGGGGTATACCAACTTGGAACACATAATCTTTCTAAAAAGGAAGCTGTTATTTCTTTCTATTGTAGAATTTAGCAGGGTGAGTCCAGACTGTTCAGCACAACATCCCAACTCTGTGCCTTTCTGGCTAAGCTGACAGTGAGGTGACTGACTGATTCATACTTTCAGTCAACCTTCCTTTTTATAATAGCTAATGTCTGAGTCATACTTGGTATTCAATCAGAGCAGATGTTTCAATCAGATTTGTCCTCCCATCTACTTCACACCTATTCCTGCCTAGAACAGCTATACCTACAAGCAGAGAGGGAAAGAGTATGAGAGGAATAAAGTGCCCCATGAAGCTCTAAGCAGTCAGCAGTATAAGACACCATCCATGCCAGCTTTGCTGGGAACATGAATCCTGGAACTATGACAACAAAATCATTCCAGTACAACCAAACTACTAAACCACCTTTTGAGAAGGAGTATGGCATAATTTACCCAGAGGAGACATATGAGATAGTATATATGACGTTATTTAAATCTTAGCTCTTAAAAACCTTTTTTTTCAATGTTAAAATTTTTTACAAATGTGCAAAATATGTAGGGAGAGGTTGAAATCACCACCCTTATAGAGCAAAGACATTACAAAAAGGTAAAGTATCAAAGCTCTGGAAATTCAATAAGGTAAATTAAAAAAACAAACTATGAGAAAGTTGTATAATCCTAATAAAGAATGCTTTATCACACCCCTTTCACTAACCTTAAATGCTGAAATAAGGTCAAAGTGTGACCAGTTTAAGTTCAAAAGAAGATCTAGAACTCAAAAATAGATGCTATTTTTTCTTATAAAACTCAGCTTGGGAGAACCAGAATGAGAAGCCAACACAATGTAAAATAGCAGGCACATCTTACTGGGATAGGTGATGTTTTCTAAATTCCTGCTCTATTGTATTATTAATTTGAACCCAAGACTACACAAAACACTTAACAGGATTCAAACTTCTTAGCTGTAAATGCCAAACAGGAATTTTATAGGATGGCCAAAGGGTTTCAAAGAGGGTTAAAGAAGATGCTCTAAGTACAAAGATAGCCAAGGGTGATGGTGTTAGCATTTTGTGAGGTTTTCCAGCATTGTTCCCCTTGCTGGTGGCATTTCAAGTAGATAATGTCAAAATATCCTATATAAACCTATTACTTTCTATTCCTATTGGCACTGCCTTACCCTAAGAACTTGTGGTTTTCTCACTTTACTTTAGTATCTCAGTAAAGGCTATTCTCACTTAATTTCCACTCCCAACTATGACCTTATCCTTTCTCTTTATTCTTCTTCATTCTGACTTCATATGGCAAAGAAAAAAATCTTCCCACATGCCACGCCCTCCATACACTCCTTGATTCAATGTTTTTATTTTACTGATTGGGATCAATGCCTGTATTGTCTTTCTAAGGTTGTAAATTCCTTGAACAGTTCCTTTCAAAATGCTTACCAATACCACTACATCCCCCCAAAAGAACATTTTTTTATGCTCACATATACTTTCTCATTTACTAGAGAGCTATTTGATCCTCAAATCCACACAGTGAGATGGAAATTCAAAGGGGAGATGATGTTAATGTGGTACACTAAGTGGCAGTTCATCTGACTCCACTATGTCACACTGGCTCCAATCTAGTCAAACAGATAAATTTTCTAATCTATAATTGTAATAAATATGAGAAGACTGCACTATGTCATACTCAAACCCTGGATAAATGGAAGCTATTGAATCTTAACCATATGAAAAGGCCTAGACTTGAATTGTTAAGAGAGATTCTGATCCCAACACATTCCATTTCCCAACTCTGCCCCAGCATATAAATGGGCTCTGTGACCTTGGACAAGTCATTTAACCAATTAGGCCTTAGCTTCCTAATCTTTAAAATGTGGGAAGGCAGAAAAGATAACTTTTAAGGTTATGTCCACTTCTATTTTATTTCACTATGATACTAATATTCAGCTGGGTAGATTAAAATTTTTTACAAATGTGCAAAATATGTAGGGAGAGGTTGAAAATCACCACCCCAAAGAGAAAAGACTAAATTTATTTCTTTGTACTCTCTTTAACACAATTTGGATTTAAGCATTTCATAAGTAGCTCTGAATCAGGAAGATGAACTAACCAACTGGCGTCCCACCATAAAGCTATCCACATGTCCAGGAGAGGTCCCGAGGTGAGTCTGCCTAATTACTAAACTCTAGTGAAGAGCATAGAATGCTATGAGCATGTGTATTCTAGAGATAGAAAACAGGAAAGGTTGAGAATTTCAAACTTGGAATCACTGTCTAGATTGCCATGAAATTTTAACTTTTATATATAATATAATCTCATGCAGATTATCCATAGTACAGATTAACAGCATAAATCCACTGGCTCATATACTCTCATCCACAAAATATGCCTCTTCTCTCTCTAGAAGTTCGTGAAAAAACCACTTCTCCCTAGTACACCTCACTACCTCTCACACACAAAAAAGTATGTTTTCTTTTTTGTGTGCCAAAGTACTTTTGGCAGATTGTTATTATAATCTTTAGCACACTGCACTATGCTTGTTTATATGCCTGTCTATCCCAGTGGACTATAAGCTGTTTCATTCATCTTAGTACTTACCATAGCACCTACCCAGACCAGGCACATGGCCAGCAGTATTAAATGTCCAATGAATTGAAAGGAATAGAAGAGAAAATTTTCACTTCACCTAACTAATGTAAAACTTTGGGCCTGAATACCCCAAACATTCATGCCTCAGGGATGTTCTGTTATACTGGATAGCAAAAGCAAACTCCAAGCACCTTGTAAATTCAATTCTCAGAGAGACATGTGGAGAAATATTTTAAATAGCAGTTTTTAAAACTACTTCAAGAAAAATTAAGTTTAATGTCCCCCTGTCTTTAAACTGCTACTATGTGGATTGTTCGGATATTCATTTTATTCCTTCTCCTGTCCAGGAAAGTAAGAGAAGTTGATTATGTGATTTATGCACTACCTCCTATATTACCTGTTCTCCTACCACATAAAGAGTCTTTCACACCCTTAGGTTCAACTGTATACTTTTTTACATTTACACCAATGAATAGCACCTAAGAAACTCTGCTGTTTGTCTATTTCATACAAAACTTTTTGAAAAGACATCTGGGTTTCAGAACAAAGTTACCAGTTTTTCAACAAGACTAACCTACCAAATCAGTCTACCTTTATTCTCCAATTAGTAACAGGATTAAAATAGAATTACACTTCAAAATGTGAGCTCAACATTTAAAAAATACTAAGCTATCCATAACGTCAATATACTCTAATCATTTTTTTCAACTTTTCTTTCTAGCATCAAACAAACAGTAATATAATTTCTAGTTCCAAAGATCTTTCCCACATTCCCAATTTGTCAAAGACTATCCCAATTATCTGAGTAAAATACTAAGTCACGGTTTAGCATGTTAAGCATTTTCCTGCCATACCAATTAGGAAGAAAGGGGGCATGAACTACATGTTAGCTACAAATAATTATCCTGCCACATTTTCATGAGAAAACCACATTCTAAGAGAAAATACTTGACTTCCAAAAAACAGCAATGTAAAAAATCCTTCAAAAGTCTTTCTAAATTGGAACTATTTAGAAAAATGTTTTCCTTATCCAAAATAGCTGAATAATTCCATTACTAGGAATGTATATGCTGTCTAATATTATTTATATATATGTATGAATGAAAAGAATGCATACACATGTACTAAGCTACGAATCAAGAAGGCTCTTAGCATCATTGTTAGTGTCAGCACAAAACTGGAAGCAACCCAAATGTCCAACGACCAGTAGAATGAAATAATAAAGTATGACAGGGATATAAAATAGATGACTATACAGCGAAGAGAATGCTAAAGCAATAGCACAGATCAAACTTATACATATAATGCGGAATAAAAGCAAATAAGCATAATACATGATGTATAACTCAATAACTACTTGTTACATGGTACATGTTTTACCCTCTATTCTATTTTATATTCCACATAAATTAACAGCCTTTTTATCTTAAAAACTCGAACTTCCATACAAAGAATTCTGACTTTCACTTTCATTATGACATTTTTGAGTCTGCCTTTCCACCAGATAATGAAATGCTTGAGGGCAGATTAATTTTATTCATTGTTGGGCTCTCAGAACCTCATGGTACACAGCAGATACTCAACAAATATTGATTAGATAGATGAATGAATGAATTATGGACATAAGGAAATCTCAACTGACAAGAAATCTCCACAAGGCAGAAGAATAAAAGTCACTTGACTTTTACTCTATACAAGTAAAGAGCACTTTTAAAAAGTCATCCCTCAATTTCAACTAGCTAAATATCTTCTCAATTGCCTGTTTCCAGTAAATTGCTCTGTTTGGACACAGGATAGTTTTAGTGTGTACTTTCTCAAAAGTGCAAGATATTCCTGACCTCAGGTCAGTCACCAAATTCTGCTTTTCTCTTTTGCAATTCAACTACCAGACTCCTGGCTGTCTGACCACATTAATAATTCCTTAATTTAAATACAAAAACACATGCATAACCCTCTTTATGAATTTACCCCCAAGAGTTCTAAAATGTTTCTCCATTAAAAAGCATATCTCAGCACGTCCTGCTGTTCTTGGAGTTGGAGTGCTTTCCACCTCCCAGATCCCTGTCAGTCTCCCATGGACCAAAGGACTGAAATTAGCTATTCATTACATGTGAAGGAGAGCTGGCTGGAGCTGAGCCCTACCAACAAAGACTGCTATTTCACATGTCAATTTCAGAACCAAAGCATCTGCTACCTTCCTAATATGTATATTTAATGTCTCTGCATAATGTGTAGAATTATATGCTATTCATTGCCTGTTTGTTCTGATATTCGGTACTCTTCAGTAGCATTATTCTCCATTATTCCCTTTAAAAAACACAGGACTTCTTTAGGCCTCTTCCTTTGTGTTGTCTATAACAGGGGGCACAAATGAACAGCATGCAGAATATTGCATACCAAAAAAAACATGACTCAGAGCAAGGTAACCAAACATAACAGGTTTCTGATCTGCAGTTCCTAATGCAATTTAGTTTACTTTGTATTCTATATCCCTTACTCCTAGATATAGATTTGCATTAAGTTGCTTATGAGGAGGGGAAACAAAAGTAGAAGAGATGTTAAATTCTGAAAGGCTGATAGTAGGCCCAGAATATTTTAATTGTTCTTTTTTGGGGGAAATCTGAACACTTACGTTAAAAGCCTTATTTCTAGTATGTCTCTCTTATCATCAATCCATTTCATGTTAAAGATTTATTTAATTCTATAAATTGTGATTACATATGCCATTGAATAAGCTAGTGCATGGAGGTAGCTGAATAGGATGTATGAGGAAAGAATATGCTAAGTCAGCTTTAAGTTATACAGCCCTTACAAAATAAAAAAGAACTACTTTTATTCATTAACCTTCATATTCAGCAAAAAGCTGAGAATGTTCAATATTTAAGAATACCCTTAATAACAATATTATACTAGTGAAATCTAAGTGATACTAGATTTACAATCAAGAACTAACGGATGTGTTAACATTAAGAGTGCCATACTGGCACAATAATCTGGATTGTTTTACTATAGTTAGTATAGCTGTGATTCATGACAATATATTTGTTATAACAAATATATTTATTCTGGCTTTATAAATCATCCATATTTGTTAGTGAATATCCCCTTTAGTTGTAAGAAGCAAGAAGTAGATTTTGTTTTTACATGTAGCCTGAGGCTGCATAATAAGTTTGTTGGTATTAGACAGATACATTAGCCATCTGAAGTGCCCACAGTGAATGCCTGGCATTGTACCATTGGCCTTTAATTTTAAGTCCAAAATAAGAGGCCAGGAAATTTGGTAATAAATTTTTAAAAGGTTAATCTATTTTTCTCTCAGACAGAGAAATTCAGATTCCAGTACTCTGCAAATCTACAAGTGCATGTCCATTGCCACATACTGCATACTATCTCTGACAAGTTCCTAAGAAGTCCTGTGGCTGCTAAAGCAACTCCAGTGCCTCCTTCTCCCCTCTCTTATGTTCTAGTGTCTTTTTGCTTGGTTTTAATAGGATTGGACAAGTTAAGGTAATTGAGAGTGTGTTCCTTAAGGCAGATGCTCATACTCTTCACTTCTGCATCAGTAGGATAACAGTTAAGAGTGGTTACTGGTTAATACACAGTAGAGGCATACAACAGTAGACCTGAAATGGCAGAAGAAACCATCAGAATTAGAGAACTTAATTTTCAATCTAAAATTGAAAAGACAGAAAAACAGAGAAAAGAAGGGGAAAACTTGAGCAGGGGCTCAGAAAACTAAATGAAGCGCACAAACATACAGGCCACAGGAGTTTCAGAAAGAGAACAGGAGGGAAAAGGGACAGAAAGAATATTTGAGGAGATAACGGCTTAAAATTTCCCAACTCCGCTGAAAGACATGATAATATGCATTAAGAAGCACAGTATACTCCAAACAGAATAAATCTGAATAGGTTTACACCAAGACACACACTTATAGGAATGTCAAATGCCAAAGATGAAGAGAGAATTCTGAAAGCATCAAGAAAAAATTGATTACATACAAGGAAAATTTATTAAAGACTTAGTGCAGATTTCTCATCAGAAATCATGGAGGCAAGAAGGCATTGGTATGATATATTTAAGATACCTAAAGAGAAAAACTGCCAAGAATTCTGTAACAGGCAAAATTCTTTCAAAAATGAGGGTTAGCTTAAACTATTCATAGATAAACAGAAACTAAGAGAGTTCAAAACTAGAGGCCAGCCATGCAAGAAATACTAAAGGGAGTGCTGCAGTCTAAAAGGAAAAAAACAGAAGAGAGAAAGGCTTGGAGGAGAGTGTAGAAATCAAAATTATCAGGAAGGGTAACCAAAACAGTAAAAGGAGAGACAAAAATAAGATGTGACATGTGAAAACCAAAGGATCAAATGGGCAAAAAGTAACGCCTTTAGAGTAATAACACTAAATGTTAATGGATTTAACTCCTCAATCACAAGACACAGACTGACAGAATAGAATAAAAAAATATAAGCCATCTATATGCCATCTACAAGAGACTCACCTTAGACCCAAGGGTACACTCAGGTTGAAAGTGGAAGGTTGGAAAATTATATTCCACACAAACAGTAACCAAAAAAGGACTGAGGTAGCTATACTAAGATCAGTCAAAACAGACTCTATATAAAATGTTATGTAAGAGATACAGAAGGCCATTATATATTAAGAGTGGTTATTAGTCACCTCGTAAATCATATGTTAGAGATCATGAGCAGCAGAAATGAATGCAGGCTAATATAATTAAAATTATCAAGACTATTCAGGCTGCAAATCATTTTAATCTAGAAAGACAAGCCAGTTATATTGTTTGTATATTGATGAACAGAACTACTGCTATTTCTGAGGAGCAAGGGCCCCTACTTTCTGGCATCCACCATAGCTGAAATTTTACATTTCTTATTTATTTTAACATCTCTCTTCCCACCAGCAAGTATGCACCAGAGGACAAAGGTCACTCATTTGTCCTCGCACAATGTCTGATAGTAATGACTCAAATATTTGCTGTACAAATTAACAAATTCATGTAATAAGTAATCGGGAAGTTGGTAGGAACTGTCATATAAACTCACTGAAGTAGACAGTCTATCTTCAACCAGAAAAGAGCTGGTAGTAAGTAGCGCTTTCATGAAAAAGCAAGTTCATAGTCTGACTAATTATTGGCAGAATCTGCAAGCTTAGAAAGTTACATATTTAATAATAGCATAGCACCTACCTTTGTAAAGACTTTGATAAACTAAAACACCAGCACACATCTAGGAGGAAAAACTAGGTTAAACTGAAGGAAATATCAACCTATAAAATTTAAGATTAAGATTACTATTCCTATATTGTTCGGATTTAACACAGGGGAGCTGATGTCCACATTACTACCAACCTCTCATTTGATAATAATTAATAGTGAATAGAGTATTTTATGTAATAACTAATTGGTCATCTGAGATATGCAGGGACTACAGGCCCTGGAATAACATTTAACTAATGATATCCCACCTTTAATCAGTATTTTTAAAAAAACAAAAATCAACAGCTAAATTCTCTGTCATCTGAAACAACCATCACAAACCAACAAACTTAGAAAATACAATAAATGAGCTTCTTATTTCATAAAAAATAAAATGTAATCCTTAACAGTTGTTTAAAATATGCATAAATAGGTTTGGAATAAGTATCCTGATTTAAAGCAAAAGAACATCTGTTTATGAGTAAGTAAATATAGTCTGACAGCAATTTGGAACATCTATCAGAGGAAATCAACTGAAAGCTTAATAAACATTATTTGTATCCCACATAATACTCTACTTGTTCTTTCTAGCTACTGCAGTAATAAAACACACTCAAACTCATTTAGTGTGTACTAAATCCATGGTACCTAGGCAAAACACTGAAAATTCATTTGGATGGTTCCCAGTTTATATAGCCCAACTTTTTAAAGTATTACTACCATCTGGTTACTAGGCTGTGTTTACCAAAACAGTAGCTGTGCACACATTTCTGTAGCAGCTGTGGTCTGAAATGTTAAATGAATCCAGTTGGCTAAATTAAAACTCTTCAAGGAAAAAACAAATATAGTATTTTGAATATATACTTTAAATAACTTGTTAGTGGCTATAATACCATTCCCCAAGGATAAAAACAGTAAAATTTTAAGTAGTATTTGAGACATCTTAATAATTTATATTTCACTCACTTATCAAATAACAGAATGGCATAAAAATTTTCTCTATCTGGAACAAACTTCTGAGTTGTATTAATCTAGTCCCCTCATCCTCAGGTGAGAAAGCCAAGGTCCATAGAGATTAAGTGGATCAACCAAGGTCAAACAACTAGTTAATAGCTGGAATCTGTCCAGAACCTGTCCCTTCCAGGGATCTTTTCACAGAATTCAGTTTCATCTGAATACTGGGGTTCTAGGAGCTGAATTTCATCAAGGGAATGTGATATTTAATAAATGCAGTTTAAAATTATTTTAGGAACATAGAATTTTCATAAAATCATCTGCTTATCATAAATTATAAAATCTGACTTCTATTTGTTTCATAACTATAGTAGGAGTTAAAAGTATCCTGTGAAATTTATAAAAATTTTAATTTCACAAATCTTTTTCCCTTTCTTTTTCACAGCTTCTCCCTCCCCCATTCCCATAAAAACTAAGTCTACAAACTAACCTTATTACCCTAGTCAAGAAGCTAAACTCTATTTTAGATCCAAAGGTAATTTCTCAGCTCCTACACAGATCCTAATGTTCCCCTTTCTACCATAATATAACTATATGCCACAGCATGCCTTCTTGTAAAGAGAAAGTCTCTTCCTGATTACAACTATCCTATTTTCAAATGAGTCCTTCCCTTCACGAAGCAAACCTAATCCCTAAATATAAATTTATCTAGAAAATTTCTATGCCTTAGAGGGAGAGGTAGTAAGCCAAATGTACTCTACAAATCTTTGTTGTTACATTACTAACAATTTTCTAAGAAAAACAAAATTTCAGGATACATTAGGGAACATTTTAAGCTTATTTGTGTTACTAATCCACTATCCTAGCTCTAAAAAAAAAAGAGTTCCGTTTCCTTTTTCTTTCTTTTTTCATAATTCCTTAAGGAAAAATAAAATAAAGTAATAACCCACTAAAATAAATCATATGTTCTGCCTTCTATGTCGAATACTAAACTTCAAACTAGATATTACACTATTTGGATGTGAAGGTAGAGAGGGGATGATTTGTATTTACAGATGGACCACTTTCTGTTTTTCTGGTTTCTGATTCTTGTCATTTATTTTTAACATAACCGGTGAAAAACCCAAACTCAAACCTTTCAACTACTTACTTACATTATACCCAGGAAAAGAAGTCAATGTCAGTGGACAATGTCTAGAATAAATTGGGGATAGGTTAATATCACAATTATTGAGGTAGACAAACAAAGGAGTTTAAAGCACTTTATATCTATTATCTCACAGGTCCCTCACAACAAACAGCATTGTACAAAGTTGTTAACTGAACAGGACAAGTAGTAGTATTCTTCACAGATTAAGAAACTCATGAAGGTTAGATGAGGCATCAGGGCCAAAGACTAGCAAGCCAGATGTGAAACTGTGATGGAAAACCAAGTCTTTTGGTGCCAAGTCCAGTAGTCATACCACAACACTGCCTTATTTCATTTCACTAGTTTCACTTCATTTGCAACAAAAATAATGCAAAGCTATATACAATGCCTCATTCTGCTCACCTCTTGTTTTCGGTCTTCCTTGCTCTTTTCCAACACTAGGAACTCAACTTTCTTTGCACCCAATATAGGACTGAAAAGCTAGGCATGCACATCTTATGCATATCTGTAGACTCTGCAAGTTGAACCCTATGGTTCATTTTGCACAGGTTGTCAGGATTCCATTTAACCACTTGTGTGTAAGTAACTCTTGTTAAAGTCAAACCTAGCAGAGGCCCAAGTTTAATTTAAAGTTTTGGAGAAGAGGAAAGCAAAATTGTTTTGGAATTCTCTCTGAAAAACAGCCTGTTGTATTAGAACAAACAGCAGCTTGTTCCTATCATTTCTTTGTTTGACAAGTCTGGGCTGGCTAGAAAGGTCATTTATGCCTCAAAGCATCAAATTAACATTTGAAGACATGAATTTTAAAAATGGCTATTTGCTTCTGCTCTGAGAATGACAGAGCATTTCCCTTAATTTTTTCGTGTACTTCACAAAAAAGGTAAGGAGAAAAATCCACTACAGTGTTAGCAAGGCCCCAAAAAAGACAAAAACAAAAACAAAAAAAAGAAAATGGAAAACTTTCCTCAGGCAAATAGAACATTGATTTTATGGCCATGTTAACACATGCTGACTACATCTTAATTAAGCCTCATTTTTTTAATAAGAATTAAGAAGGTAGCTGAAATGGTCAAACTCTTAAGCAATATAGGAAAAAAATCACTAATTACCAAAAGATGACCTTGTGGCATACCTTAAAGGACATTAAATAAGGTTCTTCCCTGTCATCCATAACTCCATGCAATGATTGTATAGGATAAACTCCCAATTCATTTACTACCTTACTAATTCGAACACAACATATTTTTCCTTAAGTCCCTATATTATTTTTCCCAGCATAAGTCTACATTCCTATATATTTGAAATATAAACCATTAGTACTAAGTAATCTTCAACTATATAAATAATCACTCAAGATGATAAATGTCCTCATTTCATTGGAAAGATCAAAGTATCTGGAGAATGACATTCACAAGAGCCTTAGAAAAGTCATTCATTTTCACTATAGTTCATTTTCTAAAGATGTGTACTGGGAATACCACAAAATTACATACATATGTAATTATATATATTACATATATAAAATATATATTAAACTTCTCTACACTATTACAGAAAATTAGTAAGATTCAAGAACCTTACTAATTTCCCAAAATATATAAAGTTTTGAGAGAACTTTTAAAATAAGAAAATTATAAAACATCTTTAAACATCATATCAACTGTTCAAAATAACACCGAAATGCAAAATCACGTTAAAATAATTACCTCATCTAGAAATAATCTATGATGTCCTTCATGAAGTAAATTCATAAAACCATGTGTCATAGGGAACAGCATTCTCTGGGACCCATTATGTTGTTTGAAGGGCATTTTTCCCCACACCATTGTCCCCCCTCCAACATCCCACAAGTGAAAAATGTCTTTGTTGGTGGAAATTATTAAGAAATTTCAGTATCCAGAGTGTGCAGATGTCTTGATATGAGTTCAGAATGACAGAAATGCTTTTAAAATGTCTTAAGATGAAATTAATGCTTTTAAATTTTGATTTTAGTGCTAAATAAGTGATCTGTTATGCACATGCAGAAAAAAATATGTCAATGCTGCTGGTTTCCTCAAGCTGCTTTCCAGGTCTCCTTACCACTTCACGCCTTGGCATCGAGTTTCCATTCCAAACATCCTACAGCCATGTTTCTCTGGGAAGGATTAAAGATCTAATGAATGCCAACCACAAAGGTCTTCTCTCAGGTCCCATGCTCCCTGCTATCTTTACAGCATTTGACTCTACTATGTAAAATGCTTTTTGACCTGGCTTCTGCAACAGGGAACTGGCAGTGTTATTCTAACTGAACAGGCTAGTAAGACAGGAAATCAATAGGTGGATCTGGAACCTGGCAAGAAGTCCAAGTGGACATCAGTAAGCCCCAAGATGGCTGGTGGAAGACCCCTACCTGCCAATTCTGCTATCCAGAACAAAGACTTCTTCTGGAAGACAGGAGAAGCCCAATATTCCCCAAGGACTTTCTCACTGGACCCTCATGGGGGATTGATCGGTAGGGTAATCAATCAAAACAGCAAACAGCTAGAACCCCTCCCCTGCCATTAGCAAAGGGGTGGAATAATTAACAGTTTAAAAAGGCAAGCACAGAGCCTAAGCGTCTGCTCCTCTCTTGCCTCTGGACCTGTTCCTGCCCTCCACGCACCACTCTCACCATTTTTCCTCTGCCATGTGGCCATGCAAGTAAAACCTGGGCATTTATAACCTGTAATGGGGAATTGTAGTCTGTAAATCAGTTCTCTTTATAGCTTTTCACCCCCTTCCTCTCTACCTCGGACCCCTGCTGTTATTTCCTCCCATTTCTCTTCCCTCCTACCTGAAAAATTACTGGTCTAACTCATTGGGCATACTCTTGAAATTCATTTCTGCAGCATAGCCAAGGACATAGATAAAATGCAATAACACTACCTTTCAAAATTCCTCTTCTCAGTACCTTTCACTTTTCATTCATTGAAATGATCCTGGTGTTTATGTGCTCCCTTCACACACATCACATATCTTGGGGGAGGGGGACCATATACACAAAATACAATACGACTGGTATCCACTGCAGTTGAGCAATGGGGTGATCATGTCCTTGGATTGTCTTTAAGCCTTACCACATATGAGATATCTTCTTTCTGGACAAAAGGATCCATTTCCACACCTTTAATCACAACACACAAACACCACGCACAGCTGGCACCCAAATATGAATCTTCACCCCTATTTTCTTGTAGATTTCTAGTTTTCCCTGTTCAAATATTTGCTGGCTAGTTCCATGTGTACAATATATGGTTATATCCAGTACCTTACCCTGAATACTTCACACTTAGCAGATACATACCTGAACTTATCTCCTGCCACTCTGTACCTCTCCCAGGCTGTGTCTGACTCCTTCATTTATCTCGTCTTGGCCACAAGTCCTTCTCTTAAATTTATTTAAGTCCCTTCCCTTAATCCCCAATATCCTGCTCCAAATAACATGTCACCTCTTACCCTAACACACATACTTTCTGCCTCCCAATTTTGTGCCTCCCATCTGGCACTGCCACTAGAGATCCAAAAACACAGGTACTAATATCATATGATATGTCAAAAAGTTGGGACTATATTTCATGAGATATTGAGGACTTCATGATATGGCTCTACCTCTCTACCAGCCTCCTATCACTTTATTTTTTTTTTAAAGATTTATTTTTTTATTTATTTCTCTCCCCTTCCCCCACCCTGCCCCAGTTGTCTGTTCTCTGTGTCCATTTGCTGCATGTTCTTTTTGTCAGCTTCTGTTGTTATCAGTGGCACAGGAATCTGGGTTTCTTTTTTTTCTTTTGTTGTGTCATCTTGCTGTGTCAACTCTCCATGTGTGCAGCTCCATTCCTGGACAGGCTGAACTTTCTTTCACGCTGGGCAGCTCTCTTATGGGGTGCACTCCTTGCATGTGGGGCTCCCCTACGCGGGGCACACCCCTCCATAGCAGGGCACTCCTTGCGCACATCAGCACTGCGCGTGGGCCAGCTGCACACAGGTCAAGGAGGCCCTGGGCTTGAACTGCAGACCTCCCATGTGGTAGACAGACACCCTATCCACTGGGCCAAGTCCACTTCCCAGCCTCCTACCACTTTATATTTCCCACACCTCTAATTTCAACTTCCATTTCATGTATTTTGTCATTGTCCACAATAAATCTGGAAATCCAAATTTTCCTCAATTGAATACCCACATGAAAAAATTACTCTAACATGGTCAATCACGTGAAACAGGTCCACTCTGACTTACCATACCCATTTTTCATCAATGTGTACGTTTCTAAACAAAACCAGTGCTGATTAAACCAACTGCCTATTTCTAGGTTTTTGGTTTCCTATTAATAAATTTCAACTCAAAAGCAATATAATCATGGCTACCTAATTATGACAAGAAACCCATCATCATTCTCTCTGTAACAAAGCTTACCCCTTTTAGGGGAGAGCAGTGATCAATCAATCAACGTCTCAGAATCTGAAAATGAGTGGCAATACCTGACTCTCCCTCCCACAGAGTCAAGGGTTGTTTTTAACTGAAATTTTCCTCCTATCTTAAAATAGAAAATGATAACTATGTAATAGGCCCAAGAAATTAAACTAATTTTCTTCTAAATTACAGAGCGTTTATTTTATAATGGTGGTGATGGGCCTGCAGTAAATCATCCAGTCTTATCTCCTCCCCTCATGACTAAGAATTAACGGAGGGGGTGACATCATCAACATGGCGACATAAAACATCCCCAGAAAAACCTCCCCAGAGACTCAGCAAATGTAAGAACAAATTAAAATTCCACTTGCTTAGAATTCTGGAGGGCAGTGGAGACTGGAGAAGGACTCCACAAAAACTGAACTGAAGAAAAAGAAAATATCAGATAGAAATTTTCCATTCCAGACTGGCCAGTCCTCTTCCCCTACCCCTCAACTCATTCCCATGCAAAGCTTGGGAGTTCTCCAGAGGCAGTGGCCTAGCTCCCTTCTACCCCTGGGAGCACAGACTACAGAGGAACTCGCCCCAGTGAGTCAGAACCCCACGCATATCCAGGCACAGGGACACAAATCCAGAGGGAAACAGAGTGGAACACAAGTCACAGAGGAGCACTGCATCCAAAAGGACCATGGGGAGAGGGGGAGGATGAAAGGCAGAGAGATGAGAGAAAAAAATGCAGTAGAACAGTGGGGGCCAAGTGGACTCATGCAATCCAATTACTGTCAGCAGGACTCCCTAAATGCAAAACTGACTTTTCTGAAGTGACCCACCTTTCTGGATTGACACAATGTGGCTTATCAGGATGGGATAACTTAACAAGGAAGAAACCAGACACAAAAATCTCAGAGAAAAAGAGGAGGAGGAGTGTGGAAGTTTAAACTGAACTGGAATAAGACTGGAGGGTCCCAGAACTGTAAAGGAAGTAAAAGGTGTAAGGAAAACAGGATACTGAGTGAGGGAGAGAATTTAAACAAATCATAGGTATTGGGGAGAATTCTGCACAAAAACAAACAGAACAGATTAAGATTACTGGAGAAGGAACAGAGAAAAGGAAGCTTTCTCTTGGAAGTGAAACAACTACACAAAAAGTGGAATCTTAAAAATTGTACCACATATCCATGGCAAGAATAAGATGAAGATAAGTTGAGAATATGAGATCGATTAAACATGGGCTATTCTCAGGGTACAGAATAAATTGAACCAAGCATAAAAGAAGAGACTTAACACAAAGCAAATCAACAATAGAACTCTAGACAAGGAGGAGAAACGTACCTTAACTTGTCAAGATAATCAGATGCCTAGATATTAGCAAAAAATCACAAGCCATATTGAGGAATAGGAATATATGGCTCAGTTAAAGGAACAAATTAAAAATTCAGAGGAGACACAGAATTTGGAACTAATAAAAGAAGTTCAAAAAAAATCACATAAATCAATTCAAGGATATGAAGCAAAATAGGCATAAAGTATATTAAGAATACAATGTGTGAGCATAAAGAATTTCAAAGTATGGGGAAACGGACTTTGGCCCAGTGGTTAGGGCGTCCGTCTACCATATGGGAGGTCCGCGGTTCAAACCCCGGGCCTCCTTGATCCGTGTGGAGCTGGCCATGCGCAGCGCTGATGCGCGCAAGTAGTGCCATGCCACGCAAGGGTGTCCCCCGCGTGGGGGAGCCCCACGCGCAAGGAGTGCGCCCGTGAGGAAAGCCGCCCAGCGTGAAAAGAAAGAGCAGCCTGCCCAGGAATGGCGCCGCCCACACTTCCCGTGCCGCTGACGACAACAGAAGCGGACAAAGAAACAAGACGCAGCAAATAGACACCAAGAACAGACAACCAGGGGAGTGGGGGAAATTAAATAAATAAATCTTTAAAAAAAAAAAAAAAAAAAAGAATTTCAAAGTATGAAAAGAAACATAACAGAAATTATGAAAGGCACAAGAGTAGAAATTAAAAACACACCAGAGGCATACAACATCAGATTCAAACAGGCAGAAGAATCAGTGAACTAGAAGACAGGACAATTGAAATGATAGTCAGAAAAACAGATAAAAGAGAAAAATTCAACAGTGCCTGAGGGATTTGAGTGACAGCACAAAGAGCACAAATATACACATGACGGGTGTCCCAGAAGGAGAAGAGTAGGTAAAAGGGGATTAAACTCCCCAAATAAAAGACATATCTTGGCAGAATAGATTTAAAAAGAAAAAAAAGAAAAAAAGCACACTCTAACTATATACTGTTTACAAGAGGCTCACTTTAGACCCAAACAAGCACAAAGTTGAAAATGAAAGGATGGAAAAAGCTATTCCATGCAAATAGTAACCATAAAAGAACTGGGGATGCTATACCAATACCAGAAAAAATAGATTTTTTAAAGTCAAAAGCTGTTGTAAGAGACAAGGAATACTATATTAATAAAGGGGGCCAACAATCCACCAAGAAGAAATAATTATAAATATTTATGTACCTAACCTAGGTGCCCCAAGATTCGTTGAGTCAAATACTGGCAAAACTAAAGGAAAAAACAGATGCCTCTACAATAGTGGTTGGAGACTTCAATACACCACTCATCAACAGACCATCTAGACAAAAGATCAATAAGGAAACAGAACTTGAATAATATGATAAATGAACTAGTCCTCACAGATACATGCAAAACACTGCACCACAAAACAGCAGGATATACATTCTTCTCAAGTGCATAAATCATTCTCCAGGATAGACCAAACATTGGGGCACAAAACTAGTCTCAATAAATGTTAAAAGATTGAGATTATATAAAGTACTTTCTCTGATCATAAAGGAATGAAACTGCAAATCAATAACAGGTAGAACACTGGAAAACTCACAAATATATGGAAGTTAAATAACATACTCTTTCAGTCAATGGGTCACATAAGAAATTGCCAGAGAAATCAGTAAACACCTTGAGGCGAATGAAAATAAACACAACATATCAAAACATATAAGGAGGGCGGCGGACTTGGCCCGGTGGTTAGGGCGTCCGTCTACCACATGGGAGGTCAGCGGTTCAAACCCCGGGCTTCCTTGACCCATGTGCAGCTGGCCCATGCGCAGTGCTGATATGCGCAAGGAGTGCTGTGCCATGCAGGGGTGTCCCCCGCATAGGGAAGCCCTATGCACAAGGACTGAGCCCCATAAGGAAAGCCACCCAGCGTGAAAGAAATTGCAGCCTGCCCAGGAATGGCGCCGCACACACGGAAAGGTGACACAACAAGATGAAGCAACAAAAAGAAACACAGATTCCCATGCCACTGACAACAATAAAAGTGGACAAAAAAGAAGATGCAGCAAATAGACACAGAGAACAGATAACCAGGGTGGGGGGGGGAGGGGAGAAAAATAAATAAATCTTTTAAAAAAACATATAAGGAGTAGCAAAGGCAGTTTTCACAGAGAAATTTATAGACCTAAGTGCGCACATTAAAAAAGAATAAAGAGCTAAAATCAAAAGACTTAACTGCACATCTGAAGTAACTAGAAAAACAGGACACCAATCCGAAAGAAACCAAAGAAAAGGGAGGGAGGGAGGAAGGGAGGAAGGAAGGAAGCAAGGAAGGAAGCAAGGAGAAAAGAAAAGAAAAGATTACTACAGCAAAAAGAAATGAAATTGAGATTTAAAAAAAACAATATAGGGGAGCTGATGTGACTCAGTGGTTCGGTGTCAGCTTCCCACATACTAGGTTCCCTGGTTCAATCCCCACCCCCGGTAACTCAAAAAACAAAAACAATAGATTTAACAAAACGGAAAGTTGGTTCTTTGAAAAGGTCAATAAAACTGACAAACCCTTAGCTAGTCTGACTAAGAAAAAAAGAGAGAAGAGGCAAAATCAGAAATGAGAGTAGGGACACTACTACTAACCCCACAAAAGCAAAAAGGATCATAAGAGGATATTATGAAAAACCATATACCAAAAGAATTAGACAACCTAGATCAAATGGACAAATGCCTAAAAACACACAAACAACCTACACAACTCTACAGGAAATAAAAGACCACAAAAGAGCAATTACAAGCAAAGAGATTGAATCAGTCATCAAAAACTTCCAAAGCCTAGGATCAGATGGATTCACAGGTGAATTCTGCCAATCATTTCAAGAAAAAATTAAAACCAATCTTGCTCAAACGCTTCCAAATAATTGAACAGGAGGGAACACTACCTAACTCATTCTATGAGAACAATATCATCCTACTACCAAAGCCAGATAAAGACACAAGATAAGAAAATTACAGACCAATTTCTCTTCTGTATATAGATGCAAAAATCTTCAACAAAATACTTGCAAATCAAATCCAACAGCACACTGTAAGAATAATACACCATGACCAAGTAGGTTTTATCCTAAGTATGCAAGGATAGTTTAACATAAGAAAATTCATTAATGTCATATACACTACATTAAAAAGGGAAATAGATTGTATATATGGTAACAAAATTTAAATATCTATGGGACTACACTATATACACATACACACACAAAACACAGAAAATTACAAGTGTTGGAGAGGATGTAGACAAAGAGGAACACTCATTCATTGTTGGTGGGAATGTATAGTGGTGCAGCCATTGTGGAAGACAGTTTGGCAATTCCTCAGGAAGCTAAATATTAGAATTACCATATGACCCAGCAGTCCCAGTTCTCAACATATACCCAAAAACTGAAAGCAGGGTTTCAATAGATACTTGCACATTGATGCTCACAGCAATATTGTGCACAATTGCCAAAAGATGGAAGCAATCCAATGTCCATCAACTGGATGAGTAGATAAATAAAAATGTGGTATATACATAAAATGTAATCTTTTCCAGTTGTATAAAGGAATGAAGTCCTGATGTACACAACAGCATGGATGAGCCTTGAGGGCAATATGCTGACTGAAGTAAGCCAGACAGAAAAGGACAAATATAGCACAGTCTCACTGATATGAACTAATTATAACAGAATAACAGTCAGAATCTAGAATATAGGTTACCATGGGATAGACTGGGGGAAGAGAACGCAGAGCTGGTGGTTAATTAGTACAGAACTTCTGTTTAGGTTGGTTGTAACAGTTTGGAAATGAATAATGCTGATGGTACCACATTATTGTAAGTGTAATTAACAGCACTGAATTATATAGGTGAATGTGATTAATGTCATACATGTTACTAGAATAAGAATTAAAAGATAAAATATAGAACTGTATGTTTTAATTTGCCAAAGGGCTGTTGATACAAAGTACTAGAAATGTGTTGGTTTTACAAAGGGTATTTATTTGGGATAAAAGCTTATATTTCCAAAGCTGTGAGAAAAGTCCAAACCGAGGTACTATCAGAGATGCTTTCCCACCAAAGTGAGTTACTATTGATCCTGACATGTTGCCACGTGGTAAAGAAAGATGGTAGCCGATCCCTGCAGAGGTTTCAGCCTTCTTCTCAGGACTCACTGCCTCCTCTTGAAGGGCCATGAGCTCAGCTTCTTGGCACTTCCTACTTAACTGATCCCCTCTCCTACACGTTGGGATCAACCATGGCAGGTTCCTTTTCCTGTGTCTCTCTTAATAGGAGTGTGGAGATAACCTGAGTCATATCTCACCGACACAGTTCAATCCAAAGCCCTAAAGTGATCTTACCAAGTAATCCAATCAAAGTCCCCTCAACAGAATTTAATGCAATTAAAGGGTATCACACCCAGAGGACTAGATAATTCTATGAATATAATATTTCTTTTTCTGGGATTCAGCAAATAATTGCAAACTGCCACAACTGTATAACACAGTGAACCCTATAAAAGACAATGGACTATAGTTAACAGTACAAGTATAGGAATATTCTTTCATTAATTATAACAAACGCAGGACACTAATACAAGGTGTGAATATTAGGGTGGCAAATAGGGAAAAATATACTTAAATTATGGATCACAGTTAATAATACTATAATAATCTTTCATCAATTGTAACAAAGGTAACTATTGTTAAAAACATATATTACATTCATTTTTAAAAAGTGCTATCATCAATTATAACAAATGTTCCAAACCAATACAAGGTGTTGGTAGTAGAGTGGTATATGGGAATCCTGTATTTTATGCACAATTGTTCTGTAAGCTCAGAACTTCTCTAATAAAAAATAAAAGAATTAACACAATTGGTCAAGGTAAGGGGACTAGGCAACAGGCATTAAAAAGCAAAATACTAGACAGAAAGAAAACACATGAAAGTCATCACTGAGATCAGACCACAAAGAAAGAAAAAATAGAAAAAGTCTAAAAACTGGAGCATTACAAGTTACTATAATATGAACATAACAAAAGGATGAAACCATGTTCTCAAACCCTTCAAAAGCTTCTGGCATCCCTACAATTTTCAAAATTAAATAGCCTTTAAAAGAACCACCAAACTGCCTTTTAAAACTCAGGAAAATTATTAGAACACTACTGACTTTAGTTAGGAGAACTAAAAGGGCAGGTGATTATTTACAGTAGTGTTCGTGTCTGTCCTATTTCTTTTGCAAAATAAGTGACATTTCTTAGTACCTGAGTCAAAACAAATTTCTTACCCTTATAAGTTTCTTGCCAGAAACTGAAAGATTAAGAAAGTTCTGTATAAACTGGAGCCCCCTTAAGTACTGCCATTATAGACAAAAGTCTACTACGGTCCCCTCCACCGATGTTAAAATCTAGTAGGCTCAAATAACTGAAGTCAGAAACGAAAGTGGGACATTACTACTAACCTTACAGAAATTTAAAGGATTATAAGAGAATGTTGTGAACAACTGTACACCAACAAATTTTATAATACAGATTAAGTTAACAAATTCCTAGAGATACATATACTACCTAAACTGACTCAAAAAGAAACAGAAAATTTCAACAGACCCGTAACAAGAGAATGAATCAGTAATCACAAACTTCCGAATTCTACCCAACAGTCAAAGAAGATGAACACCAATCCTTCTCAAGCTCTTTAAAAAACTGAAGAGGAAGAAATGCTTCCTAACTCATTGGGCAAGGCCATCATTACCTTGATACCAAAGCCAGATAAAAACATGGTAAGAAAATAAAATTGCCATCCAATATCCCTTATGAATATAGATGCAAATATCCTCAACAAAATACTAGCAAACAGAATCTTACCCAGCACATTAAAAGGATTATATACCATGACTAAGTGGAATTTAACCCAGAAATGCATGAGTGGTTCAACCTAAGAAAGGTAATCAGTGTAATACAGTACATTTATAGAACAAAGGAAATAAAACACACATGATGATCTCAAGTGATGCAGAAAAGACTACTGACAAAACCCAATACCATTTTATGATACACACACTCAGAAAACTAGGAATAGAAGGGAACTTCCTCAACATGATAAAGGGCATTTATGAGAAACCTACAATTAGCATCACTCAATGGTGAATGACTGAGGGATCAAGAATAAGACAAGGATCCTCACTGTGACCAATTCTCTTCAACACTGTAATTTGTATTGGAAGTTCTAGCCAGAGCAATTGGACAAGAAAAAGAAATAAAAGGTTTCCATATTGGAAAGAAAGAAGTAAAACTATTCCTATTCTCAGATGACATAATCCTATAGAAAATTTTCAAAGAATGTACAAGTAAGCTATTAGAGCTAATAAATTCAGTAAAGTTGGAGGCTAAAAGATCGAGATACAAAAGTCAGCTGTGTTTCTACATACCAGCAATGAAAAATCCAAACAGGAAACTGAGAAAACAATTCTTTTGACAATAATATCTAAAAGAATAAAATACCTGGGAATAAATTTAACCAAGGAGGTAAAAGACTTGTACACTGAAAACTACAAAACACTGCTGAAAAAATTTTAAGAAAACCTAAATGGAAAGACACCCTGTGTTCATGGATTGGAAGACTTAATATTGTTAAGATGTCAATACTACCCTGAGTGATATGCAAATTTAAAGAATACCTATGAAAATTACAGCAGCGTTTTTTGCAGAAATGGCAAAGCTGATTTTCAAATTCATATGGAAGTGCAAGGGGCTCCAAATACCCAAAACAATCTTGAAAAGGATTAACAAAGTTGGAGGAATCATGCTTTCTGATATGAACTATACCTATTTACTACAAAGCCATAGTTACCAAAATGGTGTGGTACTTACATATGATGAACACATAGACCAATGTAATAGAACTGAGAATCCAGAAATAAGCCCATATGTCTATGGCCAACTGACTTAAAACAAGTGTCCCAAGTCCATGTGATAGAGAAAGAATAGTTTCTCTTCAACATATGGTGCTGAAAAACTGGATTTCCACCTCCAAAGGAAAGAAGTTGGACTCCTACCTTTATACCCCATACAAAAATTAACTCAAAATGGATCAACAACCTAAATATAAGAGCTAAAATCACAAAATCCTTAGAAGAAAACCTAGTGAAAACTCTTCATGATCTTAGATTTAGCAAGGGATTCCCATGTTACAAGCATGAGCAACAAAATAATAAATTTGACCTTCATCAAAACTAAAAGTTTTTGTGCATCAAAAGGCATTATCAAGAAAGTGAAAAGATAACTCACAGAATGGGAGTAAATAATTGCAAATCATATATTTGATAAGGGTTTAATATCCAGAATATATAAAGAACGCCTACATTTTCAACAAAAAAAAACCCAATTTTTAAAGTGGGCAAAGGACTAAAGGAATAAACATTTCTCCGAAGAAGATACACAAATGGCCAATAAATATATGAAAAGATGTTCAATATCATTAGTCATTAGGATAATGTAAATCAAACCCGAATGACATACCACTTCACACCCTTGGGGTAGGGAATGGGGAGGGAAAACAAGTGCTGGAGATGTGGAGAAACTAGAACCTTCATGATGTTGTTAGTGGGAATGAAAAATGGTACAGCCACTGTGGAATAAAGTTCCTCTAAAATCTTAAACATAAAATTACCATGTAACCCAGAAATTTCACTACATATCTACCCAAAGAAACTGACAAAAGGACTCAGACAGATACTTATATACCAATGTTCACAGCAGCATTATTCACAATAGCCACAGGTGGAAACAACCCAAGTCTCCATCAACAGATCACGGATAAACAAAATGTGAAATACACATGCAGTGGAATATTATTCATCCATAAAAAGGAATGAAGAGCTGATATATGCTACAATAAGGATGAACTTTGCAAATATTATGCTAATTGAAATAAAACAGACACAAAGGACAAATACTGTATGATTCCACTTATACAGAAAATCTAAAGTAAGCCAATTTATGGAGGCAGAAGGTAGACTGCTGGTTATCAGGGAGGAAGAGATGGAGATTACTGCTTAATGGATACACAGTTTGTTTGGGATGATGAAACAGTTTTGGTAATGGATAGATGGTTTCACATCATCATTGTGAATGTAATTAATGCTACTGAATTATACACTTCAAATGGTTAAATGACAAATTTTATATTTTTGTATATAAACCATATTATTTATTACCTCAATAAAACTTAAAAAAGAAATCTGGCAGGTCCTACTTAACCTATCCAGAAGCCTCTGTCAGGGTACATAGGAACTAAGGAATCCATTGTCAGTAGCTGGAAAAGGAAATTCTCATTATGGAAGAGGTAGTTTGTACAATAAAATCTCATTTTCATGGGTTGCATCAGAATCACTTTAAACACAAGGATTTTGACAATTTAATATGAATTTTATTAAAAATAACTGATTACTATTAAAAATTTAGCATATACATTGGAATATACATACATACCAAACTTTAAAAAGGGGTCTAATCATTTCGCAACCATTTTAATAAAGGTTATTTCAGGCAAGAAACATCAATGGATGCTACAGCTGGGGGGCGGGATTTTTGATGAGGAGTAGGATATTTGCATGATCTTAAAAACTGTTTTCCCACAGGTTGCTTATTAAGTAAGTCCAAGGAAAAAAAGTAACTGCCCAGTGAAGAGACTGGCAAACACCCTTAAGTGAGTGATCACAATTAACATTACCAATGAGGGGTAGATAGACTTTGTGCACCTCCAGATCTGATACTCTGAGAAGGATACATTACTTATGTAGTACTCTGGCAGGAAACGTATAACCTGAATCAATCAAATCAGGAGAAAACATCAGAATAACCCCAAAGAACAAATATTCCATTAGAAAAAGGGGGAGGAACTAATATTCTTTTAAAATATCAGTGCCATAAAGATAAAGAAAAAGAAAGGCTTTGGAAATATTCCAAAGTAAAGGAGGCTACAGAGACATGACAACTAAATGCAATACTTGATTCTAGACTGGGTTCTGTTACTGAAGGAGGAAAAATAAAGCCTTACAAGAATATTATTCTATTAGCTGGCAAAACTGGAATATAGACAGCAGATTAGTGAAAAGTTTTTATCACTGTTAGATTTACTGAAGGTGAAGTACAATGATACTGTCTCTACTATGGCTTCGTTTAAAAAAAATTCCTATTTTCAGGGGTATGCAACTCATTCTGAAATGGTTAGGAAAAAAAGACTGCTTGTGTGTGTTAACAGTGAGAGAGCTACTAGCTCAGATGATAAAACAAATGAGGTAAAATGTTAATAGGTAAAGGGGAGTAAAGAGTTTGCAGGTACTCGCTGTACTTTATCCCCAAAATTAAAAATTTTTAAATATGTTTATATGCATTACTCCACTAATTTGCCACTTAATCTGGTAAATAATTGTACTTAAATAGTACTATGAAAATAGGATTTCATCATAGTATCATCATACAGACTTGCAAACCATACAATGGTCTGACCTGCCTCACTGTTTTCACAGAAGGTTTTAAAAGCAGCCTCCAGACTTTCATGGTTGAGTATAAAAGATAAGTTTCTTGTTTTTACAAAGCATAATTCCATAGTAACAAAATAGAAGGAAAGAAGAGTTATTATGCTGGCATCATCCTATTATTTAAAACCTCCAGTTATCTCCTTGTTTTTGCTGAATACAATGTAAAGTTCAAATTTCCAAGCTTGGCATACAAGGCTCTTCACAAACATACAGATTTATCTACCCCTCACCCCCTCACCCTTGTACCACACACATACCTGCAGCACTCTAGCAGTTCTAATCATTTTCATAAACTCATAACTTTACACATGCTGTTTCCTCTGCCTTGAATGCCCTTCTCTGATGGCTTTCCCTTTCTGGTAAGTCCTTTCTCGTGCCTCCTGATTATCTTAAATACCACTGCCTCTCTGAAGCCTTTCCTGATGCCCCCTGACAAGTTAGTTCCTTTACACTCTCCTCCCAAAGAACTGTGCCCTATATTTGGGTTGTATGGGGATTTTCACACTTTCCCTGAGTTTCTCCATAACTAGAACACAAGGTCTTTCAGAACAGGGCTTGTGATCTAGTACCATGGTGTCTTCCAAGCATTATGCCTCAGAAATGCTGACTAGAGGACTAAATTAATTTCTCTAACTGGAACGGGTTCAACAATAAGCAAGAGCATGCCCAGAACTGCTTATTTTGTGTCAGGGACTAGTGTAAGTGCTTTACTAATACCAATTTACTTAATCCTCTCAATAATCCTGAGAGGTAGGTGTGCTACTACCATATTTCCTCAAATATATTAATATGCACCTTTTTCTTCATTTTAGCCTCTCTGAAACTGGGAATTATCTTACATTCAATGATGTGTCATAGTTAAATGTACAGTATTTTTTCTTCTTAATAGTATATAAAGCAATATATCTTAGAATCAACAATCTTAGTTTTGACAAAATATAGTATTATTCCCATTTTACAGATAAGAAAATTGAGACATAAAAATAGTGTCTAATTAATGTGCTGATGGTCACACAGAAGAACCAAGATTTAATCCCAGGTAGACTGGCTCGAGATTCCATACTCCTAAACTCGAGATTATACTGTCCTCCTAACAAAAGTGATCTTCTAGTATTAGCTGGTTATTGGTACCAGAGCTAGTCCAAATTGAGGTCAGCAGGATCCTGGGAAATTGCCAGGTTGAAGCCCAAGATTTGAGGCAGTGAACTAAAATATATCTTGAAGTGCATGTGGAGAAGGCCAAAGCCTCTGTCAGCGCCTACTTGTTCTCCGGTCAACACCTGGGTCTGGGTCATGGTTTCTTCTCTACTCTTCACCTCAGGATATACCCTCCACATATTTATTTTCTCCCTTATATTTGCCCTGAAGTTCTCAACAAATACAGTCATAATTCTCTCAGAGATAGTAACTACCAAAATAATGGCCTAATCTAGCCTCTGCTTTATACCTTAATCCCTACTAAGTAAACTCTGGAAAACAGTTATCTAGCCTCAGCTCAAACATATAAGTTCCTTTTAGTTTTAGAAAAATAGTTAAAAACAAAACAAAACAAACCCTCATATTTCAGTCCATCTCCCTCTAACTTCCACCTCTGTTTCTGTGTCTACCCTCAGAGCCTGCTCAGTAAATTTTAATTCCTCTTCCTCAAGACAGTCCTTATCCTTGCTTGAAAATCATAGTCTTGAGATAGCAACTCATAGGCACCCAACCCGGCCTGCTTCAACAACTGACCACCAGCAAATGCCACTGAGGCAAAGAGGCACTGCCAGTTACAGAAGCAAAAGCAAAGTACTAAAGTAAACACAGAGGAGGGGCAACTCGTTTCTGGGGACTGGAGAGCGAGAGTAAAGGTTCATAGAGGAGGTGGCTTTTGCAGGATAAAATGTTGTCAGTCACTGTTAAAATTCAGTATTACACAGAAGAAAAAATGTTTAATTAAAAAAAAAACAACTAAATTTTGAAATATATGAAATGCTTTTGCTTTCCAACATTCCTGCTTTCATTTTATGATACTGGGCAGAAGGCTCATTGGCGTGTACAAATTGTACAGTACTGAATGCACAGATAACCATCCTACTGACAGTGGAATGTAGAGTTGGAATAAGTGACACTTACCATTTGGGTGGTGCCTTCTGATTTGCAGCAACATCACTTGCTGAGATTCTACTTTATTCTTCATTAACAAAACGTTGCTTCAATCTAGATTACTTCATTCCTATTCATCTAAGGCAATAAACTAGCACAAACGCAGCCTCTGTAACTGATTCTTAACAATCAATGACCAGGTTAAATGGTTCTAATGTATGAATGCTGTACCTCCTTCTACATTACCCAACTCCCCAGCAGCCTCTTTTCCAGCATTTTACTTAGCTCATTATGTAAGTTATCTGGTAGATGAAGCTATTCCTCCAATTCACTGTGAGACCATTAAAAATTATGTATTTTGGTAAAAATTCTAGAACTTTCCCTATATTGGATATTTTAAAACCTTATTGCAAGTGAGCTTTTAGTCTGATGTTAAATGAGTCACTTGATGGTGCAAGAGCAAGTGAAATATCTATAATATTGTTAGATGTTTTAGATATACAATAAGAAGCTGGAGTACCATTACTGCTTGGTAGTTCTTTTTGCTGCTCTCCAAATCACGTTAGTTTCTTTGTATGGACATTTTCTAGTTCCTTATCAATGAGTGCAATGTAATATCTAACAAATAAAGACGACAGAATCTAAAGAATACCACTGCAAAGTAACACTTCTGGTACATGTAGTTCCTAAAATAGTTATAAAAATATTTGGAGAGATTTCACAGTTTATATAGTAACTTTCCAATACATTTGATGCTTACAACAATCTTGTGAGATATGACCCAGATTTTACAAGAAACCGAAGTTCAAAGACATGAACCGAAGTTCAAGGACATGAATCAGAAGCAGGGCTGGATCTCAATCTAGATCTTCTGGTTGCAATTTCCGAGATCTTTCTGTTAATGAAACCATGGTTACTTCTAACCCAGCTGCACATCTAGTCCAGACAAATTGGCTTGTACAGCTTCTGCTGTAATTAATGCACCTAGGGGTCAATGGCAGCATACTACCATTGTCCTGAGGGGCTTTCAGAGAGGCTTGCATTGTGTGGACTTGGAATGCTATTTTATACCAGTGCTGTCTAAAAGATCTTTCCACAATGATGGAAATGTTCTATACCTGAATGGATCAATATAGTGGTCACTAGCCACATGTGGTTATTGAGCACTTGGAAAGAATAACTGAGAAATTTAACTTTTAATTTTAACTAATTTAAATTTACGTAGCCACATGTGGTTTCTGGCAACCTCATTGAATAGGTCAGTTCTAGACCTTGAAAACTAGAAACAGAGCTTAAAACATTAGCATGTAAATCTGTTGGGGTAGCCTGAGCACAAATAGAAGGAAAACCCACTTAATACTGAGCCCAGACCATAACCCTTGTTCACTCAGTGATTCAGGGAAATTAGAAAGGATGCAATATTATCAACAGTAAGACAATCAGCAAGATAATCATAGACTAAATCTATGAAACATTGTAAATCTCTCTGGCCAGTCAAATCTAATAAGTGACTACAGAAGCCCAGGTATGTTAATGAAAATTATCAACTATGAAGGCCAAAAAATTCAACACTATTGCACATGCCAAAACAGCTCTCCTGGGAGACAATAGCTCACCACCCTGCATCTACATGGAAACCAATCCAACTAAATTATAAACAGGAGCTAATGGATGAGACAAAAAGCAAAGTATCTCAGTAAATCAGATACTATTTCTTTGATAATTACATTATATCCATGTCTTGTCCATTTAAAGAAGCATCTTAAAGGTAACCTCTTTGTCTATAACCTTACAGTACCACATCCATATCTCTATCAATATTCATATATCACTTCCCTCTGAAAAAATTATTTCTATGTCTTTCCTTCTTGTTTACCTAGCTAGGCACTAGGAGGGTGCATTTAAATAAAAATGTTAGACTGATTCTGCATCAAATCCTTCTTTGTGTCAAAATTATTGAGCCTTTCAAAAGCCCTAGATAGGTTTTATGGAGTCCTAGGAACAAAAGCAGTTGTCATTTTTTAATCTTTTAGCATAATCCATGTTCAAAGCACTCCACGGGTACTGATAACAGGACAGGATTACAAGTCATAAGCCTGGGGTCTTGGTTCTGGTTCTCTGACTACTTGTTAATTAGCCTTTTGCAAACCACGCATTTCCTCAATTTTCTCATTTATAGTTTTATGAGATGTTTAAATCATCTTTAAAGTGCCTTTCAGTTCTAAAACTCTACCATTCTATGATATCCACAATACTTTTCAGTTGATTTCAAGATCCTTCTGGAGCACCAAAGAAAAACCATATACTTTGCATTTGCAGCAAAAACTGGTATGTAAAATATTTTAAAAATTCACACAGATCTACATCCACCCAATTCTCTTAAAATTCTTAGTACACCAGTGATGTGGCCTATTGGCAGGAAGCTGTTCATCTCTTAGTAGATAAACTAAACTGTATGTGTCCTGACCTGTGGGTGTGGGACAGTGAGAGGCTGCAGCCCTGCCCTTGGTGACCATGGCAACAACTCCAGTCCCGGGAGGCAATTTAGCAACGCAAACTCTATATACATACCAGCCAGTCCAGGGAGACACTGATGGTGGTGATGCCGAACTTCTGTGTCCAAGTGTGCCAAGAAATCCAATTACATAATACAGGCCCTTTAGACTTTGAATGTTCAGAAAGGATGTGTATTCAAGGTTGCATCCGGATGGTGCGGGTGATATATTAATTCAAAACCTATCTGGTACTCAGACAAACGCTTAACTAACAAAGAAAGTTATTTTCTTTCATAAAAGCACCATTTGACTCCCCACCCTGTATAAAAGGAACTTGAAAATTTTGTTCCAGGCTCAGGGTTTGGAACAGAAAGCTCCCAAGTCTGGCCAGCCGTATAAAAATCTTTTTTGCCTCCCCCAAATTATTCCTGAGTCCTGGCCTTTCTATTCGCGCATAATTGAACCTCTCTCGACTTCAACAACACCAGTTCTTTGAATATAAAAAAAGACATCCATTCATTTATAGTATTTTATAACATACATTCTTCTTAACTCTACAAGTTGAAAAGGTTAAGAGGTGAGAATCTAAGTATTAATATCATTTACAACCTGGAGCACCAAGAAAAGCATGTGATAACAGGTACCTTTTTAAGTGAGCTTTTGCTTTATCTTTCAGAAACTATTCATACACTGTATTCACAGCCTCTTAGATGGCTTCTTTACTTCCTATTTTCTACTATTTTGAACCTGTGTCTTCTAACAGTATCTGAAAAAGATACAAGAAGAGAACAAACAGCCTTTTTGGCTGTGTGCAAGCTTTAGGAACTTGGTTCTAAAGATTCACTTTTGAAGCCGAACTTGTGTAATTTTAGTATATTTAGTGGGATATATGATAGAGTTACAATTAAATTTTGTAAAAAAAAAAAAAAAATTGTAAATAGGCCTGTAATTTACTTGATTTACTAACAGCAGCTCATTATATACAAAGCAAGAAATCATAATATTGGCATACTACTCTTAAAGGTACTTTCAGAAGATACAGACCATTAAATTCACTATCATCCTCAAGGAAAAAAAAAAAAAAAAAAGAATTACTGAAACACAAAAACTAAGTCTTTTGGTATCACTCTTAGTTCATGTCCAAACTCCCTAGTACTGCAAAGACCCTTGCCAAAATGGTTTTGATCTTCTTTTCCAGACTCAACTCCTACCACTTTCAGAGAGAAGCCTGTTTTATTAGAGCCATATAGCTCTTTTCTCCCCCAAAATACCCAGCAATTTTAACACCTTGGGGCTATGCCCTCTATAATGGAGCTCCATGCACATGTTCCCATCTCTGCCTGTCCCTCCCTATTCCTTCAAGGCCCAATCCAAACATACCCAGTTTCTCCCCAAATAAACCTGCAGCCACCCCTTTCTCATTATATTTGCTACAAACTCTCATTTATACTGTTACTTACCACAGTATATAGGAATTCAGATGTACAGGCCTATCTCCCAAGCCAGGCTCTCAATATTCATTTTTTAACATGGCTGACACAGTGACATACAGTAGACATGCAACTGTTAGTTAAATGTATGAATGAGTATAATTTTTTGTTATTGTAGATGCATAAGAGTTAACCACACCAGAAATTCAAACATTATAATGACTATAGAAGAAACTTAAAATTCATTTACATATACTTGCCATCTCATTTCAACAGAGTTTATTTGGGGCTCTGGAAGATTTTTATATGTAAAACTGAAGATTTATATATCGCAGAGAGTAAGAATGGGCTTTACTTTGGAGTCAGACACGTCTAAGTTTGAATCTTGGCTTACCACTCAATAGCCATGTGACCTTCATAAGTTTCCTAAAACACTCTGGGCTTCACTTTACCTGTAAAACCAGGGCGTAGTGATTTTAAAACATGTCCACAATTATGTGACTCCCCCCTTCCATCAAGAGGTGTCTGTGACCCCATCCACTTGAACCTGAGCTGGCTTTTGTAAAAGCCTCAAGGAATAGAATATAATATAAGTGATGGATGTTGTGCCACTTCAGAGGCCAGGTTTCAAAAGGCCATGTGGATTCTGTCCATTTTTCTCGAGACACTTGCTTTAGGTATCTTTTGCCATGATGTAAAGAAGCTCAGTTACCCTGACACACTGCCACATGGAGGGCCCATGTGTAAAGATCAGAGAAAAGAGAAAGAGAAAGAGATGCCCCCCAGGAGCCCCAGCTGCTCCAGTTCTCAGCAACTGTAAGATTCCCTGGCTCAGACACCATTCATGTTAGTGAAGAAGCCTTGAATGACCCCAGTTCCAGCCACTGTCTCACCACTACTGTAAGACTCTAAGGAAGAACTGCAGACCTAAGTTCAGTCAATCCCAGATTCGTAAGCAAAATAGATTATTTATTGTTCTGAGTCACTTTTGGGGGGGTGATCTGCTAAGTAGCAAAAGATGACCAGAACTTGGGGTTAAAATAGCTAATTCGTTAAGAATTAAGTCTGACAATACATCCAAAAGGCACATGACTCAGACAGATACATCATCACCAACTAAAAGCTTCCTTTCCTTTATTAATTTACACCTTTAAAAAAGAAATCATCATTCAAATGCCAAAGTCTTCCAAATCTGCTCAACGCAGATAACTAGGCAGTGAGCTGTGAGTCCTTAGTCCTTTTCACTTCTACAACTGCAGTTCTGACCTAATTTCACTTAGTCCACAGAAGATGCTCACAACAGGTATGCACTATCTCCCCTCTCTCTTTCAGTCCCTCTTTCTCGTTCGTTCACTTCATGCCTGTTCACATCTCTCAACGTCTGTTCTTTCACACGGCTTTGTGTTTTTCAAGGCTTAGTAACTCACTTGTGTCAAACCATCTTTTCAATTAATTCTGTTTTGTGATCCAACAGTGGTGGCTGGCAATACAGCTAGCTTGGGTTGGTGGGCTATGTGAGGTCATAGATATGGCTAAACCAAATCACTCCTACAGGAATAAAAGGTTTATTAATCTCATTGGCATGAGGTCCTAATCACCCGGGCTACCTGCTAGTCAATCATCATTACTAAGAATCAAGAAACAGAAGCCATCATATCCCATGAGATCAGAGGGGTAGAGACTCTGACCACGTCCTAATGCTATGAAAAAGATCCAAAGCAGCATATCAGAGGCTGTGGTTCTGGAAATTATTGCTGGAGTATCTAAAATTCTTATTTTAGATTTTAATTTATTTTACTTTGTATTTTTAAGATGACTCATAGTTTCTGGGTAGGAAAAAAAAAACCAAGCTATGTGAAGGTAAGTTTGACCAGTAGGGAAATCACAAGGGTAACTAGAATTGACTCACCTTAAGAAGGCCTCACTGAGGCATCAGCAGGTAAAACACTACTGACAGAATCAAGCCCTTCTATTGCCTATCCCGTTTTTAGAATAATTGGTCAAGAGAGGAATGCCCTTTTCTTCCACAAGTTCATGTACAAAGAGCATACTTTCATCTAACTCCTTTTGTCTCTGGTGATTCTTAGGCTCTGCAAACTTCTCTATTCAACCCACATGTTAGAAAGTTAGACTTAGATTACAATCTGTGCTCTTGGTTTCACAGTCAAATCAGACAGCTAGTACTCCAAGCCCTGATATGCTTATCTTGAATAACTTAAGCTTCTATTACCTCTTGATGGTAAATTTTTTATGACTGCTTTTGCCTCCAAAGTCCTCAGTTGTTTAAACCCTACCCTCCCCCCCCAAAAAAGGTTTAAAGACCTACTATTCCTTCTGTGGTAGAATGTAGTATATTCAATACACTAACTATTTAGCATACCGAAAGATGGCTTTTAGGTGGTGCATTAGTCAGCCAAAAGAGGTGCTGATGCAACGTACCAGAAATCTGTTGGCTTTTATAAAGGGTATTTATTTGGGGTAAATAAGGCCATAAAGCATAAGTTACTTCCCTCACAAAAGTCTGTTGCCACGTGTTGGAGCAAGATAGCTGCTGGTCTCTGCAAGGGTTTAGGCTTCCTTTTCCTCCTAAAGCTCCGTGGCCCCATCTCCTTCCTTTCTCAGCTATAGGTTAAAGAGTTCATCTCTCTCCCTGGGGCTCAATTCTTTGCGGGCCCAGGTGCTCTGTTTTCTCCACAAGGTCAGCTATAGACTCTCAGGCTCTCTCTTCCCAGGGCCTCTGCCATGTCTAATGGAGTCATCTCTCTTTCCTCACGGATCTGCTTCTCTGTGTATTTACTTTCCAGGGCTCCAGCAACAAAAACTTCAACTCTCTCCTCTGCCATGTCGTTTTTCCTCTGTGAGTCCCTGCCCACCAAAGGGTCAGGGAGTCAACATCCTACTGACATGGCCAAATTACAGAGCCCTGATCATAATTTAATCAAAAGTGAAAATACTGAATCTAATACAATCTAATATGCCCAGATGAACAGACCAGTTTACAAACATAATCGAATATCTATTTTTAGAATTAATAAACAATATCAAACTGCTACTCTACCCTCTGAATTCCAAAAAGATATTATAGGGAAGAGACCTGGCCCAACGGATAGGGAGTCTACCTACCACATGGGAGGTCCACGGTTCAAACCGCGGGCCTCCTTGACCCATGTGGAGCTAGCCCATGTACAGTGTTAATGCACGCAAGGAGTGTCTTGCCACACAGGGGTGTCCCCCACGTAGGGGAGTCCCATGCCCAAGGAGTGCGCCCCGTAAGGAAAGCTGCCCAGCACGAAAGAAAGTGCAGCCTGACCAAGAATGGCACCGCACACACGGAGAGCTGCACAACAAGATGACACAACAAAAAGAAACACAGATTCCCGGTGCCACTGATAAGGATAGACGCGGTCACAGAAGAACACACAGCAAATGGACACAGAGAGCAGACAACTGAGGGGGTGGGGGTAAGGGGCAGAAATAAATAAAAAAACAAATCTTAAAAAAAAAAAGACATTACAATATTTTAAAAAAACTTAAATCATTAATAATCCTAAGTACAAAGTCATATCACAATCAGTTTAAAGAAATACAGTTTGTCTTGGGGCAAAGTCCAGTCTGGCTGCAGAGCTAACTTATAAAACCATTTATCTGCTTCCAATATACAAAGGGACAGACAAAGGATAAACATTTGCATTATCATAAAGAGAAATTGGGAGGGAAACCTGAGTCACGGGTCTCTAACAGTTCTGAAAACCTGCAGGGCATATTTCATTAGATTTCAAAGTCTGAGAGTCATTCTGAAGATGATGGTTTCCTCTCCCTGGGGCCTTGATCATAATTTAATCAAGTAAGAGTAAAACTCTGAATCTAATACAATCTAATATACCCAGAGGAACAGACCAGTTTACAGATATAATCCAGTACCTAATTTTTTGGAAATCATAAACAATATCAAACTGCTACGGGTAGCTAGTGATGCTATCTTTTCTGTGACCTTTGTGAGCTATAGAGAAATGAGACCCAGAACTTTATGTGGCCAGTCCTAGTTCTCACCTCATATCCATCCCAACATAAAAACACCTTCTTATACTGGAATCATTAAGCATTTCTGTCTTAAACATCCCTGTGCCACACATCACGAGACTACTCCTTTCATAATATACAAAGCACCTCTCAATTTACTTCATAGGGTTCACTTCATATATATCTCCTACACTAACAAGAAACTAAACTAAAAAGTCTAATTGAGCTTCACCACATTAACTTTTCTGTGTAACACATTACTCCAGAAAAGCCTACAGAAACAACTAATTGCTCATTCTGTGTTCCAGCCATAGAAAAGAGTGACAGAGAGCATGGGCTTTGGCGCCAGTCAAACCTGAGTTCAGGTCCCAGCTATGTCATTTGTTAGCTGTGTACCCTGAGCAAGCAATAATTTTCTACAACCCACTTTCCTCATCTATTGAAAAAGGAGGGCAGGGACTCAAATGCCATCCATCTCAGAGCATTCTTGTGAGGATTAAGGTTTGGATAAGATAATGCATAGAAAAGAAGTAGCCTCATATGAGGTACATAGTATTCAACTTCTGTTGCAATTTCTACTCCTGGGGTCACTTCTATCTCCATTACAAGGGGTCTTGGGTTCTGTTACCTTATCTGTTATATCCCCAGCTTTAAGAAAGTCTTGTCTTATGCTAAATCCAACATTTCCAAGCTAATTTAATCTATATAATGAGATAACTATTGTAAAGAACAGTGCCAAATGAAGCACTATTTGTTCTGTTACACAAACACAAATTAGGTGACTCTATCACAATTGTGTAACTAGTCTTAAGAAAAATCATGTGAGAATGTCTGGTCACTGATGAGTCAAAGTCTTTTTTTTTTTTCCCAATTCTTCCCCCTTCCCCTCCTCCCACCCTGCTGTTTTGTTTTTTTCTCAGGTTTTTTTGCTGTGTTGTCTTCTCTCTCATTTTCTCTCCTCTAGGATTCACTGGGATACAATCCTGGAGACTCCCGATGTGGAGAGAGTTTCCTGTCAACTGCGCCACCTCAGTTCCTGGTTTCTGTTGCATTACACCTTGACTCTCCCCTTATCTCTCTTTTTGTTGATCATCATCTTGCTGCATGACTCACTTGCGCAGGTACTGGCTCACCACGTGGGCACTTGTGCTCACCACACGGGTACTCTCGTGGGTGCTGGCTCACCATGCAGGCACTCGTGTGGGCACTGGCTTACTGCACGGCACACTTTCTCTTCTTTTTCACCAGGAGGCCCCAGAGATCGAACCCAGGTCCTCCCATATTGTAGGCAGAAGCTCTATCACTCGAGCCACATCCACTTCCCTTGTCATGCTTGATATCAGAAAAACAACTTAATGGCAGGCCCTACTATAAATAGGTCAACAGTACCTTCAATTATGAAAAATAATATATATAAAACACCAACTTTCCATTTTTCCCAATACAGAAATGTTCTGAGATTGCTTCAAATCTCAACACCAGGATCCAGTGTCCTGGTTTTAACACTATTCCTAAAACACAGCTGTTCACTATTCCTAGTTTTTATAAACTTACAAATATCTATTTCTCACTTTTTATTTCAATTTAACTACTTTATTGTATCATGTCTTTTTCTTTAAATCACCCAGAAATCCTTTATAGAAGAACCAAAGACTAAAGGAAAAAAAACAAAAACCAAACTTAAAAATCAATTAATCAAAAGAGGAACTGGGTGCTCACTCCTCTGAGGCACACAGAGTCATTATCCAGTTTTATCTCCCAATCACATTTAATGAGCTTAGCAGAGACACTGTGATGCTGACTTTCTCATTTTGGGGGATTTGTTTGTTGGCTGTGTAACTACTACAAAATATTTCCCCTTCTATAGAGGAGACAGCTCACCATTTCCTCAATAGGCTATAAAGTAACTCAGCATGAGTTATTAAGACACCCAACAAGCAGAAGTTAAAATCCCATATTTTCAAATTTAAAAAGTAGAACAAATTCTATAGAGCAAAAGAAAATATTACTTCAGTTATATTACCTACCTGACCTCTCTGCTGAATAGCTCAAACTTAGGTCCGAAATCAAATGCTTGATTTGTCACACCCCAAAACTGTTCCTCTCCCAGTTGTTTCCACCTCTAATAAACAGACACCCCCAGCTGCTCAAAATGGAAACTTGGGAATCACCTTTTAATTCTTTCCTCATCTTCACCCATGCCACACAATCCCATCACTAAACTCTGTATAATTTGTCCAATTCAATGCCACTAGTTTAGTCCAAACAACTATCATCTCTTGCCTGAACTACTATAACCCCCTTCTTTATTGGATGCCTTGCTTCCACTCTTGTCCTTGCCAACCTATTCTTCCACAGCAGTCAGATGGTGGCTTCCAACTACACTTAAGACAAAAGTCAGCTCCTTATCATTCCCTAAAAATACCTTATAGGATCTTGCCCCTGCCCACTTCTCCTACCCCATCTCGAATCACTGTCCCTTCATCTTGCCCTACTCCTCCTACCTACTCTACGCTGCCTCCCTTTAAGTTCCTTGAATACATCAGGTCCTTCCTCTCTCTCAAGATCTTCCTTCACACACGCTTTATTATTGTTAGTTTCCATTAGAGGACAAATTCCACATGACAAGGGGACTGCTTTTATTCAGTAATATGTACCTAGCAACTGACTGACCTAAAGCCTTGCACATAGTAGGTGTTTTTAAAAAATGTGAATGAATGGGGGAAAATTAAATGACCAATACCTTCAACATTAAAATGGAAAGTAATACAAGAAGCCAGCCTCAAAGAGAGTTGAAATTCACAATAAACCATTTAAAATTAATATTCAAGATATTAATTTCTAAGAAAACAGAGATTCTTCAGCAAGGTTCTTAGAAACCAATATAGTTTAACAAAAAGAGTTTTGAAAACTAAGCACAATGTGTCTCTCTTTTCTGGTTTTGACAATCTATTTTCACCACTGAACTTCTCTTCAAATCCAGATAAATAGAAGCAAAGTAGCAGACAATAAAAGGAATATACAAACAGTTACAACACTAACCAGAACACACAAATATTTGTGCAAAAAGTTGCCCCCAAAAACATAAACAATAAATGCCTTTCTGGGAAACGGACTTGGCCCAGTGGTTAGGGCATCCGTCTAACACATGGGAGGTCCGCAGTTCAAACCCCGGGCCTCCTTGACCCGTGTGGAGCTGGCCCATGCGCAGTGCTGATGCGCGCAAGGAGTGCCCTGCTACACAGGGGTGTCCCCCGCGTAGGGGAGCCCCACGTGCAAGGTTTGCGCCCCATAAGGAGAGCCGCCCAGCGTGAAAGAAAGTGCAGCCTGCCCAGGAACGGCGCTGCCCACACTTCCTGTGCTGCTGACGACAACAGAGGCAGACAAAGAAACAAGACGCAGCAAATAGACACAGAGAACAGACAACCGGGGGAGGGGGGGAATTAAATAAATAAATCTTTAAAAAAAAATCACTACTTTCTGATATGCAAAGAAAGGGAAGAGGAAGACTCTAAACTGAAGTCCTGAAACATACTAAACCCACAACAGTCTGCCTGCGCTGTCAGCCCTTCATGCGACCAAACCAAGGATATTCCCAATAAACAAGTTGCCAGATCTGAAGTATAACTGTTGCAATTCCACCCAAGAGTTCTACTACTACATGAAAAGCACCTCAATTTTCTCCTGTGAAGTTTCTTACTTTTAATCATCAGGTCTCAGTATAGGGGTTCCATATCTCAATCCTCTATATCATACTGGGAGTAATAAAACTTATCTACATGTTTTGTCCAAAATTTCAAACTACCTAATAGAAATTACAGATTTAATAGGGGTAAGCTACAAGGCTAACAAACATTAATTTTTTTGTATGTGAGCTAGAACTGAATCAACGCGGTGTGGTTATATTGGTTATTGGTTTTTTGAGTCTGTTCAGCACTGGGGTTATACATTACTTTGGTTAGGTTTTTTAAATTCAGTACACAATATTAAACAAATTCATATGTTTATGTAGATAATATGTTTCAAAACATGATGCACTCACTGATAAAGTAATATGTTTCAAGGTTCTTAAAAAAGGCAACACATCCCTGAAATACATCATAGTGCCTAGGAAGCAAACGTATACTGTAGCTTTGGGCAAAAACTTAGGGTGTTCCATCTTCACTAACGTAAAGTCTCCTGGGCAGCAATTTTTACCTGTTCCATCCCATTCAAAATGTTTTAGATTAGTAGTTACTAAAGTTTAAAAAGGAGTTCATCGACTAAGTCACACCTTTTTTCCCTAGAAAGTCCAAACACAGACTCATGCAACAAGACTGCAAGCATTCACTCTTAAGTCTTGAGGGGTTCTTATGTTAGAAGAATTGGTAACTATTTTTACAACAACAAGAGAAAAGAAAGAAAATGTAATTCTAAATCCACACTAAAACACTCACAGTTCCCCTGGCAGAACACAGGACCTCCCAGAAAAGGCCTAACAACAATACTAGTGGGTACAGTAAAAGAATAGGGATAGAAGAAAATGTAGGGTATCATCTTCAGGACTTTGTATTATGTACTGGTTTATTAGCTTTATATCCAAACCAAGAGCAACTAAAGAAAAAAACTGATAAATGGGACTTCATCAAAATTAAAAACTTCTGAACCATGAAGGACTTTATATCATGAAAAGTAAACCAACCACCTACACAACTGGAGAAAATATTTGGAAGCCACAATTCTGATAAGGGATATAGAAATCACATATCCAGAATATATTTTAAAGTATCCTTCATCTAAACAGCAAAAAGACAAATGGCCCAATTTAAAAATGGGCAAAACAATAGACATCTCTCCAAAGAAAATACACAAGTCACCAGAAAGCACATGAAAAGATGCTCAACATCATTAGCCAATCAAATCAAAACCACAATGAAAATATTTCACATCCATTAGAACGACTGCTGAGGAAGGGGAGGGGAGGGGGGAGGGTGGTGCAAGAATGGTAGAACCACTATAGAAGACAATTTGGTCCTCAGAAAGCTTAGGATAGAATTCCCATATGAACCAGCAATCCCACTACTAGGTACATAACTAAAAGAACTGAAAGCAGGGACTTGAACAGATATTTGCACACTGAAGGTCACAGCGGCATTATTCAAAATTGCCAAAAGATGGAAGCAACTCAAGTGTCTGCCAACTGATGAATGGATAAATAAAATGTGGTGTACATATATATATATAAAGTGGAATATATGCTGCCATAAAAAGGAATGAAGTCCTGATACCTGCAACAACATGGATGAAATTTGAAGATATCAGCCTAAGTGAAACAAGCCAGACTACAAAAGAATAAACAATATGATAGCACTGATCTGAAACAATCATGAGACAGTTTGAAGCTTTTTGTGAATCCCAGAAAAGATCATTCATCTTGGATTAAATCCATTCCTTTGGGTGTGGGACCCATTGATTTGACCGAATTCAGTTGAGGGCCTATGAATGGAGTACTTTAGTGAGATAAGACCCACAGTGCATCTCAGACCCCTCCTGGAGTCCTATTAAACAGAAGAAATATGCAGAAACACAGAGAATGAAAGCTGCACATTTCCCTGCCATGTGAGAGGACTCCAGGACCACCAGTAGCCACAAAAAGACAGAAACCCCAAGAGGCTAAGACAGATACCAAAGGCCTAATTTAGTGAAGCAGCCTGAAACTAAAGCCACAAACCCCAGAGGAGAGTGGAGATGAGCCATGTGCCTGACTGACCACAGGTCAATTAGGAGTGAAAGCAGCTGGGACAAGAAGGCAGAGACCAGTCACCATTTTGACCTGCCCATGGCATGATTCCAAGATCACCAGCGGTAGACCTTCAGTGAGACAGCATCTCTGATGATACATTGATTTGGACATTTTCACAGACTCGGAACTTTAAGCTTTTACCCTAAAAAATTCCCATTATAAAAACCACCCCATTTCTGGTATTTTGCATTGCAGCCTATGGCAAACTAAACAAATTAGAATATGGAAACTCATAGAATCAAGAGCTGGAATACAAGTTACCAAGGGGGTAGAGGGGAAATAGGGTATGAGAAGTTAAGGCTTAAAATATATAAAGTTCCTATTTTGAATGATGGAAATGTTTTGGTAATGGATGGTTGTGGTGATGATAGCACAACACTGTGAATGCAATTAACAGCACTGAAATATATAACTGAATATGACAAAAAGGGGAAATATTCAACTGAGTATGGTAACATAATTTTTTTTTAATCCATGGAACTACACTACACAAACAGTGACCCTTAAGTTAAAGCAAGGACTTCAATTAATAGTACAAATATAAAATGTGCTATTATCAACATATACAGAACACAGGATATGTATTCTTTTCAAGTGCTCATGGATCCTTCTCCAGGAGAGACCATATGTTGGCTCAGTACAGCCAGGAATGGCGTCACACACACGGAGAGCTGACGCTGCAAGATGATACAACAAAACGAGACACAGAACCCGGGTGCCGCTGACACAAGCGGACACAGAAGAACACACAGCGAATGGACACAGAGAACAGACAACTGGGGGGAGGGGGGCGAGGAAGGGGAGAGAAATAAATAAAAAATAAATCTTTAAAAAACAATAACGGGAAGCGGACTTGGCCCAGCGGTTAGGGTGTCCGTCTACAACATGAGAGGTCCGCAGTTCAAACCCCGGGCCTCCTTGACCCGTGTGGAGCTGGTGCGCGCAAGGAGTGCCCTGCCACGCAGGGGTGTCTCTGCACTGGGGAGGCCCACATGCAAGGAGTGTCCCGTAAAGGAGAGCTGTCCAGCGCGAAAGAAAGTGCAGCCTGCCCAGGAATGGTGCCGCACACACCGAGAGCTGACATAGCAAGATGATGCAACAAAAAGAAACAGATTTCCGGGCCACTGACAACAACAGAAGCGGACAAAGAAGACGCAGCAAATGGACACAGAGAACAGACAACCGGGGTGGGGGGGGAGAGGAGAGAAATAAATAAATAAATAAATAAATCTTTTTTAAAAATAAATAAAAATTAAAAAACAATAACAATGAGATATCATTTAACACCACATAGAATGGCTATTATTAATAAAACAGACAGCGATAGGTGCTGGAGAGGATGTGGAGAAACAGGAACACTCATTAATTGTTGGTGGGATTGTAAAATGGTGCAGCCTCTGTGGAAGACAGTCTGGCGGTTCCTCAGGAAGCTAAAAAAAGAACTGCCATATGATCCAGTAATTCCTCTTCTAGGAATATATCCACAAGAACTAAAAACTATGACACGAACAGACATCTGCACACCGACATTCATAGCAGCTTTATTCACATTTGTCACAAGATGGAAACAACCCAAGAGTCCATCAACCAATGAATGGATAAACAAAATGTGGTATATTCATACAAAGAAGGAAGACTAGGCTGCAGTAAGAAGAAATTGGGACACATGTGATAACATGGATGAATCTTGAAGACATTATACTAAGTAAAGTAAGCCAAACACAAAAGGACAAATATTACATGGTCTCATTAATATGAACTAAATACAAAGAATAAACACATGGAGTTAAAACCTACAGCATAGGTTATTAGGAGACAAAAGGAGAGGTGAGAAGAACTACTGATGCTTAATGTATGTAGAAGTTTTAATGAAATTGACTATAAAAGTGCAGAAATGGACAGAGTTGATAGTAACACATTATAGTGAGTAGCAACTGGTTTATAAATAGGATTGTGGCTGAAAAGGGTAGACTGGGGAAGTAAATGTCAACTGAAAGAAAGCTAAAAAATAATCTAGGGACTGAATAACACAGTGAACCCAGAGGTGGATGAGAATTGTGGTTAAGTGTGCAAATGCAAAAGAGTCCTTCTGTGAGCTGGAACAGGTGTACATCACTATTGCAGGATGATGGGAATGTGGAGAAGCATGGAAAAACTAAAATTGGTGTGACTTATGAACTGTGGTTAACAGCAATACTATAATATTCTTGCACCAATGCCAGGGTCGTACAATGTTGATAATGGGGGTGTATGGAAAAGGTATGCCAAATGTATGCTATGGACAGTGGTTGGTGGTAATAGTATGATGATATTATCACATAATGTGTAACAAATGTTCCACCATGGTGTGTGATGTGCTGGTGAAGGAAAATGCTGTATGGAAATTCTACACGTGTATGATTGTTTTGCAAGTTTACAACCTCTGTAATAAAAATATATTTTTTAAAAATAGGGTGGGTTGGGGGGGAAATACATCAAATTTAAGATTGGGACTATATTAAGTAGTAATATGTTGATGATGCTCTTGCATAGTTTGTAACAAATGTTTCACAACAATGCAAAGTGTTGTTGGAGAGGTGATGTATGAGACCCCTGTATTATGTATGTTTCCTTTGTAAGTTCACAATCTTTACTATGCACTTATTGTTTATGCATATCCATGTATGAATGATATACTTCAATAAAAAATTTATTTTTAAAAATGTGCTATTATCAATTGTAAAAATGTTCCACACAATGCAAGGTGTTAGTGGTAGAGTAACGTATGGGGTGGTCCTGTATTTTATGCACAACTTCTCTAATAAAGATAGATAGATAGATAGATAGATAGATAGATAGATAGATAGATAGATAGACAGACAGACAGACAAAAAAATAGCCAGCGGAAAGCCACCAGCACCCTTACCAGTTAATCATTTCTTCTCTCTATTCCTATGGGGCTAAACCATACTGTATTACTACCCATAAACTATTTATGATTTGAATAATAGCCTTTTCTGTCTCAAGTCCCCTTATGGGGGAAATTAATTAAGAGCATTTCTCCCTGGAGAAACACTGAAATTAAAGTGAGTGGACAAGTCATATAATCAGTGACCTAAAACACTAACTAGAATTCACACCTCACCTAATTCAATGCTCAATCTACCAAAAACTCTTGTTGGATATTCTGTCAAATAACCTTAATATTTGGGTCCAATGTAACAGAAGTGTTTACAACTCTGTACTTTTTTTCTGAGATATTGGGAGCCAGGGTATGAACCCGGGACCTCATATGTGGGAAGGTGGCACTCAACCACTGAACCACACTGGCTTCCCTGAGTTGGTTTTATTGTGTGTTTTGCTTTTTGTTTTGTTTTTGTTTCTTTCAGGAGGCACCGGAACTGAACCTAGGACCTCCCATGTGGAAGGTGGGTGCTCAACTGCTTGAGACACATCTGCTCCCTATACTTTTAATATTATTTTGCATGAAGTATATTATTGTCAAAAGATATGTAAGTAAAAAACCCAAGTCCCTTATAGTCTAATCTGATGCTTTAAAAAGAAAATAAACCATTATACTATTCACAAACTCAGAACACCTAAAATTCCATGTAATTTGATTTAGGATTGAGCACATGAGTAATATAAGACTGAGCATATTATGTTGCCTTTTGTTGAAGGTTCTCATTTTTTGCTGTGTTGTTTTTTCCAGGTTAACTTCGCCTGAGTTGGGCTACTATAAATAGATGAAATCACAGTGACTGAAACCAGAAAGTAAATGCAGCATTACCCCTTTCACGGATGTCTAAGGAAATAACCAAAATCATGCAGAAGAAGGTTCTTAAGAAGGGCCAGTAAGTATAAGACTTCCTTTCATGAAGGCTAAAAATTCCTCTATTGAAAGTCACAATAATACTACTTTAATCAATGTCATGTCCCTGAAATAGTTACACAACACCAGTCAAATAAGTTAACTATACAGATTACTTCAGTAGTCACTAGAAAGTCTTGCTGGTCAAGTAAAGTTTTCCACGAAGTTTAATGTCTCTATTTAGATCCTGTTTATGGACTTGTATTCCACTCCATCTTCATTACCCACACTTCTCATCTCCCCACATACCCCACCCACCATCAAAAGCTAATAAACTTGCATTTTTCACTCACATTAACCAAGAACCAGAAGATTAACAAAACTCTCAACTACGACAAACCAAAACGAGTTAGTTAATAGTTGAGAAAAACACGTTTTTAAAGTAAAACTGACCACAGTGAAATAGAATGGGGGGGGGTGGAATGTAGCTCTGAACATGAGTCTTGTAAATATGAAGCCAGGAGAAAGTCCCTATTTTTCTTCAAAGGCTGAAGAATGAGCAGCAATAACCCAAAGCTATCGTGCCCAAAGGCGTTTTTAATAGAGCTGTATTCGATTCTGGCCATCTTTCATGTAATCTATCTTTCTCTCCCTCTTTTTCTTTCATCTTGTTTTGTTTTACAAAACTGCATTTGAGAGCTTTTCCAATTTACTTTCTGGTATCAATTCTGCAATGAAAATGGGCTTTAGTTAAGAAAAATCAAGAACCTCATCATCAAGCAAAAATCATCTCTATCACCCTTCCAGCGTAATATACGACAAAGTTTTAACTCTTTTTCTCTTCCTCTCCAAAGAGCCCTTGAAACTTGATACATAAGTTACAAATTTGATATATGTTACACATATTTTATGTCCATACTTTTTACCTTAACAGAAATAGAGACCTGGGTTTTCAAACAAACAAAAAAAATCTTCCGCGATTTTACAAAGAAAACTGAACAATTTAGTACTCAGTATTGGAAAAACTAAACCGCGCGCACGGGCGTCCTGCCTCGACCCCACCCCTTCAGATACACACGCCGCACCACTCCCCGCAATGTCAGTCACAGGCAGGCCCCGCCCCGCCCCGCCCCCTGCGTTGTTCCTCCGCAGCTCTGGCCCGCGGCTGAACCGGCAGCGCTGACGTCAGCTGGCGACCGCGGCCGCATTCCTAAACAGTTCGGACAAACCCACTGGTGGGAAGCTTCGAAAGCCCTCAGCTGTAGTGAGGAAAGCAAAGGCTTGGCTGGTAGCCAGACTCCTGAGCTCAGCATTTTGTAATGCACTTCCTTTTTACTTAACAGCTTGCAAAATACCCTTAACCCGTCTATTACCTGCATCACACCTTTAACCCCTTCTTTTCCTGGCCAGACTTCAAAGCAAACTTCGGAACTCGGGCTCCCACAGGGTAATACATTCTTGCACCAAATCACAACTGACTGATTTTTAAAACTGCTGAAGAAGCAATTTAATTAAACACACATGGTTTCCCTAAACTGCCTACTTTTTTTCTTTTCCTTAAAGCAATATTACTTTGCAGGCAAGGAAACGAAAATATTCTATTAAAATTTATTTTCCAAGACCCGTACTCTACAATTTATCTTTCAGAACTTACTTTTTTGACTTACCTTCAAATTGTCCAAAATGCAGAAGGAATAAAGGGTATACAGTGACAAAACCTCCCTCCTACCCTGTTGCCCCTTTCTCACCCCATAATTAATGTATCTCCCTTGTAGTCACCCAGAGGTATTTTAGTCATATATAAGGAAATACAAATACATTGTTTTCTCCCATTTTTACACAAATGATAAACAATATACATGCTGTTCTCCAGTTTGTTTCCTTTATCATTTTCAGAACTGCATGGAATTTCACCACTATTTACTTACCAGTTCCCTATTTATGGGAATTTTCTAATCTTTTTGCTATTATAAATAACACTGCAGCTAAAATCGTGTATGAATATATCTATAGGAAAAATTTCTAGATGAAGAATTGCTAGGTCAAAGGAAACATGCATTTGCAATTTCCACAAGAAATGGGAAACTGCTCTCCACTGAAGTTATACCTGTTTACCCTCCCTCCAGCAGTGTATGCGGATGCCTAGTTCCCCAATTCAGGCTGTCCCCTGAATTAAGAGGCCAATAGGCTCTCTTTTATTTCACAGTGTCTCAGATCCCACATGGCTTGTCAACCCATTGTTATACCAAGCTTTGGTGGAAAATGAAATCTCAGTGTATTTCTAATTGACATTTCTCATATGGGCATCTTTTTATACTTTTAAGAGCCTTTTGTATTTCTCTGTGAACTGTCAGATCATCACCTTTGCCCATTTTTCCAGTTTGGTTCATTGGTTTGTTTCTGGTAGTTTCTGACATATAGAAATTTGGGGGTTTTATATAGCTGAACTGTTATCAATCTATTCTTTTATGGCCTTCTGGGTTATTATATCAAACAGAGACTGCCATTCCCCATAGTTTGTAAAAAGATTTCTTCTAATACTTACATATTTTCATTTTTTAGATTTCAGTATTTCGAGTTCATACTTTTTTCCCTAGATAGATACCCATGAGTCCCAATGTTATCCACTAAATAGTCTATCTTTTCTCATGGGATATAAAATGCTTCCTTTATCATATTTACTAAATTCCTTTGTTTCATAGAATTTTTATGCTGTATTTATCATCAGTGACAGTTTTAAAATCTGGTACAAATTAAGGGATGTTTTCCAAGGGCAACAACATCCAGTAATACATTTCAAATTTGGGGAGTTTCATTCTTTCTAAACCATTTCTAGGACTCCTAAAATAAATTAAAGCATGGTATCATTAGGCTTCATTTAAAGATTTGTATTCTAATAGTAGCTAATGTAATTTCAAAATAACTTTTTGACAATAAAGCATCCATTCAGAAAACATTACTTCTGATCAATTTTGGCAAGGACTTTTAACCTTCATGAAGACTTCAGATAATTCCAAAAAAGATTTAAAATTGTAGAAAGCATAGTTAAAGCAAAATTTTTACATCAAATTATAAACTTTATGTCTTTTAAAACATATATTCTTTAAAGAAAAATGAGTGAGGAATGAGGAACTAGTCCTTTCAACTAGTTTTTGCCCTTCTTTCAATATTTGTTAGGCTAGGCATTACCACACCTGGTCTCTGTAAAATTCCTAGGTGTTACCTTTACATAAACAATCATTGATGAACAATTACATATCATTTTATTAGGTATACAAATAGTTTCAACCTTAATTATATGTTAAAGGACAGCATAGTGCAGCATGCATTAGTTGCTGAAAACAGCAGAACCTAGCGTTTTGAATAGAACCTCTTAAGGTTAGGCAGGTGGTTCCCTAAAAAGGTGAGCAGATGGACACAGACCTTCAGACGTAAGGTTTGAGGTTTATGATATCTGTGTGTTATTGAGGAGGGGAAGCTACGAAAGAGAATGTAGTGCAAGAACTGCCAAACCCTGAGAGGCAGAGGACCCTACTGCAGCTCTGGCTGTACCCTGAATGACTAGGCACTTGTTTATTTAGTCTCAGGTCCCAGGTCCTCTCAGGACCAGCTCACCAGAGTCACAGGATCACAGACTGAGCTACAAGGGAAAGCCTCTAAAGGTATTTTCCTTGTGTGATACAGACAGCTGCATGTATATATTTTTTAAAGGTCTGAAATATAATGCAAATAAAATACATTACCCTTCAAAATAAGCTAAGATGTAGTAGTGCTACAATTAAAATATTTATGAAGATACTGTTTTAACCTCGGAGCCCATCTCCTTGTAGAAATTATGACACACAGAATAAAATCCAAACAGAAATTACTTTAAAGCTCCTAACACTTTGCCCCTACTCTATAATTCGAATTTTCTTTCATGGAGCCTACATTTTGGCCCCATGAAGGCAGTGGCCTGCTGCTTCTCAAACATGCCTGTTGACTTAGATGACTTTTTTCCTATATCTGGAATATCAATCTCTAAACTTAAATCCCCCCCTTGTCCTGCCCCGCCCCCCAACTTTTAAAGGCTCAGCTCAAATGCTATCTCCTCCATAATGTCTTCCTTCTCTGAGGAGTCAGCACCTCATAAACTCCATTATCCATTAGCCTCTACAAGGATGATGATGATAGTGAAGAATTTTAAAAAGAAATGTCATCAAAACACATGCTTAAAATTCTCCAATTAATATGAAGATGAAAGAAACAGGAAACACTATATTCCACCACTAGAGAAACTGTTAGACCATTAGGGGGAAAAAATGTTAAGCCTATTTATATAAAACCTACTTAGTTATCCCATTTATGTAAACAAAGTATATGTTTGCTTGGTTTTTTATTAATCCCATCTTCTGGGGGCAGTCAGCTTACCCATCACATCTACAAATGCAGCTTTTCATCAACTTAAAAATTAAAAGGGATTTAAGGAAAAGAATAGAAAAAAGGACAAAGCAAATACACCATAAATATGGTACTACAGAAAGCAACAGAAACAGGAGGAGGATTACAGATAAGATCAATTTCTCTCTCTCTCTCTCTCTCTCTCTCTCTCTCTGAAGCTCCTATTACTGGTTCAGGAACCACCATTTCACCTACTGGTACTGATTCTAATGATTTAGGACTCAAACTCCAAAGGTTAGAATGAGAGACAGGAACGTAACAGTTCTCAAATGTAGTTAGGGGAAGCAGATTTGGCTCAACTGACAGCATGTCCACCTACCACATGGGAAGTCCAGGGTTCAAACCCAGGGCCTCCTGATGCATGTGATGAGTTGGCCCAAGTGCAGTGCTGATGCACACAAGGAGTGCCGTGCCACGCAGGGGTGTCCCCTGCGTAGGGGAGCCCCATGCTCAAGGAGTACACCCCATAAGGAAAGGCACCCAGCATGAAAAAAGTGCAGCCTGCCTAGGAGTGGCACCACACACACAGAGAGCTGACGCAGCAAGATGACGCAACAAAAAGAGACACAGATTCCCAGTGCCACTGACAAGAATACAAGTGGACATAGAAGAACACACAGCAAATGGACAGAGAGAGCAGACAACTAGGGGGATGGGGGTGGGGGAGAAATAAAAAATAAATCTTTAAAAAAAAAATCCAGTTAGGAATCAGACCACCTATATAACTCAATAAATAGATTCTCAGGACTAAAGCCCCAGACTTACTGAAGTATAATAGCTGAGGGTGGGACTCAGGACTCCTGTGTAAAAATAGAGGTGTTTCTCATACCTCATGCCAAGCAAGATTTAGAAATGCCTAGTTTGGAAAGTGAGAACATGGGGTAGGGCCATGAAGGGAGCAAGGGAGCTAGAAGGGGTAGTAAGAATCCCTCCGCTCTCTAAGATTTACCTTCTCTCCCATATCTCACCCCAGGAAGAAGCAGCTTCTGAAAGAAAGGAATAGCAACAGCAGAAGCAGAGGAAGAGCAGTTACAGGGGTTTCCTCTTTAAAGGCCATGTCCCCTCCTCCACTATGACAATGTCTGCCACCCAATACCAACTCTGAACCAAAGAGAGAAAAATGGGGGTATTCCCCTTGTGGGGTGGGTAGTTCCCCTGGTGGGGTGGTGGCCATGGCTTAGAGGAGCTGGGAACAAGATGAGCTCCAGAAGGGTGATAGTGCCCTTTGAGGTTTTTTTCATCTGACTCAATTTATGTCATTCTTTGCCTGATTGGAACATGAATAGTAGACCTCAAGAGGCCACCTAATTCATCTCTTAGCAGACAAGAGTACAGCTAAACTATCCAGGGAAAGAAACTCAAAAATATACTTCAGGGGATGAGTTTCCACATCATTTAACTTGTCCTCACTGTCCAAAATTTATTTTAACTACCAAGAAACTCAGAAGATTAGCAATTAAGAACTGAGCATTAAAAACTGCTTCCTTTTATCACAAGACTCTACACTGATCAAAAAATTTTTCAGCTCCCATGCAAAAAGTCTGAACATGCATTATTTTGTACAATTCCAGAATCTTGTTTGCATGCACATCATCCCTTCTAACTTTATTCAAAAAGTTCTCTTTTCTTTTCCAAGTGTATTTTCTAAGTATGAAGACAAAGTGCCCTTTTTCCCTGGCCCCTCCTTCCCTGGCCCCCATGTGATGAAGCACCCATGCGAGAAATAAAGGAGTTATAGGGCTCATAGTGGTCTTACTCATTAATCTGTGAAAGACTAAAGCTACCAGTTGCATATGGATTAGAATTTTCCTGTTTTCAATGGATCCCTGCTCTCTATCAAGAGGAATAGGACCAGTCACATGACATATGGTTTAGAAAGCCCAGGACATTTTTTTTACATTTTAGTGTTATTTTTCTAAACAACAACATAACTTTAAAAGCCCAAAAGGAGTTCTGGACCCTAAAATCTCTAGATTTTTGGTAATATGAAAACTGTGCCCCAGTGAATATCGCAAAATCTTAAATTACTGCCTGCATTGGAGTTTGGATTTGTTTGCTTGTTTTTTCACAAATCCTACCAATGGTTTCAAGATACCAAGGATTAGAGTCACTTCAAGAAAGATGGAAAAGTTTTAGTAATGGATGGTGGTGATGGTAGCATACCACTGTCAATTTAAAATTAACACCACTGAATTATATATTTGAAAATGGTTAAAATGGGACAGGTTAGGTTGTCCAGAATAAAAATGTTTAAAAACCATAGGCCTGTGTAACAAAGAGAACCTTAAACGACTAGAATTAATAGTATAATTATAATAATATAATTTTATCAAATGTAACAAAAGTACCATACTAATACAGAGTGTTAATAATAGAGAAAACTGTGTTGGGGTGGAGGGGATATGGGAACTCCATCCTTTGTGTATGATTTTTCTGTAAACATACAGCTTCTCTAATAAAAAAAAAAAAAGCCATATACAGCACTTACATGAAATAATGAGAATATGCAAATTCAAAGGGTCAGAAAGTAGATTACCAGGGATAGAGGGCAGAGAATGTGAAGTCAATGCTTAACGGGTACACGGAAAAGTTTGGGGTGATGGAAAAGTTTTGGTAATGGATGGTAGTGGTGGTAGCACAACATTGTGAATGTAATTAAGACCAATTAACTGTATACTTGAAAGTGGTTAAAACTGGAAAATTTTATATTTTATATTTGTTACCACAATATAAATTTAAATGAAACACTACCAAAGACATGTGTCCTCAATTAAGTCTAAAAATTTTTGTTTTTTCTAAATCAGATGTATAAACTTAGTAAGTGGCATTGCAATATACTATTAGTTCCTTAATTTTATCATGGGGTCACTGAGTCTGATACATGCATTTCCCCGAATATACTCAAGTACACAACTTAAGAGCAGAGATTTTGTTTGATTTGCTCATTTCTATATCACCAAGGCTGGTCGCACATGTTCAAATCATTACTGATTAAAGAAAATTGCGCAATTAAAGTATATACAAAAATGAAGTTAATTTCTCTTTCATTTAAAATCTAATCAACTGTACATATATTGAAATATAAATTAAATATTCTACCCAATGATGAAAATTCTAAATCTTCCCATAGGGACAAAGTAACAGGTAATATAGGAACAGTAACTCCACGTTTCCTAAGTTGGGTGCAATTGGGTATTTAACCATGAAGGTACAAAACCACATGTTTTTAATAAAATTTAATCATTTTAAAGTTCAAGTTTCTGTATGTACCCCTAGAGAACTGTAATCAGTAAACTTAAAATACAGTAACTCCCTTTCTGTAGAAAGTTAATTATTAAAAACAACTTCATTTGCAGGGCTTCTGGATACAGTATTTCCATTATTTTTCTTACTATAAAAAAAGGAAATAGAATCACTGGAGATTCATCCAAATACTGCTCCTGGGATCCGTGCTACAAATGTTTTAACTTAAGTTATCAAGGGATAAAGGTTATATAGACTGGGAGACAAATCTAACTAAAGCAAAATTCCAATTATTAGTGCTATTAACAGCAAGATTCCACTGTGGTTTTAAAAGACCTATTGTAATTAATACTTATATTAAAACTTCAAGCATTTATGGATACATCTTCAAAAACATTTTCACCACTGAATCCTTCATCCCCTCCAAATGTACTTAAAATTGTTATAGTCATCTTTTCTCATCCTCACAAGTAAGGTGCTTTAATTCTACAAAATGTGCATTATATTACTGCTTAATACTTTATACCAAACACAGAAATATCAATAACTACTACCACAACTCTGTGTACATGTTCCATACAGGATATTTTAAGAGTGACAAAATTGTAGAAGTTCCTTGAATTATGTCCCATCTTTAAAAGGTTTTTGGAATATTTTTTCCTTACTCTCTTTTTCCCCCTGGAGCTGGGGTAAAAAAAAGAAGTTTAAGTGTCAGTGTGGTGGGTACTCAAGCTCATGGATATGCATGCACTCGGGGAGAGGGAGAAAAGACATGAGAAGAGCAATAAAGAGAGATGGAACTGATGTTGCAGATTTATAAAATGTTTCGCTTAATGGAACAATTGGGCAGTGATACTGTTTTGTAAACATTTATGCTAAGCCTCTTTGTTATACATCAAACTAAGAAAAGATCATATATACTGATACAACTAAGGAAATTCTATCACAAAGTACAAGTTGCAAAATACAAAAGTACAAATGTGGCCTACTCTATATAACTATCTCCATGTCAAACTCTTTGACACCTCTTCTCAGACAGATCAACAGAGAGAACTTATGTAGTATTTCTCATGCACCAATATCCCATTACACATACTAATACCTTTTACCAACTATTTGCCAGGTGAGTTTTCATTCCTACTTTTAACCTATCTCATCAGTACCTACCGATTCTTTATTATTATTATTTTCTAAAAGGTACTCTTTCAAACATACAGCATCACTCAGAATATCTAGATTAAGACTTCTATATATTTCTCCTTGTGAGTTACATTTTAAACTTTCTCTCTCCACAGAATATATTTAAGCTATCTCAAGTTATAGTTTTTGGTAAATCTTGGCATGTAGTCATAATGATACCTCTGGAAAAGAGTGGAAATTTTAATGTAAAGGATTTCCTCCTGTTATTTCACCAGCTCCCAGCCCCCAAGCCTTTTCTTCACCCCTTCTTTTAGCACTCAGGTATTCCAGAGGTCAGGAAACCACAGGTAAAGTGTGAATGCAAAGAAATGAAAAGATGAGGGGATAATATCAGTAGAGACGACTAAAGTAAAAGCTAACTGGAATATAGTAATTGTGGGGGAACCAAAAAAAAAATTAGCCCTACTATAAATGCATACAAAAATAAAAACTTAAAAATAGAGAATATTTGAGAGAGAAGGTAAGTTAATAAGAGAGCTAACTGTTCGAGTTCAAGGTTTCAAACCAAGACAACTTACACCTAACTACATCAGTAGGAGCTTGAAACTCCACTACTTGAATGTAAAGGCAGCAGAGAGACTCCCAGGGCATGCCACAAGAGATTCTACTTGACTTTACCCCATCAACATTTTCATCCCAAGACTCAGAAGGTATGATCAGTGAGAATCAGGAGACAAGAAATCTGTGGGGCTAATACACAGGGCAGACAGAGGATTCAGAAGGACTCAGGGAGCCAGAACAAAGAACAAACATAAAATAACCCACAAAAAGAAGGATAAATATGAAGTTCTACCCTGGGGTTAAAAACATAAGCTGCTCATATTTAACATGATGCCTTGCTTACATGAAAGACAACCACAGAGATGACAGTTACATACTGAACACAGCAACATGGTTGCCTAAGACCAAACCAACAAAAAATTCAATCTGGGCTATATTAATAAAATTAGTTTTAAATCTTCCTACCAGAAGTACTGCATGCTTTTCTGAGAACCACATTTTAAAAGTGACAAAGAAAAACTGCAACATTTTAGGAAAGCTAGCATGATTGTGAAGGGTCCAAAACCACAAAGAGGAATGGATAGACAGAGCTTTGGAAGTATAACCAGGAACAAAATCAACATCACAACTCTTCTTCAATATGTAAGGATATGTCAAGTGAAAGATGGAAAAGACAGAATTAGGACTATAAGAGAGCTGGAGCTGGGAATCCACAGAACATGAAAAGCTACCTAATACTAAGTTGTTCCAAACTGCCTTTGAAAACCAAGGGTTCCCCACCTCTAATGGAGAGCCAAGCCAAGGTTAAATGAAAAAGCCAAACAGAGATTGAACAATGACCTGCCGAGGATGCTTCAAGTGGTATCTATACTCTAAAGGAAGGCTGCACAAGCTACTTCCCAATCTTGTGTTTCCATGACCTAAGGGATCATCTAGACCAGGGGTTCTTAACCTTTATTGTTCCACAGACCCCTTCTCAGAATGTAGGGGCAGATAGTTTTACGACACTCAACATCCACAGGTCTTTAAATTTTAGGATTATTCAAAATTACGTTTTACAACTTGCCCATAATTTCAGTACCTGATAACCTAATACGGTTCAATATCTGTTTAAGCAAGTTATTTTTGGCAAACATTTAGAAAGCTGAGTTTTCCAAAAGCGTCATAAAACCATCTCTGCCATCCTTACCAACCTTTCTGCAGGCAGTTATCCACTACACTCAGAACACGCTACATCAAAGTAAAAATCATACTAAGTCCACTATACTGTGTATTAATTAAAAAATATATCACACCCATACCAACACATCCTCACAAGAATAACGTTTTTTTTTAAATTTTCAATTCAAGCTCACAGATCCTCTGAAATCTTTCCATGGACCCATGTGTGGACCCCTGGTTAAGAACCCCTGATCTAGACCCTCTAGCTCTACAGGTAAGATAACAAAAGGCAGTCCAGGAACTGCCTTGCTTAGGTCTCAAAATCATAAAATGGCAAACCTAGAACCAAAGTCCAGCTTTCTGTGCTCCCAGATCCATGCTTCATTCTGTTCCATCTTATTACTTGATCATGCTGATATCCTCAACCACAGGAGAATTCTCTTCCTATGAATTCATTTAAACCTGGGAAGCAGGGGTTGAAGGAACCAATCTCCTTGATCAGGGTAAGTGTTTTCTGTTGTTCATTTCTTTCTGTAATGTTCAAAGTTACTCAAATACAAATGTCCAAAAAAAGCCTATGTGGGAAGCGGACTTGGCCCAGTGGTGAGGGCGTCCGACTACCATATGGGAGGTCGGCGGTTCAAACCCCGGGCCTCCTTGACTCGTGTGGAGCTGGCCCATGCGCAGTGCTGATGCGTGCAAGGAGTGCCCTGCCACGCAGGGGTGTGCCCGCATGGGGGAGCCCCACACGCAGGGAGTGCGCCCCATAAGGAGAGCTGCCCAGCACGAAAGTTCAGCCTGCCCAGGAATGGCGCCGCCCACACGGAAAGCTGATGCAACAAGATGACGCAGCAAAAAGAAACACAGATTCCCATGCCGCTGACAACAGAAGCGGACAAAGAAGTCGCAGCACATAGACACAGAGAAGAAACAACCAGGGTGGGGAGGCAGGGAGAGAAATAAATAAATAAATAAATCTTTTTTAAAAAACATATATTTTTTAAAAAGCCTATGTGAACTGATCCCTAATGTAAGGCCAGTAAACCAGATTGTAACAATGTACATTAATATTGTATGTTTTCCCACAAAGAATTCAGCTTTTGAGGCTTTGCAACCAGAGGATTCAGATTTTGGAACCCAAAGAAGCATGCCTGGCTATACGCAAACCCCTCAGCCAACTCAGTAAGTGTTGATAGATTCTGGAACAACCAAAAAAGGATCTTATTTCTTAACTCAATCAAAAAGATACAGATGGAAAAAAAGGACCTTGAGGAATGAAAGCATTCTGCACTGGCAAAGAAAGAACACATTTTAGTGTGTAAGAGAAACTAGAATACCAGTGTCAGGAATTTTCTCAATTCATTCACATATAAGGACTTAATCCACAATCAGACAACCTGAATGTTTTCAATCAAAATACACTTTCAGTTTTCTTTTTAGAAAGCCACACAATACACTCTCCTTCAGCTCCTGCCACACAGGTATAAAACTCCAGGTCATCCTTTCCTCTCTCACTAACAAACACTCTAATGATACCACTCCACAAACTGTTTTACTCCCTAACTCACAGAAAATTATGCTGAAAACTGAACACACAGTGCTTTCTTTTATCATACAAATCATAATCTTAATAAATTTCTGCTGGGGTTGACCAGGTGCCAGATACTGGGCTATATACTTCATACACATTTTGATAAGGTAAATATTATTATCCCCATTTTATAAGTGAAAGAAACAATGCTCCAAGAGATTATTTGCCCAAGGTTGAGAACTACTTAGTGCTGGAATCAGAATTCAAGCCCAGAACTCCAGACTCCAAGATCTTAACTACTATACGATGCTTCTTGCCTAACTGCTGAAAGGAAAGCAATGCTATGGGCCCCAAGCAACAACTGAGATCACTGCAGGGGCCGCCCAAGTTCACTCAGTTTCACAGATACCAGTTGGCAAGACAGTATCAGTCTCTGCATACTGTTGAGATGCTGTTTTGTAAACAGAGGCTTAAAAGGCAGCACAAGGGACTATTTGTAAATACAATAAAAAAAAAACAACTGTCTTTGATTTGAAGGGAAGCTTAATGGCTAAATGTTACTGCTTTCTGGGAAAGACCCTGGAAACAAACTGCTCTTTTCCCTCTCAATGTGGATTAAGTGGATTTGGACCAAAGAGCCCATAGCCTACACTTGAATTAGTGAGGAAAAAAGACAGTGAGGGCTCCCCCGTCCCCTTCAGAAGTGATCTCACAACAGCTCAGCTGTCACTGATTGGCTGGGGTGGTGCACACCAGTCCTTCAAGGACCCTGCTCAAGGGCTAAAGAGTCACAGTACATGCAGACCAACAAAAACCGCTGCACAGGGAAATCAAGAAAACAGCACTTTTTTATCCTGAAATGAGGATTTATAGTCACTATTACTCCCCTCCCCCACCCCCTGCATTTCACTGATTCCCTACTATAGTACTCAAGGAGAATTTCATTAAGATCATATATGTTAGTCAAAAGCTAATATATTTAAATATAAGTTAAGAAAATTCACTCTATTGTTCTATACAAATACATTTTTTTGGATGTTTGAGATATACAGACAACTGAGATGAATAGGAGAGTGTAAACTATAATGAGGACCACTGACCATGTGGTTCAGCAGTGCTCACAGATGTCTTCACAAGTGCAATGAATGTCCCATGATGATGGAGGAGGTTGTTGTTATGGGAGGAGTGAGGTGAGGGGGGTGGGGGATATATGGGGACCTCATATATTTTGAATGTAACATTGAAAAAAAAAAAGACAATAAATAAGTAGATAGATAGATAGATAGATAGATAGATAGATAGATAGATAGATAGATAAATGTATAAAAAATTTGTTCATTTTTAGGGAGAAAAAAGAACACATTATGAACTAATTTACTGTTTTTCAGATTAAGTCTAAATCAATGTCCAAAACAGAGTAAAATGGTTATTTTATATCACAAACAAACTCAGGCAGGTACTGACAATAAGGCAACAAGTCAGAAGTCTTAGGTTTTGATTCCAGGTCTCCTCTTACTCCATACTATTGAGACAATCTGGGTAAACCGTTACCCTTTCTGAGAAGCTGTTCCATAACCTAAAAACCAGAAATGAAAAATTTTAAACACTAAAAGGCAAACAGATTTAGGGGTATTGTATTTACAATGCACTTAAGAAATTAATCTTCAGTTCAAGTTAATATGGAACATCTGGAAGATATTAAGAAGGGTAACTCATTTAAGTCTGCTGTCCCAAAAAAACTGTTACCTGAATTTTTATTCAGCAATAAGTAAGCATTTAAATAAAAAACTTACATTTAAAAATGTTTAGTGTTCAGTAGCTATGTACAGTGGGGAAGCATAGAGAGATTCAGAGGTGAGGAATTTTCTTGTCTGTTTATTATTACTATTATTATTACTGAAATAATGAAAATACTCTAGTGACTGAAGTGATCAACGCACAAATATATGATTATAGCAAATACCACTGATGTACACTTAGGATGAACTGTATACTTATTAATATGTATCAATAAAATTGGTTAAAAAATATTTAGTGTTAATTTATTGCATACATAAACTTTTCCTTGTTCTTTACACTATTCAAACCAGGTTAATTTGATTAAAGTTGAAGTATTATGTTTTGCCACTGAAAAAGATGACACCAACACTGCCACCTTGGATTTCCACAGCATTTTTGCAAGCCAAATAAAATGTACATTCACATTTGACTCTCACAATAAATCTGTAAGGTCAAGAGGGAAAGTGTTACTAGGATAACTTTAAAAAAGAGGAAGTTAAAGGTAAGAGTAAGAGATCCAGGGCACAGAGCTGGAAGAGGTAGAGTTTTAAGTGGAAGCCCATCCTTCTGGTCCATCCTGAGCAAGATCATCTCTGCCTCAAGACTAGTCCCTTCCAATCTTAGTATATTTATAGAAAGCACAAACTTTCCATATTTTTTAGTTTCCAAGCAATATCCTAATTTAGAATGCCTTAAACCAATACCTTCCGCTAAGAAAAGACATGTAAATGCTTACTAACATATTCAAAGTTGAAAGCCCACTGACCCCTACCTAGTATAAGAAATTTCTATTCCATTTGAATAACTTATAGAGAAATAAATTATCAGAGAACATTTTAATATCAAATTACTAATACAGTCAATAGCCTATTGTGTCTTATAAAACTCTGCTTAAAAGGTCAAGTGCTTAAAATTTCTTAATTTATAAATTAGGAATTCTAAATCTCCCCTGATATGTCAAAAAAGCATAAATTTCATCTATGTTGGATCTAGTAATAATTTTTAAAAAGCTCAAAAAAAGTTCAAATATATCAATAGCCCCAATAAGCTTGAGACTTAAATTGCCAGTTAGAAATTATTTGAGCAACAAAGCAAAATCTAGTTATATACTCTTTACAGAGACATATCTAAGAACTAGAAAGTTGAAAGTAGAATGATAGAAAAATAGACACCAGGCAAATATTTTTTTAAATGCTGAAAGAAATTAAAGAAAACCTAAATAAATGGAATGACCTCCAGTATTTATAGATTAGAAAATTTAATATTCTTAATATACCAATAACTACCCAAAGCAATCTACAGATTCAATACAATAACTATCAAAATTCCAGTGGCTTTTTTTAAGAAATGGAAAAGCAGAATCTCAAATTCATACGAACTGCAAAGAGCCCCAAACAGCCAAATCAATGTTGAAGAAGAACAAAGTTGGAAGACTTACACTCCCCACAAACTTACTACAAAGCTATTGTAGGGAAGTGGCTGTGGCTCAAGTAATTGAGCTCCTGTTTACTTTATGGAGGACCTGGGTTCGATAACCGGGGACCTCCTATTAAAAAAAAAGGGGGGGGTGGGGGAGGTGTCCCAGACCTGCAAGGTGTGGCGCAGGTCCCAGCACAGCAGGGAGACAGGCACAGGCCCCAGAGCAGCCAAGCAGCATTCCAAAAAGATGACGCAACCAGAAAGGAGAAAAAAAGCTACTGTAATTAAAACAATGTAGAACTGGCATGAGGAAAGACATATACATTAATGGAACAGAACTGAATGTCCGGAAATGGACCCACGTATCAATGGCCAAATGATTTTCTACAAGGGAGACAAGTCCATTCAATGGAGAAAAAATAGTCTCTTCAACAAATGGTGCCAGGAAAATTGGATATCCACATGCAAAAGAACTAAGTTGGAGCCCTACCTCATATCAAATATAACATTAACTCAAAAGGGATCAAGAACCTAAATATAAGAGCTAAAACCATAAAACTCTTAGAAGAAAAATAAGGTAAATCTTCACGAGCTTGGATTTGGCAAAGACTCAGATATTACACCAAGAGCACAAGTAACAATTGAATAAATAGACTGAAACTTCATCGAAATCAGTATCTTCTGTGCATCAAAGGGCATTATCAAGAAAGTGAAAACACAACTTACAGAATGGGAGAGAAAATAATTGCAAATCATGTATCTGGCAAGTGTCTAACATCCAAAATAAATAAAGAACTCTTACAACGCAACACCCAATACAAAAAACAATTATAATTTGGGCAAAGACTGGAACAGACATTTTTCCAAAGAGGACATACAAATGGCCAATAAAGCACAAGAAAAGATGCTCAAGACCATTAGTCATTAGGATAATACCAAAAAAAAACACAAACACCTGCAATTAGATACCACTCCATGCCCACCAAGATGGCTACTATTTTTTTTTAAAGCGTGGGGCGGGGAGGTAAGTGCTGAAGAGGATGCAAAGAATTGGAACCCTGTGTACTGTTGGTGGGAATGTAAAATGATAGAGCCGCTAAGAAAAGCAGTATGGCAGTGCCTCAAAAAATTAAACTTAGAATTACCATTTGACCCAGAAATTCTAATTCGAGGTACATACCAAAAGAAATTGAAAACAGGGACTGAAACAGATATGTGTACACCAGTGTTCCTAGTAGCATTGTTCACAATAGACAAAAGGTGGAAACGACCCAAGTGTCAATCAACAGATGAATGGAAAACAAAATGTGGTACATAAACACGATGGAATATTATTGGGCCATAGAAGGAATGAAGTTCTGAGACCTGCTGTAACATGGATGAACCTTGAAAATAAAATGCTGAGGGAAATGAGCAAGGTACTAAGGACAAACACTGTATGATTTCACTTATTCTGAAACGCCGTATGTGCTTCAATATAACAGACTAGCTGCCCTTAAATCCTTTTGGAAAGGTAGGACATACTATAGGTAGGCAGGCCAACAGAGAGTCAAGAAATGGAAATACAGAATGAAGATGAAGAAGAAAGGGAGCTTTGTGGCAAATGAATTTGAAAGAAGAAAGAAAATTTCAGTTCTGCCTCACATTGCAGATGCCCTCTGAAAATTCCATTAATGGCATTTTCTCATTACAGAAAACCCCCCAAACAGCCAAAGGACCTGCTTCTTTGTATTCAAAAAAAGCACACACCCTTTCGTACATCAAGGTTACTGTATATGACATGTGCTAAAAATTATTCACAGTCCAGCATGTCCTCATCAAGACACAACTGTAACCTGATATAACCTCTATTGACACTGACAGTTGCACAGGAAAACAGAAAGACACAGAACAGAAAGACATAGAATGGATTTCAATCTGTCAAAATTGTATTCTGAAACTCTTAACAGGGGTTTCTTTCCTCCCACATGATACAATTTCCAGTGCATTTAGTCTTTGAATCACTGTAGAGGTTTTCACTTCTCTATCTTTTAAGTTAGAGAGTACTTAGCACTACAAGAAAAGCATGTGCCTCTTAAGTATACAAGAGTGGTTTCACAAAAACAAGTCTCTGGTGAAGGGACCTTCCTAAAAGAATGAATCCCCCCTAAGCCAGAGCTATTCTCTCCAGAGAGAGTTCCTCAAGGTAGGAAAACAGGCCAAGTCTTCACTGACAGGTGACAGCCTTCATCATTTTTCCTCTCTTCTCTCCTCGTTTCTTCTCCCCGAATGACTTCGGGAACACATATCTCAGTATGGCACAATGCATTTACTAGATCTTTAAGTTACAAAAAATAAAAGAAATATTGATCTGGAATGACTCAAAAGATAGGATAAAGGTATCTTTCTGATGACTGCAATATTAAGTTCAGTGATCAAATTTCATAATCATTCTTAATTCTCTAGAAAGAGTATGTATTTCCATTTTAAAGATTCCTAGCAGTAAATTGCCTAAAGTCGCAAACTAACCCAAAAAAACCATATCCAAAGCCTCTTAGCCACTAAACAGTGAAGTGGTTAAGAGCATAGATTTCAGGAGCCACTTATGGGCTCAGTGCCAGCTCTGCATTTACTAACTGTGTGATCCTGGGCAAGCTACTTAATGTAGCTGTGCCTCAGTTTTCTTATCTACTTCATAGGATTGTTCAAAGTTTAAAACAGTTAATAAATGTAAAGCCCTCAGAACAGTATGTCACACTTAGTAATTACTATCACCATCATCATCATCATCATCCAGCACATTTGTCATAAGCACTTCGATTGAGCCCCTTCTAGAATAAGAATGTTACCTTTAAACCATTACAAATATTTCCCAATTTGAAAAGACAACATTCAGGTTATAGTGAGCTTTCAGGAGTTATGCCCATGAAGCAAAAGTTTTAAATGCGAAACAGTCTCTCTTCTACTTTTCAAAGAGTAAAAATAAATGAAACAAGAGGAAAAGATGGTTTTGGAGGAGTTTTGTTCTATTTTCTTTTGTTTTCCAAAGAGGAGCTTTGCCAGGGCATTAATTCAAACTAATTTTAAATACATTTGTAAAAGTATTCAGTATTTGAAGTTCTATAGGATACAGACTCCCATTTTTTAAAAATTTCCTATCACACAACTTTTATTTTGAATAACTCAAGTTTTATTTCATCCTTTTCTCTATAGCCTTCATTTAAAATATTCTATTATTTTGACAAGTGGCAGGGATGTTAATTAAAACAATCACAAGTTTCTCCAGTATGAGGCATGGAAGAGAACATGAAATAGACACAACCCTGATTGTCAGGCAACTTATGTGCTACTGTTTCATAGGATGAAAGCACACTGTTGGGGTAGCAGTTTTACTATATCTTATTGATATGACCTATTTGCTGATTTGGGAAAAGTATACATTTCCCCAAAAGCAAATGTCCTATCTACTTAGAAGGCTGTTTTCAGACACAAGGAATTATTAGCAGAGACATTAACAATCACTAATCAGAACAAGCCCCTTTGTTTTCTACAACTTGAGTAAATTGGATAAAAGTGCTTTTAGGTAGGAGTACATGGGTTAAAGGCCTCCAAAATAAATCATAATTTTATTGACATACAAAAATTTGAGAAAGTGAGAGCCAGTAAACTTTTCTCAGAAAGTAAAATGTTCAAAGGTATGAAAAATATTTTTAAAAGCTGCGTAAAGAGATTTTTTAAAATAAGAAAACCTATTGACCCACAAATTGTTGCATTATTTTTCCTAAGTACACACATTTTGGAAACTGCAGAATCCTGAAATATATTCCTGATTAGCAACACTCAAGTTTCCAGCTGCCTTTACATTTGTTCACTTTGTCAAAACCCTAATTCTATACCAAACCTCTTTGTTCTACTCAAAGGCCAGCTCAGCTCACCTTACTGAAGGGCTCTTCTGGTTTTGTCAGCTGTGCCCATGGTAAGCAGCTGGGAAATATGGAAAAATCATTAACTACTAACTGAAAACGAGTGGGGAAATGGAGTTTTACAAAAGAGGTTATAAAATATGTAAATCCAAAAAAATGAAATTATAAAGACTACTCATTGTTTCACATCTGCTCAGAAAAAAGCTTTACAGTCATCAAGCCATAGAATATAACTCAACCAAAGGAAGTATTACTCCTTGTTTGAACACAGAGAGAAAAAGACTGCCCCCTTAAGAGTATAAAGGTAAAGGCAAAATCACTGACAAGCAGTAAGAGGAATGTCTGCTGATGCACTGGGGATAAACCAAGGTCTCTCTGTGATCTGTATTTCCCTGACATAGTACTTTAAACAAATGGCATGCCCAGGGCAGACAGACGTCAATTTGGAATGTGGGCAGGAGAGCTTTTCAGAACTTCAAAGCATAAAAATGTGTTCCCAATTAGTATGTAATGTATAAAAGCTAAATGCAGACAAAGCCTCAAATATTTCCCATCTTTAGCTTGAGAGACGTTCAATTGCTGAGCAACAGTGAACCACTGTTCACATTCTCTCCTATGCCTGCCTACCTGTGCCCACCATGCCAACCAAGTGTGGCAATCAAGAGGGCTCTCCCCTGAGCTTGCACAAGAATCCCCACAGCAATCCCTTATAAATCCTGAGCTGGCCATAAATCAAATATAACCAAGCACCAGCAGTTGTGGTATTTGCCTTTATTCAAATGACAGAGTATCAGGTTAGCTACTCTGCAAAAGCTAAGTGAACAGGCATGAGCAACACAGCTAGCAGGGTTAATAAACCTCCCTCTGATCCTGGGGCACAGGAGCTGAGAGCAGGTTCTCAAAAGAACCAGTTCCAGGTGGATTTTCAATGAAGAGCCAAGTAAACTACTTTGCCTGGTTATGTGAGATAGTATGTGCTGTACTGAATATGTGCATTCTATCATGAAACAAGGAAGGGGGAAAAAGCATTAACATTGACTGACACTGGCCTAGATACCAGACATAATTGATCCCCAAGCAACTGAGCCCAAAGAAGTTAAATTATCTTGCCCCAGGTCGCAAAGGTAGAAATAATTGCAGGAACCAGAATTCAAATCTGAGTCTGACTACCTACAAAGGTAGTGTTCTATCAAATCACGAAGACTTTCAATACTTTTCTCATCATCATGTTGTCCTGAAATAGTTAAGCTTCAACTAAAGGCATTTATAAAGGTGGTTTAAAATTAAGAGGGAACTGAGCATTTCCCTGAAACCCCATTACACCCTGGGCTAGAAGAAACCCTTTAAGCACCGAAATATTTAGATTTTTACCACTTTCAATGAAAATCTTTCTCAAAATTTATGACATAATTGCTCCCTTAAATAGACTATGCCAAAAACCACTAACCAGTAAACGTGTTGCACCACTTCCATGGTGTTCTACCATTTGGCATGAGAGATTGCACTGCATCATGAAGAGGGAAGGGGCCTCAGAGACCACCCAATCTAACCGGATGGATGGCTGCAGGAAATTCCTCTTAATATTTTTCCAAGTTTCAGGGGCAAAATGTTAAAAAAAAATATGAAAAGAGTTGGAAAAGTCATTTACATGTGGCAAAGGCCCTTCGCTGACACAATGAATCTAATCATATACTTAAGCAGTTTTGGGACACAAAGCTTCCAATGGTGTTTCAACAACTTATCTAAATTCAAAGGCACTCTACTAGAACCTGAGTTTCATCTCCACTCCCTGAAAGGAATTAGCCAAACTGGTCACCTGTCAATTTGACAATTTCTAAACCTGTGATCACATGAATTCAATTTCAACCGTACATTAAAGCGTAAGGTTTTATGAGGATGACAGCATTGTTTTTACGTTTTGGTAATCTTCTTTCCTCCTTGCCCAGGTCCACAAGGCTAGGGACACTCTTCATTTCCACACTTGTTCTAAGAACTTTTAATTCATCTAGACTTCTTATCAATAAGGATTAGATTCTCTATTTAGCAAGGAAAGCAACAGTTTAAGACTACAAACCTGATTCTTACCTCGCAAAAATTTTAGGTGTCATTAAAGTAGTAATTTTTCTCAGAAATATTACTGACCTTAGCATCATTTTTTCACTTCTCTCAATAAGATGATGTATTAAACCAATCCCAAAAGGCAATAGCAGGTAGAAAAAAAGGCAGATTAAAATAAGGAATGTTAAAATAATATTGTTATGTTAGACCTTTCTCAATCTTAATTCATTCAAAACAAAACCAAGATTTCAATGATTGCTACAGCCAGCAGCAGCCAGAGTGAAGAGGCCAGCCAGTCGCTCAAACATTCCTCTTCTCTCACCACCTTCCTTTCATCTTCCTCCATTCTAAGTTTAAGGCATAGTTCCCAAAAGATTTTTAACGCAATGGGGAGGGGGTTTTTGTCAAATGCCTAGTCCCTTTGCTTACTGTAAAAGTTTATTTTAGCAATACACCTGAAACTGAAAGGAAAAGAAATTATAAATAAAAATAAGATAGGGTTTCCTGAAAATTAAAAAAAAAGTACAGGATACATTCATTTTAAACAGTGTGTAAAGTCACATTTCAAATAATATACTACTCAATAAGCACACTGTTTTCCCTGTGTCCAGAATTTGTGGATGTTCTGTATTTATTGTATTTCTTTCAGATTAAGAACTGTACCTATTGTTTTGAATTTAGAAGATCTTTGCCTAGAAAAGTGTTCAGAGGTTAAAGAAAAGTATTAATTGAATGTGAAAGCAGCATACTATTTAAAAAGAAATTTATCCTATGTTTCCTGACTTTTGGGACACCATGTATTTCAATCCACTGTAAATTTGTTCCCTTAATTTCCTACATACTTTCCCCCACTCCAACCCCAAATACCAAAATTCTCTAGGCACATAAGGCATCACTACTTTAATAGTGTATGGCATAGTTCTTTGGGAAACTGGAAAACTACTCAACAAAGAGAGAACTGTTGGTGACATGAGAGTACACAGTTTTACCTTTGTTACTGATTGCTGTGGTATTAGAGGTAAGTCCCTGATCATAAATAAAATGCATCTCTCAGTATTAGAAATGTTGGTGGAAATTGTTAAAGGCAAGGGCAGTAGAATACTCATAATTCCTTTGTGAAAATATCAGAAAGAAGTTGAGGTGAAAAGGAATATCTTTCCAGTCCAAAATATAAAAGACCTGTATTCTGGCTATTTTATCACTAAATGACTGACAGTTATGTGTCATATAAGAGCATGCCCAAGAGCAACCAACCACCAGTCACACTTGTCTATCAGATGAACACGAAGCTAATTAGTCTTGGTTGCATTTCTCTATAACAGACCAGTTTTTGGCATGCATTCCGAATACTTTCCCTCCCATACTTGCATCGCTCTACTTTTTATCCCTTAACAAAGAACAAAAAATGTAGCAGGTGAAACTCTACTAGTCTAACACATTAGCTACAACCAACTTATCTGCTCTATCAAGAAAGATACCGCACTCCACTTGTACATGAACAGTCCTAGTAAATTTTACATTTGTTTTGAATGGATTGTATTACAGTTATCCACACACAAGTAAACTACAAAACACACTGTGGTGAAGGTATCTATTCACTTCACAGTGCACGTATACCTCGATTACAAAGGGGGAAAAAAGTCCTTGTGGCATTCAAAAGGTTGACTATGTGGAGTTGCAGCTGAAAATCAGAGAAAAATATATCACTTCAATGATCAAAGAGGCAATATACTATATGTTAGTTTTCCACAGTCAGAAGGCCACATGCCACAGAATAGAAGGCAAACTACACAAAGCAAGCTACAAACAACTGCTTACCACTGAAGCATGTATGTGCCTTACTTCATACTCTAAGTTAAAACTATGGCAATGATATGACAATGTAAATTACTCTGAACTATCTGACCAGGCCATTTGTACCTTAACTAAGTAAATTCAAATAGTCTTACACAAAAGGGAAAATGAGATGATTTTCACCTTATAAAAGAATTAGCAGGGAAATGGATGTGGCTCAGGCAAGCAACTAAGCTCCCGTCTACCATATGAGAGGTCCAGGGTTCAATTCCTAGGGCCTCTTGGTGAAGGGAAGCTGGCCCGTCCAGCAAGCTGGCCTGAGTAAAGAGCTGGCCTATGCGAGTGCTGATCCATGCAGAGTGCTGACCCACACAGGAGAGACAGCCCGAGCGGAGAGCTGGCACAGCAAGATGATCCAACAAAAAGAGACACAGAGAAGAGACAATAAGAGACAGAGCAGACCAGGGAGTCGAGGTGGCGCAAGAGATTGAGCACTCTTTCCCACTCCGGAAGATCCCAGGATCAGTTCCCAGTGCCACCTAAAGAAAAGACAAGCAGTCACAGAAGAATGTACAACAAATGGACACAGAGAGGAGACAACGAGGGTGGAGGTGGAGAAATAAAAAGAAATAAATAAGTCTTTAAAAAAAAAAGAATTTACAACCATATTTTTAAAAATAAGTCTAGGAATGATACGCATTACAAATTTGGAAATCACAAAGAACAATAATTGGTTATAAACACATGAATAAGTTTACAATGGCAATATCAATTCTGAATAAAGGGTTGGTAATGGCTGACACAAAAACCAAAGAGAGTAAAAGTCATCACTGGCCAGAAGGTGTTATGGTCAGTGCACAGTAATAAAAATCTCCCTTACCTCCATATAACATTTCGATAAACAAATATTTCTTTATTACCTATTATTTGCCAAACAATCTTACCTGGCACTAAGCCCGGCATTTCCTGCTCACTTACTTCCTGACTTGACACCCAGAAAAGATTCTCAGGCTCCACAGAGGTTACTAACCCTGGTCTCAATACCCACAGTTTTACTAAGATTTTCAGAACTGTGAATGAATATTACAGTTCTGGCATTTGCAAAAACTAGATTAAAAATGAAGAAAAACCATTCCAATGAACCAGTTAGGAACACTTTCTAGAGATTACTGCTACAAGAAATTACTACTGCTACAAGAGATTACTACTATATCAAAATTCTGAAAGTAACTGAAAGCTACACAAAATACAGTGTGAGGATAAGGAAGCAAACAGAACAAAACAGTTTCAAGGCTATTCAAAGTCATACAGAAGAGGCAAAGCTGTTTTCTTATCCTGAATATCATACAAACAGTCTTAACATTGTATTTACCACATCTATCAGATGTTATCAGATGTAACCTGGTATTTGCATTGCTGATAGTCCTTTTTCAAAGTGTGCTCACATTTTCAGTTCCTTTTAAATGGCAGTTAACTGCACCTACTTGGATATGCTAAGAATGTCAATCTACAGAGAAGGATACTTTTATGTTCAGTGTATTATTATGGAAAAAATAATTTAGAAGGTGTGTTTTTTTTCTTGTACAGGCACTGTTTTGTACTAGTTCCCACTTGATATTCTACAAAGGGGGGGTCCAAAGATAATTTATCCCTCCAGAAAGACAATCTAACAAGGCAAAAGCCAATGGGAATGAAAAATCCCTGTTTACAGATACGCACTTTAACTTTTCTTAGAAAAGGGCTTTGCTTTTTTTGTGGTACTAAATTATTTGTCTTCATACAGTTATCAACTCAAAACTACTCGAAGGACCCTTTGGAAAAATGAAACTGTAAAAGGCAATGGATTACTCGACCACAAATAAATTCCTACAATTTTAAGATGACAGTCTATTTCTGTGCAGTAGTTTAGACAATAAAGATTTAAAGGAAAAAAGAAGCAATAAAACACACTTCACAAACCGAAAAGATTGCTCCCAGGATAGAAAAAGAATTCCCTTCACAAAGTTTAGGCCATGAATTCACAGTAAGAAACAAACACATTTCTGAACTGATAATAAATTGAAGAAATAGATTTCATATTAACTTCTAAAATGTTATTTCTTTTTAATTTTAATTTATTTTTATTATGGTTGAAACTCGAAGTACAAACAGGTATCCTTGTCCCATAGTCCTCACTCTTAAGGCAATTTAAGATTATCTTTTTTTGTGAATCCTTCCAAAGATGTTGTTTACATATATATATATGCGCTATATATAAATGCTATGTATTTATTTTCTCCTCTCTATTCAAATGGTTGCATAATATACACTATCTTACACATTCTGTGCGTTTTTTTAATTTAACAACTATCTACATTATTCCGTCTCAGTAAGGAGTTTCCTCATTCCTTTTTAGAAATGCACAGATTCCCTTAGGTGGACAGATCATAATTTATTTAACCAGTCTTCTATAACAAGCATTGTTTCCAATGTTGTGCTACTATAAACAATTCCTCAATAAACCTTAAGCATACCTCATTTCAATGCAACCTAAGATCAATTCCTAGATGTAGAATTCTTGGGTCAAAAAATTCTGTGTATTTTAATTTAAATCTGATGGAGCTTGTCAAATTATCCTCCATAAAGGCTGTATCAATTTACATTCTCATTAGCAATGTATGAGTACTTATCTTCACACCCAGGTTCATATGCTAATTTTATTTTTGGCAATGTGACCGGTTTTTTTAAAAAGGGCATCTGGTGGTGTTTTTATTTGCATTTCTCTTACAAATAAGTTTGAACATCTTACTTTCACATATCTTAGAGTCATTTGTATCTCTTTTTTCTATGAAATCTCCATATATATCCTTTGCTTGTTTTTCTACTGGATAGTTGGTCTTTTTCTTATTGATTTGTAGGAACTTTTTATATATAGTAAGAAAATTAGCCCATTATTTTTGATGAGTTGTGTTTTATTTTCCTGGTTGCTCCAGGAAATACCATGAAATGGGTTGGCTTAAACAATGGGTATTTATTAACTTACAGTTTTGAGGCCAGGAAAATGACCAAATCAAGGCATATTCAAAGCTATGCTTTCTTCCTGAAGACAGGCTGCCAACAAGCCTGAGCTCCTTTGCCACATGGCAAGGCACTTGGCAACATGCTTTGGTCTCTCCCTCCTCTTCTGGGTTTCAATGATTTCAACTTCCTGTTTCCATGGCTTTATGTCTCTATGTATTTATTCCATTTAACAAAGGACTCATCCTGAATGAGGTGGGTCACACCTTAACTGAAGTAGCCTCATCAAAAGTTCCTACTTACAAAGGGTTTACAGCCGCAGAAATGGATTAGATTTAAGAACATGTTTTTCTGGGATACACACAGCTTTAAACTACCACAAGTGTCAATATTTTTTCAACTTGTCTTTTGACTTTGCTTGTGATAGTTCTGGTATGAAGAAATCTTGTTTTTATGCAGTCTAATTTATGAATCTTTTTCTTTTATAGTCAGGATTTTGTCAAAGTTGGGGAAAACCTTCTCCATTATAAATTATACAAAAAAATTCTCCATTTAAACAGTTTTCTTTCTTTTGTGTCTTTCTTTGCAAATTTAAATTGTGATCCATTTAAAATTTAGTCTGGTAGAAGCATGAATTATAAATCAAACTTTATTTTTTCCCAGCTGGCTATACAATTACACCAACACCAAACACCATTTATGAATAAATTTTAACACTGATTTCAGCAGACACTTTTATCATGTCCTGTGTGTTCTGGGGGTCTCTTTCCAGTCTTTATGTTTTATTTCACTGATCTGCAGATCTATGCATATGCCTTTATCATGCAATTTTAATTATTTCACCTTAACAATTATCTCAAGATTTTATAGGGCTTGTTCTGCCTCTCATTACCCTTCCTTTTCAGAATGTTACTGGTTATTATTGTATGCTCATTTCTATATTAATTTTAGCATTAGTTTGTTAAATCAAAAAAAAAGTCCTGTTGGCATTTTTATTGGTGTCAATTCTAATTTATAGACTAATTTAAGGAGCTTATTTACCTTTAAGAAACAACCCCAAAACTTGACAATTTTGTTCCACCGAGTATCAATGGTATAATTCATGGCTTAACTACAGCATTCATAGTTCATATTAGTATGACTCCAATTACAAGATGGTCTCCCTCACTAGTAACAGTGTTTGGCATTAACATTCCTCCTGCAGATAAAAGGGTTCTATGAAAAATGTATGAATGCCAATCAGAAGTACTGTTAACATAACATATCCCCTACATTTATCCATCAATTAAATATAAATAGGAAACAATTCTATGGTCACCATGTGTTTTCTTAATTTGGAAGCTAAATGTACAGGAGTAAAGAATTACAAAGGAACTCTATAGATGATTAAGACCAGGTTCTAAGGAATTTTTTTTCCTGAATGTATCACTCCTATTACAGTGGTTTATTTTATGGACTGTTTCCTAATTTCCCATTCAAAGGACACTCCAAATTGGAAAATCATGTCCATTCTACTCCAGCATTCCTAAAGAATTGTTACCACATGTATAGTATCTTTTATCATCATGTAGATATACGCAAAAGAATGATGGAAGCAAAAAGTATAGAGAAATATTTTTATTTTGTTTTTGTTTTTTAAGAGTTACCAGGGATTGAACCCAGGATACCTCATACATGGGAAGCAGGTGCTCAACCACTGGGCTATATTCGCTCCCCAATGGGAGCTGGTATTCTTGTTTGTTTGTTTGTTTTTAGGAGGTACTAGGGATTGAACCCAGGGCCTCGTATATGGGAAGCAGGCATTCAACCATTTGAGCTACATCTGCTCCCAAAACATTGTTCTGCATTACTATTTTACAGTTTATAAACACTTCAATGAACCCCAACTCAAAAGATATAGCTATATAAACTGGGCTGCCTATCTACATATAAATATATTCAAATAAGGAACAATAATTTTAATAAGCAAACTTTCAAAGCCAAAGCATTCATTTCTACTACAGGCTATTACTCTAATGCTAAAAATCCAAAGCAGAAACATGTTCTCTGTTAAGGGGTGGAGGGAACAAGATTAAGAGATTAAAGCTGGCAGAGACAGATCATAAAGGGTCATGTAGGAAACAGTAAACATTTTAGACTTTGGATAAGAATAGTGAAAAATCAATAAGAGATATTAGCAGGGAAAGAATATGATCACAAGTGTTTTTTAAAAAGCATTTGGGTACAGTGTGGAGGAACAGGCTCATTGGAGGGTGTTGAGGGGTAGCTATAGAAAGAAAGTTATTGCAATGAACCAAAACAATGAATTAGGGAGCAGCAGTAGTGACAGAGAATTCATTTACGAGATAATTGAGGAAGGAGAATTCATAAGATGATGATACTTTTCTGGCTTGAATAACTCAGTGGATGGTAATGTCCTTTACAGAGCTTGGGGTCATATAGAGAAAGACAGGTTTGGGAGGAAAGTTTGAGGCACAAGTGACAAGCAAGTAAAGAAGTACAGTGGAAAACAAATGCAGAATTCAGTAAAAATTTTAAGCTGGTACATGGAGTTTTTAAGTAGATGAGAGGAAGAAACGGGCCCAGAACAGAAGCTAAGAAATGCATTTAAAAGTGGACAGGTACCCCCCGTAGGGAGAGCCGCCCAGCACGAAAGAGAGTGCAGCCTGCCCAGGAATGGCGCCACTCACACGGAGAGCTGACACGAGATGACCCAACAACAACAAAAAAGAAATACAGAACAGACAACTGGGGCAGGGGGTGGGGGAGAAGGGGAGAGAGAGGAAAAAAAAAAAAAAAAAAAAAGTGGGCAGGGAAAAATGAGTGGGTAGAGAAGGGAAACACTGCCAAACAGACAGGACTTATCAGAGAGGTAAGAGAAAAACCTAAACATAAAAAACATAAAAACCAAGTAAAGACTGTTAGAAAAAATAATGGTCAGCCATGTTGAGTACTGTTGAGCTGTCAAATAAGAATACTGAGATCTCAATGCATTTAGCAACAATGGTATGTTAACAGATACAGCTCATTCCACCATACTTAGGTGGAGTTTCTTCATTCCCAAAATGAACCTCTAATATTTTTCACAGACATAGAGGAGTTCATAAGGGAGATCTTTTGCTTACATTTAAATCATGAGGGAACTTTCAGGATGCTCACATCAAAATTGAAAATTTAATTCAAAGTAAATAAGTCTAAGGTTCAATCCATAATTTGTAAATTCTAAAATGAATACTTTTACCAAAAATGATCAGGTAAGGGAGAATAATACATCAACCCAATAGGTAAACTTCCTCTGATTCTTCCAAAAATTAAAGGTTTTACAGATGCTTGAAATGAAAGGATACTGATGACTCCATGAATAGTTTGGTTATTTACACCCCTATATATGAAAAGCCACAGCAAACCTAATAGTTTTGCCCTGAGGCAAAAAAAGGTTTAACAGACTACCCTTCTAATTGCTCCCGGAACAGAAGGCCACAGGATTCTGAGTTAAAACCCTATATAAAATATAAAAGACATAATTTTTTTTTTCAAAGATAATAGCTCACCAACTACTTCTGAACATATAATACTGTTTTACAAGACAAGTCCCTTGCCAAGCATTAGCTAATAAACCTAATAAATGCTCACCTGGTTCTCTCTAAAATAAAAACAACTTAGGTAAAGATATTAACAGATGATTTAAAAATCACTACCCCAATAAACATCTAAAAATGTAGTGGTACTACAAACGGATTCTAACATTTCAAACAGGAGACATTTTATTCCTGAGGACTGTCTATTATATCTCGTAATAAACACAGACACTTGGAGAAGTTATCAATTTTTTAAATGCTTCTAATATCAAATAAAATCTAGGTAAAGAGATAAAATATTTTTTAATAGAAGAAAAGTAGAACTAAGCATTAAACTTATGAAAAGGTGAGGAAATTTTTCTAAGTTTAGAAAAGAAATCACAATGGGAAAAAAAAAGTTTGAATTTCTAAGAAGAAAAAAAAAAAAATCTTCCAAATGTCCCAAGATGAGAACTAAAATCTTGGGAGAGATGACAGCACCTGTCCATCTCTCCCACTCCAGGGGCAGAACTGAGGTGTGGACCAGGAGGTCTGTCTTCAGAGCCTTTGCTCTCTGTGGTATGCCCTTCTATCAGACCTTTACCAACAGTTGAAGAAGGGGGCAGGAATAAAATTCATGAAATAGGAAATGCAAGAAATAAGCAAATATATGGGAAAATATTTAACTTCTTGAGTAACCCTTAACATTCACATTATAAAAATAGGTAATTAAATGTTTTTGGCTGTTAAATTAGCAAAAAATGCAGACCCATGGTAATATCCACTGCTCATAACTGCTGTATGAAACTGGTAAGCAATGTGGCAATACATATAAAGAGCCACAAGAACACCTAAAGCCATGGCCTTTGACCCACTTATTTTCTTCATCTGGAAGTCTATGCTATGAAAGAAAGAGTATGGGACAGGGCAGGAGACCTAGTGACTACTGCACACGCATAAAGATGCTCATCCAAGCATTATTCATAAAACGAAAACCTGGAAACAACCTGAATGTCCAAAATAAGAGAATGGTCTACTCAAAGGTTTATGATACACAGGTATTACAAACAATGACTATTGTTTCCTATAGTAACCACAAGGAAAACAGATAGATAAAAATATATCCAGATAGAAATGAGAAGGCACTCAATAGGCACTCAATAGGCTATTGAAAGCAAATACAATAAAAGTAGGTATTAGTGGAAGTGAAGAACAAAAAACTACATAAGACTTACAAAGACTAAATAGCAAAATGAGAATTTCTGGGAAAGGTGGGAGGAGTAGGGAGCTCCAGAACTCAGTCCTTCCACCCAAACAACCATGAAACAGGAATTAACCATCTGAGAAAACTATTTTGTAACACCAGAGGCCAGAAGAGTACTGTACAGCATCCAAGAAAAAGTGGGAGGAAGAGGCTAATTACTTAAAGAACTGTAAATTGCTCTTTCCACAGGGTGGCTATTCATGTCCATCCCCCACTCTCGCAGCAGGTGGCCCTGGGGTCCAGTCTCTGGGCAGTGACTGGTGACAGAAAAGGACATAAAAACTCTCTTCCCCAAGAACAGGGGTGTGTCAGCCAATTATTAATCATGGCTTCTGGTCAGTGAATTCATATTGCTGAGTCCCAGCTCTTAGGGCAGCTATTATTTCAACCTGCCCTGGACAAAGGCAGGAGCAGTCACTGTCTCAAACCCAACCTGGATCTTCCCCAGACAGGGCCTGAGGCAGTGGAGATTTAAAGATGCAGGGATTCCTCAGGGCTACAGGGGAAAGCTGGCTGAAGGACTGCATTTTCTGGAGAGTCCAGGAAACCTAAGCTATGGAGAGCCATCAGAGCCCTTCCTAATTCCCTCCCACAGACCAATCTGGAGTTGGTCTGGTCTCTCTTCCTTGGTCCCTGGCCTGTAATGGCAGGAAATAAACAAACTGGGAAAGTCCTCCCTGGAGTGACCCTCCTCCCAGAATTTGCCCTCCAGGCAAATGCAGTGAGAAAGTTAAAGGAGTGTAGGACATTATAGTGGCTGACAATCTGGGATAAAGGCCTGCCTGCTTCAGATACCCTGAAGAGAAGTTTGTCCCCTGGGAAACAGAGAGGACATCCAAATTCCTGGAAACAGTGGAACTCCAAAACAACTAACAGGCAAAAGCCCAGGAAAAGTGAGAGGCCCAGTAAGCCAGGGGAAACGCTGAACAGTGCATTCACCTTGAGCAGACCTTTCTGATAGGAGGCCGAAGCTCAAGAAAATCTGTCTTATCACCAGCTGGTTACAAAACCAAGAAATAGCCATCCCTAGGAGTAAATCCCAGAGTTAACATTTTAAAATATTAAAATATACAAAATACAAAAAAGAGTACAAAAGAAACAGGAAATGACAGCCCATCCAAAGGAAGAGGATATACAGAAAACATAAAAGAGGAAGGCAAGAAAGTGGACATACTGAACAAAACCTTTATAAAATGATCTTAAAAATGCTCAAAGAGATGAAGGAAAGTAGAGAGAAAGAACTACAGGGTATCATGAAAACAAAGAACAAACAGTGTAAGAGTCTACGTAAAGAGAAGAAACTTTTTAAAGGAACCAAACAGAAATACTAGCACAACTGACATGAAAAATGCCCAGGAGGGTTTCAAGAGCAGATTGGAGCTGGTAGAAGAAAGAATCAGTGAACATGAAGACAAGGCATTTGAAATGAGTCAGGCTGAAGAGCAAAAAGAAATATTTAAAGCAAAAAATAGCTATGGAACATCATCAAGAGCACCAATATACAAGTTATGAGAGTCCCAGCAATGAAGAGACAGAGAATGGGGGAGAAGGAACAGCCAAAGAAACAATGACAGAGAACTTCCCAAACTCAGCAAAAGACACACAGTCATATCCAAGAAGCTTAGAGAACACCAAAAAGGATAAACATGAAGAAAAATCAATCCTGTCATACACTGATTACACTATCAAATGCAAAGAATAAGGAGAGAATCCGAAAGCTGCAAGAGAAAAGCAACGTGGTATGTGCAAGCAAATCCTAAGTAGACTGAGTGCTGACTTCTCACCAGAAACTAGGGAGGGATATAAGCAGTGGGTTGAAATACTTGAAGTGCTGAAGGAAAACAACTGCCAGTCAAGAATTTTATATCCAGTAAGACTCTTTCAAAAATGAGGAAGAGATTAAGATGTTCTCAGATAAACAAAAGCTAAGGGAGTTCATCATCACTAGACCAGCCCTACAAAGCAATGCTACAAGGGAGTTCTCCAGACAGAAATGAAAGGACAGCCAACAGTGGTTCAAAGTAGCATATAGAAATAAAGACTTGCAGTAAAGGTAAACATCTGAGTAATTATAAAGGTGTATTATTGAATTATATTGTTTGGTATGTAACTCCACTTCTTACTTCCTACAAGTGCTAAAATAAAATGCAAATGCTTAAAAAGCAATCATAAATCTAGCTTTCTGGTATACAACAAACAACGATGTAAGTGGTAACAAATACAAAAAATAGTAGGGGATGCAGGGGTAAATCTAGCTTTCTGGTATACAACAAACAACGATGTAAGTGGTAACAAATACAAAAAATAGTAGGGGATACAGGGGTATAGGAAAAGTATATTTGCATCCTACTGAAGTTAAGTTGGTATATAATTGTTATATATTTAGGATATTTAATTTTAACCCAACGGTAACAAGGAAAACATGAAAAATATATCCATAAGAAATGAGAAGGCACTCAATAGGTTACAACACAAGAAGGCACATATATATATATATAAAAAGTAGGCATTAAAGGAAGTGAGGGATTAAGAAAAATGAAGAAATATCTTAAAGCAAATGAAACTGAAGATACAAAACTTATGGGATGCAGTGAAGGCAGTGCTGAGAGGGAAATTAAATTTTCCAATCAAGAGGCAGATGGATAAGGTGGATAAGAAAGCACAAACCACTGTATGCTCTCTGCAAGAGACTTACCTTAAAGATACAAATAGGTTGATACAAGCAGGTTGAGGGTGAAAGGATGGGGAAAAAATATACCATGAAATTAGTAACCATTAGAACTGGGATGGCTATATTATTATCGGATAAAACAGACCTTAAGACAAAAACAGGAAGGACAAAGATAGTCATTACATACTGATAAAGGGCACAATTAAACAGGAAGATGTCACAAAGTGTAAATATATATACACCAAGCAGCAGAGTTCCAAAATATGAAGCAAACACTGGTAGATTTCAAGGAAGAGATTCATGCTTCTACATTAATAGTAGGAGACTACCACACCATTCTCAATAGTGCATAGAACATCTAGTCAGAATATCAATAAGGAAGCACATGAATTGAATGATACACTAAACCAACTAGACCTAACAGATATAAACAGCATAATGCACCGAACTAAAACAGAAGATACATTCTTCTCAATTGCACACTGATCATTCTCTAGGACAGACTATATACTGTGTCACAAAACAAGTCTCAATAAATTTTAAAATATTGTAATCATACAAAGCATATCCTCCAACCACAACATAATGAAGCCAGAAATAACAGAGGAAGAAAGGCAAAATTCACAAGTATGTGGAAATTAAACAACATACGCTTGCACAACTAATGGATTAGAGGAAATTAGGTAAGAAAAAAAATAAGAAAAGGCATCCAAATTGGAAAGAAAAAGTTCCCATATTTGCAGATGCTATGATTCTATATACAGAAAAATCAAGAAAAATCCACAACAAAGCTCCTAGAGCTAATAAATAAATTTAGCAAAGTGGTGGGATACAATAGCAACACCCAAAAATCAGGAGTGTCTCTATACACAGGCAAGGAATAACTGGAAGAAGAAATCAAGGGGGAAAAAAAATCCATTCACAATAGCGGAATAAATTTAACCAAGGATATAAAGGACTTGTACAGAAAAAACTACAAAAACTACAAAAAACTGCAAAAAGAAATTATAGACCTAAATAAATTTAAAGATATTCCATGTTCATGGGATGGAAGATAAGATGTCAACACTACCCAAAGCAATTTATAGAGTAAATGCAACCCAATCAAAATCCCAAGAATCTTCTTTGCAGAAATGGAAAAGCCAATCATCAAACTTATATGGAAGAGTAAGGGATAGCTAAAGCCATCTTGAAGAAGAAAAATGAACTTGGAAGACTCACACTTCCCAATCTTAAAACTTATTACAAAGCCACAATGATCAATAAAACATGATACTGGCACAAGGATAGATATACAGACCAATGGAATAGAACTAAAAGCTTAGAAATTTAATCCTCACATCTATGGTGAACTGATCTTCAACAAGATGGCAAAGACCACTCACCTGGGAAAGAGTAGTCTCTTCAACAAATGATGCTGGGAAAACTGAATCGCCATTTGCAAAAAAAAACAAACAAAAACAACAACAAAAAAAAAAAAAACAAGAGAGAACCCCTACCTCACACCACATAAAAAAATCAATTCAAAAGGGATCAAAGACCTAAACATAAGGCTAGAACTATCACTCCTGGACAAAAACATAGGGAAGCATCTTCAGGACCTTGTGGTAGGCAATGGTTTCTTAGACTTTACACCTAAAACACAAGCAACAAAAGAAAAAAATAGATAATGACATCTCATCAAAATAAAAAAACTTTTGTTCCTCAGAAGACTTTACCACGAAAGTAAAAACACAACCTACACAATGGGAGAAAATATTCAGAAACCAAGCATTTGATAAAGGATTAATATTCAGTATATATAAAGAATCTTTCAACTGAACAAAAAGACATACAACCCAATTTTAAAACTGGCAGAAGACTTGAACAGACATCTCTTCAAGGAAGACACACAAATGTTCAGACAGCACATGAAATTATGCTCAATACCATTAGCCACTGGGGAAATGCAGATGATAACCACAATGAGATACCATTTCATGCCCATTAGAATAGCTATTTAAAAATAAATAAATAAATAAATAAAAAATATTGGAGAGAATGCAGAGAAAAAGGAATATCATTCATTGCTTGTGGCAAGGGTAAAATGGTGCATCTGCTGTGGAAGATAATTTGGAAGTTCCTCAGAAAGCTAATATATAGAACTCACATATGATCTGGCAACCCCACTAGTAGGCATATGCCAAAAAGAATTGCAAGCAGGGGCTCAAACAGGTATTTGCACACCAATGTTCATAACAGCATTATTCACAGCTGCCAAAAGATGTGACCATCAACTGATGAGTAGATTAAATGTGGTATATACATACAGTGAAATATTAAATCAACTGTTAAAAGGAACAAAGTCCCGATACTCAGACAATATGGCTGAACCTAGAAGACATCATGTTGGTTTATTTCACTCAGTATGATTTGTATGATTACACTGATTTGAAACAATTAAAATAAGCAAACTAATAAGAGACAGAATCTAGAATACTGATTTACCAGGGGATGGAATGGGGATAGGGAATGGCAAGTAAAGGCTTAAAATGTACAGGGTTCGTATTTGGAATAATGGTAACGGATAGTGATGACAGTTAACATAACACTGTGAACACAATTAACAGTACTGAGAATATGTCTGAATATGATTAAATGGAGAAATGTTATAGATTGTGTTTATGACAACAGAGTCAATTTTTGTTTTTTAATCCACGGAACTACACTACAGAAGCAGTGAACTTTAAGTTAAACCATGGACTTTAATAGTACATATATAAAAATGTTCTAGCATCAATTTTAACAATTGTTACATACCAACACAAGGTGTTAGTGGTGGGTGGTATATGGGAATCCTGAATTTTATATATGATTGTTCTGTAAACCCACAATTTCTCTAATAAACAAATTTTAAAACTATAAAATGTTTAAAGCATGAGGAATGCTTTCTATAAAGTGTAAATCTTTTTAAAAAGAGTTGCATATAAAAATGTGCAGATGACTAAAATCCTTTTTTTAATGCACAGGAAAATGCAAAAAGGAAAAACAATAAAATGACTAAAGAAGGTTAAGGTAATGATATAAAATTTGATATTTTCCCACTATACTGCAGAGGTTTTATTACATGGTTTCATTACTTCTATTATTTTAATAGTTTTACATTTAAAAATGGGGGAATATTCACAAAGCATTTGTGAATATGAAATACAAGAACAGAAATTTTAGTGTTCTTTGATATTCTTTTCCAAAAAATAAAAGTAGTAAGGAAATTAGGACATCTCAGATAATTTCCTCTAAATGGTCCAAGTTCCATTCTCCAGAAAGGTTGCAAAAAAAAGTAATTGTGACTGAAACAAAAAGCATTAATTAATGTATATGTACATACTTAAACACAAATTCATTCAAAATATACAATAGCGAAAAACACTGATAAACTACATTTAAGACTCCAAATATGTCAGCTTTACTACTGGAAAAAAAGCTTCCCTTTTCATTCAGAAATATAAACATCTCAAATAATCTAATCGTATTTCTTTTCCTATGTACTTTTTTCATTTATCTTAAGAAAACTTTATTACAGCATTTTGTAAGATGTATTAACAAAAATGTGTATTAAAAAAGAACTAAAATTTTCATTTAAAAGGATCATTTATTTTAGGGTAACAAAGGAAAGAATATTATTTTCATCACTACTGAAAACTCTAAAAGTTCCAAAATCCATTCAGCTGAAGATCTACAATGTGCCAGGCACAATCCCAGGTGATGGAGATACAAAGGCAAAAAGATAGGCAAAATCTCTGCTCTCAGTGCATTAGGAAGTGATGAACACTGGGATACAGAGGACACAGAACATGCTATCAGAGAGTAATTAATGCGATATAGAAAACATGATGAATGACGTTATAGTGCCTGAGGTGGGCACGGGGAGGGACAGGCTAGTACTTTAGTCAAGGAAAGTCTCTGAGGAGATGACATCTGAACTGAAATCTAATTGTTATCAATCTAACCATGTGAATAGCCAGGGAAGGAGGTTTCAGACAGAGGGACTGGCAAGTGAGAGAATTTCAGAGATGGGAATGAATTCATGAGTTGTCAAAGGCCTGTGCCTAGTGAGTGAGAAGAAGAATGGTTCAAGATGAAGTCAGAGTTGTTGGCAGGGTCCAGCAGTTCTTTTAGTCTTAAAATTTATTTCAGAACTTATTTTATTCTCAGGGCAGGAGGGTAGTCTTTTGAATTTTAAGCAGAGATTTTTTTTCAAGTATGTTTGTTGGTAAAATCTGGCATCCTAAACACTTAGCAAAATCTATACTAAAAAAAACACTTATGCCACTTGACTTCTCAATCTGAAAAATTAACTTCGTAAGATAAAAATCATATTTAATAATATTCTGAAATCTTACTGTCTCCCCTACTAGACTGACAGCTCCTGAGAGAGGGCAGGGATTGTACCTTGTTTAGCACGGTAGTTGGTTCTTGTACAAGTGTACAAAGTTGTACTTGAGGAAGTTTACAGGGGAGAAAACTAATGTTCTATAAGTCAGGATAATCACAAACCACCACTAAAGTAAGCAGAATAGGGCTATCCAAAGCCAAAGACACCTCAGTAAAAGATTTAAATAATTTTGAGTTAACAAGTGGGCTTACCCAAAGCACCAAATCAAGAAAGTCTAGTCAAGTCCCCAAGTCATCTAAACCAATTCTAGCCAACCATAAGGTACACATTTATTACAGTCGATTTTGAGGATTTATTCTTTTGGTTATTATATAAAAGGTGGTGGTTAACACAAAATGCTCATTTACTGGATGGGTCAAAATACTGTACTTCAGTTTTGATTATCTAAATTGGTTAATACTACAATTGTAACTTAGGCTTTCAGTTACCTATAGTCAAAGACCATTTTAATTGAACTAAATGTTATATGAGATAAATCCTCCAAAAGGGGATGAGGCATTTAGGTCTCTAGAACTGCCATATTTGCTTCTAAAATAAGGTCTTAGAACAATGCCAGAGAAAGAGCTTGCAACCCATATGCAATATCCAAAGGAAGTGATGGTACATCACTAAAACAATCAATGAACCTGTCTAGCACTTTACACTTTTAAAAAGGCATCACATATAACATACTATTTGAGAACTGAAATGTATGCAGATCTTTTTATAGCTGTCAAAGTGCTTTCTTCACACATTATATGCCACTTCATACTCCGGTCTTTTAAGTTAAGCAAGCCAAGTATTAGAACCCCATTATAAATAATGATACTGAGGCTCAGAAAGGTTAAGTGATTTGTCAAAGTTCATACAGCTGTTAAAGAGCAAAGTAGAAAACACACTTTGGGGTGAATGACACTCTTATCTGCCTTTCTTCCCCATGCCAGATCTCAGTCAGAGAGCTAACAAACTTGCATCTTCTGCAGGCAATGTGGCCAAAAAGAAATCATCTGATGACATCCCAGACAAAAACCTTTCTTGATAGCCACCCAGGAGAAAGCTGCTTCATCTTCTGAATCAATTATAGGAAACCCAGGGTTCCTAACCCAAATGACAAATGAATAGTTAAAAAGGTAAACCTACTAAGCTAAGTACTCAGACTATTTTTAAAGAATTTAAAAATTCAGGGGCAAGTATCATAAAGAAATATCAAAGGCATACCTCCCAGTAAGTCCCCCTTCTTTTCTGCTTATATCAAGCAAGACAATATCTCAATTATCCAGAATGGGAATGCTAATTACACTAACTTATTATTTTAACAAATGATAGCCCCTTTTAAGCATCAATACTTTCTAATAAAATGTTTCTAGAATTTAAAAGTTCTCAAACTTCGTAAGATATACATTTGTGTCTATGAATCACTAATAATTGCATTTTATATAAAATGTAGAAACTAACATTTTGATTTCGTACCATGTGCTGGACATCAGACTATATATATCATCATCTCGCTGAACTGTCATAACGTAGATAAAACAACTTTTAAATTTATTTTATAAATGTGGGAACAGATACACTGAGCATTAGTTAACAAATCAGAAAAGTAACAAAACTGGGATCTCAAGCTACAAAATCTAACTACTACATTATATTGCTTCCCTATGCAATCTCTTTCTAGGGCCCCTCTCTCAGCTGCAGCTGGTCCACTTTCTCCCTGAGCCAAGCTGTGGGCGATCAGGCATAAGGCTCATTCATCTCTTCAGTCTTGAACTGCTCTCCATGGGCTCAGCCTCTTGCGTACTTCATGCCTCAGTTTTAGCTTGATTCTTCTCTCTCACAGAGCCAGGCAAAGCTCCCATTTCTATGTCTTCTTCCTCTCTGTCTGCATTTACATAAGGATCCAGTGAAAGGACGGAGACCCAACTTGAGTTACACTTCACTGATGCAGTCCAATCAAAAGCCATCTAATCAAATGATCTAATCAAGATCTTTATGCAATGAGAGGGTCTAAGCCAAAGAAATGGATTAGTTCAAAAACAATCTATTTTTGAGATTCACCAACTTAAGACTGTCACAAGATTATATACATTTTAGACACATAAACGCGATCTAGCAGGAGCAAACGAAAGTGCTCCAAATACTATGCTGTCAAATCAGATATACAAAGGTAAAGAGAGGGAAGGAGGTTGCTGGCTGGTAGAATGGATTGTTCAAAAACAAACCATAATAGCATAATAATAGCTCACTAAGAGCTAGTAGAAGTTTGAAGTGACAGCAAGTGACACAAGATGAGGTTTGGAGTTTTAAGGCAATTTATGGAAGAGGAACTAAGGTATAAGGCAGATGTTCTCATTTTAGATATGTTTGCCAACCTAAGGTTGTTTGCACATCCTCTCTAGCAAGTCAGCAGAGGGAAGTGACTCCATCTTCTGGTGATGAACCCACTGGACAAACTTCAGTACCAAAAACCACTAAGTGTTGTAAGAGAATATAATCACACTGCTTACTGCAAGACAGAGTCTTCACTGGATTAAAATAAAAGCACACAAGGGAGGGCAAAATGGAGGCGATCACACAAAATGTATTTGAGATGCCTCGAAAATAGAAGAAAAGCTGTCAAATCCAAAACAAAGTTTAGAATGTTCCATTCTTACTATAGCATCTGTATCAGCACTACTGTAATTCTGACTGTCACACCATTCTTACTGCTAGTCCCAAACATTTTTCAAAATTCAGCAAGTTACCCATTCCCTATCCAAGAAGCTTGTCTACAAACAATATCTCTATTAAGAAATTCGTGCTTATCTATGCTTATGACCATGATATTCCATTATATTCAAGAAGAATACAATCATAAAGGCAGAGGATGGCAAACTTTTTCTGTAAGGGGCTAGATACTAGTTTAGGCTTTGCAAACCACAATGCGTCTGCCACAGCCACTCAATTCTGCTGACTAAAACAGTCACAGACACAATATGTAAACAAATGAGCAAAGACGTATTCCAATAAAACCCCTTTATTTATGAACTCCGAAATTTGAATTTTGTATAACCTTCATGTCACAAAACATTCTTCTTCTGATTTTTTCAACCATTAAATATATTGTATATAATATACATAAATTGTTCTTAGTTTGCAGGATATACAAAAACAGGTGGCAAGCCTAAGGGCTGTAATTTGTAGAACCTTAAAATGTTCAAAAATGGAAATGCAAAAAGCCAACACAAACAAAACAAAGTTTAGAATGAGATAAGGTTTCCTTCGACTCTGGGGGGGAGAGCAGAGTAGTCCATAGGTTAAACAAGCCACTGTGTTTTTTTGGAATGGAAACCATGCTACACAGACTAAGAATCCTGGGCCCAAAGGTTAACACCAAAATGTTAAATAAGGTATGTGGAGATTTTTAAATAATCTTTAAACATAGTTTGGCTTCCCTCAGGAATTATTTCCCATCTCTGCAATGCTCATCTTATGAGCAAAGTATTTTTAGGCTCAGCCTAGGACAACTAGGATATCTACGACAGCACTCTACTCCATCCCAACCCTCACCCTCACATAACCATTAACTCACAGTGCTAAATGTAAATTTCTACAGCATGACAAAAGCCATTTCCTGATGCTTCATTACAATAAATGTTGTTGGGTCTAAAATAAATGAGAATACTATGCTATCAGAGAGGTGGCTTTTGAGAATATGGGATTAGTCAACCTTCTGTGATCTGACTACAACATGCAAGTTAAGTTCCTAGGAAATCGAGCTGTTACAAATATATTCAAATTTGATACTCTAAAACCCAACAATTTCCATGTGTCATGAGATGGACGACAGTATACTTGCCAATTCTATATAAAAAGCATTTGTGAATAACCAAACAATTACTCTGATTTAATGTCACACTCATTCCAGAAGTTGATGTGGTCATTTATATATACGATAGGCTTTTATAACTATGTTGTTTGCTTGTAATGAACCTTCTCTTTTGATCATCCTCAGTGGGTTCTGACCAACCCTCTTTGCTGTGTGCAGTGCCCCCTTTGGAGGCAGGGGTGGAGGGTGGGATAAAGACAAAGTTCAAATTGAGGAGGAAGTTTTTTCACTTGGGTAACTTTGTTCAAGCTTCAGTGATCTTCTACTTAGAAAGGTGGTAAAGAAAACAGAGCTTTTCATCTTAAACTCAGGGGGAAAAGAGACAAACTGAAAAGACTGACTTACCCAGGTGAATTTGGAAACCAGTAATTCACTAAGACAGATACTTTGTTTTGGGAGACCTAAATATCTTCAGTGACATTTGAAGGAAAACAATATGTAGGCTGAACATTATTTTGGACTGGAGAATTTTGATTGGTTTCACAACTTTTTAGGATATTTAGTATTCTATTTATCCAGACTTTGCACAGACAGGGAGAGGGCAAAAATGAAGTTTCCCGGGAGGGTCATCCAGCAAGTAGCTGCATTATTAGCGACCCAAATAAGAGCATATAATAGCCCAAGAAATTTTGACTTCCTGACATAGGGGAAAGCAAGTTATCTGTTCATTCCTTCTTTCATTTTATAATTATTTATTGCACTCTAAATATTTATGGTCCCCAAATATGTGAGTAGGCTCCCCACAACCTAAGACACCCTTAAAACATCTAGAGAGTACTTTGAGAACAGTGTTTTTCAAAAAAAGAGCAGGATGTGACCCACTGAAGAGGCCAGAAAACAAAGAGTCAGACTGCATTTTTTTTTTCATGCAATGTAACAATATAATGAATACATCAGCAAGTATGACATGTTTTAAGGGTATTATCTTATACCCTTACACTAGGTCATGTACACTAGGTTGTGATATAAAGTTTCTTACTTTGGAGGGTGGGGGAAGTCTACAAACAGCTTGAAATGGCCTACTAGACCCAAGTAGGCATAAGTGATAAGTAAGGTATCAGAAAAGCAATCTAACCCAGAAATAATTACTTGGTGGTATAGAAAGTCAGAGATGATTGGCATCATCTAGAAAAAGGGGCACCTGGTTTAAGAAAAGAGCCAGTCTCAAACCCTGGGCACACCAACATTCAGTTTTAGAGCTTGGACCAAAATCACCAATACAAAATGACGGAGTAGAAAAAATCTTCCACCACCACTCCCCCCCACCCCCCCACCCCACACACCCCCCCACCCCTCCCACAGGCTCCTCTAATGCAGGGAAGGCCAATGAGAACCAAGTTAGAAAGGAGGCCTATCCCTTTCAATTTCTCATTTTAAAATATAACGTACGAATGAGGAAGTGTTAGAGAATTTTAGGATTACTATTCTGCTGATACATATCTAGATATAGTCTCCTGACTTATTCTGCTGATACATATCTAGACATAGTGACATAGTCTTGATATTTTATGGTGGGTACTGTATAGCAAGGGAAGATGTTGGTATCCATGTAAGCCATCTATTTGCATTTTTTTGAAGACAACAGGTAAGAAAATCACATAATGGTTAATCATTTTAGGGTTGTTTACTGGCTTTCTAAATATGTCACATCACATCACAGTGAATTCTGTACTTAAAATTCTCTTCTCCTTAATATTATACTAAATTCTCCTTAATATTATACAAGGAAAAGAAGGGATTATTAATCTGGAAGCCAATGCTCTCAATAGAAAGTATAATGGAGTAAGAGTTGCCCTATGTTTAGACTGGAGTTGTTCCAAGGCTATTATCCTAGCCACTGTCAATAATAGCCTCAGCCTCTAATGTTCTGCGCAACATTTAGAGGTAACAGTGCTCTCCTGAAGCTTTATGAAGATCACTCTGACTGCTTTAAATGACTTTGCCCTAGTTCACAATTTCTTAAAAATAATGTTAGTTTCTTGGTCTTAATAAAATAAGAAATTTCCTAGAGGGGAATGGTAACTTCCTTTTTCAATATTTACTCAGAAAAGCAACAACCACTGCTCAGGATAACCAGAATATTATAGAATCAGAGTGATGGTATTGAAATGGGCCTTAAAAATTATTTTGCCCAGTGCCCTCACTTAACAGATAAGAAAGTGGGGATTTTCCAAGTGGTTCAGAGGAAATAACCTGGCTATCAGAGCCAGTTCTAGCACCCGTTCATCAATAGTTCAGTTTCCTCATTTGCAAAATAAATAAAGTTAACACCACCAATCTCACAGAAGAGAGGAGGATTAAAATCGAAGTGTATTTACATCAGTTGGCATATTGCTGGCACAGAGTAGGTACTAAAGTGAGTCTCTCTCCTCATGTCCCCATTCTCTTTTCCTCCTTGACCAAACAAAGCAGGGCACAAACTTGAGACTCTACTCTGACTCCTCTGAGATTTCACCACACACACAAAGCCAAAAGGCCACAGGAGTTGTATCCTTGATGTTTTTATTGGCTTTGATTTAAATAAGAAATTAACATTAGGTAGCATCATACAACACATCTAAATCCAAATGAGAAATTAAAGCTGAGAGATGATGATGCTTTAAGGAATCAGAAGAGAAGTAAGAAAACTAAGAAGTAATCTGAGGTAGTGGGAAAACAATATAAATAACTATCAGTATCAAAAGTCAGGGAAACATCAAGGAGAAATAAAAACTGAAGTAACCCATTGTATTGACTATAAAGTCAGCAGTGACCTTGAAGAGAGAGGTTTGGGAGGCAGGGATATAAAAATGAAACCAGTAACACAAATCAAAAGAAAAAGAAGTGACAGATAAGCAACAGAAACAGGTGCTCATCTGAAGTGCTCAGTAGGCAAAAATAAGGGAAAAAGGCTCAAGATCAAAAGTGGAGGAGCAGGAAGCAGATGTGGCTCAGGCGTCTGGGTTCCTGCCTACCACATGGGAGGTCCCAGGTTTGGTTCCTGGCGCCTCCTGGAGAAGGCAAGCAGATGAAACAAGATGACACAACAAAGAAACACAAAAAATATAAAGAAAAAAGAGAGACACGAAGAGGAAAGACAATGAGATACACAACAAACCAGGGAGTTGAAGTGGCTCAAGCGATTAAGTGCCTCTCTCCCACATGGGAGGTCCCAGTTTCAGTTCCTGGTGCTTCCTAAAGGGGCAGGGTGAGACGGGGATAAATAAATCTTTTAAAAAAGTGGAGGAGCCAGAAGCATGGGCGCTGAAACCAGACTGCCTAGATTAACATTCCAACTCTGCCAATGTAGTAGTTGTGTGATCTCGGGAGAATTACTTACCTTCTCTGTGCCTCAGTTTCCACATCTGTAATATAAGGATAAACATAGTACCACAGTACCCACTGTGCCAGTTATTTTTTTGTTGGTTCTCGTTTCTTCTCTGTATTACTGGGGGCTGGAAATCTTATAAACTACATTTCCCAAAGTCCCTTGCCAACTGACAAAGATGAGATTGAAAGGTGAGAAAAAGAATTTTTTTTGTTTTCTGTTTCTGATGATATACCCCACAGCAGCACCAGCAGCAGCAAAATGAAGGCTCTATTGACAACTTCTGTTAATAAAAATATATATTTTATCTGATAAGAAACTTATAACTTGCATATATAAAGAACTCCTATATCTTGAAAATAAAAAGATAAACAACCCATTTAAAAAATGGGAAAAAGACTTAAACAGACACTTCTCCGAAGAAGAAATACAAATGGCAAGAAAGCACATGAAAAAATGTTCCAAATCTCTAGCTATCAGGGAAATGCAAATCAAAACTACAATGAGATACCATCTTACACCCATAAGATTGGCAGCTATGAAAAAAACAGAAGAATACAAGTGCTGGAGAGGATGTGAAGGAAGGGGAACACTCATCCACTGCTGGTGGGAATGCAGAAGGATCCAACCATTCTGGAGGACAGTATGGCGGTTTCTCAAAAAACTAGCCATAGATTTGCCATATGACCCAGCAATACCACTGCTGGGTATATACCCAGCAGAACTGAAAACAAGGACACAAACCGATATATGTACACCAATGTTCATAGCAGCATTGTTCACTATTGCCAAAAGTTGGAATCAACCCAAATGCCCATCAACAGATGAGTGGATCAATAAAATGTGGTATATACACACAATGGAATACCACTCGGCTGTAAGAACAAACACACTACAAACACATGTGATAACATGGATGAATCTTGAGAACCTTATGTTGAGTGAAGCAACCCAGACATTGAAGGACAAATACTACATGACCTCAATGATATGAAATAAACAAGCTGCCCTAGATAGCAAGAGACTGAACGATAGGCTTACAGGAAATCGGAGGGTGGAGGAAGGATATGAGCCGATGTCTGCAGGGGTGGAATTTAAGACGAGATGGTGGTAAGTATGAACACAAAGAAGAGATAAAAGGGGGGCAAGGGGTCGCCTTTGGTTGGGGCTTTGCGGGTTTGAGGGTGGCTGGGGAGGGACGGATGGGTAACGTTGCCCAAAAGTGGGGGGAGGGAGGGGTAGCATACGAACACAGGAGAGGGTCAGGTGTTGGTGGAGAGTAAAATGCCGAGAAAATCATATCAAAATATAATAAAGAGGGTTACCTGTTTAGAATGCTCGGAGGGGAGGGTCTGATGCAGGACGGGCTCCTGGGGAATGTCTAAATGCTCATTCTGCCAGAGTGGGTGACACCATGGGGTAGAAACCCAAGTAGTGAGAGTGGGGGTGGACCCACATCCTGGGGAGGACTAATGCCATCAAATAGAGGGAACTGTATCCCTCGAGAGAAAGGGTGGCTCCCAGGGCATTGGGGCAGTTGAGCAAGTTAGGCCCTGAACACTATTCCATCTATCTCTGGAAGTGGCTCCTCAGGAAACGGAGGTTGGCTGTCACTGTGGGCACCAAGGTGGAAGGGAAAATGGACGTTAAATGTGTGGAACCAAAGTAAATGGGGGGTAAGAGAGGAGTTTCTTGAGAGTACACAAGGATGGATATAAAACATGTAATATTACACCATAACATATAGGAGATGACAGACTGATAATGTAAACCATAATGTAAAACATAGGATAACTAAAAATGTAAAGAACTATGTATCCTAAAGTATGCACCATAATGTAAGCACAGATGTCACCTTGTTAGAAAGCTAATGTCTCAGACTCTGTACATCACTTTAAGTAAATATGATATGAATAGGGCGTAAGAGTATCACTGTGGAAGGGAAAAGGTTTTCTGGTGGATGTGTGGGAGTGCTGTATATTATATATATACATTGCTGTGGTCTAGGACTCCTGTGAAGAAAAGCTGAATAATTAGGGGGGGAAAAAAAAAAAAAAGAAAAAGATAGGATGTGGAATTTTTTCAAGTCAACATTCTTTATCTAAGTTCTTTATCTAACTTTATCCAAGTTCTTTATCTATCCTTTAAACCCATCGCTATATGCCATTCCCTAGTAAGGGACCATGACATTATATTGGGCTTCAAATTTCGGGGAGTTCTGGATCACAGAGTGTTTCAACAATGGCAATGGAGGGATACTGGTATGGGATACCAATGACAGGTGATATATGGCTGACAGGGAGCTGTACAGAACATATGTCCAGGGTGCATGGTAATGTTTGGATATACTCATAGTGGCAACAATTAAAAACCACAGCAGGGGGGGTACTGGGTTCCTGGCCAGTGGTGCTCTGTCGTGGTGCCTAGGGGAGCAGCGACAGTCTCCCAGGTACAGTGGCGGGGACCGGGAAGGAGTGAGGGTTCAACAGTGAGCCCCTGATGCTAATGACTATGCTTGTGAGCTGATAAACCTAAAATAAGAACAAGGCCTAGAGCAACATTGTGCCTGGGAATTTCCTCCTGTCAGCCTTCATGTTACTCAAATGTGGCCAGTCTCGAAGCCAAACTCACCATGTAAATGCAATGCCTTCCCCCCAGCGTGGGACATGACACCCGGGGATGAGCCTCCCTGGCAACGAGGGACCACTATCAACTACCAACTGATGATGCAACTGGAAAATGACCTTATACGGAAGGTTCGATGCGGATCAGCAGAATATCCATGTCTACATAAAATACCATGACTTTAAAATGCTGTTTGACCTAAAGTAAGGGGGAAATGGAAAGGAGAAATGAGTTTATATGGCTACGAGTTTCTAAAAAAGAGTCTGGAGGCTGGCAGAAGGATTGCCCTCATGCACAACTGAGCAGAGTCAGAGAGACAGATAAAGCAGATACAACCCCCAGATATTGGATCCTTTGAGGGCTAAAGAGACCCATGGGAGTTATGGTCATGGCCGATGGGGTTAACTACCAGGGCAGATGGCCCCTCTTTGGAAATGGTGTTTATGTGTGATGAATCTGGACTCAGATGGGATCTCCCTTCATAAGACTTTCATGCTAATGTGCTGGAGGTGCAGTTAATGTTGGGGTTTAAGATATATTTAGGGAATTTGAATCTCTGGACTGACAATGTGATAGCCAGGTCCTGAGCCTCAACAGACTCCAGCACCTACAATCTGATCTATTGGACTTACCACACTCAGCTAAGATGGAGTTGAAGAAGGACAACCACCACACCATGGAGCCTAGAGTGATTACAACTGAAAATGGGAGGATTGCATCCAGCATCCATGTGGAATCTGAGCCTCCTCTTGACATAGAGGTGCAATGGACACAACCAATCCAATGTCCACATAGAAGAGGTGGCATTGGATTGGGAAAAGTGGACATGGTGGACGATGGGTATGGGGAAAGGCAGGAAGAGATGAGAGGTGGAGGCGTCTTTGGGACATGGAGCTGCCCTGGATGGTGCTTCAGAGGTAATCACCGGACATTGTAAATCCTCACAGGGCCCACTGGATGGAATGGAGGAGAGTATGGGCCATGATGTGAACCATTGTCTATGAGGTGCAGAGGTGCCCAAAGATGTACTTACCAAATCCAATGGATGTGTCATGATGATGGGAACGAGTGTTGTTGGGGGGGGGGAGAGGGGGGGGGGAGAGGGGGGGGTGGGGGGGTGGGGTTGAATGGGACCTCACATATATATTTTTAATGTAATATTATTACAAAGTCAATAAAAAAAAATAGAAAAAGAAGAAAAAAAAAAAATATATATATATATATTTTAAAAAATGAAAGTTCCAGGAGCATCTGTGGTGATTTCAAAGCAGCAGAACCAACGGACATCTCCAGCAAATCTGTAGAGCATGCAAGTTGTGGACTCCTGTACTGAAGATGTCGCAGCTCCCAGGTATCTGGACAATATCTTCTTCTCCTTTTTGCTCCTCCAGCATTCACCTGCACACTGACATTCTTGTTTGCACCAACATCCACCCCTCAACACACACCTATTTGTTTTTGTTCCTCCAGGCGTCCCAACACCACTGTAACCGATTCCCTGTTGTTAAATCCTTCTCTGCTTCAAACTCTAGTGGTTTCATTTTCCTGACACTAACTGAAAAGGCTTATTTCATATGACTGTTGTAAGAATTAGTTAAAAATGTGAAGTGCTTAGATCAGTGCCTGATCCCTAGAAAGTACTTAATAAATGTTAGCAGTTGTTATTCTGCATGCATCTTAAATTCTACATGTCCAAAATCACACTCCTGGCCACCCTCAACTCTAATTCTGAAAATGGTTCCATCAACCTCTTCTTCACCCAAGCTCCACATCAGAACCCCCTTCAACAACTTTTTCTTTGAATCAATAAATAAAATCTGTGGGTTCCCACTTCTGTGGGCCCTCCCAACCTAATATTCACCTAAGCCTTTATTTATTACCTCTTATCTAGCCTGGATCAATGTCTTTCCCTCCCCAGTGGTTTCTCTGCTTGAAGGCTCCCGTTTATTCTAGACTGCCCCAAGAGGATTTTCTAAAAATAAAAATGGGGTGGAGGGAGTTCTGATCCTGTCACTCCCAGCACAAAAAATTACCAGTAGCATTCAAGGGCATAATCCCACTTAGCCACAGGAAGGCCTTTCCGAGGACAGCCCCTGCCTTCTTTTTTAATAGCAGTTCTCATACTGCTTCCTATTTACATCCTCAAATGTTACACCCCAACCACATCCAAAACTCCTTGGTATTCCCCAAATTCTCCTGCCCTCTGAGCTCTCCATACCTTTGTACAAGATATGGCCTCTGGATGGAATGCCTTCTCCTGTTAGATCCCTTGCACCTCAAGCAGAACAAATCTCTCCTATTCTTCCCTAGGATTTCTTCAACCAATTACTAGCATAACTTACTACTATATACTGTGTGTTTTAAGGTTTCAAGTTTTGAGGTCCTAAGGAGACTAGGATTCATTATCCCTTGAATGCCCTCCACACAGAACTACCCAATATGAGAGCTGAAAGTTGTGAGATATTGAAATCTCAGCTCCGAGGGCAGCCAGGTGGGACACCAAGCAGTCAATGGTCAGTGGTCTCCACCCAATATCCCTCTGATTACCTTCAGTTACAAATCTCTTCCTGCCCAGTGTACTATGCGCGTTGTTTTTTTGTGTGCTATGAAATAGAAGAGGTTGGGAAGCACTCCACGTCAGCACCTTGTACCCAAAACAATACCTTGAGCTCAAGAAACAGAAGGAACTGTTTTGTCCATTTCCAAGTTTTTACTGGCAGCCTTCTGTATTATAAAAACGTACATGTACTCTCTACTGTGGGTGACTGTGAATACAGAAAAGTGAATGAATGAAAGCAAAGATGTTTTAAATACAGGAATGTATTTCCAGAGTGATTTACATTCATAAATATTAGATTTTATTTTGAACCATTAAACAAATCATTGGAATTGTTTCAGAGCACAGTTCCCCCCAAAAGGGGAAAAACTGTAGTTACCTTCTTAGATTCCCATTTGTTATTTTAAATAGTACAAAACAATACTGTTTCAAATAACAGTTAAAAAGGGTATCTGGGGGGAAAAAAAGAGATTTAAAAGAATGAGGAAATGCATGACTTTTTGCAGAGATTCTGAGCAGATCTTTAAGATCCTTTCAAGGGCTTAAGAAGTTCCCAACACTATTTCTAATTTTATTTTGAAAATTTACAACTTTCATTTTCTTTCTCTTTTCAGCCAAGATTGTATCAAAGTTTAATCACAATAGAAATAATGAAGGATAAAGAAAGAAAAGAGGAATGCTAAGGGGTGTGGAGTTTTTCTTTTTGGGGTAATGAAATTGCTCAAAAATTTTTGTGGTGATGAAATGCACAGCCATTATGATTACACTAAAAGCCACTGGTTATACATTTTGGGTAGGTTGTATGGTATGTGAATATATCTCAATAAGACTGCTTAATAAATAAATAATTGTGCAAGAATACCCAGAAAGAACAGCTATGTACAGTAGGGGAAACAGAGAGAGAGGTGAAGAATTTTCTTGTTTTATTATTATTGAAATAATGAAAATGCTCTAATGGCGATTGAAGTGATGACTGTACAACTAATGTGATTATACCAAATACCATTGTACACTTTGTATGAACTGTATGCTTTATTAATATTATCAATCAAATTGATTTATTGAGGGGGAAAAAAGGAATGAGAGCACAATGGATAATAAACGGAGAAAAAAATGAAGCACTGGAAACAAGGAAGGATATACAAAAGGAAAATGCCTGATGTAGACCTAAGCTTAAGGCAACAAATTAGTGGGGAAATATGAAAAGAAAAACATTCATGATGTTCCAAGTAAAGCTGTCCAAAAGAAATGAAGAAGGCAAGTTGCCACAAGATGCCACAAGATGGTGCTAACAACCAAAGACAGCTTAGTAACTCCTCAAATAGGAAGGGGGGCGCGGTTAAAACAGGTTCTGGAGTAGACAGGAAATAAAAAGCCTTTCAAGTGTATACAGTAATGTTTCCCAAACTCAGATGCTGGTCCCTGAAAAGATTTCTCTGGTCATCAGTGAAATTAGAAAAGGACAGTTTAGGTTTTCTAAAATTAAATTTATTCCATAACAAAGACTACCCTATATTTGGAGATTATTTTTAGGTATTAAAAAGTCTTTTAAAATTTTTTGAATTTTAAAATTGCTTTGTTTTTAAGTGTAATTACTAGATGCGCCATTCCTGGGCCTGTTTGCCCAGAGACCTATTCTTTGCAAGCCCCACTGCTCAATACCTCAGGGAGGCTTATCATTGCAAACATCATTTTTCAGGCTCCTAAAATCAGGTGGCTATTCTCTATGGGTGACACTGATGGAAAATCAGCAGGTGGGAGGAAGGGAGCAGCCAGGTAATATTCCCCTTCCTCTACTTCAAGCAGTGTTCACAGCAACAACTACATTCCTTCCATGACTCCAGTTCCTACCAGGTTACTAAACTCCCATAGCCCACCCCCAGTGGTAGTTCCTGTCTTTCTGCTGCTAGCCATACCATACTATCCTCTCCTGTCATCTCAGCTCCTTCATCACTCGTGCAGTCAGATCCCTCCAACCCCTCTCACTCTGCACTGAATTCCTGTTTAAAAACTCAGGAGTGGTTTCTCTTTTCTGGGTGAACCCTGACTGATATAGTAGGCAATGGTTCTCAAACTTTACTGTGTGTCAGAATCACCCAGAGGGCTTATTAAAACCCACCTCCAGTTTCCTAGTCAGTATACCTAGGATGGAGACCAAGAATTCCCAGGTGATACAGACACTGATGAACCAAAGACTAAGCTTTGAAAAATACTACACTGGACCCAAAAAAAAGGTATTGGCAATTTTATGTTGGCCTTCTTCTCCCCCCACCCCTTTTTTAAAATTGGACAATAAAACCCAAAAAACACTTTGAAACTCAAAGAAACCCTATCCTCTGTCTTCACATGGAAAACCAAACCTTCCAGACGTTACTAGAGGCCAATCCTTTTTTAAGGAATGATTTTTAAAAGTAAATATAAGATTTTTTAGCATTCACTGAAAGGCTTACATAGACATAAAATATCCATTTTAAAAATCATAACCAAGTCATAGATCTTTTTTATAATGATAAAATGGGTTTTGACTCTTGCATGATTGGAAATAACTTGGCCAATGAAGTCTCAAACCTAGAACATAGTCAGGGAGCATGTGTTCCTTTACCTTATTAATTTAAGATTGAAAAACAGTTTTAATAATTTGACAGGCAATCAGGAAACAGTGTCTTAAGAATCACTATGGGGTGTTTAGATTTATGTTGGCAAAAATATTAACAATATAACCTATTCATAGTTGAATGGTGTACCTAAGTAACAACAACAAAAACTTATCCAAACCAGATCCCATTATAAGACCAAATGGTCTATAGACCAGTACTAACAAAAAAATAATGAGCCACACACTAATTTTAAATTTCCTAGCAGCCACATTATAAAAGGTTAATAGTTCACGTTAGTTTTTATATACTGTACTCAACCCAATATTTGCAAAATACTTTTATTTCAACAAAAATTCAAGATTTTAAAATTATCTGTAATACATTTTACTTTTTTTTTTTTCCCCATACTAAGTCCTCAAAATCTGGTGCATATTTTACACTGCCAGCACATTTCAATTCAAGATAGCCACATTTCAAATGCTCAACAGTCACATGTAGCTAGTGGCTACTATATCAGACAGCACAATTAAAGATAGAAATTTAATGGTCTTTTTATTGAATATACTGCTATTTAGCTTAATAGTAGCATTCTACTATGCTTTCTTCATCAATCAAGTTACTTACAAACTGCATTTTAAGAACAGTTTCAAAACTAAGTTAACATTTTGGCTCCTGTGACTTAATATTGTATGGAAAAAAAAAAAAACCTCAAGAGAATCACACTGTAAACAGGTAAGCAACTGTCACTGCTATTATTCTTGGAGTCCCAAAGCCAGACATTATCTCCTCCCCCTTCTCTAGCCCAAGGGAGACCTGGCAGCCTCCCCTGGGGACCCCTCCACTGATCCCCAGGCTAAGGAATTTTCATCTCCTAGGGCTCTTGAACAGGGAACTAAATCATAACTACCAACCTAAATCCCCAAGCTGAAGTATCTGGTCCTTGACAGGGAAAAGTGATGTAACCTGATCATTTTACACTATTCATTAGCAATACAGTTAACCCATTTAAAAGGGCTGGTACAATTGTGCTAAACAAAAGTATCAGGCATATTATTTTAATATTGAATTAAAAGCAGAAAGGACAAATCAAGTTGAGTTACTATCTTTAATTCTTCATGGTATGTAGGATAAGAACAGGCAGATAACCTGTACACAAAATAAAAATTTAAGTAGACTACAAAAAAGTTTTTACTTTCAGCAGAAAGCAAAGTACAACATTTACTACCTTGAATTAATACAACTGATTATCAAAATAGTCTGAGAGAATATATAACAAGTCATCGAGTACAGATCATAATAACAAGTCATTGAATACAGATCATAAATCATAATAAACACAGAGCTTTATGAAACTCCCTAAACTATCCATAATATCTGAAATCCAGTGTATGATACTGGTTTACTCTAGAATACAGTGTTGCTGAAATTTAAAGTATACCCTAAAGAAATGTACGGGTATTGGAACAGTGTGCCTCTAAAGCCAAGTAACTTCCGAGACCCTTAAAATAATGGACTGTTCCTTCACTATCCAAAGAGGTTTTGCATATAAAACTCTTGCCATAAGAATTAATGTATTAAAAATATATTAAAAAAAGAATAAATGTAACTTGTGTGTATGTGCAGGAATAGTGAGATAATTACATACCTCTGGGACTTAAATACACCTGGTGTCACATCATTCCTTAGGCATAGTTATTTCATTTTGAGCCACTCACTCTAGAGAGTAATTACCTGTCCCATAATTTGGTCATAAAAAAGTGGAGCTTACTCAGCATTTCAGCAATTGTACAACATAGTTGCATTTTTATATGATATTTCTGTAAATCAGATAATCAAAGCATATACCTTCCTTAATAAGTTAAAGTGCTAAAATTATGACAAGTTATATAGACTTCATAAGCTTTAACTTGTGACCAGTCTACATAATAAGCAGCAATTGCTGTAGACAAACCTGGCCATGGAATAAAAGTTAACTCACGAGCAGTTCACTGATCCAGGGAAGGAGTATGGTAGTAGCAGGCATGAGGTCACAAGATCATAAAAAAAAAAGCACCCAAATGTTACACTCAAACCTAATAGCTCATGTCTTAAGTTATTTACTATCTTACATTAGCCAGCCAGGTTGCACATCCCTACACTGCCTACTTCCAACAACTGAAAACATAAAGGTCTTGGCACCTCAGACATTGGATTAAACAGCCTCCGACATCTCCTGTATATATAGTCTCAACCCTCCATGTTACCTGTAAAGACATCTAATCTTTCCTTGCTTGCAAAAAGAAGAGTTCCCTGAAAAAACAAAGGAGGGAAAGGAAATTTTAAGACTTGTTCTAAGATTCAGGCAACTCTTTTTTAGGCTGTAATTTGGAAGTCTTTTCCAAGAAGACAATATCTGTGGCAGTTGAGCAATCTGCTGATTCTCTCCATCAACAAGGCTGCTAACCCAGCCCACAGTACTGAGCTGCCATCTGCTAACAGGACTGTGTGCATCTCTGCTGCTTCACACAGCTTCTATTATACATCTCTTAAACACACTGCCCCCAAGTCTCCCACTAAAATCAAGGAACCAATGAAAGAGAAAATAATAACTGTTCAAGCCAAACCATTTAATGTCACCAAATGGTGTGAGTGAAACTATTTTTTTTAATAAGTCCAAGAAAAAAGTCAGCTTTGAGTGTAGTATCAACTCCAAGAAAGGAGAAGGTACTATGCGTCATACATCCATTACTATTATTGGGGAGAAATGAATAAAATGCAGCAAATTCGAAGTAAATTAAAAGTTATAGAACACTGTACAAAGGTCAGGGAGCTGATTTTAAGTCGTCACAGACCAAGGAGGTATCTGAATGGTTTCCTTCATGCATGTGCAGGAAAACAAGGTACCCCTGGTATAGCTATTTGATATAGTTATGAATTCCAAAAATAGATATTGGATTATGTTTTATGTTTATAATCTGGTCTGTACCTGGGCAGGATTAAGTTATGATTAGGGCTTTGATTGGGCCACGTCATTAGGGTGTTAAGTCCCCATTCCTTAGTGGGTGGAGGCTTAGAGACAGAAGGCATTGCAAGGACAGAGTTGAGGGTTTTTTTGGTTTTTTTTAAAGATGTATTTATTTATTTAATTCCCCGCCCCCCCCCCCCCCAGTTGTCTGTTCTCTGTGTCTATTTGCTGCGTCTTGTTTCTTTGTCCGCTTCTGTTGTCAGCCACACGGGAAGTGTGGGCGGCGCCATTCCTGGGCAGGCTGCACTTTTTTGCGCGCTGGGCGGCTCTCCTTACGGGTGCACTCCTTGCGCGTGGGGCTCCCCTATGCGGGGGACCCCCCTGCGTGGCAGGGCACTCCTTGCATGCATCAGCACTGCACATGGGCCAGCTCCACACCGGTCAAGGAGGCCCAGGGTTTGAACCACGGACCTCCCATGTGGTAGACGGACGCCCTAATCACTGGGCCAAGTCCGTTTCCCAGAATTGAGGGTTTTTGATGTTGGAGTTTGATGCTGAAGGCTTAAGCTGGAGTGCCAGGAAGTAAGCTCACAGAGGAAACAGAAGCAAGTCCCAGAAAGAGAGGAACCCTGAGCCCAGGAAGAAGCAAGCTCTAGGAAGAGAGGAACCCTGAACCCAGAGAGAAACAAGACCATGGAAGGGAGGAACCCAGGAAGCCTGAACCCTCACAGACATCGGCAACCATCTTGCTCCAACATGAAAATAGACTCTGGTGAGGCAAGTAACTTATGCTTTATGGCCTGGTATCTGAAAGCCCCTACCCCAAATAAATACCCTTTATAAAAACCAACCAATTTCTGGTATTTTGCACTGGCACCTCTTTGGCTGACTAATACACCTGGCAACTCCTGAAAAATAAGATGGTAGAGTGAAAAGATCCCACCTAAGAGGTGGGAGGCCTGGGTGCCCAGGGTCTACCACAGACTGGATGGGTATTCCTGGAAAAGTGACCTAGCATCTCATGTCTCAGTGTCCTCAGCAATGGAATGGAAGAAATACCTCCTTTCCAAAGTTGTTATGTGGCCTAGAGATCATGCTTGTAAAGCACGGAGCTGGTACTCAAAGTGGTACAGCTGCAACTATATAAAATGATAAATGAATACAAGTTTCAAATTACAGCCAGCCCCTTCCCAAACAAGATACTGCAAAATGTTCAGGTTTTCCAAGATTGCTTTAATACTCAGAAATAACTTTCTGTGGCAGATCCCTGACTGGTATTTCTTACATGCATCATTGTGGCCTGCTATTATGAGTATGATTAACATGAAAGGAAAAATATCTAAAGGCTGAACAAGGAAAGCTTAAGCACAGGCAAGAACGCACACAGTAACAGAGAGAAAAAATGTTCCACAAAGACCTGCTGTGGCCCATGGTGACAAACTCTGTCCAAGGCCAGGTCCCTGTCCACCACAACCAAACAAGCTACTCATCCAAGAGGATGGGCAAAGGGAGTAAAGAAGAGAACTGGCCTCAATATGTAGAAGAGAGGCTCCTACTCTAACTATACATGCCTACCAGCCTCTTGCAACCTTTGATTATAAACATAAGGCTGTCTTTTTCCCAGGTATTTACATGACAAACTTGATTTTCTCCTACATACCAAGTCATGTAAACCCACATATCATAACAACTACCTTAATAAGGTATTTACTTATAATAATATAAAAGGTCTCAAACTCTCCCACGTAAAACTCCCAAACAGCAGATGTGAATGAAAATGTACCTTTGGGAAATCTGGGAGTGGTCCAAAGTGGCCTGCCACAAAGGAAAAAAAAAAGGGGGGTTATATTTTTCAAACTGGCATATTCTTTGGGTGCATGGAGCCATTAAAGAAAAGCAGTGCCTCTTCTTGGAGAGTTAGAAAAATATTTCCAAAGTAAAACACCACTTCCTTCATCCATTTATTCAACAAAATTTAATTGAGGGCCAACTGCCAACTATATGCAAAGGGTTGTACTGAGAACCACAGGTACAATGTACATACAAAAACACATACACGTGTACACACTCACAGTTCCTGCTGCCCTCCTGGAACTTACAGGAAACAATTTTAAGAAAATCACACAGGAAACTATGATCGGGCTACAAATGAGAGAACTGTTTGCCAAGAGTTTCTCTGAGTCAGGATGACAAGTAAGGCATGACCTAGGCAAAGAAGAACATTCCAGGCAGAGAAAAGAACATGGCAAAGGTAAGTGTCAGGGTAGCTTGAAGGCAGTTGGAGGGCGAGGCAGAACATTGTGCAGACGAGGCATGCTGGGCCTTGCACACCCATAAATGACTTTAGTCCTCTGAGCAAAGGGAAGTCACTGAAGGTTCTGCATAGGAAAGTTAAAGTGACAACACCCTGGCTGCAGTACAGACTGTAAGATCTGATCCCTGCCTGTCCAAAGTTTCTGATTTTAATACTCGTATGCAAAACTGAAGTTGACTTATGCACACAAGTGTACACACAGAATTATAGAATTTTTAAAGCTCTATGGTATAAATCCAAGTGCCATTAACAGGTCAGAAAAGGGAAAATATATGCTAGGATAGCTAGTCCAGACTAAACTTGGCTAAAACTGCTAAAATATGGATAGCTAGAAAAGAATGCTGGCAGTAGGTAGTCCAGGTCATATCACCACAACTTTGAAGGGCAAGGACTTAATACATCACCCAAAAATGGAGCTGAAAAATATACAAATAATATTTCAGTTCATAGTAAACTCTAAGATTTCACTTGAAAATATTTTTCTGAATATTTTATTTAAGTAGGTCAGGAAAAAGGTTAATAAACTTTTTATTGATGCAAGTCTCCAAAGGAAGGAAATGTAGATCTTAGTTGAGTCACATGATAGAGAAATTCAGGAATATATACATCTGAAAACTGAAATGACAATTTCCTATCTTCTTCTACCTTCTGTTTGCCCATGGTAAATATTTAGACAAGCCTAGAAACTAATCCCCAAGTGATTAGGTTAATCCATAAACTGTCCATTCTATTCATGAATAACATAGCCACTCCCCCTTTCCCTTTTCACAAGACATTACAGAGCTTCAAATAAAGATAATATTCATCAACCATTAGGAAAATTAAAGGGAAATTAAAGATGAGACTTTTAAAATAATATCATTAAGTTCTTTACATTTTTACTGAGAAGAAAATAGACAAGCACTAGTCACCTGGTCCATGGAAATTTCAAACCCCAAGTCAATACTATAAATGGGAAGAAACTCTCAAACTTACTTGACAGAATATTCTTGTTTCATGGAAACCTAATGAATCATCTTCAGTAATTGTTTTTATCCAAATAATATTCCTACCAAAATGAAACAGTCTGCATTCACTGATCCAGTAATTTTTACTCCTTTGGACATGGCAAAAAAAAAAATGCAAAACAGCCATTTTCACTAAGCTCAAGAAGTATTTCTGACACTTGGAATTTGAGGAAAAAGTAATAATAATAATACAAATCCTTGAAACATCTGCCTAATCATGAGTTATTAAAGCAGACAGGCTAAAAGTCTCTTAGTCACCTGGAAGAACCAGGAAACTCAGGGCAATGGCAAAGGTAAACAGACCTAGAACGAAGTCCCAACTCTGTGTAACTCAGGGTTTGAGCTCTTATTGCCAAGTTCCACAGCTATAGATTCCTTTAAATGCAAAGCTGTAAAAGGCCTATCTTTAAGATCCTGTCAAACATTTACACTGCACTATGCCCATGCACACCATTCTAAGTCCTTTCATTTTAATCTTCATAATAACCTAACAATCCAGGTACTAATATTATCCCCATTTTACAAATGAAAAAACTGAGGTACATGAAAGTTAAACAGCAAATCCACAACTAGTAAACAGCACATAACCACTGCACTGCCCTATGTGCTCTCCTCAAACCCATTTGATACCACTAGGCAAAAAGTCTTCCTATAGAAATCCTACTTTCCAAGGGTACATCCTGGGGCTGCTTTTGGGCCTGTATTATCGGGCTCAGGTTTACTCCCAATGTAGGATTCAACACCATCATGTTCATTTTCATGTGGCTGTGTCTGGAGAAAAAAAGGTTACTATACCCTGTTTATACAATTACAATATATACACTGAAATATGAACTACAATATATTTTAATATTGTGTAATTTTCAAATTCTATTACATTGTGAAATTCCATAAAATTACTTTATATAAAACTAAAAATGTTAATTATAAAATAAAATTAATTCTCAAGGTCATTAGTATAACAGTGAATCCTTCACTGGCATCACCTAACCATCTTTTTCATCTGTACCTCACACTTAACCTTTTCAAAATACTTCCACATCAATAATGGTATAGTCCACTATAAGGAGGACAAAGCATTGACCTCTTTTACATATGAGCAAACTAAGGCAATCCAGGGCATTAAATAACTGTCAATGGAGCAGATGTGGCTCAAGCAATTGGGCACCCGCCTCCCACTGGCACCTACTAAAGGAGACGAGCAGACACTGCAACAAGCAGATACTGCAACCACCACAACCAGCCGGAAGTGGGAGTGGCTCAAGGGTTGGGCACTCACCTCCTACCCGTGACGTCCTAGATTTGTTCCAGTGCCTCCTAAAGAAGACAAGCAGACAGACAAGAGAGCCATCTCTGGGAGTGGAGTGGAGGGGGGAGGGTAGAAAATTTTTTTAATTTAAAAACTGCCCATGGTCACAGTTATTTATGTTTACAATAAGACCATAGCATACTTTGTTGAATAATATATGCTGTTTAGTGGCACTATATCAATCAGCAATTATAATCATAACAAAATATTAATATAGATTAATCTGTGGACAGTGAAATTTTCTTAATTAATGGTAATACAATAGATCTTTTAAAAAGTTTCCCTTCTCTGATTGCAAAAGTAATACCTGATGATTGTAGGGTGTTTGGAAAATACAGGAAAATCAGAGAAAATATAATAATGAACAGAGAAAACTAGAACATGAACACTTTATAGCAGTAATATATTCCTCTTTGTATAACTATTTACAATTTAGGTATTTTCATGTATTCCCATATGGGCCACCTCATGATAGCAGTCTCATGATAGAAGGGACACAGGAAAAAATTTCCCCTTTTTATAAGTACTTGAAGAGGTTCAGAACCAGTAAATAACCTGCCTAAGGGCACACAAGTAGAAAGACCCAGCAAAGAGAATTCTAGTCTCCGGAAGGCTCAAGCATCTCTCTAAACTCATGATGACTGTGTGATTAGCAAATGGTTCACTCAAAGAAGTGGCTAACTTCAAGAACCTAAAATGAGCAATGCCTGTGAACATCACACTAAGGTAAGAAAATACTCAAAGAGAATTATATTATTAATACAAACATATGTTAATACACGGAAACAGATAGGAAAACTTACTTTTTTTAAGATTTATTTTATTTACTAATCTCTCCCCACGCTCTTGTGTTTTTACACTTGCTGTGTCTGTTCATCTTCTTTGTTTCTTTGGAAGGCACCGGGAACTGAACACCTGGGACCTCCGATGTGGGAGGGAGGTGCCTAATCACTTAAGCCACCTCTGTCCCCTGCTTTTGCTGTGTCTCTCATTATGTTTTTCTTCTTGTGTCTCTTGTTGTGTCAGCTTGCCACACCTGCCTGTCATACCACCTCGCTGTCCTCTTTAGGAGGCACCAGGAACCGAACCACAGACCTCCCGTGTGGAAAGCAGGAGACCAATTGCTTGAGCCACATCGGCTTCCCAAAAACTTACATTTAAATTGCAAGGAAAAAAAAAGGTTAGAGAAATAGATCAAACCCATGGAAATTGAGAATCTCTTAAGTAACTGCTTCATTTTGGTTTGAATGCAAACTCAGAGAGATATTATATATTTCTTACTTCATATCTGAAAGAGATTGAGTGGAGCCCAGTGATGAAAGACCAAAGATAAACCAAACTTCTCCTTATAGTCCCAAACAACAACAAACTCCTCCCTCCCTTCCCTTTATCTTTCCTTCTCTGTCTACGTACCTAAACACACACACACACACATACATACATACACACACACACACACAGTGTAATTTCAAACTGATTTATTTCTTGTCCCCTGCCTTTCTGGGAAATAAGATATTCCGATTGTCCCAACTAGACCACTTAACAACAGTGAAGAGGAGACTTCATAATTAAACCAGGAAAACATGCATAAATCAAGACCAGGCAAAAAGGAATATATGGATTACCTACCCCTCTCAGGAGCCAAATGTTGAAAGTATAGACCTACTATTAAAGTATTGTCAAAAAACTGCTTGGTGTATCCATTTCATGCAAGATGGACAATTAAGCAAATTCTTCCTCAATGGAAAGCCATCAGCATTTTGTAGACCAGTTATCATTCTTATTAATTAGCCCAATGTCTTTCCACAACATGTAAGATCTTGCATGATATTTTAAAGTTATATGTGCTTTGCAAGTTATCTGGAAAAAATATTGTAAAAAAAATTAATGATTTATTTTGCCAATTTCTTTAAAAAGTGAAACATCAAATAAAAGGATCCTGAAAGCAGTCTCTTAATCCCTCAAAGACATTTATAATTAAAGTTAGTTTCTTGAAGTTGAAATTTTTCAAGAAATAAATTGCCTTCACAACACCTTTTGGCTGATGCTACTGTTAACAAAGTGACAAGGCTGAAGAAAAAGAGTCCTCAACCAGGAGAAGGAAGAAAAGAAACTTTACATGGCATCTGTAGAAATGTAGTGATGGTAACTGCAGTCCTAAAAACCAACCTACCTATCCAGTGGTCATATTCCTATTCAAAATATCTTCTTAAAAGACTAATTACAGCAACTCACATTCAGAAAATCAAATAGAAATGAGAATTAGAAGCTATCTTTTTTTTTCAACTTAGAGAATTTTATATAGACACTCCCAATTACTGGCATATAATCTAAGGCTATCATTCATTTTAGAGACATTTCAAGGTCTACTATATGCACATTGTGTGGGAAAAAGAGTTTAGACTGTATTTGAACTTTGTATGACCTGTTCCTTATTGTAGATGTTGCAGTTGTTCCTTATTACGGATGTTGTAGTTGTTCCCTATTATTGTAGATGATGTTGCAGTTCTGATAGCAAACAGCTACTTGGTAGTTTCCAATAAATATGAGGTAGAAACTAGGGTCAAGGCTCTCAATTCCAGAAGCTAGGAGTCCCCTGAACCCATCTTTACTTCCTCTCTTGTATCTATCTCTGTCCTTTATTTCTTTAAATTCTGTGTCACCTTCCCTTCAAGCCAACCTATCACTGAGCTGATCTCAGCAACATTGCATAGGCACTATGTATTAATAGCTGGCTATTCTAGATTTTTAATTTACCAGATTTTTTTCCAATCCAGCATATTATATTAGTCTTTTACTCCAAAACAGGACTTTTTGTTTAAATGCTCTGTGATTCTGATTCCAAGAAACAAGACTAGAAGTATCCACTAAACAATGCAAAACTCACGACGACGCCATGACAGTGTAATGCAGAATATTCTTACATTTATTCATTAGCACTCCTTACTGTGAACAGGTATTATGGTTGATTGCTGCTCCCTCTACCAAAGAGGCTTGGTAAACAGCAATCCTGTAAGGGATTCACTATTTCAATTTCTCATTTAAAAAAACTGTCCCTCATTTCCTCCACTCTTTACATTAAAGATGAATTCCAAAGCTGTGTTCTCAAGTTTGGAATAGACCATGAATCAGAGAGGCCAGGATCGGCCTCTACACATCAATCCCTTGTAGAATTTCAGATCTACCTACTTTCAATGGGGAAAGAGCCAATATCTCTCAATCTAGTAAAAAAACAGATTATCTAATGGATCCAATTTACTATTTTTTTTTTTAAACAGCATGAAGGTATATTCTAAGACAGAATGTCCTAGACTTATTAGATAAGACTTTTCTTGAATGATTATAAAGGCAAACCAAACAGGCGAAAATTAATTGTTCCACAACTACAAAGGATTAAAGAGGAAAACAGAAACTAAGTTTTTAAAACATACTTTCAGAGATGCAATAGCCAATACATACCTAAAACCACCATAAAACAGATTGCCCCTGTAGACTAAACCTCACAGATACATTCTGAATTGTAGCTTTCCTCTCTTTAAAAGGAAGAATGACGAAGGGGAAAGTAAGAAGTAAAAAAAAAGTTTTTCTGTAACAAACATTAAATAAGCAGCCTAATGAAGTATAAATTCCTGAAAAAGGTGAGGAAAGAATTTTACTTAATTGAACATGACTACTTGAATTTCTTGTGCATTTCTGAGCCTAACCCACCACCACCATTCCCCCCAGAACCCTAACACATGAGCTACTAATAAAAATACAAATTCAGACCCTATATATACACTGAATTTTGAATAAACTGATGATCATTAGCTGTTATCTCACCAGTTCTTTTCTAACACATTAAATTATAAACTATGAAAAAAGAAAATTTTTATAAAAATAACGAACATGAAAAACCTTGGATGAAACTTGAATCTGTTGAAACAAGACTTTAAAAAAGAGTTGTCCATTTTAAAATAAAAGCATTTTGACATTTTTAAAAGTTTTTCCCCACCAAAGTAGTCCTTACTGAAAGCAAAAATGAAATTCTATCCAGTCTTTTGGAATTCTCCTGCTGTTTAGGCCAATTGCTTTTTAGTAAGTTGACAGGAGAGATCCATGAGAGTTGCAAAGAAACTGCTATGACTGAGCACTTTACTTTTAAGAACTCTAAACTACTAATCAGACTACCTTCTGGGCTTTGGACTTTTTTGTTTGTTTGATTTCCTTTACTAAAGAAGTTGTGGGTTTACAGAATAATTATGCATAAAATACAGGGCTCTCATATACCATCCCCCCACCAAGTGGAATATTTGTTAAAATTGATGATAGCACATTTTTAGAATTGTACTATTAAAGTCCATGGTTTAACTTAGAGTCTACTGCTTCTGTAGTGTAATCCCATGGATTTTTGGTTACCATATATATAACCTAACATTTCCCCTTTTATATATCATGTTTAGATATATATATATATCAGTGCTGTCAATTGCATTCAGTGTTGTGCAACCATCACCACCATCCATTACCAAACCATTTTCGTCATTCCAAATAGGAACCCAGTTCATTTTAAGCCTTAATTTTCCATTCCTATCCCCACCTAGCCCCTGGCAAATCTATATTCTAAATTCTTTTCACTTATTTTAATTGTTTCAAATCAGTGAGATCACACAATATTTGTCCTTTTGCGTCTGGCTTATCTCACTCAGCATAATGTCTTCAACATTCAACCATGTTGTCTCATGTATCAGGTTTTTTTTTTCAGGTTTGAATGCCAGAGCTTGCATGTGGAAAGCTGGTGCTCAAACCACTGAACCACATCAGTTCCCAGGTCTTCATTCCTTTTTATAGGTGAATAATATTCACTGCATGTATAGACCACATTTTATTTATCCACTCATTGCCTGATGGACACCTGGGTTGCTTCCATCTTTTGGCAATAGTGAATAATGTCACTATGAACAACATCTGTGTGCAATTTTCTATTTAAGTCCCCGATTTCAATTCTTTTGAGTATATACTCAGTAGTGGGATTGCTGGGTCATATAGTAGTTCTACACTTAGCTTTGTGAGGAACTTCCACAAAGCAGCTGCACCATTTTACACTGCCACCAGCAAATGAATGATTATGCCTATTTCTCCACATTCTCTCCAACACTTCTTATCTATTATTTTTAATAGCCGCCTTTCTAATGGGGGTGAAATGGTATCTCATTGTGGTTTTGATTTGCATTTCCCTAATGACTAATGATGTCCAGCATCTTTTCAGGTGCTTTCTGAACATTCTTTGGAGAGATATCTATTCAAGTCTTTAGCCCATTTTTCAATTGTGTTGCTTGTCTTTTGGTTGTTAAATCAAAGGATTTCTTTTTATATACCGGATATTAATCCTTTATTAGATATGTGGTTTCCAAATATTTTCTCCCATTGTGTAAGCTGTATTTTTACTTTCATGATAAAGTCCTTTGAGGAACAAAAGTTTTCTTATAAGGTACCATTTATCTATTTTTTTCTTTTGTCACTTGTGCTTTGAGTGTAAAATCTAAGAAACCAGTGCCTAACACAAGGTCCTGAAGATGATTGATTCCCCATTTTTTTCTAGGAGTTTGATAGTTTTATCTCTTATAGTTAGGTCTTTGATCCATTTTGAGTTGATATGGGCTTTGGTTTTAATCAAGCTTCATAGTTAAGGAAGAGCCAACATCATTTATATGACTCACCTAAATAAAACCTAAATTACATTAAGGATCCACAAGATAGTCATTTATCCATTATTATCCAGCAGATTACTATACATCATGACATATATATGCACACACACATATCTATAAAAAGACATGTAAACAGATCGATTGATCTACTGATTAACTGTTCTACCTCCACACCACAAACCTGTAACTGCAGAAATATACTACACAGTACAAATCATTGGCCCTGTTTTTTAGGACTTTAATGAGGTTTTAATCTTAATGTTTTAAGATGTAAGAATGTCAATAAACCCTAAAATATATGCCTTCTATAAGCTATTAGCCTAGCTATTAGAGCTGTAAATATTAGACATTTTGTCAAATTCCACAACTTGAGCTTTCTTATTTCACCCAGAAGTGAATTCAGCAGAATTCATCCAGTAACTACCTTAAAGACAACATGAAAATAAAAATCAAGTTGATTCTATGTCTAGTTATTTTGGCCAATTATTTGGTGCTACTTTAAAAGAGTATGGGATGGGGAAGTGGATGTGGCTCCAATGACTGGGCTCCTATCTACCACGTGGGAGGTCCAGGGTTTGATTCCCAGGGCCTCCTGGTGAAGGCAAGCTGGCCTGCACGGCAAGCTGGCCTGCACAGCAAGCTGGCCCACATGGAGTGCTGGCTCATGCAGCAAATTGGCCTGTGCAGGAGTGCTGGCTGATGCAGGTGTGCTGGCCCGTGCAGGAGTGCTGGCCCACGCAGCAAGCTGGCCTGAGCAGAGAGCTGGTGTAGCAAGATGATACAACAAAAAAGATAGAGTACCTCTCTCCCTGCAGATATGGGGAGGGGGGGGCACGCAGGGATAAGTAAATAAATAAATCTTTTTTAAAAAAGGGTATAGGATCAATGTACTAAGTTAACTAAATGTTATCCTGCCCTCCAAGAATCTAAGTACATTATACCACTATGCATTGAATAAGCATTGAGTCATCACTGTTTCCATTCATAGCCACAGTGTAGTCCATGGTACACTGCAAATCTTCCCTAATATACTCTCAGTTTCTTATTTACCACTATAAAAAATATATATAAAAACATACTTCTTACCAAAGTCCCTTCCAAACATATAAATTCACACTGTGACATTCTTTTTACTTCTTTCCAAAACTACTCAAAAACAAATACAACATACCTTTCCATTTTTACTGCAGCTGATAATCAAGTAAATTCTTAAATTCAGATATGCATCCAAAGTTTTAAAATCTGTCTGCAAGTATGCTCTACATATACTGGCTCTAGAGAGTGCAGAATCTAGACTCAGACACTGGTAATTCAACTAAAACCTAGCTTCTCCCTACAGGAATAAACACAAAGGTTTTTAAAGTTTGTTAAATGTATTACTACAGCATTACACAAACCTACACACATATATATGGTTTGAGCAAAGACAACATTGACAACTACAGAAAAAACTACTAGTGTTTCAGGAAAAAATTGCAACTGTAATTATATAAACCAATTCAGACTCCACAACTTCAACAGCAATGAGAATTTTAAATTTGTCCAAGGCATTTTAAGCAATTCAGATAAATTTCATACTTCTTCGTGCCACCACAAAACCAAAATTATTGATCTGGGTATAAGTCTGACCTGATAAGGCAATCCTTAAATCTTTCTTCTAATCTAAGATACTTAAACTACATGTTACATGTTTCAAGATTTACTATTTATGATTACTACTATTTAAAAAGCATTCATTTCTAAGAAAACATGCACATCACATTTCAAAAAAAAAGTAAAGGTAAATAGAATATCATAGCACAAAATACATTGAAAAACTAATTCAGTTTGATAACTACAAAGTTAGGTTTTTGACATTTGCCAGCAGGGCCACAATATGCTGGCCCTATGCCATCATGGCCCATTGCCAGGTTAAAAATAGCAGCTAGGCAGCAGCTGGAACACAGGTCCTTCTGACCCCAGCTTTATCTCCCTAAATTAAAGGGAAGGGTGGGAGAACAACTGCAGTCAATGAAGGGAATAGAATTTACTCTTGTGCTTGTATTTCCTACCCCTTCAGATTTTTTGTTTCTTTTTTCCTACCACTCCCTCCTACTTCCCACTCCTCCCCACCCTGCCCCAAAATAGAAAAAGAGAAAGAGGAAGAAAAGGAGAAAGGGAGGGAAGGGGGAGGGAATAAAGGAAAGAAAGAAACTGGAACTCTGGGATAGACTGGGTTCAGAATCTCCACACATCTCCAGCCCTCAAGTCTCACAGATTCCACCATCATCACAAAGCAGCCAATAGTTATTACAGTCCTCAGCTTTACCATGCATGGTCTAGAGAGAGTATAAAACAAGATCTTTATAAGATTGGGTAGGTGACTGGGTGAAGGCCTGTTAGACAAAAATTACATAGGTTATATTAGAAGGAAGGCGATGGGGTGAACTACTAAGATGGCATCATGAGTACAAAATCCTAAGTGCTAAGGAAGCTTGAAGAACGCTTAACTTCACTGAACTCCTAAAGAAATAGGGTGCACTACAAAACAATAAGCTCAACTACAAAAATCAGATTACAAATTTGCATCCTAGGGTTTCATTAGATCAAGTATTTTTAAGAATCATGACCCTCTTCTTTGTAGAAATGAGTTAATATAAAGGAGTATTAGGAACTAATGGGTAGGACCAAATATAGAGTCCTGCCTTCAACCTCTTGGGCCCTTTTCCAAGAAAGACCAATAACAGCAACACCAGAAGAGACTCCAGGCTCTGCCCTTTACACCTAAATTATAAAATATCTATAATTTGTTTATAAAAATTCTGGTTGCTCTCAGCAAGCATTTAAAAGGCCAAACTTGGCACATACAGAATTCTAAATAATTATATTGATGGAATGAACTAAGAGAATTTAAAACTTGCTTCTGTGGACTCATTCTACGTGCTATATGTGCTATGCTCTTATGCTTATTTTCTTCTGTATAATATCTTCCAATGTTAGATATCTGGCACCAATTAACATTTTTTTAAAAATGCTTTAAGTAAATAGACAGACTGTTAAATAAGGCAGGACCAAGCAGTGAGTTACCTGGATTTTAAGTACATTAATTCACTAAATGTATTTGATCAGCTAGTACTTAGTAAGAGTTTAAATTTACTGACAGGTTCTTCTGCATCCTTCCAATTAACATGAGGTTTCATCAAATGCACAGATACAATTCTCTCTCAAAGAAAGGCAAATTTCTTTACCAGCAACAAGAAATAGTACAATTTTTAATCATAACATTAAAATAGGACCTTGAAAATAAGATATATAATTTCTTAAATATATTTTGAGAATATACCTTTGCTGCATATATACTATGATTAAATCTAACTTGCAAGTTATTCTGCTTTTTAAAATTTTTTTAAAAATCTCACGGAAGATGATCAAAATCACCCAACATAGTCATCTTTCAAATCCAAAATTGATTCATAGAAGGCATTTTTAAATGCAGTTCTTTTCAAGTCAACTATGTATGATCACATTTTAAAATTCTGGCCACTGTAAATACCTTCTAGAAAGCAAAAATCTATAAACCTAAAGATGAACCATTTGGACTAGTTGATGATGCATCACAGACAATACTGCTAGAACAGAAGTTCTTAACCATGGACCTAGGTCCATGGACCTAAAGATTTCAGGGGGTCCATGAGCTTGAAGTGAAAATTCAAAAGAACATTATTCTTGTGGAGATGTATTGGTGCAGGCGTGATATAGTTATTAAATAATACAGAGTAGTGTGGACTTAGTAAGGGGTCCATGGAACAAAAGAGGTTAAGAACTCCTGGCTTAGAAGGTAAGAGCAGCAACTCTTGAGCCAGAGAGGCTGTGTCTGTTTTAAATGGTCATCTACCTGTCATTAACCCTGAACAAGTTTCCTCACTTGTAAAATGAGTATAACAGTGCCTATTTCATGACCTGCTAAGAAAGGTAGAGTGCATAGAATCTTACACATTGTTAACTGCTGTGAAAGTGTTTAGTTATCATTACTACAGTAAATGTTGCAGAGTACTAAGATTCTCACTGTAAATCACGTTCAGCTAGTCCAGTGAAGAAGCTAAAAAGCTTCAAATCAAAGAAGCTGATGTGGCTCAAGCAACTGAGCTCCCACCTACCATATGGAAGGTCCCAGTTCGGTTCCCAGTGCCTCCTGGAGAGGACAAGCAAGAGAGGGAGCTGGTGCCATGGGCAGGCACAGTGAGTTGATGTAACAAAGAGACACAAAGAGACACAAAAAAGCAGGGAGTTGAGGTGGCTCAAGTCTCTGAGCACCTCTCTCCCACTTGGAGGTCCCAGGTTCAGTTTCCAGAGCCTCCTAAAGAGAAGATGAGCAGACACAGACCACACAGCAAATGGACACAGAGAGCAAACAGTGGGCACAAACAATGGTGGAGGTGGGGGGCAAAATAAATAAATAAATCTTAAAAAAAAAAAGCTTCAAATCATACAAGAAGGTTTTTAATGTGAAAGAGGTTACTAAAGTTTTGAGGCCACATCACACAGGTGAAAAAAGTGTGTAAATGTATGGATATATATCTATAGGTATAGTTAGTACCTTAGTACTTAAAACTGTCAATGGAGGTGAGGGCGTACTGACAAAAACAGTGAAATACAAACATAAACAGTTCCTAAACAGACACACACTATGGGACAAAACATGTTTTCACAGACAGACTAAAATCAGAGCAGTCAAATTTCTTACTAGGCATCAACCTGTTCTGCATAAGCACTTTTCAAGCTTTCACTTAAGTAGCCCACACACACATCACATACACTCAGAGATGCAACATAGTCATCTACAATTAGCAATCATAACTTTTCCTGAAATTTAATTGTATCTCAGAACATCACAACTTCAAAAGATCTACAAATGTTTTACACTAGCATGTATTTAGCCAGCTAGAATCACTGATAAAGTAAAGCCATTAGAACTTAGTCTGAAACTAAAATGCTATCTAGAAACACTTTATAACATTCAATAAAATGTTAGCCAAATATGAAGGGGTGTTGTACAGGAATTCTATATTATGTGCTTGATTGCTTTGTAAGTTCACAACGTCTGTAATTAAAAAAAAAAAAAAAAGTTAGCCAAATAATCTCTCCCATGGTCCCATCAAGTTACATTTAAGAATGTGCTTGTTCTGATTTCTAAGATTATCAAACACTCCCAGAAAACAGAGAGTCAACCTAAGTAGTAGAAAAATACAGATTCAACTTTCAGCTTTGTGGTTTACTATAACATGCTGACACTTTACTCAACATGTCTGGATGCAGTTTTCTCATCAGCAAAATGGGAGAAGCGGGAATCAGTGTGATCTTTCCATATTTATGATCTCCATGGCTCTACAAATAGATAGCAGCTACCCATTCAAGAGTATTTTATAAAAACAACTTCTCATCTCTTAGGATATTTTGTTTAAAGAAGAAATGGAACAAGTGCATCTGCAGACAGGGGTCAGTGGAATATGCTTGGCATAACAATACTCAGATGACACCTGGGTTCATTTTTCTCCAATTCTTTCCTGTTCTCTTATGAATACAAGTAAGTTTTAAAAGCAAACAACAGGCAAGCGGACTTGGCCCAATGGATAGGGCATCCGCCTACCACATGGGAGGTCCGCGGTTCAAACCCCAGGGCCTCCCTGACCCATGTGGAGCTGGCCCATGAGCAGTGCTGATGCGCGCAAGGAGTGCCCTGCCACGCAGGGGTGTCTCCCATGTAGGGGAGCCCCATGTGCAAGGAGTGTACCCCGTAAGGAGAGCCACCCAGCGCGAAAGAAAGTGCTGCCTGCCCAGGAATGGTGCCACACACATGGACAGCTGACACAACAAGGTGACGCAACAAAAAGAAACAGATTCCTGGTGCCGCTGATAAGGATGGAAGTGGTCATAGAAGAACACACAGCGAATGGACACAGAGAGCAGACAACTGGGGTGGGGGGTAGGGGAAAGAAATAAATAAAAAATAAATCTTTAAATAAATAAATAAAAGCAAACAACAATAAACATATGTAACTACTTATCACTTAAGAATTCCACACATAAAAATACCTTTAGAAACAGACTTCACTTACTGTCAGCTGCAATCAACCATAATTATGTTAAACAAATTCAAAATAAACTGCAGACTGACCTAAATAAAAATGTCCTGGTACTGGGGAAAATACCTATGTCAAGAAAAATGTGAATCAGTTTTGTGAAATAGGTCTCCAATAATATTCTCCAGATGAAAGGGCAGTTAAGACATTTTTACCCATTTGGAACAGTTCTGCACATAAAAGCAGTATTCTATAATGGTTTTTTTAGGCTCATACAGCCTGAAAAACAGGCGGGTAACATGATCTTGGCAAGCTAATTAGCGAGACTTTCTTTTGCAAGCAAGTGACTTAATAGACTAAATAAAAGAGAATGTAAAAATAAAGGGCGGATTTGCACTGCATTCTTTTCAAAGTTTGCTTTAGCTATATTTTCTGGATGAAAAATGAAGCATCCTATTTTTCAAGAACTGAAAACCATATATAAAGCATGTTCTTAGAATACAGGACACTGAAAACTGAAAAACTGAAAAGACACTGAAGTTTTTAAAACAAATCTAACCAACACACTTTATTTTCAAGAATCTGGATAAGATTGAGAATCAAGAATCACTTTTCTTGGGACAAGACATACATAATAAAATTTTTCTCCAAATTATCCTTCCATAGTGATTTCTAAGAAAGAACAAAAAGCCTTCCCAGCCATTTAAAACTACAGAAGTTTTCAAATTTACAGCAAATCCAAAACATTTAAAATGTCAAATAATAAATAAAACAAAAAAAACTAAATTGGGTTTTCTGTTGTGAGAAGAAACCATCTTTTTAAATGATAGCATAGTCATTTGAAAGGTAACTAAAAATACATGTGTGGGTTTCATGTAGTTTATTACCATTTTAAAAATATTTACATATGTTTGTTTCCAGGATATTTATACTTACATACCTACTTTCTTTTCTAGGATATTTGTCCTCTTAAATATCTGAACAGCTGAAGATGGGATCTCCCTTCATAAGACTTTCATGCTAATGTGCTGGAGGTGCAGTTAATGTTGGGGTTTAAGATATATTTAGGGGATTTGAATCTCTGGACTGACAATGTGATAGCCAGGTCCTGAGCCTCAACAGACTCCAGCACCTACAATCTGATCTATTGGACTTACCACACTCAGCTAAGATGGAGTTGAAGAAGGACAACCACCACACCATGGAGCCTAGAGTGATTACAACTGAAAATGGGAGGATTGCATCCAGCATCCAGGTGGAATCTGACCCTCCTCTTGACATAGAGGTGCAATGGACACAACCAATCCAATGTCCACATAGAAGAGGTGGCACTGGATTGGGAAAAGTGGACATAATGGACAAAGGGTATGGGGAAAGGCAGGAAGAGATGAGAGGTGGAGGCGTCTTCGGGACATGGAGCTGCCCCGGATGGTGCTTCAGAGGTAATCACCGGACATTGTAAATCCTCACAGGGCCCACTTGATGGAATAGAGGAGAGTATGGGCCATGATGTGAACCAATGTATATGAGGTGCAGAGGTGCCCAAAGATGTACTTACCAAATCCAATGGATGTGTCATGATGATGGGAACGAGTGTTGTTGGGGGGGGGGAGAGGGGGGGTGGGGGGGGGGGTTGAATGGGACCTCACATATATATTTTTAATGTAACATTATTACAAAGTCAATAAAAAATAAAAAATAAAAATAAATAAAAAATAAATACTTAAAATTATAAAAAAAAAAAAAAAAATATCTGAACAGCTGAATGTCAACAGCAGTTCAAATTTAATGATTGCCCCTATAAAAATTTCTAATATTAAACAAGTTTATCATATGTATATTTAAGTGCACATCTTCAAATAAAGGTACCAATTTCATTTGCCTCAAGAAAACTGATTTTAAAAAGTCTAACACAAAAATATAAAGAAAAAGAGAAGACAAAAATAAAAAACAAACAAAAAAAGTATATTAAGTATGTAGAAATAGCCCAGATCCAATAATGTCATTTTTTTTTTTTAGGTACCAGGTCCTAGGGAATGAACCGGGGACCTCCTATATGGGAAGCCAGCACTCAACAACTGAGCCATATCGACTCCCGAGTTGGTTTTTTGTTTTGCTTGTCGTTTCTTTTTCGGGTTTTTTTTTTCCCCTAAGAGGCAGCAGAAACCAAACCCAGAACCTCCCACGGAGGAAGCAGGCGCTCAACTGTTTGAGCCACATCCACTCCCCTAAAAACGTAATTTTTAAAAGGGCAGTTTTCTTTAAAGAAAACCTCAGTCATTCGTCCACTGCTGTCCTGTTCAATGAACATATTACTAACAGAAATCACACATTCTTTACTAAATCCTTAATATGAATGTAAGCAGAAATGATATGCTGGCCTATATTTTCTTCATGAAACATTTAGAATTAGAATCAAGATGATAACAGATTACCCATTGTGAAAAGAAAAAAAGAGGCCTAAGAAGAACATCTTGAAATCAGGCAGGACATACTTAAGACAATGATGACTTTCATTGTTCAATTAACTGCAATAACTCTTCAACTAAAGGGCATTTTCACAGGCATCCTGATGTTAAGAGGAAAGGCATCCAAGTATCACATCTGCAAAAAAGATGAAATTCAATGCACAGTGGAAATAAAAATGGGATGGCCTTTTTCCTCTTTTTCCAAAACGTACTCATAATACAACTGTGTGGCAAGAAATTAAAAACTCAGGCAAGGGAAGAAATGTCTGCTTAACCCAAATCTGCAAATCCACCTTCTATTATAGTTAAAATCTTTGGCTACAAAAATCATTGTTTCCTCAACACTTTAGGTTTTTCACTGAACTACAACAAATCATCAGAAAACTAAGTATCATAACATTCCAAGATTTCCTCACCTAAAATCGAAAATTTAACTTCCTGGGAACAGTGCTAAGCACATACAAGGTACTCAATGACTTTCAAAAAACAAGAATTAAACAAATCAAACATCTCAACTCACATAAAAAGAAAAAAATAATTTCAAAAATGTACCTAGTTCCAGAATTTCTTTGTGTACTTTTAATCAAAAGGCAGAAAAAAAAGGTCTGATCTATATTATTTTAACCTTGAAAATGCATCCTATGAAATTTACTATCATCGATTAAAAAAACACACTCAAATATGAAAGTCCATCAGAATATCTTTACATATAGTAACCATACGTTCATAAAGAAACTAAAACACTCAAAAAAAGGCCTATAAATTATCTGATTAAAATGTTTTATCCACCTTAATTCTAACAATGATCCTTTTACTGTTTTGCCGCCCCCTAAAAATTTTTAAGTTATGAAGTTGAAAAGACCATAAAATATGTTTTTGTAGGCAAAATTCTTTTCTCCCAAAAATAACAACAAAAACTCCTTTTAAAACTTATCTCCTTCCTTCTCAGACAAAAGACAAGACCCTTGTTTTGCTACTTAAATATTTCCTGTTTTCAAAATGACTATTTAGTCACAAATAAAATGTGTCAGAACAAAAAAATATATATACCAGATCGTCAGGAAGAAAACAGGCGTTTGTGTATGCATGCAGCAAAAATTTAAAAATTAAAAAAAAACCACGAGAACTTTTCTGAATGTTTTTATTACAAAAATATATCTTTCAGTTTTAAGAGAAATCCAACCATCAGATAGGCATAAAGAAAAGTAAAATTCCCATCCCCCCCAAAAAATCTTGCCCATTTACTGAATGCCCCTCTCCAAAGGTACCCAACTACTCAATGGCTTCTTTTATAGCCTTCCAAGCATTTTCATGCATCTGTATGCAAGTATATCTTTTTTGGTTTAAACACAAATGGCAGTATTCTAAACAGTTCATGACTTATCCTCCCCACCCCAACCAACATGGCTCCCTCATCTGTCTGCTTGCTGTCCAGTCGTCTCTGCTCATTGGGTCTGTTTGTTCTGTCTACTCACTTTCTTTAAGAGATGTTCTAAGAAGGACCTCCCATGGGGGAGGCGGATGCCCAACTGCTTGAGCCATATCCACTCCCTGGCTTATTTTTAAATGAAATATTTTGGTCACCTTTCCTTGTCAGGGTATATAAATCTTCACCTCATTTTTTCTTAGTTGCATAGTACTCCATTGAGTACTTCTTAAATCAGTTCCCTTCCTACAGAAGTTTAGTTTGATTCCAGCCTTTCAGTACTGTAATCCATACTGCAATGAGCATCATTGTACAGAACATCTTTGCATACTAATATCAATGTATTTACATATGAATTCTTAGAAATGACACCAAAAGACTGTTCTAAGCAGTAGCATAGGAGGCATCGTCTTCTCCCACACTTCCTCAACCAATTCTGGGTATTGGCATCTCATTTTCATTGTATCTCTTTAAATAAGAGTGAAAATGATCATCTTTTATGTTTATTAACCATTTGCATTTCTTTTTTTCTGTAAAATATGTTGCCCATTTTTCTAGTGGGTTATTCACCTTTTTTTTTTTTTTTTTAACTGATATGTAGGAGTTCTCTGTAGAGGAAATCAGCCTTTGGTGAACCACAATGCAAATAGTTATCCCAGGAAGTTGTCTGACTTGTTTTAAGGTGTTTTCAACCCTAAAGAAATTTTTAGATTTTTATGCAATCAAATGTATCTGTCTTTTCTTTCCCTCTATTTTGAGTTTCACATTATATTAGGGAAGCTCTTCCCAAGATAGCTTCCAATTTTTTTCTGTGACTTCTAAATCATTAAAAGATATTAATATTTATATACAAGCATCTTCAGAAACAACTCCCAATAATTTTTTTTTTATTAAAAAAAGGCCAACTGCACTGCCTCTAAACTTTCCCGTAATCAACTGGACAGCTCTGCACCAATTAAGTACTATTTATAACTACTATATCAAAGGTTTAACTTTTGTTCCTTGAAATTTCTTAAAATCTAGGAGTTGAAAATAATAATTAGTAATTAATTATTAATGTCTGGCAAGTCAGCAATAAATAATCTTCAATAGCACAAATATAAAGTCCAACTATAAAGTCCTACTATAGCTATAATTTAGTCATCTTTACAAAAGTCAACTTTAAGTTACATATGTAGAAAGACTATAATGTGTTTACCAAAGTAGTAATAAAATTCTGGGCACAATTCTTTTCTCCCAAAAGTAACCCAAAAAAAAATTCAAACTAACTTTTAATTTTGCACTACCAGCAAACTGCTTATGGTGCTGTCAACGAAAGTATTCTGGTGCTTTTTTTTTTTCCATTTCAAGTTCTGAAACAAAGAAAGTCCTACCTGAAATAGCAAAAATATAAAATAAGCCTCTTAAACAACCACTTAAAGCTAAATTAGATGGTTAATCTAGCCACCTCTCTCAATTCCCCATCAAGGAAAAAAAATTCTGGTCAGTAAGTTTTCTATCTCACAGTACCAGCTGCCAGGCATTTAACAGCCTTCCATCTCTAAGCTGACTAGCACAACAAGTAATACAACTTGGAAGTTAAGGAAATTGGCAGAACTCAGAGGGGGGGAAAGAATATTTTCCACTATTTGTACAGCACTTGTTTAGCACGTAACTGTTTCCGAAGTGGTGGTCAACTCTTTATATGAAAAGCATCATTCCACTTCAACCACTGCCAAACCCCATTCAGTGGCCTCCTTCCCCTTTCGGAACTATACAAAAAGTTACTATTTTCTTTCACAACTACTCACCCAGGCCTCTTCCACTGATGAAAGCAAGCAAAGCCCACGCTGGGTGTCTGTCTCCTAGAGAAGATTGCATCTTTTATTTATCGCCCCCTTGGCTTTATTTTCACAGTGAATTCCTGGCTTAAATGCAATCAGCCAAGAAACCCTCCCTATGTGCTCTCCTGTCATTCCTCATGGCCAGCAAGCAGAGTCAAGCACAAGGAAGGAAAAAAAAGAACTACTCAACATTGCCAGCCAACCCATAAAAATTCAGACTCTAGTTTGCTATACTGGGAAACCATAGATGTGCTTCATATGTTTCAAAACGACAGGAAACAAGGGGGGGGGGAAAGGTACAACTTGAAAGAATACTAATTAGGTTAAGAAAAAAACAGGATAGATAGTCTCAAAAGCTGAACCCTTCCAGACAGAAGGAAAGGATTCTGAGCATAGAAAAGACAACGCTGGGGGCTGCCTCTGGAAAATAAATGGCCATGCAGAAAATCACATTTGCAGATTGCATTAAAATTCAAATTAACCAGACAGGATTAAAACAAACCTTAATTCTCTCTTGGGGCCCCAATCCAAACCCCCACCCCACTCCCAACGAAATGAAGGTTAAAAGGAACTAAAAAAAAGAGAAAGGATTAAGTTTTAAAATAAAGAAATAGAGATGCTTCCAAATCTATCCCCATTCATTTAGTGCACAGCACAAAACGAAAATTCAAAATAGGCAGTAATAAGGGAGGGGGCTAGAAAATATGCCATTTGTAATCAGGAGGAAAATACAGGGGAGAGGGGAGTTTCACTATAGCATTGTTCTTTTCAGTCCGGCTCAAACATCCCCAACGCTTTGGTTGAACAAGATATGTGGCCAAAAAAAATTATTTGGGGGGAGGGGGAATAGGGAAAGCCTTTAAACTCGATTTTTGAGAAAACTCTCATGGTCTGTTAGAAAAAGGAGGGCTGTGCAGCTTTAAATCACAAGTCCTTCTCTCGCCTTTGTCAAATATCTTCTACTTTACAAGCCCTGAAAAGAAATAAAGAGACTCTTTTGTTTGGTTTCTCCTTTTCGGAAGATGACAGAAAGCTGAAAGGGGCACAAATAAACATGAAAGAAGAACAAAGTGCTGGGTCGTGCCCGGCTGCCCCGCGGCCCGCAGCCCCTCCGCCTCGCGCTCCCGCAGCCGGCGGCTGCGAGCGGAAAACCCGTAACTGCACCGAGAGGAGACGGCCTGACCACCCAAGGCAAACAAAACAGGGACGGCAGGAGCCAGCCGGGGCACTGCCGCGGCCCTTGGAGGGGCCGTCTGGAGCCGGACGGATAGCAAAAGGAAGGGCGAGCGGCTCCTTCCCGGGCTCGTGCCCTTTAAATCCGGGGAGAAGCCCCTCAGGAGAAGGGGTCCAGCCCGCAGCCGCCTCCCTCCGGCGCTGCTCAAGACAGGCGAGGCAGGGACAGAAGAAAAAAAGACATTTACATCCTGCGGCGGCCAGCGGAGCCTGCCTGGGCCAGGCGCCGCGGCGACCCCGGAGCGCCACGGACGGCTTGCCTATCGAGGCCGGGGAAGGGCGGGGGGGACACCGAGTGCCATCAAATGCAGTCCCCTCCCCCCAAGGAGCAGGGGCGCGGGGTGGGGGGAAAAAGAGAAAGAAAAAGACGCGAGCAGTAGTCAGGGGGAGAGGGGCGAGGGCGCCGAGCGCTGCCCGGCCGCCCGCTCCGGCCCCGGCCGGCATTGTCTGTGCGGCCCGCGCCCCCTCCCCCGCCCCGCACAGCCCCGCCACACACACCCTGCGCCCGAGCCCCGCCGTCCGCCCGCCTTTGTCCAGACCCACCCCCCCAAAAGGAAAGCAGCTTTCCAGGATGTGCTCCCCGGGAGGAACGAGAAAAAAGGAGAGCGAGCCCCGGGCACCCGGCACCCACCCCGCCGACCCCGCGGAGGGGCGCGTCCTGCTGATTCATTTCCCACTCGCGCTGGCCCGTCCGGGGAGACAGGGGGCGGGGAGGGGCGGGGAGGGGCGGGGAGGAAACGGGCGCTCCGCTCGGGAAGACCTTCCCGGTCCGTGAGGGGACTCGGCGGGGGGACCAGGCGCGCGTCGGGCTGCTGGGGGCGAGGGGGTGTCCCGAAGAGAGGGGGCAGACAGTCCCCCGGAGGAACCGACTGACGGACGGATGGCCCCGCGGCTGCCCCGTGACTCACCGACTTGCAGGACGTTGTCGACGCAGCCACTCTCCAGCAGCGCGATGCCTCGGCGGAAGGGCAGCCGCGTCTCGTCGCCGCCGTCCGCCGCCCCAGCGGCCCCCACCGACGGGGCCCCGGCCCCTGCGGCGGCGGCAGCGGCGGCGGCGGCGGCGGCGGCGGCGGCGGCTGAGGTGGCGGCCGGCGAGGACGAGGAGGCGCCGCCGCCGCCGCCCGCGCCGCCCGTGCCGCCGCCCGCACCGCCGGGGCCGCCGCTGTCGTCGCCCGGGCCGCCCGCGGCGCCGCCGCCGGTATTGAAGGACGAGTACATGCAGATCTCTCGCTCGCTGCGGGGGAAAGACCAGTAGACGATGCGGCGCTGCACCGGCTCAGGGATGCGCTCAAAGCGCTCCTCCACGCGCTGAAACGGCCACTTCTCCGCTACCCTGCGCGCCGCGATGTCCAGTAGCGACTCGGGGCTCTGGGTCTTGCCCGGCGGCAACAGCCCCAGCGCCGCGCCGCCCCCGCACGCCGCCGCCGCCGCACCGCCGGCCCGCTGGCCCGGCCGACAGGCAGAGCTGTAGCCGCCGCCGGCGCCGCCGCCGCCACCGCTGCTGCCCCCGCCGCCCGCACCGCCGCTGCCGCCCGGCCGGCAGCACAGCCGTTTTGCGGGAGGAGGCTGCTGTCCGCGCTCCGCCATGACCGCGCCGCTTCTAACCCGACAGCGGAAGTGCCGGCACCCTATAAACGGCACAAGGAAGCGCGACACGCACACGCCGCCGCGACGCCACGCTGCCATCTAGGGTCCGCCGCTCCTTGTACGGGCACAAGGGGCAGAGCCTCCAGCATGACGTCGAGGCAGGGGCGGGACTCCGATAGGGGAATCTAGGGCCGGGGGCGGGGTCTATGCAAATCGCTGAGCTGAAACATAAATAGAGCACTCCGTGGACACCAGGGTGGCGGGGGCGGCGGGGTTGGGTGCCGGGTGGGTTGTGAGAATGTCAGGCTGCTGTGACGCGGGGGGCGGGGCTCGGGCGGAGTTCCCGGGAGAGGGGACGGGTCGCTGGGTCTGGCCTAACGTGGGTGGGTCTCTGCGCCCCCTGCCTACTCAACTTTCCCCTCCAATTCCCTGCCTCTTTTTGATGTCCCACAAGTGAGGACGCGCCTTGTGGGTCGCAGCAGGAGGCAGAGGAGAGCGAGAGATGGGGGTGTCGAGTAAGAGGAGGGGTCGAGGCTAAATAGGGGGCGGGGCCAGAGGGCCGATGCCCCACCCCGCGTCAGAGCATGCCCGCCGGGGAAAAAGCCTCTGGGCGGAGGAGGTGCTTTCAAAACAAAGAAATGCGGCGTGGAGCCCAGGGGACCAGGGTAGTGAGGAAGGCGGAGGAGGCGCGGCCGAGGCCGGCCAGCCGCTTCCCGCCCGAGAGTTCTCTCTCTCCTGCCAGCCGGGGCTGCGGCGCCCGGAGAGGGGGAGGAGGGCTGCGCTCGGCGACTATTTTCCACTTCACTTTTGCAGACCCGGGGGGTGCGGCGGAGAGGAGAGCGCGCGTGGCTGCAGCGTTCCCAGCCCCGAGCCCCGTGTCCCCTCTTGCCTGGAGGCCGGGCCAAAGACGGAGACGGCCAAATGCCCCAAAACGCACAGAGCCCTCGAAACCTGCCCCGCAGCCGCACCGCGAGCGTCCCAAGCCTGCCGCGGCCGCCCTCGCTCTCCCTCAGTCCCTCGGCGCAGGGGGCTGCTCGGCTCGCACCGATCCGGAGAACTTGAAACGCTGCCCCTTGCCCCGGCGGCCGCTCTGCCAAGATCCCCCTCTGGGCCCAGGTTTCTCACTCGTGGGGCTGGAGATTACACCCGGGCAGTGGCTTCAGCAAACACCTTTGTGAGTACACACGCCGCGGGGGCGCGCGCACACGCCCCACGGACTCGCGCGCACGCCCGGGCGCGCACCCGCGCACAGCGAGCCCGGCTGGCAGCAGACGGCGCGCCCGGGCCGTCCCGCAGCGCCAGGCGGCGGACCGTGACTGCGAGCGCGCCCCGGGCGGACTTGCGTCTGTCTGCCGCCCGGCTTTGACCCCGGCGCGGGACTGCTGGGAGCCGAGACGCTCCAGACGCGCGTCGCGCTCACTGCCGCCCCGGCGGTGCCCGATCGGCCGGCGCTCCGGAGAAAGGGAGCGTGGGGCGCGGGCGCAGAAAGCGAGCGAAGAGCGCAGCTCGCTGGTGCGAGGGCGCCAGCGAAGGCGAAGGTCTGAACCGGGAAACCTCCCGACATTGTTCGACATTGTTCTTCGTACTTGACCCAGCTCGGGCAAATCAGTCCCAAGCCTCAAACTTAATTAGCACGGGTTAGCGACCCCTTTACTCTTTTCCCCATCTTCTGTTTTTATTTACTGTAAACACTGTCACTGATAATCGCTATTGTTGAAAATAAATCTTATCTGCTTTGACACTTTCCATCTTTTAAGGTTACTGGCTGACCGACTCAGCGCAGGCCTCAGGCCTCGTTGCCTAAATTTAAAGGGATAGATTGCTTGGGATGTTTAAAGGAAATCGCTCTCAGGGGCGAGGTTCCGAGAACTTGAGCGCTAGGCCCTGGCTCTTCCCCTCCCCGGGGCCTTCACAAGCCCCAGGCTACAGGTCTCCGGAGACAGGACGCTGGCAAATTTTTCACAGCTGCCTTACTTGTTAGGAAACTTTTGGTGACATGTTTTAATAAATCATTCTGTTATTTCTCTGCGTACCCCCTTCAAAATCTAGGGAAAGGCCTGGGCAGGATTCTAGTAGATCTTTATGTACAAATGAGAGGTAGTTGCTCCATTTCTAGACATCTTCAAATTAAAAACAGGTGATAAGTAAGTCGAAAAGTAAAATGCAACTTGGGTTCTCGTCTGTCCTCAGAAATAGTCATGTTGGGACTTGGGCTTGTATAATATTGCGTAGATTACCAAGCATTTTTGCACAAGAATCACTAAGCTGGAAAATTAAAGATGACAAAACTGGTGCCCCAGACAGGGAAAGTGACTCATTCAGGGTCACACGGGATGTTAGTGGAAGAGATTAATTCATAATGAACAGGAAAATAGACACTTTAGTTGGTGCCTAACGTTTAGAGACCTTGATTCTGTAATTAACTAAATTTAGACCCTGGATTTGAGGCGTCACCCTAGATTGGAGGGATCTAGTTTAACTTTCCAACTCAAAGACTCCAGAGCCATTGGTTTAGTCTGGCCCAGCTTGCCCTCCCTGCAGACACTGGGACAACTCTCTTGAACTGCCCTCCTCCCTTGGATTTCTCTGACACTTTCCTGTCTTTCCAGGTCCAACTCATCTTTCTTTGCCTCCTTTTAGCATGTCTATCTCTGAGCTGTTTATGGTACACCCTGCCCTACAGCCTATCACGGTACTCTTCTCTCTTCTGGTGAGTCACTCCTTAGGGAAGGTCCACTATTCACCCATGACCATCTCCCAACATATTGGTCTCTGCCTCAACTCACTTATTTCTTACTGGTGTCCAACTCATTTTTCCATCACCACTAGGATGCCCATGGTAACTTCAAACCCAAAATACCACCTTTTCCCAGAATCCAAGTTCTCTTCTTTCCCTTTAATTTCTATTAGTGTGGCCACCTGTTCCTAGGCCCCTAAGCAATAATTCTTTTTGTCTTTGCCTCTTGCCTGCTGTCTTGTGTGTCCCAGCCCCTCTCGCTGCACATAGTCAATTATTCTTTACTCTGCATGAGTCTCCTCTCTAGTGTGTCTGTATAGCTCTTCCTCCTCCAAACCATTCTCCACCCAGTGACTATGCTTCCAAAAGTACAATTCTGATGTCACCCTTTTAAGTGGCTCCATGTTGCCTACAAGAATAAGTGCAAACTCAAGTATGACCTTGACCAAACCCATCTTTCCAGCCTGTGTCTCACTAAAACCCTCTGTTGTATCCCAACAGGATTTCTCCCAGTTCTCCCCATTCCACACATTTGCTCAAAAGATTCCTGCTACCTGAAATGTCTCTTTTCCCTTACAACTTGTCAAATTCCTACCCTTCCTTCAAGGACTTGCTCAAATGTGACTTCCTCTGGGAAAACCCACTTGGATGTATGAGCTCTCTCCTCAAGCCCGTTTAGGACTTTGGATCGTTCTTGTTACATTCTGCCTAGCTATCACAGTCACATTTACACTTGCCTCAGCCATTCGTCTTCTCTCTCCTCCCTGATTAGAAATTCTCTAAAGGCTGGGATTATGCCTTTGAGATGGCTCTATAGTCCCCAAGTGCCCAGTGCTGTACTGTTAAACGTCTGCCTCTTCAGAGGCTAGCTACACCCATGAGCCAAGGAAGAAATAAGTGACAGTATGTCATATTTGGCTGGTCTTATCCTAGCTCTCATGGTTTGGGTATTTATAGTGTTTTTTCTGGTGTTCATAGAAATCATTACTAAATTACTTATAATTGCACTTTTACATCAAGCCCCTACCCTAGGGACCAAAGCAGGGATAGAATCCTCTGGTTATGCTTCAGTGTTTACCACTTGGCAATGGTAGGAAATCAAAATACAGAAAGTCTGTTACTTCTTATATGCAGTGACTCATCATATCATATCATGCCTCATCACACTGAGTATGTATTCAGGAGCTAGGCTCTTAGGCAGACTTAAGAATAAACTACTCCCAGAAGCTAAACTGACAGCCTCAAGGAAGAGAGACCCCCTGGCACCATACCCAGCACCTTCCCCATTGAAGTAAGATGAATCGATGGATCGATGGATGGATGACAGGCAAAGGAATTCATTTGAGAAGGGCAATAGACCTTAGTCAGGGATCTATCTTTGTTCCTCCACCTTCCATTAATTTAAAACTGAAAAAAAAATGGAATAAAATTCAGTTAAATTTGATAGAGCTTTATCAAATTCCTGGAGCAGTCATTTTCAAAGAGATACCTTCAGAGTGTCCCAGAACATAATGCACACAATTTGGGGGCCAGGACCTGGAAACTGGCATAATGTAGCAAGCTCCTCATGTAAGTCTTCTTTACACTAAAGTTTGAAAACTACCCTTTGGTGGCAAGAACTTCACACAGTCAAGCTCTTTGGAAAAGGCCCTGCAGAAAGAGAAAATGACATTGCCTCATCATTATTGGTAGTCTTCTCAGTTAATTAAGAGACTAATTTGCCATTAGTAGCAAGATTCCAAGACAGGAGAATTGGAACCTTAAGTCATTTGAAGATGGACACAAACCTATGCTCATTTCCAAACTCTCCTTCATGCAGGGATACATTTTTTAAAAATATATTTAACAAAAGCCAATTATGTTCCCTGGAATATAGCTAAATTGTTTAGAAGGGGGGAAAGCCTAAAACAGCATAACTGGCCTATAAGCCAGGCATTATTCTCCCCTTCAGTGGAATGACAGGAATTCTTCTCTATGTGGCTAGGAAAGGTAAAGAATGAAACTTCATCCGAGAAAAATGTCCAATAACAGGAGAAGTGTCAAAAGATTCTTCCTACTAAATAATTTCCACCAAATCAGTAGATTCTTAAGCAAAAGAAGAGGAGGGCAGGGAATGATCAACCCAGAATCTACCAATTTAAATTGTTAAATTTGTTAAATTGTTCCATCCTGGAAGAAGGCATAAATTTGGTCCATTTCAACTTTGTTAAATCCCCAAGAAGCAGGCCCACTGATATTTTACTATTAATACTTTTTAAAGAGTGGGTACAAACATGGCACTAGGCCTTTTATAAATAGTAACTCATTTTGTTCCCCAGCTCCCCCACACAAGAAACAAATGAAGAAACTGAGGCCCAAGGAAATTTCAAAAGGTTAATTGGCTCCTAACTAGCCAAACAGGGATTCAAATTCAGTCTGACTCCAAAGCTGGAATTTTTCCATTACCCAGTGTTTCCCAAACTTGCCAAATCATAAGAATTGTCCACAATTGTTAAAAAAAAATAGATTTCCCTTACCTCTCTTCTGGAGATTCTGAGTCAGCAGGCCTGGGGTAGGGCTTGGAATCTGTCTTATAAAATTTTGCCCTGGTTAATTCTTCAAAATAGGCAAAATTAGGAAAATCATATTCCACACTACATTATCACTTACTAACCCACTTGACATTTTTTCATTTCTCAAGGCCTACCCTTCTAGAATTTGCTATGATTATAAGAAAGCATATTGAGCCACAGATCAGCTACTCAATCTTTTCCGTCCTACTTCTAAGAACAATATATTCCATTAAAATGGATGCATTTAAAGTTCCAACCTGGAATTTTAAAAAAATAAATCATTTCCTCTTGACATGCACTCAAAAAATCAGGTTGACAATTTGCTTACAAATAAATTTGCTTCAAAATTTGTAATTTGAACAGTAATTCTTCCCTTAACAGGTAAGAGGTGTTCCTTTGCTCTCTCTAAATATTAGATCATCCAGTCCTGTTAATTTTTAGCAAGAAGACATAAGTATAAAAATAGTCTTTGTGTACAATTTCAGTATTACGAAAACTGACCAAACTATTGTCATCCTACTTTTTATATGGTGAAGCACTCATTAAATGAAAGCTGTCTCAGAACCAGAACATTTAGCTATCCTCCAAATGTGTTTAGAACCTAATTAAAACCAAAAGAAATAGGAAACGCTGCATTTAATTATAGCTTCATCTTCCCCGTTTTTTAATAACCTCACTTTTTACTAAGCACTTTGTTCAGACTCATAAGAGAAAGAAGTATACTTTTTAAATGGATAATATGAACATATTTACTACAATACTTATTTACCTATGTCAACTGGAAAAAAAAATTCCCATTTTTAAACATTGAAAAGTGGCACTACAGAAGAATAATTTAGAAAGTGAATGATTTCTCAAAATTGCCTCAGTCTACCAGTTCCTCCTATGAAGATATCTCTGATATGTGAGACAGTTAAAAAATACATTTAAGATATTAAATACTGTAGTATGAATGTATTCTTTAGGGAGACAAAAGATACTCTTGACATGTATGAAGGATCATTTCATAAGTAGGTAGTATGAGCATTTTTCAAAGTTACCAAACCGTATCTCATCCCTCTCTGGAGGAGGTAAAGACGTAAAATACAGACAACTGGGTAACTTTAAGGGCACCTTATTTCTAGATAAAGATTATTTGCTTTTAAGAGACAAGCATGAAAAATTAAAGTTTAAAATATGAAAGCAAATTTTAAAATGGGTTTATTAAGCGCATTCTGTCACTGCAATATTTTTAAATATTCAAGAACACACTCCCCATCATGAATAGCATCATGACAATTCAGACGTGAGAAGTGTTGCTTCCAATGACTTTATATTCAAACCGACCATCAGATAATTTGTGAAAATGAAGCAGTTTCAGCAAAAGCTGGTTTATTTGACATTTTTTTCAACCTGAAATCTGTATTAACTAACACTCCACAGAACCGCATTAATGATAAAACCATGGTTGTAAAAGCCATACTGCACAAAAAGTTTCCCAAATTACTGCGAATGTACCTTTTATGTACCAAATCCGTTTAAAACTTTTATCCTATAGGCTAGAAAGCTTAAGAAAATAAGACATACTTTCTTGACTTCTTAAGCATATATAAGGGCTCCTTATAAACATAGTGGTGCTGTCAGGATCTATTAAGGCAGACAATGCTGGTTGTCCATAACTAAAAGCCTCAGATTGCTTTTATTCTGTCTTTCTTTGTCTACTTTTTGTCTTTTTTTTTTTCCTTCCCTAGGTTTTTTGGGTCTTCGATACAGTTGTGCCGTGCCACTGTTACCTTTAATTATTGTCATATAGCCACCCATAATGTTCCTTCTCCGTTTCTGAATGAACAATTGCTCCCCATCTGCTGTGACCCTGAAACCCAGAGAACCCACTTGTTAGAACTGGATATAAAATACAAGTCAAATAAGTTCTTAATGAGGACCCAGTAGGCTTCTCCTCTGGTTAAATATGCATGGTCTAATAAATAAAATAAAACAATAAAAAAAGAAAAACAAAAAGTAATAAGATTAATATTCATGGTCTATGTCGCATCTATTTTTGACTTCTTGCAGACTCCCTACTTCTTAGCTAGGTTCCAGGATAAAGCTGAGGTTATTTATGGCCTGTGAGGGGCTAATAGATGATGATAACTGAATCATTATACATAAAATCATGCATATTGACTATGATTTAGTGTTATTTCATGAAATTATAATTCTTGAAAATTGGTGGTTCACATCTGGAATCTATGACACTATCCTGACAGATTGGAGACGCCCCAGAAGCTGCATTCCCAGATCAAGAGTAAGGGTCTGCGGTCCATTCCTACTGTAGCTTGAGCTCCCCGGGGAGTAAGGAAGGATAGAGACCAAAACTTAACACCTCTGCCCTTCAAAGCTCAGGGCTCTGCATGACAAATGAGCTGGCCCCTCCCCTCTCCTTCTCCCCTTCTTAGTCCCAGGCTCCTTCCCTCCACTCTCTGGGGCTTTGCCAGTACAGACCGCTCAGGCCTGATTTCAGTTCCTTGAACTCTACGACTCACTTCCTCCAGAACTTGGCCCAAGAGTTCCCACTGCCTGGAATACTCTCCCTGTCCCGGCCCAGAAACCACTGCCTGGTTTACTCCTCTTCAGCTCAAATCACACATCCTTAGGAAAGTCTGGCCACCCTGACTGGGTCATTTCTGCCGGTTGCACATTCTAGTAGCCACTGTACTTCTCTTAGGAACCTTTATCAGAGTTGTAAATTTTTATTTAATTGTATATAGAGCAGATTACCTGGAAAATAGTCGTTTTTCAATAAATATTTGTTTACTCCATGGAAGGGAGGGAGGGAGAGCAGGCACGTCAGCCAGGCTGCCCCCCACCCCCTATTTTGATCAACACCAAGGTGTGCCTGGAGAGCAGCTGCTAACAGTTTACTTTCACTTGACACCTGCCTAGGCCCATGGGTCTTCCAGTTCAAGAAAGAATAAAATGTGCACAACGAGCACTTTAGCAGTGTGATGTGAAAAAGCTATTACTGTTACATTCTGGAAATTGTTGCATTATTCCAGGCAAAGAAATAAGAAGAAAATCTTCCCAAACAAATGTCAGAAACTTTACCACGCTGTCATACATGCTGCCTGTAACATTTGTCTTTTGTTAATTTTTTTCTGGCTTTCATCTCAAGTGTCTCTCAAGTTTTGGCAATTTCAAGTGTTCTAGTTACCATGGAAATAGGAAACAATGATCTCTTAGTGATTGAGAGGGGGCAAAAACCACCCCATTGGGGTTCTAGAGTTTTCCTCCTTTCATAATATTTATGAATTGAGAGAAGGTTGATTTGGAAGCAGTACTTCAGTCATCAACAAATATTTGTTTTGTGCCTCCAGTGGGCCAGAGATTGTTCTCTGCCAAGAATATCTCCACCTCCAAACTGTTACTTTAAAGATAAATTCGTGCCCTATTCCAGATGGTTTATCCTTAAGTGCCGTTGGAATTGTTGAGCATGAACTACTAGCCCCAATTGAGAGCTTTACCTTTTCCTTCTAGGCACCCTCACAACACTTTGGATATTTTAGAGAGTTCTTCTTGATCCACTAGAAACTTGGGTTACAAAGAACCATACAGTTTCAATTTTATTTTTTATTTCTCTATTTCATGGGTAAATTAAAATATAAATACCAGAGCAAGAAATAAATATTTTGATGTTGCTTTTTTGTTGTTGTTCCACAGTCTTAGATAGATGCTCAAACACACAGAAAAGTTGACCTGTGTATTAGTCAAGTTTAGCTGAAGATTATGGAAAGTCTAGAAAAGCAAGAAAATCATTTGCTAGTTATCTTAACAGGCAAATGTCTACAATTTCACATATTCTCAGAGTGACTTCATTTCTTTCAGACTTTAAACCTATGAGTTATAGACACATATATGGTGGTATAAGTCTTCGTTTTAGCACTTTACGTAATATACCACTTTCTAATTTTCCACATCTCATGTCACCAGAAAGTTTCCAAGTTCCCTGAAGCACAGATACGTAAGATTCTAAAACCGACTCAGAGCTTGTTTCTGCGTGGAGGTTCAGCCAGCTCGCCTCTCCCTCTTCATCTAAGGATTTACCCTTCCCTTAAGCCTCCATCTGGCCCACTTGCTCTCCATTGCAAACCACTCCCATCCCAACTCCCAAATAATTCTTTTCCTTGACTGTAATGCTGCCCTACAGAAAGCCCGAGGAGACCAGGTCTCCAGACAAAAGATAGCCACCCCTAATTTTATTCAACCATTATAGATTTCATTCTTTTGGGTCTTCATGAGTCACCTTTGAAAAACACCAATATTTCCTGAGGGCCCCAAGACTTGAATTCATTATTAGTTTAACACCCAAGGGATTAGTTAAGAATGGATTTAATGCTAAACCAATGTGGAAAATTAAACTCCTGGAGGGTGGAACTACTTGGGAAAGGGGCACTGACAGGGAGGGGGTGTTGCTGAATAAACCTCACTATTTCACAATATTACCTAGTGTTCACACGCTTCAATTCACGGACTCTCTCTTCTTTTTTTTCCTCCCCTGTTCCATCTTTGTTTCTCTTGTCTGTGTCTGGCTTTATCTGTGTATATGCATTATGTCTACATGTGCGACTGTCTGTTCATATCCCCAGGTCGTTCCTTGTCATGCCTGTGGCTTGTCTAGCCGCGGTAACCATAAAAAAAATTCTTTCAGATTACTTGTTGGATGATTTCGGTATTTTCAGCTTCATTAACAACTAATCACCACACAATAGATTACTCAACAGGGTTTGAAATATGCCTTCAAGGTGGCTAGGCTGCTGGAATGAGCATGTAAGGGGACTTCATGAAGGTATCATATACACACAGCTATTGTATCTTTGAGTCAACATGAGTTTTCTTACGAATTGTCTGTGCATGTTTTTGGCAGGTCTCTTTTCTTATTCTCCATTCTCTGATTCTCTGCCCTACCCAGCCTCTGCCAGCTCTGACTCCAGATCCATCAGCCATGAGAGGTGAAAGCTCATTTAGGCCAGCCATCTAGCAGCACCCTGAGAGGAAAGCCCCAAATGCCCACAGATGGGGCAAGCGGGCCAACTGTACCCCAACAGGGTTCAGAGTGATGCTGTGTAGCCAGAAGGCTTGAAAATGTGCCACTGGAGGTCCAGCCAGTATATTGCCACCCTCAGAAAGTACATCTCTTGCCATGCCCTGAGGAACAAATTCTCATCAGTTGGGCAGAAATGTGACCCAGGAGCCACAGTTTTATGTGGCCCTTTCTTTCAGTCACTGAACTATTCTGGTGGGTGTGGGAGTTTGAGTGGTGTAGAAGAAGATAAGACTCCCATACTCAGCAGATCCAGGAGGCTGCCAATCCCCACCACAGGCCCCCAGCTCCAATGCTGGCTTTGACCAACCAAAGTCCGCCTAGTTGAAGTGGCAGCAGATCTCGGTAGGGTGCTGGGCACAAACCCGCAAACCCGGGCATCCATACCTTAGTTCTGTTTTTGCGGGTCTGACACAAGCCACTGACTCATCTGGCCACACAAAGTCATTACTGGTAGCACAGTCCGGTGTGCCCTTAGCAGGGCCCATTTTCAAGGGCTGGCTGGATTTGACTGGAGTTTTCTTTTAACATCTGTCAATGACCATTGTCAGGTGTTTCTAGGGTTGCAGGGGGAAAGGTCTCCCTGATTGGCTATGCAATTGTGTTCTTTAACCAATCCCAATGCTGTGCCTGGGAGAGGGGGCGTTTAACATGATAGAACAATATCAAGCACAGGCAGACGCATTCTGAGTACTAATAAGGTGTCAGTAAAAATGGACTTACAGTGTGCAGGAATCCTATGCTCCTGTCATGGTGTGGTTGCTATTCAAAATATTACAGCCTAAGTTAAAGTCATTCCCACTGATCGGAGGAGATCAAGATTTCAAAACAGGAGAATAGAAATTGTAAAGAGGAAGTAAAACTCCTTGCTCATTGTGTTTTACAGCCTTCCTTAGAAAACTGCTGAATTGTAATTTAAAATATTCCACCCTTTCAAATAAATTAAGTGCAGCCCTTAAAAAAAAAAAAACAGGAGAGAGATGCACATGTATTGTCAACTAAACATTCACAGATCTTGTGCCATGAAGCCAAGTTGAAAATCGCACAACAGATCTATGAATTCTTTCAGAAATATGACAACAAGGGTAGGTGTTACGCCTCTGGCAATGCCTCTTGAGCTGAAATCTGAATGCTAATTAGGAAACAAATGAAAGACAAATATCAGCTTGAAGGGAATTTGGATCTTGCAGGAGCAGAGATATTCTGAGATTCATAGAAACCTTCTGGTATGAAGGAAAGTAAGAAGGTACGTGACGGTAGCAATGACTGAACCCTTCCTTCAGAAAACAACTGCCAGTAGGCCAGGTGTTCCTGCTCACCTCTGGTAATACATCAAAAGCAAACAGAATTATCATGCCTGAAAACAAAGTCAGGCTTTCTTATAGCACTGATTTCCCAAGCAGTTATCGATAGAATCACCGAATTTTAGAATTTCATCTTCAGTCCTTGCTCAGTCATAGGAAAAGTTTCTTTAGTCTTTTTCCTTGCCATTCATCTTCTCTGCTTTCACATACATTCCTTGGAAAGACAGGGCTGCTGGGCAAAAATATTAGTGGAAGGGAGGAAGGGAGAAAGGAAGGAGAATGGAGGCAGGGGGAAGAAAGGAAGGAAGGGAGAGTAGAGGGGGGGAGAGAGGGAAGGAAGGAAGGAGGCAGGGCAAAAAGAAGGAAGAAATATTTCCCTATCCATCACAGACCCTTATGAAGGACTCTGCAGTCAATCCAAGGTGCTTGAGCTGCGTGGCTTGACTTGTTCCAGGCTGCAGTGGGGTTTCAGCGTTCTGCATTTTACTTTACGTACATTTTTAAGTAGCTCAACATAAGAGAAAAAGATAAAAGCCTCCGAGACTGAATTTTGGGTAGTTTTACTTCTCACCTCCAATATTATAAAGAGTATCCATGAACAGAAAATAGTTTTGAGGAAAGCTGGTAACAGGACTACCTTAACAGTTGCACAGACAGCAGGGCTACACAGCCTTCCTTCACCAAACTCAGGGTGCCCACTTCATGCCACCACCACTGCAGCTCAGTGGGACCCACCTAGCTTAGATTTTGCCCAGGATCCTCTAGGGCAAGGGTTCTTAACCTTTTTTGTTCCATGGACTGCTTTACCAGTCAGGTGAAAACCACAAACCCTTACTAAGTCCACACTATACTATGTGTTACTTAATAATATATCACACCTGTACCAACAGGGCTGCCCAGAAATGTTTTTTTGAATTTCAATTCAAGTTCATGGACCCCTTATTAAGAACTCCTGCTCTAGGGCCTTAATGAAGACACTGTACTAGCAGGGATCACTATTCCAAAGAAGAACTTTGGAGATTATCTCTGGCTCCTTTGGTTGCACACAGTGCTAAATGTACATCTTTATGTGTTGACAACATCTTAGGAAGTGATTTAACCCACTGGCACATCCAGGCAGAATTTATCTCGTGGCCCTGTGATTTTTAACCCACTCATTTCTCCCTTCTGATACTTCCTTCATGTTTCTGTATTAATTACTTAGGACATAACTTTATTTCAGAGGCCTTAAAGTTCGACTTGATAATTCAGGACCTAGCCTTGTCCTGTTGTGACCTTATCTACTCTCTTAGGAACAGATCCAAGAAACCAGAAAAACTTACCACCCACATCTAATCTTCATACCAAGTAGCTGGACCTGGACTGTGGAGTAGGAAACTAAGTTCTCTTAGATCCTTTCCCAGCCTTGCAGGTATATCCTCATAGTATTGGTGAGTATATTTTTAAATTTCAGGACTGTCTGGGGCTTTGTATATTGGTATTCTTTCAATATATATATATATTTCATATTTAAGCTAACTTCTGGTGAGAATCATATAATCAGTTTGAAAAACACAAAATTGGCTGCTAATTTCAACCTGTAATCAAACAGTCAAATTTATCTATTTAAGTTTCACCTGGGTTTCCTTTATTGCCTCACAGTCTCTGATGCAGGAAAAAAACAACTGTTTTTAATGATAAAAGGTAGAGAATTGAAGAAGCAAAAATCTGAGGATAACCCACAACAAAATAAGCAGTTGCATTAAATTAATGAGCATCAGGAGATGATGGAATGAGAGAGACACACGCAAGGGAAAGAGTTTGTATGAAAGTTTGAAAGACCACATTCAGCCAGCACCCTCAAGAAAGTGTTTATGAGAAAGTAGGCCAAAACAACAATGCAGTTAGGGTGAAAAAGATGGGAGTTTAGTTTTCAAAATGTCATGTCCGTATTGAGTGTCCCTTTGGCCCAAACAAGAAACAAAGGGAGAATCAAACAGCTCCGCTGACAAGCAGAGAGGTTTGCGAAAGTGTCTGTGGTAAAATCTTGGGAGAGGTTTCAATGGGCAACCTAAGAACAAGTTGGAAGGATCACTATGTCTCTTCAGGCTTTCTCTATTTTCCCAAAGCCTGCTTGTCTCATAATAGATTATTTACCTTTTTGATCTGCTCATTTTGCCCCATGCCATCACTGATACCTGGGTCTCTCTGTAGATTTCTTTCTTTCAGTTTCATTTTCCAAAGCCTTTCTGGGGAGTCTATTTTTTATTCACTTATGTCACACATTCAAACCATTTAAAATATGATCTCTCAATAACATCTGAATAACTTCTAAAAACCCATTTATGGGAAGCAGACTTGGCCCAGTGGACAGGGCGTCCACCTACCACATGGGAGGTCCGCGGTTCAAACCCCGGGCCTCCTTGCCCATGTGGAGCTGGCCCATGCACAGTGCTGATGCGCGCAAGAGTGCCGTGCCCCGCAGGACTGTCCACCGCATAGGAGAGCCCCATGTGCAAGGAGTGCACCCGGTAAGGAGAGCCACCCAGCGCGAAATAAAGTGCAGCCTGCCCAGGAATGGCGTCGCACACACGAGAGCTGACACAAGATGGCGCAACAAAAAGAAACACAGATTCCTGGTGCCGCTGATAAGAACAGAAGTGGTCACAGAAGAACACACAGCAAATGGACACAGAGAGCAGACAACTGGGGGGTGGGGGGGCCAAGGGGAGAGAAATAAATAAATAAATCTTAAAAAAATAAAAATAAAAACCCATTTATGATGCTCATAAGCATAAGGGGGGACTTCATTCCATAACAAGGGAGGACCAGGTGGCTTTATTGGTGGTGAGTCTTTCCAGAAGGCTTGTTATTATAAGAACCAAGTGAAAAGAGAGGTCTGGAGTTTGCTTCATTCCCAGGGATGCCATGAGAGTAAGTCTTTATGGATGAACACTTTCCTCAGTATTCCCCATTATGCATGCCAATGGATGTTTCTTTAGGGATACATATCTACTGCAATGGGCCCAGTAAGGCTTTGAACTTTCTTGAGCCTACAATAGATTTTAGGAACACCATTTATTAAGATCAATGTGCTTTGCTTAGGTCACAGAAAGCAATAACTATAAAAGAAAAAAATTGATGAATCAGACTTCATCAAAATTAAAAACTTGTATTCATCAAAAGAGCCATTAAGAAAATGAATAGACAAGCCTAGAACTGGAAAAAAATATTTGCAAAACATAAATCTACAAGAGGTATATAAAGAACTCCTATAACTCAGTAAAGACAAAATGAATTAAAAATGGACAAGATTGGAACAGATACTTCACAATAGAAGATAAATGAATGGCAAAAAAGCATGTGACAATGAGCTCAATGTCCCTAATAATCAGGAAAATGCAAATTAAAATCACAATAAGCTGTCACCACACGCCCACCAGAGCAGTTTAAATTAACAGGAGTGATGACACTTTATGTTGGCAAGGATGTGGAGCAACTGGAACTCTCATACATTGGTGGTGGGAATGCAAAATCATACTCCACTTTGAAAAAAGGAATGGCAGTTTCTAAAAACACTAAACATACGCTTATCATATGATCCAATAATTCCCCAACTAGGTCTCTTTCCCAAGGGAAGTAAAAACATATGTCTATAAAACAAGGTGTATAAGAATGTTCATAGCAGCCTTATTCATAGCAGCCAATAGATGGGTATGGACCAAGTACCTATCAGCAGGACAATGGATGTAAAAACTGGTATAAGAAGTGGATGTGGCTCAAGTGATTGAGCTCCTGCCTACCACATGGGAGGTCCCTGGTTCTGTTCCCAGTGCCTCTTAAAGAAGATAGCAAACTGGTGCAATGGACAGGCGTGGCAAGCTGACGCAACAAGAGACACAAGAAGAAAAACATGATGAGAGACAAAACAAAAGCAGGGAACGGAGGTGGTTCAAGCGATTAGGTGCCTCCCTCCTACATTGGAGTTCTCGGGTTCAGTTCCCAGTGTCTCCTAAAGAAACAAGGAAGACGAACAGCCACAGCAAGTGCAAACCATGAGGGGGAGAAATAAATTAATAAAAATAAAAATTAAATTAAATCTTAAAAAAAAAAACTGGTATTGTCTTACAATGGAACATTACTCAGCAATACAATGGTTTAAACTACCGTTACATGCAATAACATGAAAAAATCTCCAAAATAGTATGCTGAATGAAAGAAGTCTACACAAAAGAATTCATACTATTCAATTTATATGAATCTAGAATAGGCAAAACTAATCTATGGTGAAAAAAATCACAACAGTGCTAGCCTCTGGGAAGGGGATAGAGGCAAGGACTGGCTGGAGGGGGCATGAGGGAATGCTCTGGGGCAATGGTAATGTTCTTCGTCCTGACAGGCGTTTGGAAACACAAGTATATATCTGTCAAAGCTCAGGGAAAGTATGCTTAAGAGTCTGCGTTTCATTATATGTAAATTTTACATCAAAGAAAAAATAAACATTGAACTGAGGTTTTTAGGAGGAAATGTGCTGATGCCTACAGTTGCTTTTGAATATATAAAGAAAACAAGATAGATTAATGGATATGTGATAAAGCAAGAATAGTAAAATGTTAATGGTGACTCTAAGGCTAGATGGTGGGTATAAGGAGTTCACTGTAAAATTCTTTCCCCTTTGTGTATATTTGAAAACACTTACAATATTATAAAATCCTAGAGGGAAAAAAATCAATGTACTGTTCTGACCTGGGAATCCTTTTCAGTTGTTTGTTAGATCTCAATGTTCTACATTTTAATATTCACATTAGCACCCTATATATAGGGAAGAATTGATCTTGGAAGAATCTCACATCTGACTTCTTTTTCTTTTCAAATCTAGTCTTTCTTACCTTTTTATTTCAGGAGACAAAAGAAGCCAGGAAATGGTTATTATGAGAGGAAAGGAGGGGAAGAGAACTGTGACCTTAAAAAAAAAGAAAAAAAAAGAAATACAAAACACAAAACACACCTAGTATTAAAAAAATTGAGTATCAAGAGCAGGCACACACTCCAGACTTGTAGAATCAAGAAATTAATGAAAACACCAAGACTGCATCTTCAGAACCACTGAGGAATGATAATTACAGACAGTATTTCTGGTAGCAGACACATAACCTTGATTCCCCGGATACCTCCTAAAGCACTCTAATAGTATGCTATTTGTGGAAGGTTTTTCCACCTTTAATAACAGAGAAATAATGTTAGAAGGAAAGAAATCCCTTATTTGGCCACTGGGGTACCATTACTGAGCCCCAGCTGAAGGCCCCCTAAAAGCATCCATATGGTAAAAGAACATGTTTCCCACGAAGTCAAAACTGAGTACATCTGAGACTTCTGAACATTTTTTCCTTGGATCTTAAAATGGATTGGTGCATATTTGTGAAAAATTTTATGATGTGCTATCTTCCAAAGTGAATGGTTATTTATAATTCATAAAAGACCTGAGCACAGGAAAAATTTTCTCTTTTATTAGCCCTGCAAAGCTAGACCAGCTGATCTTTTAGTACATATTAGAGACATCAAATTCTCCATATGTTTAAAGTTTCTCTCCTCAAACTAAATGCAAAGAGGCAGTGCTACTGGATCCGTTGTTCAAAAGCTGGCTGGGTCCAAATCTCTTTTGATTAAATGTTAAATCAACAAAAAAATCACTCTCAGTGCCAGTTTCTGAAGACACAGAAGGAAAAAATACTTGGAATGCTGACTACACTTTTTTTCTCTTCTTTTTTATCTTGAGTAGCCTTTGTAAAATACAACAGCACATTTAAAAATAGGATTTTCTTTTCTGTTTTCACCATTTGACCATAGTCTTTTGACACAGTTACCACATCATTTCCTTTCGAGTGTTGCTGGCTACACATGAGTCATAGTACAGATACCATAAGTGGGAATGGCTTGGGTCAAGGGGTATGGGCACCAGGGATTTGTACCCATTAGATGGAGCCCTGGTGCCAAGGCTCCCACCCAACTGCACCTGCACATCCAGTCATGACTTCACAGAAAATTGTTTCCTTAAAGGAATCTGGTTTCCATTGCTCACTCTGCCAGGATCATGTCCAAGTACCTACATAAGAGAGTGCCACCAAATTTCTAGAGATCAATCTAAGCGAAATCTGAAAATTATGCATGTTTTTGCTTTTTTAAAAGAAGTTCCATGCCCTCCAATATTCCAGACTAGCCCTGTAAGCTCTATTATAGAGCTATTTGGAGACAGAAAACTCTTTCTGTAGCCTGATTTTAAATACCTTGCCTTAAATATGGATTGCTAACTGCCCAACACAAGAAGCCAACTCACTTATAGCATATGATCCTTGCTCAGAAAGGATTACCTCATCCTCCATTCTGTGTCTCCCACCCCCACTTAGCCACAGTGATTTTCAATCACTTCTAAAAGTCCTGCTGAACTGAGTGATTCTTTCATCTTAGTGACTGTTGGGACGGCTGCTGAAGGAAACATTGTAGAGCTGACACCAGTGTTCAAGTTCCTGCTTCTGAGAAATGAGAAGGCCCTTTGATATTTGCAAAGAAAGAGAGTGGAAATATAGTTAGGGAGGGTGCCATTTGGTGGGTAAACCACACTGAAGACTCTTCTTAGGAGAGAAGAACTGACTTTTGGACAGTGTGGTCCTCTCCTCTCCCACTTCCTAGCTGTTAGGCTTTTCAGCTGCAAGAGAACAGCGGAAATGCACGGACAAGGCATGGAATATTCAAGTGCTTTTTGAGCAAGTTTTTCACCATCTTGTGCTGAGTCAGAAGATAAGAATGGGGAGAGCTCAACTTTGACGATATGCCAGCTGTACTGTGTAGTACCAACAGTGGAAGTGGAAAAGGCAATATTTATTCTGAGGGCCCTGACAACATCATCGTTAAGTCATTCGTCCACTCCTAAGTGTTTTGTATTTTACAAGGTCCAGAGAAAAACTCCATGAGCTGTAATCCCCGGCATTTTTTCCCTTTACGCCCTCACTCTTATTCAACATATCCAAGCACTGCTTGGGAAAAAAAATTAGATGGATGACAAAACCAAATATGCAATATGCTATTAGTTTAATTTAACACTTGCAGAATTTGTCTCCCTATCCCCCAAAAAGAAATCTTCCAAGTCCTTCCTCCTCTTCATCCACCATCCAATACATCAAATTGTTACATAACACAAATTTAATGGAGCATCTACTGTATTTGGTCTCCCTCTATCCACACAGTCTATAAATATTCCTTGAGTACTCACCATGTGCTGGAGATACAAAGACGGAATCATTGGTAACCCTTGCTCTTCAGGAGCTGAGTCTGGCAAGTCCCCACCCACCGAATGCTCTCACCTGAATTTCCTATGCCTTTACTGAACACAGTTAACTTTCTGCTGTTACCATACCAGGAGAAAAAGTAGAGAATAGATATTACTTTGCCCCTAGGTTCAAGAACTTCGCCTACGCCATTTTCTTCGTTTACCATCCACCCTGTCCACTGAAACCTGATACACAATCCATCAAGAGAAAAACTAATATTAACTTCAGTGGGAGCAAATTTCAGGACACAACTTATATATGACACAGTATAATATCAAATACCAACTTTGCCATTTAAAAATTTAAACAGTCACTGACAAGTACAATGTATTGGGTCTTCTTTCCTTTCTGATACCTCCTCTAGGACTAAGTCTTTGGGGTTGCACTTCATCTAGCTGAGTGACCAGACTCCACCCTTCAGTCTAACTATCTTTCTTGTCTCCAAAGGCGAGCCACAGAATCCTTTCTTTTGGAAGAATCTAAGTGTGGCTTCCTTAACCAGCATCCACTGAGCTGTGTCCTTTGAGATACCGTCAGGCTGTTTTTTGGGTTTGTTTTTTTTTAATATGGGGAAACTGAATTGGAAACAAGCCTGGACTGGGGAAAGGATGCCAAGAAGGCACCCAAGCCTTCCCTTTATGCTGCATCCAGCCAAGCCTCTGACTAACACTAAGGTCTGTTTAGGACATTTCCTTTGGTCAGTCTGCCTTGAAGAAGTTTCCATCCCCCAGGCCAAGGCCTGCCTGCCACAGCTCGCCAACTCCAGGTTACAGGTATGCAAATACATTAAGGTGGGTCAAGATATGCATCCTCTTGGCCCCAAAAGCCACAGGACCGCTAGGCCAGAGGCGACAGCCTCATGTTTGTCACTGTGCTGACCTGTGAAAGTCCCCTGCTGGACTACAGGAGTTTTTCTAAAGAGGAGACCGAAAAGATCTTCCCCTCTTTGCTCAGTGGCTGGAAATTCTGGTCTCCATCAGCTCTATGTGCTGCCCTTGGTACAGAAGCTGTCTCTGCCCTGGAGTTTTACCCTTACCCTCAAAAGCCTTCAACCCTTCCAGAGCAGGATCTCCCCAACCCCTCGCCCCCTCCTTCCCTGCACAAAGGGGGTCAGTTCTGGCTGCTTTTGTGCCTTGTGTTGATGGCTTTCACTTCGGGGTACCACAGGCCCAGGGCTTTCCCAGCTTTTCTACCTTCGGTCTCCTTAGCCCAGCAAGTCTGATAGAAATACAAAGTGAGCCACTTATGTAAACTGACATTTTCTAACACCATATTTTTAAAAGTACAAAGAAATGGGTGAAATTAATTTTTGCATTGAAATTCATTTCTGTATTTCTGTATTTATTTTAACAGGGTTATTGAGATATAATACACATACCTTACATTCCACCCATTTAAAGTGTACAATTCAGTCGTTGTTAGTAAATTCACAGAGTTGTGCAACCATCACCCCAAGCATTTTTAGAAGTTTTATCAATTCATAAAGAAACCCCTTACCCATTAGCAGTCATTTCTCATTTTACCTCAAACTCCCCAGCTCTAGGCAAACACTAATCTACCTTCTGGCTCAACAGATTTGCCTATTCTGGACATTTCATATAAAGGAACATATGAAACATGGACCTTTGGGACTGGCTCCTTTCCCTTACCACATTGCTTTCAGGGTTCATCCATGCTATATCATTGATGTTAATAATATATTTTTTTATTTAGCCCAATATATACAAAATGCCATCATTTCAGCATGGAGTAAACATAAAAATTATTATTATATTTTACATTCTTTTTTTTCACACGAAGTTTTTGAAATTCAGAGTGTATTTTACACTTAACTGCACATTTCAATCAAACTGGCCGCACCTCAGAGGCTCCATAGCTCACGTGCTTATGGCTCCTGTTTTGGACAGTACAGTCTCGGCCAGAGTATTCTCAGTTACGTTAAAAAAAAAAAAGGCAACAAACCAACCGTCAAGAAAACCTCCTTTCTGTTCCCCACCGCGCTCTGAAATCACTGTAGCTCCGCTCAATCCCTCCTCCTCCCTGGTGGAGGATGCTGCCAACTGCTTCCACCTTGACAATGGGAGCTGAGGTGGAGGCCCGCCCTGCACCCACGGGTCACTGGGCCACTCGACCTGCTCACTTTGCTTACCCAAGCGCAGCAGTCGCATGACGTAGCTTGCTAAAGTCAAACTTTCTCCTTTGCTTCTTGAGAACAGCCTCAAAAAACTTAAGAAGCTTGCCTCTTACTTAAAAAACAAGCAAACAACCTCAAAGGAGTTTGTCAAGAAAGTAAAAAGGGAACCCACACAATGGGAGAAAATATTTGGCAACCATATATCTGATAAGAGACTTATAACTTGCATATATAAAGAACTCATATATCTGGAAAACAAAAAGATAAACAACCCATTTAAAAAATGGGAAAAAGACTTAAACAGACACTTCTCCAAAGAAGAAATACAAATGGCTAGAAAGCATATGAAAAAATGCTCCAAATCTCTAGCAATCAGGGAAATGCAAATCAAAACTACAATGAGATACCATCTTACTCCCATAAGATTGGCAGCCATGAAAAAAACAGTAGAATACAAATGCTGGAGAGGATGTGAAGAAAGGGGAACACTCATCCATTGCTGGTGGGAATGCAGAAGGATCCAACCATTCTGGAGGACAGTTTGGCGGTTTCTCAAAAAATTATCAAAAGATTTGCCATGTGACCCAGCAATACCACTGCTGGGTATATACCCATCAGATCTGAAAACAAGGACACAAACCGATATATGTACACCAATGTTCATAGCAGCATTGTTCACCATCGCCAAAAGTTGGAATCAATCCAAAAGTCCATCAACAGATGAGTGGATCAATAAAATGTGGTATATACACACAATGGAATACTACTCAGCTGTAAGAACCAATACACTACAATCGCACGTGATAACATGGATGAACCTTGAGAATCTTATGTTGAGTGAAGCAACTCAGGCATTGAAGGACAAATACTATATGACCTCAATGATATGAAATAAGTTAACTGCCTCAGAGAGCTAGAGTCTGGAAAAGTGGCTTACAGGAAATCGGGGGGTGGAGGAAGGATGTGAGTTAATGTCTGCAGGGGTGGAATCTGTGATGAGCTGGCGGTAAGTATGAGCACAAAGAAGGGACAAAATGGGGGCAAGGGGTTACCCTCGGGTAGGGTTTTCTGGGTTTGAGGGGGGCTGGGGATGGGAAGAGGGGTAATATTGTCCAAGAAATAGGTGGGAGGGAGGGGCAACATACGAATATGGGAGAGTGTCAGAAGTTCGTTGAGAACTAAATGTTGAGTAAAACGTATCAAAGTATAAGTAGGAGGGTTACCTGGTTAGGACGCTCAGGGGGTATGGTCTGATGCGTGACGGACTCCGGAGGGAATAGCTGAAGCCTCATTTTGCCAAGGTGGGTTCTACCATTGGGTGGGGTGGACCCATATCCTGGGGAAGACTAATGCCGTTGAATAGAGAGAACTGTATCTCTCGTGAGAAAGGACGGCTCCCAGGGTATTAGATTGGCAGGCGTTGTGGGCCCTAAGGGGAGGGGAAAATGGATGTGGAATGGATGGAACAAAGGTAAATAAGGGGGAAAAAGAGGAGTTATGTGAGAGTACACGAGGATAAATATAAAACAGCTAATATTACACCAAAAACATATAGGGGACGACAGACTAATAATGAAAACCATAAGACAAAACATAGGATAACTAAAAAATTTAGAAAACTGTACAGCCTAAAATATGGACCACATAGTAAGCACAAATGTCACCTTGTTTGAAAACTATAGTGTTGGAATCTGTACATCAGTTTCAGGAAATATGATATGAATAAGTTAAAAGATTATTGCTGTGCAAGGGAAAAGGTTTTATGGTGGATCTGGGGAAATACTGTATATTGTATATATGAATTTCGGTGATCTAAGACTCTTCTGAAGCTGACATTATGTTGGGATTCACTTTACGGGAAATTTTGGATCACAGAGTGGCTCAACAATGACAGCGGAGGAATACTGATATGGGATGTTATTGACAGGATATATATGGTTGACAGGGAGTTATACAGGGCATATGCCCAGGGTATATGGTAATGTCTATATATACTCATAGTGGAAACAAAAACAACAGCTGGGGGGGTACTGGGCTCCTGGCCGGGAGGTCACTGTTGTGGGCCCTGGGAGAGCAGCAGCAATCCTCCAGGTGCAACGGCAAGAACCAGGAAGGAAGGAGGGCCCAACAGTGGGCTCGTGATACTAATGGTTACACTTTTGAGCCTATACACCTGCAATAAGAACAAGGCCTAGAGTAGCATTGTGCCTGGGGGTTTCCTCCTGACAGCCTGCATGTTACTCAAATGTGGCCACTCTCACAGCCAAACTCAGCGTGTAGATGCGATGCATTCCCCCCAGCGTGGGACATGACACCCGGGGATGAGCCTCCCTGGCACCGAGGGATCACTACCACATACCAGCTGAAGAAGCAACTATAAAATGACCTTGAATTAAAGATTCAATGCGGAACAGCAGAATATACCTGTCTACATATAATGACATGACTTCGGGAAGCTGTTTGACCTAATGTAAGGGGGAAATGGAAAGGAGAAATGAGATTATAAGGCTGTGAGTCTCTAAAAAAGAGTCTGGAGGTTGTCAGAAGGAATACCCCTATGTACAACTGAACAGAGTCTAAGAGACAGATAAGGTAGATACAACCCCAGGTATTGGTTCTTTTGAGGGATAAAGAGACCCACGGGTTCTATGGTCATGGCAGAAGGGGTTCACTGCCACGACAGATAGCCCTTCTTTGGAGCTGGTGTTTCTGCGTGATGGAATTGGACTCAGAGGGGATCTCTTTTCACAAGACTTGCATGCTACTTTATTGGAATTGTAGTCGGTGCTGGGTTTAAGATATATGTAGGAGATTTGAATCTCTGGACTGATAATATGACACCCAGGCCCAGAGCCTCAACAGACTTCAGCTCCTACACTTTGATTTATTGGACTTACTCCACTCAGCTAACATGGAGTTGAAGAAGGTCAACCACCACAACATGGAGCCTAGAGTGTCTACAGCTGGAAGCGGGAGGAGTGCATCCAGTACCCATATGGAATCTAAGCCCTCACTTGACATAGATGTGCAATGGACACAACCAATCCAATGTCCACAGAGAAAATGTGGAATGGGTGTGGGAACGGTAGCCATGGTGGCTGCTGGGTGTGGGGAACGGGAGGAAGAGATGAGATGTGGAGGCGTTTTCGGGACATGGAGTTGTCCTGGATAGTGCTTCACGGACAATTACGGGACATTATAGATCCCCCCAGGGCCCACTGGATGGAACGTGAGAGAGTCTGGGCTATGATGTGGACCATTGACTATGGGGTGCAGTGATGCTCAGAGATGAACTTACCAGGTGCAATGGATGTGTCATGATGATGGGAGAGAGTGTTGCTGTGGGGGGAGTGGGGGGCGGGGCGGTGGGGTTGAATGGGACCTCATATTTTTCATAATGTAATTTAAAAAAATAAATAAATAATTAAAAAAAAAAAAACAAGCAAACAACAAACAAAAACAGGTCTATCCTCTCTTAATTTTCTCCCTGGTACATTTTCTAGTTACTATTTTGCTAACAATAGCTCCAAGCACACGAATAAAACTTACTGATAGGGGTAGATTTGTGAAATTGATTCAAGCTTCTCACAGTTTTGGCCTGCTCCTGTCAGACATTTCTCCAAGAAAATGGACGTTTAATCAGTGCAGGTTTGCATCTTTATTAGTCTTGCTCATCAGCTATCACCTCCTTCCAGGCTCTAAAGACACGACAAACACCCACAGCACTGCCACAGACAGTCCAGGGTCCAGAGCCTCAACATGAAGCAACACCTTTATTAACTGAGCACATTATTTATCTTAGTATGGCTCCATCTAGATGCTTATATGTAGGTCACTTCTAAACATTTGTGGCTTTTAAGATTGGCACATGGAAATGTTTGTGAAATTACCTTTTTGAAGGAAAAGCTTACAAAATGGAATCATTTAGTCCACAAAATGGAAGGCAAGTTTAATACATACAATTTTAATAGTGTTGTAAGAAGAGTAATATCAGCACCTTTTCTGTACCTCCTGAGAGCAGTAGCTAAAGTTGCTAGAGAAGGGATTTCGAGTTGACTTTAGGAAGAACTTCCTACTAATAACATCGACTTGCTGGAGAACCTCACAGAAGGAGCTTCAGAGTTTTGGTCAATATTCATTCCACCAACATTTACTGAGCACTTTCTGGGAATTTCCAACATTTTGTATCTACATCTGTCCCAGGGCAAAAATGGGAATATTTCACACCACTGCTTTTCTGGACCCACTGCTTTTCTGGTTTTCTACGCACGCCCCAGCCCCCTGGCTTTTTTTTCCCCTAACATAAAGTTTCATTGTATTCAAATCCTCCTATGAAAGTTCACAGGGCTCCCAGTCCTAGAGCTTGCCTCTTCCCCCTCCCCACCAAAAAAGGTTTAAAAATTAAGAATTATTCTAAAAGTAGAAAATCTGGCCCACTCTACTAGTCAATACTTTTTCATCCTCTTGATCAAGTGGCCACTGACAAGGCAAATGGCAAACCAGGCAAAGCGGGTGACAATGGTTGTCAGCTCAGAGAAGGTTGGAGACTCCTCTGAGGTTGTTTTTATTATCTACCTCCTTTTCCCAACCGGCTTTCTTTCCTACAGAAAATGGAGCACCATTACCATTTTAGTATTCCCTATACCACACCTCACCCACCCAAAAATTGGTTGGTTGTCTATCCAGAACAGTTATAACAGTCAAGTGCCTCAGGGAATGTCTTTATAAAGCGCCCTATTCAATGAGTTGTAGGGAACCAATTCAATGAGTTGTAGAGAACCAAATTTTCTTGTGAACACTTGACTTTCTCTGAATCACTGCCTCATTGACTTCTAATTGGAGTCTGTTTTCTGTTATAATTAATTTTTTCTTTATGTTGCACATATTCATGAAGTTAAGGTATGGAACCTTTCTTGGGGATGCAAGTCTAATTCCATGCAACTCCAAAATTAACTCACTTGTTTACATGACAATTTTTGTGATCCAAGCAACTCCCCTATAGCGATCACTTTAAGAGTGTTGAAACATCTTAATAGTTTCATTTTATCCCCTTTTCCTTGTCTCTATTTCCAAATGGAAGGGATTCTTATGAGTTAATAGGGAGTAGGGAGGAAACAGCTTGCTTTAGTTCCTGCCAGTTATTCCTCTTTATGCTTAGATGGGTTATTTTCTTCTAGTCTCTATTTGTAAATATCAATGAGTAACATTTGCCTAATTAGATCCATTTATAAAAGGGCTGCCATTTTGAATGGTTAAATCTCACAAAAACAAACAAACAAAACAAGCTCTAAACTAGAGATGCCAGCCTTGGGATACCTGTACTGGAGAAAAAAAGATTCTCAGAAAGGTTTCCTGGTTTCAATTTCTCCTCTTTTGAAATAAGACCCAGTACACCCAGCCCACCTGGAGTAAAGTAGCTGAAAGTGGTGTGGCAGACCACCCAAGAACAGGGGTGTCTGTCGTAGAAGGGAAACGTTAAAAGAGATGAGAATGAGTCACTGACACCCAGGTTCCTCTCCAGTAAAGATTCCAGTGCTGGAGCAATCAAGAAAGGGCTAGGGAAGTCTCTTTCCAGGCCCTGCCTTTGCCTCCAGGCAGTGGACAATTAACCCTTTTGAAAGACCTCCCAGGCTTTCAAGTTCTTAAGAAACATTCCTAAATCCCTCAGGCTGTCTTGCCAATACAACTCTCCCTTTTACACACTCACATTCCCTTATCACCATCTGATATAATAAACTGGGAAGTTCTTGAACGCAAAGAAAAGGTCTTGCTTACCTGAGTGTCTTGCACCTCCATGCTAATACCCAGGATGGAGAAGTTACTCAAGCCAAACAGCTGGGCTTTACTTACTTACTTGCTTAATTATCTCTACTCCAATCACAGTTCTCTTTTTCAGATCACAAGATTCAGGAGAGCAGGGCATTAATTAGTAGAAAGTGCAAGTGATCTTCAGCCAGAATCAGCCTCACTGGTAGATGAAAGAAGCAGTCACATCTGGGGTGACATTTGAGGGGTTTCTGGAAACATCCCACCTACTCTTACCTTCTGAAATTCCACCAAGCCACACCCTTCCATTTAAGGTTTTTATCTTTATTAAAACACGAATTCCTTTGGGAGCAGTAATGTGATAAGTTATCTATGGCTTAGAGTAGATAAAGGAGCAAGGAAAGTTACTGAGCCTGGGGGAAAGAGAAGGAGATATCACTAGAAAGGAGGAAGGGGAAGTTTGGGTGTCAACTGGCCCCATTCACACCAAATTCTTTTCATAATGTATGATGGTGGTGTTGATATGAGAATCACTCCCTGTCCAAAGATCCAACCAGTCTCTTTATGAGTAACAAGTCGCTGTTGATTGAATATGAATACAAATGGGTTACATTTAGAGAGACTTCTACCCGCCAGGCCTTACTCCAAACACTTTAAAAACAGTAAACCATGATACTCCGCAGTCCCACAAACTTGACTTATTATTGTCCGGGTTTTACAGACCAGGAAACTAATGCAGAGAGGGTCCAAAAGTCACACAGACAGAAGGTGGCAAACCCAAGAAAAGAGTTAGAGTTATTGAGATTTCTGAATGATTAAGCTTGTCTTCTCTCCTTCTATGTTCACCCCATGGTTTTCAGTCTCCTCCCACTTGGCAAAAGATTTATATTAAGTAATCCTAATCTTAAAAGTGGGAAACAAATAGCATGTAGGAAAGCAGAAACAGTGTTCCAGATAGACATGGGCTCTTCCATGAAGAGGTGTTTCCAAAAAGTGGCTACCATTATACTGTCATTGACATTTTGTTTTGTTTTGTTTTTGTGTCATTGACATTTTAAAGAAATATACATTATGAGTCAATGCTTTAAAAGTACCAGCAATATGCTCATTTGGGGGGTGTGTGTTTGTGTGTTTGTGTATGTGTGTGTGTGTGTTTCAACATCCTACTAACCAAGTACCTAATGACCAGAGATTATAACCATGGCAACCTTTACATCGTTTGACACATGTGCATAGTATATGAAGCAGCACTGCATCTGTGAATGTATATGCTATTTATATGACCCATATAAACTTAAACATATATGCAATTTGTCCAACAACTTTCTTTTCCTTGAAGAAGTAAAAGGAATTTAGAAGGTTCATTTCATGGTTTGGATTAGAGAAGGTAGCTTCTTTATTAATCTTTAGACTGAAAAAATAAAATAAGCATTGGCTACCTGGAATTTGAGGTGACTGCCAGATAATTTGAAGGAGACCAAGCTAAAGAAAAAGGTGGTTAAATGGCAGAATGAGAGGTTGGAGGCAGCATGCTTTGTTCCCAGTAGGTTCTCAATATACTTGTAAGGTTTAAATGGAATGGAATGGAATTGGAAATTGGAGTGCTTTGAGAACACTCTCACAGCTCTCCTCAGAGGTACCCACTTCCCTCCTACCTCAGACAAGGAAACACTCCAGGAACAAACCTGCCTGGAAGAAAAGCCAGGGCTTCATCAGGTGTAGTGAAGCTGAGCAGCTCTATCGTTAGAGGAGGAGGCAGTCAGACATTGGAGTACAAGGGCAGCACTGCTCTAAGATTCTGCTCCCTTGTCCTGGGAATGGCTCCTTCTCAACCAGTGTTGGAAATCAGCAGGAGAGGGCAAGCAGCTGCGCTTTCACACTCACCTTTGCCACCTTCCTTGTGAGCCCAAGTTGTTTTTAAACTTTTAAAGATCTTCGTATAATGCAAATAAAAGAAATAGGCCTTTGAAGCAAAGCTCTTAAACCTTTAAAATTTGTCTTTGTAATTTGGGGATTTTGGGTTGATTACTTTTTATAATGAACTATGCAGAGAATTTACCAAGTTTATTCTAGCCACATCGTCCATTCTTGTATGTAGGTAGCTTAGGCTCAACTTGTTGAGATTTTTGTAGGCTTATAACTATCAATAAAGCATTAATAATCATTGTACTTTTCCCTTGCACTTGTAAAATACGAGTAGCATATCTTTTTACTTTGAAAGCATTTCAGTTTCTCATTTATTTTCATAATGACTGTATTAATCAGTCAAAGGGGTGCTGATGCAAAATACCAGAAATCTGTTGGTTTTTATAAAGGGTATTTATTTGGGCTAGGAGCCTGCAGATGCCAGGCCATAAAGCATAAGGTGCTTCCTTCACCAAAGTCTTTTTGGAGCAAGATGGCTGCCGACATCTGCAAGGGTTCAGGCTTCCTGGGTTCCTATGTTTCTGGGGATTGCTTTTTTCTAGGTTCTTCCTCTTTTCTTCCTGGGCCTGGCTTCTCTTTCCTCTGTGAGTTTACTTTCTGGGGCACCAGGTTAGGTCTTCAGCATCAAACTCCAACATCAGAAAACCCTTGCATGAGAAGCTTCAACTCTGTCCCTTGCCATGACTTTTATCTGTGGGGACTTGGTAGGTGGGGACTCAATGCCCTAATGATGTGGCTCAATCAAAGCTCGAATCATAACTCAATCATGCCCAGTAATAGACCAGATTACAAACATAATCCAATATCTATTTTTGGAATTCATAACTATATCAAACCTCTACAATGACCTTAGCTGGCAGAAATACCCAGTGCTACAAAAAGTATTCACAGTGCTTTAAGTTGGGCAATCTCTACTTTCTCTTATCCATGGTTAAAATTAGAGACACAGTAAAGATTCTACCCAGTCCCAATATACTACACTTAACAAAAGTTAGAGGGGTGCTCTTTAACCATGTTTTATTTTAAGTTTTTATTGCGGCAACATTAAAAAAAACCATTAACCATTTCAACTACTTTCAAGAACACAATTCAGTGGCATTAATTACATTCACAATGTTGTGTTACTATCACCACCATCCACTACCAAAAGGTCTCCATTACCCCAAACAGAAACTCTGTATCCATTAAGCATTGACTACCCATTCCCTGCTCCCTACCTCTGGTAAGCTATACTCCATTTTCTATATCTATAAATTTGCATATGACAATTATTTCATATAAGTGAAATCACACAATATCCATCCTTTTTGTCTCACTTATTTCACTCAATACGATGCCTGCAACGCTTATCCTTGTAGCATATATCAGAACTTCATTCCTTTTTGGTGCTGATTAATATTCCACTGTATGCATAAACCACATTTCATTTATCCATTTATCTGTTGATGGACATACATACTTGGGTTGTTTCCATATTTTGGCTATTGTGAATAATGGTGCTATGGACATTGATCAAGTCCCTGTTTTCAATTCTTTGGGGTATATGCCTAGAATTGGGATTGCCTGGTCATATGGTAATTCTATGTTTAACTTTTTGAGGACTCGCCAAACTATTTTCCACAGTGACTGCACAATTTTACATTCCCACCCATCGATGTTTGAGGATTCCTATTTCTCTGCCTCTTTGCTAACACTTGTTATTTTCCATTTTTAAAAATAGCCATTCTAGTGGGTGCGAAGTGATATCTCATTGTGGTTCTCTTTAATTATGGAAAGAAAAGGGATTTCTTTTTTTAAAGAATGACTGAACCAACACTTGGTAATGCACACATTATATAATAGATTTTAATATCAACCTTCTGTTTTCCTTATAAAAGAACTGGTGAGTGATGGGCCAGAGAAATCTAATTGTTCGCACAACCCTGGAGCAATTTTTTTTATCATCCCATGATCTATTAGGTCTGGGTTGGAATGTCAGCTTCTTTCTTCAGGACCTTTAATTACTGGTTCATTTCCTTTTTAAAATACTGTATTTAGAGATGTTAAGAGTAGGGTGATACATGGGAAAATACATTTAGTGTAACTTATGGACTATAGTTAACAGCAATATTGTAATATTCTTGCATCATTGTCAAAGAAGGTATATAGCAATGCCAAGGGTCAATAATAGAGGAGTATGGGATTTTTTTCTATTGCATAAGAAAAACGTTCTATAATTTACTGAGGCGATGACAGCACAGCTCTGTGATGAAACAGAGCCACTGAGTATACACTTTTGGTGGATTGTACAAGACATGGGACTGTATAACACAGTGAGCCATGTGGTGGATGATGGACTGTGGTTAACAGTACAAATATGAGAGTGTTCTCTTATGAATTATAACAAATGTATAATACTAATACATGGTGTTAATAATAGGGGGTTTATGGAAAAATATATTAATTGTAAACTATGTACCATAATTAGCTGTTAATATTCTGATGACGTTCTTTCATAATTTGTAAACAAATATTCCACAACAAGGCAAGGTATTGGTGGAGAGGTGATGGATGAGAATTCTGCATTTTATGCATACTTGTTTTGTAAGCTCACAACTTCTCTAATAATAATTTTAAAAAGTTCTGTATTTAGGTATTAAATCCTTATCTACTTATTCCTTGGAAAGGCTTTGTGTCCCTCTTTTAGAGCTGCTGCTGAGTGATACTGCAGCCCTGGTATCTCTACCCTGGGCACTGAGTATCTGCAACCACATTCTCCTCATTCTCTTTTGTGAGATCAGAGTTCTCCTTCTGAGCACTGTGGCAAGGATAGCGGCATTTTAAAAGGCTTCTCTGATGGGAAAATTTTCTTCTTGCTTTGAGCTAAATGTAAATGGCTCCTTCATTGGACAAATTATGAATAAGATCATTGGGGAAGAGGACTTGGCCCAATGGATAGGGCTTCCGTTTACCACATGGGAGGTCCGCAGTTCAAACCCTGGGCCTCCTTGACCCGTGTGGAGCTGGCCCATGCGCAGTGCTGATGCACGCAAGGAGTGCCCTGCCACGCAGGGGTGTCCCCCGCGTAGGGGAGCCCCACGCGCAAGGAGTGCACCCAGTAAGGAGAGCCACCCAGCGCGAAAGAAAGTGCAGCCTGCCCAAGAATGGCCCGGGGCACAGGAAGAGCTGACACAACAAGATGACGCACCAAAAAGAAACACAGATTCTCAGTGCTGCTGATAAGGACAGAAGCGGTCACAGAGAACACACAGCGAAATGGACACAGAGAGCTGACAAGTTGGGGGGGGGACTTAAAAAAAAAAAGATCATTGACAAGTCTTTGTCACCCAAGGTATTACTATTTGAACACCTTGAAAACACAAACATTGAAGGCCTTAAGGAAACTCTGACATATATTAGAGGTAAGTGCTGATGAGGTGGTTGGTCCAGCCAGACTGTTTGGCCCAGGCTGAAGCTCAAGGGGGTCCCAGACTGTGGCTATCGCTATGCAGCAAATTTGTGCAGGAAACTGGAATGAGATATCATTGCGAGGTGGATCCTGAACTGAATCCATCAAACCTTTGGCACTCACGATATCTTCCAGAGAGAGGGCCCCAAAATTAGTAGGTTTCTTTAGCCTTTTTGAGGCTCTTAGACAGTCATATACTTGTTCATGCTGTACTACCTGGCCAACTTCTGCAGCTGTGATTGGATACCATTTTGTTATTCCAGAAGTTGTCAGTCAACAAATCTCTTCTTGTTATTCATATGGTGTATCAAAGGTCCTGGCAATACCGGAAGGATTATTAAATGTCCCCACAGCAAAAGGAAGAATCCATCACGTACATTGCTTGGCCTAGTAGTAAAGAATAGGGGGTAGGAAGAAATATCGCTGGCGGGACAGCGATGTGCAGACGGGTGAAAGACAGCTGATCCCTGGCAGAGTTTTGCACTACCCTGAGGGGAGAGCCAAGCTCCTCTGGCTCTTGGAAAGACTGCTCGCTCCACTTGCAAGCAGAGACAGGGCACACAGGCGGGGGCCTGGGAGGCTGGGAGTGTGCTCAGGCAAACGTGAAACTCAAGCCCTGAAAGCTAAGCCCTAAATCCAAATACGCTGTTAGGCAAAGCATTCACAGATTCCCTCGCGTTTGATTATCGTATGAGGTTACCCGTTGGCGTGTGCTGAGTAATTCCCTGGCATATCCGTGGCTCATCAGGGGCATTCCTTTCTAAGTCATCACTGAACCAACAGCCTGGCTGGGGGAGGCTGTCTTTCAGATGAAACCTAAAAACCACAGTCCTCATGTGCTGATTTCTCCACTGTCCGCTCTTCTATCCTCAAAGATGATCTGGTAGGCATTTCCAGCGAGTGTTGGATGGATTTGAGGAAACCTTTTAGGGGTGGCACGTAACTGTTGAAGTGAGGAATATTTGTCTGTCATCAGCTAGATGAGAAAAGTTAAAATCCCCGCCAGCACTTTGGAGTCCTGGGGACATGGCATCTCTCGTGGGAGCCACAGCAGGCCAATTACACCGCTCAGCGTTTTTCCAACACGCGAGGTGCAGAGCTCTGGGCAATCGGGTTGTTTCTCTAGCTGAGTTTCTTCCACACGCACCACCCCTTGTGGAGCTCTCTGGGCCTCCACCCAAAAGTTAAAGGAGACAAAGAAGAGGCAGAAAAGACAGAGCAGCCGGCTCTACCCAAAGACAGAAACCAAGCCAAACATTTTAGCGTTTCATTATTCTCCAAAAGACTGTCAATACCTACAACGGGGTGGCAACTCGGAACAGCCAAAACGTGCAGCAATTGGTTGGTTACCTACGTTATGGAAAAATAAGCAGCCATTGAATCACACTGTAGACTGCAGGAGAAACTTCAATGACGTGGAAAAATACACGTACTACATTGTCACGTGAAGCTAGTTATAAAATGGCAAGGGCAATATGGCTATCTTTATAAATATGTGAGTATATTATGCATTCTATATAATATTCACATATAGAAAGAGACTGAAAGGATAGAAATTAAAATGCTAACAGCAATATTTCTAAGTTGGGGTAGATTATAAATGATTTGTTTTTTCTCTTTTTTTCTCCAAACTGTCTACAGTGAACATGTTTTAATTCTTCTTACATTTTTATTTTTATTTTTGATTATCAAATAAAACATGTTCACTAATTAAACAATACAGAAATATTCAAAGTCTAAAAGAATTTCTTCTAGTCCTGCCCAAGAGGTAATCCCTGCATACCCAATCTGTATTTTTCAATTTTTCTTTATGGGATATTTATACAATAGAATCACATATTGTTCTTCAACTTGCTTCCCTTCCTGCCCCTGCCCTGTAAAGTATCTAGAACATCTTCTCATGTATGTGTAAGTGCTTTTCTTTCTTTTCCAAGTCAATCAACTAGGGCTCTGGCAGGCCAGCAGAGAATGGGAATTGTACCCACAAGACCACCTGAGGAGGGTCTCAAGGCTTTCTGATGCTGCTGGCAGAGCCACAGAATATCAGAGCTAAAATGATCATTAAATGGGACGTAATTTAACCCTTTCCTTAAGCGATGAGGAAATGAGAGTCCAGAGACCAGAATCGAAGCCTTTTAACTCTCTGCCCATCCAATATTGTTTTCATTATATTTCCCCATGTACAGTATAAAATAGCCATTGATGATAAGTACTTTTCAAAGGGCTTTCATCTCAATAACCTTTTGTTTCAACCTTGGCATTCCCTTGAGGGATCTAGCCGAGGTTTTCTTTCCTATTTTATAAATAACTAGCTAACTCTTGCTGGGCACTATGTGCCATCTTCTAATATGAGCTGTTTGCCTGTATTATCTCATACAGTTGTCACACGAACCCAATGAAGTTGGTGCTCTTTTTTTTATCCCCCCCCCCCCCCCTTGTGGCTTGCTTGTTGTCTGCTCTCTGTGTCCATTCGCTGCACGCTCTTCTGTGTTTTTACCTGTCTCCCTTTTTGTTGCGTCACCTGCTGAGTCAGCTCTCCGCAGTGCCTGTGGGCTGGGTGGCGCTCCGCAGCGTGGGTGGTGAGCCTGTCTTCACAAGGGGGACCTTGGACGAGAACCCAGGGCCTCCCATATGGTAGACAGGAGTCCAACTGATTGAGCCACAGCCACTTCCAAGTTGGTGCTTTTTTTTTAAAAAGATTTACTTTTTATTTATCTCTCCCCTTCCCTGCCTACCACCTCCCCCACCCCAGTTGTCTGCTCTCTGTGTCCATTTGCTGTGTATTATTCTGTGCCCACTTGGTATTCATGTCAGTGGCACCTGAAACCTGTGTCTTGTTTTTTGTTTTTTAATTTATGTATTTATTTCTCTCCCCTTCTCCCCCTCGCCCCAGTTGTCTATTCTCTGTGTCTATTTGCTGCGTCTTCTTTGTCCGCTTCTGTTGTTGTCAGCGGCATGGGAATCTGTGTTTCTTTTTGTTGTGTCATCTTGTGTCAGCTCTCCATGTGTGTGGCGCCATTCCTGGGCAGACTGCACTTTCTTTCTCACTGGGCGGCTCTCCTTACGGGGTGCACTCCTTGCATGTGGGGGTCCCCTACACGGGGACACCCCTGTGTGGCAGGGCACTCCTTGCGCACATCAACACTGCACATGGGCCAGCTCCACACGGGTCAAGGAGGCCCAGGGTTTGAATCACGGACCTCCCATGTGGTAGATGGACGCCCTATCCACTGGGCCAAGTCCGCTTCCCTGTGTCTCGTTTTGTTGTGTCATCTTGCCATGTCAGCTCTCCATGTGTACGGCACCATTCCTGGGCAGGCTGCACTTTTTTCGCATTGGGTGGCTCTCCTTATGGGGCGCACTCCCTGTGAGTGGGACTCCTCTATGCGGGGGACACCTCTGCATGGCACGACACTCCTTGCACTCATCAGCACTGCACATGGGCCAGCTCATCTCATGGGTCAGGAGGCCCTAGGTTTGAACATTGGACCTCCCATGTGGTAGGCAGATGCCCTATCTGTTGGGCCAAATCCACTTCCCAAGTTGGTGCTTTTTTAATGCCCATTTTACATATTAAAAAACTTAAGGCTCAGAGAGATTGAGTAACTTGTCAAAGATCCCACAGATGATACATGATGGTTCCAAGGCCCAAACTTATGGCTAGTCGCAAAGTCCCTCTTTTAAACGGTAAGCTCTTGTAGGCTTAGGGACTCATAAACTTTTCACATAAAACAGAGTTTAACTATTCCTCCCCTTTTCCCTTTGTTGCTATTCAGTCCTTTCCAAAGTAAAACAGGAACGACATTAGAGAATGCAATTTGGTGTCAGGCAAGGTTCAGGGGCCCCACTTGATGTTCAAGACTCTGTGCCAAACACAGAAGTAAAAACAAAACAAAACACCCAGTCCAACCACAGCTATTCTCACAATTGGCAAAGAAGTCACCTGGCACCTTTCCTCTAGGGATTCTGCATGTCCCATACAAGGCGGCAAACTGCCTGCTCCCCAGATATTTTTATTTCTTATGTAATTGTGTATTCTTTTTCAACTGGGCCAACATGTTAGCACTTGTAGATAAAGCCGATCTTTTTTCAATCAGATGCACAATACACACTGAGTCATGTGTAAAAGGCCCGTACAATGTTGTTATTGTGAATGGAGCCCCGAGGGCCTCGTCTTACAATCCTCACATGTGTGTCGTCGTCCCCCCGCCCCACGCAGAAAGGGGCTGCCTGACGCTGGAGCGTGCGGCCATCTGCACACAGCAGCAGCGGGAGGCGGGGGCGTGTGGTGAGCCATCCTGGCTGCCTCACCCACCCAGGCTGGCCCTCCAGAAGCTGGTGGTTCAGCACTAAACCGGACATCGGGGCTACAGCCTTTTGAAATCAATTTTTCATCTTCTCCCTTCAGTGCCCCGCTCCTTTCCACCCCTCCCACGTGTCTACCATATCCATTTTCTAATTGGCTTCCTCTCCTTGTGCCCTGGAGACAATAACTCCCAGGATTGTTTCATAAAGCAGAGAGCCAGCTCCCTTTCCCTTTCTTCCTTACTTCCCAGAGCCTCTTCTCTATTCCCCAACCGCCTCCAGGCTCCGTCCCACATGTGTCATTTCAGCTCCTTTCTCTGCTCATCAGCTTCTCTTTGTCACTATTGCGTCCAGTCTGTTGGCTGGAGGCACCACCCCCGACATGAGGTTCTCTGTGTTGAGATGATTAAATGCACTGGCTCGGGGGCGGAGCTGCTTGGGTAAACTCCTCAGACTGCTATTTACCAACCAGGTAACCTTGGGAAACTTGCTTAGCCTCTCTGAATCTCATGTTCTCTGCAAGTCAAATGGGGATAATGAAAATCCCTGCTTCCTAGAATTGTTGTAAGCCCTACATTAGGCCTTGCCTTCCAGGGTTTGGTTTCCACCCCTGTGCCTTACTGGTTGGACTATCTTGGCCAGCACACTTAAGTTCTCTCTGCCTCAGTGTCCTAACCTATAAAATGAGGGTGATTATAATTGTACCTTCCCTATTGGTGTATTGGGATGATTAAATTAGTAAATAAACTTTAAAAACTCCTGGAATAGGGCCTGGCACACGGAAGCCTTCTGCCAAAGTTGGCCATCGTGATATTTGCTTGTGGATGTAGGATGCCTAGAACGGTGTCTGGCTGGAGGCACTCGGAGTGGTAGTTACTCATTTGCTAGAAGTCTTTGTTCTTCTTGTTCTCTGCTCTTCTGCTGCCCACCTCCCGGGAAGCCTGATCACGACTGTTCCACCCAGAGTCTGTTTTCTTACGCTCTCTTCCCTACACTCTGCACCAAATGAAAAACAAGCAGGGAAGAAGCATGTTCAATGCACATTCAACTAAAGAACTAAAACAGGAGAGGAATAATTGGCAAATTTTCTAGTCTAGTTTATAGAATATAGCACCAGATTGCCTCAGAAATGCTTGAGTCCCCTTTCCCAGTGGTGAGTTGTGGTCATGGGCATTGACACACAGGTGTGGGGTGAGGCTCATGAACCTGTTTTTATCGTTGCTGTTTTTGGTAAAAATAAGTCCCCTTGGCCCACCTTCTATGGAACTCAGTTTTTCACACAGGGGGTTGCTCAAAGTGTGGTAAGCTGGGATAGATATTCTATTCATTCACTGCCCCTTCCCCATCCACACTAAAATATTCTTCATGTAAAGGCACTTAAACATTTTATTTCATAGGAAGAAAGAATATAAATATGACTAAGATATGCTTTCAATTTATAAAAATAATGTAAACTTCTTGGAATATAATGTCCTAAGGGGTAGGAGAACCCTAAAGCAGCAATAATATTGTCAGCTTGTAATAACAATCCCATTGTCATGGCGCTTTATCAGCTTGCAAAGCATTTTTTAATAGTCATTATGTATCTACTCCTTCATTTATTTATTCAATCCATGCAAGGGTCACATTATGATCATTGAGGGCTCTAGACACTTTTGCCTAGTGGGCCCCTTCCTCCATAAAAAATTGATATAAAAATTTTCACGGATCCTAAAAATTTTATTTTTTTCTGACACAAGGAAAAATTAAAACTTTTTCCTACTCTAAGAGTTCATTTATTTCTTCTGATTTTAAGAGAAATATTTTTGTGGGTCCCTAAGATTATTGTGGGTCCCAGGCACTGAGCCGACTGTGGGGACTGATAAGTTGGCTTTGTTCACCACCCTGTGCCAGATACTGGGTAGTGGCCGGAGAGGCCAAAGTGTATCAACAGTCTCAGGGGAAACAGACCTGCTAATAAGCCACTACAATGTCCTGCAACAAGAACTAAGACAGAAATCTGCCATAAGCTCTTCAGGAGCATGGAGGGGTCAGCTCCTATCTATAGGGAGCGGAAGAATGACTTCAGGGAGGATTCGGCAATTGAATGAATCTTTAAGCCAGCACTTTTCAGCAATTTTGTATTTGAGGCTCAGTTTAGAATTTTAGAATTTCTGGCACACCACTTGACAGATTGAAAAGTGATCACTGGGGAAGTGGGTGTAGCTTGGTAGTTGAGTGCCTACTTCCCATGTCCAAGGTCCTGCATTCAGGTCCCTGGGACCTCCTAAAGAAAAAAAACTAGTGGACATAGGGTCAAAGAAGCCTCAGAGTTGAAGAAACTTGCTGTTAATCTCAGTATTTGAAGATATACTTGGTTTCGTATTCCGATGAACATGTGAGATTTATTTTTGCTACTACAGTGGGTACATACCATTTTCTAGATATCAACAGGCAGTGTCGGCTCAGCAGGTCCTGTGGCTCAGGGGATACGACTGGCTGAGAGTGAGGGGTGAGGAGCTTAGGGCACCAGGCTGGTGTCAAAGGACAAGGACATGATCATTGGGGGCATGAAAACCCTTCCTTCCTGATTATATGAACCACCATGGTCAGGGCAGAAAACAATTCTTCTCGCTGCTGAAGAACAATGAAATAAACAAGTTGATGCTAATATCTAGCTTTGTTTTAGATATTGATATTGTATTTTATAAATATTGGTCAAAATTTAGCAACACAGTTCATTGCAAAGTATTCCAGATATTGTAGCCTGCCAAGCTACTATGGTTGAAATCTACTGTTCTCAAGGTAATAATAGCAAACACTTAGTATGTCCCAAGGACTATTCTATTTTTTTTAATTTTTTATTTTAAAAAAACTTTTTTAGATCTATTTATTTATTTATTTTTCTCTTCTTCCCCGCCTCCCCCCCAGTTGTCTGCTCTCTGTGTTCATTTGCTGTGTGTTCTTCTGTGTCTGTTTGCATTCTTGTCAGTGGCGCTGGGAATCTGTGTCTATTTTTGTTGCATCATCTTGCTGCGTCAGCTCTCTGTGTGTGTGGTGCCACTCCTGGGCGGGCTGTGCTTTTCTCGTGCTGGGCGGTCTCCTTACAGGAAGCACTCATTGCGCGTGGGGCTCCCCTATGCGGGGCACGCATTCCTTGCGCACATCAGCACTGTGTGTGAGCCGGCTCATCACATGGATCAGGAGGCCCTGGGTTTGAACCTTGGACCTCCCAAGTGGTAGGGCCAAATCTGCTTCCCAAAGGACCATTCTAAAGACTTTCTATTTGTTAACTCATTTTATTGTAACAACCCTCATAACAATTCTACAATGTGGGTATCATTATCATCCCTATTCCACAAATGAGGAAACTGAGACGCAAAGACTTTAAATAAATTACCTGCCTTAGTAAGTGGCAGAGCTGGGATTTGAACCCAGGTATTCTGGCTCCAAGATCTGTGTTCTCAATCACTACCCTTTACTACCTGCCAAGGGTGTCCCTTATACACCCTCAACTGTCTTGCATCTGCCAGTAAGACCTCTGATCAGCCTCCCACAGGAGCAACTTGATTGCACCACTCAGGCTTCTCAACGGGCACTGCAGAGTGGAATGGGAACCCACTCGTTGTCCACATGCGAACAGTCTAGAAGTGCTTGGAGAACTTTGATCAATGGTCAGTGGGAACAAATGGATTGATTCCCAAGACAGATTTCATACAATTTTTCAACAGCCTTGCAATACCAAGCAATCCATCACTAGTAGTAGTGGTAAGTTGCCAGATAAAATACAGGATGCCCAGTTAACTATAAATTTCGGATAAACAACAAATAATTCTCAGGGCAAATACATAAATATGTTCCAAATATTGCATGATACATACTTGTATTTAAAAATCATTCATCGTTTATCTGAAATTCAATTTTAACTGGCTGCCCTATATTTTTATTTGCTAAATACAGCAACCCTACGCAGTAGCCAACTTGGCAGTGCATCCTGGTATGGGCTCTCTTCACTTCCCTGCTTGTCTCCCTGACTCTCATCCAACTCCCAGGGACCAGAAGCCCCAATAAAGAACTTGTGCTTATGTGAGCTTTTGTCTCAGTCATTACTTTCCAGGAGTCCAGACTAAGACTCAAATGGGCAAGGTTTTGCCAGGTGGACAAGACAGCCATAATGCTCACAGTCATCCTGTGAGACAGGCATTATCATCATCACGACACCAAAATTACAAGTAAGGAAACCAAGACTCAAGGTGTGTATTAGTCAGACAAAGGGGTGCTTATGCAAAATACCAGAAATCTGTTGGCTTTTATAAAGGGTATTTATTTAGAAGCTTACAGTTACCAGTCATAAAGCATAATTTACCTCCCTCACCAAAGCCTGTTGCCACAAGTTGGAGCAAGAAAGATGTCGATGTCTGCAAGGGTTCTGGCTTCCTCTTCTTCTTAAGGCTCCCTGGTCTCAGTTTCTTCCAATATCAGTTGCAGGCTGGGATATGTCTTGTCTCTCTCCCAGGGCTCATTTCTCTCCAGGCTCAGCTGTTCAGCTCTCTCCACAAGGCCAACTGTAAACTATGAGGCGAATGGCTCATCTCCCTTCCTGGGGCCTCTGCCATGTCTAATGGAGCCTTCTCTCTTTTCTCACAGATCTGCTTCTCTGTTTACTTACTTCCTGGGACTTCAACATTAAAGCTCCAACTAATGTCTCTGCCATGCAGTTTTCTCTGAGTCCCTGCCCACAAAGGGGGCGGGGACTCAATGTCCTACTGACATGGTCCATTCAAAGCCTTAATCATGATTTAATCACGTAAGAGTGAAACCTCTGAATCCAGTACACTCTCATATACCCAGAGGAACAGACCAATTTACAAACATAATCCAGTATCTATTTTTGGAATTCAAGGATAATGCCGAAGTGCTACAAAGAGATTCATCAATTTGCCAGGACTTCTACTCAGTTCCTCTGCCCCCTCCCCTTCTTATTATGGAAGAGTTTTCCAAGTTATGCTTGAGAGATATTTAAGCATTACTAGAATGTGCATTAATTGTTTTAGGTAATCATGGTCTCATTTAGTAAGAATGTTATCCCCAATGTTGAAGAAACTCCTTCATCCTTGGACAGTGAAAGAGATCCAGTAACACATGCACCAGAGAATCAATCTCAAAGCAGCTGTAACATCAAGATGTCCAATTTCTCCTGTTTTGTACTAGTTGGAATAATCAAAGTTAAAAAATCAAGTTTACAGCCTCAACTTTTCACAATAGAACCAGCAGTACATTACTATTTCTCTATATTACTAAATACAACATGTTGCCTCTAAAAGTGATGATTGATTACAAAGAGATAAACTTAGAAAGCTTTGAAATTACTCTTGCCCTTGACCTGCATCAGAAACCTGGTTTCCTTTCTGTTGCATTTCTTTGTCTTTTAAAAAGCTAAAATAATTTGAACTACCAGTTGGGACAATTACAGAAAAACAGCAAACATCAGGAAAAAACCTGTGCCAAAGCATTTGCCCCCAGTGGGTTTTACATAGGAATGAACCCTTGCAGACTTCCAAAATCAAAGCCAAACACTGGTTACAAATAAGCCTGAAGTGAGAAAGAAACTCCCCTTTTTTTCTGAAAAAATGGGAAATGTGCTCCTTTCTATTTAAACTCTGTGAAATGGAAGTTCCTCTTTTTCTTTGTTCCCCTTTTTCTGCTGAAATCGTCATTGTGAAGGAAGGAAGTTAGAAGGAATAAACCATCTCATAGAGGCCAGAAAATCCTTCTCAGTGGCAGTGCCGGATTTGCTCCTTGAAACAGCCACCTCTGCAGAGCTTTCTAACGAAGGCTTTTCTTACAGCGGCCCAGAAAGCAGAAGGATTGGATGGCGGCTCTGGTTACCGGTGGCTGCCTGCCCGGTCACCTGGGCATTCGAAGGCCCCACCTTCCACCTGTCCCGGGACCTCTGGCCTTGGCCCCGTGGCCAACATGGGTGCGGGGGAAGTAAGGGTGTAGGTATCAGCTGCCTGGGCCCAGTTCACAGATGAAAGAGTCGGTTGTTTCCATTCCTCATGCCTCTCTTGTTAGGTCCTGAGAGCGGCAGAACTGGTCTTTCTCCAGAGCCTGGCTGCTCACGTGGCTGTGCAGACAAGTCGTACTTGCTCTTGTACGGGTGTTTGTGTGTTGCACGGGAGCCGGCTGCCGTCTGGCTTCCGGTCCCAGCGCTGCCGCCGACTCGCTGTGGGACTTCAGCAAGCCCCTTGGCCTCTCAGGAGCCTCGATTTTCTCGTCTGTGAAAAGAGACAGCTGGATCCCTGGAGGTGCTTGGGCAGAAGGGGGTGGGGAGTGGGGTGCAGAGGAGGGGCCGCCAAGCAGGCCCGGGCGGGCCATTCCCTGGAAGCCTCCTCCCCAACACCCCCAAGTCAAAAGGGCAACTCCACATGTATCTGTTTTGTACTTTGTATTTTCACAGAAGATTTTCTTTGGAAAAAAAGGATTTCTTTTGCTTCCAAACTGCTGGATGAGGGTATCACTAAGTGACCTTCCAAACTTATTATTCTCCAATTCCATGACTCCAAAATAAAGGCTGCGGCTTAGCCTTTTTAAAGGATCGCATGCTGTTTGGGAGGGTGAGAAAATCATGAGATATATGATGATATGTTTCTGATACTAAAGATTCTGTTATGCAGCCTCTCTTAGGGGACATATAAAGTTTCCAGAGCCCAAGTCACTGTCTTTGTTACATCTGATAAAAGCTCACACGTTAATTATTTAGTCATTGGTGCTAACTAGAACATAGTCTTATAAAGCAACTGCCTTGAAAACATTTCCATGTGTAACATAAGGCTCTTGCGATTTAAATATTTTTTCTTCTTTCATACCAGCAGTTATTTTATGGATTTGAGCTTAGATGGTTTAGCAACAAAGGGCACTGCATTGGTGAATTATTCATGTAATCTACATTTCCTGCCCCTTGTGGATAATTGACAGGTGTCATGTCACCTTTTACAAACATCCCACAATTATGGACCATATATCAGTGTTTGACTTCTATGTAATGTTCCTTTCCTAAGCCGGTTTCATATTTTATTTACAGCTTGGTGGCATTTTTGCCTTGGCTGCTTATTTCTCTCACTTTTGATTCCAAGCCTTTTGCTCCACTTAATATAACCAGGAACATTTAAATAATAAGACTCCCTCTCAGTTTGCTAAAGTCAGTCACTCATTCCTGCTGTGTTTTATTCATTCAGCCGTTATGTTAGTCAATTTCTTGATTTAAGAAACCTAGGATGAAATGCAGCTGTAAGGAAACCATGATATAAATCTGTTCTTATGGCTTGTTTTGTTCACAGGGAAAAAACTAAAAGAAAATCTTTCCAGGGTCTGATACAAATTGTAAACTGTGGGGGAAAGTTGGCTAGTTAAAGAGTACAACTTGCCTAACAGGAGCAATGGAACATTTTAAATCTCCACCAGACATGGAAAGTTTCTAGCACTAGGAATAAAGCCAAGGTGAGTTCTATTTAAGCCTTGGAAGAAAAAACAGATAAGAAAATAAACCTAAGACTGATAACCTATATCATACCTTGAAATCCTCTAGTCCCCCTTTTCCACTTTCCTGCATGGAAATTGGGGCCTAAGGCCTACAGGGGCTTGTCTACCATCCCAACCCTAGTTACTGGAAAAGCTGCCACTAAAAGCCAAGTCAGCTCATCCTATTCCCACACTTTTACTGTGCTGCAATGCCTCAGACCTTTTTTTGTCACCCTCCTGGTGGCCAGTGCCCTTTTCTACTGTAGTCTGTTGTTATTGAAGATAATCGGGGGAATTCACCCCTTCCTCATTCTCAGCCACGGGATGGTGTGGAGCTATCGCACCCCCACTCTAGGAATGAGCATGATTGCCTAAGTCTATCGGCGAATCCATTTTCCCAAGTGGATGGTCGGGGATTTAGGATGTGACCGAAATTGGGCCAGTGAGAGACAGTGAGTCCCGGCACCTGTGTGGAGCTGTTGGAAGAGATTTTCTGCCCCACTAGATCTGGCGGTATACTGGTGCAAGGTCTGGAGCTGCAACAGATATTTTTCTACCCGCAAGGGAAGAGATTGGAGCTACAGGGAGTGAGTGGGGAAGAAGCATATCATGTGACCCCTCAGGATGAAGCCTGCCAGCACAAGAAAAACTGAGCGCAGGGAGTCAACCATGGCTGAGTAAACATCATTTATCTTCCAAACCAAGACAATTTTGAGAATGAAATGGGGCAGGATGATTGATAAACCAGACAGGACGCCAGAACAGTGGCTTAAACAGGACCATGCTGGGCAAACAGGGGCATCTAGTCACCGTGTTCTGCAGTGGCATCTTTTGGGCTACTGGATTAAGCCTTGCTTCCGGATTAACCTTGCTGCATTATGCTACCACTCTCTCTGGTGTTTTCTGTTTATGGGACAATGAATTCACTTTATTTTGAAGTCAATTTGTATGAAAGTGTTTTAACTCATAAATATGCTGCTTTCTTTTTTTAAAAATTAATTACTTTTTTCTTCCTGTCTCCCATCCCCACCCCCACCCCCACCCTCAACCCCGCCCTCAACCCCACCCTCAACCCCACCCTCAACCCCACCCTGCTGTTTTTTATCCATTCACTGTGTGGTCTTCTGTATCTATTTCTCTTTTTGTCTTTTCTCATCTTTCTCCTCTAGGATTCCCCGGGATTCGATCCTAAGGACCTCTCGTGTGGAGAGAGATCCCCTCAATTATGCCACCTCAGTTCCTGGTCTCTGCTGTGCTTCACCTTGACTCTCCCTTTTGTCTCTCTTTTGTTGCATCATCATCTTGCTGTGTGACTCATTTGCACGGGAACTGGCTCACTGTGCAGGCACTGGCTAGCCGCACACACACGCTTTCTCTTCTTTTTTACCAGGAGGTCCCAGGGATCGAATGCAGTCCTCCCATATGGTAGGTAGGTGGAGGCCCTACCACTTGAGCCACATCTCTTTCCTAATATGCTGCTTTCTAAGTGCTATACTTTATGAAATCTTGTCCTATATCATATCTTAAGCTTGCAGTTCAAAGTGATTATTATATGTGTTAATTTTAATGAATGTTAAAACTTTTAATTTCACATTTATTTCAAATAATAAAAAACTGTCACTTGCAGAGCCCTTACAGCTTACATATAACTTCTGAGTTAATTATCTTCTTTATACCATAACACTGTGAAACAGGTATCATCCAAGATTCAGAGAAATTAAAAAATTTACCCAGACTCACATGGCTGATGTGGCAGATTTGGCAAACCAGCTTTTCTTTGGTGGTGGTGGTGGGGGGTGGTGGTTGGGAGAGGATACTGATTTTTATCATTTGCTCATTTCTGTGGTGTACAGATTTGAAAAATGGCTAATTTCAAGGCACCACGCTTCCAAATACAGAGTTAGGAAGAGGTGCATTGACTCTCGCAAGCCAGCTCCAACTGCATGGAAGGGACATGAATCCAAGAAGTCTCTCTCCATTTCTTAAGTTCTTCCCACCTTTCTCTTCCACGTGTTTGGTATAAGGTACTCAGTTTTGAGTTGTGCCATCTTCATACTTGCAGACTTGCCCCAGGGCCAATGGAGCTACCGGCCTTCCAAATAGACTTTGCCAGAGCAGAACAGCAATTACCAGCTCCCCAAATCCGACTTCTTCACTGATGCCCATCCTCAGCAGGAACTGCATCTGGGAATTTAGTTCTCGCCATGCTCCCCACTCTGTTGTGGCTACTTGCCTGACTCCTCCTTTCCTCTGCTCTGCTGCTGTTCATCCCACAAGTGAGTAGGTGTGTCCTCTGCTCTGTCCCCAGGACTACTCTGTGAAAAAAGGGCAGCAGTGTAGGAAAGCACTGTCTCCCTTTACTGCAGCGCGAGAAGCCGAGTCTTGCAGTAATTCCCCTGGGCCCAGGGCCCTCCAGGCTGATTCAGCCATCACAACTGTCTTGGCTAGTCTCTAGTCATTGCTGTCAGACCCAAGCCCAGGCAGTGAGGAGGCCACTTACAAAGCCCGTTCACCTTCATTATCTCACTTGAAGGTATTGGCTGGATTACCATGCTTGGAGCAACAGTTGAGTCACATGAAAACCCTGGTGGCAACTATCTAATTTTCAGTCCTGGAGCTTCGGGGAAATTAACCAGCCTTTATAAGGCTTGCCTCATAAACTCAAACCTCCTGGTCATGAACGAATACCAGGGTAATCTTTTTTTTTTAAGATTTATTTATTTTTATTCCCCCCATTTCCCCCTCTCCCATCTTGCTGTTTCTGCTGTCTGTATCCATTCACTGTGTGGTCTTCTGTATCTATTTCTTTTTTCAGTCTTTTCTTCTCATTTTTTTCTCCTCTTAGGATTCACCAGGATTCGATCCTGAGGACCTCTGACGTGGAGAGAGGTTCACTGTTAGCTATGCGACCTCAGTTCCTGGTGCCTGCTGCACTTCACCTTAGCTCTCCCCTTGGTCTCTCTTTTGTTGCGTCATCATCTTGCTGCATGACTCACTTGTGCGGGCATTGGCTCACTCACCATGCAGGCACCCTCGCTGCACAGGAACCCTCACCATGCGGGCACTGGCTTGCCGTGCAGGCACCCTTTCTCTTCTTTTTCACCAGGAGGCCCCAGGGATCTAAACTGGGTCCTCCCATACGGTAGGCAGAAGCCCCTATCACTTGAGCCATATCTTCTTCCTCCAGGGTAATCTTAATTATCAAAAATCATGGAACCGTTGAACTGCGCAGTAAAAATAATTTTACATCTTTGACATCCAGAATATGTAAAAGTTGAGAATAAGAAGAATTTCTAGTAACTTCCCAACTAAATATTTTTAGACCACATTTAATAGTGCTGTGCCATTTCCTCCTATAACCTAGGGAGGAGTGGAACTGTTGTCACACTTTGGTATTGATAATGGCCAATTCTACCATGGTCAGTGCTCAGCTGTGCACTCTCAGCAGGATAATAAAAAAAGGCATTTAGGTTTCATTTCAGAATGGGTTTTTATACTTACGTTTGAATATGGGCATGTCAGATCTCCCAGACATTCCCCTAGAAGAACTTAATGAACCAAGTTTATGAAGAATTGGGAAGCTGCCCCCTCTCTCCAGATTGCCCTCCTGAAGTGCATTTCCTAGGGGAATAAAGCACTGTTTTCCAGAATATTTCAAAGGTTTGTGCCCTCTCTAGCTTTCTTTTCCTATCAAAGAAATAACAGTGAGTGTGCTTCATATTTCTTTTGCAAATGTAGAAAACAGAGTTGAAGGGAATCAACCAAAAAAAAAATTTTTTTTTGTATCATGATGAATGTCATGTGTGAGCAGACAGGCAGAGTGAAGGCCCATGGTCCCAGCTCCATTTCAAAGCCTGTGATTTGGTGAAGGGGCTGGTCTGCTAAACAGCAGGAAGCCATCCACTGCAGTATATAACACAGAGCTAAGCTGGCATTGTTGGCTAAGTCTATAAACATTCAGAAAAACTGACATCAGGGAGGGCTGGAAAAGTCAGAAGGAGAATTCAAAAAGGAGAACAGGGAAGCGGACTTGGCCCAATGGATAGGGCGTCCTCCTACCACATGGGAGGTCCACGGTTCAAACCCTGGGCCTCCTTGACCCCTGTGGAGCTGGCCCATGCGCAGTGCTGATGCGCGCAAGGAGTGCCCTGCCACGCAGGGGTGTCCCCCACGTAGGGGAACCCCACACGCAAGGAGTACGCCCCGTAAGGAGAGCCGCCCAGCGCGAAAGAAAGTGCAGCCTGCCCAGGAATGGTGCTGCACACACGGAGAGCTGACACAGCAAGATGACGCAACAAAAAGAAACACAGATTCCGGGTGCCGCTGATAAAGATAGAAGCGGTCACAGAAGAACACACAGCAAATGGACACAGAGAGCAGACAACGGAAGGAGGTTGAGGGGGGGAAGGAAGAGAGATAAATTAAAAAAAACAAAAAAAAGGGTAGAGCAGACTTAAGCTGGACCGTGAAAGGTGAACTGGGAAAGAAGGCTATCCCAGCTAATTAGAATGAGAGCATCATGAGATGCACTTAGGCGCGAGTGTTTGGGGTGTTTCTTTGCATTCTTTGCGTGACTATCATTAAGCAGCAGGGGTCACCTGTAGAAAACAGGTGATATGTCAGCTGAGCAAGTTCCTCAGAAGAAGGTGTTAACTTTTCATAAAGTTAAGAACAAGCTGACCCTGCCATGAATGTGGAAAATCTAGCCACCTCTAACTGGGAATCAACTATAGTCAAGGTTTATGTAAGAGACCTTGACCCAGAATTATACTTCTTGGAACATCCAACATCTACACATATTTGCAGAGAAAAGCTATTCTGAGGAGTGCATGAAGCTCAAGTGGCTGAGCGCCTGCTTCCCATATATGAGGTCCAGGGTTCATTCCCCGGTACCTCCTGAAAACAAACAGCAAACAAACAAGAAAACCAACTCTCATTGTAGTTCAGTGGTTGAGCACTGCCTGCTCCCCATGTTCAAGGTCCTGGGTTCAATAATCCTCATTACCTCAAAAAAAATGCTATTCTGATATTTTCAGCTGATGACAAATTGGATTATTCACAACTAATTTGATTTATTGTAAAGTCAATTTTGTCATTCTGATGACCACAATGGAAACTAGACATTGATAAATTCATGAATCATCTGAAGTCATGGACTGTATGTAGCAGGTGTTCTAGACCAAAGAACACAAAAGTAATGAAAATGAGGAACATTACATGGGTCTAGGAGTATAAATGCTGCATATTTCTAAATGTTTGAGGTGCTCTGATAAGTGAAGGACCATGGCTAACATGGAGATCTAAAGCATGTCATTGTGGCAGGACCCCCATGGGGATCTATGTCCTCACTAAATCCAAGCTAATCACCAGTCATCCCTTATAGGAGATGGAATGATCAAAATTTCTGGATCTCGCTATATCACAGTTGGTCAGATTGACATAGGCAAAATTTAAAGAGGTTTGGCTTCCTCACATGTAGAACTGTCCCTCCCATTCCTCTCGGACAACAGGGCTCTAATCTAAGGCACTGAGCCCTAAAGAGGAAATAATTTGCCCAAGAACTGCATTGAATGAAGCCAAGGGGTAGTCTCTGACCGAAGTCAAGTCAAAAAGCCAGATATTCTATGCAAAGGAACTAGTGAAAGAAGGGGAACTTCAGTATATGCAAAGTGGGACCTCATAGCAGATGAGTTCTATATTATTTGTAAGACAACTAAGCAAGCCATTGAAGGGTGCTAGGGAATATCTTTCTAGAAATATTTAGAAAGACTTAATACAGTATTTATCTAGAGGCAAATGGATGGGAATATTTAGCACTTTCTGTTTGAATTTGATTTAACTTCTGCTCACAATTATTTTTCTATGAAACAATGATTTTTTAAAAACTTTTTGGGAAAATGGAAAAGCCCAAAGTGATCAAATAAATATTTGATATCATTGAGTGAAAACAGGAAAGGCAAAAAAAAAAGAAAGATGCTTTGACACATGTTGGGGCTCTGGGCTGCAAACAGCAAAGACTTTGTGAGGTCTTCTTGGAAAAAGGAGTAATTTACTAGGAGAATTCATGTGGGCTGTAAGCAGATGCAAAAGCTTCCAGGAACAGGAGTGGCTCTGGGTCCAGCTGCTCTCTTCTCTTTCTCTGGTGGACCAACTTGACCCGCCCTCTTGCCTTTCCTCATCAGCTACTTAGCTTCCTCCTAGTTTCTTCTCCCCCCGTAACCAGCTTGCATAGGGGGGTGTCGGCTTCTCAGGTCCCCTCTATCAACACCCTTCAGTGTTAGCTCTCCCCTACTAACTAGTAAATTCTTGCCACACTTTAAATTCTTGGAAGACTGAATCTGATTGGCCCAGTTCACCTGTAGGTCCAGGTCACCATAGTCTGGCCAGTGTGATCGTTGCGCTCTGGTCAGGTCCAATATCCTGGAGGAAATGAGGGGTAGGAAGGGGGGGGGTGGGTAGAGCAGGTGCTGGGTGATGTCTGTATGAAGTGATGTAACTAGCTCTTCTTCAGAATAAGCAAAAGAGCTCCTAAATGATAGGGTGAGGGCCTGTTTTATTATCCCCTTCATTCAATCATTTATTCATACTTCATGTATTTATATATGCTTATAAACATATATTCAATCATATATTCCTATCTCCTAACACAAACGATTTGAAGTGACTTACAAATCTATATAAAATAAAAAAGGATCAGATAGTCAAGAACTGGTGGAAAAAGGAAAGTAAGAGTAGGAAAATTAAGGTCACATAGTGCGTAACACTCAACATGGGAAAATTGCTAAAGGTGGGACTTGAATTGACCTCTAAATCGAGACTTGACAAACTTAAAAACGCAAATGCTAGATGCAAGGAAAGAAGTCCTGACAGAAAATGTCATTTATATTAGAACAGGCTACTGGCTGGGCCTGTGGAAGCCTGTGCCTCCAAAGAGACTAATTCTCTGCTTTCCGCAGTGATTTATGGACTGCCTTGATGGGGAAGGAGACACTAGATTATGTCTCAAGGCTTCTTCTGGTCCTGATTTCAAAAGATGGTTGAGATTTCATTGACTAAACCAGAAAATATTAAAAGGCAAGATTATATGTACCTGAAACCATCTTCCAGTATAACATTATTCCTTTGAAGCCTTAGTCCCCATCCCTCTCCAAAATTGAAGTCATGGTTTGAAAGCTGAGAAGGAAGATCATAAATTTCTTATTTCTTTTTTATTGCACATTGTAAGGCAAGAAGTACATAGGAAGGCTGGCCCAGTAATTTTTCTGCTCTCCAGTTTTTTGCTTTTTTGCCTATAGCATTTCTGATATTCTCAGATCTTCTGAGGCTTTTTATTTACTGTTTTGTTTTGTTTTTTCTTTTGATGATAGAACAGAAAAAAAGACTCAGAAAGTTTGGTGTATTGGTCCTGGTGCATGACAATGCAAGAACTCTGCCCTAGAGCAGCAGACATGCCACGTTAGATGAGATGCCTGACACCGTGAGAGCTCTGGAAGGCAAAATTGAATGTTCCCTCTCCGACTGGAATTGCGAATCATTCTATTTAAAAGGACAGCTGTCGTTTAATATTCATTGAGCAGCCACCATGTTCTAAGCGCCATATGAAGCATATACGTGATGTGACATTTAAAAAGAGGAGACTCGGTTTTATACGAAACAATTACTGCTGATACTTTATTTGATGACCATATGGGAAAGGGGTAGAAGGGACTTTTGGTACTTTAACTTAAGCTGAGAAAAAAAGTGTTGTGGATTGCCAAGATGGTGATCCTGAAAAACCATTTACAATATTCAATTAACGACAATTAAGACACTCAGTGGGAAGCTCCTCACTGACTTGCTAAATAGCAAAAAATTGGTACTTGGCATTCCCAGCGGATGAGAGAAAAGATAATAAGTACCCAAAATGTAAAGACTGTTGAAATGAAACCAATTATGACCAAATTATATTACACAAATAGAAGCACAAGTTGAATCAGGAATATTTAAGTTTTTGACAAGAAATATTAAAAAGAAATATAATAACATTTTAGCCATTAACTGATCATCTAATCTAGCTTAGTTCTGGGAAGGGAGTTGGTTTATAAATCTTCAAGTGTTACATATCTTGATCAGGGACCACAGTCTATTAAAACAACCTAGGAATTTTAGGAACTAGTGAAGGCTAATTTTCTGTTAATATAGTTAATAATGAGCCATAATTGATTCTATTACCAATAGTCTTAACAAGACCGCTAATCATTTAGTCCATCTTTACACAGTCATATAAACCATAAAATATTAAGGCTAATTTGATTTATACTATTCAAATTTAGAAATATTAAACTGTTCTCCATCAACTAATTTCCTGTGGCATTTTAAAAAGATTCCTTTTTTTTTTTTTCAATTTCTTCATAGTTTTTTCCTTGCCTCTTTCATATATTTGAACACATACAATCAATTCTAGGTTTACAACAATCCTCCAGAGTCCAATCAAGATGTAAGTCAGGGTTGCCTATCTATGGTTGTAACGCAGTCAGCCTAAAGCACCAAAGACTTGTTAGATTTCATCTAACCCAACCTCTCCATTAGTATGTGAATATGTGTGTATACATAGTTTGAATAGATTTAAGTCTCGAGGCCTAACCCAGGCTGATCTCTGGCAATGAAAAAACAATTACATGCATTCATCATTATTCTTGCAAGTTTTCTTTCACATCTTCTGTCTACTATTCTTTATATCCAAACCTCTGCCAGCTACATTAAATCTTTGCTTTCTTAAATTTTATAAGTATGTTGAACAAAACCCTCTTATTTATTATTACAAAGCAAAGTTAATTAACCCTTTCATATGAAACAACTCTGAAGAAGGCATAAATCATGGTTAATCATACGGATGTAAATATCTATGTACATATGTGTAAATATACACAAACATATATATAAAATTTTTAAGAAATTGATTGTAATTTTCTGTGGACTCCTTTTTTCTTAATATTTTGCAAATATCTTCATATTTCAATTAATAGGTATCAAAATTTGCCAATTTACGGCCTCAAAGTATGGATATAGCTTACCTCATTTGATTAAACTTTTGTTGTTCAACATTCAGGCTGTTTCCAGTTGCTTATACATCTTCACAAACTTGCCTGATGGTTTCCTTGATATGAGTTTTTACAGGTCATATGCTTAAGCCTTTAGATATATATTGACAATTTTCCCTCCAGAAAGGTGGTGTATTTTGCATTGCATGGCTGTATGTGAGAGTCAAATAACCTACATCCTGAACAACTCTGGTTTTCCTGATCTGATAGAGTAAAAGAGGTATCTTGTTGTCCTTTGTGTTCTTTGATTACTAGTAAGGTTGAAAATACTTTCTCATGTTTATTACATTTTTCTTTTGTAAATTCCTAGATCCTGTTCCTTGTTCATTTTTACATAGTAAGGATATAAACTTTTTGTTAGTCACCTGTATAGTACTGCAAATACTTTTTCTTAGCCTGTATTTGCTTTTTAAATTTATTTGCAGTATTTTTTTTCTGGCTATTTTTACAAATTTTTTTTTCCTTCGGATAAATATTAGAATCACTTTTTAAAAACTTACATTGAAGCTTATCACTCATACATGAACATAATAAACAATAAATGCATAGTAAAATTTGTGGATTTACAAAACAAACATGCATCGTATCATACAGGGCTCCCATACATCTCCCCACCACCAATGCCTTCCATTATTGTGAGCCATTTGTTACAAAATGTGAGAGAGCATCATCCAAGTATTATTACTAACTATAGCCCATATCTCACATTTGGTGCACTTCCCCCCAACCCACCTGATTTTTTTTTTAAGATTTATTTTATTTATTTATCTCCCCCCCTTGTTGCTTGCTTGCTGTCTGCTCCCTGTATCCAATCTCTGCGCCATCCTCTGTGTCTGCTTGTCTCCCTTTGTTGCGTCATCTTGCTGCACCAGATCTCTGCAGGTGTGGACCATCAGCTCCCTGCGGGCGCAGGCCAACTTGCCTTCACAGGGAGGTTCTGGGGAGAGAATCCAGGGCATCCCACATGGTAGACAGGAGCCCAATCAGTTGAGCCACATCCACTAACCCACCTGATTTTTTTTTAAGATTTATTTTATTTATTTATTTCTCCCCACCCCCTCGTTGTTTGCACTTGCTGTGTCTGATTGTTGTGTGCTCGTCTTCCTTTTAGGAGGCACTGGGAACTGAACCCAGGACCTCCCATGTGGGAGGGAGGCACCTAATCGCTTGAGCCTTCTCTGCTCCCTGCTTTTGTTGTGTATCTCATTATATTTTCCTCTTTGTGTCTCTTGTTGTATCATCTTATTGTGTCAGTTTGCCGCACCAGCCCTTTGTGCCAGCTCACTGTCTTGATGTCTTCTTTAGGAGGCATGGGAAACCGAAACTGGGACCTCCCATGTGGTAGGTGGGAGCTCAATCAATTGAGCCACATCCACTTCCCCCACCTGATTATTAACACCCTGTATTAGTATAATATATTCGTTACCATTCATGAGAGAATGTTCTCATATTTTCCTGTTAACCACGGTCCATCATCCACCACTGGATTCACTGTGTTATACGGTCTCATGTTTTATACAATCTATTCAAAGTGTATACACAGTGGCTCCCATTTTCATCACAGAGTTGTGCTGTCATCACCTAAGTCAATTTTAGAACATTTTCATTATTACAAAATGAAAAATCCCGTTCCCTGTTATACCCCCCTATTTTTGTCCCTTAGATTGAAATATCTTCTTTGCCATTGCTGAAAATATTAAAATAGTACTGTTAAATCATCCATAAGTAACATTAGTTGTAATTTTCCTAGGTATCACCATATTCTTAGCACTTTGGAAAAGAAGAATATTCCTATATTTATGTTATTAACCACAATTTTACCCACCACCAAAATCACTTTTATTACATTCCCTAGATTATTCTCTAATTTCCTTTCAATTGACATTTACATCCATAGACTACCCCTTTCAGCCACAATCACACTTATAAATCAAAATGTAAATTATACTCACTATACTGTGTTACTATCAACTCTATCCGTTTACATACTTTTACAATTAACCTTATTAATAATACTACATATGTTAAGGATCAGCTCCCATTCTCAACCCACATTCTACTTCCTAGTAACCTAAATTCCAGAGTTTACCTCCATGAGTATACTTAAGTATTTAGTTCATATTACTGAGACCATACAACATGTCTTTTTGTGTCTGGCTTATTTCACTTAACATAATATCCTCTAGGTTTATCCATGTTGTCGTATGCATTTGATTTCATGTCTTCTTATAGCTGAATGCTATTCCAACGTATGTATATACCACATTTTGTTTATCCATTTGTCAGTTGATGGACATTTGGACAGGTTCCCTATTTTAGCAATTGTGAATAATACTGCTATGACCATCCAAATTTTAAAGCAATAAATCCCTTTGGGAGTGATGAAGACTTTGTAAAATTTTTCAAATAGTTTTTAAGTGGCTGTGTTTTCAGCCTGGACTCTGGCATGAAGAAGTGCTCTCTGCAGTCCTTCTGTTCATGGAGTACCTCTATAGGAAAGGCACTCAGCTGGCCGTTGTGGGAATATTAGGATGTTTAAATCTAAGTCCTATCTTCAGATCTAGGAAAAACAAACAAAACGATAACTATGCAAGGCTAAATATGAGCGAACGTAGGAGGACAGGAGAGTGGCCACTGTGGAGTTCAGAATCTGAATTAAAAAGTTTGATCAGCCAGACTCGTTGGAAGACGTCTGGTTACTGGTGATCCAGTTAGTTTGCTTCAATGGCGTGACTGGTGTAATTTGGAGATTAGATGAATGTCCCACTGTCCAATTATCTCCTGTGTCTCCTTTAGAGTATATATCTATTCTTACCCAGTAATGAATTCACATTTGGAGCGGAGCACATACTTGATCCTATTAATCCTGACCATCAAGATATTTTTTTCAGTCAAATGAAAGCAACGATCTATCTAATGTCCTTTACTAGGGAAAACGTCTGCCAACCTGTGTGATTTCTATCAAAATCATAGTTTGCCAAAGTGTAAGCTGACCGCATCCTTTATAAGCATGTGGATCAGCCAGCTGGCAAGCACTGGCCACCACTCTCCCCAGGCAATCAGCCAACAACTCAGTACTCTAGCAAGATTTATTTCCACTGCAACATGAATTTTATTTTATTTTTTGAGGTGTTAGCCACATTCTGTTAATTGGAACCTTTTGCAAAGTTTTTCAGGCACTTTGAAGTGCCCCTTCTATCAATTTCTGGTGAAAACTTATAGTAGACCTGTCACATGTGTCTTCAGCAAGAAATCTGTAAAAAGACTTAAGTTGATTTTTTTTTCTATACCTAGCTCATTGTAGCAGAAATGAGGTAGGGGAACTGTCAGTCATTTCTAAGGATGACAATTTTCACTGCTTGACAATCTTAAATATGAAAATTTTTGCTATTTGATGGCCTGCCTGTGTACAGCCCATCCCCCACATATGATAAGTATTGAACGGCAGGGCTTAGGGCCCTTTGCTGAGGCATGATAATTTAGGGAAATAGTTAGCTCATCAAAATTGGCTGGGCTCCCTGTTTTCATATTATCCAGACAGAAGTCACTGAACCACAACTTTGCTGCTTAGAAACAGGCACTACAAGGGAGGGTGTGAGGGAACCGTGAGTAGTTAGCCAGTTACCCGCATTCAGTCATGCAGTGTCCTTTACAAGTGAGGATATACTGATACATGTGAAATTATGCCTGAAGCCAAGCCTGGAAGAGCACTCGGATTTGCAGGCTGAACTCTGCTCTTTCCCACCTGGGGGGGCTTGGATCAAGACCCTGAGGCTCTTTGCTCCAAAGGTTCTTCACATGTGTCAGAGAGAGGGGCCACACAGATGACTTCTGGGCGAGGCCTTGATTGAGGAGCCACGTTAGTCATTTCTGTGTTCAGATACATCCTACTTTTAAAAGGGCATTCTTCAAAACTATAAACTTACAACTCATTAAGTACTTTTCTAAGGCAGCATTCTTGGTTTGGGAGAGTATACACTCTGCCTCATCTTACAAAATTCTCTTCCTCAGAACAGGGAGATAAAATGAGGGCAAAAATACCCACCAGGTAAGGTAACGGAGGCCCAGAGTGAGGTTTGGAAAGCCATGACCCTTTCCAGCTCATTTGTTCTGAGACTCTGGCCCTGTGATACCTGGTTGGAGAAAGCAAGCTAGGTTTCATGGAGGAATGGGCATTTGTTGAGAACCTTGAATGAGCAGTGAGATTTCTAAAGGCTGAGATAAAAGGGGAGGAAATTCTAGGCAAAGATAAGGAAATAAACGCAGGTGCAGACAAGAAAGTTGATGCCATGTTTTACTCAAGGTGTTCACTGGCTTGGGGCATGGCCTCCTATAGGGCTGTTGTGAAAGAGAGGGCCGACTGGAAACACACTGTCAGCCGCCCTGAGGGCTTGGCTGTGGAGTCTGTGCTTCACTCAGGAGGAAGTGAGAAGCCACCAAAGGGAATTGCTTGAGACATCTTTTCTGAATGATTGACAAGATTCTTCATGTTTTAACTTTTCTTCTTCAGTTAGCCGTTGTCCATTTTTTCCTTCCATTATCCATTTTGGTAGATTACAAAGATTACCGCAACTCTTCATCCTCCCCTGTGGCATCATTTGCAAGGCGTCTTTGCGGCTCCTGCCATCAAGCGGTGGAGTCCGTTTCCCCACACCTTCAGTCTGGGCTGGCCTCGTGACTTGCTTTGGCAAAGAGAATGTGGTGAAAAGGATGGCACGACAGTTCTTCCTCTAGGCCTCAAGAAGTTTTGTGGGCTTCTGTTCGCTCTTAGAAGCTTCTCAATCCTCCATGTGAACAAGGCCAGGAGAGTCTTGCTGGAGGAGGAGGCCCTGTAGTTGAGCCTCCCCAGCTGAGGGCATCTTAAACTGGTTGTGCTCCTGCTGAGTTCACTGCTGACAACAGTGAGCCCAGCCCAAACAGAAAGGCTGATCACTTGGGTCCAGCCCAAATTGCCCTCCCCCAGAACTATGAGCTCAAATAAATGGTTGTGACTTTAAGCCACTCAATTTTGGCATGGTTTGTCATGCAGCAGAAACTAACTAATATACCATGTAACTCATGTCAATTAACAAGATTCTTTAAATAATGAGTTCCCTATGCGAACCTCAGCTATGCCAAATAACAACAATAAATGACAAAAATCAAAGCTCTGAAATGTTAAATACTTACTATCCCATAGCTAATAAGTGGCATAGACAGGTTTTGGCCCAGGTCTGTCTGAGAAGAACCCATACTCTTTCCACTGTATAGTTTAGTATGTACAGGGTTGGGTGTTTGTAGGATGTTGGGGGTTGGGTGCTGGATTCAAAACACAGAAAACAATCAGTATTGTGTTTAGCTCATCCCACTAACAATTACTTCTCTGTAATGCTTGTCCAGTTTATATTCGGTTCTGTAAGATCAATGTGAAGCCACCATTTGGAAGTGTGATCCGATTATTTTCCCTTAAGCTTGTGTTTTAGGCTGTTCAAAACTGTCTAGCCATATTTTTTGTTACGGGATTTTTGTTAACCTACTGAGAATCTTTTCTTTTAGGAAAGGAAGGCAATTTGCTTTATCACTATTTCATCGCAATGAAGGTAAAACATCAGAGGAGAGGCTTACTTCTATCTTTTTTAATTTCCAAAAGGTCTGTCCAGATTCCAAACTAAATCCCAAAAATTCCCAACAAAGAATCAAAGGTTCGAATATTTTTCCTACTCCTTTCAGATTTCCTGGATGCACGATCTTTCTTGGCCCAATTCTGTACTGATTATTTGGATGATTTTCATTCAGTCCACACTTGTCAGTGGTATAAGATAAATGGTTCAGTCTATCTTCTTCTGGGGAGAGTAGAAAGAATATATCATGAAAGCTTTGTGGAAGGAAATATAAAGATTTCTCTGAAATTACCTTCAGACAACGTTAATGAATTCCTGCATCAGAATACCTGGAGACAACAAATCTCATTTGTTAGCAATTCTGGTTAGGGTATTAGCATATCTATTCTACAAATATTTGTTGAACACACCATGCTAGGTAACATATGACATCCAAAGATAATTCTGGAAGTTCAAATATAGGTTTAAACTAGGCATTTTAAATAATAAAAGTAAATACTTATTTTATATAAAATAAGGACATAGAAAAGGACAAAAAAAATAAATAAAAAATCACCTACTTTGTTTAAGTTCATAGACATTGAAGGTACTATCTCATCCAGCACACAGCATCAAAGATATAAAAAGATTTGGACGAATACAGAAGCAATCACTGATTAGCTCAAAGCAACATTTAAATTGATCTTTCCAGTAAAAAGGCATTAGAAAAAGCAATCTAAAGAACACCTGTTTAGAGGCACTAGAATCGACAATTAGGTTCTTCAGGGAATTAGGAGATTTCAGCAGCCTGCACTCCAATAAGAGGCAACAGAGCTTAGCATTTTTATTAGTGTAATCATGAACATTTGAGGGGGCCAGAGAAAATATTCACACCTACCTTTTAATCTTGAAGATGAGGCAACCCCCTTAAGCCACTCCCTCAATTAGAAAGGCTGGGACTCAGGGTAGGGATACATTGCAGGATTGTCTGCTGACACTTCTGGAATCTGGGCTCTAGACTGTGGAATAGAAGGAAAAAAATTCAGTCTCAACCATGTACCCACAAAGGACCAGGTGGTGAATGCGACGGGCACAAAGGTGGAAGAGGCAAGTGGTCCTTGGTGCACCACGTGGTCTCTAGTCTAGAGTGGCTGGTGCTACCTCCACTGGGTCAGCCTAAAACCACTAAGTCAGGGAGGGCACTATGTAACACCAGAGAGTGCGGTGGGAATGGCAACTGGGAAAGATGGCTTCACTCCTGGCTGTCCCCTCTCAAGATGCCTTCCTAATCATTATAACAATAGCAACTAGCGTTTATTGAATGCTTACTATGTGCCAGATGCCATGCATTTCATGTGCAATACCCCATTGATTCCTTGCAACCACTCCATGAACTGGTAATATTATTATCCCTGTTTTGTAGATTGCAGGATGACCAAAGATACAAACTTATTATCTAACTGGGCCACTCTGGAGAGAAAAAGGGGATGCTATTAATGACACTGGGACAACAGGTATAAACAGGACTGACTTGGGCAAACCAGAGTGTGCAGTCACCCTACAGATAAGACCACCCTTGCTCAAGATCAAGTAAATGGTCCAGCCAGGGCACCGTGCAGTGTCAGCCTCAGAGTGTTTCCATTCAACAGTTTGAAATCTTTGTGTCAGGCCTTTCTGAGATTCAGTGTCTTCACTTGTAAAATGAGAGTTTTGAAACCTACTCCACAGAGTTAGGCAAGGATTAAATCAGGGCAAAGTAGAAGCTCAAAGCAGCAGTCACTCAATATATCTCAGCTCCTTCCCTCTAGTTTTCCTCTTCAGGGGTTCTTAACAAGACGTCTGTGAGCTTGAATTGAAATAAAACAAAAACAAAAACAAAAACATTATTCTTGTGGGGACGTATTGGTGTGGGTGTGATATATTTATTAAATAATACAAAATATAGTGCAGACTTAGCTCGAGGTCGGTGGTTTTCACGTGACTGGCAAAGGGGTCCATGGAACAGAAAAGGTTAAGAGCCCCTGCTCTAGATCCCAGGCCTTTGCATGCCCTCGAGAGCCGCCTTCATTTCTCTGGCTCAGTTGCCTCATTCGTACAAGAATGAGGTTGGATTGGAGGGAAACGTCCTTTCAACTTTGACATTCTTTATTTCCCTGGTACCTGTGAAGTTTATCTCTGTTCCCCCAAATGCAGCAGGAGGAGTGCACCTTTTCTCTGCTTTTAGTTCAGAGAAACAATTTCCTTTTGTTTATGCTTTCATTTTTCAGTACTTTATCTCCCCCCATTCTCTTCTCTCCATTGCCTTCTGCTTGTGCTGAAGTTCCTTACACAGTCTTTCCTCAAATGGGGGCAAAATATTAGAGAGCAAACTGATGTGTGGGGTCAGGATACCCTTTTGGATTTGGTTGGATTGACCTTTCCCCCTGCAACTTCATCCCTTTTTTATTTATTTTTATTTGTTTATTTATTTTTTTCAACTTCATCCCTTGATAGGGACCACACACTGTCTGTACAAGGAAAAGCAAGCCACTAAGCCACATTCAGATGTTACAGCTACAATGCCAATGCAAGGACCATTCTTCCTACAAAAAAAACAACAACAGTGGAATTGAATTGGGAATTAAATACCTTAATGAGTCAAAGGCCATGGGAGGTGACCAAAGCATACAAGGCTTGTGGTGAGATGGTTCTTTGTAATCACCACAAGTCCTCCCTGAAGTGCTGCTTTCAAAATAGACAAGGACACCAAGGCATTTATTTTTCTTTCCTCTCTCCTTCCCCTCCCTCCTCCCCCTCTCCTTTCTTTCCTTCAAGAGATAGTAACAGAGCATCTACCATATTATGTATCAGTAATTATGCCAGGTTCTGAGCAAAGAATAAAACAAAAACAGACATGGTCCCTGCCTTCATAGAGCTTTCTCTACAGTGGTGAGAGAGATGTTAATCTAATAATCACACAAACGTGCGTCAGATTACGGCTGGGCGGGGCGGGGGGAGAGGGGCAACAAGGAGAAGTGCATGGTGCCATAGAGCGGTTTGACCTAGTTCAGGAGGCTGGGGAGGTCTCCCTGAGGAAGTGATGAGGCTCCCGCGGAGACGGGATGGATGAGTCTGCATTCCGGGCAGAGGAAGCAGCTTGTGTAAAAGCCCTGAGGTGGGAGGAAGCTGGGGGAGTTTGAAGAACTGAAAGAAGGTCAGAGTGTCCGGAGTCCTGGGAATGGAGGGAGAGGCTGCAAGAGGAGGCTGGAGAGGGAGGTGGAGCCCAGACAAGCAGGGCCTCCAAGGCCTTTGGAAGGATCTAGCTTTTACCTAAAAGCTACTGGAGACTTGTGTGTTTTTCAGCAGAAGGGTGATGTGATCCGAGTTTATTTTGAAAAGACCACTGCAGGAAATTGAATTCAAAGGAGGCAAGAAAGGAAGCTAGGAAACAATAAGGAATCGTGAATAGCAATAGCTCATGTTTATGGGGCATTAAGGATCAAGAATGGACCAAGTATTGTTCTGTGAGCTTTATTCACATTATCACGTTTAATCTTCACATCATCCTGTGGGTCTGATGCTATTACCTGCCTCCTTTCCTGGAAGAGGGCCTTGAGACACAGAATAACTGGGCCAGGATTGCTCAGTAGTAACTGCTGGAGCCAGCTGTGGTCCCAAGTTGTTTGTCTGGAGCCCTCGGTTTAGTTGCCACAACAGAGGCTCCTTCCTGCACATGGACCAGGAGGTCAGGATGTGGCAGGGTTTGCACCAGGGTAGAGGCAGTGGACAGACCCAGGAGCTACTGAATGGGAAGAATTGAGGATACAGTCCGGCTGTGGGTGAGGGAGAGTCCCGGGCTTTTGGGTGGATAAGAGGGAGAGGACAGCAGCTTGGGGTGTAGGAGAGCTTAGGAGAGGCCAGGTTTGAGATGGAAAGCATAGGTTGCTTGTGAATACTTCTTTACAGCTCTGGACCTAAGGAAAAGAAAACAGCTTTGATAATCCAGTGTGGACACTCATATTTTCTTTTCCTTTTAATAGGAAGTCCATGAGCTCTGCTCAGATCTACTGTGGCTCTCTTCTTTGTAAAACTAGACCTATGCCATTTCCTTTCCTGCTTTTAAAAATTTATTCAGCTTGATGTTTAATTCTTTTAGTTTCTAAAAGTTTTACTTTCACTCTAACTGCATTCCTAGAAATTCTGTCTGAAGTTTGTATTCACATACTCATGGATTTTTCCCTACTTCTCAGAATTAATCTGAACAACTGGCCATACTTTCTAGTTCCCAAACCTTCCTTTTCTGCCAACAGACATTCTTAATTCTGACACTGTTCAGCCTTGGAATGTATATATCACTTTATTTCAACAGTGCACTTTAGGCGTCTACATGTTAAAATTTCCCAAGCGATACAAACTGTATTTGTCTATAGCTGCTACTAAAACACATATCTTGGGAATTGTATGTGGCTTAAGCACTTGGGGATCTGCCTCCCACATGGGAGGTTGCGGGTTTGGTTCCCAGTTCTCCTAAAGAAGATGAGCAGACAATGAGCAGCCGCAGTGAGAAGACAATAAGCAGACAGATGAGGGAGCCATCTTGGGGGGAGAGGAAATACATATTTTTACCACTTTCTTGCCTCATGATAATTTTTGGAAAACTTGCTAAGGAACAATCTTCACAAAGATTTCTAGTTCATACTTTTGGAATACAACAACCAATTTCGCAGAGTCATTCTCTGACACACACACACACAGTTTTTTAAAAAGAAGATGAAGGCATGTACTGTTGCAAAAGTTTTTTGAGTTGTAAAATATATCACCAGCAAGACAGCTCTAACAAATTAGTTAGAATTATAATTCTAACCCTGTAAAGTTGGTATTCTGGATAAGCTACTCTCCCCCTAACAATTCTACAAAGGCAGTAAACCTTCGTTTTTGTTTTGTTATGTTAAAATGCGTGTGAAATTGTGGTTGGTCGAACACTGGTTAAGTCATGCAATGATTGTTGAGTATTTACTGCACGTGGCTGGGGATATGGTGGTGTCAAGGTGGGCTTACGCTCCATCTTCAATTTCTCTGGAGGAGACACTTCCCAGAGGCAGTTACAATAGCAGTTTTGATAGAGGAGGTCCTATGGAGGATCATGGGAAGAACATTTCACCGAATGTGGTGGGCCTAAAGTCAGAGTTCCGGGAGGAAAAGAGGCTTAAGTTAAGACATGGAGGATGACTGTGGAAGGAAAAGAAAGTGGAAAGGATGGGTGTGGTACAGGTGAGAACTGCAACACCTACCCTCCAGTTCACATTCTATCTTGAGGATGGCTCCGTGTTAGCACAAATAAATCTATCCCATTATGAACCATACTTTCTCTAACCAGTTCCTTACGAATGCTGTAGAGAACATCCTTGTACATACATCTTTGCTCACATATGCGAGTTTACATGCAGGAAAAATGTTGTCAGTGTAGGATTTCCTTCTGCAGAGATTGCATCAATTAACATTGTGTTACTTTCTACCTAATCATGGACAATGTGAGGCAGGCTAATAAAATAGGGAATCAACAGACAGATCTGGAACCTGGCAAGAAGCCCACTTGGACATCGGTACCCCCAAGACAGCTGCTGGAAGAACCTTGTGAGAAATCCCATTCAGAATGAGATTTCCTCCAGAAGCCGGGAGAAGCCGAGGGTATTCTCCAGGGGCCTTATCACTGGGCCCTCTTGGGGAATGGATGGGTGGGGTAGTCAGTCAAAACAGTAAACCGGGAAGTGGCTGTGTCACAATCAGTTGGGCTCCCATCTACCATATAGGAGGCCCTGGGTTCGCATCCCGGGGCCTCCTTGTGAAGGCAGGCTCGCCCCCCACGCTGTGGAGAGCCGCCGGCCCACAAGTGCTACAGAGAGCTGACTCAGCAAGGTGACGCAAGAAAAAGGGAGACAAGTAAAAACACAGAAGAGCGTGCAATGAATGGACACAGAGAGCAGACAACAAGCAAGCCACAAGGGAGGGAGGGGAATAAATTTTTAAAAAATAAATACAGACACACAGAAGAACGCACAGTGAATGGACACAGAGAGCAGACAGCAGGCAAGCCACAAGGGAGGGAATAAAAAAACCCAAACAAACAGTAAACAGCTGGGGCTCCTTCCCTATCACCAGCAAAGGGGCGAAATACTTAATGGTTTAAAAAGCAAGCAAACTGGCCTGGTCTTGCTTTCTATTGCCTGCTCTTGCCTCCCTAACCTCCGCTGGGAACAGCACTCAAGTAAAACCTGGCTGTAATGGGAAATTGTAGTCTGTAAATCGGCCCTCTTTATCACTTTTCAGCCCCTTCCTCCCTACCTGGGACCCATATTCTGTTATTTTCTCCCATTTCTCCTCTCTCTATTCCTTAATAAATTACTGGCCTAGCTAACCTTGCTTGCTCTTGAAATTCATTTCTTGTAGCTTAGCCAAGAACCTAGAGAAAATCCGACAGCATATTGACAACAGCAATAAATATTTTTATTTTTAAATTTAAATATTTAGCAAATATTTTTATATTTGCCGATCTGATCAGTAAAAATGGTATCTTTTTTTACTTTGCATTTTTTTAATTGTGAGGAAGAGAATGGTTTCATATATGTAAAAGGCAATATGGTTTCTCTTTCTGTGAATTACCTGTTCATATCCTTGCTCATTTTCCTATAGGTTGGAATCTATTGGGATTTCTATTGGGATCTTTTTCCTACTGATTTTTAAGACTGGAGAAGGTTTGAAAAAGACTTCCAAGAGAAGAGAGGAAAGGGCTGAAGAGGGCTGGATCTCAGGGCAGGACCAGGTTCCTCCCTCTCTCCAGTACCCTAAATGTTGAGTGGAATTGAATTGAATTGTGCTTCTCCTTCCAAAAGGTTTATAGTTCCCTGAGGGCACTGCTGACCAAGAGGCCTGCGGGTCAAAGTAGGAAGGAAGGAAACCCCTGTTCTTTGCGCTCCTATTGTCCAGTGTGAGTGGGTGGGGAAAAAAGCCTGCCGAGGAGCAGGTGGCTCAATAAAAACAAGCTCTGGCAGTGGGGCGAAGCGGCCGGAATTCCTGAGTCTGCCTGAAACTCCTATACCCGACTGCCCTTGGGAAGCTCCTTGCCGGACTTTTGGTGTTGACTCGTGGCCACCTGTTTCAGGCGCTTGAGCTAAATGGCAGCGTGGCGTTCCAGATCGGGGGGGATCCAACCCATCCCCGGCCCTGCTCCATGTGGCCATCCTGGACCCGTCTGCCTACCGAGCCCCAGCTGGGCGCCTCCCCGCGCTCTCACAGCTGGGCCCGCCAGGCCACCGCCATCCTTACCTGCGCACAGGCCTGGGCCGAAGGACTCAGTCTAGGAAGTGCGTCGGGAGCAGAGGACAGGAGGTAAGGGGGCTGCGCGTGTAGGGTGGGCAGCTGGCTCCCGCCCTTCTGAATTTCCCACATCCCCCAGCAGAGGCTGAGCATCCGGAGAATGTGAGAGGCCACCTCCTGCCCTCAACCCCTCCAGGGAAAACCTAGAAAGGACCTTGTCCCAGGGCAGAACTTGGGGCTTCCTGCTACACGTGAAACCACAAGTGTTGTGAATTGTTTTCTGAACTAATATCACAGCATATGTGAGCATATGTGAGTCATGCAGTTAAAGATGACCTAAGAAAAAGGCTACTGAGTTGTATGCTTGTGAGTGGTTGAGGTGGGAGATTTTATGTTGGATCTATGTTACCACAATTTAAAAAAAGAGAGACTGAAGAGACAATGATAGTTAAATACAATACATGATCCTGAACTGGCTCTAGTAATGGTGGAGAAAATATCCAAAAGTACATAACTGGGACAACTGAAAAAAATTGAAGTGTAGACTGTATGCTTTACATCAATATTAAATTTCTTGAACTTGATAATTTACTTAATGTGGTCATACAAGGGAATATCCTTGTCCTTAGAAAATACACATGCAAGTTTTAAGTGGTAAAGGAGCATGATATATGCAAACTACTCTCAAATGTTTAGAAAATTATGGATAGGTATACATAGAATGATATAACAAAATAGCAACTGTTCAAAGTTGGTTAATCTGGGCTTTGCTTAGGATGTACATTGGAGTTCTCTGTATTCTTTTTTTATTATTTTCGCAACTTTCTTGTAATTTGAAATTGTTTCAAAATAAAAAGGTTTTTAAAAAATGACCTAAGAAATAAAGGATAGAAATACCTTTCAACTCTTTATTAACACATACTATGTACCGGATATGCTAAAGGGTTTTATGTACATTTGGCCCTTAGAATAACACTATAAGGTAGAGACCATTATTATTTCCAGTTTACACATGAGAAATGTGAGGCTGAGGACATTTACGTAAATTTCCCTAAATACAGGGCTAGTAGGTGGCAGAGTAGACATTTGAACTTAGTGTGGTCTAATGCTGAAATGTGTGAGCACTTCATTTCACTACCACTCTGTGCACCCACCTCTGCATCCCACCACTAATGCCAGGGAGACCCTCACTCGACTTTTCTCAATGCCCTGTGGGTCCTCTTTTACTGAAAGGGTGTCCTACCTAGGAGATTGGTCCCAGGATACTTCTACCTCTCCTCCACAGGTTATCACAAAACAGACCTGCCTTATTAAATAGAGACCTTGCCCTGAGTCCAGCTGAGCCTCTCCTTTGTCTAATGACCAGATGGAGGACTTAAAATGGGTGGGTGATAGCTTACACTACCGAAAATTCTTTAAAGCGGTGTTCACATTACAACTTCTAAATTCAAATGCACTGGGGAAATCTAGCAGTGTTCAGCTAAAGTTTCATAATCATTGCTTTTAGATTTTACTTCTTTGATTAAACATAATGTCTTGCCCTCATGTCCTATCCAATCCCTTCATTTGTGAGTGGAGATTTAAACCTGAAAAACTGGCATCAGTGGAGCTATAAATTGGAGTGAACAAGAGCTGAGGTACCAGCCTCCTGAGGGGAAGATTATATTTGTTTTCAACTCTTGATGGTGGAAGGTGCTGAACATGTCACTATGTAGCAGCGAAAAGGAAATCGAACACAAAGAAAGACACACCCACTAATCCACTGCTTAAATAATGAGAGAACAAACATTCAAAAAACATGGACAGTGGAAATCTTCTTTTTAAACTTTTACTTCAAAAACATAATTAATGAGGAAAAGTTTTAGTAATGAATAGTGTTGAGGACAGCACATTGTCAATGTAATCAGCACCACTGAATTGTATACTTGAAAGTGGTTAAAGTAGGAAATTTTATGTTGTACACAATTTTTTTTTGAGAAATATAAAACTGTACAATACAAAGAGAAAACCCAAATGTAAACTATGGACTTTAATAATGTAATTAAAATAATATTGATTCATCAGTTGTAACAAATGAACCACACTAGTGCAAAATGCTAATAATAGGGAAAACCTTGTGTTGTGGAGGGTGAATATATGGGAACTCTGTACTTTCTGCATGGTTTTCCTATAAACCTATGATTGCTCTAGAAAATAAAGTATAAAAAATACAAATGAAATAAAAAGGTAATTAATGAGAGGTCTCATTGAAATTAAAAGTTTTCATTTCTATTCTTAAGATCGATACTGACCTTAAAACACTAGTTTTCTTTACAACATACACTATTAGAAGGGACATTTATTGAGTGTGAACCCACATGGAAATGTGAACATATCCCTATGGGTAAAAATTACTGTAGGCTGTTAACTCCTTCAAAAGACTGTAATTTTGTAAAATTGTTCCAACATTTTTTTGTTCATTGTCTCTATAATCCAATTTTTAGAACATCATAGAAAATTTCTCAAGACACAAGTAGTACATGACCCCTCAAATGCTAAAGCTGTCAAAATGGTACTTTGATTTTCAATGCTCTCTGGCTATTCTACATTCATATGTCAATAACGTGAATGCCATCAAGATTCAGGTTGGGGAGAAATAAAGCTTTCCTTTTACAGTGAATGGAGGTGACCCTGACTAATTTTTTTTTTTTAAGATTTATTTATATATCCCCCCTCCCCTTGTTGTTTGGTGCTCATTGTCTGCTCTCTGTGTGTTCTTCTGTGTCTGCTTGTCTTCTCTTTATGCAGCACTGGGAACTGATCCTGGGATCTTCTGGAGTGGGAAAGAGGTAGTGAGTCTTGTGCCACCTCAGCAACCTGGTCTGCTGCATCTCTCATCGTCTCTCTTCTGTGTCTCCTTTTGTTGTGTCATCTTGCTGCATCAGCTCTCCATGAGGGCCAGCACTCCTGCACAGGTCAGCTCTCCTCTTGGGCCAGCTTGCCTTTCACCAGGATGCCCTGGGAATTGAACCCTGGACCTCCTGTAGGATAGATGGGGGCCCAGTCACTTGAGCCACATCCATTTCCCTGACTGTAATTTTTTAACTCCTAATAAAGAAAAGTGTATCCAGTTGAAATGGGTGAAAATAAATTATCATTGAAATCAGCATTTTTTTTAGTGTGATCTGAATCTAAAAGGGTTAGTACTAATTTATAGACACCAGAGACATAGAAGAAGCTACAAATAGGCCTAACCTTCAGGGCTGATATTGAGAAGTTCAACTCAGCTACCTCCTTGTCAGCCTGGATAGGGTTCCTATGTTTGAGATACATGCTTCCTAAATTCCTCTATTTGTTTTTCCTTAAGGTGGGTGTGTACTGGGGCAAACCAGGAAGAAGAAAGGAGGAAAGGAAAATACATTCCCAAGTTAGAGAAAATTTGTGGCATGATGTCCCATCAAAGGTGAATTGAATTTCATTGGCAGCTATGCCCACAGTCATGGCAACTAAAGACGGTCACCTCAAGAGGAAAATTCAAATTTCTGGAGTGTTTGGATTAAAGGGATTAATGACAATACCCTTGAAGTTCTAAGAGTTGCTCTTTCAGTTTCTCTTCTCTCCCCTCCTTTCCCCCATCCCATACTTATCACTAAGGTTGTATTTTAATGTGATATTAAGAACACCATGTTGTCCCAAAGAAAGGCATTATATTTTCTTTTATAGAGGAACCAGTGGGGTCTTTGGAGAAAGGCCTAGGTTTGAATTCTGGGTGCTATTAGTTGAATGTGTCTCCCAGAAAGATAGGTTCAAGTCCTAATCTCCATTCCCTTAAATGTGACCTATTTTGGAAATAGTGTCCTTGACGATGTGATTAGTCAAGATGAGGCACACTGGCTGGGGGTGGCCCCTACTCCAGTATGATTGGTGTCCTTGTAAGAAGAGGAAATTTGGACACAGACAGATAGGGTCCCATGACCACTGAGGCAGAAACTGGAGTAATCAATCTACCAGGCAAGGAACGCCATGGATTGCTGGCAAACACCAGAAGTTAGAAGAGGCAAGAAAGGATTCTCCTCTACTGGCTTCGTGTGGAGCATGGCCCTACCGACACCTTGACTGAAGGTTTCTGCCTTCCAGAACTGAGAGGATACATTTCTATTGTTTTAAGCCAGGGCACTGGGTCTCCTGCTCAGCAGCTGTGTGATACAGTCAAGTTACCTAACCTGTCTGATTTCAGGTAAAATAAGGGTAAAACAACTTACCATGTGTATTTTTTTAAAGGCCCTGTGAAAAAGTACATTAACGCATGCCTCTAAATCAGACTGCCTATGTTCGAATTTTCCCCCAACCATAATCCAGCCATGTTTCCTCATTTGTAAAATTGATAATACCTGTCTCGTATAGTTGGGGATAATAATACCCACCTCATAAAGTCTTTTGAAGATTAAATGAGATAGTATATATCTTGCCAATGTCTGGTACATAGTGAATACATAATAAATACGAACTGATATTATTACTAAATAACAAGTAATGTGTCCAAGACTTGGCTGAGAAGGTATGCTCTTTAAGTGATTACTTTTACTAGTTTGACAGCTGTAACTGGTAACATTTTGATAAATCTTCAACTATTCAGGCTAAAGACACAGGTACATACATACCTATAATTGTAAAATATTTTATTAAAATTAACTTAATACAGTAAAGTACAGAAATCCTATATTTAACCCTGTTTCTAGGTGATTTAAAAAGCAATTTTTCTTCTGCTGAATCTGTCCATTAGAAGAAAGGAGAGAAATTAATATATCTAATCAAAAGGTAGTTTTATTCTGAGAGGGAAAAAAGGAAATGCTACACTAAATGAACGTGATCTTTTTATTAACAACAGACAGCATACATTTTGTTCATATAATTCCTGACATCTTAATGCATATCCTAAAGGTTCCTTGGAATCACTAGAATACTGGCAGTTGTTACACCGCAGAGAGACACAGAGGGTTTCAAAACAGAGCTTGTGAGTTTGACCTCTTTAGCATCCCTAAAGATTTTTTTTCCCTTCACTGATTACATCTTGCAGGAAGTTCAACAACTTCTCCTGAAAGAGAGTTACAGACACATGTTCTGTGTCTGAATGAAGCATAAACACCCCAACATCTCCTGGCTTTGAAATTTCTTTATACTAAAAGATTTGGCTGAATTTCCCATTACAAGCAAATGACAATTCCTCCTAGCAGCTCCTCTACCCAGCAGTTGAAATGTTTATTTTGACAGTGATTGTAAAGCTTCTTCTGATTTTCAAAACATTAATATGTCAAAAAGCAGGCGTCCTAGACTCAAGGACACATTATTTTGGAACTTAGCAACATATATCTCATCAAAAGCATGTTGGTTATCTCTGTTCAAAGGCATCGCACCGGACACAATAATTATGACCCTCTATGTGGCTTCACATTTGGTAGCTAACTCAAAATAAGCTCCAGAGATTCGGAGTGAGGTGTCTTGAGCCTTTTCTGCAAGGCAAGTATCATTACAAGAAAATTTATCTTTCATATTTGTGGCCATCATCCTCTCAGAGGGCCTACTCTGTATAAGGCACTGTGCTACATATGCTGTCTTTTAGTCTGTGTAAAACATCCTATAAAATGAAATTTTCTTTTACAGACAAAGAAATTGAGGCTCAAAGATAATTGTTCATGGTAAATGGTAAATCATCTATGTAGAGGGTCATGACTTTGAACCCAGGCATGTTAGACTCCAGCTCCCAGACCCCAGACTCTTCCAGCTACACCCACTTTCTTCAGTTGCGCCATGCTCAGTGGACTTGGTGGCCTCTATGCAAAGAATAACTCCAAGGTTCCGTCAAATGGAGTGGGGAAAGATGGAGTAGAAAGGGAGATAAATTTGATGTATGTACACGTACATTTCATTAGGGAATTCTCTTTCACTGAAACGATATAAAGCATAAAATCCTCACTGGTGTAGACTCCTGGAGAGAGAGCGGGGTTGAATTAGCAAAAATTATGAATTTTAAATTCATTTTAAATAAAATAGATTTTCCTAGTACTTTTTGGGTTTCAGAATGGAGTCCCACCGATTCTCTCATTTCATGCGTATAACAAACGAAGTAAGGTTGGTATTATCAGTCTAATTTTACAGGTAAGAAAAATAAGGGCTGAGTAAGCTAAGTCCCTTGCCTATGGTCACAGAGCTATTCAGTGACAAGCCCACACCTCCCTACTCCACAGGGTGACCTAACAAATTCCTTCTGAATTACCAGATAATTATTGGATAAGAATGAAATGTATTCTCATATTAATTATTCATATATAAAGGATTGCCTGAAGTGCTCAAAGATGTATTTCAAACATTCCCTTTGTAATCTCATTTCCATCATTCTTCTGCTCTACTTAGCAAGACAAGATTTGCTAAACGAAGGAACATTTCTTCCCAGGCCCAATCAGGTTATTATAAATTACTAATTAATAAGGTCTAAATAAATAAGAACTCATTATAGGTCTAAAAGCTGATAATGTTATTTGTTTCTCATATCTTTTTTTCATTTGCTCAGTCCCAATTTGAGCAGTTTTTTTTTTCTTTCTCTTTCCTCATTAGAGAAACAGGGTAAGAGAGACATACAAGGGAAGAATTAATAAAATTAATAACCTGAAACTATAGAAAGGGGTGGAGAGGTGTCTTTTTGGTAATTTATCATAATGTTTATTAACAGTGCTTTGCAGTAATGAAATAATCTTTCCTCCTCCTGGGTATGTGCTGGGTTTATCAGTTTATGCTTTACTTATGTTTTTTATTACTCCATTTGTTAAATTATTTAAACTTACAAGGCAAACTCTAACTTATTAGTGGTAAAGAAGTCTTCTGGTCTGGGAGTCATGAAAACAATTATTTTCCTTTTTATCCATCTTTTAAAGAGACCAAGGTATTTTTGTCATTTACCCTAGAATTTGTAGGGTCTAAAAAGCTCGCGATTCTTCACCACTGGGGACAGATAACCCAGCTAGGACTCTAGGGTCTGTGATGATCTGTCTCTATAAAATAAACTTCATATAAAAGTCACCTGGGTGGAAACTTAGTTTTCCTTATGCTGGGTTTCCTCACACTTTTAAAAGTTCCCCAGGGTTAAGATGGGTGAGAGACATGCCAGTAGCATGAAAGGCCCAGCATTCTTTAAGATATTTCTTCCATGATTAAAAAATAATGATTTTTCTGTTTGCCAGGTGCAAGGAATGAACACTCTTGGATTCCCTCTGTTCTGCCCTTTTCCTTCTAATCTACAAACATGCCACAAAGGCTTCTCTGTGTCTTCTCTCAATTGCATTTCTCATTCAGATGTCCTTCCTGTTTGGGGTTCTATTTCTCACTTCCATTTGGTTCTTTCCTGTATGGGCTTCTAAGTCTGTTTGTTTTGAGGTTTCTCACATTTTTCTATTTTTGAATTGTTTCTTTCTGTAAGACACACTCTGGGTCTCACTCCTTTCCCATTTTTCTCCCTGCCTATTACGTACCTGGTATTATTCATCATCTTTGTTTCTATTTATTTCTCTCCTCCTAGCTCTTATTTCTTTATCTCTGGTCCCCTTATTTCCTCTCCTTGATTCTCCCATTCCCATCTCAATGCCCTTTGACCAAACATCCTCTCTCGACCCCTACTTAAAGGAACTAAAGTAACACCCTGGACTAGAATGAAAGGAACAGCTTGGTAGAAAGGTGGCCCCCCCAGCCCGAGAAGGGCACGTGTGTTGGTTATAAGGACTCCCCATCCTCTGCTGGCCCCCGGCAGTTACTCCGCTGTACGCAGAGGTCCTAGCAAAGGACTGAGGAAAGGAAGAAGGAGGAAATAAACGCTAGGGCCTGGGACCAAAGGGACCGCGAAGCTGTTCTTTAAATATTACCTGGTCAGCAGTGATAGCAACGTATCCATTTAATTTATCTTGGCAACTCGACAAAACAGTACTGTAGTTAAGGCGTAGAGCACTTGAGTTCACATCAGTGTCAGCAACTGAGAATCCATACACTCCTCAATCTAAAACTGAACTGGATAATCAGAACGCTTCCACTTGACCCGAAATTACTCTAAACTACCTGTGGGAGGGTGCTAACGCCGCCCTCCAGAACAAACATCTTAACTTCTTATTTGGCTGTGGCCCAGCCTCGCCCTTGGCATTTTTAATTTTAAAAATAATCTCAGATATGTGTATAAATAAATCTTGCCTGAAGAACCATCTTGCCACCAGTCAAATTGCAGTGCTGAGGAAAAATCCGTGACAGTGCCCACTGTGGAAATTTTGCTTCAGGAAAAAAAATAAAAGCAGCAGCAGCATCGTAAGTATGTAAAAGACAGATGAACAAGAAGCTGTCAGGAAAATAATTTTACCAGCCCAGTAGAATTGAGAGGACCAAATGTGCAATCTGACCTTTATCCCCTCACCCCCACACCTGGGGTGTTTTTTGGCTCGGGCTAAGTTCTGATGCATCATGCCTTCATTAATTTGGGGGACACAGGGGCCAAGGAGACACCCCCTCTTCGATTTGGAGAGCCGCTGAGGAAGAATGATGCCATAGCTGACTCCATTTTTTCCTTTTCAGGCAGGTGTCAGTTTGTTGGTTTTGAAAGAGGCCCGGGGAAAACACCTAACTGTTCAAGTTCTTTGACAACAACAAGCCTGCACTGTTAACGTGTTTGGGCTTTTTTTTTTATTTTGACAAAAGAGGTCTCTGGTTTTAGGGTGAAGTAGATAGGGGAAATTACCCTAAACTTGTAATATTTTTTAAGATCCTCTCTAAGTGAGTTGCCCCTCCTCGCCCACTCTGGCCTACTCCTTAGACGTCCACTTTGGAAATGCTGAATGAATGCAAACAAAGGCTCAGGGCTGAGGCCTAGTCCACCCCTGCTGGGCCAGGAGTGGAGGGGTGCACCCTAGGAAGTCCTGGCCAGCAGCTTTCAGGCCAATGGACTGAGACCTTTCAGTCCAGGTGCTTGTCTTGAACAATGTCGGAGGATTTGGGTTTTTATCTCCTGGTTTCAAAACAAACAAACAAAAACCAAAAAAAAAACCTCAAAAGGATCAGCTGAGAACTGGATCCCTGTAATAGAAGGATAGACACACATATTTAGGAAGTAATTAAAATTCTTACAATTCTATGTACAAAAATTATGCCTGGGGTTCAAATTTCAGTGCTAATTTTCCCTCTCTAAGGAAGTTTGAAAGTAAATTAAAAATAAATATAAAGCAAAAAGATAAAGCAAGAGCAAAAAATTCTTAACAAGACATATCCAATCACTTGAATTCTTGAGGTTTTTCAGGTTCTGTTTTGTTTGGGAACCTTCCTGTCTCTATTGGTTGACATTCGAGGGTCACCTCCTGGTCTTAGGGCTTTCATCCTGGTTGAGGAGCCTCATAACTGTCTCTGTCTCCATTTGGGAGAGATTGGATTTAAGTAGCAATGGACAGAATGTTAGCTCAGGACAGTGTCCTCCCCACCAGCCTATGCAGGGCTCCGGGCTTCTCACTGCCCAGCCACAGAAGGAGGGCTTTTATAGGTAGAGAAGTACCTCTAGGTTGAGTGTTCCCAGAAAAACCCACCACCTCAATAGAAAGGCCATGAACTCCTGCTGCTCATTTTGTCACACGAACATCCCACACTGAAGTTGGTTGAGATTTCACTACTATTCCATTTTTTCAAAACCATTGTTAAGGACATGTGGCCCTCATAGTCTACATTGTCATTTAAATATTTTCTTGACTTACAGGAAAGACTACTCTCTCCCCTTCTGTGGGTCAGCATGTTCTGGAATGTTTTGGAACTAGAATCATAATGAGCTTCAAACAGATGGCAAAGAACTGCTCTACAGGTTAAATAGTGGTCTGGGCATTAGAAACTTCTGCTTGGTCACTTCCCCTTGTATGTGCCTGCTCAAGGGCTCAAGTCATCCATACCCTGACCCTCTTCTGGTTTCCCTGAATGAACAGGAATCTGGTTTATACCTAAGCTGAGGTTCTGTTTTCTCTGTCACCGGGACACATTTGACCCACCTTTTCCTTACCGAAATAGCCACTCTCCCCAGTACAAAAAATTCACGCCCATTATTGATTGGTGGGAGTATGGGTGAAGGTACTGGGAAATTGCCCAATAGTAATTCACACCCATTACTGTAGAGTCTTAATGTAAGACTTAAAGAAATGACATTTAAACATTTTGAGATCCTTAGATGAAAAGTAATTGAAAAGTGTAATTGTTAGGATTGCGTTGTCTTAGCATTTTCTTAAAAACATCAGAGGATATTAGGGTCAATGGATATCTTGGGTTCTTCCAACTTTCTAAGCAGTATTCATAACAAATGCATGCAACAACCCTTGAGGCAGTTTATCATCTTTCATTTCCATAGCACTCCCTCTGCCCCCAGCAGATTCTTTTATCAGCCTTATAAGTTAGGGCAACAGACGTGATAAGCAGATGAGAAAAACAAGGAGCCTTACAGAGTAGAGAGGTCCCAGGCAGTCTCCAGCCCAGAGCTGTTTTTATCTCAATTGGCTGCCAGTTCATTGTACAAATGCATGGTGCACTAAGTCATGTTTACTTCAATACAGGTTAAGGTCATTTTCACTGTCTTGTGTGAACATTCTGGTTTTGAGTTTTATTTTCCAGTTTTTCTAGTTTGGTAGGACTTGGGTGGATAAGTTGGATCAGAGGAGAGCTCTCTCATCTATCCCATTCTCACTACAAAGGTTTCCCACACAGGGGGTATTAAAAGGTGAGAGTGAATGGCCAGGTGAGGGATAGGAGCCAAACCCTTCTCTATCCATAGAGCAAACGGGAGTGCTTCATGCAGAAAGGGTGGAAGGACAGGATATTCTTTCTTTTTTAATTCCCCCCCACACACACACACAAGGAAAGATTCTTCCTGATGAGTCACTTCCACTATACAAAATGAAAAGGTACAGAGAAAGTAAAGTTTCTACAATCTCAACACCTCATCTCTGTCTAGAGGCATATCCTTGCACACTTTTAATGCAAAGTCTATGTAGGTCTACATCTACGTCTCTATCTGCATCTACATTTTCCTTACATAAATGGAATCAATAGCAGGGTCACCGTATTCTGATCATTCTGTGTCTCCTCTTTCTTTTCTTATTGACCAATATTTTTCCATGTCAAACCATAAAGAGGCAACTTCTTTTTTTTAAGGAATATGTTTTGTATTTTAAAGTAAAACAATTCTTGCAAAGATTCAAACCATACAAAAAGATATAAAATGAAAAGTAAATCTTTTGCCCTTTTTCTGTAGTCCAAAGGTAACCATGGTAACTAACGTAAGTTTCCCATCTTTCCTTCCAGAAAATATAATTATTGATATCTCCACATATATGTATGAATAACTTTTATCCTGTTCTGTACCTTGCTTTACTCATTTAACACACCTTGAGATTTCAAAAGAATCAATATATACAGATATACCTCATTTTTCTTAACAGAGGTACAGTATTCCACTCCTTGAATACACCATTACTTAATCAGTTCTCTACAAATGGACATTTAAGATGTTTAAAATTATTTTACTAGAACAAATGATGCTAGAATAAACATCCTTATACATACATCTCTGTATACAGGATAAAGCCTCGGGGTTTATTTCCCCACATTCTTATCAACACTGGACATTAGGACTTTAAGATATTGAATTTTTATGAAAATCTGTGCCAATTTGACAGGTGATACTTCTAACTGGCTTTAGCTTGTCTTTCTTTCATTATTAAGGAATCTAACCCTATTTTATACGAGTTATTGCCCTGAAATGCTTGTTCATGACTTTTGCCTGGGTGTCTATTAGAATGTTTATCTTTGTCTTACTGATTTATAAGTGGAGGATTGCATTGTCATGTGAAGACATGTGTATGCAATGCCAATGGTAGCTCTAAGATTATTTTTAAAGCAATTATTCCTTTTTTTTTTTAAGATTTTATTTTGCATTTATTTCCCTGCCCCCCCCGGTTGTCTGCTCTCTGTGTCCATTCGCGGTGTTCTTCTGTGACTGCTTTGATCCTGATCAGTGGCACCAGGAATCTGTGTTTCTTTTTGTTGCATCATCTTGTTGTGTCAGCTCTCGTGTGTGCGGTACCATTCTTGGGGAGGCTGCACTTTGTTTCCCACTGGGTGGCTCTCCTTACAGGGTGTACTCCTTGTGCGTGGGGATCCGGGGGACACCCCTGTGTGGCACGGCCCTCCTTGCACGCATCAGCACTGCGCATGGGCCAGCTCCACACGGGTCAAGGAGGCCTGGGGTTTGAACTGTGGACCTCCCATGTGGTAGGCGGACACCCTATCCATTGGGCCAAGTCTGCTTCCCAACAATTACTCTTTATATGTTTATAATTCTCTAATTAACTCAACAGAGAACTACCTAAAATTTAAATCTATAAAGCAAACTCTTCTAATAAAGCTTAAAGTAATAAAGATACAGAAGGAAATAATCTGTTTCCAGCATCCCTTGTCATCTGAGAAGCTCTTTTTGGGAGAGACTTAATACGCTCAGGAAACCATTCTTCTCTATTTGTTATCACAAATTTCTTGTAAGGAACTCTTATCATATCTTAAGACAAACATAAGTGAAAGTCATAAAATCTGCATCTTAAAACAATTCTAAATGACAGACTTTCACTCATTCCAACTGAACTTTTCTTGTAATACTTATAAACAAGTCCATTTCCAGAGGCAGTGACATCATAACTATCAGAACTGCATTCATTTTCACTCCCTCGCACATTTTCCTACTGGGATGAGTGGCTTCCTTGTTTAAATGTGGAATTCACTGATCATAAAATGGATTTCATCCAGATACAAAATAAATTTTTTTAAAACATGAACTCATGGGAAATGACCCTTGAAATTCACAACACCCTCAAGTCTTGAAAGGATTTTCTATTTCATCAAGTTTAAATGAGCCGTAACAATAAAATATGAAATATTATACAAAGATCAGAAAATCATGAGTCACATACCTCATAATTCCTCTCTAGTCTTGTTTCTTGCTTCCTCCCATGAGCTGTTTCTTGCTCTGTGCCTTTGCTTTGGCGGTTTCCTCTGCATGGACCACTTTTCCTGGTCTCACTCATTTTCAGCATTTAAAGCCAATCCTGTTGGCCTCTGAGGACTGTGCCCCTCAGTTGCACTAAGGGTTCCTTTTCTAGTTCTCCAGGAGACCATGTGCAGGCCTCCCTCTTACTACTTACAATACAGTTTTTAATTATATGGGTCTGAGTCTTCTCCCCAGCTTGATTGCTATCTCTTCCAGGTCAAAGATCATGTCATGCTCATCTATGTGTGCCTACCAGCTCTCACAGTACCTGGCGTCCAGTTGGTTCTCGTAATTAATTGTTTTGGTGTGTTATTATTAATTTTTTTGAACTATGAGGAGGAAAGTGTGGTCCCCATTTTTGCTCACTTTTGGCAAACCCAACTTGCCCCCCTAACAGCCAACACCACCACTCTCCCCTTTCTCCTTACTGACAGACTTGATTTTGTTTGAGAATTCACTCTCCACGAGATCATGTGCTCAGGAAATGCTTTTCCCTGCCAGGTTGGGGGTGAGGGCATGGGTGGTCCAGGCTGGCTGGTGGTCTCTTTCCCTTGCCTGTGGCCCAATCCTAGTCAATTCAGATGTGAAGGTAAGCTGTCTGGGGAGTTTTGGGGAAAGCGTAGTGTGGAGAAATTCATGGGAGAAGGCCCCCTCTTTCTCACTGGGCATTACTGTATTGCCTGGAATGTCTGAAACTGTTGGGAACATCTTGTTACATCAGGGAGGACATCTCTACTTGCTAAAGACTGCAGAGAGACCCTTGATGGTGCCTCTAAGCTGGAGACACCCTGCCTGCAAGTTTTCATTTTCAGAGATAACGAGCTCCTGAATGCATCATAATGGTGCATCTCCACACTTCATAAAGATGGGAGAAACCAGAGGGGATTCAGGTGTCCTCTACTGGAGGGAATAGGGTCAAAAGAAAAGTTAAAAGGAATAAAAGATTTTATCTTATAGTAGAGAAGCCTACGGATAAACTTAGTTGCAGCTTTCAAGTTTCGTGGCAGATTTTATAAGTGGGATGTCATTTATTCCCCATGACTTCTGAAGACCTAACCAACACAGGAAATGATCGGAAATTAAAGCAAGAGAGATGCTGGCTGGACTTAAGAGAACAATTGCCTGTTGGAATGATAAAACACTGACAGGTGCTACTGAGGGTGGGAGTCTGTCCCTTTAGAAAAGGACAAGGATAGGTGAGCATGAGTCTCTGAGCAAGTTATTATATGCTTATTTTAAAGGCAGTGGGAATAACTTTTGAAGTTTGTAATTTTCTGCTAATTAGAAGAGAGAAGCTGTTGAAATTTAAGCAGATGAGGAATCAGCTACGGTCCTACTAAGGTAGTCAATAGGCTGAAAGTTTGACCTGACAAAACTGGAAATACCAGTTTCTGTACTATCAGGCCAAAATGTCAGCCTGACACCCAGTTTATAATTTACATCGAGTACACACTCCTTTATCAGAGCTTCATGATGAGTCACATGCCCAAAATGAGGACACTGCATGAGAAATGTAGCCTCAGGGAAGGTGCCAGCTTATTTCCAGGGTCCTTGTTAATAAGGCTGATCCTAATCTGAATCCACTTTTCCATGGAAGAATATAAAAATGAGTATTGGGTTTGGCCACGTCAAAACTCTAAAATACACACAGTATGCAGATCACTTTAGCACTCTGCTAAAAGGGCCGCTGATCCCGGAGTCCAAGGCCTGGGTTAAAGGAACTGCTTGATCAAATGGTGTTGCAAGTTGGACACATCTTTTTTTTTCTTTATTTATTTTAAAAGAAGTTTTAGATTACATAAATGTTACATTGAAAATATAGGGGATTCCCATATACCTATCCCCTCCCCCTCGCACACGTTCCTCCATAGAACAAATCTTAAAATGCAGATTCCATGTCTCAAAAATCATTCTTTCACAAATCAACAAGTACTCTTTCATATACTACCAGGCGTGTTTCCAATGAAGCTTCTTCTGAAAAGGCAGGAGCTGACATTGACTCTAGCAGTTGGTGGCACGGAGCTGGCTCACTTCCATCACCCCTGCCCCTCTTCCTTCTCTCAGATTCTCCAACTCCTCTCCTCTCTTCTCCTTTCATCCTGCCTGTGAGAATTCCTTCAGGCCCCACCAAATTTTCTACTGCCCTGGAGCATGCCCTCCCTGCCTGGCACAGGAGAGCCCTGGAAACAGCCTCTGGGTTTTGAAAGCCCTTTCTGACTTCAGATGAAGCTGCAAAGAGCTCAGCTTGGGGCCTCTGCTGCCTCATTCCTTTCCGGTTCACACCTTCTCTCTCCTACCCACTCTTCTCTCCACACTTGCCATGGATGGAAGGCAGTATGCAAGCAGGCTGTGTCTTTTGGGCCTTCTTTCTTTCCCTTCAGCTCATGAGGTTAAACTATTAAACAATCCCTTAAACAAAATACTGGCCCCTTACCCCTTTGCTTGGAAGTTACCAGACCTGGGTACAAACCCCACTCTGCCACTTAACACCAGTGTGTCTCTGGGCAAATCTTTAATTTCTAAAATCTTCAGTGTCCTATAAAATTAAGATAATAGTCCTTCTAAAGTTGTTGTGATGATTAAATAACCGACAAAAGCATTTATATATTCCTCAGTATCATTACAGAGAAGCAAACACCCCTTTTTACAGCAATAAGGGACTTTTAAATATTGCATTTAGAATACAGCAATAGATAGTATTTGCTCCTTCACTGCAGCCATCGCCCTCAAAAGGAAACCCCAGTCATGTATGACCCCAGCAAAATAGCTGCAGCACCAAAGGGCCTCATCCTGGGGTGCACAGAAGGACTACCTTTTCCTGGAGTAATGGAGACTAAAGCAACATTGCGTGTAGGTTAATGAGATACCATCCAGATGCAAAGTGCTAAGTATGCTAAATACTGCCATGTCGCAATTACCCTGGATCCTGGAGCAAGCTCTCCTTGGTCCAGATTATTCAAGAGCATGCACCTGTGAAAGAGAGGGTACAGCAGGTGAAGACATAATTTAGGTAAGTTGTTACACATCCTATCCCAGGCATGACGTGGTTTTTCAGCAATGTTGGGAACCACCAATAGCGAAAGGACTTCTGCCTCTCTAGAGATGCAGTTCAACTGTTTTCTCTTTCCAGGGTTAGAATTACATTCTGCCTTGTTTCTGCCAAGTATCCTACAGACCACAGTGGACCCGCCCACCAGCCCTGTGACCTGGACAAACCACACCATTTTGCTGAGCCTGGAAAATGTAGCCCATAATCCTCACTTATTTCACAGGGTTCTGACGCTCCAAAGCAAAAGTGCTTTGAGAACTGTAAAGTGGTGTATATTCATGTGAACTATTAAGTGTCACTTTCTCTCTATTCGTTAGTTTGCTTGTCTGACCCAATGTCAAGAAATAGAGTCTCTGGCTGAACTGCATGTTACCAACCAGAATATATCCCAAAATGCAGTTGAATTACCACAAGGCTGAGTTTCTTATATAGAAAATAGTCTTTTATTTTATTTATGTAGAACTTGGAATTTTTCAAAAACACTTCCACGTGGATTATCTCAGGATGAGTTTAGGGTCTGTCTCTATCCTAGGTCTCTGGTCTTGTCCAGATAAGTCTTTTGGGATATCTGCTTTTCCCCTTGCTGCTTTCCAGAACTTGGCCTCAGAAAAGAGGCATACGCCTGGGGCTACGTGACCCTGGGAACCTTGCTTGACCTGGCCTCCATGGCAGCCGTCACTGAGGAAAGGGGTACAGCAACTCAACAAGCCGTCCAGCCAGCCGGGTGGCGCGGACACAGACGGGGCCTGTTAGCAGAGAGACAGGCCTCTCTCCACAACCCTCAGGGGCCGCCGGCTTCAGGAAAGAAGCCCGTGTTTCCTGCGCCTCAGCTGCCGCTCTTTTAGAAACCAGTCGCTCAATAATCTTATTGTATGTTTTCAAGTAATTCTCAGTAATGCCCCAAGAATGTCTGAACTTCTTTGTGAACTTGCTAGTTTGCATATTTCCCAGTTTATTAGCGGGAATTCCCATAGACTAGGCCCATGACCTTGCTTGTCCCTGGGCCTCACTGGCAGGGGCGCAAGGGCAGTCTCTTCTGCTAGTGAACTCGCAGTGCCCTCCTACCTCTGTCTGATTCTCCCTCATACTGATCGCAGCCTCTTTCTTCTCTCATCCTTGTCGTAGCCACCATTAAGAAAGAAATGGCTTTGCTTCTGTTGTATGCTACTCATTAGAGAATAATATCACAAAATTCTGGTTCTGAATTTTCATGAAGCAAGATTCTGAAGGAAAACAAAAAGAGAGAACAGAGATGGCAATGCCTTTGATAACCTGTTTACCTCGACCCAGACACCTCTGGGAAGGGAACATTCAGCTTCTGGTTTCAGGATGACTGCACACGACCCCAGTTCCAATACAGCTTGTCATTCATAAATCCCTGAGACATCTCTGACCCAGCCACAAGTGATATGGCCTGGCTTAATCCTCCTATGGTGATGCAAGTAAGGGTGGAAGTGAAGCACTTAATTAAAAATGAGATCTGATACTGGAAAATTAAGGATTTAAAGGTGTTTTAATGGGCCTATTTGAGTGTGTATTCAAGGGTACAGATATACAGAGTCAGGAAATACTGTTACCTTATTTTTCTATATACAGCCCACTATACAGAATCATAAAGAAGATAAATACCAAACTTCATATCTATAGGATAAGATGCTTCCAAATACCTCCACCCAGGCTTCAGCTATATGCAACATGATCCATTTTGAGCCACACACCTCATTTCCTCTATGTGGATTTCCAGTCTGAGGCATCTGTCACATCTGAAAAGACCACAGAGTTAGGGTTCTTATAACAAGGAAAGGGGCCACGTAGGTAAATAAAATGCAAAAATAATCCTCCAATTTTTCTTGTCATCCATTCACTTATATGTTAATTCATCCTTTCAAGAAAGCTTTACTAATCTGTGCACAGTAAGGAACTACATACATTGATAAGATGCCAAGAGTCAGTCTGGCCATCAAACAACTAAAAGCCATGGTTGGATAGTAAGAAATTTACCTTTCAATTTAAATACCATTGCAAGAAATTTCAAGATAGTATATTATTAATAACCAAGTGAGTACTACAGAAAAATGAATTGTGAGAACTGAGAAAGAGATTAGCCAGAGTAGTCAGGCAAAATTCAGATCTGAGAGAAACCCTGAAGGATGGAAAGTCAATAATTTCAACCACATTCCCACTTTTTCTTCCTAATGAAAGGCAGAGGGCACTGTACTCTTCTTTGATATAGTCTGGACTATCCACTAGCAAGAAGTCAAACAGTCAAAAGGCCGAGCTCCAGAGGGAGAAACAGCAGATAGGAGGATGCACAGATCAAGCATAATCACACCCCCAAAAGTTAGAACTGACTCTAGTTTGGAGAGATGAGCCATTGACTGAAGTAATAGTACTTGCTATAGAATAGGCCTTCCATAATTATTTGTTCAAAGAATGAATGACAAAGATGATACCCAGAGGAAATTTCCTCCTCAATCCCAACTTTCACTCTCTTCCCAGATGTCTTTGCATCCTCCTGAAGTAAATAAGGCAGAACTTGTCTTCGGGCTTTGTAAATAACTAGGTACTTGCTGGGTGCTCCTTTCTGGCAGAATGGGATTTTGTAGTTATTTGCAAAAATTATGTAACAATTAACTTGTTTTCACTCCTTTGCTATTACAAGCAGTGTGATAATGAACATTCTTGTACTTTCAGGCACATGAATATTTCTAGGGTAGGCTCCTAGATAAGTCCTCAGCTTTTCTAGATACTGCCAAATTGCTTTTCAAGGCAACTGTACCAATTTACATCCCCACTAGCAATGTATAGTGTATAATAGTTTCTCTACATCTTTGCCAGAACTTGGTATCATGACTTAATTTTTTTTTAGTTTTTAGGTAAGGGAGTAAAAAGTTTATTAAGAAACAAGAAAATGTGAAAAGTACAAGGTCTCAGACATGGACCACTGGCATACTGCAGGGTGAGTTGCGTCGGTATCATGATTTTTTATTATGAATTTTAACAATTTGAGAAGAAAAAAATGACATCTCATTGTCAATTTAGTTTGCATTTTCCTCATTACTATTGAAGTTGTCTTCTCTCTTAAATCCTATTAGATCTATGTAAGATCTTATCTATTCTAAGTATTTTGGTTTCTCATTCATATTTTCTATTTGCCTCTGTCTTCTACATTATGAAAAATTCTTAAGTTCATTTATTTTCTTTTTGACTGTGTCTAATCTTCTGCTTAACCAATCCATTAGAGGTTTTGATTTCAATTATAATATTTTTTATTTTTCAAAATTGTATTCGTTTTGCGTAGTTGCAAAATCATTACTTTTAGTCTCTGTAAATATCTAAATATCTATATATATACATAGAGACCCTCTATTCTTACTTTTTTGCCAATTAAACATACTTGTTTTATGTATGACTGGTAAGTATAATATCTAATGTCATTTGGGTCTAAATTTTTATTTGTTATTTCTTGGATAGCCCCTATGGTGTCTTTTTTTTTTAAAGATTTATTTATTTATTTAATCTCCCCCCCTCCCCCCGTTGTCTGTTCTCTGTGTCTGTTTGCTGCGTTTTGTTTCTTTGTCCGCTTCTGTTGTCGTCAGTGGCCCGGGAAGTGTGGGCGGCGCCATTCCTGGGCAGGCTGCACTTTCTTTCGCGCTGGGCTGCTCTCCTTACGGGGTGCACCCCTTGCGCATGGGGCTCCCATACGCAGGGGACACCCCTGCATGGCAGGGCACTCCTTGCGCGCATCAGCACTGCGCATGGGCCAGCTCCACACGGGTCAAGGAGGCCCGGGGTTTGAACCGCGGACCTCCCATGTGGTAGACGGTCGCCCTAACCACTGGGCCAAGTCCGTTTCCTCCTATGGTGTCTTGATTCCTTGTGTGTTATGTGATTTTTGACTGTGAGACCATATTCTTTAGTGTTTAATATGTGGGAATTTTTTGAGGCCTGATTTGAAGGTGGGTTCCTTCAAAGAATATTGTTTTGTTTCTTCTAGGTACCTGGAAATAACTAACAACTTGAAACTACTTTAAAAAATAAAATTTCAGATATTTTGGTCCTCACAGGTAGTGTAAATATGGGACCACAAACCCCTGTGACAGTTTGCTTGTAGTTATGAATTTTTAGGGGAAAAATTTTCCCTCTATCCAGCACAATGGTCAAGACAACCAAATTTCCTTGCTGTTCCCATCTATAAGGTGGATTTGCATTTAGTTCACACTCACATTGAAGGTGCTGCCCTTTGGGTTCTTAGCTTTATATTGGGGTCTCCTGTTACACTCTACCTTTGATGGGCCCTCATTTTAGTCTCCTATACTTTTTACCCCATGCCTCCATAGAGAAATTTTAAGCACTCTTATCTTTCAGGATTCCTGCTTTCACTTTTGCCTCAGAATGTTTCTTACTCTCAAACTATCTGAGTGATACATTATTTTTTGGAGGGATGTTGAGGGTTCCTTTCTCCTGAAGGAAACAGAATTCCTATATATTATTTACTGTATTTTTCTGTATCCTTTAAGTATTTCATTCTTAAAGAATAATAATTCTAAGAAAAATTCCTGGAAGGAAATAGATAAAAAATTTGGTTGTTATGATGATGATATTATTATTATTATTAGTGGGTTTTCCCTACCCTCATTTTTCTGTATTATACACTAAAAAGTTGGTAACCAAATGAAAGCCTTAAGAACCATATCTTAAATAATAGTCCATTTTCATAAACTGAATTGCCAATTAATTCTTATTTTAATCAAATAAATTTAGATAGGAAGTATAATGAATAAGAAAAAGACCTAAGAAATGGGTAACAGTATTACTAGCACAGCAAAACCACTGTCCAACTCTAAAAGACATAAAACCAACTTATTAGAACTTGCTCTGAAAGAATTGGATAGGTAAAAAAACAGTAAATGATGTTTCCCAGTAAGAAATACCTTAGGAAAATTAAACTTGAATCCTTGCTCATTAAAGAACACAATTCTTTAAAATCTCTTTCTGAATCTTTTCAATATATAAAAATGGCTTTACAGTATTTTTTAAAGCAAATAATGGAAATTCATATCACAATGATTACTGTATCTCAGTTTTCTGAATATTTGTGGTGTGGCAAACTTGATGGCACCCACACCTGTCACCTGTCAGCTGCTCCCCAAGAAAACCAGAGTGAGGAAGTGTTTTATGGTACTTGTTCATACTACCCCTGACCTCGTAATTATTCACACTCACCATCAGGAGATTATCAAACTTTAAAATTCTTAACTATATGGTAGGTGAAAAGTGATATCACATTGTGGTTCTTTGGTCATTACCTTACCCCTTTTTAACAACAGCATAATAATCTGTTTTTATTTACATCACTTCTCTATTGATAGTGTTTTAGGTTGCTTCCATTAAACAATACTTCAGTGAACTCTTTGCTATATCTATCTTTGCACCATTGTTCTATAACATCTGTGGGATAAGTTCAATATTTTTGCCACACTAGCCCAAGAAAAATCCAACCATCATACATTATCTATAGTACTATACACAGTCTGACTTTGGAATAGACCTAAGTTCTATTTTCAGATTAAAAAACAATGAGGGGGAAGCAGATGTGGCTCAAGTGATAGGGCTCCTGTCTACCCCATGGGAGGACCCAGGTTTGATCCCTGGGGTCTCCTGGTAAAGAAGAGAAAGCGTGCCTGCATGGTGAGCCAGTGCCATGCCATGAGCCAAGTGCCTGTTTGAGTGAGTTACACAGCAAGGTGATGATGCAACAAAAAGAGAGATGAGGGGGACAGTCAAGGTGAAGCACAGCAGAAACCAGGATCTGTGGTGGCGCAAGTAACAGGGAAACTTTTTCCACATCAGGGGTCCCCAGAATCAAATCCTGGTGAATCCTAGATGAGAAAAACAAGAAGAGAAGACAATAAAAAGAAACAGTTACAGAAGATCACACAGCAAATAGACACAGACAACAAAAACAGCAGGGTGGGGGGAAGGGGAAACATTAAAAAACAATAAACAGTGGGAGGGAGCAGGTGTGGCTCAAGCAGTTGGGCATCTACCTCCCACATGGGAGGTCCTGGGTTCAGTTTCCAGTGCTTCCTTAAAACAGACAACAAGCACATAACGAGCAGACAAGGAGCAAAAACAAAAAACAATGAGCAGAAACAATGAGCAGATAATGAGCAAACAGTGAGCAGACAACAAGCAAAAACAAACAAGAAGGGAGCAGATGTAGCTCAAGTAGTTGAGGGCCTGCCTTCTATATGGGAGGTCCTGGGTTCGTCCTGGCGTCTCCTAAAGACAAGGAGCAGACAACGAGCAAAAAATACTAAAAAGCATTGAATCACACACTTTTAAAAACATGTTAATTATAAGGTTTGTGAACTATATGTCAATAAAATTATTAAAAATAAATAAATCAGGGAAGTGGATTTGGCCCAATGGATAGGGCATCCGCCTACCACATGGGAGGTTCAAGGTTCAATCCCAGGGCTTCCTAACCCATGAGACGAGCTGGCTGAAGCACAGTGCTGATGTGCGCAAGGAGTGCCGTGCCATGCAGGGGTGTCTCCTGGGTAGGGGAGCCCCATGCACAAGGAGTGTGCCTGTAAGGAGAGCCACCCAGCATGAAAAAGTGCAGCCTGCCTAGAAATGGTGCCGCACACATGGAGAGCTGACGCATCAAGATGACGCAACAAGAAGAGACACAGATTCCCGGTGCCGCTGACAAGAATACAAGGGTACACAGAGGAACACACAGCGAATGGACACAGAGAGCAGACAAGTGGGGGTTGCGGGGGAGGGAAGGAGAGAGAAATAAAATAAAAAATAAAAATAAAAAATAAATCATATACTAGTTTGAAAACTTTAAAAAGAAAAACAAGCAAACAGAAAACAGTGGGGAGCATATGTAGCTCAGTGGTTGAATGCCTGCTTCCCATGTATGAGGTCCTGGGTTCAAACCCCAGTACCTTTGAAAAGAAAAGGGAAAAAAAAACAAGTAAATTTCTAGATTAAATTTCTTAAGTTAAAATATTTTAATTTATGTATTTAAGTGTTATATTTTATTACTTAAAAATTAGAGTCTTCCTGCTTGCTATTTTCTATAGTTGTACTTTGCTTTAAGAAAAATGTAAATACAAAAGCCTAAACTTACTAAACAAATAAGTTAGGGAGTGACTATTTGCATTTTGAAATTACTGTTTGCTTTAAAAAATGGTACCAATTTAAATCAAAAGCACCTTGAGAATATCTGAAATACATCCAAATTTGCAAAAATTCAATTTACACATAACTTTATCTCAGACTATAGCAAGCACACAAAGTGAGGTATATTTATTTGAATGTGACTTTATGAATCTGCAGAGGTCGATTTAATCTGCTGTTGCTTTTTTGAGAGGCAAATTGTGCACAGTGTAAGGGATCCATGAAGGATTAACAAAACTGTAATTACGTGATTTTTTTTACTCTCAGACTCTTGGTTTTTATTATTATTGTTATTGTCATTATTCTTATTAAAGTGCTTCAAAAGCAGAAAGTATATTCCATTTCTCTCCCCTGCTTTTCAGGCTTCCCACTGCCTGCCAGCCAGCAGAGTGGCATATGGCACATAACTTGCTTAGTCAACCTCCCACTGGCATATTTGCAGAACTAACAGTACATATTGAACTAAACCACACCTCATGTAAAAGACTTTTAATCATCCTTTACTCTTTGGTGTAGGAGAACGGTGTGGGGGTGAGGGGTTAAGGGGGAAGGGTTGGAGGAGAGAGATCTGCCTGTTGGTGAGATAGCTGAAGGCAATGAAAATATATCCGAGCCTTCGAATTCATTGGCTCTAATTCCCCCGCCAGACACACGAAATGACAATGCTGTAGGGCTTAGAAAAATTGGGGCAACTCTGGGGCAGTGGGCGGCAAAGAATGTATTAAATGACACAGCCCGTCTGGGCCTTGGAGTGGCAGATAAAACAGACACGCTCCCGGAGCCAACCAAGCCCAGTGCGATCTACGGCAGAGTTTCCAGTCTTTTGTCCCGTAGCTTTTCTTTTTGAAGGGAAGAGATATGCAGTATACCATTTAAAAACACTTCTGTTTTGCTTAAAAAAAAAAAAAAGTGCCTAACAGAGACGCTCGAGGGGAGGAGTTTGGCCCTTCTCCAGCACGTTCGGGAATCCCCGCCTGCGCTCTGACCATAATTAGTTTGTGGCCTTCAGAATGTAGGCTGTGAGGAAGAAGGAGGGGCCGGCGGCCGAGGCCGCTCCGCACTTCCCGTTCTGCTTTCCTCCCACTCGGGGTCTCCCCCTTCAGGCTGGCTCGTCTGCAGGCAGTGCTTAGCAGGTGGCCCCCGGAGGCCTGGAGAGGCCCGCAGGAGGTTTATGGCCTCCGGTCTAGAAAAGGATTGACTCATTTTATTTTATGAGGTCAGTGGGAAATTAAAGCTATTAGTGGGGAAAGGACTGCACCGCGAGTCAGAAGACCTGGGTTTACTTTCAGCTGGGCCACTACTGGTTGCCATGCGACCTTGGGCAAACTACTTAATCCCACCAGCCCCAACTTTTCTCAGTTGAGGGGTGATCAGAGGGATCTACAGAGTAATGCATTGGTTTTATCTGCGTGGGTGGCCGTGCGTGTGCGCATGCGTGTGCGCGTGTAGCGTAGGGATGAGACCTGAGGTAAAATGGGTAAAACCATTGTCAAGGCTCGGAAGTTAATGTAAGCCCTGGAATGACCAGGAGGTGGGTCCAAGAAGAGAACGGCATTTCCTACTGGCAGTCTATAACAAAATACCCCAAAACCGAGTGCTGGAAGCCGACAACCAACTTTATGATTTTGTGGAGTATGAGTTCCGGGGGTGGGGGGGAGGGCTTGGCTACTCCATGTGTTTCTTGGAGTCTCTCAGGAGAGTCTCCCATTGGCGGAGACCCAAGGCCCTGGAGGCTCAATTGGGCGGCGCCCCCAAGGGGGCGGGTCCACGCAGCCGAGGGTGTGCCCGCCTATTGCTGGAAGCTCCCCTGGGGTGTGACGAGGAGGCCCTTCCCAACCTGACACTCTCAGGGCAGTCAGACTTCTCAGGGCGGCCGCTTCCCCCAGAGCGAGCGCCCCTTGAGAACAAAGCAGAAGCCACACGGCCTTTTCTGACCTTGCCTGGCAAGTCACACGGCAACACTAACACCGCACTTAACTGGTCAACGCCGTCACAGACCCATCCAGATTCAAGACCCCTCTCTTGATAGAGGAGAGCTCAAGAATGTTGGGGTCATGTTTTAAACGGGCCACAGGGGCATGAGGAAAACACTCTGATTTTCTCAGTCTCTGAAATAAATGTCCTGATAATTTATATAATTCAATCAGCTTTCTGAGACAAGAGTCCTCCTGACTCATCTGGTTTGCTGGGTGCTTACGAAGTAAGGGTACTTAAAGAATCACTGCACTTTTCAAGTAAATTATACGGCTTCAAATTTGAGATAACTTTAACCTCCACAGCTGTTTGATGTGACTAAAGTTAGCTACCTAAAAGCCTCAGTGCAGGGAAAAGCAGAGAGCTGTGAAAAGTCAACATCACCCGACGATTATTTCTAGACTGATTTGCATGCTTCAGAAATGGGCCTCGGCTCCTGGGATTCTGACAGCTCACCGTAAACATGGGACAATAATGCCACACAACATGCGTGAAGGAGACACCGCTCCAGCAGGAGTGCCTTGGAGCAAGCTTTTACGGAGGGAAAATGATCTAGAATCCAACTCTGACAAAATTGTTCCCATGCTGGTGGCTGACAGCAAACCCATGGTGCCTACTTCCTGTGCTCTTCCTTGAACAGCTGGAGAGGGAGGAGGGGTCTCCTTGGGTCTAATTTCAACCATTCTTTCTATCTTGTGCAGCCGCCATCAGGCTGATTTTTGTTCTTGAGGATTAAACAGTTTCTGGAGGTTGTTATCACTCCCCTTCAGTGGAGCGTATCTTCAAACACCTTCCTGGATAATTAGAATGGCCCAGGGATTGAGCCTCGCAGAGTTGAGGCTATCACCGCAGAGGAAGTCTAAATGCCTGCTCAGACACACACACACAGACACACACACTTCTCGAATGTGTTTCTTTGTGCTTGTTTTGTTTTGTTTTGATTTTGCATTTTCAAAGCCCAGCGGTTCATGAGAGACCGTGGAAGGACGAAATAAGAAGACATATGGTAGTGCTTAAATTATCCCCCAAAAGGGAAAGTGTCCAATATGAAATTATTCAGTCTTTCTACCATTCTGGAGTGGAGAGAGAGGCATTTCAACCAAGAAAATCACAGTATACCCACAATGCCCAAAGGAGAACTGAATTATATCATCAACTTCCAAATGCAGTCAGCAATATTTCACCAGAAAAGCTGCTTTGCAAAAATTAAACCTCTAATGTTTACACTGGGAAATACGTTCAGTCCATCTCTGCCATTTCCCCCAGGCCTCCTACATTCACACACACACACACACCTCTTATTCTTCCCACTATCCTCTTTGTTTTGTTCACCAATGTTATCATAACACGTACACAGGTGATTCTGTAGTAAGATGCTTAAATATCTTCAAAAGGAAGAATTACATACAGTAGAATTTTTTCAAAATGTCCTAAGAACCTATAGACTAATCCAACATAAGCCAAGGAAAATGGCAGCAGAAGGAAATCAGTTAGACAATGTACTGAGATCCATTTTCATCCAAATAACTAGAAGAGGGAAATGGGTCTGGGTTTGAGCTTCACATTCTTGTTATTCAGTTTACACAATTCTACTTCAATCTACTCAACCCAGCCTTAGGTCTTTACATAAAGGTTTTACAAAAAGAAATAAATTTAGATATTTAAAAATTTTTTATTCTAAAAATCAACGATGCGTTCATGGGGTCCAAAATCAAAACAATATAAATATGTATATGTTAGAAGTCTGTCGCATCTACCCCATTCCCTCCCCCATACTTAATCACACTGCGAATATTTTGTATATCCTCCCAGAGTTCATGCTGATACAAGCAAACATAAACATATACCCTTATTTTCCTTTCTTTCATACACAGAAAGTAACAGATTATTCCTACTGCTTTTGAAAAAGAATTTAAGAGGGAAGGAACTGGCTTTGTTTGTCCAAATGTTAAGAATTCTTGAGTGGAGAAAGCACAATGGTATATTAGAAGCTCGTAAGAAGGGAAATAATTTCTCAGTTATTTAGGTTCCCAGAATCCTTTTCTTTAACTTTGGTTAAATCTATTCTTTGGACTTCTTAATTCTTTAAACTTCCAAAATCTTTGTTGTCTGCACAGGCAAAGTTTCAGATAATTCATAAAGCTCATATTTTTTTGCCTAACAACAAAACTATGTGTATGTTAAGAAAATTAAAAGAAGCACAATAGCCAAGTACAGTGCAGGGGCCCTGTACACAGACCTCGGCTCACCTGGGGTCTGAACAAAAGCCTGACAGTTCTTCCAAATAGGGATCCTGGCCATGGCTCAAGGAATGACCGTTTATCCTGACCAAGAAGATTTTCTTATCTTACATCTATCTCTATGCATAGGGACAAAGAAGACCTTAGAGACATCTTAGTATTCTGGCATTGGAAAACTAAAATAGAATAAATCTGTAGATTTCAGAAACAATTGCAGGAATGGCTATATAACCCGTTAATTGATGCTAAGTATTGTGTGGGACTATGCCAGAGCCCTCCCCCCCCAAAAAAAATTTTTTTTAACTCATGTTTTGGGACTGAACAGACAACAGAGTTTATAGCCTGTATTTCAAACACTTAAAACAATAATGAGGGGGACGGACTTGGCCCAGTGGTTAGGGCGTCCATCTACCACATGGGAGGTCCGCAGTTCAAATCCCGGGCCTCCTTGACCCATGTGGAGCTGGCCCATGCGCAGTGCTGATGCGTGCAAGGAGTGCCCTGCCACGCAGGGGTGTCCCCCGCTTAGGGGAGCCCCACGCGCAAGGAGTGCGCCCCGTAAGGAGAGCCGCCCAGCGTGCAAGAAAGTGCAGCCTGCCCAGGAATGGCACCACACACACGGAGAGCTGACACAAGATGACTCAACTCTAAGAGACACAGATTCCTGTGCCACTGACAACAGAAGCGGACAAAAAAGAACACACAGCAAATGGACACAGAGAACAGACAACTGGGCAGGTGGGCGGGCGGGCGGGGGGAAGAAGGGGAGAGAAATAAATCTAAAAAAAAACAAAAACAATGATGTAATTTGTTATTTTTTAAAAAGTAGTTTTATTGAGATACAGTCATACATCATACAATCCATCCAAGGTGTACAATCAATGGCTTTTAGTATAATCACAGAGCTGTGCATTCATCACCACAATCAATTTTAGAACATTTTTATTATTCCCCAAAAAAACCCCAAACCCCTTAGCAGTCACCTTTCTATCCTTCCCCAGCACTACATAACCACTAATTTAATTCTGTCTCTACAGATGTATTTATATTTATATTTTATACAGATGGGATCATACCATATATACACTTTCTTATACTTACCATAATGTATTTTTTTAAATTACTGTAATTTTTTTATTAGAGAAATTGTAGGTTTACATAAAAGTCAAGTAAAATGTAAAAAATACAACATTTCCACAAACCCCCATATTGTTGAAATGTTGCATTGGTGAGGTGCATTTGTTTCAAATGGTGAAAGAATATTAAAATATTACTGTTAACTATAGTCTATAGTTTGCTTTAGATGTATTTTTCCCATATATCACCCTATCATTATTTTCTTTCTTTCTTTTATTTTTTCTTATTTTCTTATTTTATTTTTTTGTTTACTCTTTTTTTTTAATAGCTCCCTATTATCAATGCCTTGTAATAGTAACATACATTTGCTAAAGTTCATGAAAGAACATTCTTATATTTGAATGTTGTGGGGTTTTTTGTGTGTAATATTATATTATATGCCAGAAGAATAAAAGATAAACTAAATTGTTTATGACAGATGGAATAAATTATTGCTTATTATAACCATTGCTCTCCACTGTAAATATTTTTCTGAAGGGTAGAATGGTAAGAGAGTTTGTGAAACTCAGATGAAATTTGATGAAATATTTAAAGAAACATTTAAGATGAATCATTAATTTTTATTTTTTATTTTGTTAACTAGCTTTTTTGTTGAAAAAGAAATGCATGAACATTGTAAGACTTTAAAAAAAAACTGTTTCTAAAGAAGATTCAGATTACAGAGAAGTTACAACGGATGTGGCTTAACCAACTGGGCTCCTGTCTACCATATAGAAGGTCCAAGGTTTGATCCCCAGGGCCTCCTGGTGAGGGCAAGTTGGCTCATGTGGTGAGCTGACCCACACAGAGTGCCAGCCCACTCGGGAATGTGACCCCACACAGGAGTGCCGGCCTGCGTGGGAATGTCGCCCCGCACGGGTAAGCTGCCCCATGCAGGAGTGCTGGCTGACTCAGACAGCTGGTGCAGCAAGATGATGCAACAAGAGACAGTGGAGAGAAAATAAAAAGATGTAGCTGAACAGGGGAGCTGAGGTGGTGCAAGAGAGTTATCACCTCTCTCCCACTCCAGAAGGTCCCAGAGCCGCCTAATGAGAATACAATCAGACACAGAAGAACACACAAAGAATGGACACAGAGAGCAGACAATGGGGAGAATGGGGGGGAGGGGGAGGAATAAATTTAAAAACTAAAGAAAATATAGGAAATTCCCATATATCCTAATCCTTCTGCCTCTCATATGTCCCCCTATTAATAATCTTTTAAATTAGTGTGGTACATTTGTTACAACTGATGAACAAGTATTGAAGAATTGCTACTAACCATGGTCTATAGTGTACATTATGTTCACACTTTGCACCGTACAATTTTAAAGGTTTTGACAAAATGTATAATAACCTGTATCCATCATTGCAATATCATGCAGAACAATTCCCATATCCTCAAATTGCCCCAAGTTACACCTATTTTTCCCTTTCCCTCCCCTCAGAACCTCTGGTGACAATAGCACAAAAAGCAAACAATAAAATTAATGGCTGCCACCTCATCCCAGTTCATTAGACCTATTCCTCAGAGGCAACCAACATACACATGGTTAGGTTTCCGACAGAATTAGTCTGCATATTACAATATATAACTATCTCCACTTTTTTTTTAAAGATTTATTTATTTATTTCCCTTTATTTCTCTCCCCTACCCGCCCCTCCCCCCCACCCCGGTTGTCTGTTCTCTGTGTCTATTTGCTGCATGTTCTTTGTCCGCTTCTGTTGTCAGCGGCACAGGAATCTGTGTCTCTTTTAATTGGGTCATCTTGCTGCGTCAGCTCTCCGTGTGGGCGGCGCCATTCCTGGGCAGGCTGCACTTTCTTTCGGGCTGGGCGGCTCTCCTTATGGGGCGCACTCCTTGCAGTGGGGCTCCCCTATGCGGGGGCACCCCTGCGTGGCGTGGCACTCCTTGCGCACATCAGCACTGCGTGGGCAAGCTCCACACGGGTCAAGGAGGCCCGGGTTTTGAACCACGGACCTCCCATGTGGTAGATGGACGCCCTAACCACTGGGCCAAGTCTGCTGCCTCCACTTTTTTTTTAAGATTTCTTTCTCCCCGCCCTTCCCCTCTTCCCACCCTGCTTTTTTTTTTTTTTTTTTTTTTGCTGTCTCTATGTCTTCTCATTTTATCTCCTCTAAGATTCACCAGAGTTCAATCCTGGAGACTCTTGATGTGGAGAAAGGCTTCCTGTCAATTGCACCACTTCAGTTCGCTGCACTTCACCTTGACTTTCCCCTTGTTGCTCTTTGTTGTGTCATCATCTTGCTGCGTGACTCACTTGCGTGGGCATTGGCTCACCACACGGGCACTGGTTCACTGTGTGGGCACTTGCGCTCACCACACGGGCACTCTCGTGGGCGCTGGCTCATCGCACAGGCACGCTTTCTCTTCTTTTTCACCAGGAGGCCCCAGAGATAGAACCCAGGTCCTCCCATATGGTAGGCGGAAGCTCTTTCACTTGAGCCAAATCCGCTTCCTTATCTCCACTTTTATAACACAGAAGAGATCACATACTAAACTGATTCTTTATTTGGCATTAGTCTATATCAGCACATGTACATCTCTCTCCCTGTTTTCTAAAGTTGTCAGATATCCCATTGAAAGGATGGGCCTCAGGCTATTCGGTCAGGCCACCATTATGTGAGGATGCTTGTCTGAAGTGAATAAAAGTCCTTTGTAGAACAAAAATAAAATCTCCTTCAAATCAGTCTCTCTCTCTTTTTTTTTTAAGATTTATTATTTATTTATTCCCCCCCCCCTCCCCATTGTCTGTGTCCATGCACTGTGTGTTCTTCTGTGTCTGCTTGCATTCTTGTCGTTCAGCACCAGAAAACTGTGTCGTTATTTTCTGTTGTTGTGTCATCTTGCTGCATCAGCTCTCTGTGTGTAGGGCGCCACTCTTGGGTGGGCTGTGCTTTTTTTGTGCCACCTCTGGGCGGTCTGTGCTTTTTCGCACGGGGCAACTCTCCTTGTGGGGTGCACTCTTTGCACAGGGGGCACTCCTACACGGGGGACACCCCTGCATGACACGGCACTCCTTGCACGCAGCAGTACTGCACGTGGGCCAGCTCACCACACAGGTCAGGAGTCCCTGGGTATTGAACCCTGGACCCTCCATATGGTAGGCAGATGCTTGATCAGATGAGCCACAACTGCTTCCCTCAATCTCTTTTCATCAATGTATTTTCTCCTACACTGAGGCTTGTGCAGCTCTTTCCTCTCTGACATCTGCTCGGGAATCTCTAGCCACTTTGGCCTCCTCAGTCTCTCAGCTCCATTTCCTGAGCTCAAGAAGAGCTTCAAGCTCACCTGGGTTCTGCAACCTGTGCGATGGCCTACAAATGCTCTCTAGGAAGTAAGATGGGGCTGTCTTGGGGCTGGCCTTGTTTCCCCTCTCAGAGATCACTGTCCTGTGCTGCCTATTGTCCAATGTCTGAAAATCACTATTTCATATATTTGTCCTAGTTTTTTAGTTATTTTAGGCAAGAGGTTAAATCCAGTCACTGTTACTCCATCTTGGCCAGAAGCAGAAGCTTCATATTTTTTAAAGACCACAGTGTTTCTTAAATTTGAATGTGTACAGTCATCTGAGGAACTCGGTAAAAATAAAGATTCCTGGCCTCCCACCCAGAAATTCCTATTAGGCAGGTCTGCAGGTGGCCTGGGAATCTGTATTTTTAACTAGAGCAGTCCTGCCATGGACCAGACCTGTGTTTGGGTACCATTGACTTAAAGGGTAGTTCTATTTATTTGTCAGCTATCCTCAAATGATATCACCATATGGACACTTTGTTTTTCAGATGAACAAAATAAAAATAAACGGTGATATTGATTTCTTGCCAGACTTTGAACTACTGAATTTTTTAGAAACACACTGCTACTTCTGATGAGTATCCAAAGAAGGCAAATCTGTGTTCTACAAGGACAAGTCTACTTGGCCTGTAACACGGCAGATCCAGAGATCTTGAAGGTAGGTTGGGAATCAAACTGGAAGGAGCACACTGACTTGTCTGCACAGAGAAGGCATACATCCCAGCAGCTTCAGCTTAGCTGAACTCATTTAGGAAAATATTTTTGGCTCGTGTGGTTTTATGCTTCTAGAGTTCCATTTTTAAGCACTGGATCCAAGCAAACCCACTGAAGCTGAACTGAAGTATCCAAAGAAGATGCTGAGTTCCACACACACCTCTGCTGAGTCAGTAAATTTTGTCAGATTTGTCCAAACTCTCTTGTTGAGAAACTAAAACAAAAATTGCTAATTCCAGTGGGGTTTGTAGGGTTCTGTGGGTTTCATCCAAAACAACAGCAAAAGCAGTGGTTGGTCATGTGACTTACAAACCTAAAGGTTTCATTATGAAACCTGAAAGAAACCCACAAGCTTCAGTCTTAAAATATACTCCCAAGGGAAAAAAAAACAACAACAAAAAAAACATTTTAGCTTTGGCCTAGAAGCATAGACTAAGGAATGGGAAACATGTCCAAACCAAACATTGTCAGGGATCAACTACATTTTAAATACAACGCTGAATTTTATTCCATTGAGATAACACTGTGGCAATTGGATTGTCTAAAAAAGTTCAAGAGAGCTGGAGGCCCTCTCTTGCTAGTACTGTGAACAGAAGTGGCCTACTCTCTAATAAACAAAATGAGTGCCAGAAACATAAATCATGAGATTTTGTTTTAGTATATCCTCCTTCCCCTAGGATAATTATAAAATTATTATAATTACAATTATAAATAATTATAAAATTAATTATATTTTCTGTTCTTTAATATAAAATTTTATTTATTAAATGTCAGATACCTTTATATAACAATGATTCTCAAACTCTAGGATACTCATATATCACCTGGAGAACTTGTAAATTCTGCATATTCTTATCTATTACTGTGTAGCAAACTACCCTCAAACTTTGTGGCTTAAAACAGCAACTATTTATTATATCTCATGATTCTGTAGGTAAAGATCTCTGGCAGGGCTCAGCTGGGTGATTCTTCTGCTACATATAATAGACTGGGGGCACTCTGATATTGAGCTGGTGGTTGGTCTGTTTAGCGGGGTCCAGTAGCATCACCCACCTGCCTGGGAACTTGGAGGGGATGACTGGAATGCTAGTTCGACTGGCCTTTTCTCCGTTTCAATGTAGTGTGAGAGTCTCTCTACTTCATCTCTCGTGGCTCAGGGCTCCCAGAGTCCACAGCTGGGTCTGGAATTGGCATAGTATCCCTCACTGGTCAGAGCAGCCGTGGGCCAGTTTGAAGGGAAGGAGAAAGAGTCTCTACCTCTCAATGGGAGAAAAGTCCAAGAATTCGCAGCCACCTTCAATTCATCGCAACACGAATTCCAGACTTCTACTCCCAGAAATTCTGATTTAGTAGGTGTGATTTTCTAGGGGTCCAAGAATTTGCCTTACTGAAAACACCCAATGAGATTCTGGTGCAAGAGGTCTTTACAGTTCACTTTGTTGTGTTTTTTTTAAAGATTTGTTTTATTTATTTCTCTCCCCTTCCCCCTGCCCCCAGTTGTCTGTTCTCTGTGTCCATTTGCTGCGTGTTCTTGTTTTTGTCCGCTCCTGTTGTCAGCAGCACGGGAATCTGTTTCTTTTTGTTGTGTCATCTTGTGTCAGCTCTCCATGTGTGCGGCGCCATTTCTGGGCAGGCTGCACTTTCTTTCACGCTGGGCAGCTCTCCTTACGTGGCACACTCCTTGCGCGTGGGGCTCCCCTCTGCAGGGGACACCCCTGCATGGCAGGGCACTCCTTGCGCACATCGGCACTGCGCATGGGCCAGCTCCACACGGGTCAAGTATGCCCAGGGTTTGAACCGCGGACCTCCCATGTGGTAGACAGACGCCCTAACCACTGGGCCAAGTCTGCTTCCCCTCACAGCTCACTTCAAAAAACATCACATCATAAGATGCAATGGAAAGTGTGCTTATAATTAATCTAGCCAACTATCAGTTAGGGAGTATTTGCTGGTCATTTCATACATGCCCAAAATCATGTTAGATGCTGTGGAGAGTAGAAAGAAAGTGTAAAGAAAAGATCTCTGCTCTGAAGGAACTCTCACATGTCACTGAGCCAGGTGAAGGGGCAGCGTGTGGTTGTCAGAATCACTTTGTGGAAGAGGGTCAGGTTGCCAGGGAAGGGGCCCTACAAAGTAGGCTCATGAAGTCAAGGTGACTAAAACTAGCCCCTGGAGCTGAGCTATATAAATCAGATTTTAAAACAGTGTGTTATGTGAGTAGGTGGCCAGAATGAATTATGGAGAGAAGAGGAGGTGGACTCTTCGAGGGTCCAGGTCAAAGTGGGACTGAGGGTGGAGGTAGGACAGGAGGCATGATGGCCCCTGAGCATATTTTCTAAGGTATAATCTTTTCCCCAAGCTGTTAGCAAAATCTTTCCCCCTGGTCTTGTTTTCTTCCAATCCTCGCTTTCTGGCCAGTCCTACTAGCCCGTATCACTCAGATTCCAACAAGACATGTAGCTCAGCTTCCAGCATGGGGACAGCCAGTCTTTCCAATAACAATGTGGACTTTCATTTCAGGCTCATTGCCCTTCCTCTTCAAGTTTGCTTCTGACTCATTCTGCATCTGGCTCCATCAACCAAATATGCTCTAGGACCCACACTCAAAGCATGCTGTGTGTGTGTGTGTGTATGCAAGGGGGGTGACCGCTGGTGGAGGCATAATTTTGGGAGGCTTGAGGGACCCAGGAGCTGAGTCAAGTAGTGAAGGATGTTATGGAGAATGTGTGAACACTTGCCTGAAAACAATACTTAGAAAAATCATCTGTAGTCTAGAGAGATACATGAGATAACAGATAATAGTGTAATGAACTCTTGTGGTCATAGACCACAGAGCATGGTGAGGAGTGAGGGCTGGAACACAGGGGAAATCCAAGTGGCTGTCCATAGATAGGGGTGTGTATCAGCACATCTCTTACACGACACCCAAGTGGGGCAAGCCTGGCTGCTCAGAGACGTCGTGTCAGGCTGGACAAATACACTGCACCCTTTGGAAAACAATCCCTTATTGTCTAGGTCGGAGGTGGCTGTGAGTGCTAAGTCTTCAAATGTTGAAGCCAAAAGTCAGGTCTGAAAGTTGGGACCAGAAACATTCAGGGGTGGTGTCAGCAGCCAGGCAGGAACCCAAGCACAGACGAGTGGAATTTCAGGGCCAAGCTGTGCGCCAGGAATCAGCTAGGCAAGGAGCCAGAGGTCAGTGGGTCAGAGGATGCCCTGCAGACAGACAGCAACCAGGAAGACGCGGAGCTCCACGAGCCAGACTGGGAAGTTAGGCTGGGATCAGGGCCCCTCTGCAGGAACGATGGTGGGAAGCTGACCGAGCACAGGATCGGGGAGGAAGGAATCTCGATGGTCTCATTCCCAGCATGACAGTCTCCTGCGTATTTCCTGCCGGGGCAGGAAGCATTCTCAAATCAGCCCAAGGCTTCTGTGTCCGTCCTAGGAACAGGATGGGAAGGGAATTTGTGCCTTTGTGCCAGTTAGAAGATGGTGTGCATCTGGGCAGATGCAACCCTAGCTTGACAAGCAGCCAATATTTGAATTTTCTCTACACTCCCTGTCTACCTTACCTTCTCCAGGCAGATGCAGCCCCTCCCCCCCAGGCTTGGCGAGCAGGGTGCCATCCGGAGGCAGCCCCCCTTGCCACTTGACCACAGCCTTTATGCAATGGGCAAAGTGCATAAAATATATGTGGTGACCCAGTGTGAAGGCAGGAATAGGAGCTGACTTCTGTCTTGAAGTCCCTAATATGCTGGTCGGGACTTAGGACTTTGATTTTAAGTCAGGACATCTTTGAGCTTCTCTGAGTCCTATACCTCCCCAGACACAGAGCATATAAATTCATCATCACCAGAAGGATAGGCTAGTTTGAAAAACATGGGGCAAGTGACTGGGCCCGGTTGTTCTTGGGCAGTAAGCAGTGTTGAGCTACCCCCCTTGCCCTGTCAGTGTCTGGACACTGACAAGAGATGACCTGAGAAAAGCTACTGAAAGGCTCCACTGCCAAATACCGTTCCCATCAGATTGTGAGCTGTGCTCCGCCCCCTGCAACTGGAGGACAAAATGTTCCACAGTTGTCCCTTGAAGATCAGGAAGATACCCTCTTATCATGGAGTTCCTATTGAAGATTTCAGGACACTTTCATTATAAGGCACCAGGTTTAGGCCCCAACAACACGTCATTGTGTAAGGAAAAATACAGCGCTGCAGTAAAGAGGAAAAAAAAGGCACCAGGTCCCAGAAGTCTTAACCACCCCAACTTGCTTAGCCAACAGCAAGCTCTTGTTTGTCACTCAGACAAACAGAACTACCTCTGCTTCCTAATTTCCCACCCACCCATTTCATTATCTGTCCATACAGGTTTTTCCAGCGAGCATGTTAGTTCTGACAAGGTAGAGGCTCTTGACCTCATTTCTGTTTTAGTTAAGTCTGCTGCAGGTAGGTCTAAAGAGTGACGTCTTTCATTTGCTAGTCTTTTAGTCACCATTTCTGGAATTCTTTTGATGTACCAGGCACCATGCTAGAAGAATGCAGAGATGGTGATGGCACAGCCCCTCCCCTCAAGGAGCTTGCAGTGTGGTGGGAGAGAAATATGTAAACCAGCAGTTGTGGACAGTGGTGGCCTACCTAGCACTCAATCCTGCCTTCCTCTTCCTGACAGAATCCCACTATTGCTCAGGAATCATTCCTTCTCTTTTACACAGGGCTCACTCTGTTTGCACATGCATACACACACAGAGTTAGATACAGCGTGAGTCAGAAGCTGAGTCCAGGTGGAAGGGGGTGGGCCTGCACTGAAAATTCACGTTGTCATTGGAAGGACCTCCTGGGAGCCGAGCTGTGTGGCACATTAGGATAGGAGCAGCATAGGCCAGCAGGACTGGACAGGAAGCCAGCATGTATTTATGGGCCATTCATTTTCACTGTTATAAAATATTATATTGTTATGAATTCACTACAATTTATTTATTCATTCTTCTGTCAGTAGACATCTGGGTTGTTTCTGGCTTTTTAAAAAAAAATTACTTATTTATTTCTCCCCACCCTCTTGTTTGCATTTGCTGTGACTGACTGCTTGTTGTGTACTGGTTTTCTTTTCAGGAGCCACCGGGAACTGAACCTGGGATCTCTGATGTGGGAGGGAGGCACCTAATCACTGGAGTCACCTCTGCTCCCTGCCTTGTTGGTTCTTTCATTATGTTTTCCTGGTGTCTCTTGTTGAATCAGCTCACTGCACCTGCCTGTCATGTCAGCTTGCTGTCTTGCTCATCTTCTTTAGGAGGCACCAGGTACTGAACCTGGGACCTCCCCAGTGGTAGGTGGGAGCTCAATGCTTAAGCCACATCTGCTTCCCTTTTCTAGCTTTGAGGTGATTGTTTGTTTTTTGTGTTACAAACAACATTGCTATGAACATTCTTACATAGTTCTCCTGGTATACATGGGAATGTTCACATTTAGAGGATAATACCAAGTGTTTTCCGTAACAGTGGTACCAAGTAACATTTCCACCAGGAGGGTATGTGTTCTGTTTGCTCCATATCCTCATTCACATTTGGCCATGCAGCACTTCTTACATTTTACAAATTAAAGTTTGATTTCCAATGCAAATTATTTGATTTTGAATTTTTCTGATTACTAATGAGATTAAGTATCTTATTAAGAACATTGGTCATTTGTGTTTCTGTGTGAGCTTGTTCAAGTCATTTACCCATTTTCATTTTGGGATATTTGCCTTTTCTTACTGATTTTTAGGAATTCTTGTACGTTCAATATAATAATCATTTTTCAGCTATGTTTGTTTCAAATATTTTTTCATTTTGTGATGTATATTTCCACTTTCTTTATAGTGTCTCTCAGTGAGCAAATCTTCCTCACATAAATGTAGACAGATGCATCAATATTTTCTTTATGGTTAGCACTTTTTATGTCTTATTAAAGAGATCTTTCTTTACCCCAATGTCATAAAAATATGATCTAATTTCAGTTTAAAATGTTGAAGTTTTATTTATACACTTAAAGTTAATAATTTGCCTGGAATTAACTATTTATAGTGTGAGGTAGGGATATGATTTTTTCATATGGATAATCAATTGTTCCAGGACCATTATTGAATATCTTTCCTTTTCCAGTGATCACAATGCTACCTCTGTTGTATATTATGCTTCTGTATGTAGAGGCCTATTTCTGGGCTCTCTATTTTGTTCCATTGTTGATTTATTTAGTCCTGAGCTAATACCACCATGTTTTAATTACTATAACTTGAAGAATAACTGTTGCCCCCCACCTCATTCTTCTTCAAGAGTGTTTAGCTATCCTATGGTTGTGCTAATCAACTTAAGTTTAGAACGAATTTGTCAAGTTCTCTGAAAACTCTGTTGAGAGTTTTATTGGAATTTCACTGACTCCATAGATCAATTTGAGGAGAGCTAACATCTTCATAATTTTGAATTTTCCTATCCATTACGACAGTACATCTCTATTTATTTAGGTCTTTTTAATGTTTCATTCACTCAAAATTCTATTGCTAAGTGCCAGACATCACTCCAAGGGACAAAAATCCCTGGCTTCTCGGAGTATACATTTTGGTGGGGATAATATAATAAACAAAATAAACAAGTGAAATGTGAAGTGGTAAATGAGTAAAATAAATAAGTGAAAGGTTTGAAGGGGGAGGAGAAAACAGTCCTGTGTCTATCTGGGGGAAAATCATTTCAGTCAGAAGGATAGCAAGTTTAGGCATGTTCCTTTGGGATTTGTTCAAAGGACTGTGAAGAGTCCAGGACAACCGGGGTAGAAATGACACAGGCAGGAGTTGTAGGAAGAGGGCAGAGAGGAGACAAGACTCATTCACATAGATCAGAGTAAGGCCTCTGGCTGGAGAGCAGAGGATTGATACAATCTGACTGTATATTACAGGACTGCACTGGCCACTGCCTTGAGAACTGATGAAGGGAGCATGGGAGGAAGCAGGCAGATCATAGATGATGCTCTTACAATAATCCAGGTACGAGCTCATGGTAGTTTGGACCAAATGAGAGCCCACTGGGTGGTGAGAAGCAGTGAAAAATAGCACTGACATGGTTTGCTGTCGGATCAGATGTGAGGAGTGAGAGACGGCAAGGAGCTATGCCTGAGCAACAGGAAGGCTGGCGTTGCCATTTACTGAGGCGGGGAAGAATGTGTGGAGAACAGGTTGGAGGGAGAATGTGAGGACCTCAATTTGGGACGTGAAAAGCTTGCCATTTCTCTTAGATAAGGTGGTATTCAGCAGCCTGTTGGAGATAGGAGACCAGAGTTCAGAAGGGAAACTCCAAACGAAGTCATAAGTTTGGAAGTCATCTATCTGCAAGATATCTATCAGGGTCTCAACAGAAAAACACAGCATACTCAAATTAGGAACATTTAAGGAAGGTTTATTTACAAAAGGTCTATTTTTAGATGTGGAGTCTGGGGAAGCCACAAGAGATAGTGGAACATTCCAGGGCTAGTAGCAGGAGCCCCCAGGAAAACAGTAACCTGAAGTGGAGAGTTGGGTTGAGAAGGGGACCTAGAGAGGAGCAGTGCATCTTTTGTTGAGAATCCTCACACAGAGGAAGCTGTTTTAGTTTGCCAAAAGGCTGCTGATGCAACATACCAGAAATGTGTTGACTTTTACAAAGGGTATTTATTTGGCGTAAAAGTTCACAGATTGAAGGCCATGAAAAGTCCAACTCAAGGCACCTGAAGAGATGTTTTCTCACCAAAGTCAGCTACTGTTGATTCTGGCGTTGTTGCCACGTGGTGAAGGAAAATGGCTTCTGACCTCCCTGGAGGTCTCTGCCTTCCTCTCCAGAATCTCCGGTCTCTTAGAGCTCAGATTTGAGCAACCAGGCATAGGGCTTGTCTCTTTCTGGGAGTCCTATATCAGTCTCAGCTATTCCGCTCTCTTCCCAAGATCGGCTGTAAACTATCAGGTAGATAGCAGGGCTGGTCTCCTCTTGAACTGCTCTATGCACCCAACCTCTTGGGGGTTTCATGCTTAGACAATCCTTTCTCTCACATTGCAGAATCATTTGGAAGTAATGAAATAGTTCTAAAAATTTTTGTGATGATAAATGCACAACATTGTGATTATGCTGAAAGCCATTGATTATACACTAGATAGATGATATGGTATATGAATATATCTCAGTAAAACTGTTTAATAAATAATTATGCAAGAATAGTCAGAAATAACAACTATGTACATTGGGGAAACAGAGCGAGATTGAGAGGTGAAGAATTTTCTTGTTTGTTCTTTGTTTATTATTACTGAAATAATGAAAATGCTCTAATAATAGTTGAAGTGATGAATGCACAACTATGTGATTATACCAAATACCACTGATTGTATGCTGTGGATGAATTGTATGCTTCATTAATGTGTATCAGTAAAACTGATTTGTTAAAACAAAACAAAAGAAAAACCAGGGAGGCACCAATGTTTTCCTGAGGGCAGATAGAAAGATGGAAAACTGTTCACCCTTTGATCCATTTTTTGAATTCAGGTCCTGAAGTGTCTGTGCTTCTTAACAGAATTCAAAATAAAATCTTGTCTTTAGTCCAAAAAGAAAAAAGAAAAAAAAAAAAAAAAAGAAAAAAGAAATCAAATATGCTGGCTCCTTTTTTTTGTCCAAGTGAGTGAATCTCTGTGTTTCTGTTTCTATCAGACCCAGCAAGGGGATGGAGACTTGAGCTCAATCACGCCTCACTGAAGTAGTCCAATCAAAAGCCCTACAGCAATCTTATCAAGTAATCTAATCAAAGGCCCCTCAGCTGAATGTAATGCAATCAAAGGGCACCACAACCAGAGGAATAGATTAGTTTACAAACATAATCTTTCTCTTTTGGGGATTCATAAAATAATTCCAAACCTCCACAGGAGCCAAGGGAATAAATACCCTGACATGACTCCTCTCTCCCCCCTCAATATCCTGCTGGTGCTTCCCATTGGTCACAATCTACTAGGAGTAAGAAGGCACAGGGGAAACGGACTTTGGCCCAGTGGTTAGGGCATCCGTCTACCACATGGGAGGTCCGCGGTTCAAGCCCCGGGCCTCCTTGACCCATGTGGAGCTGGCCCATGCGCAGTGCTGATGTGCGCAAGGAGTGCCATGCTACACAGGGGTGTCCCCGCGTAGGGGAGCCCCATGCGCAAGGAGTGCACCCATAAGGAGAGCTGCCCAGCGCGAAGGAGGGAGCAGCCTGCCGAGGAATGGCGCCGCCCACACTTCCCGTGCCGCTGACGACAACAGAAGCGGACAAAGAAACAAGACGCAGCAAAAAGACATAGAAAACAGACAACCGGGGGAGGGGAGGGGAATTAAATAAATAAAAATAAATCTTTAAAAAAAAAAAAAAAGAAGGCACAGAGGCCTGGGGATGAAGTATACACAAGCCACCTTCCTGAGGCAGAGACCAAGTTGAGGAAAGGAGGAAAATAGATCTGGAGGGAAATAGAAGACATCTGGAGGTAGTGGATAAGATGCTAGTTAAAGTCATAAGACTGACTGAGATAACCTAGGGAATAAATGGAATATGAAAAAGAAATTTGAGGACTGAAATCTGAAACACTCCAACACCAAGAAGCAAAGAGTTCTGAGAAGGAGCAGCCTGAAAGGAACTCCAGTGGAGTGTGGTGTCTTAGAAGTCAAGAGAAGAAACTGCTTCAAGGAGGGAGTGTTAAATGTATCACATCTGCAGATAGGAAGTAAGGAAGTGACCACCTCATTTTTGATGATGATAACATCAATGGTAGTTGGGGATGGGGTGAGGGGAACTTCACCGAAGTTGGTTTAAGGGAGAATAGCAAGAGAGAAATTAAAGAATTGAGAATAGACAACTTTTTAAAGGAATATTACTACAAAGAGATTGAAATGGGTGGTTGCTGCTGGGAAAGTGGACCAAGATAGCATTAAAAATTTTTTTTTTTTCTTAAGATGAGAGGAAATAATAGCATGTTTGTGTACTAAAGGCAATGATCCAGCATAAAGGGGGGAAATGGATGAAACAGGGGGAGGTGAATGATTGGTACAAAATCTTGGAATAGGCAAGAAGGGATGGTACCTGGTGGATAAAGAGAGGGCTTGGGCTTAGTTGAAAGTTTGGGGAGTTTGTCTAGGAACAGAAGGGAAGGTGGAGCTTGCAGGTGCAGCTGCTAGTGGATGGTTTGTGGAGGTTTTCTTTCAATGGCTTTGATTTTCTCAGATGATCAGTTGAGAGAGAATCTTGGACAAGTTGCATTTTGAGAGGGAGGGAAAAAATATGAAGTAGTCAACTAGTCCCTAATCATTAACCATTTTTACTTGCATACCTAATATAATAATTTTGAAAAATGATATTTCTTCATATGTTTTAAGGAGACCTCAAATTTTTCATCATAACTTTAAATCATTGCAAAGGATATGTTTTCACTTTTGTAACTAGTTGGGAAGAGAAGGAGTTTTGCTAAAACAAATTTTTGAAACTCTTCTAAGTTATCAAAATCACATAGAGATTTATTATAAAATTTATTTTAATGATCTATCAACTGACAATTTGTGTTGAACAGTTTCACTGAAAAGCAAAGAACTGGAAACAAACTGAGCTGCAATAGTATATATTACCCAACAATGAATCATCATTTCAACACTCACACCAATATTTCAAATTGTTTCTTTATCTGGTTACTTAGGCACTGAGGCCATGCACCACAGTAAGATTCATAATAGGTGAGATGCATGCTGTTTCCTTCCCTCCTTCTTCTCTCCTTCCCTCTCCCCTCTCTTCTCTTTTCTTTTTTTGTAAAGAAGGGGAGGGCAATTAGGAAAGGGCACTTTGTCAGACAAATGAATTTTGGGAAAGAGTACATCTGCAAAGTGATTCTCTTTAGACTATCTTTGTCCACGTGTCTCTTAGAAATTCCTTGTGTATGTAACATTTATGTAATCTTCAAGTCTCTGTTTATTGAGGGCAGAGCATCAGAATATATACTAAGGAGAGGGTATTAGCAGGGGGTGATAGGCTGATGAAGCGGCTCTTCCATATAAGGCAATAAAATGCTGTTACACCACTTGCTATAGGTTGTGAGTCTTCAATGCTGGTCACGGCTTCAACATCTTGTTGCGCAGGCGTGACACTTTTTGCCCGGGAAACTGGGGAAAGGGGAAGAAGAAGGCAGAAGCACAGGGGTGGAGTAGGCGTACTTATGAAAACCGCCATGTTGCTGGAGACCGCAAATGCACGTAGCTCCGGGTGGCTCCCCACATAATCTAAGTCTTTTTTAAAAAATTAAAAAGTATATTTTAAAAAAAGAAAATAACCCGAGGTGTAAAAAAAGATTGATATACAAGAATATGCATTAGTATGCTATTCATAATACAACGTGACAATTTGGAAACAATGAAAATGTTCCACAGGAGTAGAATTCATTTTTTCACCCAATAAGTATTTTTTTAAGCATTAAAAAAGAAAAGAAAGAAAAATTCTTTGTGTATCCATCTTGAAGACACTTGCCTAAGAGAATGGGAGCAAGAAAGGACTGAGGAAATACAACATATTTGCAGGTCTGCAGTAGGGTCCACATGAGCAATCCTGAATTTAACGTGAAACCAGTCAGCATGCTGGTGTTTTTGTTTTTGTTTTATTTGTTTGTTTTCCAGCCACATTCAGTTGCACAGGTGCAGGCATGGGATATGGGGAGTATGGGATATAACCATGATTTTGGATTAACCAAACCAGTATGTTAAAATAGGAGAAATGCGTATAATTCTGAATGATTATAATTGTTGACCCTGGATATAAGCTGGCTAAGGATTTCAAGCAAATTTTATCATTTTTTTCCATACTGGTCTGGCAAGTCATTTGTTAACTTCTAGGTCCTTTATTATTGGAAATTTTTAAAACTGTGTTGTCTGTTTGTTACTAGTATATACAAATAAAATTGTTTTTTATGTAGTGATTATATAAAACCAACCTGAGAAACTCTATTATTTCCAGTATATATGTTGATTTGGGTTCTCTCTTAAGCAGTCATAGCCTCTGTAAATATTATGGGTCTTGTTTCTTGTTTTCTTATCCTTATGGTTTTCTTTCTTTTTCATGCCTTGCTTTGTTGGCTAGTAACTCCAGTATAATGTTTGAATAGAAGTGGAGATAAATGACGATTATTATCTTGCAACTGATTTAAAATAGGATAAGTATACCATTTCATCAATAAGAAATATTGGTAAGTACACTTTTAGAAAAGAAAAGTACACTTAAACAAAGTTCTTATTCATTCCCAAGTTGTCTAAGAGTTTTCATCATCATTAGGTTTAAAGCTTTTCAAATGCTTCTTCTGCATGAACTGAGATGATCTCTAACAATCAGTTAATAGGTAGATTATATTTATGGATTTAAAAATATTAAACCACTCATCTATTCCTTGAATAATCCCAAACTGGCTGTGATGTATTATACTCTTTATTTGTTTTATTATTATTTATTGCTATTATTTTCAAGAGGCAGCGTCTCCCCAGCTGTCTCGGGCAGAGCTCCAGGCGCTGTTCGCAGGAGCTGTCCCACCACCGCCCAGCACCGGGGGTTTAGCCTGGGCCGAGTACCCCGTTCCTTAGCCAACCTGGTGCAGTCGGGTTTCCCCGGGGACCCCATCTTGGTGCCGCACCCGCTCCACGCCGCCACCGCAGCCCCCCGAACCCCCAGCACCCGCGATCCTGCAGCCTCAGCCTCTCGCAAGCTGCGATTACAGGCGCGCGCCACCCGGCCCCGCTGTCACATAATTTTTTTTGTAATATACTTTTTAATGTGACTAGATTATTTTAATATTCGCCATGTAAGGAGATAGGGTTTACTATACCCATCTTACAGATGGCAAACTGAGACTTAAAGAAATATTTAACATGCATAAGGTTTATACCCAGTTGGTGGCAGAACAGGGATGCAAATCCGGGTCTGTCTGATTTTAAACTAATACTCTTTCCACCAACTATTCTCATTGAGGGCAAAGACTAGTGCTTATACGATCCACTCAAGAACTTGTGTTGAATGAATACTGATTGGATGCTTCAGGACCCTCAGAATGCTTTAAAGATTCCTTAGCTGGAAAGAAAAAATAAAACTTTTCCCATCAAATTTGTGCATCTTAGGTATTGGTCACAAAATGAAAATAAATGTAAAAAGAAAAAAATGGCCTATAAAGCTGGGCCTAACAGGTAATACTAATGATTATTATTTTTTCATTTCTAATGATTCTTTATTATTAACATTCTTCTTTAAATTCTTCATCAAATTAGGATGGATAAAAAAAAACCAGCAAGAGACAGAAAATAACAAAGTGAAGAGAAATTCTCTTAAAATGTTCAGTGTCCCTTGGTCAGTGTTTTTACTAGTTTGTTCATACTCTTCCAAAGAGAAGGCAGAACCATTGAGTGCTCATACCTTAATTAAAGGTTCTTCATTTCTTCAGTTTAGAAAAAAAAAATCACTTCCTGTGCAGAAGTTTTATGGAGAGATTGGGAATAAGCCTCTCTAACTAGAGAAAGTCATATCTTAGCCTGGTGACTGACAGAAAAACCAGGTCACAAGGCTCTGGGATAGAAATCACCCTGCAGCCCATAAAACTCTGGGATGGGCCTCTGAGGCATAAACAAGTGCAAGGAGACTCTTCTGCATAAAACCTTTTCCAAAATAGGTCAAAAGAGTCAACATTTGTAGTCAAAATAGTATTTCCCTGCGAGAAGAAAAATGGGCAGAAAAACTACACTGTCACCTCTTCTGGGAAAAGCAAAAATAAAGTTGTATTTCATCCTTTCATTTTCCAACTCATGGGCAAAAATAAAGGGAAAATTACTTCTGGGCAATACTGCCCATGTTAAAGAATAATGAGCCATCTCAGGCAGTTCAACAAGAAGCAGAGAAACCAGTGTTCTTCTCTCTAGAAAAGAAGGCAGTAATGTTGTTTTCAGAAGTAAACCTTACAAAGAAATGCAGTATCAAACCGGAGATATGGAGAGATAGACCATCAGGGGCTATCTAAGAATGCCACACTCGTGTGTATGGAAAAGAAGCTATGATACTTAGAAATGAATTGGAAATTTAACATTGTGGAGGCTGACATGGCTTACATATGGTTCCTTCACTGCCTCATGTCCCTCCCTACCCACAGCTGCCAAGTCAAGTCATTTCAGGTTAGCTTTCTTCTTATTTTTTTTCCATCTTATCTCCCTCCCTCCCTCCCCCTTTCCCTCCCTCCCTTCCTTTCCTCCTTCCTTCCTCCCTCCCTTCCATCTTTCCCTCCCTTCTTCCTTCCATTTCTTTTTTGAAAAACGTTTTAAATATTGATTCACAGAATAATTCAACAAATTATTCAATGAAGTGAACTATTAAGGGGTCTCAAATACCATCAGATCAATCACTTTTCAAGACTGGTTTCCAATTGTACAGATATGGTTCCTCTATGTCTCTGTGGTAGGCAGAATTCTAAGATGGTCCCTGTGATGGTTAGGCTGCTGTGTCAACTCGGCCAGGTAATTGTGCCCAGTTGTTTGGTCGAGCAAGCACTGGGCTAATTGTAATACAAGCACATTTATGGACTTTAGTCACCAGTGACTTTACTGCATGGATGGCTGATTACATTTACATCAGTCAGAGAGATTGGAATCAGCTGAAGGCCTTAAAGGGGGAAGTGATTTCAGCATTCAGGGAGAATTTCCCAGCTCATCTTTGGACAACCGGTGTCTCCCAGAAACTCATGAAGGACCTTCATTGGACTTTCATTGGAGCCTTGGTCTGCGCAGCCTGCCTGCAGAACCTGAACTTGTGCATCTCCATGGTCACATGAGGGACTCTTAAAAAATCTTTCGACAGATATCTCCTGTTGATTCTGTTTCCCTAAAGAACCCTGACTAATACAGCCCCCCAGATTCCTGCCCCTGGTGTATAATCCCTGTTTAATCCCTTCCCCTTGAGGGTGAACAGAGATTGTGAATATGGTGAGATTCCACTCCCATAATTATGTTCTATGGCAGGAGGGATTTTGCAGGTGTAGTGAAGGTCTTTAATTGGTTGACTGAGTTAATCAAAGGAGACATTATCCTGGGTGGGACTGATCTAATCAGGGAGACCTCAGAATTGGTCAGAGAGATTTCTATTGTTGGCCTTGAAGAAATAGCTACCTTGAGAACTGCTTATGTAACAGGCCATGTGACAAGGACCTGAGGATTTCATCTAGGAGCTAAAAGCCATTCCTGACCAATAGCCAGCAAGAAGCCACAGACTTCAGTCCAACAACCACAAGGAACTGACTTCTGCCAACAGCCAGCGAGATTGTAAGACGACTCCAAGCCTTATATGCTAATGCAACCCCAGCTGTCACCTTGATTTCAGCCTGATGAGACCCTAAGTGAAGGACACAGCTAACCTGAACCAAAACTCCGGAGATACAGACACTGTCAGATAATAAATATATGTAGTTTTAAGCCACTAAATTTGTGGTGATTTGTTATATAGCAATAGAAAACTGATACAACCTATCCTTGAGCCTTAAAATTTGACAGTATCCCTCATCTGAAGTCTTGAGGTAGAATGAGGATTTATTAGATAGTGTGGGAGAAGAACTCAATGAGCTCCTGTACATGCTGTAAAATGGTGGTGCTCTTGTTTGAGTGGTAATCAATCATGCTGTTCATCAAGTATTTCCAGCTTCCCCCCAACTCCAGGCACGTGACTGGAGCAGTGCTTGTTGGCTGGGCTGTGTGCATCGTGTTGGTCAGTGAGATGGGAGCAGAGGTGGTGTGTATCACTTCTGGCCAGGGCACTTGACCAGTGCGCAGCAAGGCCTTGTTCCCTCTGCTCTGATGTGCTACAATGTTTAGACAGTGGATCCTCTGATAGCCTGGGTTCCAGCATGAGGATACGTGGGCAGAGGACATTCTGCCGACTCATGATTGACCTGCGGTGTGAGCGAAAATAAATCTTTGTTATTTTAAGACACTACAATTTTAGGCTTGTTTGTTACTGTGGCATAATACAGCCCATGCTGACTTAGATGGGGAGTTACTGAAATACACAACCAGAAGGAATGGCTAGAAACACAGAAAGGAGGAGATAAAAGAATAGGAGAATACATCTTGCATGTTTTTATACATCAAAATTCTTTACACTCTTCAATGTAAAATTAAAACAAAGAACACCTCAAATTAGCACAAGCAGAAGAAAAAAACACGCAAATGTCAATGATTACCCAAGAAGATCACAGGGAAGCCACAAATTAAACTCCAGGAGGAAGAGCAGGGGAATTGTTCTAGGACAACTCTTCTTAGAACAAATGACTTGGTTAATATTTAGGGTTTCCACATTCCCTTAATTGTGAGAGCCTAGAGGGCAAAGTCTTTTTGTTCTGATGAATGAGACAGCCAAGGATAATTTAGAAGGAGTGTGACTACTCAGGAGAAAAAACAAACACCAAAACAAACAAAAAGCCTTATTTTAAAAAGCACTATTGGAGGAGAAAAGAAAGAGAAGAGCAGTAAAACCCTGTTTTTAAAGGGAAGAGAGGCAGCATTGGGTTAAATAGGAAGTTGTGTGTTAAATGATGTACTAGTTAGACAAAGGGGTGCTGATGAAAAATACCAGAAATCGGTTGGTTTTTGTAAAGGGTATTTATTTGGGGTAGAATCTTACAGTTTCCAGGCCATAAAGTGTAAGTTATTTCCCTCACCAAAGTCTATTGCCACATGTTGGAGCAAGATGACTTCTGATGGCTGCCAGGGTTCAGGCTTCCTGGGTTCCTCTATTCCTGGGGCTCATTTTTCTCTAGGCTCAGGTCCTCTGTTTTCTCCACAAGGTCAGCTGTAGACTATGAGGCTCTCTAGGCCTCTTTGCCTCTCTCCACAAGGCCAGCTGTAGACTATCAGGCGACTGGCTCTGTCTATCTCTCCAGGCTTGACTCTCTCCAGGATCAGCTGCTCTGTTCCTCTGCTTGCTTGCTACCTGGGCTCCAGCTCAAAAACTCCAATTCTCTTCTCCACTGTGTAGTTTTCTCTTTCGTTTTGGTAGGTGGGGACTTAATGTCCTACTGACGTGGTCCAATTAAAGCCCTAATCATTTAATCACACCCAGGTACAGACCAGTTTACAAACATAATCCAATATCTATTTTTGGAATTCATAAATAATACAAAACTGCTACAAATGATTAGTTTGAAGATCCTTTTGGAAACAGTTCAGATGTTAGATTTTAAAGACACAGGTTCTGCTGAAGTGCTCTTTGGGAAATTAAAAATGCTATTCTTACAGGATTGGATTTTGAAGATAGTAATACCACTGACTCTGTAAAAAATGAGATATATAAAGCAGGTGTGTATAAATTAAGCTAACCCTCATTATATCTTCTCAAAGTGTTTTTCTGTTCAGGCTACATTAATAATATATAGCCTAGGAAATGAACAGAGGAGTGAAAGAGACCTCCTGTCCCCAACACCCAGTAGTTCTTGCCCAGTTATTATAGAACTGTCTAGATTCTTTTTCCCAGAGAGTTAAATTTGGTCAAAGAGTTGGGTCATCAAGAACTAGAGCTGGACACTGATACTTTGTGGAACATTTTTCAATTTGAATATATTAGCTGTGTCTAGGAAGTAAGAGGAAATGGAATACTGAAGCAATGATTTGGTAATTCAGGCCACCGCTTATATTTACAGTGGAAGCAAAGTAACTGTGACGAAATAGGTTTAATTTGAATCACCTCTGTTAATTGCTTCAATTTCCTTTTTTAAAAAAATGTAACCATAGCCTTTGCCAGCTGTGGTGGTGTGTGTTTGATAAAGCAGCTATTATGGAATGCCTGCATTTTGGACTTTGGTTGCCAAGAAGTCAGGCTCCTAGAGAGTCCAAAAGCAATTCTGGGTGCAGAATATTTGCCTGCTAGTCATATGCTCTTACCGCCCCTGTGCTGGTATTGTCAGCTATGGCATGTACAGGCAAGCTGATTGCTTTATGTTCCAGGTTCTATCTATATTTCCCTGGACCTGTGTGATTAAGTCATCTGGATGATGAGAACAAAGAACAGCATTCTTTAAAGGAAAGTTATTGGCTCTTACCCATTCAGTATTCACAACAGATAGAGGCAACAAATTAGGGTACATTTAAATAAATGCATCAGATTTAACAAATTAATGAACTTATCATCAAAGACACACTAAAATAAGTACCTGATGACCTTTCATGCTTTACCCAAAATTTTATAAAAAGTGACACAAAAGAGATAGTTTGGGTCTTTAGAAAGAATAGCTTCCTTTCTAGAACCAGTTATCCCCCCTCTGGTTTCTGGGCTTTTCTAAATAGCAATGCTGACGCTTTATTAGTTAATCAATAAGACATGATACAGAGTATGGTTATCATAAAATAATCATACCCTGGAGCATTTTGAGGCATGAGCTACTTGCTTCTAATCAGATTGGGTTGAGATTATCTTTGGATAACCACACTCCTGGGAACTGTCTCATTTCTATTATGAGTACATTTTATAATAGGGAAAAATGCACATTTCTGCTGGGAGAAAATGAAGTTGGCAGCTTATACCCAGCAATCATTTCAGTTGAGCTGAGAAACATTCCTGTTTTTGAACAAAGTCTAACTATGCTTCTTCTATTCAAGCAATGTCAGAGAAAAGAGATACCTCGCATGTGGTGCGGGTAACGCAATACAACGGAAACTGTATTTTACTTTGGCATTGCAAGCTTCCAATTATATGTAAACATTCCAAAAGGGCATTTGAGACTTGGCATGCATGTTTATAAATGGCACATTTTGAATTTGGAGTGGGTTTTTGGGTGTCTAGGTTACAATAACAGATGATCTCCAATGTAAAAATGGAACAAAGCCTTTCTTCAACTTCCTTCAGAGAAAGATGTTCATTTAGGCTTCAGTTATAATCCCAGGCATACTAGAGATTCTAAGAGCAATTTCCCTCTATTCCTCCTTATTCTGACCAGCCAAAAATTTTAATCAAATTACACATATTGGAAAGTTAGAGACAGAAAAACCCAATGAGCCATGAAATACACTTTATAACAGTGTACATAGCACTTAACCTGTTGGTTTAGAATGATGGAAAATCCATTTAAAAAGTTAGGTGAATACACTGTAGGCTGCGGGGATGGTATAAACTCTTAGAGTTATAGATTTTATCCCTATTTGTCTACATATTGTCTCTATATCCAGGATTTTTAAACATGGACAAATGATGAATGAGAGAGAGAGAGGGAAAGAAAGAGAGAGACGGCAAAAATACTTATGCCAATTGCTCTGCAATGGACATAAATATTTGTAACTAATAATGAAAATGAAATACAAGTGAGTCAGAAATTATTATTGCGATATTGATAGAATTAGATGCCTGATACTTTTTGTGTTAGTCTTGTTAGCTAGATAGCTCTCATAAAGAAACAAAAGTTTTTGGTGATCTTTCAAATAAAAGTAGACAAGGTGGGGCATAGGCCTGAGACAGCATAAGAGAAACAGTTTCATTTATAGGTCTGTTACATTAAAAGTAAGTTCAGCCTCTACATGACAACACTGCATTTGATTAATAATACTCCTTTTCAATGTTTGTTATTTCAAGAACTTCAGAACATATCTTGGGTCCAAAAATTGCTTAATCCTTGTCTCATCTCACTATTTCACCAAAATAAGAATAAGTTCCTTCTATTTCATTTCATCAGAATTCTATTTGAGAAAGATCTTTGAAAAACAGCTAGGGCAGCTGGGCTCCTGGCTTAAAAGAAATGAGGCCTGGCCAGAAAGAAATCAAGCAAGGATTTTTACTAATCATCAAAAATTCAACTCACAGAACTCGATGGAAAAGCCAGTTTTTAATTTTCAGCCGATGGGAAGGTTCCCTTCGCCATATTTCCCAGGTCTGTAGATTAGTTGTGTTTTCTGTTAGAAGTCTCTAATGAGACTGCTCTGGCTTACCCAGAGAGCCCAAAGGCAGTCCAATGGGAACTGTGGTGCCAACCTCACCCCTCCCAGAATGAAAGTCAGCTGAAGGCCACATAGATGAAGGCAGACTAAAAAGGCCCTTGGGAGGCTCATTCTCTTCTAGAAGCATTGTGAGACTCCAGGCCGGGCCCTGGCCTTGACTGATGCAGTACTTCGCAGAAGTCTGGCCCAAATATCCCTTTCATCCAGTATTTTAACATCCCCTGCCCCATTAATTTCCTTCAATCTCGACTCCAACATCAACACTCTACCAAATGGCTTTCTCTAGTGGTGACTGTATAGCCAAATCAATGGACCTTTTCAACATTGTCCTTGTTTGCTGCTACGTTTGATTCCTATTCATCACTCTGCTCTTGAAATTCCTTCCTTCTTATGTGGAAGTTCATTATTAGTTTCTCTCCTACACCCTGCTATTTTTCTACTTTGCTAGGTCCTCTTTCTTCCTTAAATATTAAACATCTTCACAAAACCAAGAGTGTCACTGACCCTTTGCTTTTCTCTCTGGGAGAATGCATTCTTCCTCAGAGAATCAACTCAGTTGAACTAACAAGCCCCTCTTGGACTTTTCATCCATTGTAAGCTTATTTTCTGCCACTGTCACTCAAACCTGACAAAAACAGAGCTGACTTACTGTAATAGGCAGAATTATAAGATAGCCCTGTGATTCCCACTTCCTGGTATCCACACCTTTGTGTAATCCTCTCCCCTTGAGTACAGGTGGGACCTGTGATTTTCTTCTAACCAACAGAATAGGGCAAAGGTGAAGGGATTTAGCAGATATAATTAAGGTTCCTAATCAACTGACTTTGAGTATATTGGAAGGGAGAGTATCCTGGGGGTGAGCCTGGCCTAATCAGGTAAGACTTTTAAAATAGGGTCTAGGCTGTCCTTGTAAGAAGGGACTCAAAGCAAGAAATACTCTCTCCTGTTGGCATTGAAGACACAGGCAGCCACGTTGTGAAAAGCCTATGGAGAGGGGTGGCCCGTAGGAGCTGAGGGCCTCAGGTTTAAAGGTGTAAGGAGCTGGATTCTGCCAACGGCCTAAATGAGCTTGGAAGAGGATCCAAGCTGGCCCTGGCTGACACCTTCACTAGAGCCTTGTGGGGCCCTGAGCACAGGACCCAGTTAAGCCATGCCTGGATTCCTGACCCACAGAAAATGCATTTTGTTTTAATCCAATAAACAAATTAAGATTAAAAAAAAGTTTGTGGTAAATTTTATGCAGCACTAACAATGAATACACTTACCCTTCCAACTTCTTTATTATCATCCTCTTAGGCATAAAGCTTTAAAGTTACCTACAACCTTTACCGTTCATGAGATACCAAGACATCTATGGCGTTCAGCCATACTCCTCTCTTTTACTAATGCCTCTCACTTACTCGGCAAATATTTTCCAGACACTGTTGTCTAGTTCTGGGTATGCAATGATGAATAAGTCAGGCATGGTTCCTGCTCTAATGGAAAGTAAAGTTTAGTGGAAAAAAATGAACATTGAGCATGCAATTGCAAGATGTTTTGAAAGAGCAGAACTGGCTATGCCTTTCTCAAAAATAACTTTAAACCTGTCAGTGTATGCTGGAGGACTGTCCATGCTTCCCTATAACCCGAACAATAATAATAAGCAGAATCTGAATAAGGTTAATGTAACAAATATCAATTGCCCTTATCTAACAAAGGTCTGGAATGGCTTAAAGACTTGGCCAAAGCCACAGAAGTGGTAGAAATAGGACCAACCTTCCTGTGAGTTAGCTCTAAACCAAATCCTAATTTCACACCATAGCTGCTTCTTTAATACTGTTTGTAATTAAAACATCTCTAGTTATGAATATGGAATTTAGAGATGTTATAGATAAATCAGGTGTAGTCTTCAAAGGAAAAGCACTTAACCCGTTTTGGGCCCTTATCTCAGGAATATTTTGATTAGATTAATCTAAGATCAGCATTTGGTTCATATGGCTGGCCTAACAAGCCTGTGACTAGAAAATGAGTATCATATTTACATTTATACCTAAATAACAGGTGATCCCCACCAGCTAAGAGGAATACAGTACTGGATGCTCTTGACGCTCCACCCAGACCCCTTTAATGGACTGTGCACCCATCCCCAGCTACTATGGTGCTGGATTTTAAAAAGGCACAGCTTTCTTTACCTCCAAAGAACTGCCCTCGGGAGCCTCCTCATCAGGAAGGTTATTTCTCTCCCCGCTCACCCCCCACACACACACTTGGGGCAAACTTCAGCCCATGACTGGCTGACACAGGGAGTACAGAAGAGCGAGTCCCTTGCCTCAAGGTGGAACCAATTCTGTAATGCGATCCAGGCTGCAGAGCCTTTTGTGGGGTCGGGTTGAAGCTAACCTCCACCTGAGACCTCATTCTTGGTCCGCCTTCTCCTGCTTCCCTCTTACCCTTCTCCTGATAACACTCCTCAAATCAAGCACTTGAACAAGAATTCCCACCTCACGTTCTGCCTCTAGGGAACCTACCCCCATAGAATAAACTTGCTCCGAGTATCCCTCATTAGTTTCTGTGAGCCACCAAAGGGAGTCTCACAGATGCCTGCTAGGCAGTCTGTCATGGCAATCTCGTGGAGTCTGCCACCTTTCCCTCTCCCATTCAGACATCCTCGCCAGGTCCAGGAATCTGGTTGAATGACTCTCAATGTGGGCTCTGCTGAAGGCTCGCACACTGAGAATAACCATTTCCATGCCAAGGATGCTGTTTATGGATGTTCCTCACACTGCCAGTCCTTGAGATGCCACAGATAGTCTGACGTCAGCACAGGGTATGGTCAACGGCCTCTTCCACCCCTTGTAGATACTCAGTCACCTAGGCCCCACAGCAGCTCTGCTTGTGCCCAGAGTTTCTCTAACCTTGAGGGCTCAAACTCAGTTCTAGGGACAAGTGGCAAAGCTGACACACCCTCCAGCTCCAGCCAAAAAGCAGAAGCCCATGTATATGGCATGACGTGAATGAATGTACTGGGGCAGGGTTCATCTGTGTTCTGTGGTGCCCAACTTAGATAGCCAAAAAGTCTCTTTAAATTTTGTTGTTATTTTAAGCTTGTACCAAGGAAACTTCTTCCTGAAAATATTTTTTTTAGAAAACTTCTGCAATGAAAGCAAGTATATAACCTGTGTTTGATAAATTCCCATTTAGTAAAAGTTACGAACATGTGCATAAATACCCATAGAAGCAATTTTCAAAACGTAATTCTTTTAGATCATACATTGTTTGTTTGGCTTTTAAATAAAGAAATTCTACAATGAAATCCAGAGTGTTCCCTATTTCTCTTTCATGGTGTTTTCAAGTTTATGATCGTATTTTTCTAATGTTTTATTATAAACATTTTCAAGCATACAGCAAAATTGAAAGAATTTTACAGTGAACACTGAGGATCCATCATCTATAATCTACCATTAGCATTTTACTATGCCTGTTTTATCATATATTTATCCATCTATCCATCCTACTTTCATCCATCCATCTATCTATTTTATTATTTTCAGAACAAGAAAACAAATCATTTTGGGAAGTCTTAGTGAAATTTACTTCTACTGGATCTTATCTCTTCAACAATAAAAATAATAGAGACATAATTTGGTATGGTCTTATAGCAGTTGTATTTGACAAGTGGTCCCGTAAGGGAATCATATTATCTTTAAAAACACTAGTTCTGAGTGAGTATGGTTTTAAAGTGATGGGTAAATTAAGTAATAAATAAAATGACATGGGAAGTTGAGCAGAATGCCAGGTAAAGTTTTAAGAAATAATTCTCTGAAGCTCTGGTCTCTTCAGTCATCAATGTAGGAAGCTATTTTTATTTAATCAGTGGGTAATATCTGTCTATTCATTTACATTTGTGTATGAAGTCAGAAACTAAACTTCATTTTCAATATTAATGTACTAAATTGGAACATTTATTTTTAATAAATGAGCTACAAAGGTCTCAGCACCTGTCCAATATTTACATTTATACAATCTAATCACCTGAAAAGTATTAAATTAGGAACAAGATACTATACTCTGTGATGTTATGTTAGATATGACTCCAAGAAAAGACAAACAAGTGTGACCCAGGAGAAAACAGAAATACAACCAGTCCACTCAAAGAAGTACATGATTAGTTTATTCCTTGCCTAAAATGACTAGTTGCTTGAGAATAGTAGGAGGATGGCAACAGTGGTGAAAATGAAATCCCCACGTAAAAACAGATTGAGAAAGTAGTAGAGGGAAAATACCAAATCCTTGTTGTCTACTACATTTACAACAAAACTAGGTGGCAAATTGTCTCCACAAATCCCCAAATACAACTGGATGGGGACAAACCACCAACAGCCAGAAGACTGCCTACAGCTGAAGTCTGTGCATAGGGCATCTGATGGATAATAGAACAAGAGATCTCAAAATTGCCTCTAGGAATTCGCTGAAAGCATATTAGCAGCTAAATCTGGCAGGATTTTCTTTATTCCAAGAGTTGGTAGGGAAGCAGATTTGGCTCTATTGATAGAGCATCTGCCTACCATATGGGAGGTCCAGGGTTCAAACCCAGAGCCTCCTGACCCATGAGGTGAGCTGGCCCACATGCAGTACTGATGCATGCAAGGAGTGCAGCACCACACAGGGGTGTTCCTCACATAGGGGAGCCCCATGCACAAAATGTGCCTCCCACAAGGAGTGCCGCCCCACGCGAACAAAGTGCAGCTTGCCCAGGAGTGGTGCTGCACACATGGAGAGCTGACACAGCAACATGAGGCAACAAAAAGAGACAGAGTGGAGAGATAATAAGAGATGCAGCAAATCAGGGAACTGAAGTGGTGCAAGAGAATGGTTGCCTCTCTCCAACTCTGGAAGGTCCCAGGATTGGTTTCCAGAGCCAATAATGAGAATACAAGCTGACACCGAAGAACACATAGCAAATGGACACAGAGAGCAGACAACAGGGTGGGGGGGAAAGGGAGAGAAATTTTTTTAAAAACTTAAAAAAAAAAAAAAAAGAGTGGGTGAATATAAGGCCCGTAGTAACATCTGAAAGGACTAGATTCTGGGAACTTTTGAGAATGACCTGGCAGGGTTCCCTTTAAGGACAGGGCCCTACCCTGTGGCAAAATAGCTGGAAGTGGAATCAAACTTGAAAAGGATGTGGGCAATAGAGACCACAGAAAGAAAAGGGCCATATAAGAGCAAGAGAGGGAAATACAGCCAGAAAATTTCAGAACACAAGCCACTATATTTTTAATACTATATGAAAACAAGAGGGAGCCCTGTCAAGCTAGAAAAGTTACATGAACCAAGCCTACTTCTAAAAGTTGAGGAAAATTAGCCTCTCATAAAAATAAGCAGCACAGAATTACTGAAGTCAAATCTGATACAAAGCTATTACTTTTAAAAAAGGGAATAAGGAGCAGAACAGAGTCACATCCTTCTAGTCAATGAGAACATGCCAGAGAGGCATGCCCATAAAATAGATAAAACTTAACCTACTAATTCAAAATGATCTAAAAGATATTAATAAAATAAGAAATACAGGAACAACATGGAAAAAATTAGAAAAAATATCAAAAATGTTGACAGAACTCAAGAAAAAATTAGAAATAAAAGGAAAAAGTCATTTGAAAAATTAAGGCTAAACTAGAAGGAGCATGAGAATGAATGAATGGAAAAGAAAATACCTTAAGAGAAATAGGAAATGAAGGGGGGAAATTTTAAAAATTGAAAAACTATTAAAGAGATAAAAAAGTGATAAATATTGAAAATAGAAGGAAGATGCAATGTATGGATAACAGCAGTTCTTAAAGAAAAAAAGTAGACCGTGACAATAGAACAACAACAACAACAAAAACTATAAGAAAAGTTTCCTAAAATATTTGAAACTACACATTGAACTTAGTAGGTTTTTAAAGAAAAAGAAAACATTTTGGGGGCGTTTAGGCCAAAGAGAAAAGAAAATTCGATTACAATCAGATATTTTGACAGCAATGCTTTATGGCAAAAAAAAAAAAATGTGTATTAATTTAAGACACTTAAAAAAATATGAGCCAGAGATTTTCATTCATCAAAACATATCTTCAAGTACAAAGGGCACAAATAAGTGATCAGCATATGAGAACTCAAGGAATGCCATCTGCATGAGTCTTCTTCAGGAATCTACTAGAGAACAAGCTTCAGACAATAAAAATGACTTCAGAGATATTGAAATAAGGACTAATGGTGAGCATTAAAATTATATTACTTGTAGAACCAAGACTAACTACAATTAGAATGTATGTAACATATGCTCTGATAATAGATATAGTACAACTATAACAAAAATGGAAGAGTTAGAATGGAGTTAGCAAATGCAAAAAAATTTTTTAACTCTTTTCAGTAATCATAATTGTTGGTGATAATATTAGTTCCATTAATTCTGAGACTGTTGTGTTTGTATAATTGGAATAAAACAAATGAGTTCTCAAAAAAAAAAAAGAATTCTATCATCCCTATATCCTTAATAGTCAAGATTCATGGTGTGGCAGAAAAGAGATATAGATGTAATAAAGAAGAATAAAACTCTTATCATAAATTTGAATGAAAAATAGCAGTATGAACTCAAGGGGTATTCCATCTAGAAAAAAAAATTTTTTTCTAGTCCCCCTGAAGGGCCTAGAAACAATGTCCAATTCAGCCAGTAGCAATAAGCATCCCTATCCCCCAGACTGTTTTCACTTTTTAAAAAAATATATTTTAATTTAATTTTTTTAAAAGAAAGATCACACAAATGTTACACAAAAAATATAGGGGATTCCCATATGCCCCACTCCCTAGCCCTTCCACATTTTCCCACATCACCAACATTCTTCATTAGTGTGGTACATTTGCCACAATTGTTGCACACATCTTGGAGCATTGACACTAAACGATGTCATAGTTTACATTGTAGTTTACACTCTCTCCCACACATTTTTGCAAGTTATTACAAGATGTACAATGGCCTGTATCTGTCATTGCAGTGTTATTCAGGGTAATTCCCAAGTCCTGAAAATGCCCCCAAATTACTCCTATTTTTCCCTCTCCCTCCCCTCAGAACCTCCAGTGGCCACTGCCTCCAGATCCATGATAAAAGTTCTTTCATTGCTAGGATCACAACAAGTCTACAGTAGAACAACTGTAAGTCTACTCCAGTCCATCGTCTATTCCCCAATCCTGAGGATTCTGTGATAGAGATGCCCACTCCACCTCTAATTGAGAGGGGTCTTAGATCCCATGGGGCAGATGAATGGGACTTTCTTGTTTGCAGTTGCAGACTCTCTCTGTTCCTTGAGATGGTTGGTGTCGGTCATCAATTCCTTGTTAGTTGTCCTGGGTGAGTTCAGTGAACTGGAGAGTGGTGTTGCAAATCTGTTGGGATTCAGGGCCCACCCAGCACATGGACAGCCCAAAGATTTGGGTCTCTTGGACATACACCTATATAGTACTAACTATAGGTTCAAATAGAGGGGCAGCAGAGCCATGTGTAGGGAAAACACAACTGAGTCCAATTCTGTCACACTGGCAGGGTGCCAAACTCCTGAGCTGTCAGCCCTGCCTATACTGCCAGGGTGTCTCCAGAACCCTCAGGAGCCCGACTATTTGAGGCAATATTTACTGTGGCAGTGAATGAGATCCAGCTGAGATGTGCATAAGCATAACCTCTGGAATGCCCTCCTGGCTCACTTTGAAGTCTCTTAGCTATATAAATTCATTTGCCTTTACCTTTTCCCCCTTTTGGTGAAGGTCTTTTTCCAGTTTCATTGCTACTTTGTTCTTGGTAGTAATCCCTTAGTGCCGGGGGGCTCATCCCTGGGAGTTACGTCCCACGCCGGGGGGAAGGTAATGCATTTATATGCTGCGTTCTGGCTTAGAGAGAGGCCACATTTGAGGAACAGGAGGCTTTCAGGAGGTAACACTTAGGCACCCTATGATACTATGCTAAGTTTCTATTTCAAAAGTAAAGGTTCATAAGCACAGTCATCACAATCAAAGGCCTATCAATAATACATCCTCCAGTATTCATTGCCCCTGTACTCGGGGTTCTTGTTGTCCCATTAAAGAATGTGGCAGAAGTCTCCATGATGGGAATTGAATATTTTTTTGGTTATTGTGTGGATCTCATCTTGAAATACTATTTCCTACTGAAGGAATCCAAAACTTGGAGAATCCAGATCTGGGGCAAAAATATGAAACTGGGATATCTTCTGCCATAATGGAGAGCAATGAGGCTAAACAAATATCAGTAAGGTCCTGTCTAAAGGACTCAGAAGCCCACATATAGAGATTTTCATTGGCCAAAATTGGGACATTTTGAGCTTCAACAAGGATAAGGATTGCAATGGATTGAAGCCTATTTTTTAAAAAATTATCTTCTTAAGGGGAGTGCAGATAATCAATTTATTACCTTGAAAACTGATAAATTGAGGAGAGCCAAACATTTATCCTGCCTTTCCTATACGAACTGCACTACTGGGTTACCAAATAGTAGATGAAAGGAATAATCTCTTTATATATATATATATTTGTATTTATATTTTGTACAGTCTTATATATTCAATACCACCCATATTTGTGTTTTACAAGAGGTTTTACCACCTTATACAGTCCCATGTTACAGTTTTTAACTTTCCTTTTAGTAATATATATGACCTTAGTCTTTCTCTTTCAGCCACTGTCACACCTGTACAATAACACTGCTAGTTATGAACACCACGATATGCTTTTACCATTTCTATTCATTTCCAAAGTTTTACAAACAACCTTTTTTTTAACCAGTTCTGTGCAGATTAACCCTCAGCTTTCCATTCTCTACCCTCCTTCTATTTTCTGATGACCTATATTCTAATTATTAACTCCATGAGTTTACACAATATATATTTTTCATAATAGTGCAGTCATACAGTATTTGTCCTTTTGTGTCTGGCTTGCTTCACTCAATATAATATCTACCCAGTTCACTCATGTTGTCGTATGCTGCTGCATAATATTCCATCATCTATGTCATATTACCACTGTATAATATTCCATCGTGTGTATACACCACAATCTGTTTATCCATTCATCAGTTGATGGACACCTGGGTTGTTTTCAGCTTTTGGCAATTATGAATAATGCCACTATGAACATCAGTGTGCAGGTGTCTGTTCGTGTCTCTGCTCTCAGTTCTTCTGGGTATATACCTACTAATGGTATTGCCAGGTCACACAACAAGTCTATATTTACATAACTTCCTTAGGAACTGCCAAACAGTCCTCCACAGTGTCTGTACTTGGGATTTCCCATGTGGGAGGCAGGCACCCAATCACCTGAGCCACCTTCACTCCCTGCTTGTTGTGCCTTTCATTGTTTCCTTGCTGTGTCTCTTTGTTGAGTCATCTCGCTGCATCATCTTGTTGTGCCAGCTCACTGCGCCAGCCTGTCATGTCAGCTTGTTGTCTTGCTTGTCTTCTTTAGGAGACACTGGGAATGGAACCCAGGACCTCCCATTTGGTAGGCAGGTGCCCAACTGCTTGAGCCACATCCACTTCCCTCATTGTAGTTTCAATCTGCATTACCCTAATCACTAATGATGTTGAACATTTTTTCATGTGTTGGAATGATCTCTTTTTAAAATTATATGTCATATAGCCATTCTCTTTCCACCATCTTGGATCCTTGGAGGTCTGCTGGGAACAGGACTTCTTAAATGGCAAATATATCTGGAAGGCTGTGCTTCAAGACATTTTTCCTGGCTATAAGTGGGGGGCTCCAGAACCAGAGGGAGCACACAACTCTTCTTAAAAGTGAAGGCATTTATGTTCAAGATAAAACAATTCTATTTGGGCAAGAGATGTGCTTACATGTACAAAGCAAAACAACAACAACAAACCCACAGTGACTCCTGGAGGCAAACCTAAGAAAACCAGAACCATGTGGGGAAAGGTAACTTGCACCCATGGAAATAGTAGCATGGTTCATGCCAAATTCCTGAAGCAACCTTCTTGCTAAGGCCATTGGACACTGAATCCGTGTAATGCTATACCCCTCAAGGTTTTAAACTTATTGAAAAGTAAATAAATGAAATGCTGGATTTGTTCTCTCAAAGAAATTACACCTGATAATAAATGAAAATGAAATGACTGAAGTAGAATATCACCATTTTGTAATCCCATGAATTAAGAGATCTAGACAATGAGAGTACTCTAAAAGAAGATATGAAACAACCCCCTTACTAAATTGTCTTATAAAGGGACAAACCTGAGTTTGATTAAATGTCTGTATCCAGCTGCCAATTGGAAGGAAAGTGGAAGACAGAAACTTGAATGGCACCATGGGCAAGATCCAGACTGTTGGAAACAAAATGGGCCAAAATTGTCCGGGCTCTTCAACAGATATACTGAGATGAAATTTTAAAAACATATAAAAAATTTGGGCAAGACTAAACTATAGTGTCAAAAGATGCAGATTTGGGTGGTAATGTAATAAAGAAACACAGGGAAAAACTTACTGTAAAAGTCAGGAGAGTGGAGGGAGGTAGGGGCAGAGTAGGCTTGGAGGAGCACATGGTGAGGTTTCTAGGTCTATTTCTTGATCACGTGGTGATTACGGGGGTATTTGCCTTCTCATAATTCCCTAACCTAAGAGATGAGATGAGACTGAGTTTGAGATTAAGATTGGGATGATTTTGAGACGAAGATAAAGCGAGGATGAAGGTGACAAGAAATGATAAGAAAGGAAATAAAATAAGCAGTTTCTTGATAATACTAATATGCTAATTTAGTAAAATGGATAAGTGGTATTGAGCATGTAGATGATGATGATGATAATGACAACAACAATTAGCATTTATTGAGCATAGTGTCAAACATTATGCTCAACACTTTATATGCATTTTCTCATTTAATCCTCATATCAACTCTATGAGATGAGCATTATTGAACTCATTTCACAGATTAAAAAATTTAGGGTGAGTAACTTGCCAAAGAAACATAAATGGTAAAATTCAGATTTGTCCTCAGTTCTTTCTGTTATTTTTTAAACTTGTAAAAAAATGGATACATTTCAAAATTTAACTTTAATCTTCAACTTTGCATCTCTCCCTATTAAGAATAATCTTTCTAGAACAAAATCCTATGTTTGTTTTACATATTATTTTAAAATTTGAATTGTTTTAATTCACGTCAATATTTAAAGAGCACCCACTAGGAGCAAGCACTGCTTTAGTTGAAAAAGACAAACCAGGTATTTACTTTCATGGAGTTTAAATTCTAGTTGAGTGGAAACAGTAAACAATTAAAATGTCAGATCGTGATAAAGTGCTGTGCAGATAATGAATACAGGGTGAGAGAGAGAGTGAGTGACTACAATAGTTTGTATGTTCAGGGAAGGCCTCTCTGAGTGGCTACACTCCAACTGAGATCCAATTACAAGGAGCCAACCATGGGGAAAGAACCTTCCAGGCAGCTGTTAGCCTAAGCTTGGCATGGTTCAGGAACAGAAGGAAGGCCAGTGGGCAGGAGCGCAGTGAGCAGGGGCATCCCACTGCACTTGGCAAGGTGGACAAGGGTTTGGGTATTAATGAAGAAGGCTTTCCAGCAGGCGAGTGCCGAGATCTCATCTGGGTTTAATAGTTCACTCTGGCTGCTGTGAGAAGAAAACAGAGTCTTAGGAAGCTAGAGGACAGGAGACCAGTTGGGAAGCTGTCATAGGGTCAGGTGAGAGGTGACAGCTTTTGCTAGGCAGCATAGTAAAGCGAGAGAGAAATGTCTTGTAAAATATATCCACAGGACTTGCCAAAATAGGGATTTGGGAAATGTAGGAATCAAAGCTAACTCCTAAATCTGGGGCTTGAACAACTCAATGGATGGTTAAGCCCTTTACTGAGTACTTGGGATAGAGCAGGGTTGGGGTGGAGGAAATGAGGAAACAAGAAATCTGTTAGGGCTATGTTCAGTTTGAGATGCATCCTAGACATCCAAGTGGACATCTGTCAAACAGACCATTAGATATACAAATCTGGAGATCTGGGGAGGTTGGGGCGAGATTTGGGAGCCAAATAGGTAGTATTTAAATCTATGGCTGGTTGAGGTACCTACGAGAGTGGTTGAATTAAAGAGAGGAGTGGATGAGAGGGGGTGAAGGGAATGGGAAGGTATTGCTTAATGGGTACAGAATTTGTTTGAGGTGATGGAAAAATTGGGGTAGTGAATGTTGGTGATGGTAGCTCAATATCGTGAATTTAACTGATAATACTGAATTGTACATTAGGACGTGGCTAAAATGTGAAATTTTGAATTATGTACATGTTACTACAATAAAAAGTTAAAAAGTGAAAAAAAAAGGGGGCAGCAGCTCAAGGCCAGAGCCAGGGGGAATGCCAACACTTGAATACGAAGTCAGCCAGGGAGATCGATGGGTGCTTGATACGTGTGATCCCTTCAAATCCTCTCAGCCACAACTTTTTCTCCAGCTGCTGCTGCGATGACCAGTCCCGTGAAGGTGTCAACAGCTGCATGCAGGTCCAACCAGACAGTGTACCTCTCCCTCCCTGCTCTGGGGCTCCTCTGACCCAAGGAATAGAATCTCCAGGGACTTACTTGGAACTTACGTATGAGCAACACGAAAAGGGCAGAAACTGGAAGGATAACACCTGTGGGGCCTCCTGTGAGCTTTGGGGGACCAGTTCCAGGAGATAACCTGTTCCCTTATATCCCGCAGGCAGAGAGTTCTGAGACACATTTTACAGGACTCTTCAGGGTCTCCTGAATCAAGCACCATTTGGACCAGTCACCTGTAGCTGTGGCCAGCTTGATAACACGAACTTGTACTGGCTTTCTCCTCTGGTTTACTCTCCCTAATCCCCACTCTAGCTGCCTGGAATCTTTTCCCAAATAAACCATCTGTACACTAGTGTGTGTTTCAGCTCTGCTTTTGAGGGGAACCAGTATTTTAAGGAGAGAGGAATCAGTTGTGCAGAATGCTCCTGTAGCAGTTTCAGTGGAGCACTGGGGGCAGGAGCTCAGTCGGAGGGGCTGGGGGACTGGAGATGAGACTACAGAAACATCAACTATAGACATGCTTTCATGAGTCCAAATCCTGTGGACCCTTGACCTCTCCACAGCATTCAACACAATTGACTACGTTCTCCTTTTGGAAATACATCTCACATGCCAGTGACTGCGGAGAACAGGAATGGGCCAGTAGCAGGAGAGGTGGGTAGTTCAAAGAAAGTATTTTTAAAGCCCGGAGACAGCACACGGCGGGCATGATGAGAATGGAAGAACAGTGAGAAAGGAAGGCAGTACGACCTTGAGCCCAAGTGTAGGGATTGGCCTTTGACCACAGCAGGTAGTCTTCATTCAGAAGTGGAGGGAATCGGCAGGCATGGATGTGGGTAGGTTTGGTGGTTTCAGTGGTAGGAAATAATGAAACTCATGTGTGGTTGCTTCTCTTTTCTCAATGAATTTTATTGTTAGGACAAAAGCTGAGGGAGAGCAGCAAGTTTGGGAAAAGAAGAAAAGGAAAGAAATAATTTTGTAAACAGAATGCAAATCTGTTAGGCAAGTGAGCAGTATTGAGTGTCTGTTTACTTATTTCACTGAAAAGATTGTTAACTAATTTCTATCCCATTTGGGGGCAGGTGGCTTTTAAAGTGTTACACCAGGTACTGTTTATTTCTAAAAACTTTTTGTTACCAACGTGATGGAGTTTGAAATAAGATTACAAGGAAAAAGAGCAAGAGGGGCCAGCTTCTCAGATCAAAAGCGACATGGTGGGAAAGGACAGAGGCTGTGAGGGCCAGCTGGAGGATGACTGGTCAAAGAGCATGGCCCAAGGGACAACATTTAATTTGGGTCACATAATTTGCTCCATATTGTCAATGCCCCTCAAAAACCTGCTGCTGCAAATGTACAGATGACTTTTCATAAATAGTACACTTTAGAATACATATTTTCTCAAAATAACACATTAAAAGAAAATGATCCCATTTCCCCATCAGCAGCTCAGGAAAAAAAAATTGTATGACTTTTTTACAGAGGTGGAAGTGAGAATAATAACTGTGGGCTTCCCATTCCATGAGGCAAAGTAGAGAAGTTTCTAAGTACCACGCTCAGCTGTGACGTCACTGTTTCCCTAGTTACCTGATATGAAGACAGAAATGAATAAGCTTGAAATAAATGTAATATTTAATGGGATGGGAGCGTTAAAAACACTTTTTATGGCCATGAGGTCAGTAAGCCCTCTAACTTAAAATGTGGTCATTGAGAACATGTAGTCAAAAAATGTTCTGGGGCCTGTCAACTCATTGCTTACGGTAAACAGACCACTGGCCAAATGTTTTATATTCATTTACTTTGGGGGGAGCTGATTGTAGCTAGTTAATTGGCTATACCTCTACCCCTGAATTAGGATTTTGTAGACATGTCAACACAAAAAATACACATATTTTGTTTTACACAGAGCTAGTAGATAACAAGTGTCTAGTAAATATCATGAGATTTTACAATGTATGTGCTTATTTATATAATACACATGGTTCATTCCCTTCACTTAAATGCCTCCTACTGGTGTAGACATTATGAAGACCTGAAACAATTCTCTTGCTCCCTTGTTATAAAACTCAGCTTCAGGGAAGTGGACTTGGCCCAATGGATAGGGTGTCTGCCTACCACATGGGAGGTCCGTGGTTCAAACCCCGGGCCTCCTTGACCCGTGTGGAGCTGGCCCATGCGCAGTGCTGATCTGCGCAAGGAGTGCCGTGCCACGCAGGGGTGTCCCTGCATAGGGGAGCCCCACGCGCAAGGAGTGCGCCCCAGTAAGGAGAGCCGCCCAGTGCGAAAGAAAATGCTGCCTGCCCAAGAATGGCGCTGCACACATGGAGAGCTGGCACAGCAAGATGACGCAACAAAAAGAAACACAGATTCCCGGTGCTGCTGATAAGGATAGAAACAGTCACAGAAGAACACACAGCAAATGGACACAGAAAGCAGACAACTGGGGTAGGGGGAAGAGAAATAAATAATTAAAAAAATAAATCTTAAAAAACAACAAAACTCAACTTCACTTTCTCTTAGTGTTGATTGTAATTTGTAATAAATAGGTCTTTTTAAAACAAATTATTTTTGGAGCAACCTTAATAGGTAAGCTAGAATGATCACTCTACTTTTATAGTTGATGTATTCATTTCCTAGTGCTTATAACAAATTCACACACTTGGTGGTTTAAGACACCAGAAATCTATTTTCACGGTTCTAGAGGCTGGAAGTCCAAGATTAAGGTGCTAGCCAGGCCACACACCCTCCAGAGGCTCTAGGGGGAGAATTCTCTCTTGCGTTTTCTAGCTTCTGGTGGCTGGGGGAACTCCTCAGCTTGTAGATGCATGGTCTCCATCCTCTGCTTCTGTTTCACAATGTCTTTTCCTCTCTGAATCCTTTTCTGCCTCTTCTAAGGGCACTCTCATTGGATTTAGAACCATCCTAATCTAGAATGATTTCATCTTGATCTTGACCTTAATCACATCTGCAAAGAGCCTATTTCCGAACAGTTCACATTCTGAGGTTCCAGGTGGACATGAATTTTGGAAGGACACTGTTCAGCTCACAACAGTGGGTGAAACAAAGCATAGAAAATTTCAAAGTTTGGTGAAAACTCAGCAAGTTGTAACACTTTGACTTCGCATCTGTATTAGTCAGCCAAAGAGGTGCTGATGCAAAATACCAGAAATTGGTTGGTTTTTATAAAGGGTATTTATTTGGGGTAGGAGCTTACAGACATCAGGCCATAAGCATAAGTTACTTCCCTCACAAAGTCTATTTTCACGGGTTGGAGCAAGATGGCTGCCGATGTCTGCGAGGGTTCAGGCTTCCTAGGTTCCTCTCTTCAAGGGTCTTGCTTCTTCCTGGGCACAGGGTTCCTCTCTTCCTGGGGCTTGCTTCTGTTTCTTCTGTGAGCTTACTTCCCGGGGCCCCAGCTTAAGGCTTCAGCATCAAACTCCCACATCAAAACCCCTCAACTCTGTCCTTTGCCATGCCTTTTATCTGTGAGTCCCCACCCACCAAGGGGTGGGGACCCAATGCCTTCATGACATGGCCAATCAAAGCCCTAATCATAACTTGATCTTGCCCAGGTACAGACTAGATTACAAACATAATCCAGTGTCTATTTTTGGAATTCATAACCATATCAAACTGCTACAATATCTAAAGCAAATTGGCAGTAAAAGAAGGAACAAAGCCCAAGGTCGGATGAAAGTGGTCAGAAGAGATTGCCTCTGCATAGTGCCTCATTCTCATGTCTAGAACTGGGAGAGTTTTAACTGAACGCCAGGCTTGATGTGCGTTAATTGGAAAACACACTGCCTATGGCTAATCAACATAATGCTGAAAAGTCAGTCTAGGTTGTACCTACTAACTATGCCTGAACAAAAGTGTATTTTTTTGGAAAAGATTTTATTTATTTCTCTTCCCTCCCCCCCACCTGTCTGCTCTCTGTGTCCATTCGCTGTATCTTCTTCTGTGACTGCTTCTATCCTTTATCAGCAGCACTGGGAATCTGTGTTTCTTTTGGGAATCTGTGTGTCTTTTTTTGTTGCATCATCTTGTTGTGTCGGCTCTCCGTGTTGCGGTGCCATTCCTGGGCAGGCTGCACTTTCTTTCACACTGGGCGGCTCTCCTTACGGGGTGTACTCCTTGAGTGTGGGGCTCCCCTACGCGGGGGACACCCCTTTAAGTAAAGGTTTCCTGTTACCACCAGAAGTGTAGAATAGGATAAAAAGCTTTACAAGAATCCTCATTTTTTCATAGTGCTTAAAAATGTTACATTATTCAGACAATAATTTCTCTAGTCTTTGGTTTAATAAGTTTTCAAAGATTTTTATGTGCTTTTCCTTTTAATCAGAACAATGCCACAGCTATTTTTTTCAGTTCATGATTCCCAAATAAAAGTTTATCTAGGGAAGCAGACATGGCTCAACTGATAGAGCATCCGTCTACCATATGGAGGGTCCAGGGTTCTATCCCCAGGGCCTCCTGACCCGTGTGGTGAGCTGTCCCATGTGCAGTGCTGCTGCATGCAAGGAGTGCTGTGCCACGCAGGGGTACCCCATGCACAAGGTGTGCGCCCTGCAAGGAGAGCTGCCCTGCATGGAAAAAAGCACAGCCTGCCCAGGAGTGGCACCGCACACACAGAGAACTGACGCGGCAAGATGATGCAACAAAAAAGAGATGCAGTTTCCCAGTGCTGCTGGATAACGCAAGTGGACACAGGAGAACACATAGCGAATGGACACAGAGAACATACAATGAGGGGGAGGGGGAGAGAAATAAATAAAATAAATCTTTAAAAAAAAGCTTATCTAATGTCTTTTCAGAATTTTAGGACTCTGCACTGTAAATATCAGTCTAATAAAAATCCATACAAATGAACACTAGCATGTACTTTTTGAAGTTTTCTTTTTATTATTAAGAGTAGGCATGGATACTGTATGATTGAGGTACTATGAACTAAATATATTGTGTAACATATTCTATGATTCCATTTATAAAAAATGTAAAGATAAATCAATTTATACAAATTAAAAAAGCAGTCATGGAATCAAATGCATGAACAAATAGTTTTAAATAGCTTAATTGTATTTCCATTGCATGGTTAGATTATGGGAATACCTTGCAGGACTTTGTGCTTCATGTGAAAAATGGTGAAGGAATTAGGTGAAAACCAATTGATTGAAAATAATCAATCAACTGATAGGATAAGTTTTAGGCAAAATATTTTCAGGCATGAATCCATTATTTTCTATTATGTGTTTCTTTTATCTTTAATTAGCTGACAAACCTTTTTCATTCGTTTTTTAAAACCAAAGTTATAGATTTTATAAAAAGTCTAAAGAGTCAAACAGCTTTACAGGGTTATTATAAATATCAACTTTCCTTCTTACTCCCAGGCCCACCACCACTCCTCTAGGCAACCACCTGGAACTCCTGTAACATACCCTCTTGTTTACCTTCTTAGATCTAAATAGTATGATTATATTGTGACTTCTTGACTTTTCCATTTTAGGTATTATCTATTTCATTCCCAGTATAGAATATGATTTAGTTATCATTTACTCATTGATCCTTTACATAAACACACATTTTAAATTCCCAATTTGGCTATATCACAATTTTAGTTAGATCACTATTCAGTACTTACATTATTGTGATTACATGAATGCTATACCTACCTGAGTCACATGCTATGATCATTTTTCATTTCCTACTTAACTTTTTTCTTATTGAACCTGACCCAGATTTGGATTAATCATAATTCATGACACATACATATATCATTGGTCTATGTATGATCTTCTTTTATTTATTTAGTTGCTTTTTAAATTATATTTTTAATTGATGTATGTCATTCATACATGAACATCCATAAAGAAACATAAACAATAAGTATATCGTAAAAGTTGTGAATTTACAAAATAAACAAACTTTTTATTTATTTTTAATTTATTAATTAATTTATTTTTTATTACATTCAGAAAATATGAGGCCCCCGTACACCCCCCCATTCCCCTCACCCCACTCCTCCCCCCATAGCAACAATCTCCTCCGTCATCATGAGACATACATTGCATTTGGTGAATACATCTCTGAGCACCACTGCACCTCATGGTCAATGGTCCACGTCATAGCCCACACTCTCCCACGTTCCATCCAGTGGGCCATGGGAGGACATACAATGTCTGGTAATTGTCCTTCCAGCACCACCCAGGACAACTCCAAGTCCTGAAAATGCCTCCACATCTCATCTCTTCCTCCCATTCCCCACACCCAGCAGCCACCATGGCCAATTTCTCCACACCAATGCCACATTTTCTTCGATTACTAATCACAATAGTTCATGAATAGAATATCAGTAAGTCCACTCTAATCCATATTCTATTCCTCCATCTTGTGGTACTTGGATTGGTTGTGTCCAGCCCACATCTATATCAAGAGGGGGCTTAGATTCCACCTGGATGCTGGATGCAATCCTCCTGCTTTCAGTTGTAGCCACTCTTGGTTCCATGGTGTGGTGGTTGACTTTCTTCAACTCCATGATGGCTGAGTGGGGTAAATCCAATAAACCAGAGTGTAGGAACTGAAGTGTGGGCTCAGGGCCTGGCTATCATATGGTCAGTCCAGAGATTCAGATCCTCTGGGTATATATTAAACCCCAGCACCAACTACAGTTCTGGTAAATGTAACAGGAAAGGCTTGTGAAAAAAGATCACATCTGAGTCCAGCTCCATCACACAGAAACACAAACTCCAAAGAAGGGCCAACTGACATGGCATTGAACTCCATCTGCCATGACCATAGAAACTGTGGGTCTCCGTAGTCCTCAGAAGAACCAATACCTGGGGTTATATCTACTTTATCTGTCTCTGGGACTCTGCTGAGGTGTGCATAAGGGCGACCCCTCTGATAACCTCCCGGCTCTTTTTTGGAGACTCATAGCCATATAAACTCATTTGTCCTTTCAATTTCCCCCTTGATTCAGGTCAAAAAGCATTTTTAACTCCTGGTATTATATGTAGACTGAGATATTCTGCTGGTCCAAGTTGACCCTTGTATTCAAGGTCATTTTCTAGTTACATCATCAACTGGTACTTGGTAGTAATCCCTCAGCACCAGGGAGGCTCATCCCCGGGAGTCATGTCCCACACTGGGGGGAAGGCAACACATTTACATGCTGAGTTTGGCTTCAAGACTGGCCACATTTGAGAAACATGGAGGCTCTCAGGAGGTAACTCTTAGGCACCCTGCAGCCCTAGGCCTTGTTCTTATTTCAGGTGCACAGGCTCGCAAGCATATTCATTAGTATCAAGGGCTCATTGTTGGACCTTCATTCTTTTTTGGTCTTTGTTGTTGCACTTGTGGGATTGTTGCTGTTCCTTTAGGGACTATGATAGAGCTTCCCTGGCTAGGAACTCAGCACTCCCTCAGTTGTTGTTTTTACTTGTATCCACTATGAAGATATCCAAACATTTTTATGTACCCTGGATATATGCCCTATAGAACTCCCTGCCAACCATGTGTCCCCTGTCAATAACATCCCACACCAGTATTCCTCCCCTGCCATTGTTGAAACTCTCTGTGATCCAAAACTTCCTGAAAAGTGAAGTCCAATATCTTGCCAGGTTCCCTTATTAGTAAAATGGAATATAGCAATGAGTTTAAAGGTTAGATATAGAATACATATTAACTTGGAAAAATTAAGGTAAAAATAAATTGGGGTATCAAAAAATTTAAAAATGCAAAAGCTTTGTTTTTGATGTTTTGCCTTCCATCACTGCAATGTGTTGCCCTGTATGCAAATTGGCAAGGCAACTTCTTCTGTCTTTTCCTCAGTGTCTACGTCCTATCTTTTTCTTTTCTTTTTTCTAATTATTACGCTTACCTTCACAAGAGTTTTAGATGACAGTAATTCATATATACAATATACAGTACTCTCACATATCCAACATAAAACCTTTTCCCTTCCACAGCAATAATCTTTTTACATATTCATACTATATTTACTGAAACTGATGTACAGATATTGAGACAATAGCTTTCAAACAAGGTAACAGTTGTGTTTACATTGTGGTTTATATTTTAGAATATACAATTTTCTAAATTTTTAGTTATGTTTTACATTATGATTTACATTTTAGCCTATCAGCCCCTATATATTTTTGGTGTACTTTTACATGTCTTATGTCCATCCTTGCGTACTCTTGTGGAACACTTCTATTGCCCACACAGTTACATTGGTTCCATCTATTCAATACCTCTTTCCCCCTCCCCTTAGGGCCCACAGTGACAGTCAATCTTCATTGCTTGAAAGGCCATGTTCAGAGATACTTGCGGGCACTAGTGCAGGCATTCAGCTCACTGTGTGGGCACTGGCTTCCTGCACAGGCACGTTTTCTCTTCTTCTTTTTCACCAGGAAGCCCCAGGGATTGAACCTGTTCCTCCCATATGGCAGGTCGAGGCCTTATCACTTGAGCCACATCCACTTCCCTGCCATGTAGTCTTGAGTTACTTTTTCCTGATCACCAATCAGGTGGAATATCTCTTCATAAGCTTATCAATCATTTGCAATTTCCCTCTTCTGTAAAATTCTTTTCTCTTGACTTTTTATTGAATTGTTTATGCTCTTCTGATTATTCTAATGATTTTTAGAAGTCCTTTATATATTCTTGATATTTCTTTGTCACTTATGAGCATTGTGCATATCTCCATGATTCTATTTTGACTTTTCACTTGCCTTAAAGTATCTCTTAGTGAGCAAAAGTTCTTAATTTTAATAAGCCCTTGCAATTTTTTGTTTTCTCTGAAGTTAATAATGATCTTTTTTTGTTGTTGTTAGATATGCTTACTCTTCTATGAACTCATTGCTAATTTAATCCAAATCCTTCCCTGTGGGTGCAAGTTTTCTCTTGAGATATTCAAATTAGGTATTCCATCAATTTCATCTTCCTGAAGTCCTTCCTGGAACTTTCTGACCTGCTCCATCCTGGACATGCTGTTCTTTAGACACTGCTGTCACCTTGAGGTCTTCCTTCATCCTATTCTGAGGATTTGCCTTGTCCCTGCTTCTTGGGTCCCAACTCTTCCTCTTTCTTGCCTTGTTTCCTAGTTTTGGTGGAACACATCCTCCTGAGAAAGAATACAAGGAAGAAAAAATTTTGGAGATCTTCATTTTGCCTTCACACTTTCGGATAGGCATGGAATTGAAATAGCAAATCAGTTTCCTTCATAATATTGAGATCATTGTTCCATTATCTTACATTTTTAATGTTATCTTTAAAGAAATTTGGTATCATTCTGATTCTTGATTCTATTACGAAATCTGTTTTCCTGCCCTTGTGGAAGATTGTAGGATTTCTGTTTTGTTCTTAGTTATGAAATGTCATGATTATATGCTGTGTTGGTGGTTTATTTTAGATCACTGCGTTGGTTCTAAGACATTTTCTTGAATTACTTTTTACAATTTTTTTTTACAATTTTCTTCCCTCCATTTTCTCTGTTTTCTGTTTCTAGAACTCCTGTTATTTAGATATTAAAACTCCATATTAGTCTTCTAATTTCTTAACTTTCCTCTCCTATTTTCCATACCTCTGTCTTTTTATTTAAATTCTGGGGATATTTCCTAAATTTTACCTTTTTTATCTTTTACTTTATCTAACCCCCTTTCATTTTCTGCTATCATAATTTTAATTTCCAAAAGCTAATTTCTTTGATCTCTGAATAATTTAAAAAAAAACTTTGCACCCTGTTCTTATTTTATAAATGTAACACATTTTCTTTTCTTTCTGAACATTATGATGGTTTGCATCTTTGAATAGTCTCTATTTCCTCCAAGTGTGTTTGGGTCTTGGTCATATCAGAAGCTTTCCTTGTCATTCTCGTATTACCTGGCTATTATCTCAAACCAAAACTTGTTTACCGGCAAGCTGATTGAAAACTCTGTGCATGTACTTGTAGCTTGTTGACTGAAATCTTCTTTATAGGGTGATCTATCTGAGGCTATTTCTTACATAAATCCCAATGCCACGATCTTAGTTTTATTCCTTGGGAGGTTCCTGATGTCAGGATCTTAGTTCTTTTCTCTTCCTTGGAAAAGATTTCTACTTCTCTGCTTGGAGCATGTTAGTTTGACAGCCAATAGTCTGGGAGCTGAGAGGGTCAGGGGCAGTCACTGTGCAGAATGGAAAAGGGGATCAAAGAATAATTGTTAAATAACACACTATCAATGGAGACTTAACCCCTTCTTCACCCCCACTTTCTGGAGGTACCTGGATCTTGAGACTTTGTGATGTAAACTGTCTAGGTTTCCTCACTACTACATCTAAGTTAATATCTATATACTTTGCAGTCACCAAAATGTTGAGACTGTTGTATTTCTATTCTCCCTTTCCTTTTAGGTTTGTGCCTTTAATTAGAAATTCGATTAAGCTTTTTAAAGGGGTTCCGTTCAGTTTGACACGTGTACATTGAGAACTTATCACGTGCCAGGTTCACACATTCATCATAGTATTAATGGCTCTGTGGGCTTTGGGATGCCATTGTGATGAACTAGAATGATAGATGCTTCTTAAGCCTTCATTGCGCTCCTTGTCTGTTGGGCTATTTTGTCTAACTTTGACATTCTCTGTTTATTCCTTTATCTCTAGGGTACCGTTAATTCTTTTCCTCATATTCCATCAACTGGACTTATCTTTTCTAATCTTAAATTTTCTTTTAGATTTAAGTGCATAATTTATCTATTGGTCTGTTTTCTTTTTTCTTTTTTCCTACATAAAAATGTCTCTTTTACTGATCTGTGATAGAGGATTTTAAACTCTTTTTAGTAAGAAAAATTACTTCCAATTTGGATCCAAGCTAAAAAATACCATCTTCCACCCATTTTCATTTAGCAGTGCTATGACTTTTCCTGTATCAAAGACCTAGCACTAGTGATTCAGGCTTGTGGTGGTTTGAAGCTATCTGAATCCCAGGAAAAAAAGAAACATGTTCTTACATTTAATCCATTCCTGTGTACGTAAACTCACTGTAAATAGGACTTTTTGATGAAGCTACTTCAGTTAATGTGTGACCCACCTCATTCAGGATGGGATTTACTCCTATTACTGGGGTCTTTAATAAATGCAGTGAATACGGAGAGAAAGAGAGAAAAAACCACGGAAGCAAGAAACTGAAATCAATGAAACCTGAAAGAGAAGGGAGAGACCAGCAGACGCTGCCTTGCACCTTGCTATGTGGCAGAGGAGCCAAAGTTCATTTACAACTGGTCTTTGGGAAGAAAGCATTACCTTATGATGCCTTGATTTGGGCATTTTCCTAGATTTTAACTGTAAGCAAGTAAATTCCCATTGCTTAAGTTTAACCCGTTTCTTTGCATTGCTTTGAGAGGCCTAGGAAATAAAACAAGGCTCTTGCTGCTAATTACTTTACATATTAAAATGATTACTATTTACTAGATCCTACTATGTAATAGGCACTCTACTAGGAATTTTCATGTGTGTTACTTTCTGGAGGCATAGCATCTGGATTCCAATTCCCTCAATTATTAGCTATGTGACTTATGTGAGTTACTGAGCTTCTTTGTGCTTCAGTTTCCTCTTCTGAAAAATGAAGAAGATTGGGAGCAGATGTTGCTTAAGCAATTGAGTACATGCCTCCCACATGGGAGGTTGCGGGTTTGGTTCCCAGTGCCTCCTAAAAAACAAACAAACAATGAGCAGACAATGAGCAAAAACAATAAGCAATGAGCAAAAACAATGAGCAGACAATGAGCAAAAAAAAAAAAACAATGTGCAGAAGATGAGCAAAAACAAATGAGCAGGGAGCAGATGTGGTTCAAGCAGTCGAGTGCCCACCTCCCACAAGGGAGGTCCCAAGTTTGGTTCCCAGTGCCTCCTAAAGAAAAAACAAACAAACAACAAGCAGACAACGAGCAAAAACAATAAGCAGACTGTAGCAGTTTGATATTATTGATGAATTCCAGAAAGAAATATTGAATTATGTTTGTAAACTGATCTTTTCCTCTGGCATATTAGATTATATTGGATTCAGAGGTTTACGTGATTACTTAAGTAATCACGTAAACCTCTTGTGCCAGTAGAAAGCCAGTAGAAAGCCAGTAGAAGAAAGCCCTAGGAAGAGAGGAACACTGAGCCCAGAAAGAAGACAGACCTGGGAAAAGAGGAACCCAGGAAGCCTGAACCCTGGCAGCCATCAGCAGCCATCTTTCTCTTGTACATGGAAATAGACTTTGGTAAGGGAAGTAACTAATGCTTTATGGCCTAATACAGGGGTGCTGATGCAAATACCAGAAATCAGTTGGTTTTTATAAAGAGTATTTATTTGGGGTAGGAGCTTATAGATACCAGGCCATAAAGCATAAGTTACTTCCCTCACCAGTCTACTTGGAGCAAAATGGCTGCTGACATCTGTGACAGTTCAGGCTTCCTGGGGCTTGCTTTTCTTTGGGTTCAAGGTTCCTTTCTTCATGGGGCTGGCTTCTCTTTCCTCTGTGTGCTACTTCCCTGGACTCCAGCTAAAGTCTTCAGTATCAAACTTCAACATCAAAACTCCAACATCAGAAACCCTCACCTCTGTTCTTTGCCCTGCCTTTTATCATAACTCAATCATGCCCAGGTACAGATCAGATTACAAGCATAATCCAATTTTATTTTTGGAATTCATCAATATTAAACTGCTACAACCCCTTTGCCTGACTAATACACAGACAATAAGCAAAAACAATGAGCGGACAATGAGCAAACAATGAGTAAAAACAAACTAGCAGGGAGCAGATGTGGCTCAAGCAATTGAGTGCCTGCCTCCCACACAGGAGGTCCTGGATTCAGATCCCAGTGCCTCCTAAAGAAAACAAACAACGAGCAAAAAAACCCACAAACAAACACAAATAACCAAACCAAAAAACCCACAAGGAGCAGACAGCGAGCAGATAAAGAGCAAAAGCAATAAGCAAAACAAAGGAGCCAACTCAGGGGAGGCCAAGAAATTTTTTGAAAAAAAAAGAATGATGAAGATGATGGCACCTATCTCCAATGGCATCTTTCTTTTCTGTAAAAATGAATATAATAATAGTATTTCCCCAAAAGACCACTTTGAAGATAAGATGACTTAATATATGTCAATCCCTAGCATAGCACCTGATACACATACGCATTATGTATTAGCCATTATTATCATATTAAAATTATTTTTATCAACAGCCTCATTTAACAGATGAGGAAAAGAAGTTCAAAGGAGTTATTTTAATTGGTCTATGGCTACATAGACAGTCAACAGCAGAGCTGGGATGTAAACACGGGAAATTTTGATTAACGGTAACGTTTTCCAGAGTGCCAAAATAGCATGTCTTTTAAAAGTTGTAGTTGCTTTTATTCTTAGTGTTTAAATATTAATAAATATCTATTGTGGACTAGACAACATGGATTTTAATAGAATAAAACAGACTCAGTAGGCAGGAATAATTTCACAAATGGGTGAGAAGCATCCAAATGCATGGGGCGGTCTGGCACACGTTGTCGGAGCCTGAGGGGCAAGGAGGGTTTCTGTGCAGCACGGCAGCCCAGCATGGGGTCTTGAAACACAAGTGGGGTGAGGAGGGCATCCATGTGGAGCGAGGTGGGAAGCAGTGGAAGGAGGTTATAGCTGCAGCCTTACAATGTATCAGAGCCCAAGTGGGGCAAGGGAGGTGGCAGTGGCAAAGGTAGACATGGGGATTAGTCAAATAAGCAAAAATATTCAAGATTGGAGAGGATTTCTGACTGTCAGAGAGGGAAGTTAGAAGTATGTAAAGGGCACACTTCTATCTTCTATCAACTGGACATATATTTCCTCTTCTTAAATTTCCTCTTAGATATAAGTGCATAATCTCTCTGAGTCTGTTCCTTTTTTTTTTTTTTTTTTCACATAAAAATGTCTCCTTTACTGCAGTATGGGAAGAGCAACAACTATAATACACTTAGAGGGGCTGGACTGGAGTTGGGGGTATTGGTATGAACCATATATCTATTAAAGACATTGAAATAGTAGTTTATAACCTTCCCACAAAGAAACCGAAGCCCAGATGGCTTGAGGGTAAATTCTACCAAACACTTAGTAAGGAAAAGAGTTTCAACTCTACAAAAAAACTCTTCCAAATAGAGGACTGGATACGTCCCAGATCATTCTGTGAGGTCAGGACCATATTGCCATGATATCAAAAATCAAAGACATTACAAGACAACTACAGACCCAATATCCCCCATGAACATAGATGAAAAAATTGTAAACAAAAAAAAATGAAACATAAAAAAAAATTGTAAACAAAATTTCAGCAAATCATATCCAACAATATATTAAAAAGTTAATACATGTTAACCAAGTGGGATTTATCCAGGAACACAGAGTTGGTTTAACATTTGAAAATCAAAGAAATTCATCATATTAACAAGCTAAAATAGATGTAGAAAAGGCTTTTGACAAAATCGAATATCCATTCCTGATTTGAAAAAAAAAACTCTCAGCAAATGAGGCACTTTCTCAATCTGACACAAGGTATACGAAAAACCTACAGCTAACATCATCCTTAATGGTGAAAGACTGTGTTCCCCACTAAAACCAGAAAAAGGACGGGGATAGTTGCCCTTACCACTGCTATGTAACAATGTACTGGAGGTTCCACCCAGTGCAATCAGACAAAGAAGGGAGGGAGGGAGGGAGGGAGGCAGAAAGGAGAAGCATCTAGATTGGAAACAAAATTGTGGTACAGCCATACAGTGGAATACTACTCAGCAATCAAAAAAGGTGAAAAAAGGAATAAAATGATGATACAGTATGGATTCCTCTCAAAATAATTATGCTTGGTGAAAGAAGCCAGAATAAGAGTACATACTGTATGATTATATTTATATTAAATTCTAGAAGATGTAAATTAATCTAAAGAAACAGCAAATCAGTGGTTGCTTGGGGTTTGGGGGGGTGGGGAATGGGGGGTGGGAAGTAGGAGAAGGAAGGTTCTGAAAGGGCACAGGGAAACTTTTGAGGATGATGGATGTGTTCACTGTCTTGATTGTGCTGAAGATTTCATGGATGTGGACATATGTCAAAACATCAAATTTTATACTTGAAATATGAGGTTACAGTATGTCAATTTTACCTCAATAAAGCTGCTTTAAAATTTTAAATGCTGTCTTAGAATTATTAAAATCTAATTAAATAATTATATTTTCCCCCTAATAAAGAAGGAAGGACCTAAGGATTATAATATCATTTGAAAAGCTAACTATCTTCAGACTACCTAAAGAATCTCTTTTATACTGGGGATTGAACCCAGGACCTCATACATGGGAAAAAGTTGCTCAACCACTGAGCTACATCTGCTCCCCAATGAGAGCTGGTTTTTACATTTGTTTGTTTGTTTTTAGGAGGTACTGGGGACCTCACACGTTGGAAGCAGGCTCTCAACCACTTGAGGTACAGCCACTCCTTTACCCAAAGTATCTTTTTTTTTTCAAGGTTTATTTATTTCTCTCCCTTCCCCCCCTCCCCACCATTGTCTGCTGTGTGTTCTTCTGTTTCTGCTTGTATTCTTGTCAGCGGCACCAGGAATCAGTGTATTTTTTGTTGTGTCATCTTGCTGCATCAGCTCTCTATGTGTGCGGCGCCACCTCTGGGCAGGCTGCGCTTTTTTCGCGCGGGTCAGTTCTCCTTACAGGGTGCACTCCTTGCACACATCAGCACTGCGCATGGACCAGCTCATCACACAGGTCAGGAGGCCCTGGGTTTGAGCCCTGGACCTCCTATGTGGTAGGTGGATGCTCTATCCATTGAGCCAAATCTGCCTCCCTGCCCAAAGTATCTTAACTCATGACTAATGTGCGCTGCCCATGGTTGGTTAGTTGTACTTAATTAACAATTTGCTTTTGGAAAGGCATATAATATGAAAACACCAAGAAAAGAGGCAAATTGTATATAGGCTTGAAATCATTTCACAATTCTTTTTTTAAAAGTTACTGTTGGTTTTCTAGAGTAAGGCTGACTGGAGGTGGGGGCTGTGGAAGTGAGAGGTGTCTGGTGCACATCATTGCAGGCAAGAGGCAAAGCACCCAGAGCTCGGTTTGCATAGGTGGTTAAAGAGTAAAAGCTCCTCCACTGCCTCTAAATGTGAAAGCATCTGAACTCCCTGTTTTAAAAACTGGAACCCAGGACTTAGAGCCTCATCTCACTTTTATCAAAGGGTTTGAAGAAAGTTCCCTTCTCCATGATTTGGAGAAAATGTTTCTGAAATCATACTACCTTTTGTTGCATGTTGTTGACTGGCAGGAAACCACTGTTAGGGAAGACCATTAAGGACAAATCTAGCTTTTTCTACTAACAGTCACGTGATGTGATAGACACTGTTTATAACAGAAGAGAGGCAATCTGATGTGTTTGCAAGAACCCAGAACAGAATTTTACACAGAAGTTCAATGTTACCTATGGACAGTTATTCCCTGTTCATATTTTAACTTAGTATCTGAATTACTGTGGTTGTAAGCCATTTATTATGTCACCAAGACTGTCTCCGTTCAGAAGCTTCATAGCACTCAAAGCCTGGAAAGGAACAGATATAAATGTATCTATAATTGGTAATTGTTAAAGCAAAAGTTTGTAGAAGCAGACATTTTGCAAAATAATTCACTCAGAGATTAAATTTATCTGCAATTACAGTTTGCTGCAGAATTTATTGTGACGCCTTCTTTCATCCTCAATATAGATAATGGATTTACCTCTCCCATGAAAAACTAAGAGGTGAGTTTTTCCTTTCCCATGAAAAACTAAGAGATTCCATTAATTTCTAAGTGAAGGATAAAACTAGGATCTTAAAGGGCAAATGGGACCTCTGAAACAGCTTTCATTCTATATATAATGTTCCTTCCACCCCTAACATTTTATTATGAAAAATTTCAAACATACAACAAAGTTGAAAGAATTTTATAGTGAACATCTGTATACCACCACCTACATTCTACCATTAATTTTACTATACTTGCTTTTCTCAAAAATAAGCCCACCATCTATATACCAAGCAATCCATCTTGGTTCTTATACTTTGGTGAATAATGGTTCCCCTTTGATATACCAAATTCTAACGTATCTCAAAAAATCGCTTATGCTCATGCATACTTCGAAATTATGGTAGTTGTTAGACCTGAAGCTAGTTGAGTGTCATGAAACTATCTGCTGCTACATTCTGAGAAGGGGTCTGTGGTTTTCACCAACTGGCAAAGGGGTCCATGCAGTAAAAAGGTTAAGAACCCCTGCACTAAGTTCTCTTGAAATAAAAGGTTTTTTTTGGAACCTCAAGATGCATATTAAGTGTTAAAAGTTCTAACTGTAGGGCTTGCTTCAGCAGCAGCACATGTACTAAAATTGGGATGATACAGAGAAGATTAACATGGCCCCTGAGCAAGATGACATGCAAATTCGTGAAGTGTTCCATATTTAAAAAAAAAAAGTTTTAACTCCAGTAAAGAAACCATATCTAAGGTCTTCATTCCTGTGAATTTCAACCAAAGTTGTCCTATTATGCAAGCTACTTTTTTTCATTTTATTTGGACCCATCCATCCATTCTTTTTTTTAATTACAAAAGTTGTGGGTTTACAAAACAATCATGCATAAAATACAGGATTCCCATATACCACCATCCATCAATTCTTACTTATATAATCTCTTACAGGAGCTTAGAAAATAACATGGTGAGAGCGGTCTGGGAAGACTTGATGGAAGGGTAGATATTCTAGACTTAGGCCTAGAGACAGTGTAATTTTCTTTAAGCACCACTTTTATCAGGACACTTTTCTGCTCATATACCATGTTCCTATACATGCCCACTCTATAGCCCCACCCCAGAAATGAGCAACTTTTCATGAATACGTTTCCAATTACCCTTTGTTTGTTTTACTATCTTTTAAGTTCATAAAAAAGCTAAAAGATTTATCCCAGATTTCAAGAAAATATTTAGGAACCACAGATGACATCAGTCAACAAGATAGTTTCAGTTGTCTCCTAGAAACACTTTAAGGGGCTACTCTCCATATACCCAGAGAGAGCCACGCAGTAAGCATAAAATTTCTACTGCTGTTTGCTAATACAGTGTTTCTTTCTATAAGCCTGGAAACACATTAAAGGGAACTGTGTCCTGTGAGCATTGAATCTGTAAAAAAGCTAAGTATCAAGTCATAAACTTACCACAGAAAAAATAATAATAAAAAGGGAAATCCAGCAGAGCATTTTCATTGTGTGTATCCAGGGCATTAGTGACTTATTCTTTGTGCTAAAGCACTGCACATCTTGGAAGTGAATAGTTTAAATAAGGTAGTAATATATTTAAGAGCATCTTTATTTTTTTTTAATTTTTGTCTTTTTTTTTAAAAGATACATAGAGCACAAAATATGTTACATTAAACAATATAAGAGGTTCCCATATATCCCACACATACCCTCACTCCTCCCACATCAACAACTTTTTTATCATTGTGGCACATTCACTGTATTGGGTGAATACATTTGGAGCACTGGTATACCATATGGATTATAGTTTACATTGTAGTTTATACTCTCCCCAGTCCATTCAGTGGGTTATGGCAGGATATATAATGTCCTGCATATCATTCAGGGCAACACCAAGTCACGAAAATGCCCCCACATCATACCTCTTCTTCCCTCTCCTTGCCCTCAGCAACTCCCATGGCCACTGTCTCTACATCAGTGATAAAACTTCTTCCATTGCTAGAGTCAAAATAGTTCTATAGTAGAAGACCAGTAAATCCACTCTAATCCACATTTTATTCCTCCATCTGTGGACCATGGGATGGTGTTGTCCATTCCACCTCTAAATCGAGAGGGGGTTTAGATCCCACATGGCTGATGGGTGCGATTCTCCTGCTTCCAGTTGTAGACTCTCTCCATTTCCTGGTGTGGTGGTTACAGTCCCCAAGGAAGACAAACCACAAGGATCTTTTCATAGCAAAAAAAAAAAAGAATACAAACACATTTGTTACAACAAAGGAACAAAATGAATTGTGGAGTGGATAGTCTTTCCTGAAATCACAAAAGGGAGTATTCTCTCCCAGCCTAATTCTGGATAACTAATTTTTCAATTAAAGTATCTTTTACTTAACACTTGAGACAGTACTTGGATGAGCTATAAAGTGTTCATGTCAACTACATTAGGCCAATGGTCATTTAGCATAAACAGGGACAAAATTTAAGCTAACCCAGAATAATGTGACAAACATTCATCCTGTGAATTTTTAGAACAAAGCCCATAAAAATAGGAAGATACTGAAATCAATTCATTATGATCTGGCTTTCCCAGGCAAAATCAGAACAACCTCTAAAATATATACTTTCAAGTGTAGGCCTGTCATAAATGATAAACTTGCATCTTATTATATTATCTACTTTGTTATTCATGTTCAAAAGGCAAACAAAAGATCCAAAATATAATTTTGAAAGGCTACAGAAATACATGAATATTGCCTGTACTTAGGATGTGGAAGAAGAACAGTGAAGTAAGAAAAACTGTGGAGAAAACTGTATTACACTGACTCATTCAAACTATTATTTACTACCATTTGGGAAAGAGACTTTCAAAAACAGTACACCAGTTTTGAACAAAAAATTAGTTCTACTCAGTTTAAATGAATCCACTCCACCGCCCTTTTTAGGATAAAGGAAAAGGTAAAGTTCTGGATATCTTGAAAATTATTCCCATCTGTACAAATAATTTTACCCCAAAGTATTTTATACAGAGAACACATATTTAGTTGGAACTTAACCTCTTGCTACCATTGTCGTGGACTCTGTGAAGCACATAAAAGAAACATAAAATACAGTCCCTGTCGTCTAGGGACTTGTCATCTTATTAATTTAGAATTTTAGAAATAATGTCAGAAGTGGTTTACAATCTAAAAGTTACTTTATTTTATTGAACAAACATAATCGTTAATGTTAAGCAAAGATACAATCCTGCATACTTAATTTTTAAAAATTTACCTGGATGGAAATGATTACCTCTGTGTCCAAACAGCACCAGTCAGCGTAGAATAATCAAAAGAATAGTTATTTGCCTTCATTAGATTACTGGTTCACTAAATTTTCATTTAGAAAAAGACAATTTCATTGCCCTCTTTCATACTATTATTTTTATTAATTAGGAATCTGTCCAACAGAAATTCATGCCCATGTGCACCAAGAGATAGCATAGGAATAGTCATAGCAACATTACTTGTAATAGGTGCAAACTGGAAACAACCTAAAGGTTCAACACAGTAAAATGGATAAATAATAGTACATTTATATAACAGAATACTACATAGCAAGGAAAATGAACAAACTGAGCTATGCTCATCAACATGGATAACAAATGGAAGATGCGAAACCAATGACTATATAAAGAGTCAGTGTGACTCCATTTACATAAAATTCAAAAACACACAACACTAAACTACATGGATTATTTATGGTGCATATGGATGCACACTCAAGTGGTAAAAGTATAAAGAAAAGCAAATGAGAGTAGAGCTTATTTAGAGGATGAGGAGCAAAGATAGGGAGAAAGTTGGGGTTGGAAAGAGATCCACAAGGCTTCTGAGATGCTGGTCAAATTCTTTTTTTAAATTTTCTCACCTGGGGTGCAGTTACAAGTGGTGTGTTTGGGTTGTTCTTCTGTGGACACTGAAAATTACGTTCTTAAGCTAACCCATTCCTGTGCCTGTAAACACAGTGTAGACTGGGCCTTTGATTACATTCGATTCAGCTAAGGGATCATTGATTAGATCACTTGATTAGATAGCTTTATGGCTTTTGATGGGACTATGTCAGTGAGGCATGACCCAGGTTGTATCTCCGCCCTCTTGCTGGGTCATATATAAGTGGGGGAGCACACACACACAGAGACAAAGAGAGACAGAGACAGAGAGATAGAGAGACAGAGAAAGGGAGCTCTGCCATTTTGATCTCAAGGTTCACCTACAGCTTCAAAAGACAAAGAAGCCCCAAGAGGCTCAAGGAGAAGAAGCCCAGGGAGAGATGCCTGATCATCCACTGCTGAGTTCCAGGAGAGCATGGAGAGAACTTGCACACCTGCCCTCTTGCCTTACCGTGAGGCAGGACTCCAAGATCTGCCAGCAGCTGACCTTTGGTGCAGAAGCATCTCTGAAATGATGCCCTGATTTGGCCTCGGAACCGGAAGCTTTTATCCCCACATAAATTCCCTTTATAAAAGCCAAACCATTTTCTCATTGCGAGCTTTAGCAAACTAACACAGGGTGTTTACTAATAACCTCTACATGTTATTTTTTTGTAAAATCATGTATTTCACAGTAAAACATGTTTTTTAAAAACTCACAGGATTACGATATCTAATACTTGATATATATAGGTATACATATGTGTGTGTACACACAACCTAATTAGTTTCAAGAAGAAAAGAACAGTGATTCTATATTAGACTTCTCTTATTCTCCTCTTCTTTTGAGGACACATTAAGTGCTCAAATGTACTTAAAACTGAATGACATAAGGGGTTAAATGGACAACAAAATAAGACTATTCCCTGTTGTGAATGCTATTGAGAGTGTCAAAGATTTACATGCTTTTTGTCTCATGGCAGAACTGCATGTATAAATTCCTATTCTCTCCTTTATCTATCAATACAACTTGCATAATAAGACTATGCAGGGAAGCGGACTTTGGCCCAATGGATAGGGCGTCCATCTACCATATGGGAGGCCCGCGGTTCAAACCCCGGGGCCTCCCTGACCCATGTGGAGCTGGCCCATGCGCAGTGCTGATGTGGCAAGGAGTGTCGTGCCACGCAAGGGTGTCCCCTGTGTAGGGGAGCCCCATGCACAAGGAGAGCGTCCTGTAAGGAGAGCCGCCCAGCACGAAAGAAAGTACAGCCTGCCCAAGAATGGCACCACACACACGGAGAGCTGTCACAAGATGATGCAACAAAAAGAAACACAGATTCCTTGTGCTGCTGATAAGGATAGAAGCAGTCACAGAAGAACACACAGCGAATGGACACAGAGAGCAGACAACTGGGGGGGGGGATGGAGGGAAGAGGAAAAAAAAATAGCCCCACGTGGTTGGTGGCTAAAAAAAAAAAAAAAAAAAGACTATGCAGAAGCAGAACTTGAGAAAAATGGGCATCTTCCTGTACTTATGCTGCTACACAGCAACTTTACTTTGATCTTACACCTAATGTCCTGCTTGCAAATTTCCTGCACAGTTGATTCTAATCTTAGAAAAAAGTCTGCTTCTTTGAAAAAAACCAGAGCTAACCCAGCCATGTTCGCCTATAATTTATCTGACTCCAGTTAAGTCTTAACCTATTTTTCTCCATGCTCCTGAATTAGTTGGGTACTAGGTTATTGTGTTGCCACATTACCCCTCCTTTCATCTGCCTTAGATGAAACACCTAATACTAGTGATACAATATCCTCAAAGCCTCAATGAGCAATGGTCCTAATAAAAATTTTGGTTAACACACTGACAGTATCAAACTCTGACATATCATGGAAGAAAGTAGCTGAGTTGACTAACTGCCCACCTCTGCAGAATTGATTTTTTAAAAGGAGCACAGAAAATCTCTACAGCAACTTTATGATCATTATTATTCTATAGCTTCATGTTAGATCAAAATCAATTTAGCATTTAAGAATACCTGAATCTTATCTGTGCTCTTAGAAAATTACATTTTGTTTTTAAAATCAAAACTATCAAGTAGTGTTCCAAAGAAAACTATGTAGAAGGCAATACAGTTCACTCTTGATTATCCAAAGGTTTATTCACTGCAGAGTGTACTTCAAGCACTCTTGATCTGGAGCTTGATAAAATAACCAGCAATATTTCTTAAATCACATGTGGTCAGCAATTTGTCATCACTTAATCTAACTTTCAGAATCAAGACCTCTAAAGGCAAAATAATTATTTGCCTCTTTTAAACTGGCAAAGATAAACAGTGAATGAAAATGAGCATCTCTTTTTAGGCTGCTGCTTTATTTCAGCCTGAGTTGGCAACTGCTCCGGCCATTTTTAAAACAAGGTGAATGCGGATGAATTCTGCAAGGTAGACAGGTGAAAGGTAGATATCTTATAAGGACGTTGCTAATATTTTACTTAAGTAGTATCTAAATTCTATCCCATTACTTGGCCTCAAAGTACTATGTGCCAAAAGATATTCTCCCCAAAATGACTACATACTGTAATACTGCCATGACGGTTAACAGAGTTAACTGATAACTCTGCTCCTCAATATCACTGTTTTAAATAGGGCGACACTATTTAGAATTTGCCAAAATATCACTTGTTTTTAAATATAATTCTAAAGCTCTTTCAAAACCAAATTATGTTGGAATTACATATACCGTGTGTGCCCTCAACTGTAATGAAAAAAAAACAATAACAACAAAAAACAATCACTATATAACTTTTTTTATGGGGCACAAATGAATGTTCTAGGACAAAATGTAAGCTTCCTATACTAAAAAAGCATTTTAATAGAGGAGGAATAAAAATAATGCCACTTTACATTTATGAGTAACTCGAATTCAAACCCAGGCCTTTTGATCCCATGTCTGGTGTTCTTTCAATGCACCACAGCAGCTGTTCTAAGAAACCCACCTGCTACTGTAATAATGATTTCTCTAAATGTTTCATATGGAAAAAAATGGTTTTATTAAGTAACTGCAACATTTCAGGCTTTTTGAAAAAAGAGACAAAAATGCATTCTGTGGAAGCAGACTTGGCCCAATGGATAGGGTGTCCACCTACCACGTGGGAGGTCCGCGGTTCAAACCCCCGGCCTCCTTGACCCATGTGGAGCTGGCCCATGTGCAGTGCTGATGCGTGCAAGGAGTGCTGTGCCACGCAGGGGTGTCCCCCGCAGAGGGGAGCCCCATGTGCAAGGAGTGCGCCCTGTAAAGAGAACTGCCCAGCGTGAAAGAAAGTGCAGCCTGCCCAGGAATGGCACTGCGTACACGGAGAGCTGACACAGCAAGATGATCCAACAAAAAGAAACACAGATTCCTGATGCCACTGATAAGGATAGAAGTGGTCACAGAAGAACACACAGCAAATGGACACAGAGAGCAGCCAACTGGGGGGGGGGGGGGAGGGGAGAGAAATAAATAAAAAAAGAAATCTTAAAAAAAAAACACACACAAAAAACAAAACAAAACAAAAAAAATGCATTCTGATTTGTTTCTCTCCTACCTCTGGCCTCCCAAAACAAAAACACTTACAGGATAAAATTGGAGTAAAAAAAAATCATGCATTTTCTAGCCAAACTTTTTCCTTGAAGATATTTCCTGACAAAGACTAAAAGAAATTAGAAGCTCACAGCTATATTTCCTTCTCTTTCCATTCCTAAGGGGTTGGCAGTGACTGAAGGTGTGAAGTTACCAAAGCAAGAACAGGATCTAGAACTTGCATATGAAAGATTCAGTTGAACACTAGACAAGAAATAAAGTATAAAAGATTTCTAAATCAAGTATCATTTAAAATTAAATATTTAAAGTAAGAAGCTGAACTTGTTAATTTATTATTCAGATCACACCTAACTGTCTAATAGTTTCAACTGCAATTTTATTTCTTTTATCTGTCTCAAAATACAATAGGCATATAACAAAATCATTTTATTGGGTTACATAATTAGCTTTAACATTTTATGTCAGTATATTGGTTATTTGTACAAATGCTAGAATTCTGAGGTCTAATAAAAGGTGTCAACCATGTAAATTCACCACCTATGAGTAAACAATTGTTTTATTTAAAATCAAGCTTCTCATACTATATTAATGCTAGGGGTCAATAATCAAGAGTATGGGATTGTTTCTTTTGGACTAAGAAAACATTCAAAGATTTACTGGGGCAATGACTGTACAACTCTGTGATGAAAGTGAGGGCCACTGAATATACACTTTGAGATAGAATGTACAAGGCATGGGACTTTGTAACATAGTGAACCATGTGGTGGAAGACGGATTGTGGTTACCACCACAAATATCAGAGTGCTCTCTCATAAACTGCAATATATGGCTAAGAGTCTTCAAAAAAAAGGGTTGGGAGGTCATCAGAGGGGTCACACTTATGCACATCTCAGCAGGACCTCAGAGACAGCCAAAGTAGATAAAACCCCAGGTACCGGTTCTCCTGAGGGCTATGGAGACCCACAGGTCCTATAGTCATGTAGATGGCTCTGGAGTTCAGTGCCGTGCAGTGGGCCCTAGTTTGGATTCGTGTTCCTGAGTGTGATGGAGTAGGACTCAGATGTGACCTTTCTACACATGCCTCTTCTGTCACTTTTACTGAACCTGTGGTTGGTACTAGGTTTGGCGTGTACTCAGAAGACTTGAATCTCTGGACTGTCCTTGTGCCAGCTGGACCCTGAGCCTCAGTGGAGTTGCAACTCCTACTTTCTGGTTGGACTTACCCAGGTCAGCTAACAGGGAGGTGAAGATGGTCAACCACCACACCAGGGAACTGTGAGTGCCTACAACTGCAAGCAGGAGAATTGCATCCATCATCCATGTCGGATCTAAGCTCCCTCTCGATATAGAGGTAGAGTGGACATCACCATCCCAGGGTCCACAGGATGGAGGAATAAAATATGAATTAGAGTGGACTTACTGATATTCCACTATAGAACTATTGTGACTAGTAATGGAAGAAATTATAGCATAGGTACAATACTATTAATAACACATAGTGTTAATAATAGGGAGTATATGGAAAAAATATACCAAGTGTACACTTTGGACTATAGTTGGTGGTAATAGTCTGATCATGGTCTTTCATAATCTGTAACAAATGTTCCACAACAAAGCAAGGTGTTGGTGGAGGGGTGATGTATGGGAATTTTGCAAATTATGCATGATTGTTTTGTAAGCTCACAGCCTCTCTAATAAAAAAAAATCAAGCTTCTCAATTTTGAACAGTGAGTGACTGTGTAAATAACTAATGTACTGTTCATATACAGAAAGTAAAAATTTAAATACTTATCTTTATATTAAACTGTTTCTTTAAATAAAGCAAATGGACAACCTCACTTAATGTATGCCTCTAGTGAATTAGGTATTTTGAAGTTGTACTTGACTAACCCAAAGAAGGATTTCTAAAAACAATCACCAAAAGCATGAAAAAAAAAAAGTTACCCAAGAAGAACAGAGTTTCATAAACTAACTGCACAAGAAGCTCTCAGTGTCTGAAAATGGAACAGGAAAATCTGATGCAAAAGTTTAGCTATTAGAAAAATTATAGCAAATAATTTTTTAAAATTTGCAGTCAACTTTCTCATGTTCATCTGGGGTCCTTGATTAGTTAATTGTTGCCTTTCAGTGATGGAATTGCCTATCATTCAGTGTCCCTGCATCCTAGAGTTCTCTATTATTCGGGTGGACAAAGTTGATGGAAAAGCTGGACAGTAGAGAACCTCCCACTGAGGGCAGGGCTGTGCAGTCTACAAGCCATATCTGTGCTGTCTTGCAATCAGGAAATATTACTGGTTCCTAAACTTATCTGCACACTGGAATCACCTGGGGAGTTAAAATACACTCCTGGTGTCTGTGTCCCACCAGAAATGGTGATTTAATTGATGTAAGAGTATGGTCTGGGCTTAGGAATTTTAAAGGTGAGTCTAAAGTGCAGAGAAATTTGGGAACTGTTTTATATTTTTTTATATTTTTATCTTTCAAGGTTTTGACAAATTTTAGCCTACTTCTTATATTGTTTTTAGTCTTATGTCATTTTGGAAAATCTAGGGAAAGACTACTTGTTCTAGAATAACCCCACAACTGTAAATCCATGGAGGTAAACCAATATCCAAAATCAAAAGTACAACTTAATTGGATTATTTGTCTTTATCTAAAGGAGAATAAAAATAAGAATAAAGGCATGAGTAAACAGAATTTCATAAAATGTGTCTTCATGGTAAGAATTACTAGTATGTAGAACTTTTTTTTCAAATCAAAGCCCTAGAAACTTTGTTCTGTTCGCCATCTTAAAACCAGACAGAAGAATAGAGAAGAGCACTGCCTACAATGATCTAAGTTTAAGTAACGATCAGTATTTGTACCACTTACTCCAGCTTTCCACTTTATCAGATGAAGCAGGGCAGCTGCTGGAATGAGGAATAAGGAATTGGGTCCTTAACACATGAATAAACCTGTGGCAATAGCAAGTTCATTAATGTTCTTGTTGGCAGGAATGAAAATGTCTTAGAGGCAGCCAAGTTGAATTACAGGTTTGATTTACTTAAGAGATACAAATTATGCTGACATCAGCCTTTTTTTTTTTTTTTTTTTTACATGGGCCTCAAGGCAGGCTTGATGATGGGGACAGTTCTGCAATCCCTTCATTTAAAACTAAGAATCGATTGTATTCCTCTGTGGCTTCCTCCACCTTCCTTGGAGGTATATGGGGTGTCCAGACTAGAGAACAAAGAAAACAGTTTTAAAAGTTCAGAAGTGTCAGTTTATCAATATCCATTAACGGAAATACTAGATATCTTTCCTTCTAAGAAAATAAAAATAAAAATAATTTAAAAAAGCAAACCACTACCCACAACATAAGTAGATTGAAATCAGTAAGCATACATTACCATGTAAGAATGTGCAACTTTGTTCTGATACAGTTAACATGCCTTATAGACTAAAGTACTGAGCCGAATGCATTGTTCCTTTGAAATTAAACCAATGACTAGATCATAATGAGACCCTTCCCACCTCATGACACAATGTATTCTGATGTCAGCTCAAAATTCTACTAATAGTGGGGCAAACCACAGCATTCCTCGCCTAAGTGGGGCCAAGGTGACTAGGGAGAAGGGAGTTAGTTGTATGGGTGACTGTAACTAATGGGCAAAAATAAATAGTGAAAAGCAGCCCATGTGGTTCAATATTAAAGGTTTCTTTGGGCTAGTGAAATAGAATGCTTTCTCAAAGTCAGTAGAGCTAATTTTCAAGATCTTCCCAGTCTTATTGACAGCTAACTACAATCACCAAAATACATGCAGATAAAACAGAAGCTATGTTCTTCATTATTTCCAAATACACAAAATCACCCACAAAGATGTGCTCTTTTGGCAAGTGGCATGGCAGTTTGGTATTCATTTCAAGCACCAATTGCAACCAGGTGTTTATTCTGAGACTTTAAGCTCACTAGGTCTGAAACTGAACTGTTCATTCCTCTGTCTTCTGCATCTTCTACATACATTTGCTGACAAAATTACAGTCTACCACCCACACAGCCTCTAAGCCAGAATGTGGGAGTCAGCACGGGCTCCTCCTTTTGCATCTCAGGCCCTACCTCCAGGTCTTGTCCATCATAAAAAGCAAATTAATTCACCCCTCTCCTTGTCATCCCTTCTGCCATCACCATAGGTGGCATCTTTCATGCCAAAACTATTGCAACAGTATCCTACCTGGGTTCTACACCTCTAATTTTGTGTCTGTCAACATTACCTGCTACCCTCCTGACGTTTTTTCCTGCCCTATTACTCAACTATGAATGTGTTTCCCTGCTTATTCTCTAACAACTTGGTGCCTTTGCTCTTGTTATTCCTTTGCCTGGAATGTCTATTCCCTTACCTTCTTGCTGACTCGCTTTGCACTTAGCTTAAGATGTGGCCTGGCATTGGCCTCAGCTTATCTGGTTGAGTTAGGTGTTTTCTGGGTTTCTTACATCACTTATATCTTTTATCACTTTGTTCATACCTCTATTATAGCATTTGCCACATTGTTGTAATTGCTTTCTTTCACAGTTTTCTCCTCTCCTAATCTATGATGAAGGGTAAGCGCCATATTCTAGTGGATGTTATAGCTTCTACACCTGGCAGTCGGAAGGTGCATAATAATTGATTTATCTTAAATCAATTATTCTCTATTTAGCTGGAATTACCTGGGGAGCTTTTAAAAATCCCAAGACCTGAGCTTCACCCCAGACCAATTAAAATGGAATTTCTGAGGGTGGAGCCCAGGCACTGGTCTTTAAAAACTCCCCAGGTGATTCTAATGTATAGGGCTGAAAATTACGGTGCTAAATCATTCAACTGGAAATGCTAGTTACAACTGTATCAAGAAAGCAAAATTTGAGGGTTTCTTGTGATTATTTTAAAAGGAAACTATAATAATAATCTATTGCTAAATAACAAATTACCCCAAAATTTAGCACCTTAAAACAACCAGCATTTACTATGTCAGTTTTTTCTGTTGGTTGGGAATCTGGGCACAGCTCAGGTGGCTTCTCTGGTTCAGGGTCTCTCATAGTTCACAAGCACTTCAAGGCTTGACTAGAGGAGCATCTGCTTCCAAGGTCTCTCCTGTGGCTGTCAGCAGGATTCTGTTCCTCACTGACTGTTGGTCAGGGACCTTCCTCAGTTCCTCTGCCTCTCCACTGAGTAGCTCACAGCACGGCAAGTGGTTTCCATCAAAGGGAGCATGTGAGAGAACGAGAAGGGAACTGTGACAGTTGGAGGTTCTGTTTTGACTCCTAAAAGATTATGTCCTTAAACTACTCTATTCCTGTGGGTGTGGTATCTTTTGGTTGCATTAGATTCAGTTTAGATTACTTGAGTTGATCACTTTTGACTGGGCTATGTCAGTGAGGCATGACTCAGGTTGGGTCTCCATCCTCTGGTTGGGTCTGATATAAACTAAGAACACACAGAGAGACAGAAAAAAAGGGAGCCACAACCATCTTTACCCTGCCATGTGCGAGAGAGGACTCAGATCATCAGCAACCAAAGCTGACGCACAAAGCCCCCAAGAGACTGGGCTCATGCAGTAGCTCATGGTTGAAGAGAGTAGCCATATCCCTGATCACTCACAGCGTGGCTCAGGGAGAAAACTGAGCAGCTGAGGCTGAGAGAGGAGGCCTGGAAAGAGACAAGTCATATGCCTGATTGCCCACAGCTGGGCTCCAAGAAATGTTAAGCCCAGAGGGAAAGGCAGGGACCTCAGAAGAGATTGGCTGCCATCTTGCCTCACTATATGGCAAGATGTCAGGATCACCAGTAGCTAACTTTGGTGAAAAAGCATCTCTGATGGTGACTTGATTTAGACATTTTTGCAACTCTGAGCTGTAAGTTTTTATTCTAATAAGTTCCTATTCTAAAAGCCAACCCATTCCTGGTACTTTGCATCGGCAGCCTGTGGCAAACTAAGACAGGGAGCAAGATGGAAGTCAGATCTTTTCTGTAACCTAATCTTTGAAATGACATCCCATTATTTTTACCATATTCAATTCATTAGAAGCAAGTCATTATGCCCAGTCCAAACTAGGGGATGGTATTATACAAGGACATTAATCCCAGGGGGTAGGTATTATTGAGAACCACTTTTTTTTTTTAATTTATTTTTATTTATTTCTCTCCCCTCCCCCCCCCCCCCCAGTTGTCTGCTCTCTGTGTCCATTCTCTGTGTGCTCTTCTGTGACCACTTCTATCCTTATCAGCGGCACTGGGAATCTGTGGTTTTTTTTGTTGCATCATCTTGTTGCATCAGCTCTCAGTGTGTGCGGCGCCACTCTTGGGCAGGCTGCACTTTCTTTCACTCTGGGTGACTCTCCTTACGGGGTGCAATCCTTGCGCGTGGGGCTCCCCTATGCGGGGGACACCCCTGGGTGGCAGGGCGCACCTCAGCACTGCGCATGGTCCAGCTCCACACAGGTCAAGGAGGCCTGGGGTTTGAACCACGGACCTCCCACGTGGTAGGCGGATGCCCTATCCATTGGGCCAAGTCCGCTTCCCGAGAACCATTTTAGAAGCTACCTACCACAGGAATTTAATGATGCTTGGCTTCAAAATTAACCTGCCTTGAAGAAATCCCAACTGGACTGTCTTAACATTAGGAGTATTCACATCTGCTTTGACAGAGGTGAACTAAAAGTAAATTGACAGGTGGTATTTACTAAAAATACATTTATATTTTTGTTTCTTTAAAGACAGATGCATTAATTAAAGACTATTTAGAGAAGATAATACCAAAGCAGGTCAGCCTGCATAACTCCAGCCTTCACATGGCCTTATAAAGTAGGTCAATGTGCTTGGAAAGATTAAAAGTGCTCCTTTCTTTCCCCTCATATTTCCCAAGTTATACTGGTTCATAGAAAGCAGGCCAGACACCTTAACAACTCAAAATAAAATTTGCTTTTAGTAAGATACAGGGAACAGTAAACCTAAAGGTAAAATTACAAGTAAAATAGGCATGTTAATGTACTATGTTAAGTGATAAGAGATATCAATTTTAATTTCCTTTCATTTTAGAGAGAAAAGCCACTATATTGGACAACACAATAATCACCATAAGAGCCATAATTTATGTCTTTTTCAAAGATCTGATCAATACTAAAGGAGTAATTCATCTGTGGGCTACTAACCATTTAATGCTAAGACGGCAAGTTGAAATTGCTTAACAGTAATTAGCAAAACTACACAAAGTACTAAGAGAAAAAAAGCCCTCCTAAGACACAAATAACTCTTGAAAGCTGATGTTCACAGCACATTTACACAAAATCCTAAACTATGAATTTATGTTTCAACTACAAAATGCAAAATCTTAAAAATCACTTCATTTTTGGTGCAGAGAGGTGCTAGCTAGCCTTCCAGATTAAGAATACTGCTTTTGATAGCACCTTTTTCCTTGAACCATTTCCTAAATATTTGTTTAAAAACATTAGCAGCTTGTAAAGCCTGACGTGATTTTTAGAGGTTATAAAAGATATAACTGAAAAATTGTGCTTTAAAAACTTTATGCATGGGCAGAAATGATTTATGAACAATCTATCTTAGCTTTTAAAAGATTAAACAGCGCCATTGGGGGAAAATCTGCCCTTTGCTTCAGCTGAGATGGCAATTTTTAGTAGCATGATTATAATCAGTAAGACTTGGAAGATAAAGCCACGATCAGCTACTATCACCCAACATGAATAATCCTGTGCCAACAACTTTTAGTTACAATAGACATGAGGATTAAAGCTAGTGACCTCAAGACTGATGAAGCGCTGCAGCCCTTTACCAGTCTCCTGAGCCATCCAGTTCCCATGGCCTAGACACATTTATTTGGGGCTTAAGTTTGCATTTATTAGTCTTACTTAAAAGATGGTAGGTTGGCTGCCAAACCAAGAGACAGACTAAAAACAAACAGTCCACTTAAAAATCTAGTTTGTAAGTTTGCTTTTCACAGTGGTCTGAGATAGCAATTCTAAAGCTACATTCTGTGTATTTTAGCCTTGAGCAAAAGAGTAAAAGAAGACTAGAATGTAGTTAAGACTGAAATTGAAGGTATTGGTATAAACTTGTGGCTTTTTACTAATAGATACAGAACATAGAAATTTGTGTATGTATCTGTCCGCTGAGTCAGACTAGAAGCAATGATACATCAGTAGCAATGAGCAAACCTAGTACTTTGTTTCTGCATAAAGAAAAGCAGGGCTTCTTGGAGAAATGACTGATTCCAGGGCTGGGACAGGGAAAGTAAAAGGTGAACCTGTTGGAACATCTTTTAACAAACAATAAGAAAGTGCTCAATGAATGATGGGGTCATGAGAAAGGGACCTAGGATCCATCCAGTGGCTCCCAATGGCCAAACGTGGGACAATTAGAGCATCAAAATAAATAATGATAGAAATGGATTTTAGTGTGTTGGCTAAGAATCCATGAATCTATCCTGTTATAAATAAATAAGTGAATAGGGGAGGGGAGAAGGAAAAATGCTTTCATTCAGTAGAATGCCAACTAGTAAATATTTGACGGAATGATGGAGTTAGAAAATGTCACTTGCTCAGATGCGGACTGGAAGGAGGGGCAAGTTTAAGTGTCCCACAGTCAAGCCGCCAGTCTCTACCATGGCCTAGTGACATGTCAAAAGTAAAGTCTCCAATGTAGATAGCACGGCCTTGCTCCAGAATATCAGGGACCTGTATTGTGATTCTCCCATTGGACCTGCTATAAGCTCCACAACTGCCTCTTTTCCTACCCTGACACAACTAACACCTATGGTCTGCTGAATCAAGAGTCAATGGTCAGGGAAGTGGACTTGGCCCAGTGGTTAGGGCGTCCGTCTACCACATGGGAGGTCTGTGGTTCAAACCCTGGGCCTCCTTGACCCGTGTGGAGCTGGCCCATGTGCAGTGCTGATGCGCACAAGGAGTGCCCTGCCATGCAGGGGTGTCACCTGCATAGGGGAGCCCCATGCGCAAGGAGGGGGCCCCGTAAGGAGAGCCGCCCAGCGCGGAAGAAAGTGCAGCCTGCCCAAGAATGGTACCGCACACATGGAGAGCTGACGCAACGATGATGCAACAAAAAGAGACACAGATTCTCATGCTGCTGACAACAACAGAAGTGGACAAAGAAACAAGATGCAGCAAATAGACACAGAGAACAGACAACCAGGGTGGGGGGGGGGAGGGGAGAGAAATAAATCTTAAAAAAAATAAAGATTCAGTGGTCAGAATTGCTTGCACTAAAGCATGGGGCTGTTGCAGAGTCCTTTCCTGTTCTGGGCCCCATTCAAAACTGGTAGCCTTCCATGCCACCTGATACACAAGCCAGAGCAATAGTCTTAATTGTAGCATGTGTTGCCTCCAGAACCAAAAGAGGCCTACTGAGTGCTAAACTTCCTTCTTTGTGGTAGGGGATGCAAGATGCAGCAATTTGTCTTTCACTTTGGAGGGGATATCCTTGTGCTGCACTGACCACTGGGCCCCTAAAAACTTTACTGAAGTGGTTCCTCCCTAATCTTCATAGGGTTTATCTCTCACCATTTGGAGTATGTATATCCTACCAGGGCCTTCAGCATACTGATAACTTCTTGCTCTTCCTCTTCAATCAGCATTTTCAATAAAATTGGTCAATGTGGTGTTTTAAAGGATCTCAATGTGTTCCAGATACCTTCAGACTATATTATGACTGAGGATGGGAGAGTTAGAATAGCCCTGAAGTAAACTCAGTCAAAATGAATATTATTGTCTATTTATGTGGATGCAACCTGTTTCTGACCCTCTTTTCCAATTGGAGGGGAAAAAATGAATTCATCTGAATATTATTGTCTATGTGGATGCAAACTGTTTCTGATCCTCTTTTCCAAATGGAGGGGAAAAAATGAATTCATCCGAATATTATTGTCTATTTATGTGGATGCAAACTGTTTCTGATCCTCTTTTCCAATTGGAGGGGAAAAAATGAATTCATCAATGGCTGCATACCATGTACCTGAGACCTTAATAAACTGCTGTAGCAATGATTCCAGCACAGCAATGGCTGAGGTTATTACTTAAGTCGGCATCAGTTCAGTCATCCAGTTTCTTTAGGGGCCAGACTGGCAAATTAAAGATAGAGGATTGGGTCCATTGCCCCTACTCACTTTAGCTTAAATAGTGCCGCTAATTTTCATCATTCCCCTAGGATACGATATTTCTGATTTACTATCTTCACAGGGGTGGGGTTTCCATTTGGCCCTTCCCACTGTGATTGCTCTTACTTCACAGACCAGGGACCCAATGTGGCAGTTACTCCAACTGTCATATATATAAATTCCAATTATGTAATTGGGTACTGGGACGATGACCATTGGGTGAGTCCGTGGACCCAGTGGGCCCACTGCACCAAACTTTAGCTTGGGAGGTCCCAAGTCTAATGAAAGAGGAAGGGAGAGAAAGGTGTGTGATGTTGCTTTGGATTTCCAGGTTATCAACAACTCACAATTGGTGGCCATTAGTCCTCAGAATGCGTGGATATTTCCCTTTCTCCAGTGTACAGTCACTCAAATGGACGGCTGTAAAGTTCTCTGGGGGAACTGTCATGCTATGTACGCAACTTGGTGTTGTAGAGTCCTTCCTCTTAGTGACCCATAAAATTGCTCAGGTCTGGGAACTGAGCAAGGGATCATGCCTTGTTATTGCAGTGACTGTCCTCAGATGCCTCTTCTTCCACTCTTACTTTTTATGGTAATAGATTTTAATCAGCACCTTTGTTGGCTGCCCATTTCTTTTGCCCCCAGAGAGACCACACTTTATTAGCCATTTTCACAGTTGTATTAAGCCCCTTTGGCTGCAAGAATTACCTTGCCAGTCATTTTGGGAAATTGTGGCCTCCTGGCTTCTGGCAGTTCAGCACACCACTTGGCCCCTCTAACTTGAGGGCCCCAATATTCCCATGAATGCTCACATACCCAGCTCTGTGGCTGCTCACTCTACCTTTGTCTCTGGCCCACTGAGCAGGGTCGATCTACGTAGTGATGCTGGTATCCCTCTCACCAGTACTTTGATGACAATGTTGTATTCTGTGGGGACTCTTGTGGAGAATAATCCTCTGGTGAGTCTTCTGGCCTTACATAATATATCCATTCCAGCATGTTCAATTCACTCAGCCTCTATTACTTCTTCTGCTGTCAATACTCAAATATCTTTCACTGCTGAGAATTGGCTGTTTTATTCCCTCAGTTTCTAAGAGCCATTATCAAGTTTGCCCCCAGCACTAGGGTCCTTGCTAGAGTGTGAAATCCCCCATATCTCAGAAAGTGCCTCCAAGTCAATGAATTCTTGTTCATCCAGTTTTATATTCTTGCTCCTGTGATCAAGCACCCTTAAAATCCAATCCCAGAAATACTTCCCTGGTTCCTACCAGCCCATGCCAGCTAAATCTTGCAACTTCTTTCCTTCCTTATCAGGCCTAGCATGTCCCAGCCATCTATCCTAGATTTAACCCTAGTTATTGGCTTGGCAGCCAAGAAAAGAAGTGGGGCACAGTTCATGGGGAAGGAGGGAACTATTGCCTTGTGGACAAGAGGCTTCTACAGCATCTTTTAGTACATAACACATGCTAACTAGTTCTTACTAGAGAAAGGCTACCTTTCCAAGTCCAGAGGATCCAGAGGGAGTTGCAAGAGCATCCATCCAGATGTCCTTATATCATGTTCAGGATCCTAGGTTTCCCCACCTAACATTAACAGTACTGCTTTGGCTCTCACACTTAACTGCTAACTGCTTTTTTTTTTTTAATTTAAAGATTATTTATTTATTCCTCCCCCCTGTTTCTGCTCTTTGTCCATTCACTGTGTGTTCTTCTGTGTCCACCTGCATTCTTGTCAGGCGGCACTGGAACCTGTGTCTTTTTGTTGCACCATCTTTTTTTTTAAAGATTTATTTATTTATTTAATTCCCCCCCCCTCCCCTGGTTGTCTGTTCTTGGTGTCTATTTGCTGTGTCTTGTTTCTTTGTCCGCTTCTGTTGTCGTCAGTGGCATGGGAAGTGTGGGTGGCGCCATTTCTGGGCAGGCTGCTCTTTCTTTTTCACGCTGGGCGGCTCTCCTCACGGGCGCACTCCTTGCGCGTGGGGGCCACGCGGGGGACACCCTTGCGTGGCACGGCACTCCTTGCGCGCATCAGCACTGCGCATGGCCAGCTCCACACGGGTCAAGGAGGCCCGGGGTTTGACCCGCGGACCTCCCATATGGTAGACGGACGCCCTAACCACTGGGCCAAAGTCCGTTTCCCTGTTGCACCATCTTGCTTCGTCAGCTCTGTGTGTGTGTGCAGCACCACTCCTGGGTGGGCTGTGCTTTTTCTGTGCGTGACGGCTCCAGGGCCGCACTCCTTTTGTGTGGGGCACCCCTATGTGGGGGACACCCCTGCGTGGCATGGTACTCCTTGTGCGTGGCAGCATTGCACGTGGGCCAGCTCACAAGGGCCAGGAGGCCCTGGATATCGAACTCTGGACCTCCTATATGGTAGGTGGATGCTCTATCAGTTAAGCCACATCTCTTCCTGTTAACTGCTTCTTAACAGCTCTTAGTTTCTCATTTTTCTTCTGCAGGGCTTCAAAACAACTTAGCAGTAAATAGCTACCTCAGCTGTCTTTGTGGGCATTACTTCCTGCGTATTTTCCAAATGCCAGTAGCACCCTATCTCTCACAGAACTCCCCTCCATTGGGGCATTTCCCCAGGTCAACATTGCGAAATCTTTAGCAATTAAGTTTCAACCTTGTCCCAGGGACTATGTGTGCCCCTCCTACCAAGCAGGACGGTATTTTTTTGGGCAGTGGGTGAGTCTGCCCCAAATCCCAATTTTGCCACTTGGTCCTCCCAAAAGCAGATGGCAAGGTGGGATTAATTGTGCAAAGTTTTTATTAGAGGTAACAACTGTGAGAAAAAATGGGGAGGAAACTGAGAAAGATTAGGTGGGCTACCATACCATACTGCAAGTCTGACCCCCAAGTAAGAAAGAGTGGGAAGGAGAAGTTGAGTGAAAGTGCCCTAGACTGCTATGCAGCTGAAAGAAGGGTTGGCATGGCAAAGAGTGCGTCCTTGAGCCTGTCTTAGCATCTCTGCCATGCTCAGTCACTGAGAGAGAAGGTCTTGGCACAAACGTGATGGATTTCAGTCCACAGTAGCTGGTGCCATTGGCCAATTAAGCTCTCTGTAATTGGCGTTCTGTGAGGTGCACATTCTCATAATGTTGTCAGCCGAGCTGGGATTCAAACCCAGGTTGTTTGGCTGCAGAATTTATACTCTCAACCATGGTGCTAGGTGGCATCCTTTAGAATTATGGATGTCTCAAAAGGTCCTCTATCATGTTGAAGATTTATACAGAAGTTTGAGGCTCTTCTAAGGAGTTTGTACTTCATCCTACAGACAATAAGATAATGGGAGGGGAAACACTACAAATTAATATATGTATATATGCCATATATACTGTATATGCACATAATTTATAGCCCTATACATATCCTTAATTACCTGGAGAATAATAGGGTTTAACAAACTTCAAAACAGGTGAAACTGATTTCTGGATCACCTCTATAGTGAGATGTGTCACTCACAGTCAGAAAGTGCTAGCAAAGCAATCACACAATCTACGATACAAAGATTTTTAAAAAGTGGAACCAAACAAATTAATTTTCTATCACTCCTTTTAACTTCTTACTGTAGTACAAGCAATAAAAAATTCATTGCATTTTTACTACTTTATTAATAGTATTGCAGATTATCTTCTACTGTTTTCATGTAGAGGTACTCTTCACTTATGCTGTGTTTCAAATAGGCATTTACAGACTAGATTCAGAATTTAATCACTATTTGTAACATAAATTCCATGGGAATATCTGTAAGCTTCTAGCAATCAAATTACAAATGAATTCTATAAAATATGATCTTCTGTAAAAAGGGGCTATAAGTATATTCATCAGTTAGTATTGCAAGAAAGCACACCTTATTAATTCTATTTTATGGATATGGGAACCCTAGACACAAAAATTTTAAATGATTTCCTGTTTTATATGAGATCAAATATGAACCTAGAACTATAGACTAAATCAGATCCTTCTAAACCTATATTAAGAATATAAGTCTACAAATGCAATAAAAACCTACAATAGAGTATCAAAAACTAGAGAAAAAAGATGAAAGAGAACACTGGTCCAACTTTCCTTCTAAGGGTAGATATTACCTGCTTATTATGGAGAGTTGATAGTTTATCAAGGTAAATCTAAAAATTTGGGAAAATTTCAAAGTCTCTAAAAACTCATAATACTCACCACTATTATTTATCATACTTCAAGAGGATAGGGAAACGGACTTTGGCCCAGTGGTTAGGGCGTCCGTCTACCATATGGGAGGACCGCGGTTCAAACCCCGGGCCTCCTTGACCCGTGTGGAGCTGGCCATGCGCAGTGCTGATGTGCGCAAGGAGTGCCGTGCCACGCAAGGGTGTCCCCCACGTGGGGGAGCCCCACGCGCAAGGAGTGCGCCCGTGAGGAGAGCCGCCCAGCGTGAAAAGAAAGAGCAGCCTGCCCAGGAATGGCGCCGCCCACACTTCCCGTGCCGCTGACGACAACAGAAGCGGACAAAGAAACAAGATGCAGCAAATAGACACCAAGAACAGACAACCAGGGAAGGGGGGGAAATTAAATAAATAATAAATAAATCTTTAAAAAAAAAAAAAAAAAAAAGAGGACATATGGGAGTTAGAATGGAGTTCTCAAATTTCAGACTGTTTCACTTCCTGACCTAAGTCTTGAAAATGAACTAAGAACTCAGCAAAGCAATTTATGAATTTGGGGTCAGAATATGTCTTTAAGTGATGGTTTAGGGAACTGTATTTATAGCCTGGCACCAGTCAATTTTTGTCCACTTTTTAGACTAGGTCCCAAATATACACATTATACTCTGGGAACAACTAAGGGCACAAACTAGCATTCAGAATTAAATTTTGGGCTGCAGTTCCAAACAATGATTTCCTATATTCCCTAGTTCTCAGTCAGATTTGGTTACAATATAAGATTTAAAAATAAACAGTAAAAATAGGATCAGTGGAAGAACTGTACTATCCATTAAGTACTTGTTACAAAGCAGGAGTCTAGGGTAAGGTTCTGACACTTGACCTAAATGCTAACTTTTGGAATATTTTATATATATCCCACCTTATAAGGGGTCTTACTACATGAGCATATACAACTATAATAGAAATAAGGAACCTGCCTTATAAAAACATATTTTTTAAAAACTGTAATATGCAGACTAAGATATTAAAAATAAAATTCAAATTTGACTCTTAAGTTTCCTGACCATCAAATCAAAGAGAGAGGCAAGATTCTCACTATCTCAAACAGCTTCCAAAATTACTTTAGTCATTCTGAAATATCTCAGATGGGACTTAAATAAAGGTACTCTATGACACAGAGGATAATGTCCCTGAAAACACCAAAGTAAAAGCAGTTAAGAAAAGTTTATATGGATACTTCAAGTAGCTTGCTTAAGTGAAGGCTGAAGGTATCAAAATGCCATTTGATGAAGGTGATGCTGCTAGGGGATGTTTTTGCAATACAAGTAGTTTCTACATGAAAGATTTCTTTTTTTTTTTTTATTGACTTTGTAATAATATTACATTAAAAATATATATGTGAGGTCCCATTCAACCCCACCCCCCCACCCCCCCTCTCCCCCCCCAACAACACTCGTTCCCCTCATCATGACACATCCATTGGATTTGGTAAGTACATCTTTGGGCACCTCTGCACCTCATAGACAATGGTTCACATCATGGCCCATACTCTCCTCCATTCCATCCAGTGGGCCCTGTGAGGATTTACAATGTCCGGTGATTACCTCTGAAGCACCATCCAGGGCAGCTCCATGTCCCAAAGACGCCTCCACCTCTCATCTCTTCCTGCCTTTCCCCATACCCATCGTCCACCATGTCCACTTTTCCCAATCCAATGCCACCTCTTCTATGTGGACATTGGATTGGTTGTGTCCATTGCACCTCTATGTCAAGAGGAGGCTCAGATTCCACATGGATGCTGGATGCAATCCTCCCATTTTGAAAGATTTCTTATACATGGGTTATTTTCTATGGGACGTTTTGTAACCAAAGCTTCTTTGAAAATAAAGTGGAAAAAAAAAAAGATACTGGGGGAACATACAGGAGAAATTGTCACTGCACATAAAGAATAACAGGTCTTATGATAATGGACACAATGCAAAAAAATTATTTTATTTTTCATATTTTTGGCTTTATTTTTAGAGAGGTTTTGGATTGAAGAAGGGTTGCAACTGTGGTGGGGAGGGCAACTGACGTAGGGTGTCAGTGGTGGGGGGATGTGTGGGAAGGGGTGCACAGGAGCATGCCTCTATGGAATATGAATGTGTTTAAGTGGTCATGGGGTATTGGCTTGGTGGTTGGAGACCCAGACAATAACCAAAAGAATGCTGAATTCCCATCTTGGGGAGTCCTGCTACATTCTCTAACAGAGTGGCAAGAATCCTTAGAGTATGTGCGCAGTGCCTAGCGAAGGAGGACAGACTAATACACTAGGCCTTTGATATTGATGCCTGTTCTCATGAACCTTGTTTTTGTAAAAATGAAACTTAGCCTAGTTATTATATATTGGCTGAGAGTTACCTCCTGAAAGTGTCTGTTGCTCAAATATGGCAAATCTCTCTAAGCCAAACTCAGTATATAAACTCACTACCTTCCCCCGGTGTGGGACATGACTCCTGGAGATGAGTCTCCCTGGCACCAAGGGATTATTAACAAGGGCCTACCAGTGATCCATTTGGAAAGACCCTGACCAAAAGGGAGAAATATGAAATACAAATGAGATTTTATAATTAGGAGATTTCAAAGTGTGTCAGGAGGTTTTTTTCAGAGGTTATACTTATGCATGTCTAAGGAGGATCTCACTGACTGCCATAGTAAACAGTGTCTCAAGCAGGGGGCCTTGTGAGGGCTTTAGAAACATCTAGACACTATAAGCAGGGCAGACAACTCCAGGAATTTGGCACCCTACCAGTGGGCCTTACTTTGGAGTATATGATAACCTATCCCCCCAAGGTATTGGCATTAGACTCATTTATAATTTTTCTGCACATGGTTTTTTTCTCCCCTTTATTTCTCTTCCCTTCCCCCTTTCCCCAGTTGTCTGCTCTCTGTATCCATTCACTGTGTGTTCTTCTGTGATGCTTCTATCCTTATCAGCAGCACCAGGAATCTGTATTTTTTCTGTTGTTGCGTCATCTTGCTGTGTCAGCTCTCCGTATGCATGGTGCCATTTTTGGGCAGGCTGCACTTTCTTTCGTGCTGGGCAGCTCTCCTTACGGGGTGCACTCCTTGCACATGGTGCTCCCCTACACGGGGGACACCACTGTGTGGCAGGGCACTCCTTGCACGCATCAGCACTGCGCATGGGCCAGCTCCACACGGGTCAAGGAGGCCCTGGGTTTGAACTGCGAACTTCCCATATGGTAGGCGGATGCCCTATCCATTGGCCAATTCCGCTTCCCTGAACATGGTTCTTAATCCTCCTTTTATTTGAACCTATAATTAGCACTATACCTGTTAAATATGTGTCCCAGAGACTTAAATCTTTTGGATGTTTATATGCCAATTGAGTCTTGAATCTAAGCAGAGTTGCAGCCAACACCTACTCTCTAATTCATCAGACTTGCCCAGGACAATGAAAGGATGACGATGGACAACGGCCATCCCAAAAAACAGAGAGTATCTATAGTTGCAAGCAAGACAGTTCCACCCATCTGCTCCATGGGATCTAAGCCCCCTCTCAGTGAGAAGCACAGTGGGCATCACCATCCCCAAATCCTCAAGACTGAGGAATGAACAAACCTAAGGGGGGGAATGCAACTATGGACTAAAGTAGACTTATTATTATTCTAGTAATGGAAGAACTTGTAACATTGACATAAAGGCAGTGGACACAAGAGGTTCTGAGGGGAGGGAAAGAAAAGGTGTAACATGAGGCATTTGGGGACATTGAAATTATTCTACATGACACTACAAAGATGGATACAGGCCATTATACATTGCCAAAACTTTAAAAATTGTGTGGTACAAAGTATACACCGTAAACTATAGACCATGGTTAGTAGCAATTTCTTCATTATGTGTTCATCAACTACAACAAATGTACCGCACTAATGAAAGATGTTAATGGGGAAATGTGTGGGAAGAAGGGTATATGGGAATCCCCTATATTTCTTTTGTTTTTTTTTAAAGATTTATTTTTCTCTTCCTCTTCCCCCACTCCCTTGTCTGCGCTGTGTCCAATTGCTGTGTGTTCTTCTGTGTCCACCCGCATTGTCAGGCAGAACCAGGAAACTGCTTCTCTTTTTTGTTGTGTCATCTTGCTGCATCAGCTCTCCATGTGTGCAGTGCCACTCCTTTTTTTACACAGGGCAGCTCTCCTTGCGGGTGCACTCTTTCTGTGTGGGGCACCCTTAACTGGGGACACCCTGGCATAGCATGGCACTCCTTGTGTGAGGCAGCACTGTGCATGGGACAGCTCACCACACAGGTCAGGAGGCCCTGGGTATTGAACCCTGGGCCCTCCATATGGTAGGCAGATGCTCTATCAGTTGAGCTATGTCTGTTTCCTCCCTATATTTCTGAAATAACATTCATGTAATCTAAAACCTCTTTAAAATTAAAAAAAAAAAAGCAGATACAAACTTCTGCATTATGTGAACAAGATTCTATAAACCACCCAAAGCAGCAATATATAATCACCTGTATTGACTATGTAACTTTGGCAGCACTTCAGCTTTCTGTGTTCTCAACTCCAATGACCATTTCCTGATGTCCATTCAACTAACAAGCAGTGGTTGGCAAGAAGGTGCTGAAAGATAATAGAAACTACCAGACTCCAATACTCAAGACAGGAAAATGGAAAATGTCCCAAGAGGGCATCTAGTCTGTATATACTTTCTCAAATAAGACTGCCCCTAAGCCATTTGTATTACATTTTCAAAGATCTCTACATTTCTAGTCTAGCTTGTTCTTATCTTAAATCTCAGCACCTATAGTCTAGAACTAATTTCTTCTATCAATGGAGATGATGAGTCATTACTCTCCTTGTAAATACTTTACATACTTAGAAATTATTAGTTTTCTTTCATTAACAAAATAACCACAATTATGTTAACTGTCCTCCAAAAATATCTTAATCTTTAGACATCTTTTTACTTGGGAATCTCTTATCACTTTCAAAATATATTCTAGGGGAGCGGGTGTAGCTCAGTGGCCAAAGTGCCTTCTTCCCATGTACAGGGTCCTGGGTTCAATCTCTGGTACCTCCTAACAAAAGAAATATATATATATAAAATACACACACTCTCCAATGGTTTGGTATGTTAATATGAGTTTCATAAATAGAGGACATTTAGATTATTTCATGATTCCTTTACTCTAAGAGATTATTCAAACATAATTTTATTTGTAAATAACAATGTTAAACCTCAAAATCAATCATTCAAAACACTATTCTAGGTACTGGGTAACTCATATAGCTTACATTCTAGAGGGAAATACAGATAATAGACCATTAAAAAAAAACATCTGATTGAGGTAATTGCTGCAGAAAGATAAAAGTGATAGATGTGGAGAGTATTTTATGAAGAGGTAGCACTTGTTTTGAAACCCATAGAAAGGCAGTAGCCCTGGAAAGAGTGTTCCAGGCAAATTTTAGCTAACAAATGTTTAATGAGTTATGAATTCCTTCTGATGTGTATAACTTTACAATGCTCCCTTCTGAATCTTGTTATTTTGAAGATTAATTCTACCTTTTAACTGCTTTTCATTACTTCCTCAGTTGCTGTATCTTACATGTTTCAGCAATTTAAACAAGTATTTTATAATATTAGCTAATATTTAATTTAGGATGTGTTTTTGCAAAATAATAATAATGAGTGAAAAATAATAAAAAATAAATTATGGGAGTGGCTAGGCCTATGTGAGTTTTTAGAAAGTAATAATTTGGTGAGGGGATGACACTTTGTAGGCAAAACAGGTGGAAAGTCAAAGTGGCACAGTGTGACCTATTCAGAAACAAGGATAGTGAGAGGATGGAAGGTGGAGTGAATCCTGACAGGTTGATCTAATAGTACTGAAAGAGTCCAAGAAGTTAGAGGTTGATAGGGAATGCACGTGGATGAAGAAGTAAATCATCGGGTAAGGCTGGACAAAATCTTTCCTTACAAAGTTGCTGCCACCACTTGAAAAATAAGCAATTCTGAACTTTGGGGTGGGCAGTTGTGATCACCAGCTAAGTAACAATTACAGAATCAAAAAACATACTTTCATTTTATGAAATCAATATTTTGTTGTTGAGTCTTTGCACATTAAAAAAGAGTGGGGAGGGAAGCAGCTGTGGCTCAATCAGATGAGTTCCCATTTACCACATGGGAGGCCCTCAGTTCACATCCTGGGGCCTGCCTCCTTGTGAAGGCAGGCTCGCTTGCACGCCATGGAGCGCTGCCCAGCCTGCAGATGCTGTGGAGAGTCGACTCAGCAAGGTGATGCAACAAAAAGGGAGACAAGCAAGAACACAAAAGAGCCTGCAACAAATGGACACAGAGAACAGACAGCAGACAAGCTGCAAAGGGGGAGGGGAAAATTTTTTTTAAATTAAAAAAAAAAAAGAGTGGGGAGACAGATTTCCAGGAACATGGTGTCAGAGTAGGGTGGCAGGGCTAAGCTCTCTTATGAAAACAATGAAGGAAGAGCAAAAAGCTATGTGGGGAGTTGCTTTGGGGGGTCTGCCGACCACAAGAGTGCTGTGCACTGTCCAGGAGGGAAAGGGATAGAGAAAAGAAGAGGCCGTAGTGAAAACTATGCATTACTAGCTCCTGTGGCTGGGAACAGTACCCATCCACCACCCTCAAGGTGAACAGCCTGGGTGAAACGCATGGCTCAGTGTGGCTAACTAGAGGGGAATGGATGTCTTCCACGCAGGGAAGAGTGAGGGTGCATGGAGGGCAGAAAGTGGTTTCTCTTTGGTGAGTTTGGCTAGGGGAGACTGTTTTGAATCTTGGCTCTGTCCAAGCCGAATCACCAAGTGAAAGTTTAAAGAGACACCTCCAAGGAAAGGTTTGCTAAAAAGCACCATCTGCTGGTACATCAGGAAACTGCAGGAAGTAAAAATGCTTTTTGGAGTCTCCCAAGTCCTCGGTTCCCTGTGATCTGGTCTGTGCCCCATTAGTGGTCCCCTTGTCCTGTTTTGATAACTTAAGCTGGGCACTCTTAAAGACTTAGAATAAATTGAACCAAAAATTAAAGAACAGCCATGAAAGGAAACCATTAGGCAAGACAGAGAAATTGATGGTCAGGGTAAATTCACCACTATAAACAGACGCTTAGACATCAGCAAAAAATTACAAGCTGTACTAAGAAAGAGGAAGATACAGCCCAGCCATAGGTCCAAATAAAAAATACTGATGAGACACAGGATTTAAGACAACTACTCAATGACTGTCACACAATCTTGTAAAAGAGATAAAGGATACTAAGATGATACTGGGCAAACATAAAGAACAACCAGAAAGCCTCCAAAGAAAAGTAACAGAACTTATGGGAATGAAAGACATAACGGATGAAATTAAAAATACATTACAGGCATATAATGGCAGATTTTAATTGGTTGGAGACAGAACAAGGGAGTTGGAGGACAGAGCATCTGAACTTGAAAAGAGAACAGAAAGAGAAAAGGATGGGAAAAATGGAACAGGGTCTCAGGGAATTTAATGACAATGTGAAATGCACACACATACGTGTGATAAGTGTCCTGAGGGATGAAACGGGGTCCCTGTTATGGGACGAGAGGGGTCCCTGGCGTGGGGAAGAAAGCCTCGTACGGCCGCTGAGGCTTCCCTCGGGGGCTCCGAAGGCGTGGAGGGCGCATGACCCAGGAAGAAGTCATGGAGACAGGCTGATGGCACAAGTCTGGTTTATTGCGGAAGGGGATGCAGATTTATAGGATTGGGGAGTGGTGTGGCGGGTTCTGATTGGCTAGGGCAAATGCTGTTTCCATATAAGGCAATGTTCTGGCATTGGGCTAGTGATTGGCCAGTAGAGTATGTGCTAACTCTTGATAGGCTGACACTGTTACTAAGCTGATAGGTGGTTGTAAGCTGTTGCTGGGCAAACAGCGTACTAAGAGATTAGGTTTAAGGGAGGGGGGAGGGGAAGTGAGAGCTGGGCTAGGCGGGAGATAGGAAGGGGGAGGGCGGTGCCGGCTAGCGGTTAGCAGCAAAGGCCTAGTCAGGCGTGGTCACCTTGTCTAGGCCCAGTGGGCAGAGGCGGTGTCACCTCTTGCCGCACTGTTTGCCACTGAGGCAAGCCGGGTGCCCCTCCTCCCACAGTGTCCCAGAAGGAGAAAATGGAAAAGGGGCAGAAAAAACGTGTGAGGAAATAATGGTGGAAAACTCCCCAACCTTTGAAAAACATAAATGTCAATCCAAGAAGGACAAAGCACCTCAAACAGAATAAGTTTGAATAGACCTACTCTGAGACACTTATTATTCAGAATGTCAAATGCCAGAGATAAAGAGAGGATTCTGAAAGCAGCAAGGGAAAAGCAATATATCACATACAAGGGAAGCTCAATAAGACTAAGTGCTGATCTCTCATCAGAAACCATGGAGGAGAGAAGGCAGTGCTATGATATATTTAAGGTTCTGAAAGTGGAAAATTGCCAGCCAAGAATTCTTTATCCAAAAAAACTGTCCTTCAAAAATGAAGATGAGTTTAAAGTCTTCAGAGACAAACAAAAATTGGGAGAGTATGTTATCAAAAAAACAGATTTACAAGAGATACTAAAGGGAATTCTGGAACCTGAAAGGGAAAGACAAGGGTGAGAGATTTGGAGAAGAGTGCAGAAATGAAGACTATTAGTAAAGGTAACTAAAAGGATAAAAAGACAATAGTAAGATATAACAAAAAGTAAAAGGATAAATGGACGAAGTAATAACATTGAACATTTATGGATTGAACTTCCCAATCGAAAGACACAGACTGATAGAGTGGGTAAAAAAAATGAGCTATCTATATGCTGTCTACATGAGACTCACTTTGGACACAAAGACACAATCAGGCTGAAAGAAAAAGGTTAGAAAAAGATATTAAATGCAAACAGTGACCAAAAAAGATCTGGAGTAGCAATATTAATATTGGAAAAATAGATTTTAAATCAAAACTGTGTAGGAGATGAAGAAGGTCATTATATATTAATAAAAGGGACAATTCACCAGGAAGAAATTACAATAGTAAATTTTTATGTACCTAAGTTGGGGGTCCCAAAATACATTAGAGACACAATGGCAATACTGAAAGGAAAATTAGACGTCTTTACAATAATAGTTGGAGACTTTATTGTACTACTCTCAGTGGTATATCTGGACAAAGGATAAATAAGGAAACAGAGCTTAAATAATATAAATGAATTAGCTCTAACAGACATTTATAGAGCATTACACCCCCAAAGAGCAGGACATACATTTTTCTCAAGTACTCATGGATCTTTCTGCAGGAAAGAACACGTTGGGTCACAAGGCAGGTCTCAATAAATTTTAAAAGAGTGAAATTATACAAAACACTTACTCTGATCATAATGGAATGAAGCTGGAAATCAGCAATAGGTAGAAAAAGGGAAAATTTACAAATATAGGGAGATTAAACAACACTCTTAATAATCAGTGGGTCAAAAAAGAAATTGCAAGAGAAATCAGTAAATATCTTGAGACAAATGACAATGAGAACACAGCATATCACAACCTATGGGATACAGAGAAGGCATTGCTGAAAGGGAAATTTATAACCATCAAAAAAGAAGAGTGAGCTAAAATTGAAGACCTAACTGCACACTTAGAACAGCAAACTAATCCCAAAGCAAGCAGCAGGAAAGAAATAACAAAGATTCGGGAAGAAATAAATGAAATTGAGGCAAAAATACCCCCCAAAACAACAGAGAGAATCAACAAAACCAACACCTGTTTCTTTGAGATCAACAAGATTGACAAACACTTAGCTAGACTGACAAAAAATGAAGATACAAATAAATAAAACAGAAATGAAAAGGGGGGATATTATCACTGATCCCACAGTAATAAAAGAAATAAGAGGATACTGTGAATAACTGTACACCAAAAAACTAGACATGATGATGAAATGGAAAAATTACTAGGACATACAAACAACCTACACTGACCCCAGAAGAAATAGAAGACCTCAACAAACCAATCCCAAGTAAGGAGATTGAAATAGTATCAAAAAACGCACAAAATGAGAAGTCCAAGACCAGATGGATTCATAGATGAATTCTACCAGTCATTCAAAGAAGATCGATACCAATCCTGAACAAAATATTACAAAAACTGAACAAGAGGGAACACTACCAAATTCATTCTACGAGGCCAACATTACCCTAATACCAAAGCCAAAAAAAAGATGCTATGAAAAAAGAAAATTACAGATCAATTTCTCTAATGAATATAGATGCAAAAATCCTCAACAAAATACCTGCTAACCAGATCCAAAGGAACATTTGAAGAATTATACACCACGGTCAAGTGGGTTTTATCCCAGGTATGCAAATTTGGTTCAACACAAGAAAATCTATTAATGCAATACATCACATTAATAAATTAAGAAAAATCTCATAGTCATTTCAATTGATGCAAAAAAGCCAAATGACAAAATGCAGCATCCTTTCTTGATAAAAGCACTCCAAAAGATAGGAATAGAAGGACCTTTCTCAACATGTAAAGTGCATATATGAAATACCCACAGCTAATAATGTATTCAATGGTGAATGACTGAAAGCTTCCCCGCCAAGATGAGGAGCAAGACAAGAATATCTACTGTCGCCACTGTTAAGCTTTTTTTTTTTTAAAAAGATTTATTTATTTATGCCCCCACCCCTGGTTGTCTGTTCTCTGTGTCTATTTGCTGCGTCGTCTTCTTTGTCCGCTTCTGTTGTTGTCAGCGGCACAGAAATCTATTTCTCTTTTTGTTGCATCATATTGTGTCAGCTCTCCATGTGGGCGGCGCCATTCTTAGGCAGGCTGGACTTTCTTTCACACTGGGTGGCTCTCCTTATGGGTTGCACTCCTTGCGCGTGGGGCTCCCCTACGCAGGGGACACCCCTGCGTGGCACGGCACTCCTTGCGCGCATCAGTACTGCGCATGGGACAGCTCCACACGGATCAAGGAGGCCCAGGGTTTGAACCGCAGACCTCCCACGTGGTAGATGGACGCCCTAACTACTGGGCCAAGTCTGCTTCCTGCCACTGTTATTCTATATTGTGCTAGAAGTTCTAGCTAGAGCAATTAGGCAAGAAAGAGAAAAAAAAGGGTACCCAAATAGGAAAGGAAGAAGTATAACTTCCTTTATTCACTGACAATATAATTCTATACCTAGAAAATCATGAAAAATCCACAAGAAAGCTACTAGAACTAATAGATGACTTACGCAAAAATTGGTAGCATTTCTACACACTAATCATGAGCAATATAAGGAGGAAGTCAGAAAAAAATTCCAGTTACCACAGTGACTAAAAGAATCAAAGATTTAGGAATAAACTTAACCAAGGACAAAACTACAAAACATTGCTTAAAAGGAACCAAAGACCTAAATAAATGGAAGAACATTTCGTGTTTGTGGATTAGAAGACTAAATATCATTAAGATGTCAATTCTAGGGACGCGGACTTGGCCCAATGGATAGGGCGTCTGCCTACCACCTTGACCCGTGTGGAGCTGGCCCATGTGCAGTGCTGGTGTGTGCAAGGAGTGCTGTGCCACTCAGGGGTGTCCCCCGCATAGGGGAGCTCCACGCGCAAGGAGTATGTCCCGTAATGAGAGCCGCCCAGCGTGAAAGAAAGTGCAGTCTGCCCAAGAATGGCACTGCACACATGGAGAGCTAACACAGAAAGTTGACGCAACAAAAAGAGACACAGATTCCCGTGCCACTGACAACAACAGAAGCGGACAAAGAAGAACATGCAGCAAATGTACACAGAGAACAGACAACGGTGGGGAGAAATAAATAAGAAATAAATCTTTAAAAAAAAAAAAGATGTCAACTCTACCTAAACTGATTTACAGATTCAATGCAATTGCAATAAAAATGCAACCAGCCTTTTTTTTTTTTTTTAACAGAAGTGGAAAAGCTAATTATCAAATGTATTTGGAAGGATAAGGGGCCCTGAAGAGCAAAAAATGTCTTTAAAAAGAAGAAGTTGGAGGACTCCTGCTTCCTGACTTTAAACCATATTACTTAGTTAGCTACAGTGGTAAATACAGCATGGTACTGGCATAGTCAGGCTGACCAATGGAACTGAATTGAGAATTCAGAAATAGACCCTCACTTCTACGATCAAGTGATACTTGACAAGACTATCAAACCCACCCAGCTGGGTCGAACAGTCTATTTCACAAATGGTGCTGGGAGAAATGGATATCTGAAGCTAAAAGAAAGAGGAACCTTATCTTACCCTTATACAACAATGAACTCAAACTGGATCAAAGACTTAAATATAAAATTGAGAACTATAAAATTCCTGGAAGAAAATATAGGGTAACATCTTCAAGTTCTTGTGGTAGGTGGTGCTTTCTTAAGCCTTACACCCATAGCACGAAAAACAAAAGAAAAAAATAGATAAATGGGACTGCCCCAAAATTAAACACTTTTGTGCTTCAAAATGACTTTTTTAAGAAGATGAAAAGGTAGCCTACTTATTGGGAGAAAATTTTCAGAAACCAGATATCCAGTAAGGGTTTGATCTCATTGTTACATAAAAAGGTCATACAACTCAATGACAAAAGGACAAGGAAACCAATTAAAAAAATGGGTAAGACTTCAAAAGAACTTTCTCAAAGAAGAAATACAGATGGCTAAAAAACACACAAAAAGATGCTCAACATCAGTAGCTATTAGAGAAATGCAGATCAAAATTACAATGAGATACAATTTTACACTTTATAGAGTGGCCAGTATTTTAAAAAAAACAGAAAACTACCAGTGCCGGAGAGTATGTGGAGAAATAGGGACACTCCTTCACTGTTGGTGGGAATGTAAAATGGTGCAGCTTCTGTGGAAGACAGTTTGACAGTTCCTCTGGAAGTTAAATATAGAAATGCCATATGATACCTCTTAATATTTTTTAATGCAACATTGTGTGGGAACCTTGTATCTTTTTTAAAAAAAAGAGAAAAATAAATTTATTGAAAAAAAAAAGAATACCATATGATTTGGCAATCCCACTACTAGGAATAGAACTCGAAGCAAGGACATAAAGAGACATATGCATAGGAATGTTCATAGTGGCATTATTCACAATTACTAAAAGATGGAAACAACCCAGGTGTCCACCAACCAATGAATGGATAAACAAAATGTGGTATATACATACAATGGAATACTATTCAGCTGTAAGAAGGAATGAACTTGGCATGCATATGACAACACGGATGAACTCTGAGGACATTATGTTGCAGTGAAACAAGCCAGACACAAAAGGACAAATATTGTATGGTCGCACTACTATGAATTAAATACATTGAGTAAACCCATGTAGTTAAACTAGAGTACAGATTACTAGGGGATACAATGTGGATTGAAAAGGGAGAGCTGATGCTAAATGTATGTAGAATATTTAATAAGGAGGATTGTAAATGTGGGGAAATGGTTAGTTGATGGTAACACATTATAGTGAGTATAATCAACACTGCTGATTTGCAAATGTGATTGGGGCTAAATAGGGTAGTCCAGGGAGGTTAATGTCAATTGAAAGAAAGTTAGAGGAGAAACTAGGGACTGTACAACATAGTGATTTTGACGGTGGATGTGGTTAATAGTACAACACAAGAATGTTCCTCTATTACAAGGTATTAAGAATATGGTGATACATGGCAAAAATACAAGTAATGTAACATAGAGACTATAGTTAACAGTAATATTGTAATAGTTTTACAGAAATAGCAAAGAAGGCATTAGATCAGTGCTAAGAGTCAGTAATGGGGGGGTAATAGGGGGATGGGATTTTTGCTTTTGGATTAATGAAAACATTCTGAAATGAACTGAACTTATAGCAGCACAACTCTGTGATGATACTGAGAGTTACTGTGTGACCAGTTTGGATGGACTGAACAAGGCAGGAGACCATATAACAAGTGAACACTAAGGTGAATGATGGACTGTGGTTAACAGTACAAATATGAGAACATTTTCTCATAAACTATAACAAATATATAATCTTAATACATGGTATTAATAATAGGATGGTGTGTGGGAAAAACAGGAATATAAGTTATGAACTATAGATGGCAGTAATATTATGGCAAAGTTCTTTCATCATTTGTACAAAATGTGTCACAACAATGTAAGGTGTTGGTGGTAGGATGATGTATGGGAATCCTGTATGGTATGCACCACTGTTTAACTCACAACTTCCCAAATGAAAAAAAATTTTTTTTTAAAAGAGTGAGGATTTTGTTCAGACATGTTGAAAATCCTGCTCTACTTATTAAGTCTCTGGTTCCTTATTTGTAAAGTGAGTATAACACTACTACTTTGTGGGGTTTAGTTTCAGGATTAGCAATAATGAGGCAAAGCACATAGCCAAGTACCCAGTACATAGTAAATACTCAATAAACTGCTTTTAGAACAATGATTATTTTTCAGTGTGATCTCCAAATATCACTAAAACCTTATTATTATTATTAATCACACGAATATGCCTATTAAGAAATGTATTTACATTGTGTTTCAATGGAAGGAAAAAAATCCAGAAAATAAAACTTAATTTAGAAACCAATTCCATCAATATGAGGCACATACGTGAAGAGATACTGCAAGGAAATAAGGACAAAATGTTAAGCAGGTGACAGAGATTGCAAAGTCTTTAGTCAAGTCTAACTTATAATAAAATCTTATTCAAGCTCCATTCACTGCACAATTTTCACATTTCAGGGTGAAATGTAACTGTGCACCATCTAAGGAAAAAGGTTTTTAAAATCAAATGACATAAGACTAAAAAGGATTACCTTCTTAAGAGAAAAAAAACTTAGAATTTTGGAAGGCTCCTTTTACAAAATATAACTGCAATACAATACACCAGTCACTGCTGATCAGTAATCATTCTTGTGCATAGACAGACCCTGCTTAAATAAAAATGTAAGGTTTAATTTATTAAAATTACATAAAATGTAAAATTTCATTTTTTAAAAGTAAATAAAAGGCCATAATGCAAACAGACCTTATTTCCTTGTTATTTTAAATTGGTATTTTGAAAAACATTCAAGAGAGAAAAGACTGCTTAAATATCTTTTCAAATAAGAAATAATAAGACCTTAAGAAAACTGGCTACGATGTTTTTACTAAATACATTACTTGGCTGCTGCTTATAAGACATAATCCGAAAGATGGGCAAATCTTGTCCGATTTATAGCATTTTAAGACTGGAAAGGCACTAGAGATCACATCGTGCACTTCCCACATACAGAAAAGGAACTGGGCTCAGGATAATTTACTAGAATACACACATCAGTGCTGACTGAGACAAGATCTGTGAACCTGACCTCACAAGCGATGACTCTTCACTATAGAAAGTAGTACACAACATTTGAACCAATCTTAATACCACCTTTTGTTAAGACAATGCAGTTTCCAATAATAATCTTCCCTGTGGTAACTCCTATATCACTCTTTGGCTTGCAGCCTGCTCTAATAGTCAAGCTAGATGAGTAAAATTTGACTGTGAAAACGTAGTCTACAAAATAGCCAGAGATACAGAGACTTCATTTTTATGCACGCCGTAAGAATCTTCTCCTGCAAAACTCCTATGCTTTTAACCAGGGAGGTGGTAACTGAGAAAAGTACATCCATGATTTAAGAAAACATATACGCTGGCTCCTGGAGTGAAGTATGTTAAAATAATAAACTGTCACCTCCTCCTGGAATCACTAGGGCAAGGTCTTCAAATCACACAAAGTTACCTCCAGCAAGTAGTTTTCAATACACACTGCAGCGACTGAGTCTGCTTTTTCGGCTACTACAGGTATAGGCTAGGTCTAGGCAGCACAGGCTCTGAAATGATCATCCAAGTTCTCAAACAAGAATGAGGAAGAAAACAACAGCTGGTAACACACAAACATTAACATGTGCCCAACTGAACAGTATTTTAGATCATTAGATTATCTGCCATAAACTTGTTTCCTGGAAAATAATAGTTACTGCTTGTATACCTAGTTATACATGTCACAGCTTGCTCCTCAGAGAGAACATTCTATAGTCTTTCAAGAATAAAAACTTGCTTGCTTTGGCACACAACTATGAAGAGGTCTTGCAAAAATTGCCAGAGATAGTCAAACAAAGCAGTTTGGTGCAAGTAAAATTTGGGCACCAACCAAACCAGAGCTAATTTTTCAGTTCCTGTATATGAGAAGACAATACTAACTCACCCTTTCTGCTTGTTGACTTTTGCAACGCTTTATTTGTGTATTCAAAGAACAAGTACCTCTGTGGGAACTCTATGCTCAAGCAGTTTAAGTTTACTTTGGGCGAGTATGGATCATTCTTTTGTAAAATGAGTTAGGTTCTTAAATTAAAAACAAACAAAAAACCTTTTTCACCGAGCATGCTTGCGCTTTCCCTTAGTAACAAGGTTCAGTGGATCCACGACGGTCCAGCTACTTCTTTGCCCCATTTATTTAAGAATTTAACTGTTGCTCAATCAGAAGATGAGGGGCGCGGGGCGCGGTGTGAACCAGCAGGAACTTGAGAGAATCCTTCAAGGGTCATTGCGTGACCCTCACCTTGGCTTTGAGCGTTTGGGGATACCAAGTGCCTTCTCGCTGTCGCTGTTCTGAGTTTCCAGGGCCCAAAGACCTCAGCCACGCATCGAACTGTCTCGCTTCAACAGGGGAGACAGGGATCTGTTTTCCAACTGATCTTGGGGGCAAAGACAGAGGACCCTCAGAGGTTTCGGAACCGCACCTCGAGGCCGGAGGCCCGAGCCCGCCCCGCACCTTCACACCCACCCCGTCGTCCGGGTAGGAGGCGCCGACCTCGGGCCCGGCCAAGAGGGCCTGGGGCCACGGCTCGCCCTCGCGGCCTCACCTGCCGCTCCTCGGAAATCCCAGCGCCGCCCCACCCCGCCCCCGCGTCCTGCAAAGCCGGAGTCCCGGGCCTACTCCAACAGGGCCGCGACCGGAAATTGGCACCTCGACTTCCTTACCCTGGACTCGAAGGTTGGAGCCGGCCTGTGGGCGGGACGGGAAAGTCGCGACTTCCGCCTTCCTGGTTCCGGTCTGGCGGTGAGTGGGGAATGGGGGTTCTGCGCTTCGCTCTTGGGGTAGGAGGTAGGAAAGGCTGGTGTACGGCTGCTGCCATAGTTTTGTCTCCGTCCCAGCGGAGTCGGTTACGGCTTCAGGGACGCGAGGCGTGGCAGGGCCCGGATGCCTGGGCCAGTCTCGCTGGGCCCGCTGTGGGATGAGCGGCCCTGCCTATTATGCCTGGGGTCCGGGGTGAACGTGGCCCCCATGCACCAGCGGCCCTGTTAGATGAGCAAGGGATAAAGTTTAGGAAGGGGAGAAAGGCAAAGGAGAAATTGCGGGTGGCGGTAAAATGCCACCAGCTGCAGTTCAGGCGCTGCACGGGTCCGGAGATCAAGCCCGGTCGACCCCTTTAGGACAGAAGAGTGATTCTTAGTGCTGAGAGTGGGAGGTGCTCGGCGTTTGGGTCCTAAATTGAGGTTCACGGAAGGTGTGCGGTCTGTGGATGATTTCGTTGAGTTAATTGCTAAAACTTTACTCTAAACCAGGTCCTTCACTCCCTTTAATCATTATCGCAAAGTTCTTTTGGTTATCTCTGAAACTTGAATTAGTTAATTCATGACTGGGCTGGAGAAGCAGAAGGAACACATCGATTCTGGAGCGCTTAAGCCCTGGGTCCTTGACTGTGGTTGGGGTCGTGTGAAGTCGGGGGCTAGGATATTTAGCAATATCTTAAGCCCTTTTATGTGCCCTCAGTTTAAAAAGAGACATTTTTGTTGAAAAACCGTAGAAAGATATAATTTAAAACATTGAAAGTTTTCTTGATGTAGTGGGATTGTAGATAATTTGTATTTTGTTTTGGTTATCTCTACAGAGAACACGAATTGTATAATAGACAAAAAAAACCTTCAAAGACTTAAGGCGACGTGCTTCATTTTGTAACGGTGTACCTAATTAAAAATTTTTAAAAAAATATATAATCTTCAACTTTTAAGTATAAAAAGTTGAAGATCTAGGAATGAATTTACTCTAAAACTTCTGAGTCTTTTTGTATATCAGTGAGTTTATTTTTATGTCAATGGGGCTCATAAATTTTATTATTGAAATAAGTGATTTAATAGTAAAATATTTGGTTGCCATTAATTAAGATTTTTCTTCCAGAGCATTTGCAGTTGTAGTAAATTCAATTAAAAGGAAGAAATAGATAATACCTACAATGTGCCAGGCACTTTTCCATGTCGTTTATAGGTTGCATATACAGAATTTAGAAATTTTCCATTTAAATTTTTATGACTATCCTGAAAGTTGTAACAATTTTTTCCTTTTTGCTTAGTCTTTTCAACCACCTATTCAACAGATTTTAAACGTTCTCTCAGAAGTGTATGGTAGAAATAAAGAAGACAACCAAGGGTCATCTGAAATTGTGATTGGCTCTCTAATAATCCCAGGAGAAAGAGATCACTACTCAAGCAGAAGGTAGATGATTGTCTAATCCCAGTGGCTGTATGTGCATCCATTCCCCACCCAGTAATTTTCTCCACTTTGAATAGAGGTTGACACAAACATGAAAGGTAGAAGAACCTCTGGGGCAAAACAGAAAATGTCACTCAAGTCCATGCTATCTTTATTTGCCACATGCCCTTCCTTACCAGTCCAAAAATGAACAAAATTCATGGCCTCTGCTTTGGTTACTTTTCCCACTTATTAAATTGTTTATCCCACATGATAGTCTGTAAAGCTGAAAGAAATCCTAAAATAGCTTGTCCCTTTTTCCTTATACCTCTTGGCATATGAATGTGGATATAATATGGCTCCATTACTGTCTACTTTTCATTCCGGGAAATAGCCATCTATTACCCTTTCTTTCTCTGAGAGCATTTTACATGTGTTCTGTGGCTTCTCTTTTTCAAACCAAATTTGCTGATCTATATTTTTGTTAATTAATACTTGGTAATACTAAGGATATGTCAAAAACGACAAACAGGAATCAGCTGTTCCTGAAATGTGAGTAAAATGCAAGACTCTTATAAAAGTCTGCTGCTAAATAAAGTTTGTTTTGAATATAAGAGGCATATGAGAATGCATAGTCCTTATGACAGATTCCACATGGTTTTTACTTTTATTTTCTGTACCTGTCACTATTCTGGTTGTTCCTTGTTGAATAATTTTTAAAAACCTGGTAATATTAGTCGCTATTAATATAGTATTTTTTTTAACCTGAGAGATATTGGAATTTTGCATTAACTAGTTGTCTGATGTAACTTTTTCAAAATTTGATGAACCAGTCTTTTTCCTGTTGTATTTTTTTCTTTCTCCCACAGTTTTCCTAAAACCACTACAGAGATGTTTGATATAAAGGCTTGGGCTGAGTATGTTGTAGAATGGGCTGCAAAGGACCCATATGGCTTCCTTACGACAGTGATTTTGGCTCTTACTCCATTGTTCCTAGCAAGTGCTGTACTGTCCTGGAAATTGGCCAGGATGATTGAGGCCAGGGAAAAGGAACAGAAGAAGAAACAAAAACGTCAAGAAAATATTGCAAAAGCCAAACGACTAAAAAAGGATTGAAGAAAAGAACAGGCTCTGCAACCAGAGGAAAATCATTTGGAAAATTATGCAGCTTTGGAAGGACTCACTAAGGTTCCTTTGGATTTTATGACAGTATTGTATAGTAAACAAAGTGTGACCATATGGAAGAATCATGTCAGTTATGACCTCAGTACTGTAGTAATTTAGGCTTGAGTGTAGAAGTTTGTTGGTATCTGTGATAGTTATTGGGCAAATTAGCATTTATTATGCTACAAAATCTTAGTAACTGACTTTAATCATTTGCTATTTTGTAGCATATCTACAAATATGCTACAAATATCTACAAGCATATCTGAAATAAAAATATTCTATGGAGAAAAAAATGACTTTGGTTACAAACTAATCAAATAATAGCTTACATCTGGGCAAAGAATGTAAATGAACTATCCTCTATGAGATGAAGGGTCTGTTTGGGCTTTAAAAAGATATAGTATATTAAAAAGATGCAGTGTATTAATCACATCTTTTGTCAGTATTGCTTTTTTCTGAGAATATAATCATTTCTGGCTTAAAGCAAAATAATCTTTATCTTATGTATAGTTTTTCTGGTTTTCAGCCTTTATAGTGGTAATCCATTTTGCATTTTTTTAAATCTAATTTTATAAAGTATTCTCTTGTCTTGACTAGTAGAATACCTCCTGCTAGATATAACAATTTTTGTATTTATGAGCACTGCCATTTTCTTAGAGATGACTTGTTGAGCAGAATAAAATTATAATTTTAAGCTTGCAGTACAAATGCCAAACATTGTAATATCTTGGAACCAGTTTATTCTTGCTTGTGCTAAGTTAAAATTCTAACCGGGTAATTTGCTTATTACATAGATACCACTTTTGTTTTTACTCCATTTTTTGTTTAATACGTGATAATAATGTCCTATACTTTTTTATTAGACAGTTTTAAGGTAAAAATTAAAATTTCTAGTTTCTTTTAAGGAGAACTCTTAAGATGAACAGTTAAGTCATACTTCCTAAGTTGTAAGAGGAGCTTGGAAAAATTTTGTTGAGCATAGTAGTAATTGGAGTGAAAATAGGTAAGTTATGTCAAAAGAGGAATGTAACATTTAGAGGTAAAGTAATATAATTGGAATTTTTCACATTTAAACACGACTTTTGTAAATGTGTGGTCCAAGAATATTTTTCATGCTCAGTCTTTATTAGCTTATTAATGTTTTCCCCACTTTTTATATGAATTTTAAGTTATAAAAAAAATGTCCAACAGCTCTAATTTAAAAATGAAACTACATATTGAAATAAATTTGATATTTTTATAAAGAGTTCCTTGGGTTTTGTTTTTAGTATGTTGTTTTTTTTTAATAATTGAAGTTAGCTATGATATACAAGCTAGATTTTTCAGAGGGTTACAAATTTCAGTTAAGCATTCTTGTAAAAGTTTAGGACAGTGTTTCTTAAATTTGAGAATTTAAGGACCCCTGAGAATGTTTAGGGACCAGATTGAGCAACACTTAATACTATTATTTTAGGTACTAGTTACTACTTGGTTACCCCTGTAAATCAACACTTGCAACTCTAGGCACTTATATAATTCAGTGTTTACTTATGAGTTGGTTATTCAGGTAATCTAGAATAGGTTTTTAAAAAATATTACATTGAAATTAAAACAGAACTTTATAAAAACTGCTTATGTAGTGTTTCTGGTTTTTAGCCTTTATATTTGTAATATAATTATCAGACATTCTGCATTTTTTAAAAACAATTTTATAAAGAGTTCTCTTGTCTTGACTAGAGAGTATTTCCTGCTGGTTATAACAGTTTTTTGTGGGTGTGCAGATTCCAGTTTAAGAAAAAACTGCATTAAGATATGTCCAAAATGTTTCGGGTTTCTTCAGTCAAGCTGTTCATGGAAAGAATTTATCTTGCTTATGGCCACATTTTAAAGTAAAAGGATTGAAGAAAAGGATACATTCATTTAATTCTCTCATCTCCTAAAGCTGTGGTTTTGTTGTGACAATTTTATTTAACTAAAAACCAGTTTTTTCTCTAATTTTGATAATTTTGCCAATTTTATATTTCTTTGACATATGCCATTTGTTATTTCTTCAGCCCTTCCCAGTATTTATGGTATCCTTTTATACATGTGAGAACAAAAAGGCTGTATAGGAGACAGGGTATAAAATTAGAGACTATTATGAGATTTGGGATTTTATGAAAAATCCATCTTCTCTTACTGTAACAAGTAGTACTATTGTTGAAAGAATTCCTTTTACTGTTATCTAGAATATTTAAAAAATGAATTACGTATGCTGTATCTCAGGTTTGGAGAACTAGATACAATCAGTTACTTTTATAAGGCTGGATTTGGGGAAAGATGAAACAAACTGCCCCCAGGATGCCTGCACCACAATTTTATATTAAAGTTTTTTGTGTTAGACTTTAATCCACAGTGTCCATGTTGATAAACTTCAGCGTGGTGCTAACTATATCAGATATATAACGGCATTTTTTACTTTCTTGTCTTTACATTAGGCAAACTGGAAATAAGCTAAGGAAGTTGTTAGCTGAAAACTCAGAAATGAGATAAATTTTAATTAACAGCCCCTCCCTCCCCTCTTCCCTCACTCCCTCTCTCATGAAGTAAAATGACAAGGAGCAATTTATACCTCACTTGGCTCTGAGTTAGAGGCAGTTTGATTCTTATTTAGGAATGATTGTTTTATGTTTGCAACTAGATCACTGTGATTTACTTCCTATGTGGAAAAAATATTTAAAGACAAATTTTGCATTTCTCAAACATTAAAAGGGATTCCGTGGTTAATTACCAAAAGTTTCGGAAATGCAAGGTAAAATTTAGACGTTTATTTCCTGTATGATTTTTCAGGAGTCCTTAAATTAATTTGATTACCATAGACTCGTCTCCCACCCCTCTATTTGCCCTTAAGATCATGGAGTTGAGAAAGCCAGCTCTAAATAAATTCAGGTCACATTTTATACAGCATGGTTAATGAAATAGCATTTAAAAAAATCAGTATAATGGTACTGTTTCAAGGCTAATTAAAATAAGATAAATGACAACCAGAAATCAGTTACTCAAAATAGGATTGGAAAAGAATAACAATGGGAAAAAAATTATTCCTGCATTTTTGTTGATTTTAAACTTTGAAAAACACCCAAGACACAGCTAATAGTCTATAAGCTTATGAGATTAAACCCAACAGCTAAAACATTTTTCTGCACTTGAGCAGTATATGTAATATATGTCCATTATTGTAAAAACCAAAATATTTGCTATATGTATGTAGAGCAGAGGCATTGAAAGGAAAGATTTACTTTGGAAAGTACTTAAATTCTAAAAGTAAAATGAAACAAGCATTTTTTAAAAGTTGTTTCAAATTTTATATAGGACATTAAATTTGGTTTTAATACCTCCTAACAGTACAACCAGTCATCTGAGAAACATCAGCCTTTATGAAAGGAGTGTGGATGGATTACTACAACTTCATTCCCACTTCTTAAAATTACACAAAGTATATGATCTACTAATACTAGTGGGACAGCATCCTTATCCTCTTACTCTGTAACAAGGCATTTCTGCACAAGGACTCTTGCTAAGATAATTTTTTTGTTGCTTATATAAAACATATTTCTAAATGAAAACTTAAAAATGAACATACACAAAAGATGTATTTAGAATACAATTAATAAGCTAATCACATTTTTGGCAGTAGAAATACTCCAGCATCTGTTAGAATTTTCCCTATAATCTAGGATTTAAGAACAGCTTAATCTTAATTCACAATCCAATTATACTCAAATTATACCTATTTATACACTGCCTTTGGCTACTTCCTTTTTTGCCGCCTCTATGGCAAAATACATTACTTTGCAATGATGTAGAGAGACAGTGGTTATCCTGATATTAACAGTGCTGCTGGAATGTTAGTATTGTCACTTACGGGCTCTTTTCATTCAGTTAGTATATTATGGTGATTTTATCATTTGATTGTTTTAGCATAAATGCCTTACAAAGTAATACTTTTCTTTAGTGTATTTCTTAGGCATTTAAAAGTTTTACCTACGATTGGGTAAAAATCATGTATTTCTAGGAATTGATAGTATTTAGTCAAGGATTTCCTTATACAGAACAGAACATAAACATTTGGGCCAATTATTCAGTAAATGTTTATTCAGCACTTATTACATGCTAAACACTGTGAAAAGATTTTTATGTTAGAATAGCAATAAAAACTTGAGCACTCCAGAATATGTATGATCCTTCAAAAATACTTTTGTATATCACCCTACCCCATTTGGTGTTTTATCATGTACAAAGTCACCTGTCTACATCTGTCTTCAATATACAAGCCACCAAGAAAATAAAAAAGAAACAAAATTTTAAAAAAAGAAAAAACAAGACAAAATATATATACAAGCCACCAGCGTCCCAACAGTCCGTGGAATTGCTTTCTGTGAGCCCTCCCCTCTTTTCCATTTTTCAGTCATTTTCAATCTCATGGAACTCCAGTTGTACCATTTCTGTTTATTCCTCTCAGACTTCTTTGGTCAAACATGCTTCTGTTGGGCCTAATTCCTCTATTCAAGCTCCAGCTTCGGTCCGACCATAAGCTAGTTTTTGTTTCATCTACTCATCAAGGTCTTTACGGTTTTCATTTATCAACTAAATTTTCTTTGCCTCCACATTTTATCCAAGTTCACATTTTTAATTAGGCCTTTAGAATCTTATCTTGTGCCTCCCCAGAAATAGGGGTCTTCTCTCCTCTTTTTTTTTTCCTTTTATTTTTATTTGATCATTTGGGAGAACTCATGATTACCAATGCTTATATGAGGATGGTTCCTAAATGATCATAGGATCTAAAATGTAATGAGCATTCAGTTTGAATCTAACTAAGGAATACCTAATTAAAGTTAAATATTCATTGAAAAAATGCATAATAAAAACAAACTCTTAATGGAATAGAGGACTATTGTTCATTTAGAAAATACAAAGTAATTTTTTCTGTGGTGGTGATAACATATAACAACATTTGCCATTTTAACCATTTTTAAGTGTACAATCCAGTGGTACTTTTTTTTAAAAAACAATATTGTGCTTCAATTGCCATCCATTACTAAAACTTTATCACCCCATTCTCTTTACAAGCAATTTTTAAAATTTCCTTTATTTGTTAAAAATCATTATATCCATATAAATGAAACTATTTTTTACCAAAGTACATTCATTTATTTTGACTTTTGCCATCTTGTGGCATCCAGGATCCTGGCTGAAAGGTTTTACCAGTGCTGGTGGGATCTTCTGAGGGTTCTTCCTTTCCATAGTATGGAGCAGAGGCATGTCCTTTAATTTGAGTTTGAACTGGTAGAGCCAAGAGTTCCTCTTTGCTCTCTTTACTTAGCATTTTTCCTTTTTCATAAAAATCTTTGCTTTTTATTTTAATTTCTTCTCTATATTTTTCATTCTTTAGTATTTCCTGCATACAAATATATAAATGGAAGCAATTGTTAACATTCTAGTTAGAAAAATATATAGGTCTAATGAAAATAAAATAGCCAATACAACTAAAATACATTATATATATACATGATACTTGTTTTGCATTTCAATCATATATAGAATAGGTACAGGGTAAGTTTGAAAAACTAATTATATTACTATAATATAGTATAGAAATGAATTGATCAGCCTTATCCTCATTATATACTGTGATAGAAAGACCACTAAATAAAAATATATATCATCCTTTTTAATGTAATATTATTACAAAGTCAATAAAAAATTAAAAAAATTAAAAAAAAATATATATATATCATCCAAAAAGTAAAATTACTTAACATGAATATTATGTAAGAGCGTAACACTCATTCTATGAAAGATTTTATGAGTTTAACAGCTTTTTTTTTTTTTTTTTGGCCTGAAAAAATAATCATCAGTGACTATACTTGCCCACTGGAGATGAAGTGAATGGCTGGATTGTGAGATGGCCTCAGAAAAGGTTCCTGCCAACTCATTTTCTCTGCAGAAATTAAAGTGAGGATCCTAAGGCCATCTCCTATAGTGCCAGAGCCAACCCACATTTCCCTTCCTCCTAGGGTAGTATGGCAGTAAAGAGGATGATAGGAATGGACTCAGCATTCAGAATGCCCTAGACAAACTAGTTCCAGAGAAGCACTTTGCTATTGGAAATGCTTCCTCAAATCGGTGTAAACAATTTCTGCAGTGCGTTTCTATTCTTTAAATTTGCTATTCTACATAGAAGGATCTATAACAAAGAACTGCAATAAATGTTTTATTAGCATATTTCATCAAATACAAGACTGTCAGTTTTAAGCAGCATTGTTATTATATGTACCACAAAGAAAAAGGCAATTAAACTCCTTCACCACACACATCCTGATTTTAGAGAAGTTAACACTTGAAAAGACAGGCATTTCAAACAGAGGAAAGATGGTAATTTCAACTTTTATCTTATTGTTTCTTATGTGCAAAATGTTTTAATGCTTTTGCTTTTCTGAGTATTCTGATTTTTAAGGAATTTATATTATGAAAAATTAAATGTTAATGTAATGAATATCTGACAACACTGACAAGTTCTAAGTTATTTTTTAATTTCAACACTTAAATAAGTGATAATAAAAAGGCAGCATCTGGGCATATATCTTTATAAATATTTGAGTAACTTTTGTTTCTAAAATGAATTTTGAGAAATTAATACATTCCTTTAAAGAGGTAAGCACCTGGGCGGCAGACTTGGCCCAGTGGTTAGGGCGTACGTCTGCCACATGGGAGGTCCGCAATTCAAACCCCAGGCCTCCTTGACCCATGTGGAGCTGGCCCATGCGCAGTGCTGGCCCTGCCATGCAGGGGCGTCCCCGCATAGAGGAGCCCCACGCACACGAGCGCGCCCCGTAAGGAGAGCCGCCGAGCACGAAAGAAAGTGCAGCCTGCCTAGGAATGGCGCCGCACACATGGAGAGATGACACAACAAAAAGGAACACAGATTCCCGTGCCGCTGACAACAACAGAAGTGGACAAAGAAGACACAGCAAAATAGACACAGAGAACAGACAACTGGGGTGGAGAGGGGGAGGGGAGAGAAATAAATAAATCTTTAAAAAAAAAGGTAAGCACGTTGTGAATGTAATTAACAGCACAGAATTATAAATGTGAATGTAGTTAAAGGGGGAAATTTTAAGTTGTACATATGTTACTAGAACAAAAATTTTTAAAAAGCAGGATTGTACAATACAGTGAACCCTATTGTAAACAATGGACTACAGTTAATAGTACAAATATAAAAATATTATTTTATGAATTGTGACAAATCAGTTTTAACACTAGGGCAAGGTGTTAATAAAAAGATGGTATATGGAAACTTTGTTTTATGCATGATTTTTTCTGTAAACCTTCAACCTCTCTAAAAAAAAGAAAAGGTAAGAACCAATGTTTAAAATAACATTTAAAATAATGGCTTGTACTTAAAGGAGAAAATTGTTTTTTGGTTATAGTGTTCCAGACTGAGTTTTAGATACAAGGAGGGCCCATCTAATGAAACTTCCCTCTCAAAGCCAATAGGGAATGAACAATATTTATAAATATTCTTATAATTTCCACAACACAATTCTCCATGCATAGTTTAATAACAACAATATTTATGAATTTAGGGCAGTTGCTTTGAGTGAGTCTGAGAGTACAGAAGTGAGGCTTTGCCTTTTATAAAATTCTCAGGTGAGGTGTCCATGCATCACAAAGAAAATTCCTCTATATGAATCTGGAAATAATGGAAGCTGACAAAAATACTTCTTCATATCTCCATACTCTTAAGTCCCTCTGTGAACTGCCAAGTCTTTATACAAGATCTTTCTTTGGAGATCTTTCTTTGGAGATTTTTCTGTCTCAGCAACCACACTTGGACCAGAGGTGTGGGAGTGAACAATCCTGAGACTATACTATAAACTGGAATGAATGTTTGGATACAGATCTAAGCATAAATACAAAACATTTTATGAATATTATTTGTTACCACACATATACTGATTTAGTGAACAAAAGAAGGTAAATAAAAATTATATATTACCCATTATTACTAATTTTAGATATGTAAAATATTCCTTTTTTTTTTAGTATGCTTATTTGAGTGTGATGTATGTCTGTAAAAATAAAAATGAATGATAAGGCTTGTTTGTTGAATGTATAGGTATGTCAGAAAAACATGTCCTTAAATTTAATCTGTTCCTGTGGGTGTGAACCCATTTTAGTAGGACCTTTTGATAAGGTTACTTTGGTTAAGGTATGCCTAGCCTACTCAGGATGGGCCTTAATCCTATTACTGGAGTCCTTTATAAGTGGATTGAAATTCAGATACACAGAAAGACACAGAAAACAAGAACTGAGCATCAACTGAACTGAGAAGAGAAAGGAGAGACTAGGACTGCCATGTGCCTTGCCGTGTGATAAGCTAAGGACCAAGAATTGCTGGCAGCCAGCCCAGAATGCCAGTCTTCAGGAAGAAAGCACTGCCATGATTTGGACTTTTTCCCAGCCTCAAACCATGAGTGAATAAATTTCCGTTGTTTAACCAGACCCAATTCATGAATTTTGCTTGAGCAGCCTAGGAAACTAAAACAAGATATTTCATGATATCATTCAAGATCTCAAACCCCTAACACTATTTTCTCTTTAGGTCTCAACCAAGTCAATTGAGAATTCTTTTATCAAGAAGTGTTTCAATAACACTTTGTATATACATACATATGATGTTAATGGTGAGAAATTTTAAATATAAAAATTGCATAATACACTTAAAAATCATTTGAGAGTTTTTATATTGATAGACCTGGAAATGGAATAGAGTTAATGCTCTGCCCTTTATTAGGGAATTATAATGTTTTTTAAAAAAGTGCTATGATGGGAAGTAGATGTGGCACAAGTGCTAGGGCTTCTGCCTACCATATGGGAGGAACCGGTTTCAATCCTTGGGGCCTCCTGGTGAAAAAGAAGAAGAGAAAGTGTACTTGCACAGCGAGCCAGTGCCTTGTGGTGAGCCGAATGCCCGCGTGGTGAGCTGATGGCCCACATAGCAAGCTGAGTGTCCATGTGAGTGCCCATATGGCAAGCCCAGTGCCTACATGGTGAGCAGAGTAACCATATGAGTGCCCATGTGGTGAGCTGAGTGCCCACGCGAGTCCCCACATGGCGAGCCAGTGCCTGTGCAGTAAGCCAGTGCCCGTGTGCCGAGCCAAGTGCCTGTGTGGTGAGCTGACTGCCCATGCAGTGAACCAGTGCCCATTCAAGTGAGTCACGCAGCAAGATGATGGTGCAACAAAAAAAGAAATGAAGGGGAGAGTCAAGGTGAAGTGCAGCAGAAACCAAGAACTGAGGTGATGTAGCTGACAGGGAACCTCTCTCCACATCAGAGGTCCCCAGGATTGAATCCTGGTGAATCCTAGAGGAGAAAAAGACCAAAAAAAAAAAGAAAAAAAAAAAAAGAAAGAAAAAAAAACCAAAAATAGATACAGAAGATCACACAGAGAGTAAAAACAGCAGGGCAGGGGGGAGGGGGAGGGAAGGGAAAATAAATAAATAAATTTTTTAAAAAGTGCTATGAATTCTGTAAGAAAAAAAGGGACATAGAATACATTTATACATATTAAACCCCATTTCTTCTTTGATGTCTTCTGCTTTAAGCTCCTCTGGAGTTTAGTAATTATAAATGGTCTCTATTCAATTTAAAGTAAATTCAATAGTGATTCATTGTTAGAAAGTTGATTATATTCATGAACAAGCAAAGACTGAGGGGACAGTCTTACAGACAATGATAAAATTGTCCATGTCACTGGGTCTTTTGCAAGAACAAAATCATTTTTCATTTTATAAAGCTCCAGGATAAACCAATGTTATATATGAAAATGGGAACCTAACCTTTTAAAAAATTATAATTTAAGGATTATAAATTAACAATAAATTTGTGACAAAAGCTTAATATAAATATATATTTAATAACCACTGGAATTATATATGTCTTTTTCAAATTGCACATAAGATAAAGATACACTGAAAGTTTTGATCTAAGAAACTTAGATTAACTTTCCAAAATACTAAAGTTATGAATCTGTTCTCCCAAACCACACATTTTTCACCTATCAATCAGACATGTACGCTCTATATAGAATAAATATACTAGACCTTGACAGCTCCATTAATGTTTCCATAATTCTATAATACTTTCTATTTTAATGATACTAAAAAAATTTAAATACTAGTACATTGCCTTTGAGTCGATTAAAAATTGAAATATTTCAAAGAATTCAAAAGGATTTAGTAAAGAGATTAAAAGTGAAATTTAGCATGAAGTATGTTCCAGGACCCCAAACCATAGACATCTGGTAACTGTAAGATGGTCTCACTCAGAAAGCAGCCTTCCAGAATATGCCACAACCCCCATCCTCAACATAATTATAATGAGAATTTGGTGAACAATTGTTTGAAAATGTTTGTTCTAAGATGAATATTCTTTTTACAGTGTCAAATTTGTAACATCCTGAGAAACAATTCAGGCCTGGAAAATACTATGAGATGTCTAAGTTTGAAAATATTGCCATATTGTTTAATTAAACTATATTTTCTAGTTCTACAAGTTTAACTGCTAGTATGAAATAATAAATTATTAGATTCACCCTTTCTCAGTCTACGAAAGAGAGAAGAGAAAAAAAGCTGGGGAGGGGGACAGGGTGTAGGTTACCAAAAGGTACTTTGTGTTCAGAACCAAGGCAACACCTGTTAGATTAGTTATCAATGCATTTAATCTTGCCTGGATGGGAGTAGAAACCAAAAAGGTAAATAAATGACAGAGCTTAGGTTAGTATGATAGCACTGGGTTGCTAAGAAATCTATTAGAATGAAACAAGTCAAGTAAGTTATGCTTTAGCAGAAGCTGCTCCTGCTATGTGTTCTTGCCAATCACTAGTATGCCTCTGCCAAATCAATGTCACATTTAATTTATTCACATTCAAATCTATTCCAAACATCCTTTGATCAATTACAATAATGGAAATGTAGACTGAGTTTTGTTGTTTTGACATGCTTTCTTGAACTTTCCTCCTGCAGTTTTTCAAAACATTTCTAATTGCAAGAAGTTGATCTCAATGGTTCTTTTTATTTGAGGAAACAATTGTAAGGTTTGTTTATATTCATTGCTGGCTAGAAATTTCTGGCATTGAGTTTTCTTTCTCTGAATGTGAGCCAGATTAATTATTAAGTCTTGAAATGGCAATAAAATGAATTAATCACAGAGCTTAAGTCATTAATAGTTTTGCAGGCGGTATTTCCTTTAATAAAAAATATATATGGAAAAAAAGACCTCTGAGCATAAAGAGACAATTATTTAATTGAAAAATAAAATTAGCAGTTAAGCATTAATAAAAAATAGTCATTTTAGTCCTATTTAATTAACCTGCCCTGGTGGGAGATAAAGAAAACCTTGCTCTCTTTTGTGAGAAGGGGAGAGATTACAGTTCCCAGGAGAAAAGGCAATGCCAGGTCTCCATGGCTTTCTGGGCTTCACCTCTCTGAGTGAGGCTACAGCCCGGGAGGAAAAGAGGAGGCTCCATCTGTGAATGATTGCTAACATTTATTGAGTTGTTATGTGCCCGGCACTGTATGGTGAAAAGAGGCTCTTCTCTCCTGGGTTGAAGGAGGAAAAGGAGGAGTAGGACAAGAAGGTGAGACACAGAGTTAGAGAAGCAGTCGTGCAGGCTTTACAATAGAGCCTGCCTAGAGAATCAGAACTGTAGTGGCCAGAGGTTGCACTCTCCAGGACCTCACGCAGGGATATAGTCCCCTGATGCAGGGGACAACAGGAGCTGGGCTCTCCCTGTAATATACACTCAGTCATTCATACATTTGTTTGTTCATTTATTCAATAAATATATACTGAGCACCTACAATTCAAGGCCCTGAGGAGAAGAAAACTTCATTCCAACTCTTAGGGAGTTCCTTGAAGGGCAGAGAGAAGAATAGGCAAAGGAGGTGGCTTGCAGAATAAAGATAGTAAGTTAAATTTTTTCAATTTAAGCTCATGGACCCCCTGAAATCTTTCCATGGACCCCTTGGGACCCATGGACCCCTGATTAAGAACCCCTGGTCTAAAAGTGAGAAAAATCAGGAAAGCATTGGTAAGAGCAACCTGCCTCACTTTTCAACTTTGATGCTTTTGGGAATTGCCTCACAAATAAACTTGGAACCAAATCCTGGTCTCAGATGCTGTTTGGAGGGAACTCAAATAAGACAGTAAAGAAGCCATAAGAGGAGAAATTCAAGGTTAATCCTATAAACTGCAGAAAAAAGGACAGACAGGTAAGGTTAGAATTGGGGTATATCCATTAGATTTAGCTACAAAAAGGTATTTTGTGACCTTGAGGAAAGCAATTTAAGGGAAGTGGTGGAGGCAGATAGAGATCACAGTGTGTAAGAAGTAACTGGAAGGGGAGGAAGCACTTTCCAAATTGTGTTCCACAGATCACACTACACACACATACACACACACACCAAAAAGTTCTATAGTTAAATAATGTTGGGAAAAATACTCTCCATTTCAAGAGTCCCAATTTTCCCCCTTCTTTTCAAAACCTCCTTCTACATAAAAGAAATACCAAGATTAGAAAATCAAAGCATTTCTTTGATAAACAAGTTGTCATCTGAAACAGCAAATCATAAGACAGAAATAAATGGAGGATTAGCAAATGATTTAGCAGGGTAGAAGAAGAGCAAACCTAAATGCTTGTAAAGAGGGCTAATGATGAGAAAAAGCAATTCACTGCAAAGAACACCAGAAAGGCTTAGAAAGTGGAAATGACAGAAGGTGGGAGTGAGATGTGGAGGACTAAACACTGGAAGATTATATGAAAGCCTATTTAAGAAGCGACTGTCCCAGGTGTGGGGACACTTGACCCAGGAGTCCAGTATCTGCCATTTCTCCAATACCACAGGAGGCAAGAGATACAATATATTCTCTGGAGAAAAAGATATAGAGAGTCTTACATACAAGGGCACAGGCACAGGGGATGGCTGGGTTGAAATGCCAGACTGTAAAGGGGAATGAAGATGATTACGTAAAAATCTGCATTCTGAACAGTGAGCCCCTCAAGTTCCAATATTCATTTAGCTTGAGAAGGCCTGCAACTAGGAATATATCCCCCACCTGCATGCCTTCCTATTTATTTGTCAGGGGGTGGGGGTAAATGGGAAGTGTCATTAGTTCTGTAGCATTGCCCACATTCTGAATTTGGCTAATTAAACCCTTTATGGTGACATTTACCATGTTTGTCTATCCCTGTATTCTCTGTATTTCATGTAAGCACTTGGGTCTACAGCAGGGGATCTCAAACCTAAGTATCAGAATCACCTGGAAGGCTTATTAAAGTATAGATTGACAGGTTCCACGCTGGAGTTTCAGATTCAGTAGTTTGGGGGTGGGCCCCTGAATTTGCAATTCTAACAAGTTCCCAGGTGATTCTGATGCTTCTGGTCCAGCAATCACGCATGAGAACCACTGATTTAGAGCAGAGACCAGCAAACTTTGGGCCAAATCCTATTCTTGTAAGTAGAATTTTACCAGAGCACAGTTATGCCCACTTGTTTACATACTGTCTTTGTCCACTTTCTTGCTAAAATAGCGCTGCTAAATAGCTGCAACAGGGACAATATGACCTGTAAAGATGAAAATACTTACAAACTGGTCCTAACTGCTACCTCTTCATTTCAAGGGTTGATTAGATTCCTTTGGCAAGATAACTTCACAGGAGCATCACATCAAGAAAATCATAATGTCTGGTTGACCCAGGATGACCAATGGTTTCAGATGGCTTTAGCCTGATCTATCCATTATGAAGTACCCTATCCATTAATAATCACTGCTTAACACATTATTTCATTATGGGTTTGCATTAACTTCTGACACCAACCGCAATACAATTTTGACCTTAACTACCCAGAGATAGGCCAGACTCCATAGATTAAAGCACAATCTTCCACAAGATGTATCTCACTTCAGATGCCAGTTGCAAGATCGAGGGTTCCTATGGCCACCCTCACTTCTGACCAACTGGCTATAAATTCAGGGGTTCCCTCCACTCCTAGAATGATTCACAGACCTCAGGAAAGCTCTATACTTATGATCAGTTTTATTAGAGCAAAAAGAATACAAATAAGAAGAGAAGCATAGGGTGAGGCCTTCAAGGACCTTAAATGTCCACTCCACTGGGCATTAGAATGCCTGCCTCACCCTCCAGGCACATGGATGCGTCATGTCAATCAGGGAAGCTCTCCTGTGTCCAGAGTTTTTATTGGGGTTTCATCCACGTAGGCATGATTGACTTAATCAACGCTCACATGGTTGAATTCAATCTCCAGGCCCCCTCCACTCCCTGAGATTGAGTTGTCATCAAGTGGCTCAAAGCAGCAACCCCCTAATAACATGGTTTGTCTTTCTGGTGTAGCCAATTTCCTACCCTAAGACTACCAGTGGGGTTGCCCCACTTAGAATTATCTTATTAAAATAAACTATCAGGTATGGTCCAGGGGCTTTCCATGAATAACAAAAAACATCCTATCATGGGAAACACCACAGATTCAGAGGGTACTATTTGGTTACTGAATTAGTCTGTCAGAAAGCAGGGTAAATACTTGACATTTTTTTCCCTTTACCAATAGTGAAAATAATAATTTTACACTCTAGCAACTTTCAAAGGTAACCAATAACTATTTTTAAGTACAATGGACGTATTTTATATATATAATGTGTTTCAATCCATTACCTTAATAAGAATTTTTATTTTTGATGCTCAAACTTGTTCCATCTTTAGCTCATGGGAGACCCTTCACGTGGTTCCTGTATTCTTTTGACATAATCCTTTTGGTTTCCCTACTTCTCTGTGAAAAGATGTCCTAGGCTCCCTTGTACATTTCCTGCTCCAGATTTGAAATCAGTCATTTCTCCAAGAAGCACTGATTTCTTATGCTGGGAAATGGTATTTAAAGTCCATAATCTGGGATGAAATGTTAATTGCTACTGGACTGACACTGGCAGCAGGCTTTTCTTCAGACACAGCTAGGAAATAGAATTATTTCAGGAAAAAAATATCATTAGTTCATAATGGTACTCCCAATAAAATTTTTATTATAGGTTCTTATTTAAATTTCTTTTTTCTTATGCTATAAATATTGGCTCCTAAGAATATTAAATTATTTTATTTATGTGCATGTGTAAAATAATAATACCAATATTAGTGCTAACAATAATATTATATTATTGAGAATATATTCAATGAAAATGTACAATGTTTTAAAGTCATTTGAAATAATTCTTTTCTGTGTGGTTATATTATTTACTTAATATACAGATAGTTTCATTTTTTCAAAATTTATTTTGTATTTTTATAGACAATGTATTTTTTATTTCTTTTTACTGTGGTAACATATATAAACCATAAAATTACCATTTTAACCATTTTTAAGTGTACAATTCAGTCGCACCAATTTATATTTACAATGTTGTGCTACTATTAGTACCATCTTTTTTTTTTATTATTCATTTTTTAAAAATATTACATTAAAAAAATATGAGGTCCCATTCAACCCCACCACCCCCACCCCACCACTCCCCCCATAGCAACACTCTCTCCCATCATCATGACACATCCATTGCATTTGGTAAGTACATCTCTGGGCATCGCTGCACCTCATGGTCAATGGTCCACATCATAGCCCATACTCTTCCACATTCCATCCAGTGGGCCCTGGGAGGATCTACAGTGTCTGGTAATTGTCCCTGAAGCACCACCCAGGACAACTCCAAGTCCTGAAAACACCTCCATATCTCATCTCTTCCTCCCATTCCCCGCACCCAGCAGCCACCATGGCCGCTTTTCCCACACCAATGCCACAATTCCTCTGTGGACCTTGGATTGGTTGTGTCCACTGCACATCTATGTCAAGAGGGGGCTTAGATTCCACATGGATACTGGATGCAATCCTCCTGCTTTCAGTTGTAGGCACTCTAGGCTCCATGGTGTGGTGGTTGACCTTCTTCAACTCCATGTTAGCTGAGTGGGGTAAGTCCAATAAATCAGAGTGTAGGAGTTGAAGTCTGTTGAGGTTCAGGGCCTGGCTATCATATTGTCAGTCCAGAGATTCAAATTCCCTAGATATATCTTAAACCCCAGCACCAACTACAATTCCAGCAAAGTAGCATGAAAGTCTTGTGAAAAGAGATCCCATCTGAGTCCAGTTCCATCATGCTCCAAAGAAGGGCCAACTGACATGGCAGTGAACCCCATCTGCCATGACCATAGAACCCGTGGGTCTCTTTAGCCCTCAAAAGAACCAATACCTGGGGTTGTATCTACTTTATCTGTCTCTGAGACTCTGCTCAGGTGTGCATAAGGGCAATCCTTCTGACAACCTCCAGACTCTTTTTTAGAGACTCATAGCCATATAAACTCATTTCTCCTTTCCATTTCCCCCTTACATTAGATCAAACAGCATTTTAAACTCCTGTTATTATATGTAGACAGGGATATTCTGCTGGTCCACGTTGAACCTTTAATTCAAGGTCATTTTCTAGTTGCATCATCAGCTGGTACTTGGTAGTGATCCCTCGGTGCCAGGGAGGCTCATCCGCAGGTGTCATGTCCCACGCTGGGGGGAATGCATTGCATTTACATGCTGAGTTTGGCTTCAAGACTGGCCACATTTGAGTAACATGAAGGCTGTCAGGAGGAAACTCCTAGGCACAGTGCTGCTCTAGGCCTTGTTCTTATTTCAGGCGTATAGGTTCACAAGCATAGTCATTAGTATCAGGGGCTCACTGTTGGATCCTCATTCCTTCCTGGTCCTTACCATTGCACCTGGGGGACTGCCACTGCTCCCCTAGGGACCACGACAGAGCACCCCTGGCCAGGAACCCAGTACCCCCCCAGCTGTTGTTTTTAATTGTTTCCACTATGAGTATATCCAAACATTACCATGCACCCTGGACATATGCCCTGTATAACTCCCTGTCAACCATATATCACCTGTCAATAATATCCCATACCAGTATTCCCCCGCTGCCATTGTTGAACCACTCTGTGATCCAAAACTTCCTGAAAAGTGAAGCCCAATATAATGTCAGGTTCCCTTATTAGTAAAATGGAATATAGCAATGAGTTTAAAGGTTAGATCTAGAATACGTATCGATTTGGAAAAATTCTACATCCTATCTTTTTCTTTTCTTTTTTCCTAATTATTGAGCTTCTCTTCACAAGAGCCTTAGATCACAGTAATTCATATATACAATATATAGTACTCCCATACATCCACCATAAAACCTTTTCCCTTCCACAGTGATAATCTTATAACTTATTCATAGCATATTTACTTAAACTGATGTACAGACTCTGAGACAATAGCTTTCAAACAAGGTGACATCTGTGCTTACATTGTGGTCCATACTTTAGGATATACAGTTTTCTAAATTTTTAGTTATCCTATGTTTTACATTACGGTTTACATTATTAGTCTGTCATCCCCTATATGTTTTTGGTGTAATATAACATGTTTTATATCCATCCTTGTGTACTCTCGCGAAACTCCTCTCTTACCCCCACATTTACCTTGGTTCCATCCATTCAACATCCATTTTCCCCTCCCCTTGGGGCCCACAGCGACAGCCAATCTCCATTTCCCGAGGAGCCACGTCCAGAGATACTTGCAACAGTGTTCAGGGCCTGACTTGCTCAACTGCCCTAATGCCCTGGGAGCCACCCTTTCTCTCGAGAGATACAGTTCCCTCTTTTTTGATGGCATTAGTCCTCCCCAGGATGTGGGTCCACCCCCACTCTCACTACTTGGGTCTCTACCCAATGGTACAACCCACCCTGGCAAAATGAGCATTCAGACATTCCCCAGGAGTCTGTCCCGTGTCAGACCATCCCCTCTGAGCATCCTAAACAGCTAACCCTCCTAATTATATTTTGATAACGGTTTTCTCAGCATTTTACTCTCAACCAACACCTGACACTCTCCTATGTTCGTATGTTGCCCCTCCCTCCCCCCAATTTTTTGGGCAATATTACCCATCCGCCCATCCCCAGCCCCCCTCAAACCCGCAAAGCCCCTCCCAAAGGCAACCCCTTGCCCCCATTTTATCTCTTCTTTGTGCTCATACTTACCGCCAGCTCATCATAGATTCCACCCCTGCAGATGTCGGCTCACATCCTTCCTCCACCCGCCCGATTTCCTGTAAGCCTATCTTCCAGTCTCTAGCTCTCTGAGGCAGCTTGCTTATTTCATATCATTGAGGTCATGTAGTATTTGTCCTTCAATGACTGGGTTGCTTCACTCAACATAAGGTTCTCAAGATTTATCCATGTTATCACGTGTGCTTGTAGTGTATTTGTTCTTACAGCCGAGTAGTATTCCATTGTATGTATATACCACATTTTATTGATCCACTCATCTGTTGATGGGTATTTGGGTCGATTCCAACTTTTGGCGATAGTGAACAATGCTGCTATGAACATTGGTGTACATATATCAGTTTGTGTCCTTGTTTTCAGTTCTGCTGGGTATATACCCAGCAGTGGTATTGCTTGGTCATATGGCAAATCTATGGTTAGTTTTTTGAGAAACCGCCAAACTGTCCTCCAGAATGGTTGGATCCTTCTGCATTCCTACCAGCAGTGGATGAGTGTTCCCATTTCTTCACATCCTCTCCAGCATTTGTATTCTTCTGTTTTTTTTCATAGCTGCCAATCTTATGGGAGTAAGATGGTATCTCATTGTAGTTTTGATTTGCATTTCCCTGATAGCTAGAGATTTGGAGCATTTTTTCATATGCTTTTTAGCCATTTGTATTTCTTCTTTGGAGAAGTGTCTGTTTAAATCTTTTTCCCATTTTTAAATAGGGTTGTTTATCTTTTTATTTTCAAGATATAAGAGTTCTTTATATATGCAAGTTATAAGTCTCTTATCAGATATATGGTTGCCAAATATTTTCTCCCATTGTGTGGGTTCCCTTTTTACTTTCTTGACAAACTCCTTTGAGGTGCAGAAGGCTTTAATTTTGAGGAAGTCCCATTTATCTATTTGTTCTTTTGCTGCTTGTGCTTTTGGTGTGAAGTTCATGAAGCCATTTCCTATTACAAGGTCCTGTAGATGTTTCCCTACACTGCTTTCCAAGGTCTTTATGGTCTTGGCTCTTATATTTAGCTCTTTGATCCATCTTGAGTTGATCTTTGTATAAGGTGTGAGATGGTAATCCTCTTTCATTCTTCTACATATGGATATCCAGTTCTCCAGGCACCATTTGTTGAATAGGCCATTCTCTCCCAGTTGAGAGGGTTTGGTGGCTTTATCGAATATTATATGGCTATATATATGAGGTTCTATATCAGAACTTTCAATTCGATTCCATTGGTCTGTGTGTCTCTCCTTATGCCAATACCATGCTGTTTTCACTACTGTAGCTTTGTAGTATGTTTTGAAGTCAGGTAGTGTGATTCCTCCAATTTCGTTTTTCTTTTTCAATATGTCTTTGGCTATTCGGGGCCTCTTTCCTTTCCAAATAAATTTCATAGTTAGTTTTTCTAGTTCCTTAAAGAAGGCTGTGTTGATTTTTATTGGGATTGCATTGAATGTGTAGATCAGTTTTGGTAGGATAGACATCTTAATAATATTTAGTCTTCCTATCCATGAACAAGGAATATTCTTCCATTTATTTAGGTCTTCTTTGATTTCCTTGAACAGTCTTGTGTAGTTCTCAGTGTATAAGTTTTTTACATCTTTAGTTAAATTTATTCCTAAATATTTGATTTTCTTATTTACTATTGTAAATGGTATTTGTTTCTTGATTTCCTCCTGATCTTGCTCATTATTGGTGTACAGAAATGCTACTGATTTTTGCGCATTGATCTTATAACCTGAGACTTTACTAAACTCATTTATGAGTTCTAGAAGCGTTGTTGTAGATCTCTCAGGGTTTTCTATGTATAGGATCATGTCATCTGCAAATAATGAAATTTTGACTTCTTCCTTTCCAATCTGAATGCTTTTATATCTGGTTCTTGCCTCAGTGCTCGAGCAAGTACTTCTAAGACAATGTTAAATAGAAGGGGAGACAATGGGCATCCTTGTCTTGTTCCTCAGTTTAGAGGGAAGGATTTTAGGATTTCTCCATTGTAAACAATGTTGGCTGTAGGTTTTTCACATATACTCTTTATCATGTTCAGAAAATTTCCTTGTATTCTGACCTTTTGGAGTGTTTTTATCAAGAAAGGGTGCTGTATTTTGTCAAATGCTTTTTCTGCATCTATAGATATAATCATGTGATTTTTTCCCTTCAATCTGTTTATATGGTGTATTACATTGATTGATTTTCTTATGTTGAACCATCCTTGCATACGTGGAATGAATCCCACTTGGTCGTGGTGTATAATTCGTTCAATGTGTTGTTGAATACGATTAGCAAGTATTTTGTTAAGTATTTTTGCATCTAAGTTCATTAGAGAAATTGGTCTGTAATTTTCCTTTCTTGTGGTGTCTTTGTTTGGCTTTGGTACTAGGGTAATGTTGGCATCATAGAATGAGTTAGGCAATGTTCCTTCTGTTTCGATTTTTTGGAATAGTTTCAGCAGGATTGGTGTTAGTTCTTTCCAGAATGTTTTGTAGAATTCACCTGTGAAGCCGTCTGGCCCTGGGCTCTTCTTAGTTGGGAGGTTTTTAATGATTGATTCTATCTCTTTACTTGTGATTGGTTTGTTAAGATCATCAATTTCTTCTTTCGTCAATATGGGCTGCTTATGTGTTTCTAGGAATTTGTCCATTTCCTCTGAATTGTCATTTTTGTTGGAATACAGTTTTTCAAAGTATCCTCTTATGATAGTCTTTATTTCTGTGGGGTCAGTGGTGATATCACCTTTCTCATTTCTTATTTTGTGTATTTGCATCTTCTCTCTTTTTTTTTTTGTTAGTCTCGCTAAAGGTTTGTTAATTTTGTTGATCTTCTCAAAAAACCAGCTCTTGGTCTTGTTTATTTTTTCAAGTGCTTTCTTATTTTCTATTTGATTTAGTTCTGCTCTTATCTTTGTTATTTCCTTCCTTCTTCTTCCTGTTGGATTACTTTGTTGTTTTTTTCCTAATTCTTCCAAATGTGCAGTTAGTTCTTCAATTTTTGCTCTTTCTTCTTTTTTGATATATGAATTTATGGCTATAAATTTCCCTCTCAGTACTGCTTTTGCTGCATCCCATAAATTTTGGTATGTTGTGTTATCATTATCATTTGTTTCAAGGTAGTCATTGATTTCTTTTGAGATTTCCTCTTTGACCCACTGTTATTCTAAGAGTGTGCTGTTTAATTTCCAAATTGTCGTGTGAAGTCTGGGTCTCTGTCCCTTGCAAATTTCCAGCTTGACTCCACTGTGGTCAGAGATATTGTTTTGTATGATTTCGATCTTTCTGAATTCATTAAGCCTTTCTTTGTGGCCTAGCATATGGTCAATCTTGGAGAATGTTCCATGTGCGCTTGAGAAAAATGTATATCCTGCTGTGTTTGGGTGTAATGATCTATATATGTCTATTAGATCCAGCTCTTCTAATATACTGTTCAAATGTTTTGTTTCTTTAGTGATTCTCTTTTGAGATGTTCTGTCCAGAGTTGATAGTGATGTATTAAAATCCCCCACTATAATTGTAGATGCATCTATTCTTTCACTTAGTTTTTCCAGCATTTGCCTCACATATTTAGAGGCGCCCTTGTTAGGAGCATAAATATTTATGATTGTTCGATCTTCTTGACAAATTGTCCCTTTCACTAAAATATAGTATCCTTCTTTGTCTCTCACAATTGTTTCGCATTTAAAGTCTATTTTGTCTGATATTAATATAGCTACTCCTGCCTTTTTTTGGTTGTTGTTTGCTTGTATGATTGTTTTCCAGCCATTCAATTTCAACCTCCATGAGTCTCTGGGTCTAAGATGTGTCTCTTGTAGGCAGCATATAGATGGGTCGTATTTCCTTATCCAGTGTCCCAGTCTGAATCTTTTGATAGGTGAGTTTAATCCGTTGACATTCAGTGTTATTACGTTTAGAGAGTTATTTATGGTAGCCATATTTTGATTGGACTTGTGTTTGTCATATTTTGTTTGCTTTTTTTTTTCCCCTTCTCTTTTTGTCTTTTTTGTTGCTTTTACACTCTCCTCCAACTCTGCCTGTCCTGTTCTTTTCCTTTCTTCCTGCAGAACTCCCTTTAGAATTTCTTGAAGGGGAGGTTTCTTGTTGGCATACTCTTTCAGTTTCTGTTTATCTGTGAATATTTTGAACTCTCCATCATTTTTGAATGCTAGTTTAGCTGGATAGAGTATTCTTGGTTGGAAATTTTTTTCCTTTAGTACCTTGACTATATCATACCACTGCCTTCTTGCCTCCATCGTTTCAGCTGAGAAATCAGCACTTAATCTTATGGAGCTTCCCTTGTATGTGATGATTTTCTTTTCTCTTGCTGCTTTTAGAATTTTCTCTTTGTCTTAAGCATTGGATAATTTGACAAGTATACATCTTGGGGTGGGCCTGTTGGGGTTTATGACGATTGGGGTGCGCTGTGCTTCTTGGATATGTACATCTGTCTCTTTCAGCAGATTTGGGAAGTTTTCAGCCATTATTTCCTGCAACACTCTTTCTGACCCCTTTCCCTTCTCTTCTTCTTCTGGAATGCCTATAATACGTATGTTTGAGCATTTTGCATTATCATTCAGGTCCCTAAGTCCTAGCTGGATTTTTTCTATACCATATCGACCAATTCTACTATGTGTTTGATTTCCGATGTACTGTCTTTCACATCACTAATTCTCTGCTCTGCCTCTTCTAGTCTCCTGATATTTGCTGCAAGTGTATTTTTGATTTCTTGAACTGTGGTGTTCATTCCCATCATATCTGTCACCTTTTTGCTTATGTCTGCAATTTCCCCTCCAAGTGTTGTCTTCATGTTGTTAACCTCTTTCTTTACTTCATTAAATTTGTCGGTGATAAATGTTCTGAGATCTTTCATTACTTGTGCGAAGTTCTGCTCCCCTTCCTAATTTTTAGTTTGTTCATTGGATTCAGCCATGTTTTCCTGATTACTGGTTTGGTTTGTAGATTTTTGTTGCTCTCTGGTCATCATTTTATCTTGACGGGTTTAATCAGTTCCTTAGCTTCTTTATCTAGCCTTGGGGGTTAATTAGCTGTTGTTTTTGCGTAAGTGTTATATCTTCTCTTTGTCACTTTGTTCTTATTCTAATTTCTTATTGCTGGTTGAGTTCACTTTAAAGGAAAGTATTAGGGCCAGGGAAAGGCAATTGTGTAAGCAAGGAAAAAGTGTAAAGTAGTATTGGTGATAAATGTTAACAGAGCAACAATATGAGATCTGGGAGGATGGATATTAGATTCATGTAAGTTGTGTAGAGTTATAGCAGTAGGTAGAGTACCTATAATGAGGTAGTCGATTGAATATGGGAGGAATATGGTATGAATTAAAAAGCTAGTATTTTCGTGAGCGAGGGAAAGAGAAGAGAAAGGCAATAGTTTCAAGAATGGATAACAGACAGAAAACTGTCCCCTGCTCCCACCCTGCCTTTCGCTTCCTTACACTTTGCCCGCCTGTTCCTCGTAACCTCCCTGTATTATGGCCCTTCTCAGCAGCAGTTTGTGCTGCTGCCTCCCTCTGCCCCTCCTCCCAGCCACTGTTATCTTCCCCCTCCCAGCCGATCGCTGTTCTCCCCGCCTCATTTCAACCGCCCTCATCCCGTATCCGCCCCGGCACAACCTCGGAAACAACCCCCTCTGCCATCAATGGCTTACGTCATAAACCGCAGGTCCGCCCTTGCCTCTGCAGCCAATCCTCAGCTGCCCCGCGGACATGCCCCTCCCACAACCTCCCCGCCTCCATGACACTATAAAACCCCATGTACTTCCCGAATAAAATCAGACCTGCGCATAGCCCTCGTCTCCGTGGTTTTTCTTCCATCAAACCGCGCGTCCCCACCAAGCCTTGAGCCGCCCGCTGCCGCCCCGGTCCGGCCGTGGCGTAGGCCCGATCCCCGGCAGCGACTCGCCTGCAGTGACCCGCCTGCAGTGCCGCAGCGGAGGCCAACAAGTGGCGCCCGAACAGGGACCCCAGCTACGGCCCCTCGTCTGGCCAGCCCGCTGCTGAACCTCGCACGGGACCCATCGCCGTCCTCCCGTGCCGCCGCTCAAGGTAGGGACTCTCTGGCGTTGCTCCCTTCACCCCCCTCCTGAGCCCTCTGCCGCGATGGGGGCCTCCCTCTCATCCCGTCAGGTTCCTCAAGTCCGCCTGCTCGCTGCCCTCTTAGAGACTCACCACGTGAAGGTCTCTCTCCGTCAGCTACAGCGGTATTGGGACCTTCTCCTACCCTTTAACCCTTGGCTCGTCACCTGTGCTCTCTGGAGCCCAGAGACCTACGAACGTTTAATTCAGTGGGTGACGTCCGCTATGGAGCACGATCGCAAGCAGTTTCCCCCCGGCCTTATCCCGACCCTCGTCGCTATCCGCACCTGTCTCCAAGGTGTGCCCTCCCCTGCCTCCGCTCTCGCCTGTGAGCCTAGCCACCCTCTCACCTGCGATCCTGATGGAGACGACGATGCTCGTTCTCTGTCCGCCCAGCTAGAGGCCGCGCTCGAACTAGATCCCCCCACAGCCTCCGATCCGGACCCCAACCAACATGGCGACCCCCCGCCTTCTCCCCCCCCCACCGCGTCCTGCAAACAATGCCAACATGGCGCACCTCCTCCTTCTTCTTCCTCGGCGCCCTCTTCCCGCCTTTACCCACCTCTTCCTGTCTCGTCGCCATCCGGTCCCGTCCCGGATGCCTGCCGATCGCCATTTTCGGCTAAACCGGCAGAGCCTCCGGTGCCATCTTGGCCTGTACCTGGAAATGACGTGGCCACTCCTCCATCTTGGCCCGAGGCCAGAAGTGACGTCAGGCGTGACGTCACCGTGCCGCCATCTTGGCCAACCAGGAACACCATTGCCGCCGCGCCCTCCTGGCCGGCGCCCGGTGGCACCGCCAATGCCTCACCTCCATGGCCCGCTTCGCATCCCGCCTGCCCCAGCAATAGCGGGAGCATCGTGAATCCTTCTCCACCAGCGTATGACACCGCCTTTCTCACCTCCCTCACTCCGCCTCTGGCTCAGATGTTCCCCCTCAATCCCGCTCGCACTCCGCAGAGCCCACAAGCGTGGGTGCCCTTTTCCCCCAAAGACATCCAAATGCTCCGCAACGCGATAAAAGAGGATGGCCTTGCCAGCCCTCATGCCCAAGACCTTCTCGAGCGTATGACCATCCCTCGCTGCATCCCTTACGATTGGATCTCTCTAGCCCGAGCGGTTCTCTCCCCCGGGCAATTCATTGACTGGCGAGCCCATCTCGGTGTCCTGATCGACAATCAGATTGCCGACAATGCTCGTCAGGGTGTGCATTACCCTGCAAACGCATTTCTCGGGTTCGGCCCTTACGGCGATCCCAGCGCCTACACTGCCACCCCGCCTGGGTTTTTCATCCAGCTCCGTGACTGTGTTTTTCCAGCCTTCCGTTCGTGCGCCACGGCCACCCCAGAGCCCCTCGTGAAGCTTTTCCAAAAACCCGAGGAGCCGTTTAATGAGTTCGTAGCTCGTGTGCAGGCCGCTGCAGAGAGGCGAGTTGTCGGCAATGCAGCCCGCGAGTCCTTCGTTAAGGACATCCTGCAGGAGGGGGCTAACCCAGCTTGCAAAGCCATCATTCGTCCCCTTCGTGACAAGCCGCTCCAAGACTGGGTCCTCGCATGCTCCGGAGTTTCTGGGCAAGCATCTGCGCTTGCAGCGGCTATTGTCGCGGCAGTCCAAACAACCAACACCTGCTTCCGCTGTGGCGAATTTGGCCACTTCGCTCGGGAGTGCCCCAACCTTCCGGCTCCGCCGCAACCCGTAGTCCAGCCTATGGTGCCACCACCGCGCCCTGTTCCTGCCGCCCGGCCGCCCTCCACCCCCTGCCCGCGCTGTGGAAAAGGGTATCATTGGGCTCGCGATTGCCGTGTTCCGAGACAGCCTTTAAACGGGCAGCGGGGCAAGCCTCAGCCCCGCCACCAAGAGGCTCCAATCGCCCCGCGCCAGCCCCGCCCGTAGGCATCCACTGGTCCGTTCCCATGTCGCCCGCTTCACAGCCGCGCCTCACCATCAAGGTCAATGGAAAGTGGATGGACGGCCTTCTTGACACCGGCGCCGAAATCTCCTGCATCCCACTCTCCCAAGCTCGTGACTTCCCACTCACAGCCGGACCCGTCATCGTAGGCGCCACAGGCCAGTCCTCCTCGCAACAGGCGGCTGAAGATCTTGCCTGGCATGACACCGATGGACGGTCAGGGTTCTTCCGTCCCCTGGTTCTCAGGGATATCAAGCAAGTCCTTTGGGGGCGCGACATTCTTCACCAGTCAGGCGCCGTTCTTTTTACTTCGCAGCCATCGCTGCCCCCCCAATAGTTTTGGCCGTTGCTCGCGTTCGACCTCCAGCACCCGTTCCTCTGCAATGGGACACAGAGGAACCCATTTGGGTGGAGCAATGGCCTATGACTGCCCCGAAACTAGCTATTCTTCAGGACCTCGTGGAAGAGCAGCTCCGTGCTGGCCATGTTGAGCCCTCCACCAGTCCATACAATACTCCCATTTTTTTCATCATCAAAAAATCTGGCAAGCCACGCCTCCTCCACGACCTGCGAGAGGTTAACAAGCACATCAAACCCATGGGCTCTCCTCAGCCCGGCATGCCTCACCCGTCAGCCTTTCCGCGAGATTGGTATGTGGCAGTCCTCGACATCAAGGACTGCTTCTTCTCTATCCCCCTGCATCCGGATGACCGCCCACGGTTCGCCTTTACTGTTCCCCAGCCCAACCACCACCGGCCTGCCAAATGGTATCAGTGGAAAGTCCTCCCCCAAGGCATGAAGAACAGCCCTGCCATCTGCCAGCTGTTTGTGGCTACTGCTATTGAGCCCTTAACCTCCAAGGCCACTATCGTGCATTACATGGATGACATCCTTGTAGCCCATCCGAGCGAGCCAAAACTACAAGCTATAGTTGCCAGTCTTCTCTCCAATCTGAAAGATATCGGTCTTCAGATCAACATAGAGAAAGCCGTTTTCCACCCACCGTTTCAATTCTTGGGCTTTGAAATCTTGGAAACGGTCACGCCCATGGCGCCGCTTATAAACGTCCCCAAAACCATGACGCTCCATGATCTCCAACAGCTTTGTGGCCAGCTCAACTGGCTGCGCCCGTCGCTGCCAGTCACCACACATCAGCTGCAGCCTCTGTTCCAGCTCCTTCAGACCACTGGCCCACCATCACAGGCACCCACAAAGAGGGTCACCCTGTCGTATGAAGCAGAGTGCGCCCTGAGCTGTGTCAACTCTGCCCTAATGGACTGCTTGCTCCAGCGAATAGACCCAGACAAGCCATTTGCAGGACTTGTCCTTCCCACCCGTGGGACCCCCACTGGCCTCATCTGGCAGGACGGTCCACTCCTGTGGGTCCATTTAGCCAAAAGCAAGCTTCGCAAAATCACCCTCCAATCCGTCCTGTTCGCGCAGCTCGCCATCGCCCTTGTTGAGCGCTCCACCCACCATTACGGGCGTCATCCAGATGTCATCATTTGGCCCCTTACAACTCAGCAGGTCACTCACTTGCTAAAGGACTCCATAGATATGCAGGCACTGTTCCTCCTATTCTCCGGCCCATTCGATAATCACTTCCCCCAGCACCGCCTCATACAAGGCCTCAGCACGCTCCCCGTCGCAGCTCCTGACCATTTCCCGTTCCCGTCCTCCAAGCCACTCCCCAACGCCGCCATCGCCTTCACTGACGCCTCCAAGCACTGCCTTGCTATAGTCCTCTACAAGCCAAACTCCGCACAACCCCTCTGCCACACCCGCCGACATAGCAGCTCTGTCCAAGTGGCCGAATTGAAAGCCGTCACTCTGGCTCTCCAATACCTCCAGGACCAGCCAGTAAATATCTTCACGGACAGTCTCTACTGCCTGCAGGTCTCTCGTATCCTTGCCTTTGCGGCCTTCCTGCCGCCTGCTAGCATCGGCAACCGGGACATCAACCTGGACTTAGCTGACCTTCAACTCCTCTTAGAGAGGCGGCGACAACCCTGGTTCATTGCCCATGTTAGGAGCCACTCAGGCCTCCCAGGCCCCTTGGCTCACGGCAACCATCTCGCTGACCAGGCCGCCCAAGGTGCTTCCATCAATGCCCTCAGCCCCGCAGCTGCCGTAGGAGACATTATCAACCAGGCAAAGACCTTGCATGCGCGCTTCCATCTTGGTGCGCCCGCCCTCCATCGACTCCTCCCAGAACTTCCCATCGAGACATGCAAACATCTGGTGCGTGCGTGCCGCTCCTGCGCACCTTTGCTGCCCCTGGGGCCACTCCAGCCCCAGGGTGTCAACCCGCGCGGATTGCGGCCCAACTCTAGATGGCAATTAGATGTTACACATGTCGCTTCCTTTGGCCGATGGAAGTTCCTTCATGTTGCCATCGATACGTTTTCGCACCTCTGCTACGCCGTCGCCCTCCCGGGAGAGTCTGCCAAGTATGCCACTCAAGCGCTCCAGGAAGCCATCCTCTTCATGGGAGTCCCTTGGGACATAAAGACAGATAATGGCCCCGCCTACCGCAGCGCCGCCTTTGCCGAGTTTGTGAAGCTCTACAACATCACCCACCACTTCGGCATCGCATACAACCCGCAAGGCCAAGGACTTGTTGAAAGAATTCACCAAACCCTCAAGATCCTCGTCCAGAAGACTAGAGAGACTCAACCCCGCCTCACCCCGCGTGAAACAGTCACGCAGGTGCTCATCCAGCACAACCTGATGACCTTTGACTCTGAGGGGCTTTCGCCCGTCCACAAGCACTGGGGGCCCTCTTACCGGCCCACTCCGGCCCCTCTCGTCCTCTGGCGCGACCCGCTCACTAGCAAGTGGACCGGACCAGCGCCCCTTCTCACCCAAGGGCGAGGATTTGCCTGCGTCTTCCCGGAATCTGCACCCCAGCCTGTCTGGATCCCTGCTCGTCTTGTTAAGCCCTTCACTCCACACGGCCCTGCCAACCTTCCACCTCCCGACCCCCTTCCCCCTGATGATTCCCCCCTGCCATAATGATGGCCCCTCTCCGCACCTCACCCCCCCCCCGTGAGGTTTTTCTCCTCTTGTCATTGCAGATGACGCCTCCAGTCGCCCAGTCGAGCCCGCCTGAGTCTGCCCCTCCTGCGCCATCACCCGCAGGGACCACGCCAGCTCTCTCCCGCCGCGAGCGACGTCGACGTCGTCTTCTTGTCTGCCGCTTGAGCTGTCTCTCCCTCGAAGATGCCTCCATCGAGCAGCAAATTCTCCAGCTTCTCCGTCGTGCTCGCGCCTCCCCTGCCCCGCGCCCTCCTACCACCCCCCCCCTCCTACACCTTCTCATCATTATGCTCTCCTTAGCCTCCTCAGCCCAGGCCACGCCCCTTTGGGCTGCCCTTCTTCAACCGCCTGGTTTCCTCTTTCTCTCCCCTCACTCCCCCACCTTCCCCACCATGTACTCCCCCAACTGCGACTTCCTCCCAGAAAGCTGCGACCCCCTCGCCCTTCCTGTCTCCTCGTCGTTGCCAAATGTCTCCATCCCTATTCCCCTCGCACAGCTGTCCTAGTCCTCTCCCAAAGCCATCCCCTTCCCGAGGAAGCCCAGCACGCCCAGGTGTGGCTCACGAAGGTGGCAAGAGGCGGCCATCGATAGGGCCCATCGTGGCCACCTCGAGCTGCGGGTACGGGTTCTCTGCCCTCCGCATGGGAAATCGGGCATTTCAGCAGCCCTCCCCTCTGCTCACGCCCCCCTCGTGCCCCCACGCCCCCTGCCGGTAGCCCCTCCTCGTTCCTTTCTCTCCTATTTCCCCTCCTCTCACCCCCCTCATCTTTCCTCCCTACAAAATGTCAATCCTGCAAAATCTGCGCTTTCTTCAAAGCCGCCAATGGTTCTTATTTTTGAAAGAGGGAGCAATTGTCCCCTGCTCCAACCCTGCCTTTCGCTTCCTTACACTTTGCCCGCCTGTTCCTCGTAACCTCCCTGTATTATGGCCCTTCTCAGCAGCAGTTTGTGCTGCTGCCTCCCTCCGCCCCTCCTCCCAGCCACTGTTATCTTCCCCCTCCCAGCCGATCACTGTTCTCCCCGCCTCATTTCAACCGCCCTCATCCCGTATCCGCCCCGGCACAACCTCGGAAACAACCCCCTCTGCCATCAATGGCTTACGTCATAAACCGCAGGTCCGCCCTTGCCTCTGCAGCCAATCCTCAGCTGCCCCGCGGACATGCCCCTCCCACAACCTCCCCGCCTCCATGACACTATAAAACCCCATGTACTTCCCGAATAAAATCAGACCTGCGCATAGACCTCGTCTCCGTGGTTTTTCCTCCATCAAACCGCGCGTCCCCACCAAGCCTTGAGCCGCCCGCTGCCGCCCCGGTCCGGCCGTGGCGTAGGCCCGATCCCCGGCAGCGACTCGCCTGCAGTGACCCGCCTGCAGTGCCGCAGCGGAGGCCAACAGAAAACAAAACAAAGGTATTAGAAATTAAGAGTTAGACACTTTGTGGATCAAAGAAAGGGAGGTGGAATATAGGAGAGACAGTAGATGATGGAGGATATCAAGATGTAGGGGAAAGGGGATAGTGTAGGTAGCCAAAATCAGTACCATCTATTACTAAAAATTTTTAATTACCCAAAACTTGGAGACAGTAGGGAATAACTCCCCATTCCTTCCCCACCCTAGTCACTGGTAACCTCTAACCTACTTTCTCTGGTGTAATGTTTTCAACGTTCATCCATATTGTAGCATGCATCACAACTTCACTCCTTTTTACGGCTGAATAATATCCCCTTATGTATATATCCTATTTTGTTTATCCAGTCACCTGTTGATGGGCACTTGGAGTCCTACCACATTTTGCATATAATGAATAATGTTGCTATGAATATTGGTGTACAAATATTTGAGTCACTGCTTTCAATTCCTTTTGATATATACCTAGGAGTGGAATTGCTGGGTCATATTTCCACCAGCCCAAAGCATGAGGGTTTCAATTTCTCCACATCCTTACTAAAACCTGCTGTTTGTGTTTTTACTGTTTTTTTTTTTTCCATAGTAGCCATTCCAGTTGGTGTAGAGTGGTATCTCATTGTATTTTTGATTTGTATTTCCCTAACAGTTAATGATGTTAAGCATAGTTTCATGTATTTATTGGTCATTTGTTTATCTTCTTTGGAGGAATGTCTATTCAAGTCCTTTGCCCACTTTTTAATTCGATTGTTTAACTTTTTGTTGTGGAGTTCTAAGAGTTCATTATATATTTTGGATATTAAACTGTTATTAAACACATGATTTGCAAACATATTCTCCTATTCTGTAGGTTGTCTTCTCACCTTCTTGTTGTACAAAAGTTTTAAATTTTTATGAAATCTATTTTTTCTCTTGTTGCTCATGCTTTTGATGTCATATCTAATAATTCACAGCCAAATACAAAGTCTTGAAGATATTCCCTTATGTTTTTTCCCTAAGATTTTTATGATTTCACCTTATAGTTAAGTTGCTGATCCATTTTGAGTTGATTTTTGTATATGGTATGATGTAGGTGTCCAACTTCATTCTTTGGCATGTGGCTATTGAGTTTTCCCAGCACCATTTATTGAAGGGCCTATTCTTTCTCTTTCAAGTGAATTTGATACCTTTATTGAAAATCAATTGGTCATAGATATGTGGATTTTATTCTGGATTCTCACTTCTATTCTGTTGTCTACATGTCTATCCTTATACAAGTTCCAAACTTGGATTGAGTATTGTAGCTTGGTAGTAATTTTGAAATTGGGAAGTTTGAATCCTCCAGCCTTTGCTCTTCTTTTTCAAGACTGTTTTGGTTATTTGGGGCTCTTTGCAATTCCATGTAAATTTTGAGAATTGACTTTTGCCCTTCTAAAATAAAAAAAAGGCTGCTGGAAAATTTTTTTGGTCTTTTTACATAGTATAGTTTAATTGTGATTGTTCAGGATTGCTCTTGTAGGTTTATATTTATACTGATTTTTTAAAAAGTCATCTTTGTAAAAAGGGCACAGATTTTCTACTGATGAAAATATGGTCTGGCAAATCAAGAATAACAAAATAAATGCATGAAAGAATTTAAAAACAAAAATACAATCACTATGTGACTGACTTACACAATTAGAATTCTCCTTAAAATCAGAAAGTACTGCTCCTCAGCAGTTATTATAAATTTGATTTTTCCATACCCCAGACAATGTATTTATTGTCAAAATATTTAATCAAAAATTTAAAATAGCCTATTTATCATTTTATATGTATCATTAGAATTTAAAATCCTTTACATTTTATCTAGGGGGATAATTACTCACATCAAAGCTAAGTCATATGAAATGTCAAAAATTTTGGGGAAATCAACAACAACCTCATTCCTGAGAAGTGAGAAAGAGAAAAATCTCTATGAATGTGACATTGTTCCTTTTTAACAATCTTTAGCACAGCATGCACTAATATTAAAAGCTAGCAATCAAACGTATTTCACTTTTGAATAGTTACTGCTTCTGTTGTTTTAATCTGATCTTTTTGTAATGAAACTACAAGGACAACATTTTTAAAAAATCAGATAAATAGGAACTCTTATTTTCTTGTCAGCTTTACATTTGTCAAGAGCAAGGGTGGTCAGTTAAGATATCTATTTTCCAATAATGACTGAAGTAATAATGTCTGCTTGCATCTCTTCTTCCAAGTCCCCCACATATCTTCACCCAAATAATAAAAGCAATACAATTGCAACTGAGTTTTCTATTATCAATGGCACTCTCAACATAGTTCTTACAGATCGAATAAGGTTCATTAGCTCAGACTTAATTCCTGGCTCCTCTCTGAATCCACCAATTCTCTGGTCTGTTTCCCAGCCAGTGTTCTTGAGGAAGTACCCCTCATGCAATTCGGGGATGGCACTGATGCTGAGCAGGGCTGCCAGAAGTAGTGAGTACAGGGTAAAGACCACGGCTCCCAGAGCTGCCCTGGGCCCAATAGCTCACACGCCTGGGATGTGGCACTGCCACGGCCTCAGCTGCTGGAATTTTGATAGGGGTTGCATGGAATCTTTAGATTGCTATATGTAGTATTGACACCTTAACAACACTAATTCTTCTGTGGATTAATGTGTTTATAATTATGTAAAACATCTATAAGTTTCCAAATTCAAAACTATAAAACAAGATATAATTATTTGTTTCCTTCTTCCTCCTACCACTTTTCAGTTTCCTACCTACCTATCTGAATCAGCATCCTCTTACACAAAAGGTAGTATACTATAAACTGTTCTTTACCTTATCCATTTATCTTATCACTTAACAATGTATCATGGTGGCGGACTTGGCCCAGTGGTTAGGGTGTCCGTCTACCACATGGGAGGTCCGTGGTTCAAACCCCGGGCCTCCTTGACCCATGTGGAGCTGGCCCATGCGCAGTGCTGATGTGCGCAAGGAGTGCTGTGCCACGCAGGGGTGTCCCCCGTGTAGGGGAGCCCCACACGCAAGGAGCATGCCCCGTAAGAAGGGCCGCCCAGCGTGAAACAAAGAGCAGCCTGCCCAGGAATGGCGCCACACACACGGAGAGCTGACACAGCAAGATGACACAACAAAAAGGAACACAGATTCCCGTACTGCTGACAACATCAGAAGCGGACAAAGAAGAGCAGCAAATAGACACAGAGAACAGACAACTGGGGTGGGGGGGGATGGGGGGGGAGGAAGGGGAGAGAAATAAATAAATAAATAAATCTTAAAAAACAAACAAATAAAAAAACAATGTATCATGAAGATCATTTCATAGCAGTATTTAGAGAGCTTCCTCATTTCTTAGCTTCATAGTACTTCACTGTGTGACTTATTAACAGAGAGACATTTGGGTTGTTTCTAGTCTTTCACTATTACATTTTCACTATTACTTTTGCAGATAATCCTTTGAATTACATCAAATTGCTAATTTCTGCCAGATAATCTTTGATTAGATTTCTAGAAGTAGGATTGCTAGGGCAGAGGATGAAGCATATATTTTGATAGCTATAAGGGAATGAGTTTTTGCCTGACATCACCACCTCCTCTCCCTCTTAGTGCTCAGAACAATGCCTAGCACATAATACATGCTCAATTTATATTTGTTGAATGAATGAATGAAATGTACACCATAATTTGGCTCTATATGTGCACTTTACCTATTACCAAATGAATAGATTAACTTTGTATACTGTAGTTGTGTTATAAATCCAAATCTAAACTTCAATGGCTAGTTATCAAGATAAATCATATTCTCTCATGAATAAAACACATTTTGATTTTATATGACTTAAAGCCCTTCTCTTCATAATGTAGAAAAACCCTTAACTTGGAAAGTGAGAAAAGATACGTGCAAATTTATTTTACTCTTGGTAGTTAATTCTAGTTTTGCAAAATCAATGTGATAAAAATGACTCAGTTTGCTACTTTCAAAAATTAAGAAAAAACTATTTCTCTCTCTTTCTTTGTGTACCCTTCACCTATTAACCAGGAAATATATGCCTTAAAATTTATCACCAGCCCAACACAGAATTCCCACTTAGGAAGGGGCTAAAGTAAGAAACTTTAACAATAAATCAGTTATTTAGGGCCTGAAGCACTTTTTTCTCCCTGGAGAAACAATGTTATAATCACGGTTCTATTCCCTGCCAAGTACACATTAACCAATTTACCCCACTGTACCACATTTGCAGTGACAAACACCAATGGCATAGAATCACAATACATCATCTATAGTGTCTATGACTGACTGACACAATCAGGAGGTCATCTTAGACTGATCCTATTCACAACCAGAACTTGAAAACAGGTTCCTGGCATTAGGGGAGGGACTACTGTTATTTCCCAAAAGAGGCAAGTGTACTGGGGGAAGGAAGATGGGTAAGTGACTCTCAGTCACTTAAAATGGAACTCAGGACTCTACTCTTCTCACTCCAAAGACAGCCCAAGCTTTTTCCTTCCTATCATAGGATTGGAGAAGGTAGGAGTAAGAGGAGAAGATAGCAGACTGGGTACGACAGTAGTAGGGAGTAGAAGATGACCCCTGGCCAACGAGAAGTTCAGCAGTTAGATAAACCACCACCACCCACCACAGCAGTAACATCCACTTTAGACACTGTGAATAGCACCTCTAGACAGGTGGGTTAGGGCTGCCTATAGCAATTACACTGGAGGGCGGAGAGAGCAGAGTTTCATGAAGAGCAGTAGCTGATGAAATTAAATGAAATGATATGAAATGACATGTGGAAAGGTAGAAAAGGTAAAAGGGAGGAACCACAGTAACATCTCTTCTCCCAAGGGAAAATGAAAATGGTTGAATATTAATTAGGGTTGAAGAGTGCATTCTAAAGGATAGGCAATTAGGTGGGAAAACAGGTTTAAGTTCATGTGGGCAAGAGGTAGCCAGGTTTCCTTTAGTAACCAGGCTTCCTTTAAGTTTGGTGCCAGAAGAAAAATAGAGCCTCAGGGATGCTCCAGCAGTGATGAGAAAGGAAGATAAATAAACAAGGTGGGATGAAAATTCTAATGGGATTTGGGGTAGGACATCAAAATGGTCACTGGGAAATCATAATAAAGCAGAAAGGAAATTAAGGGCAGAGAAAAAAGGGGTTTCCTAAAGCACTCACCAAGTGTCCTAGCCTTCTTTCTTTTACTTGTTCATTCACACACTGGCTTAGTATTCTATTGAGTATCTACTCTGAGCTGCTCTAGATCCTAAAGATACTGTAGGGAACAAAACGGTCCCTGATCTCATGAGGCTTAAATTCTAGTTAAAGTCAGTAAACAGGTGACTGCCTATTGTTGCCTTATTCTTCCACAACTTTGTGATTCGGCTAAGAAATAGGAAACGTGAAATAGTGTGGCAGTATTTTCAAAGGTAGTAAATAGAACTGCTTACCTCTCTCAGAATGTTTTTCTTGCTTTTCAAAATGGAAACCATTTCCTACTTTATTATAAAAGAAACAGGGAAGCGGACTTGGCCCAGTGGTTAGGGCATCCGTCTACCACATGGGAGGTCCGCAGTTCAAACCCCAGGCCTCCTTGACCCATGTGGAGCTGGCCCATTCGCAGTGCTGATGCGCGCGAGGAGTGCCGTGCCACGCAGGGGTGTCCCCTGCGGAGGGGTATCCCCCACGTAGGGGAGCCACACGCGCAAGGAGTGCCCCACGTGCAAGGACTGAGTCCCGTAAGGAGAGTCACCCAGCGTGAAAGAGTGTGCAGCATGCCTAAGAATGGCATCACCCACATGGAGCGCTGACAGAAGATGACACACAAGATGACGCAACAAAAAGAAACACAGATTCCTGTGCCGCTGACAACAACAGAAGCGGACAAAGACGACGACGCAGCAAATAGACATAGAGATCAGACAACTGGGGCGGGAGGGTGGGAGGGAAGGGGAGAGAAATAAATAAATAAATAAATCTTTTAAAAAATAAAAAATAAAAGAAACATACTTGAATCAAATGCAGACACTTAAACAATCAGAAATCTATGAAATAGAAAATGTAAAACTCTCATAATTTCATAATCACTGTTAGAAATCTGGAGTATATCAGTTTTCTCCCATCCAAATGCCATAAAGCTTGCCCTGACCCCAGCCCACCACTCACAGACTTGACCAGCAGTGCAGTTCCCCAGCCTCACAATGGTGTCAGATGCAAGTGTCTGCACTTAAGAAATCTGACCTCATTGGAGTCATTTAAGCAAAGGTTGCACAACCACTTTTCCAGAACAGAAAGGGAACTCAAATTGCCAGTCAATAATTCTTTTTAAAGATTTATTTATTTCTCTCCCCTTTCCCCCCCCCCCACCCTGGTTGTCTATTCTCTGTGTCTATTTGCTGCGTGTTCTTTGTCTGCTTCTGTTGTTGTCAGTGGCACGGGAATCTGTCTTTCTTTTTTGTTGTTGTTTTGTCATCTTGTTGTGTCAGCTCTCCGTGTGTGCGGCACCATTTCTGGGCAGGCTGCACTTTCTTTCGCGCTGGGCGGCTCTCCTTACGGGGTGCACTCCTTGCGCGTGGGGCTCCCCTATGCGGGGGACACCCCTGCGTGGCAGGGCACTCCTTGCGCGCATCAGCACTGTGCATGAGCCAGCTCCGCACAGGTCAAGGTGGCCCGGGGTTTGAACCGTGGACCTCCCATGTGGTAGACGGATGCCCTAATGACTGGGCCAAGTCCACCGCCCTCAATAATTCTTTATCTGGCAAAACTGTCCTTCAAAAGTCAGGAGGAATTTAAAATATTCACAGATAAAACTGAGAGATTTAGTCAACATGAGACCAGTATTACAAGAATTACTAAAGGGAGTTCTTCAGTAAAGGTAAAGACAGGAGAGAGTGGCGTGGAGTAGTGTGGAGATATGAAGAGCATCAGTAAAGGTAACTCAAAGGTTAAATGTAAAATCCAGTAGTACTATATCCTCAATACACAACTCTACTCTTTAATTTCTAGAAGACTCAGAACACAACTGCACAAGAAAAACGCATATTTCTTGATATTGGACATGTAAAATATAAAGTGATAAAGTGGGACAAAGCAATATGATGAGGGGAAACAGAGGGATATGGGAACAGATAAGGTGTATGCTATTAAAGCCAAGTTGGAATCTTTTCAAATTTGTCGGTTATAGGTGTAGGTTGTATAATATAAACTCCAGGGTAACCACAAAGAACGTATTTTTAAAATATATAGAATGGGAAATGAGAAAGGGATCAGTAAGATACATCACAAATATCAACTATACAGAAATAAAGGAAAAGAGAAACAAAGAAAGATATGACATATAAAAATCAAAGGACAAAATAGCTGAAATAAGTACTGTCTTTAAAATAATAACACTGAACATTAAGGGATTAAATTCTCCCATGCAAAAGACACAGATTGGCAGAATGGATAAAAAAGCATGATCCAACTATATGTTATTTACAAGAGATACACCTAAGTACAGGAAAATAAGTATGTAAAAGAATAGTGCACTTGGAGGTGGATATTACGGTGGCTTCTTATTCATCATATACTTTGGCAACACCTGTCAGGTCACATATTGGGGAAAAGAAACCATTAAGCTGTCATTTTTAATTTCCCCTTTAAAACTTAAATACTGTTCTGATTGTAGAAGAAATATTTGCTTTATGTAGAAAATTCATAAAATACAGAAAAGCATGAAGAAAATAAAAATCAACTCTATGCTGAGCACCCAAATAACCATTATTATTTTGCATTTCTTTCCAGTCTTTTTGTACACGCATGTACAAACACACATGTACACACTATCCTAACTTTAAAAAAAAAAGTTGAGATCATATGGTATATTTTATAATTTTCTTTAAAAACTATTCTCATATAATATATTTATATAGGTTAAGCACATAAGCATTATATTAACCTGGAAATAGGCTAAATCAACTGACCAATTATATTCACCTTTATACCTTTATTGCTAATTGTGAGGACTTGTTTGAACTAAGGTCTCCAGGGTTAATTAGCCATTGCATTTATCAGTAAGTGATATGTGGTTAAATTTTACAAGAATGTATGAATTCATAAGTCTTTAAATTCCCAATAAGACTCTCAACTCATGTCGATAGTTTTATTAAAAATGTAGGCTCTTTCTCACGTTAAAAAATAATTGTCCTGGAAAACAGAGGTACAAATATTTACAGGTCATTATGTGCTAATTACTGCTTCTTGTTTAAGGAAATTTCAAGTTGTAAATACACTAATAAACTAGAAGAAAACAGAATAAAAGATTAATTTTTTTTTTTACCTTCTTTGTCAGGAATTTTAAGAGTCCAGATTCTTAAACACTCAAAACTCAATGTATTTCAAGGCAAGAAATAAACCTAAAAACTAACTGATAAGTTTTATGTGTCAACTTGGTTAGACTATAGTTTCCAGTTATTCAATTAAACACCAATCTAGGTTTTGCCAGTAAGGGATTTTATAAATGTGGTTAACATCTACAATCAGTTGATTATAAATAAAGGAAAGTATCCTTGATAATCCAGGTGGTTCTCATTGAATTAGGTGAAAGGCCTTAAAAGCAAAAACTGACGTTTCCAGAAGGAAGAGGTAATTCTGCCTTAAAGCTGCAGAATCACCTCCCGTCTGAGACTGTCCAGGTTGTCTGCTTGTCCTACAAATTCCAGGCTTGCCAGCCGGCACAATCTCATAAGTCAATTCCTTGAATTAAATCTCTTAATAATAGTAATAGTAACACTTATGCTACTAATAAATATATCTTCCTACTCATTCTGAGTCTTTGGAGACCCCTGACTGATACATCATTCATTCCCTTCAATTAGACATAAAAATGCCTCATGCCTTTCTCTGAGTGATCTCTTAGCTCATTAGCTTTCCAAGATCATTAAGCCAAGTCTACTGCAATTATGTTTCTCTGGTACTGAAATCTGAAAAGTACCAACCATTAGTACATTTAACAGAATGAGTTCAAATATCTATCCAGAATTCATTTAGTCAATCAATGTAGAGATTCTGTTTTTTAAGGATTTGAGGTGGTTTACACACGCACACACACAGAAAAATTGCTAAAATAATCAAACCATGGGGAACAAGAGGAAAGCTATCTGATAACTATAGGTGTTACTATAGTTACTGTGATTTAACATTACATTGTACTCTGAACTTCCTAGGAACCAAGGCAAAAAGAAAAAACAAAATAAATTATATAATTCTTTTTACTTAATAAAAGGAAACATTTATTCTTCGAGAAATAGAAAACTTTTTTTCTGGTAGAGACTTCTATAAAGAACTTATTTGCAAGAATCCTTAAAAGATAGCAAAATAACTGACATTTTATTACAGCTTTATTGCTGATACGGAAGTAATCATCTTCCAGTCTTTTCACTTACTAATCAAAGGCCAAAGACATAAAGCTAGAACTTAATCATAGGAGGAGTTATAGTTCAGATGAAATTGCTTGATACATTAGGTAGTCAATATATTGCTTAGATTTCAGCTGGCCAAAATGGTAGTCATTGGCCACATGTGGCTATTGACAACTCAAAATTGGCAAGTCTGAACTGAGATCTATTTAAGTGTAAAATAAACACTGGATTTTGAAGATGATTATAGGAAATATAAAATATCTCATTAATAATTTTATATTGATTACATGCTAAATACAATTATTTTGATATAAAATAAATTATAGTATTAAAATTAATTTCACCTATTTCTTTTTACTTTTTTCTAACAAGTCTCCTAGAAATTTAAAATCAAATATGTAGCTAAATATTATATTTCTATTGGCTATTACCACCTTAGGTAGTTCGTCCCAACTTTTTTCACAGCAGGAAGCACTGGCCACTGGAGAGATAAAAGCATCAATATATTAAGCACATCTCTAACGCAGCCCTGGCTTACCAGCCAGTGAATTCTAGCCTGGAAGAACTTCTTTACATGTAATTTACCCTAGTCGATTTTTTTGGAAGGCTCAAGATTTAGATAATACGAGGCTGTCTCTCTGCAGAATGTCAGTTTGTTGGCAGTGTTCTAGATGGAAAAAGATGGCTGCTTTCAGTTCCTGATAGGCAGGACCAGGGAGGCCACTCTATTGTCAAACTTGCTGAGTTCCCAGCCTGTCCTCCTCTACAGATTCACACTCAAGACTTCAATATCACTCTTATCACACATCCCATTGGTTCTGCTCTAGAGAATACCAACTAATATGGAAACATACAATCTCAATAATATTTCTAAGAAACATATCACTTCGTGCAGGACCTAAGTGCACTGACATTAGAAAAGGAGTTGGCCTGTTGGATTTGATTGTTTAGTACTCATCATTTAAATTTTGGGCTCATGTCTTTTGATTAGATATAGCTGATGCTGAACAAGTAATCCCAGACAACAGGTACAAGATCCCAGGGAGAGAAGGAGAAGAAGAGAAAACCAATACAAAGGTGTGCTCTGGGGTTGGTCACTGCTCTGGGCTCTGGGCCTCAATGCCTGCCAGGACCTTCTGAGGTGGTCAAGATGAATGCATCTCAGAACTGTCTGCCTAAGGGAAAGAAGGGGAGTATTAGCTCTAGCTCCCCACTGGTCAAGGGTTACTTGGTGTGTTAATCCCCTCACATTTTCAGTTTGATTCCTTGGCATCCCATGCTACAGTGTCAGAGTATCGAGGTCTAACACTCAGACATTCTGATACTCAGTAGAGCTGCAGTGGGGTTACAACTATGAGTAACTGGTTGCTACATCAAGACTGGAGTAAAAGTTGGGACAAGACAGTGTGAGGTAGGGCACAAAAGGTGTCTGATACTGAGTTCTTATGCTTGCCTCTTTTTCCATTTGGATTGAGAATTTAAAATAATCTTGAACTACAGAAAAAATCATATTTAAAAATTAAAATATATTAAATTTTTATGAAAAATATGGTGATAAAACACAGGCTTATGGACAACAATTAACAGTATGATTTTAAGACTCTTCCATCAACTCTAACAGAAGTAACTGGTGTTAAAAAAGTAAAATTACAAAAAAGTACTACCAGCAATCATAACATATCCAACAATTGTTGTTGGTTTGGTGGTGTAGGGAAATCTTGCATTTTTTATGCATGATTGTTCTGTAAACTCACAAATTCTCTAATAAAACTGTTAAAATATATTAGGAAAACAAAAACAAAAAAACCAGACAGTTCTCATGCTATATAAACAGGGAGACAAAAATGTAGAAGAAAATTTCTTACCACTTTCTGCAAACATTCAAAATACCACAGTATTATTCTCAGACCTAGATTAACCTTTTAAAAAAGACAGCTTAAATGAAGTTTAGTTCTTAGAATTATTTCTGTACAACATCATATCAAGTTAGGATTTTTTTTACTTTTAACAATAACATAGAAATGATAACAAATTAACAGCTATCATTTATTGAATGCTTATTTTGAGCTAGGCACTGGCTACACACTTTATATATACCACTTCTCTAGTTTAAAAAAAAACTACTCTCAAGATTAATAATTTTCAAACTTTTTTGACTATGACCTTTAGTGAGAAATACATTTTACCATAACCTGGAACATAAATATATGTGGATGTGCATATCTGAAGCAAGAGTTTCAGAAAATAATACTATTAGTAAAGTTTTGTACATGGATATTTTCTATTTCATGTTCTTTCATTATAAAGAAAAAAAAATACTTGTAACCCACTAAATTGATTTTGCAACCCACTAATGTTTCACATAGATTGAAAAACTGCTCAAGATGTCATATCTGTTGACATGTTTAAGAGTACTGGTTAAGAAATATAGCATAGCAATACTAGAATATGATGTTTGAGAAGGAAACATTATATTTGGACACATGAAACACAATGAACATGTATATCAGAAAAAATATAGATGATACCTAAGTCCTTATTACCACAGGAACAAGTACACATAGAAAACAAGTACAGTATTTTATCACTGTCATGGTAAATATTTGAGAATAAAATCTAGCGTGCCGAAAGATAGAATAAAATTGGAGGCAATCAAGTGTGCCTGCACATCCTAAAGGGTACATCACCAATACAATCAATACAATTTTCTTAAACACTATTACAGGCATATATCAGGACTATTACAGGTTCGGTTTCAGAGCACTGCAATAAAGCGAATATTGCAATAAAGTGAGCCACATATATTTTTTGGTTTCCCAGTGTGCATATAAAAGATACACTTATACTGTAGTCTATTAAAAGTGTGCAATAGCATTATGTCTAAAAAATCATTGCATATACCTTAATTAAAAAATACTTTATTGCTAAAAAATGCTAACCATTGTCTGAGCCTTCAGCAAATTGTAATCTTTTTGCTGGTGGAGGCTCTGGCCTCAATGTTGGTAGCTGCTGACTCATCATGGTGGTGGCTGCTAAAAGTTGGGGTGGCTGTAGAAATTTCTTAAAATAAGACAATGTGATTTGTCACATTGATTGACTCTTACTTTCATGAAAGGTTTCTCTGTAGCATGTGATGCTGTCTGACAGAATTTTACTCACAAAAGAACTATAAAAATTGCAGTCAATCCTCTCAAACCCTACCGCTGCTCTATGAACTAAGTTGATGTAATATTCTAAATCCTTTGTTTTTATTTTAATGTCCATAGCATCTTCACCAGGAACAGATCCCTCCTCAGGAAACACTATCTTTGCTCATCCAAAAGAATCAACTCCTCATCTGTTAATGCTTTATCATGAAATTGTAGCAATTCAGTCATATCTCATTTCTAATTATATTCTCTTGCTATTTCCACCATATCTGCAGTTATTTCCTCCACTGAAGTCTTCAATCCCTCAGAGTGATCCAAGAGGGTTGGAATTGACTACTTCTAAATTTCTGTGAATGGTGATATTTTGACCTCCTCCCAAGAATCATGAATGGTCTTAATGACATCTTGAATGGTGATTACTTTCTAGAAGGTTTTCAATTGACTTTGCATAGATCCATTAGAGGAATCACTATCTATGGCAGCTATAGCCTTAAGAAATGTATTTTTAAAAATTTATTTATTTATTTATTTTATTCATCTCCCATGCCACCCAGTTGTCTGCTCTCTGTGTTCATTTGCTTTGTGTTCTTCTATGTCCACTTGTATTCTTGTCAGCAGCACTGGGAATCTGTGTCTCTTTTTGTTGCGTCATCTTGCTGCATCAGCTCTCTGTGTGTGCGGCCCTACTCTTGGGCAGGCTGCACTTTTTTTGTGCGGGACAGCTCTCCTTATGTGGCACACTCCTTGCGTGGCTCACTCCTTGTGGGGGGGGGCTCCCTTATGCGGGGGTCATCCCTGTATGGCATGGCACTCCTTACGTGCATCAGCACTGCGCGTGGGCCAGCTTCTCCACATGGGTCAGGAGGCCCTGGGTTTGAACCATGGACCTCCCATGTGGTAGGCGGATGCTCTAGCCATTGAGCCAAATCTGCTTCCCTGAAATGTATTTTTAAAATAGCAAGGTTTGAAGGTCTGACACCTTGATCCATGGGCTGCAGAATGGATATTGTGTTAGCAGTTATGAAAACAACATTAATCTCATTGTACATCTCCATCAGAGCTCTTGGTTGACCAGGTGTATTACCAATTAGCAGTAATATTTTGAAAGGAATCTTTTTTTCTGAGCAAGTCTCAACAGAGGGCTTAAAGTATTCAGTAAATCATATTGTAAAAAGGTGTGCTGCCATCCAGATTTTGTTGTTCTATTTTTAAAGCATAGGCAGAGTATATTTAGCGTAATTTTTAAGGGCTCTAGGATTTTTGGAATGGTAAATGAGCACTGACGTCAACTTAATGTCACCAGCTGCATTAGGCCCTAACAAGAGAGTTATCCTAATCTTTAAAGGTAGGCATTGACTTCTTTCTAGCTATGAAAATCCTAGATGGTGTCTTTTTACAATAGAAGGCTGTTTCATCTACATTGAAAATCTGTTATTTAGTGTAGTCACCTTCATCAGTTGCCTTGGCTATATCTTCTGGCTAACTTGTTGCAGCTTCTACATTAGCACTTGCTGCATCACCTTACACTCTTACATTATGGAAACAGCTGCTTTCCTTAAATTCATGAACTAACAATCTCTGCTCACTTCAAGCTTTCCTTCTGCAGCTTCCTCACCTTTCTCAGCTGTCACAGAACTGAAGAAAGTAAGAGCCTTACTCTGGATTAGGGATTGCCTTAAGGGAATGTTGTAGCTGATTAGATCTATCCAGATCACTAAAACTTTCTCCATATCAGCAATAAGATTGTTTTGGTTTCTTATCATTTGTGTATTCACTGGAGTAGCACTTTGAATTTCATTCAAGAACTTTTCCTTTGCATTCACAACTCAGCTAACTGGCACAAGAGGCTTACCTTTCCGCCTCTCTTGTCTTTCAGCATGACTACTTCACTAAGTTTAATCATTTCGAGCTTGATTTAAAGTGAGAGATGTGTGACTCTGTCTTTTACTTGAACACTAGAGGCCATTGTAGGATTATTAATCAGCCTAATTTCACTATATTATGTCTAGGCAAAGGGAGTCCTGTGGAGAAGACGAAAGATGGGGGAACGACTGTGGATGGAATAGTCAGAGCACACACAACATTTATTGATTAAGTTCACCATCTTATATGGGTGCAGTTATGACTCTCCAAAATAATTACAATAGTGAAACCAAATACCACAGATCATTATAACAGACATAATAATAAAAGTTTCAAATATTGTGAGAATTACCAAAATGTGACGCAGAGACACAAAATGAGCATATGCTGTTAGAAAAATGGTGCTGATAGACTTGCTCAAAGCATGTTGCCACAGACCTTCAATTTGTAAAAAAGTTCAATTTCTGTGAAGCACAATAATAAAACATATGTTTATATTCCCTCCATTTAAAAAAATCAAATTACATCTGCTAATAGTGCATCAGCAATTAAATTTTTACAAGTTTAGATTGTAAAGAAAATGGTTACTTCTCCAGTATGGCTCAGATAAAAGGAAAAAATGCAAGAAATTGTTTTGGTGAGATAACTGAGAAAAAGTGTGGATGAAATAATCCCATAACCTCATATTAACTCCCTTAAGGTTTTTCATTCTGGATATAAGCCCAATTTTAAAACCTAAATAGAACTTATCTTAATGACTGATGATATGCCTCAAGAATTCAGAATTAATTCTGTACGCTGTTTAATATACATCTTGTAAATTATAATGAATCTTAAAAGAATTTGAGTAATAGTATATCTAAAAATAATGAATAACATCAATTTTTATATAACTTAGAAAAAACCTTTTATATTCAGTTCCCTAAAAGTTATATAAAGGTGAAAATAGAGAAAAAAAATTGCTAAGAATAAACTAAGCAGAAGATCAGACCCCAGCTTTGCATTGGAAGTATATTAGTAGAAATACTTTTAGACTGAGAAAGGCAGGATCCTTGAAATTGGAAGATGTTACTTTTTAGTGAGACCCACTTTAGCCTTTTGAAGACCAAAAATATTTACAACACAAACTAGCATGAACATTTCTTGTACAATTAATAAATATTTACAGTCAGAGAGACTGTATAGGTTATTGGTTAGAAGCACAGACTCTGAGATGCTCAAAACACTCGAATGATTCATTCTCACCTCTTACCAAATTTTTCTAAAGCACATGGCAAGGTTCAAAGAAAAAGATATTTCATATTTCCTCAGTTTTCACAAAGCTAGAGTTCAATACCAAAGAAGGTACATAGAAAAGGGAAATCTAAGTGTTACGTTATTACATTTCAAGTGTTTTATTAATTTATTATGATTGTTAAATAAAAACAGCAGAATACAAAATAGAAAGTACACCCTCATTTCAATTATGTACCAAAGTATGCGCGGATACATTAATTTGTTAAAATTAAGAATTGTTCAGTCAGTCATTGGATTTCAGGTATACAATTATTTTCAGTTTTCAAAATTTGAGAATGTGTTATTATATTAATTTTTAAAATAAGATAAAGGAAAAAAAATCCAAATAAGGTACATAGTACAAGGCAAGCCAGAGATACAGGGGACCAGCAGTTACACTGGTGCTATCTCCACTCCTCCATGTGCCAGTGATTTATTTCTGTATAAACTGCAGAGTTTTGGGCACTTTTGAATTGAGACAGTCTCATTTTCCTGCTCAAAGGCAAGCACAAAGGGGTTGGGCATGAAGGAAGCCAAGTAATGGGCATAAAAGTTTGCCCAACAGGGACCTTCCATTGCAGATGTTGGTAAATCTATTCAATCACATTTTCTCTTTTGGGGAGGGAGAAATGATAGTAGCTAATAAAGAGAATGGGATTTGAATAAGTTCAGGAAGTATCCATTCCAGCCTTGGAAACTGAAGATTCCAGACCGAGTGTATCATTGAAGACAGTGCTTCTGTTGTAAACTTGCAATAAAACCAATTCCTGAAGGCAATATGTACACTTTTTTTTCCTTGCAACCTTAAAGAATCAGACTATTTAGTTTCACAGAGGGAAAAATTACACTAAAATGGAATCTAAATATAATTTAGCAGGCTTATGTTAAAATATTTAGGACAGACTGGTATGTGCAAAAAGAAGCCTACAAAGAAATCGTTAACTGTTAGCCACATAGTAGGTGCTTGATAAGTAATTGAATGAGTAATGCAAATATATAAACATTAAAGGTTTAAAAGGAATTCCAAAAACTAAGCCACACTGATTTGTTTCTTGTGCATATTGCTATAATTCCTTAAATGCCTTTGTTATTTTCTAATTTCCAGTATTTTATTTTTCATTTTATTCTCAGTGTTTTCTTTTTCTACCAAGAACAAAGTATTCTCTTAAAATACATAATTACAAGGCTTCATTGTTTTCCTTTCTAATGAAATATTTTATAAAGCTAATATACACCTATGTATCTAACATCCAATTTAAATAAAACTACAAATATAATCAAGGCCCTCTATGACCCCTCCCTACACATTCTAAACTTTTCCTTCCCCAGATATAAGTAACTACCCTAAATTTCTTGTCTATCATTGTCATGCATGTTTTAATACTTTTACTAGTCTCTATATATCCATCAACAACAGTAGCCATGGTTTTCTAAATTTTTGCATACTTCTCTCCTAAGATTTGAAAAACTATGTATCACCTTGCATGTTTAAGTTGACACAAATGGCAAAGGATGTGTATTCCATTTTACTTTATATTGAGTGCATACTTTATGTTTTTATCAATGCCTTGAAGCTGCAGTTTAGCATATTCAATTTACGGGAAATAAAACTTTATAACTTAATTGGCAAAGCCAGTTCTCATTGTCAAACCCAATCAGCCAAATCTGACTTACTTTCTGTCAGGAAAAGTCTGATTTAACCTTTAAATACAAATAAATGTGTTATTACATGTCCTGATGACAACTTTCTCACTTGGGAATTTTAATTTTAAGATAGATAAATGGATAGCTAGCTAGCTAGCTAGCTAGACAGACTACAAGGCATGGACCCTTACTATGAGTTTGTTGCCTGGATGAAATGATATATTGCCCCCTTCAATAAGTTTTACTGAAGCTTTCTCAGCTTTGTTCTGAAGGGATTTTCCCTGTGGAGAGATTCACTCTCCAATAGTCTCTTTTGTTGGGTTCCCTAGAGATTTTTAAACCCCAAGGCAATGTACCATGGAAAGATTTAGTATGGAAGAAGGGTAAGTTTTTGTTTTGAAGAATAGAGACAGGTGGTTATGAAAGAGATTAAAAAGGAGAACTGGCAAACCAGAAAGAGTCTTAGGAAAGACTACATATGGAAATAGAGAATCTGGAAATGGGTTTCCTTAAAGCTATATCTATACTTGTATAAACCATAGGATGTCTTTTTGGTACAAAGGTACACAAAGGTACCAGAGGTACAATTATCCCAATTCAAAAACCACTGATTAGTAGCTGGGATTGGCAAACTAAAACTTATCTCTACCTGTTTTTGTAAATGAAGTTTTATCAAATACAGCTAACACTCTGTATACAGATAACACTCTTACATACAGTCTATGGAACTGTCTATGGAACAGTTTATGGAACAGTCTCGGAACGACAATGGCAGAATTAATTAAGACAGAGATCAAAGCTTAAAATGTTTACTACTTGGCATTCTGCATAAAAGTGTACCAGCCCTGATCTATAGTATTGTATTTTTTAAAAAGTTCTTTTTTAAAAATCAAAGTTATATATTTACATATTTTGTAGATTCACGTTGTTCTAGAAAGCTTGCTAAGAACAATATTTGCTGATTCTCCAAAATGACTACTTTATATTCTTTTAGCTAATGTTTATGGTCACAGTACAGGCTAAATATGGGAGCCACAAAAGTGCCTGACTGCAGGCTCTGCCCCTCACCCCTCTGTAATACTTAAGAACATTTTAAAGCATTGCACATTAAATTCTCATTATTGAAAATAAGGGTTTACCCCATCCTGTTTGTTCCCCAGTATTCTCTATATACTTATAGATCAATATTCAATATTTACATCTTTTAATGAATAAACACTATTGACAACTGAGGTATGTCGTATACTAGGGATTATCTTTTAGCTTTTCCTAAGTTTTGTTTCATTTGGAGTTAATAAATGAATTTTGTTTATTTCCCATGTACTTACCTATAATTCAACTCCACTTTATATGATCAGATGTATCTGGTACTCTATGTATGTCATGTTCTTGAAAAACATTTCATAGGGAGCCTTCTTACCTACTACAAGCTGGACTGGTTGCCTCCATACTCTAGTACCCTTTGCCTGTGCTATATCTTTTGTTTCTTGGATCTCACCCCTCCCAGTTTCTTTATTTATTCCTTCAGTAACTTTCCAAGTAAGGGTTTGTAGGAGATAATCCTATAATACTTTGTATGTTTAAAATGTTTTCATTCCACACTTGAGCTTAAAAGATATTTATTGGGCATAAAATTCTAGGTTGGAATTAATTGTTAGAATGTTGAAAGATTGTTACTACACTATCTTCTAAATTCCAGCGATGGTGGACCTCTTAGACTATTCCTCTAATTTTCTTTTCTATTTTCCATCTCTGCCTTTCTGCACTGTATTATGGGAAATTTTTTCCACAGAAGGTTCCAACCCTTCTGTTAATAATTCAATTCTATTGTATTTTTATTTTCCAAGAGCTCTTTTTTGTTCTTTTGTTCTTTAAATTTCTGTTTTATAAAATTTTCTGTTCATATCATGATTGCAATATCATTTCTTATCTCTGAGTAGTTATTTCAAGTTTAAGTAATATATTTTGTCCAAGTTGTCTATTTCTTTACTTGTTTGGGTCTTTATTTTTCATTTTGGATAATTCCCTCAGATGTCTGCTGTCTCTCGGTAAATCTGATTGGAAGCTCAAATACTGTGGTGAAGCTTGTCAACTGAGTTTCACTGTGAGATGATCTAATGATTTTTCCCTGAATCAGTTTTTATGATAGGGGTTGAAAATGATTTGTCAATTCTATCATTTCTTCTATATTAATTGATTACCATCTAATTACATCTTAAACAGATTTTCAACAAGGTCATTGTTTTTAGTGCTAGACACAACTTCACTTTCAGAGGTTCCTTGTGCTGCCAATTCCTGAGCATTCTGGTGGTTCTGTGGTTTAAATTAGGCTGTGCCTGTGATTTTTCCTCTGCCAGATGAGGACTCATTCTTCTCAGTTTTGCTAAATCAGTTATCACTTGTCCATCTGCTTTCCAGCTTCTAAAGCATTATTGCTGTTTTTGCCTCTCCAATTTTCTTTGACTTTGTGGAATTATACCTTTAAAAATAAATCCCTCCCTTGTCATTTTCATTAGACTCAAGGAAAGTAACACATGTATTTAATCCATCGTTTTTACTTAAAAGTCCATTATTCTTTTCCTGCTTTCAAACTTTATGTAAATGGTATCATAGTATATGAATTCTTCTGCAATGTGTTCTTTTTATTCAATATCATGTTGCTAAAATTTATCTATGCTGATATATGCAGCTCCAGTTCATTCATTTTTAATGAATGATGCTATATCCTAGTGTATGAGCATGCCGTCAATTTTCTGATCAATTTCACTATATTCCCCTAAGTGATATTGTGAGGTTTTGGTGTGTGCCTATGTATTTTTTTCACAAGAATATACACTTTTATCATTGCAATAGAAGTCAGTGGGAAAGTATTAAATATGCTAAATGCCAATTGTAAGACATTTCAATTCTGCCACTCATAAAATGCACATAGAACTTACTCAATAAGTATCAGTTACTTGGAGAAAATATGAAATGGGCCTTGAGAATTCAGATGTAAGATTTATTGCTGAAAGTTATACTCTAAGATCAAGTCATTAAAAGACAGAGCAGAGAGAAGAAAAGTACGAAACTAAAATAATAGCAGGGTCAGTAACATTTGACTGTAAAACATAATTATTACCATAGCAAATGAAATAATATGTCTATCAGAATAAGAGAATCACACAGGCAAATGTTGGGAATCCACACTGTCCATGGGAGAAGAAGCTTCAACCATCACCTGGCAGCTTATTTCTATTTCAAATCACAAGGCTATTCCTAGTATGGAGAAAGAAGTTGGGAACTGTAGCTAATTCACTTTAAATACTTTCATTCCTAAGGTCAGATTGTCCTATTTTAACATGGATGCAATGAGCAATTTTAAACTTGAGCAATTAAAACTTTTATTTTACTTAGCTCCCCTTATCCTAATGCCATACTCACCAATCAAGTTCTTTTTTTTTCTCCCGTGACAATTTCATGTCTTACTGTAAATTAATGTATTGGATTTCTGGCAACTATTTCAAACTCATGTACTGTGACTCAATCTTGTAGAGCCAAATCATCTTGGGCATGGACAAAAATAAGTCTATTGAGCCTCCAATCCAGATTTGAGAACATGGTCAAATAAACAAGTTACTATATAGTACAGTCCTACCCATCCCCGCCCCCCCACCACCCAGCCTTTCTTTAGACTACAGCAGCACCATTCTAACTCCATTCTCTACTAGTTTCTAGAATTTTCCTTTTCATGGAGCATGTGTATTACAAAGGAATTAGGTAGAGCTCTACTATTATAGCTTTTTCCTATTGTCTGTAAATCTATTGCTGAAGCATGAATTTGTCAATACTAGGGAATTAATTTATTTCACTTTTTAAAAAAAGGTTTATTTTTTATTTTTATTTCTCCCCCCTCCCTCCACTGTCTGCTCTCTGTGTCCATTCACTGAGTGTTCTTCTGTGTCTGCTTGTATTCTCATTAGGAGGCTCCAGGAAATGATCCTGGGACCTTCCAGATTGGAAGAGAGGCGATCATTCTCTTGTACCACCCTGGTCTGCTGCATCCCCCACCATCTCTCTTCTGTGTCTCTTTTTGTTGCGTCATCTTGCTGTGTCAGCCCTCTGCGTGGGCCAGCATTCCTGCGCTGGGCAGCACTCTCTGCAGGCCAGCACTCCGCATGGACCAGCTCACTACACAGGCCAGCTTGTCTTCACCAGGAGGCCCTGGGCAATGAACCCTGGAATACCTATATGGTAGACAGGAGCCCAATTGCTTGAGTCACACCCGCTTCCCTATTTCACTTTTTCAAATGGAAAACTTTATTCCTTTTCCCACAATTTTGTCAGTATGAAAGGAGAAGAAATATTTCAAAATATTTGATTTAACTGGCATCTAATGGAAAAGAGCTAGGACTAGGGAAAGTCTACCCTTAGCTTTGTGAAATATAAGTTCAGCTTGTACTGCACTGATAAACAGGTACTGAATTATATTGGCAATCTGAAGTTAAATATGAATTTCTATTTAAAAGTACAGGTAATACTCAACTTAGAAATATATTCAGTTTTATCAGTTTATTTTGTAGTTGGTTGTTGGAAATGTAAACTTGTCTTCTCACAGAAAATATATAATATGCTTACATGGTATTGAGATTTTCAGGTCACTTTATAAAAGCCTAGCTAACCAATAATAAATCGGGAACTATGCGAGGTGCTTGTGATTTGGAGCTGTATGTACCCCAGAAAAACACATATTGAAACTTAATCCATTCCTATGGCTGTAAATCCATTATAAAAAGGAACTTTTGATGAGGTTACCTCAGTTAAGGTGTGGTCCAAATTAGGATGGGTCTTAATCCTATTACTGGAGTCTTTTATAAGCAGAATGACATTCAGACAGCTATAGAGAAGCAAGAAGGTGAAATTCAAAGGAATCCAGAAGAGAAAGGAAAGGCCAGAACAGCTGCCATGTGCATTACCATGTGACAGAGGCTCTAAGGACCAAGGATTGCTGGCAGCTAGCCCCAGAATGCCACAGTCTTTGGGAAGAAGGCATCACCTTAATGATGCCTTGATTTGGACTTCTTCCTTGTCTCAAAACCATGAGTCATTAAATTTCCTTTATTTAAGCCATTCCCTTGCATTCCTTGCTTGAGCATCCAAGGAAACTATAAACAGTGCTTATGGTATACAAGTAAGAAATCATCTCTGTGCCATATAACTCACCGTATAGTCAGAAAGATGCATAAGTAAACAAGTAATTAAAATAGTGACCCCAAAGGATTATGATACAGTTGTACAAGGCAGTGTGGTTATACCAAGAAAGGATTGAATAAATCTATGAGTTAAGAAGTTGAGGGGAAAAAAGTTGAGGAAGTATCAAAGGATTGCAAAGGGAACATAACAAATGTCGGGGAGGATACAGAGAAACTGGAGCTCCAGGGCATTGTGGGTAGGAAGGTTAAATGATGCAGCCATATTGGAAAGCAATATGGTAGGTCCTCAAAAAGTTAAACATAGAATTACCATGTCACCCAGCAATTCCATTTCTATTAGCAGGTACATTCCCACAGACAGTGAAAACAGGGTCTCAAAAAGGTACTTTACACCAGTGTTTACAGCAGCATTATTCACAATAGCCAAAAGGTAAAGACAACCCAAGTGTTCATTAAATGATTGGATAAACAAAATGTGATACATAAACACATGAACCATTATTTGTTCCTAAGAAAGAAGGGAGTTATAAGACATGCTGAAACAAGGAAACACCTTGAAAACACAAAGTAAGGCACATAAAGATAAAAATGGTATGATATCCCTTATAAAAGATGACATAAGTAGCAAATTTGCAGAGATAGAGAGCATATTAGAGGTTACCAGGGATATTGGGGGGTGGGGGGGAGGTGAGGAGGAGTGTTATTTTGTTACCAAAAAAAACCCCAGTAAAACTGCACATTCTCTCTCTCTCTCTCTCTCTCTGTCTCTGTCTCTCTCTCACACACACACAAACACACACACACACACGTCTCATTGGCAGAAATAATGCTGAACTGAGTCCTGATGAATATGCTGAAGGTGCTCAGGTAGAGAAGGCAAATAGAAAACAGCATGAGCAAAGGCTCAAACAGGAGAATTAAATGGGGTGTTACGACAAAAATATAACTTATTTTTTAAAACGTCTGAAAAATAAGAATTATTAGCAAAAAAAGAAGGGCATTTAAACAGAATTAAGAGCAGAAGTGTGCCAGTTGATGGAAGAGGGAGAAGATATTGTATTTGAGGAAGAGCAAGGAGTTCCTTGAAGAGCAGGGTGATTAGAACAAGTTGACAAAGCCAGAAAATTGAGCAAAGCACAAATTAGGAGTTCTTGCATGTATACCAAGAAATTGTATCTTTTTCTGTAGGCCAGAGAATCCCAAGAAGTGTGCCTAAAAATCAATTCCTTCAGCCTTCAAGGCGGTCAGGAGAAAAATCATTGAGTCACAGTGTAGGTGCATGTCTTAAAGTCAACTCTACTGATATTAATACAGACTTTCCAGTTTTCTTATGATCAGTGGCTACATGGTTTATGTTTTTCTATTACTTTATTTTCAACTAGTTTGTATCTTGTAAACAGTAAAAAATATAGGTTTTGATTTTTTTAAAAAAATCTAACCTGACAATTTTGGGTGTTGTAACTGCAGTATTTAGTTCATTGATATATATTTATAGTAATTATTGTAATGGTTGGTGTTAGGTCTACCATTTAACTATTTGCTTTCTATTTGTTACATCTGCTCCTTGTTACTCTTTTTCTCCTTTATTTTATTCTTTTGGGTTAATGGAATTTGAGTTATGCTTGTTTTTTTTCGTTTGTGGAGCCACACCAGCTCCCGAGTAGATTTTTATCATTTGTTTGTTGTTGGTTTTTCTGTTTGTTCGTTTGTTTTTAGGTGGCACAGGGAACCAAACCCAGGAACTCCCATGTGGGAAGTGGGTGTTCAACTGCTTGAGCCACATCTGCTCCCAGTTATGCTTGTTTTGTTTCAGTTTTTAGTATACTATTTTATCTCCTATATTGCCTTTTCAGCTATACTTCTTTGTTTTCTTTTTTTTTTTCCAGAAGTTGCTCTTTTTTCTTAATTTATCACATGTTGAAGTGTGTTAAATGGGAATGACATGATCAGATTTGTATTTTGAAAGTAGGAGTGTTGGGATATAATATGAAGTGGGCATAACTAAGACTTGAGATCATTTTGGAGCCTGGTTTAAAAGTAAATGTGAAAAGTAAGAACCTTAAAATCAATGAAATAAGATTGAGTTTATGGTGGTTTGGACATTGGGTGTTAGGAAGTTGAGAGTGAAAGAGTATATCCAATCACCACAGTATATAGGGGATTTGGAAGGAAATTTATTTTGGGGTGTGATAGAATAAAAGACTTGAAAAAAGACAGTGCCCAATGACTGGCAACATCAACCACAATTTTAAAACTGCACACAATTTTAATAGGTGTGCAAGAAGAGAAGGTTGTTTTCAGTGAATGAATAGATATAGGCACAGTAAGCATAAACAACTGCTAAGGTCTGAAAAGCAAAGACATTCAGACATTATGCCCTCATATAGTCTTGCCAAACATTTTCTACATTCTTGACGAAGAGATCAAATATGAGTATCTATTTTCTGGATCTGGCTGCCAGCTTGAAGATGTACAGAGGATAAAGACACATATTAAACTGCACCAGGAGGGAAGCGTATGTGGCTCAAGTGATTGAGCTCTGACCTACCACATGGGAGGTCCTGGGTTTGGTTCCTGGGTTTGGTTCCTAGGTTTGTTTCCTGGAGAAGACAAGCAAGACAGTGAACTGGTGCAATGGGGTGACACAGCGAGCTGACTCAACAAGATGATACAACAAGGAGACAAAGAGGAAGCATAATGAGAGACACAACAAAGCAGGGAGTGGGGGTGGCTCAAACGATCAAGTGTCTCTTTCCCACATGGGAGGTCCCAAGTTCAGTTCCCAGTGCCACCTAAAGAGAAGAGGAGCAGACACAGAGAGCACACAGTGAATGGAGACAGAGAACAGTGAGTGCAAGCAACGAGTGGGGGGGGGGGAATAAATAAATAAATCTTAAAAAATAATACTGTACCAGGAGCATAATGTCAGCAAAATCTAGACTATGACAAACTCTACTGGTCAAATGGGCTGGGAATTTCAACAGATAAATTTGTAAGGATTGGAGGAGAAGCATATAGATTAAATTTAAGATAAATACAGAGACTTTACAAATTGGGCAAGTCTAAACTACAATGCACATTAGGGTAATAAAACCATTAGAAAATGTGAGGAAATGATTACTATAAAAGTCAGATTTAGGATTACTTTTGTTGGGAGAATGGAGGTCTTTTTGTTGTTTTTAATTGGGATGGAGCACATAGTACTGGGGTAGCTGGCAAAGTCCTATTACTTGACCTGGTAGAATCTGCCTTATTTCATTAAGCTATATATTTAATTCTTGTGGTATTCTGTATATGTGTTTTATTTTACATTAAAAAGTTTTTTTCTAAAGAATATGAGGTATGTAGAATCTGGTATTGAAGAGATTAGAAGTTATAATGGTTTATAATGGAGTTGTTGGTTTTAAGGAATAAGGTATGGCTATGAAAGTGGTTGCTCAGTTGAGGTTGGGACACTTGTGTGAATGAAATAAAAAAACTGAGCAGTTAAGACTTTGGAAGTCACTGAAGAAAGAAGACTTGTAAACCAGGTTCTAACCTCTGCTATCAGCATGGGAGTGGGGCCTGGAGGTTGGCAAAGATAATAATGAAAACAGGTAGACAGAGATATACTTGGATTACAAAGGCTCTCCACTCCTTTGGCCCACAAAATAGAAGAATATTTGGAAGTGGCTGGGGTAAGTTAGGAGCAGGTTTAACCAACTTTCTTTCTGAGGAGAATGGGAAAATGAGCACAATTCACTTCAAGGAAAGAAGGGACTCACTATTCATCAGGAATAGGCAGATTTCAGTTGAAGTTATGAACTAGAGAAAATTTCTGGAAAAAAAAGTGAAAGATAATTTGTTAAAAAAAGAATTCCTAGAACACAACGAAAAGGGTCAGTTAGGGGTGTGTGTATGTGTGTGTGCATACGTGTATGTTCACTGGGGAGGGTACAGATAAGCACAAAGAACTATGTGACTAATGGTACATTAGAGAAGAGACAATGGATAATAAAGAATGATAAGAATAAGAGGTACGGATGAATGACTGATCTCATTGTTCTGACTGCAGTTTTTTGAGGTGCTGGGAGTATCTGAAATTACAGGGCTGGTATCTAAGGCCTGATCAATGCAGTTCCATCCCTAGTCCATTTAATTACTTTGCATATCACTGCGTCTGTGGAAGAAGGCTTTCAAATTGAGCACAGAAGAAACAATTTACCCCTTTAGAATGGCAGCTCCTGTTACAACCTAGAGAAGAGTATCACAAGGGTTCCTAGACTCATACTATCACTGTAAATCCCTGGGGACATTTCTGAATCTTGGGAAAATATTGTCATTTTTTTCCTTTAATTCCAAGTTTCATCAATGTTGCAAAGAAGAGTAGGAGGAAAACAGGATAGGGTCAAAATAGAAGCAACATAGAAAACCAGAAACGAGCTAGAAATGTGCTCTCTCAGACCTCGGGCCAGATGAACATGATGGGGTCAGTATGGGAGGAATGGAGCAAGTAAAGATGGGTATTCTGATGCATGTGCTACGATAAGGCTGCCCTAGTAGCCCCCTCTCAGCAACTGGAGGCTGAATCCAGAGGCCCGTTTCAGTGGTCATCAGAGTTTGTAGTTGTGAGGGAGTAGGAGAGAGAAGAGGGAAATCGTGAAGAGTAGAGGAAAGGGAGTGTCTCTTGATAGAAAGTATACAAGTTAGTCAGCCAAAGGCTGTATACTAATGAAATTCAGAGACTCTCTTTTTATGAAATGCATTTATTTCTCACAAAATCATTTCAGAACTTTTAATGCTACTTTCAAGATAAAAATTATAAAACAACCATGTTCTTTAAACACATATACCACAGCCTGCGTTTTTATTCTGCTTATAACCAAAACTATGTTTTTCAATTTTTAAATAAAAATTCAACTCAACTATTAATTACTGTTACATGTTACTTGCAGATTCTATATTGTAAAGTCTCAGAATACGTGTCAGAGTTAAGTATATAAAATTAAGGGAAAAATAAACAAAGCATGATTTAGTTAGGACCAATGATAACAACGTTTTCCAAACTCTTCTATCAAGCATCCATATCAGCACAGAGAACTCCCAGGAGTCTGGGGAAATGTCCCGATACAAATCCAGACTTTCCAAAAAGTTTTATTTTTAATTTTTAAATTTTTATTATTTTATTTTAAAAATTTATATGAATTTTACATTAAAGCACATAATATATACATTTATTTAATTATAAAAATGCATGGCATTATTTCCTATGGAATCAAATTAACACTTTGGGATGAAGCATCATATTTATTCTGAGGTTTCATTTATCCTCTGAGAAATACAGCATTATAAACACAGGCTATTTGAAGATTTTCCTTATGCATTCTTACCTCCATAGTAGGTGGGGTCTTTCTTGTTCTTCTAATCCAAGCTAGAAAGAAAAATATTTAAATGAAAAATTTCCATTTATTCATTCATAAAGCAAATATTTATTGAGGACCTACTATATACTGTCTAGGCATCAGAGATATAACAGTGAATCAAACAGATGAAATCACTCCTGTCCTGTAGCATATATACAGTGAAGGGGGCACAGAAAATAAACATCGATATTTAATGTTAGGTGGTGATTTGTGTAATAATTTAAAAAATGCAAGTGTGGGGAGCACTAAAAGGGGGTAGTAGGGAAGCTGGCTTGGCTCAATGGATGGAGCATCCGCCTACCACATGGGAGGTCCACGGTTCAAACCCAGGGCCTCCTTGACCTGTGTGGAGCTGGCCCATGGGCAGTGCTGCTGTGCGCAGGGAGTGCTGTGCCACGCTGGGGTATGCCCTGCGTGGGGGAGCCCCACGTGCAAGGAGTGTGCCCGGTAAGGAGGGCCGCCCAGTGCGAAAGAAAATCCAGCCTGCCTAGGTGTAGCGCTAGCTGATGCAGCAAGATGACGCAACAAAGAGAGACATAAATTCTCTTGCTGCTGACGGGAATGGGAGTGGACACAGAGGAGCGCACGGCAAGTGGACACAGAGGGCAGACAACTGTGGGGGGGGGAAGGGGAGAGAAATTTTTTAAAAAAGGGTGGGCATTTTCATGTCTTCACAATAATATGTAATTGTCTGAATTCAACTGAGTATATTTATGACATATGGGCTAACTCACAATACAATGAACTTCAAAGTAATATCAGTTATGCAATTATGAATGAGATATTGCTCAATTTATAAAGGAAGGGATTGGAAAGGTTTTCATTTATAGAGAATTCTCTTCTGATCCGCTCCAGCAAGCAGCCTACCTCCTGTGGTTTTGAGCTTTATCAAGCCTTAACCTCCGACACTTTGAAGACAAGCTGCAGAGGTAAAAGGAGCCCAAATTTGTTAAGTTCCTATTGGGAAATGGGCACTGTATTAGATGCTTTATATCAGTGGGAAGGAAGTGGGGTAGCTGCTTTCAGGGAAGTATATTATAAGGAAGACATGAAAGACAGTATTGTATAGTGCCTAGAAGAGTATGTTTTAAAGTTGTATGTTTTCTGGGTTCAAATCCCAGCCTCTTTATCTACTGGAGCATGTTATTTAATTTTCTAAGGACCTGACTCCCCATCTGTAAATGAAGATTATAATACTGCTGTTGTGAAAGTTGTATGAGAAAAAAATACATAAAAATGCTTAACAGGGCCTGGCATACAATGAGCACTCAAATCTAAGTTATTACTATTATTATATAAACCTACATTAAAATTTCTTTATTCAAGTATTTCATTCATACATGAACATACATTAACAATAAGTGTATAGTAAAAGCTATGAACTTACAAAACAAACATGCATAATATACAGGGATCTCTCATACATTACCCTACCACCAAAACCTTGCATTGTGGTAAAACATTTGTTAAAAATTATGAAAGAATATTGTCAAAATATTACTACTAACTATAGTCCATATCTTACATTTGGTGTATTTTCCCCCCAACCCACCCTAATTTTTAGAATATATTTTTATTACAGAGGTTGTGAACCTACAAAACAATCATGCACATGTATATAATTCCCATACAACACTGCCTCACCAACACACCACATCTTGTTGGGATATTTGCTACAGATTTTGAGGTAATATCAGACTATAATCACCAACCATGGTCCATAGAGTACATCTGGCATACTTTTTCCATAACTGTCCATTATCAACACAGTACATCTTAGGCATTGAAGCAGGAATATCACAATATTGCTGTTAACCACCGTCCATAGGTGACACCAATTGTACTTTTCCCATGCTTCTCCACATTCCCACAACCCTGCAATAGTGATGTACATCTGTTCTAGCTCACAAAGGACACTCTTCCATCTGTACCATCAACCACATTTCTCATTCCTCTGGGTTCACTGTGTTATTCAGTCCCTAGATTATTCTTTAGCTGTCTTTCAATTGACATTTACTTCCCTAGACTAACCTTTCCAGCCACATTCCCATTTACAAACCAGTTGCTACTCACTATAATGTATTACCATCAATTCTATACATTTCCATACATTTACAGCAAAGTTAATTAAAACTTCTATGTATATTAAGCATCAGTAGTCCTTCTCAGCCCTCCTCTTATCTCCTAATAACCTATACTCTAGGTTTTAACTCCATGAGCTTATTCTTTGTATTTAGTTCATATTAATGAGACCATGCAATATTTGTCCTTTTGTGTCTGGCTTACCTCACTTAGCATAATGTCTTCAAGATTCATCCATGTGATCATATGTGTCCCAATTTCATTTCTTCTTACCACAGCATGGTATTCCCTTGTATGTATATATCATATTTTGTTTATCCTTTCTTAGGTCGATGGACACTTGGGTTGTTTCCATCTTTTGGCAATTGTGAATAACACCACTATGAACATCAGTGTGTAGATGTCTGTTCATGTCACAGTTTTCAGTTCTTATGGTTATATTCCTAGCAGAGGAATTGCTGAATCATATGGCAGCTTATATTTAGCTTCCTGAGGAACTGGCAAACTGTCTTTCACAGAGGCTGCAGAATTTTACAATTCTGGTGGGCAGCAGTGAAGGAGTGTTCCTATTTCTCCACATCTGCTCTAGCACTTATTGTTTTCTGTTTTGTTTTTTTAAAATAATGGCTATTCTATGCAGTGTGAGATAATATCTCATTGTCATTTGATAGGCATTTCCCTAATAGCTAGTGATATGGAACATTTTCTCATGTGCTTTTTGGCTATTTGAATTTTCTCTTTGGAGTAATGTCTTTTTTAAAATCTTTTGCCCATTTTACAATTGGATTGCTTGCTGTTTTATTGTTGAGTTGTATGATATCTTTATATAGAATGGAAATTAAACCCTTATCAGATATGTGGTTTCCAAATATTTTCTCTCATTGGATGGGCTGCCTTTTCCCCTTCTAGATAAAGTCCTTTGAATCACAAAAGTGTTTAAGCTTAAGGAGGTCACATTTATGCACGTGTTCTTTCATTTTTCATGCTTTTGGTGTAATGTTTAAGAACAGACCACGAATTACCAGATCTTGAAGATGTTTTCCTACATTTTCTTCTAGGAGTTTTAAGATTTTGCTTTTATATTTAGGTCTTTGATCCATTTTGGGTTAATTTTTCTATGAGGTGTGAGATAGGGGTCCTCTTTCTTTCTTTTGGATATGGATATCCAGTTCTCCCAGCACCATTTGTTGAATAGACTCTTCTGCCCCAGCTGGGTAGGTTTGACAGGCTTGTTTGACCATAGATGTGAGGGTTTGTTTCTGAACTATCAATTTGGTTCCATTGGTGTATGCATCTATCTTTATGCCAGTATCATGCTGTTTTTAGCTCTGTAGCTAGGTAATATGATTTGAAGTTCAGATGTGAGAGTTCTCCAACATTGCTTTTCCTTTTTAAGATGTTTCTTGCTATTTGGGTCACTGTAGCCTTCCAAATAAATTTGATATTTGTGTTTTCCATTTGTTTATAAAATGCTGGTGGAATTTTTTATTGGGACTGCATATAAATTTGGGTAGAATTGACATTTTAATGATATTTAATCTTCCAATCCATTAGCATGAATGTTCTTCCAATTATTTAGGTCTTTTAAAATTTCTTTTAATAATGCATTGCAGTTTTCTAAATACAAGTGCTTTACATCCTTGGTTACGTTTATTCCTAAATATTTGATTCTTTTATTCACTATTATAAATGGAATTTTTTCCTAACTTCCTCCTCAGATGGCACATTACTAGTGTATAGAAACACCACTGATTTTTGCGTGTTGATCTTATATCCTGACACTCTACTGAAATTGTTTATTAGCTCTAGCAGCTTTGTTGATTGTTTTTACTTTCTAGAAATAGGACCATATCATCTGCATAACGATAGTTTACTTCTTCCTTTCCAACTTGGATGCTTTATATTTGCTTTTTTTTTTTTTTTAAAGATTTATTTTTATTTATTTTTCTTCCCTTCCCCACCATTGTCTGCTCTCTGTGTCCATTCACTGTGTGTTCTTCTGCCTCCGCTAATATTGTCAGTCAGCACTGGGAAACTGGGTCTCTTTTTTGTTGCGTTATCTTGCTGCATCAACTCTCTGTGTGTGCAGCTCCACTCCTGGGCAGGCTGCACTTTTTTTTCATGCGGGGCGCCTCTTCTTGTGGGGCTAACTCCTTGCACGTGGGGCACCCCTACACGGGGTACCCCTGCATGGCAGGGTACTCCTTGTGCACAGCAGCACTGTGCGTGGGCCAGCTTACTACAGGGGTCAGGAGGCCCTGGGTATCAAATCCTAGACCTTCCATATGGTAGGCAGATGCTCTATCAGTTGAGCCATGTCCACTTCCCTTTATTTACTTTTAATGCCTGATTGCTCTAGCTAGAACCTCTAGCACTATATTGAACAACAGTGGTGACAGTGGGCATCCTTGTCTTGTTCCTGATCTCAAAAGGGAAGCTTTCAGTCTTTCATCATTGAGTACAATGTTAGCTGTGGGTTTTTCATATATGGCCTTTATCATGTTGAGCAAGTTTCCTTCAAACCCAGGTTTGTCTATTTGGATTTATTTGGATGGGAGTATGTGGGAAGCGGATGTGGCTCAAGTGATAAGGCCTCCTGCTATCATATGGGAAGACCTGGGTTCAATCTCTGGAGCCTCCTGGTGAAAAAGATGAAAAGAAAGTATGCCTGTGGGGTGAGCCAGTGCCCATGAGGCGAGCCGAGTGCCTGTGTGGTAAGCCAAGTGCCCACACGGTGAGCTGAGTGCCCGTGTGGTGAGCCAAGTGCCCACATGGTGAGAGAAGTGCCCATGTGGTGAGCTGAATATACATGTGAGTGCCCACAAGGCGAGCCAAGTGCCTGTGTGGATGCCTGAGTTGTGAGCCAGTGCCCATGTGGTAAGCTGAGTGCCCACACAGCAAGCCTAGTGCCCGTGTGGTTAGCCAATGCCAATGCAAGTGAGTCACACAGCAAGATGATGACACAACAAAAGAGCGATGAAAGGGAGAGTCAAGGTGAAGCATAGGAGAAACCAGGAACTGAGGTGGCACAACTGACAGGGAACCTCTCTCCACATTGGAGGTCCCTCAGATTGAATCCTGGTGAATCCTAGAGGAGAAAATGAAAAGAGAAGACAAAAAGAGAAATAGATACAGAAGATCACACAGTGAATGGACTCAGCAAAAACAGCAGGGTGGGTTGGAGGGAGGAGGGAAAAAAAAAAACTGCCTTTGTTGCATCTCATAGGTTCTGATATGTTGTATTCTCATTTTCATTGTTTCAAGATATTTATTTATTTCACTTGAAATTTCTTCTTAGACCCATTTATTATTGAAGAGTATGTTGTTTAATCTCCATATATTTATGAATTTTCCCTTTTTCCATCTCTTGGTGATTGCCAACTTCATTCCATTATCATTAGAGGAAGTGCTTTCTATAAATTTGACCCTGTTGAACATAATGCAATCTGTTTGTGACCCATCATATGGTTTATCCTGAAGAAAGATCCATGAGGAATTAAAAAGAATGTATATCCTGCTGTTTTGTCGTGCAGTGGTCTGTATATGTCTATTAGGTTTAGTTCATTTATCATATTATTCAAGTTCTTTGTTTCTTTAGTGATCCTCTGCCCAGATGTTCTGAAAGTGGTGTATTGAAATCTCCAACTATTATTGTAGAGATATCTATTTTCCCCTTCAGTTTTGCCAGTGTTTGCCTCATGTATTTGTGGTTAGGTGCATATACATTTATCATTGCTATTTCTTTCTGGTGGATTGCCTCTTTTATTAATATATAATGTTCTTCCTTGTCACCTATAAAAACAGTTTTTTTAAATTTAAAGATTTATTTTATTTATTTCTCCCTCCTTCCCCCTCATTGTGTGCTCTCTGTGTCCATTCACTGTGCATTCTTCTGCATCCACTTGCATTATCCAGCAGCACTGGGAAACTGCATCTCTTTTTTGTTGCGTCATCTTGCTGCATCAGCTCTCCATGTGTGCAGCAGCTCTCCTTGTGGGGTGCACTCCTTGCAAGTGGGGCCCTCTTATGCAGGGGTGCCTCTGTGTGGCACGGCACTCCTTGTGCGGCAGCACTGAGCATGGGCCAGCTCACCCATGGGTCAGGAGGCCCGGGGGATCAAACCCTGGACCCTCCATGTGGAAGACAGATGCTCTATCAGTTGAGCCACATCTGCTTCCCCTCTAAAAACAGTTTTGCTTTTAAAGTCTATTTCATCTGATATAAGTAAAGCTCCTTTTTCCAGCCTTTCACTTTCAATCTGTTGGTATCCTGGATCTAAGGTAAGTAAGTCTCTTATAGACAGCATCTAGATGGCTCACATTTTCTTATCCATTCCACCAGTCTGTGACTTTTGATGAGGAGAGTTTAATCCATTAACATTCAATATTATTATTGTAAAGGCAGTTCTTATTTCACCCATTTTGACGTTTGGGTTTTATCTGCCATATTTTATTTTCACCACTCTCTTCCAAGCCTCTCTCTTCTGCCTTTTCTTTATGGGCTATAGCACTCCCTTTAGTATTTTCTGCAAAACTGGTTTCTTTGTCATAAACTTCCTCATTTTCTGTTTATCTGTGAATATTCTAAACTCACCCTCATTTTTGAAAGACAATCTTGCTGGATATTAGATTCTTGGCTGGCAGTTTCTCTCTTGCAGTATCTTAAATATATACCACTGCCTTCTTGCCTCCATGGTTTCTGATGAGAAATCAGCACATAATCTTATCGGGTATCCCCTATATGTTATGCATTGCTTTTCTTTTGCTGCTCTCAGAATTCTCTCTTTGTCTTTGGCATTTGACATTCTGATTAGTATGTATCTTGGAGTTTTTGTCTGTTTGGATTTATTGGATGGGAGTATGTTATGCTTCTTGTACATGGATATCTATGTCCTTCAATAGGATTGGGAAATTTTCTACCATTATTTCCTCAAATATCCTTTCTGCCTCTTTTCACTTCTCTTCTCCTTCTCCTTCTGGGACACCCATGACATGTATGTTTGCACATCCCTTTCATCATTTAGTTCCTTTAGACCTTGTTCAATTTTTTCCATTCTTTTCTTCATCTGTACTTTTGTATGCCATGCCTTCAAGCTCACTGATTCTTCCCTCCGCCTCCTCAAATTTGCTGTTATTTGACTCCAGTGTATTTTTAATTTCATTGATTGCACCTTTCATTCCTATAAGATCTGCTATTTTTCTATGTATGCTTTCAAATTCTTCTTTGTGCTCATCCAGTGTCTTCTTAATATCCTTAATCTCTTTAGTCATCTCACTGAATTTATTACAGAGATTTGTTTGTATATCTATGGTTAGTTGTCTTAACTCCTTTATGCAATCTGGAGGTTTACCTTGTTCTTCCTGTTTCTTGGATTGCAATTTTTGTTGGTGTCTTGGCATTTGGCTTACTAGATGTGTTTATTCTGGGTGCAGTTTTCTCTCTCAGCTTAGGGATGTTTGCCCTTTCTCCCTTGCTGTTTGTGTAGTAAGAGCTAAGGATGTAGTTGGTGCTATAAGCTGTGGAGGCCAAAGCTGCTTGCATTGCCCTAGGAACCAATGAAGCTTCTCCTACCTTTCTCCTCTGCCAGGGACAGAGCTGCAGCCATACGTAATAATCCAAGTTTGTGCAGGCCAAGACTACACAACTAGTTGCCTGGTGAGACTGATGAGGCTTCATGTCCCTTCCTCCCCTACCTGTGGAGGGGATGGAGCTGCAGGTGTGGGCAGCAATCTATGCTGTGCAGGTCTAAAACGACTGCAGTGGTCCAGGTAGAGTGACATAGCACCACCCCCACCCCTCCCTGCCAAGGGTGGGGATGGCCCCTTTGAAGTGCCCAACAATCTAATCCATGTGAACCAAAATGTGTCTGCAGTTGCGCTGAGAGGCTGAGGGAGTACTGTCTCTTCTGCTCTTTAGGGGGTGGGAACAAAACCAAGGAAGCCCAACAGTTCAGTTCAAAAGTGCCTGCCATTGCCCAGAGAGACTGAGGAAACACCAGTCCTCTCCTCTCCTATTAGGGGATGGGGGTGGATCCACAGTTGCTCAATAGTCCAGTCCGTGCAGTCTGAAAGTGCCTGCCGTTGCCTGGAAGGTTGAGGAAACACAACTTTCCTACTTGCAGAGAGGGATGGAGCTATGGGTGTCCAATAATTCAGTTTGTGTGGGCTGAAAGCATCTGCAGTTACCTAGAGGCTGCAAAAACATAGTCACTCTCTTGTCCATCAGGGATGGGGGTGAAGCCACAGGCACGCAAACATTGAGTTTATGCAGGCTAAAAGCCCCTGCAGTTGCCTTGAGAGGCTGAGGAAACACCAGTGCCTCCTATCCTATGGAGGTGGGGCAGAGGTGGAGATGGAATTGAAGACACTCAACGAACCAGTTCCTGTGGGCTGAACGTGCGTGCAATTGCTCAGAGAGATTGAGTAAACACAGTTCCCCTCTTATCCTAACGGGGAGTTGGGAATGGAGCTACAGGCCCCCAAGTATCCAGGTCTGTGCAGGCTGAAAGTTCTGCAGTTTCCCAGAGAGGCCAAAGAAACACCAGCCCCCTCCTATCCTATGGCGTAGAGGGGTGGAGATGGAATTGAAGGAGCTCAACAAACCAGTTTGTGTGGGCTGAAAGCACGTGTGGTTGCCCAAAAAGACCAAGGAAATACAACTCCTCTCCTATCTTACTGGGGTGCAGGGATGGAGCCCCAAGTGTCTGAGTATTCAGTCCATGTTGGCCAAGCATGCCTGCAGTTACCCAGAGCAGCTGGTGTAGGACTCTCAGCTTTCCTCCCTGCTGGAGTGGGGCTGGAGTGTAGGCTAGGGCTGCAGTCCAATCTGGGTGGAAAGAGCCAGTCCCTACCTTCACTGTGATTTTCAGTCAGCCCCACTTCCCCTCATGTGGGGGGTGGAGTTGAAATCACAGCTACCAGCCTCTTAACCACTTGGACAGGCTCGAACTATACCTATTCTTAGGATTATACTTTAGCCAACTGAGTTTACTAATCAGTAGCTGAATTTGGTGGCCAACCATCTCTTCCTCCCCATTTTTGGGAAATGGAGCTTCCAACTCTAGCCAAGGAATAGCTCCTAAGGTGGCTTGTGCTACCAGAGTATGATGGGCAATGGCCTGCCTGGTATGTCCTGCAGTTAACTGGAGAGGCTGGTGCAGGTCCCCCACAGCTTCTTCCTTGCCAGATGTGGGGTTGGGGTCTAGGCTAGAGCTGCAATCTGGGTGGAAAGAAGCCAGAAAAATGTACATTTTTTAAATACACAGATTCCAAAATAATATCTGCTGAGACTGTGAGAAAGCATATTGTAGGAAAATATGGTGGAGGAGAGGGGACAATATAAATTGGAACTCTGTACTTTCTCCAAGATTTTTCTGTAAACCTACAACTTCTCTAATTAAAAAAAAAGAAAAAAAGTAGAGAAACTGTTTTATCACTTTAGTTGATTTAATTCTCATTACAAAATTGTGAGTTATCCTTGTTTTACAGAGAAATTAAATAATTTCCCCAAATGAAAACATTAAGTAGTAATTGTGGAATTTCAATCCAGGTCTGACTCTGTCTTGGGCTCCAAAAACCATCCATAGTCTATTAAACAGTCACTTAAATTTTAGTGAGCATGATGCAAAGAACACTAAATTACGAAAAGGAATAGGCTGCAGCCCTTACTACATGTCAGTAAATACAAGTTACTGATCCCCACCTGTGGCTATATCCCCATCTCTGATAGGACAGAAAGGAAGGTGATGCTTTGGCAGCCTCTCTCAGCAGCTGCAGTAGCCTGTGACCTGCACTGTTAAGACTGTTACCCACATATGTGCCTCCATACCCACCCCTGATAGAGAAGGAAAGTGGGAGGTGTTCTCCAGTTCTCTAAGCAACTGGAGTCGCTTTAGGTCTGCACGGACATTTTTGCACACACCTTTGGCTCCATCCCTACCCCTGGAAGGGGAGGAGGGGATCTGATGCTTCATCAGTCTGTCTGGGCAACTGCGGTCAGTTTTGGTCTGCATGACTTTGTTTACTCCCTGTGCCTCAGTCAAGGAAAGAAGGGGCATGGAACTTTATCAGTCTCTCCGGGGAACTACAGATGGTCTTGGCCTGCACAACTTAAATTACTGCACACAGCTGTGGCTCCTTCCCCCTCCATGGCAGGCAAGAAAAGTGGGAGAAGTTTCATCAGTTCCTGGGGCAACAGAGGCAACTTTAGCCTTCATGGCTTAGAGTATCAACTGTACCCTTGGCTCCTACATCATCCCTTCACAGGTAAAAGGGCAAGACACAGATGAAAAAGTTGAAAAAATTCAGATTGGCTAAATATAAGCAATTATAAGTTCCAATGTAAGTTGAACGAAGTATCAAAGAGGGGCTGGAGCACAAAGCCAATTGAATAGTAAGTCCTAGAATAGAGAGAGAAATTGAGCCCACAATAAATACATCAAGAAAATCAGATGGGGAGATGCCAACAAAAAATTACCAGCCATACCAAGAAAAGGGAAGATATGATGCAGTTAGAGGAACAAGCTAGACTTCCAGATGACATAAAGGAGTTGAGTCAACAAATCACAGATGTTCAATGAAATCTCCTTAATGATTTGATGAGACAGCTAAAGAGATTAAGGATATTAAGACACTGGATGAGTACAAAGAAGAATTTAAAAGCATACATAGAAAAATAGCAGATCATATGGAAATGAAAGGTACAATAAATGAAATAAAAAATACACAGATTTGAAGATGCAGAAGAGAGCATCAGTGAGATTGAAGACAAGGGTCTCTCTGAAAGCAAATACACACCAAAAAAACACATAAAGAAAAGATTGGAAAACTTGAACAGGGTCTCAGAGAACTAAATGACAGCAAGATTTGCACAAACATACATGTCATGGGTATCCCAGAAGGAGAAGAAAAGGGAAATGGGGCAGAAAGAATATTTGAGGAAATAATGGTAGAAAATTTCCCAACTCTTTTGAAGGACATAGATATCTGAGTCCAAGGAACACAATGTACTCCAATCTGAATAAATCCTTATAGATCTACTCCAAGACACATACTAATCAGAATGTCAAATGCCAAAGATAAAGAGAATTCTGAAAGCAGCAGGAGAAAAGCAACTCATTATATACATGGGATGTCCAATAAGATTAAGTGTTGATTTCTTATCAGAAACCATGGAGGCAAGAAGGCAGAGGTATGATATATTTAAGACACTGAAGGAGAAAAACTGCCAGTCAAGAATCATATTCAGGAAGACTGCCTTTCAAAAAATGAGGGTGAGTTTTGAATGTTAACAGATAAACAGAAACTGAGAGAGTCTAGAACCAAGGGACCAGCTTTGCAGTAAATACTAAAGAGAGTGTTATAGCCTGAAAATAAAAGACAGGGAAGAGAGGCTTGGAAGAGAGTCTAGAAATGAAGATTATCAGAAAAAGTAATTAAAACTATAAAAAGAGTTGTGAAAATAAAATATGACAGACAAAACCCAATGGTCAAAATGGCTGACATAAGAATGGCCTTTAAAGTAATAACATAGAATGTTAATGGATTAAACCCCCCAATCAAAAGACACAGACTGGTGGAATGGATAAGAAAATATTAGCCATCTAAAGATACCTGAGACCCAAGGATACAAATAGATTCACAGTGAAAGGTTGGAAAAAAATACTCCAAACATGCTCTAAACAACAACAAAAAAATCTGGAGTAGCTATACTTATATTAGATGAAATAGACTTTAAAAGCAAAACTGTTATTAGATATAAGGAAGGACATTATGTATTAATAAATGGGGCAATCCACCAGGAAGAAATAAAAATCATAAATGTACATGTATCTAACCAGGGTGTACCCAAATACATGAGGTAAAAACTGGCAAAACTGAAGGGAGAAATATATGTTTCACAATAACGGTTAGAGACTTCAATACACCACTCTTAGGATTGAATAGAACACCTGGGCAGAGGATCAATAAAGAAACAGGGAGTAAAATAATATGGTAAATGAGCTAAACCTAATAGACATATACAGATCATTGTACCTCAAAACAGCAGGATATACATTCTTCTCAAGTGCTCTTGGTTCTTTCTGCAGCATAGACCATATGTTGGGTCAAAAAACAGATCTCAATAAACTTAAAAAGATCAAAATTATACAAAGCACTCTCTTTGATCATAATGGAATGAAACTGGAAATCAACAAACTTCAGAAAAAGGGAAAATTCACACACAAAAAGGAGATGAAACAACACATTCTTAAATAATCAATAGGTTAAAGAAGAAATTGCCAGAGAAATCGGTAAATATCATGGAACAAATGAAAAGGAGAACATAACAGATCGAAACCTATGGGATGCAAATGAAGATCCAAGATGGGGTCAGAGTAGAAAGCTTTAACGATCAGCTCATCTGACAGGGGCAACAAAATAATCAGTCAGCCAAAAGGGTGCTGATGCAAAATACCAGAAATTGGTTGGTTTTTATAAAGGGTATTTATTTGGGGTATCAGCTTACAGATACCAGGCTATAAAGCATAAGTTACTTCCCTCAGCAAAGTCTATTTTCACATATTGGAGCAAGATGGCTGCTGACATCTATGAGGGTTCAGGCTTCCTGGGTTCCTCCCTTCCAGGGTCTTGCTTCTCTCTGGGTTCAGGGTTCCTTTCTTCCTGGGGCTTGCTTCTCTTTCCTCTGTGCGCTTACCTCCTGGGGCTCCAGCTTAAGACTTCAGCATCAAACTCCAACGTCAAAACCCCTCAACTCTGTCCTGTGCCATGTCTTTTATCTGTGGTGGATGGGGACTCAATGCCCTAATGATGTGGCCCAATCAAAGCCCTAATCATAACTTAATCATGCCCAGGTTCAGATCAGTTTACAAATGTAATCCAATATCTATTTTTTGAATTCATAACAATGTCAAACTGCTACAGTCAGCATCTTTCTGGATCAAGTGTTTGGGGGATTCCAGAGAGAAGAAGACATAGTCCACCACCCACGGAAGAACAGGAAGAGAAGACTGACCATTTGTGGTGAATATTCTTGAGTACATTCCTCCATTTCAGATGCGGTTGCCCAAACCCCACTGGCAAGGTGGGCCACCTCTGGATGGAAGCAGAAGTTCTCTTTCCCAAAAGCAGGGAAGGGGACCAACTATAGCTGCTGACTGGCAAATTCAGCTACCTGGATTTCAATCTTCAGTACAGTTGAGGTTTAAAACTGCCTGAGAAGAGAGCAGCATTTCTGCTGTCTCCACCCCTGGAAGGAATGGAAGCAGGGGTAACTGAAAAACACACTGCTCCCTTGGGGCAGTAGGGATCAGATCCAGCATGCCAAGTCTGGAAAGCCACTACTTAGGCCCCCCCACACCAAGCAAGAGTGAAAACTGGGTGCAGTTTGAATACTTTCCTGAGGCAGAGCAGTCAAATTCATAATGGGCCTGAAAGTCCATTGGAAGGAGGGAAAGCATGTACTTGTAGGCTGGGCAGATTCACCTCACCCACTTTGAAGGAATGCTGCATATTCTGTATCAAGAGAAAAAGCATACACTCTCATGGGCAGGGCAGGCAGATTTACCCCATACACCTTAAAAAGGCTCCAACGCCCCCTGAGTGGAGGGGAAGCTCACACTCTCTCTGTGGGCAGATTCACCCCATCCACCTTGAACAGCTGCTGTATTCTCATCCTCAAGGTGCCCCAGGGAGGAGAGGAACCAAGAGCCACCTGATCATTCTCTCAAGACAGTGCAGGCAGAGTTACCTCACCCACCTGGGGACAGGGGACCAGCACAGGGGATGGCAGTTAATCAGAGCACTCAGATTTCAGAGGCTGGGAGCTATGCAACAGTTTCTTTGCAGATAGGTTGGCAACTTCAGCTTCAACCGCACCCCTACCAAGAGCTAAATCAGTCAAGAATTAAAGGCACAGAATAACCTTAGGGCAGGAGGGAACAATTGGGTAAAGAGTGCTATCTGCTGGGTACTTTAGGAAAGTCTAGATTGGGGGCAATATCAAAGAGAAGATTGGAAGCCTTCTCCAGAGCATATTGGAATTGATCTACACTTCCTTCATAGGTCCCCTGAGCTGGTTTTGACTGTGAAGCCAAAGCTGGAAGGTTGTCTCATGGGGAAAACTAACAAAATTAGCCCTCCAAGACATAGCACTGAGAGGAGATGAGGAGTATTAAAAAACATACAGAGGAAATAAAAAACAAAGAGAACAGACTAACATTCATGGCGGAGGAACAGAGGAAGCTTTAGTAAAAAGCCAATGAATAAGAGAGCTATAGGCTAAAGAGAGAAACTGAGCACAGAATAAACACATAAAAATATCAGATACCAAGACACCAACAAAAAAATTACAAGTCACACTAAGAAAAACAAAGATATGGCTCAGCCAAAGGAAAAAATTAAACCTTCAAACGAAATGCAGGATTTGAGAAAACTAATCACAGATATCCAAACAAATCTCATTAATAAACTCAATGAGATGGCTAAAGAGATCAAGGATATTAAGAAGACATTGGAGGGGAACAGATGTAGTTCAAGTGGTTGAGTGCCTGCTTCCCATGTACAAGGTCCTGGGTTTGATTCCTGGTACCTCCTAAAAACAAAACAAACAAAACGAGAAAACCAACTCTCACTGGGGAGTAGATGCTGCTCAGTGATTAAGCACCTGCTTCCCCTGTATGTGTTACTGGGTTCAATCCCTGGTACCTCTTAAAAATAAATAAATAAATAGAAAGATAGATAAAAAAGGAAAAAGACATTGGTTGAACACAAAGAAGAATTTGAAAATTTGCAAAGAAAAGTAACAGATTTTATGAGAACGAAAGACACAATGGAACAGATTAAAAATATGTAAAAATAGATAAATGGGACCTTCTCAAAATTAAATACTTCTATATTTCAAAGGACTTTGTGAAATGGTAAAAAGGCAGTCTACTCAATGGGAGAAAATACTTGGAAATCATAAATCTGAAAAGGGTATAATATCCCTGATAAATAAAGATACCTACAAGTCAACAATAAAAAGACAAATGACCCAACTAAAAAATGGGCAAAGGACTTGAATAGACATTTTTCTAAAAAAGAAAGACAAATGGCAAAAAAACACATGAAAAAATGCTCAGCATCACTGGCTATTAGGGAAATGCAAACCACAGCTACAACGAAATATCATTTCACATGGTATGTGAAGACCTGACTTTATTCACAATTGCCAAAAGATGGAAACAAACCAGGTGTCCATCAACTGAAAAATGCATAAACAAACTGGTATATATACATGATGTAATATTATTTAGCTGTAAGAAGAAATGAAGTCATGAAGCATATGACATGGATGAGTGAAGCAAGTGAGGTACAAAAAGATAAATATCATATGACTTTGCTATTATGCACTAAATATAATAAGAAAACTTATGGCATTAATAGCTAGACTATAAGTCACCAGAGAAAAGAATGTGGTTAGAGAATGGATAGCTGAGATTTAACCTGTGCAAATTGGTTAAAAATTGTTTGTAAGTATTTGGAAATGAATGGAAATGGTGAAAGCACATCATAGGATTTGTATTTATAGTGCTAACATATGATAGTGGTTTTTATTTTTTTAGAATAAAGAAAATGCTCTAATATTGATTGAAATGATGAATGCACAACTCAGTGATTATACCAAATGTCACTGATTGTACATGTTATATAAATTGTATGATTTATGAAGAAAAAAATAATAGGGTGGGTTGCAGGAAAAATACACCAAATTTAAGATACAGACTATAGTAGAAATACTTTGATGATGTTATTTCATAATTTGTTACAAATTTTTCACAAAAATGCAAAGTGTTTGTGATGGGGTGATGTATGGGAGCTCTGCATGATGTTATGCATGTTTGTTTTCTAAGTTCACAACTTTTACTGTACATGTATTGTTTATGTATGTTCATATATGAATGACATTTCAATAAGTTGCTTTTATTTTTGTCTTTCATTTTTCCTTTTCTTTTCTTTTTTAAAAAATGTTTTTAAAATGAAAAAAATACATTCAATGTATTTTGAATTGGCAGAGGAGAGAATAAGTGAGTTGGAAGAGAGTGTCTGTATTTGAAAAGACAGGAGTACAGAAAGAGAGAAGAATGGAAAAATGGGCCAGTATTTCAGAAAATTGAATGACAATGTGAAACACAAAACATACAAGTTATAGATGTCCCAGAAGGAGAAAAGAATGGAAAGGGGGAGAAGAAATATTTGAGGAAGTAATGACCAAAAATTTCCTAATCCTTATGAAAGACATAAATATCAATATCCAAGAACAAAGCACACAAAATAGAATAAATGTCAATAGACTACTCCAAGAAACCTACTATTCAGAATATCAAATGTCAGAGATAAAGAGAATTTTGAAAGGAGCAAAAGTGAGTCATCACATACAAGGAAAGCTCAATAGGACAAAGCACAGATTTCTAATAAGAAACCATGGAGGTGAGAAGGCAGTGGTATGATATATTAAGGATTCTGAAAGAGAAAATCTGACAGCCAAGAATTCTTTATCTGGCAAAACTGTCCTTGAAGAAAGCAGCTGTGGCTCAATCAGTTGGGCTCCTGTCTACCATATGGGAGACCCTGGGTTCACATCTGGGGCCTCCTTGTGAAGACAGGCTCACTCGCACACTGTGGAGAGCAGCCCAGACTGCAAGCACTGCAGAGTGTCACCCAGCCCACAAGCGCCACAGAGTGCCGCCCAGCACATAAGCGCTGCAGAAAGCCCACTCAGCAAGGTGATGCAACAAAAAGGGAGACAAGCAAAAAACAGGAGAGCACAGCAATGGACACAGAGAGCAGACAGCAAGCAAGCCACAAGGATGGGAGGGGAAATAAATAAAAATTTAAAAAAATACAGACACAGAAGACTGCATGCAAATGGACACAGAGAGCAGACAGCACACAAAAAGCCACAAGGGGGGGGGCTGTTAAAAAAAAAAACTGACTTTGACAACGAAGGGTGAGCTTAGGCCTTCAGAGATAAAAAAACAAAAACTAAAGGAGTATGTCACCAAAAGACCAAATTTACATGAGATCCTAAGGGGAGTGCTGCAACCTGAAAGGAAAAGACAGGAGAGAGAGGCCTGGAGAAGAATATAGAAATGAATATTATTACTAAGGGTAACAAAAAGGGTAAAAAGACATATAATAGTAAGATAGGTCAATGGAAAGTCAAAAGATATAAAGGACAATGTAAGTAATGCCTTTATAGTCATAATAGATGTTAATGGATCAAACTGTCACAAAAGTCACAGAATGCATAGTGGATTAAAAAAAAACACATCAGCCATCTCTATGCTATCTACAAAAGACTCACCTTACATGCAAGGACACAAATAGACTGAAAATAAAACTCTGGAAAAAGATATTCCAGTACTTAAAAAAGATCTAGAGTAGTGAAAATAATATTGGATGAAATAGACTTTAAATGCAAAACTGCTACAAGAGATGAAGAAGGACATTATATATTTTAAAAGGAGCAACTTACCAAGAAGAAATAAAAACAATAAATATTTATGCACCTAACCAGGCTTCCTCAAAAACATGAGGCACAGACTTATAAAATTGAAGAGAGAAATAGATGTCAATACAGTAATAGTCGGAGACTTCAAAACAACACTGTCATCTTTGGATAGAACAACTGGACAAGGGATCAATAAGAAAAGAGAGAACCTGAATAATGTGATGACTAAACAAGACTTCACAGACATATAGAACACTGCACCCAAAAACAGCGGGATATACATTCTTCTCAAGTATTCATGGCTCCTTCTCCAGGATAAACCATACGTTGGGTTATAAAACAAGTCTCAATAAATTTAAAAAGACTGAAATTATATAAAACACTGTCTCTGATCATAACAGAATGAAGCTGGTCATCAACAACAGGTGGAGAAAGGGAAAACTCACAAATATATGGAGGTTAAACAACACTTAACAAATCAGTGAGTCAAAGAAGAAATCACAAGAGATGTCAGTAAATATCTCAAGATGAATGAAAACAAGAACAAAATATATCAAAACCTATGGATACAATGAAGACAGTGCTGCGAGGGCAATTTATAGCTTTCAACGTGTACATTAAAAAAGGAGAAATAACTAAAATAAATTACCTAACTACAAAGATGGAAGAACTAGAAAAAGAATAGCAAACTAATCCCAAAGTAGCAGAAAGAAATAACAAAGATTAGAGCACAAATAAATGAAGTTGAGAAGGAAAAAAAATTAGAGATATTCAACAAACCAAAAGTTGGTTCATTGAAAATATCAATATAATCAACAAACCCTTAGCTAGACCAACAAAGAAAAAAAGAGAGAAGATACAAATAAATAAAATCAGAAGTGGGGGGGGAGGGGCATTACTGCAGACCCCAGAGAAATAAAAGAGATCATAAGAGGATACTATAAACAATATGTATATCAACAAACTAGATAATGTAGACAAAAAGGACAAATTCCTAGAAACACATGTATAACATACATTGTCCCTAGAAGAAATAGTAGACCTCAACAAACCAATCACAAGTAAGGAGAGTGATATAGTAATCAAAATCCTCCCAAAGATGAAAAGCCCAGGACCAGATGGCCTCATGGGTGAATTCTACCCATCACTGAAAGAAGAATTAATACCAATATTGCCCAAAAAACAGAAAGGAAGGAATGCTACTAAACTCATTCTATGAAGCCAACATCACCCTAATACCAAAGCCAGATAAAGATAACATGAAAAAGAAAATTATATACCGATTTTCTAATGAACATAGATGCAAAAATCCTCAACAAAACACTTGCTAATCAAATCCAACAGCACATTAAAATGATCAAGTGGCTTTTATCCCAGGTATGCAAGGATGGTTCAACACAAGAATATCAATGAAACACATCACATTACTAAATTGAGGAAGAAAAACCACACGACCATCTCAGTTGATACAGAAAAGGCATTTGACAAAATAGAGCATCCATTCTTGATTTAAAAAACTATACTCTGAAAGAGAGGAATTAAAGGAAATTTTCTCAACATGATAAAGTACATATACAAAAAACCACACAGCTAATATTGTACTCTATGCAGGAAGAATGAAAGCTTTCCCACTGAGATTGGGAACAAGACAATGATGCCAACTATCACCACTGTTATTTAATATTGTCCTAGAAGTTCTAGCTAGAGCAATTAAGCAAGAAAGAGAAGTAAAAGGTATCCAAATAGGAAAGGAAGAAGTAAAAATTTCACTATTTGCTGATGACATGATCCTGCACCTAGAAAATCCTGAAAACTCTACAATGAAGCTACTATAACTAACAATTTCAGCAAAGTGGCAGATACAAAAATAGTACGCAAAAATCAGTACTGTTTCTATATACTACTAATGAGCAATCTAAGGCAGAAATCAGGAAAAAAATCCAATTTACCATAGAGACTAAAAGAATCTAATATTTCAGAATAAACTTAACCAAGGGCATAAAGGATGTGTATTCAGAAAACAACAAAACATTACTAAAAGAAAGCAAAGAAGCCTAAATAAGTGGAAAGACATTCCATGTTCATGGATCAGAAGGGTAAATGTCATTAAAATGTCAATTCTACACATATTTATCTATAGATACAATGTAATCCCAGTAAAACTTCCAACAGTCTTTTTTTTCCTTAAGGATTTTTTTTTTTTAATTTATTGCTCTCTCCTCCCTCTCCCCACCCTGTCCATTGTCTGCTCTCTGTGTCCATTTGCTATGTGTTCTGTGTCTGCTTGTATTCTTGTCAGGCAGCACAGGGAATCTATGTCTCTTTTTGTTGCGTCATCTTGCTGCATCAGCTCTCCGTGTGTGCGGTGCCACTCCTGGGTGGGCTGCGCTTTTTTCATGTGGGGTGGCTCTCCTTGCAGGGCGCACTCCTTGCATGTGGGGCACCCCTATGCAGGGTACACCCCTGCATGGCATGGCACTCCTTGTGCATGGCAGCACTGTATGTCAGCCAGCTCACCACATGAGCCAGGAGGCCCTGGATACCAAATCCTGAACCTCCCATATGGTAGGTGGATGCTCTATCAGTTGAGCCACATCTGCTTCCCCCTGTTTTACAGAATTGGAAAGGCCATTATCAAATTTATTTGTAAGGGTAATAGGTCCCAAATAGCCAAAAATATCTTTAAAATAAAGGAAGATATTGGAGGATTCCTACTACCTGTCTTTAAAGTGTGTTACTTAGCTACAGTAGTACAAAGAGCATTGTATTGTCATAAAGATAGATGTGTTGATTAATGGACTAGACTTGAGCATTCAAAAACAGATTCTCAAATTTATGGCAAAGTGATTTTTGACAAGTCTGTAAAGTTCACCCAGCTGAGTCATTCAACAAATTGTATTGGGAGAATAGGATATCCATATCATAAGGAAGAAGGAGGACCTTTGTCTCATACCTTTTATACAAAAATTAACTCAAAATGATCAAAGTCCTAAATATAAAAGCTACAACCATAAAGCTCCTAGAAGAAAATGTAGGGAAACATCTTCAAGATTTGGAGGTAGGCAGTAGTTTCTTAAACCTTACACCCAAAGCACAAGCAAAGAAAGAAAAAATAGATAAATGGGACCTTCTCAAAATATAAAACTTTTGTGCATCAAAGGACTTTGTCAAGAAAGAGAATAGGCATCCTACACAATGGGAGAAAATATTTGGAAACCACACATCTGATAACGGTTTGATATCCATGTTATATAAAGAGATCATACAAACTATACATAAAAAGACAAGCAGGGAGGCAGATGTGGCTCAGGTGATTGGGCTCCCATCTACCACATGGGAGACCTTGGGTTTGATTCCCAGGGCCTCCTCGTGAAGGCAAGCTGGCCTGTGCTGCCACAGAGAGCTGATGGCCTATGCTGCCGCAGAGAGCTGACAGCAGACAGTGAGCACAAACAAGGGAGGGGAAAATAAATAAATGAAATAAAATAAATAAATCTTAAAAAAAAAAAAAGACAAGCAACCTAATAAAAAATGGGCCAAGGACTTGAAAGACATTTCTCCAAAGAGGAAATACAAATGGCCAAATATCACATGAAAAAAATTCAACATTGTGAGCTATTACGGAAATGCAGATCAAAACTCCAGAGATATCATTTCACACCTTTTAGATTGGCCATTATTACAAAAACAGAGAACTTTAAGTGCTAGAAAGGCTATGGAGAAACAGGAACACTCCTTCACTGTTAGTGCAAATATAGAATGGTGCAGTCTTTGTGGAAGACAGTTGGGCAATTCCTCAGGAAACCAAATACAGAACCTCTGTATGATCCAGTAATCCCATTCTTAGGAATATATTCAGAAGAACTGAAGACAAGGATGCAAACTGACATTTGCATACCAATGTTCATAGCAGCATTATTCTCAATTGCTAGATTATGGAAACAACTCAAGTGTCCATCAATTGATGGGTAGATAAACAAAATGTGGAATGTACATACAATGGAATACTATTCAGGTGTAAGAAGAAATGAAACCAGATGTATATGACAACATGGATGAACCTTGAGGGCATTATGTTGAATGAAATAAGTCAAACACAAAAAGACAAATATTGTATGGTCTCACTAATATGAATTGAACAATGAGTAAACTCAGGGAGGTAAAGTCTAAAGTATAGGTTACTAGGAAATTGAATGTGGGTTGAGAATGGGAGTTTATGCTTAATGTAGAGAGAATTTTTAATAAGGTTTATTGTAAATGTGTGAAAATGAATAAGTTGATGTAATACATTATAGTGAGTATAACTAACAGCTGATTTATAAATGTGATTGTGGCTAAAAGACATAGTCTGTGGATGTAAATGCCAAATGAATGAAAGCTAAAGAATAATGCAGGGGGGAAGTGGACTTGGCCCAATGGATAGGGTGTCCGCCTACCACATGGGAGGTCTGTGGTTCAAACCCCGGGCCTCCTTGACCCGTGTGGAGCTGGCCCATGTGCAGCGCTGATGCGTGCAAGCAGTGCCGTGCCACGCAGGATTGTCCTCTGTGTAGGGGAGCCCCACGCGCAAGGAGTGCGCCCCATAAGGAGAGCTACCCAGCGTGAAAGAAAGTGCAGCCTGTCCAAGAATGGCACAGCACACACGGAGAGCTGACACAAGATGACGCAACAAAAAGAAACACAGATTCCTGGTGCTGCTGATAAGGATAGAAGCGGTCACAGAAGAACACACAGCGAATGGACACAGAGAGCAGACAACTGTGGGGGGGAGGGAAGGGGAGAGAAATAAATCTTTAAAAAAAAAAGAAGAATGAGGGGCTGTATAATACAGTGATTTTGTTGGTGGATGAAGATTGTGGTTAATGGTATGAGAATGTTCTTCCTTTACAAAGTGTTAAGTATATGGTGATACATGGGAAAACTATAATTAATGTAACTTACAGATTATAGTTAACAGTAATATAATATTTTTGCAGCAATGGCAAAGAAGATATCAATTTTAAGGGATAATAATAGGTGGGTATAAGATGGGTATTAGATTTTTCCTTTTGGAGTAATGAACATGTTTTAAAATTGACTGAGGTAATGATAGCAAAACTCTGTGATAAATATGAGAGCCACAGAGTGTACACTTAGGGTGGATTATACAAAGCATGGGACTGTATAACCAATAAATTCTGTGGTGGAAGGTGGACTGTAGTTAACAGATAAAATATGAGAACATTCTATCATGAACTATAACAAGTACATAATACTAATATAGGATGTCATTAACCAGGTGAGTGGGGGGAAAACACACCAAATGTAAGATATTGGCTATAATTAATAGTGATGTTTTGACAATGCTTTTTTCATAGTTTGTTATACTTGTTACACAACAATGCAAGGTGTTGGTGGTGAGGTAATACATGGGAGCCCTGTACGATGATATGTGTGTTTGTTCTGTAAGTTCAGAACTTATACTATACACTTATTTTTTATGAATATTCATGTATGAATGATAAACTTTTGTTAAAAAGTTTAAAATAAAGTAAAAATTGAAATAACAACAAAACCTACGGGATGCAGCAAAGGCAGTTTTGAGAGAAAATTTATAAAAAAGAAGAAAGAGCTAAAATCAACAACATAATTACACAGCTTGAGGAACTAGGAAAAGAACAGCAAAGTATTGCCAAAGCAAGCAGAAGGAGCAAAATAATACAGATCAGAGAAGAAATAAATGAAATTGAGAGCAAAAAATAAAAAATAAAAAAGAGGGAGAGAGAATTAACAAAACCAAAAGTTGGTTCTTGGAGAAGATCAACAAAATTGACAAACCCTTAGCTAAAGTGGAAAAAAAAAAAGATACAAATAAATAAAATCACATATGAATGGTGGGACATTACTAATTACCCGACAGAAATAAAAGAGATCATAAGAGAATACTATGAATACCTGTAAGTGAACACATTGGACAACTTAGATAAAATGGACACATTTCTAGAAATAAACAAACAGCCTACATTGACCCAGAACAAAAAACTGATCACAAGTAAAGAGATTGAAACAGTCATTAAAAACCTTCCCAAAATAAAAAGCCCAATACCAGATGGTGCACAGGTGAATTCTACGAAGCAGTCAAAGATTTAAAACCAATCTTACTCATAAACTCTTCCAAAAAATGTAACAGGAGGGTGTACTAACAAGTTCATTCTATTAACTAACATCTCCCTCAAAGTAAAGCCAACTAAAGATACTATGAAAAAGGAAAATTAAAGACCCATTTCCCTAGTGAATATAGATGGAAAAATATTCAACAAAATATTTGCTAACTGAATCCAACAACACATTAAAAGACATTCATCACGATCAAGAGGATTTTATCCCGGGCATGCAAGGGTGGCTTAACACAAGAAAATCAATTAGTGTTATACAACACATTAATATTGAAGAAGAAAAATAACATGATGATTTTGATTGATGCAGAAAAGGCATTTGAAAAATTAGAACACCCTTTCTTGATTAAAAACAACAACAACAACACTCCAAAAGATAGGAAGTGAAAGAAACTTTCTGAACATGATAAAGTGCATGTATGAAAAACCCATAGCTAACATTGTACTTAATGGTGAAAGAAATGAAAGTTTTCCCATTGAGATCCAGAATAAGGATGCCCACTGTCATCATTGTCATTCAACATTGTGTTAGAAGTTCTAGCTAGAGCAATTAGGCAAAAAAAAAAAAAAAAAAAAAAAAAAGAAAAGAAATAAAAAGCACCCAAATAGGAAAGGAAGAAATAAAATGTTCACAATTTGCTTATGATGTGATCTTTTACCTAGAAAATAGTGAAAAATTCACAACAACATTACTGTAAAGAATAAACAATTTCAACAAAGTGGCAGGATACAAGATTAATGTGCAAAAATCAGTAGTGTTTCTATACACTAGTAATGAGACATTTGTAAAAGAAGTTGTAGCAGTTGTAGCAAACATATATCCAAAATAGATACTGGATTATGTTTGCCAACTGGTCTATACCTGGGCATGATTAAATTATGATTAGGGCTTTGATTGGTCCACATCAGTAGGGTGTTGACTCCCCAACCCCTAGTAAAAAAAATGGCAAAGGACAGAGTTGGAGATTTTGATATTAGGCTTTTTTAATGTTGGAGTTTGATGCTGAAGTCTTAAGCTGGAGGCCTGGGAAGTAAGCACACAAAGGAAAGAGAATCAAGTCCCAGGAAGAGAGGAACCTAGGAAGCCTGAACCCTGGCAGACGTCATCAGCTATCTTGCTCCAACACGTGGAAATAGACTTTGGTGAGAGAAATAACTTATGCTTTATGGCCTGGTATCTTGTAAGCTCCTATCTCAAATAAATACCCTTTATAAAAACCAACCAATTTCTGGTATTTTGCATTAGCACCCCTTTGGCTGACTAATACAGAATTCATGAAAAAAATTCCACTTACAATATTGACTAGAAGAATCAAATATTTAGGAATCAGCTTAACTCAGGATGTAAATGCCATGTATTCAGAAAACTATAATGCATTGCTAAGAGAAATTAAAGAAGATCTAAATAATTGGATGAACAGTCCATGTTCATGGATTAAAAGACTAAATAGTGTTAAGATGTCAATTCTACTCAAATTGAGTTACAGATTTAATGTATTCCTGATAAAAATTCCAACAGCCTTCTTTAAAGAGAGGGAAAAGCTAATTAGCAAATTTATTTGGAAGAGTAAGGTACCCTGAAAGCCAAAGACATCTTAAAAAGGATGACCTAAGGTGGAAGATTCTCACTTCCTGACTTTAAATCATATTACTTAGCTATGGTGGTAAAAACAGCATGATATTGCTGATTTAGAAACAGACCCTTAAATCCATGGTCAAGTGATTATTGACAAGCCTGTAAAACCTACCCAGCTGGGGCAGAAGAGTCTATTCAACAAATGGTGCTGAGAGAACTGGCTATCCATATCCAAAAGAAAGAAAGAGGACCCCTATCTCACACCTTATAGAAAAATTAACTCAAAATGGATCAAAGACCTAAATATAAAAGCAAGAACCATAAAACTCCTAGAAAAAAATGAAAGAAAACATCTTCAAGACCTGGTGGTAGGTAGAGAATTCTTAAACCTTACACCAAAAGAACTGAAAGCAAGGATGTGAACTGACATTTGCACACCAACGTTCATAGCAGCATTATTCACAATTTCTAAAAGATGAAAACAACTCAAGTCTCCAGCAACTGACAAATGGATAAACAAAATGTGGTGTAAATATATAATGGAATACTATGCTAGTATAAGAAGAAATGAAATTGGAGACACATATGATAACATGGATGAACCTTGAGACATAATGCAGAGTGAAGTAAGTTAGATACAAAAGGACAAATATTGTATAGTTTCACTAATATGAACTAAGTACAAAGATAAAACTCATGGACTTAAAGAGCATAGTTACTAGGAGATAAGAATAGGGCTGAGAAGGGGTACTGATGCTTATTCTATGTAGAATTTTTAATTAGCTTAACTGTAAAAGTGTGGAAATGGATAGAGTTGGTAACACATCATAGTGAGTATAACTAACATGGCTGATTTATAACTGTGATTGTGGCTGAAAGGGATAGGCTAGGGAGGTATATGTTAATTAAAAGAAATGTAGAGAATAATCTAGGAACTGTGTAACATAGTGAACCTGGCAGTGAATGAGGATTGTGGTTAACAGTACAAATATAAGAATGTTCTGCTATGAACTGAAACAAATATAAGTCACTATTAAAAGGTGGTAAGAGGAAGCGGACTTGGCCCAGTGGTTAGGGCGTCTGTCTACCACATGGGAGGTCCGCGGTTCAAACCCCGGGCCTCCTTGACCCGTGTGGAGCTGGCCCATGCCCAGTGCTGATGCACGCAAGGAGTGCCATGCCACGCAGGAGTGTCCTGTGTAGGGAGGTCCCATGTTCAAGGAGTGTGCCCCATAAGGAGAGCCGCCCAGCGTGAAAGAAAGTTCAGCCTGCCCAAGAATGGCACTGCACACATGGAGAGCTGACACAAGATGACACAACAAAAAGAAACACAGATTCCCGTGCCGCTGACAACAACAGAAGCAGACAAAGGAGAGCACGCAGCAAAATAGACCCAGAGAACAGACAACTGGGGGCGAGGGGAATGGCAGAGAAATAAATAAATAAATAAATCTTTAAAAAATAAAAAATAAAAGGTGGTAAGAATATGATGATGCACAGGGAAAATACAATTAATGTAATTTATGGACTATTCTTTAATAGCAACAATGTAATATTTTTTCATCAATGTCATAGAAGGAACTATATCAATGCTATGGATTAATAATGGGATTTTTTAAATTGGACTAAGGAAAATGTTCAAAAATTTATTGAGGCGATGACTGCACAACTCTGCAATGAAACTGGAGCCACTCAGTGTACACTTAGGATGGATTGTATATGACATGGGATTGTGTAACACAGTGAACAATGTGGTAGATGATGGCCTGTGGTTAATAGTACAAACATGAGAGCATTCTGTCATGAACTATAACAAATGTATGAAACTAATATATGGTGTTAATAATGGGGGGGGGGGATGGAAAAAAATACACCAAATGTAAGCTATCGACCATAGTTAACATAGTTATGATGCTCTTTCATAAGCTGTAACAAATGTTCCAAAACAATGCAAGGTGTTCATGGATGTGTGATGTATGGGAATTCTGCATGTTATGCACGATTGTTTTGTGTTGGCCTCCGCTGCGGCACTGCAGGCGGGTCGCTGCAGGCGAGTCGCTGCCGGGGATCGGGCCTACGCCACGGCCTGACCGGGGCGGCAGCGGGCGGCTCAAGGCTTGGTGGGGACGCGCGGTTCGATGGAGGAAAAACCACGGAGATGAGGTCTATGCGCAGGTCTGATTTTATTCGGGAAGTACATGGGGTTTTATAGTGTCATGGAGGCGGGGAGGTTGTGGGAGGGGCATGTCCGCGGGGCAGCTGAGGATTGGCTGCAGAGGCAAGGGCGGACCTGCGGTTTATGACGTAAGCCATTGATGGCAGAGGGGGTTGTTTCCGAGGTTGTGCCGGGGCGGATACGGGATGAGGGCGGTTGAAATGAGGCGGGGAGAACAGCGATCGGCTGGGAGGGGGAAGATAACAGTGGCTGGGAGGAGGGGCGGAGGGAGGCAGCAGCACAAACTGCTGCTGAGAAGGGCCATAATACAGGGAGGTTACGAGGAACAGGCGGGCAAAGTATAAGGAAGCGAAAGGCAGGGTGGGAGCAGGGGACAGTTTTGTAAACTTACAGCTTCTTTAATTAAAAATAAATATTTTTAAAATTGACCCCATTTTATGGATTGGAAAACTGAGGCTAAGAGATAAAGTAATTTCTCCAAGGCTATATTGGTGAGTAGCAGGCATGGGAATCAAACCATGGTTGCTCTGATTCTAAACTTTGGTCTAAAGCATTTTCCATTCACCAGCCACCCTCTCTTCTGATGAGCTCGCTTTCTATTATTACCCAAGTAATAGTATCAAGACAGGTCCTCATGACAAGCAGATCACTGAATGGCTGTGCATATGGGAAATAGCAATATTCAACTGTGGTCTTGGGAGTGTTCATTTCTGTTCTCTCTTGCATGCATCCCATACATGTATCTCTAATACATTCCCAGCGTTTTACTTTCTGTACTCTTTTTCTCCATCTTCTACTGTGCTATTCTTTTCTGCATTTCTCTCCTAGCTCTCACATTTCTTCTGCCCATTTCTAATCACAACTTGTGTATATTTTATGTCCCTTGTTAGGCTGTAAGGTTGTCAAGGGCAGGATGCACCACTGGGAGATTTATTTTTCTGGGAGATTTATTTTTCTATCACCTAAATGCCTTGAAAGAGTAGGTACTTAATATAGCTGTTGAATGAATACTTCTGCTATAAACATTTTAGCCTATATAAGAAAATCCTACTTAGCAATACCAAGATTCATTATGAAGATAAGGAAATAAGAGGTTTGTGGAATTTTCAACTTCCTCTGTCTGGTCAAAACAAAAGTTACCTATCTATAATTTATGGATTTTTTGTTTTTAAGAAAAAGGCTTCCTTTAAAGTAATTTAACATAAGCCTGTAAAAGGTTTGAAGCAGTAAATTTCCAGTTTCAACTGAGATTACAAATTTAACTCAGGAAAGTCAGCAGCTAGGGCAGGGATCAGCAAACTACAGCACACAAACCAAATCCAGCCCATGAGCATTACCTGTGTTTGTACAATCTGCAAGTTAAGTATTGGTTTTACAGTTTCAAATGGTTAAAAAAAATAATCTAAAGAATATTATATCATGACATGAAAATTACATAGAATTAAAATTTCAGTTTCCACAAAGGAAGATTTTTTGGAACATGCCACACTAATTTGTTTACATATTATCTACATTTACTTTTGTGTTATAATAGCAAAGTTGAAAGACCTTATGATTTGTAAAGCTTAAAATATTTACCATCTGTTCCTTTACAGAAAAAGTTTGCCAACCACTATTGTAGGACTGTTAAGGATTATCTCTTTTGGAACAACTATACACCTTGATTCAAAAACATTCATATTATCTAAAAAAAAAAATCATTATTAACTATTATACTTTTTACTAATGACAATCATGTATTCTAGTGTCTATGAATACATACCAGTGGGCATAAGATCATGCTGAAAAAGTATAATGGTGCAATGCACATGTACTACTGTGAGAAAAACTCAAAATAACAATTTGTCCTATTGATGAGTCTGTAAAAGAACATTTTCAATTTTCTTGTAAGAACAAAGGAAAGAAAATACTTCAATAGCATCTAAATCATTTTTAAAAATCTAAGGTGAGTAAAGAGGCTGGAAAAACTGAGATACGTGTTTACAAAAGCTTATTGGTTTTACATAAATTCATAAAATTCATTCAGAAATCTAAGAATGTCACAGAACTCAGATACTGAATGTAATTAAGTACAATCTAGTCTATTCATTCCCATGGGACACTATTCCCCAAGGAAAGATATAAGGGCTTTCTTTAGGTTCATTTTCAATGGGCCAAGAAAAACAATCTTCACTGTATATAAATATATAAATGCATATGCTGAAATAAATCTGTGTTTTTTCAATTCTATAATAACCAGATACTTGAAATGTCTTCTTTGGATGATAATTGGTGCCCATTGTCTATTCATTGTTCATTATGTATCCAGGAAAGGTTACAACTGGAAATTTTCAATTGATCACTCATTTATTAATCACTTCTGTCCCCCAATAACTACATACAACAAAGAAAATGTTCTGCTGAAGACTGTCCAAAGTTAGGAGGAGGAAGGAATAGAAGTAAGCACTAATATCAAATCATTAGGGAAGCTGATGTGGGTCAACTGATAGAGCATCCACCTACCATATAGGAGGTCCAGGGTTTGGTACCCAGGGCATCCTGGCCCATGTGGTGAGCTGGCCCACATGCAGCGCTGTTGCATGCAAGGAGTGCCATTCCATGCAGGGGTGTCCCCAAATAGGGGTGCCCCATGCTCAAAGAATCAGCCCTACAAGGAGAGCTGCCCCATGCAAAAAAAGCACAACCTGCCCAGGAGTGGTGCCGCACACGTGGAGAGCTGATGCATCAAGATGATGTGACAAAAAGAGACACAGATTCCCAGTGCCGCCTGACAAGAATGCAAGCAGACACAGAAGAACACACAGCGAATGGACACAGAGAACAGACAATGGTGGGGAGTAGGGGGAGGGGGGAGAAATAAATAAAAAATAAAAATCTTCAACAACATTCATCTTTTAAAAAAATCAAATCACTAAAAATTGATTTAAAAAAATCAAATCATTACATTTCCTCTGTCAAAACTTTCTAAAATCGAACTTCTATCCAATTATAAATTATATAATGATTTGTTATTTATATCTGTATGGTGGATTCTATATCACTCTCCATTGTCATGTAACCATTGTTTGAATAGAATTTAGTAAGATTACCGGACAGTTTCTACTTTAAAATCCTAACATTCTTTCATCAATGTTCATTTGCATTCTCATCAGTATGCATGAGAGTTTCACTGAACTTTAATACTCCTTTTGGAACATAACATACTATAATGAACATAAAAATGGGCATGCAAATTAAAGCTCCCATTAATTACTAAAAGAGGCTAGAAGAAGCAGGTGGGAAATATTTCATGAAGCATGCAATCTTGAAATCTCCATAGGCACTGGAAATGGTTGATACCATATAAGAAGCATTACCAATAGGAATTAAGGTAAATGAGACATTCTATTACCAGATACAATTGGTGGCCATTCAGAATTAAAATCATGGAAAGATTATCATGGAAATATGTATTCGTTTCCTCATTTAAGGAAGAGACTATAATAAAATCTCATCTTTTAAAAAGAAAGGATCTTTGCCAATTCTGAGTGTTGACACTTCCTAAAGAAATTTACATATTTTAAACTGTGAAAATTCTTCAAAGGATATATTATGAGTCATTTTCTGATTACTGACCCCTAAGTTTAAGACCGATATTAGATTTGGTAGGCATATTTAACTTACAAATTTTGTCATGCCCATGGCTATTACTGTTCTTTCTTCTTAACAACAATTTTATTGAGGTATAATTTATGTATAATATGAAGCCATTTTAAGTGCATTTTCATGAGTTCTGACAAATATATACAACCCTATTACCACTACCACAATCAGTAATACAGAACTTTTTCATCACCTCAAAAAGTCCACTCGTGCCTGTTTACAGCAAACTCCCAGACCACAGTCCATAGGCAATGAGTAATATCACTTTCTGTCACTGTAGATTACTTTTGCCTTATCTAGAATTTCATATAAATGGAATCTTGCAGTATGCAGTATTTTGTGTCAGACTTATTTTATTCAACATGTTTTTGAGGTTCTGTGTGGTGAGCAGACTTTTTTAAAAAAGATGTATGTCCTTTGTATGTATGTATGTATGTATGTATTTATCCCTCTCCCCACACGCCCCGTTGTCTGCTCTCTGTGCCCATGCACAGTGTGTTCTTCTGCATCTGCTTGTCTTCTATTTAGGAAGCACCAGGAACCAATCCTGGGACCTTCCAGAGTGGGAGAGAGGGACTCAATCTCTTGCGCCACCTAAGCTCCCTGGTCTGCTGCGTCTCTGTCTCTCCTCTGTGTCTCATTTTTGTTGTGTCATCTTGCTGTGCCAGCTCCCAGTTTGGGCCAGCTTACCATGCGAGCCAGCACTCTACATGGGTCAGCTTTCTGCTCGGGTCAGCTCGCTTTCACTAGGAGGCCCTGGGAAGTGAACCCTGGACCTCCCATATGGTAGATGGGAGCCCAATCACTTGAGCCACATCCACTTCCCCATGAGCAGACTTTTAAGGTGGACTCTGTAACACCTACTTCCTCATGTTAACACTCTTGTACTATTTCCTTTCCTTGAGTGTGGGCCAGATCTGTGACCTGCTCCTAACTATGAGAATATAGCAAAGGTGATGGGATGTACATGAGTGCATTATTATGTTGCATAAAATTATAGAAACCATCTTGCTGGAGTCTCTCTGATCCTTATTGGCTATAAGGAAGTAGGAGGCCATGTTGGAGAACCCAATGTGGAAAGAAAGGGCTGGCAATATCTGGGAGCATATGGCAGCCTCTAACCAACAGCCATCAAAAAAATGAAGCATTCAGTCCGACAACCGCAAGAAAGTGAAAGCTGTGAACAATTACCTAGGTGGGAAAGATGATCCTTCTCCAGTTGAGCTTCCAAATGAAAACTCAGCCTTGGCTGACAACTTGATTACAACTTTGTGAAACCTTAAGTATAGAGAGAGCCCAATTAAGCTGTGCCTGGACTTGAAATTCGTAGAAACTGTGAGATAATAAATGTGTGTTGTTTTAAACTGCTAAGTTTGTGGTAATATTGATATGCAGCAATAAATAATACATTGAGCATATCAGCAGTTCATGCATTTTATTTCTGAGTAGCACAATTTGGGTACAAGTCTTCCTTCCTCCTCCTCCTTTCTTTCTTCTTTCTCTTCATTCATTCATTGATTCATGCTTTCACCTGGCAGTAGAATTTCTAAGTTGTAGAGTAAAGGGAGGCTTAAATTTGTAAGGAACCAACACACTGTTTTTCAAAGTGGTTGTACCGTTTTACACTCTAGACAAAAATTTAGGAAAGTTTGGTTGCTTTACATGCTTATTAAACACTTGGTATTCTAAGTCTTTTTATTTTTTACTTTTTTTATTTTTATTTTTTAAAGGTTTAGTTACTTCCCCCCTCCCCCACTCCCCCTTCTGTTTTTGCTGTATGTGTCCATTCGCTGTGTAATCTTCTGTATCTATTCCTCTTTTTGGTCTTCTTTTCTCATCTTTTTACTCTAGGATTCAGAGGAATTCGATCCTGGGGACCTCTGATGTGGAGAGCCATTCCCTGTCAATTGCACCAGCTCAGTTCCTGGTCTCTACTGTGCTTCACTTTGACTCTCCCCTTTGTCTCTCTTTTGTGGCATCATCATCTTGCTACATGACACACCTGCGCAGGCACTGGCTCACCATGTGGACACTCACATGAGCACTTGGCTTACCATGTGGGCACTCACACGGGCACTCAGCTCACTGCGTGGGCACTGGCTCACCATGCAGGCATGCTTTCTCTCCTTCTTTTTCACCAGGAGGTTCCAGGAATTGAACCTGGGTCCTCTGATATGGTAGGCAGAGGCCTTATCACTTGAGCCACATCTGCTTCCCATAAGTCTTTTTAATTTTAGCCATTCCAGTGGTTTATAGTGGTAGTTTGCTGAGATTTTAATTGGATGAAGTGTTCAAATCTTGCTAATTTTTCACTTCAAATGCTTGCCTTATTATTAAGTTGAGAGAGTTCTTCATATATCCTGGGTACAAGTTCTATGCCAGATATGTATTCAAATTTTTATCCCAGTCTGTGGCTTACCTTTCATTTGCTCAAAGGTGTCTATTTAAGAACAAATTTGAAAAATTTGGTAAAGTCTAATTTATTGCCTTATTCTTTTATGCTTTGTGTATGTGAGCAGTTTTTTGTTTTTTATATCCGATCTAATAATTCTTTGCCTTCTCCAAGGCTGAAAATTTTTCTCAAGTTTTCTTCTATAAGTTCAATAGCTTTAGCTCTTACATTTAGGTCTATAATCATTTCAAGTTAATTTTTGAGGGTGTGTGATGTGAGATAAAAATCAAGGCTTAATTTCCCTCTCCCTCATGTATCTCCAGTAACTGTTGAAAAGACTTTCCTTTCCCATTGAAGAATCAACTGACCATATAAGTGTGGCACTATTTCTGGACAATCAGTTCAGTTCCATTGATTCATTTGTCTATTCTTACAGGAGTACCACACTGTCTTGATAAACATAGCTTCATAATAAGTCTTGTAATCAGGCAATATAAGTTCTCCAAATTTGTTCTTCTTTTTCAAAATAGTTTCACATATTCTAGATCATATGAATTTTGACATAAATTTTAGTATCAGCATATTGATTTCCAAAAAAGTGTCTGCTAGTATTTTGATGGTAGATATACTGAATCTAAAGATCAATTTGAGGAGATATGATATTATTTAAATATTGAATCTTCTGACACATGAAAATTATGTATCTATTTATATGACTAAACCGTATCTCTCAGCAGTGTTTTGCATTTTTCAATGTACAGATACTAGGAATATTTTTGTAAATTTATCTCTAATTCATTTTTGAATGATATTTTAAATGGTGTAATTTAGAACTTCATTTAACAACTGTTTGGTCTTAGAGTATATATATATAAGATGGATTTTAGTATTTTGCCCTTGTATCATGAAAACTAACTAAAATTGATTTATTAAATTTTGGAGATTTTATAAGCACAGTGATGTCATCTGCAAATAGAAAATAGACAGAGTTTTACTTTGTCCTTTCTAATTTGTTTGTATTTTATTTCTTTTTCTTGCCTTACTGCAGTGGCTAGGATTTCTAATATGATGTGAAATAGGAGAGGTGAGAAGGGAAATCCTTATGTTGCTCCCAGTCTTAGATGGAAACTGTTCTGTCTTTTCTCATTATATGTGAGGTTAGCTATAAGGTTTTTTGTTTGTTTTTAAATTAAATGCCCTTTACCACACTGAAGAACTTTCTACTCCAGGTTTCTGAGGAATTTTTAAAATATTGAATGTGTGTTGATTTTTTTGTCAAATGTTTTTCCTGTACCAAATGGAATGAACTTATTGTTTTTCTCCTGTATTTTGTTAGTATATTAAAAATAAATTCATTTTCAAATGTTAAACCAAGCTTGTATTACTGAGAAAACTCCATGTGTTCATGTTATATTATCCTTTTTTCTATATTCCTGGATCCAGGTTGATAATAATTTGTTAATTATTTCTGTATCTATATTTATGTGAGATATTGGTCTACAGTATTCCCTTCTATATTACCCTTGTCAGGGATTGGTATCAGGTTAATGCTGACCTCATAAAATGGGCTGAGGTGTATTCCTTCCTATTACATTTTTGGAAAGAGAATGTGGCTATCCCACCTTAGTGAACGCTTCATCTGCATATGAAAAGAATATGAATTCTGTAATTGACCAGTGGAGTAGTATATAAATGTCAGTTAGGCCAAGTTGTTTGAGATAGTTGTTGTCTATATCATTTGGACAATCTCTGCCTTTTACCTAAAGGTTTTAGATCATTTGAATTTAATGCAATTATTGACACAGCTAGGTTTAAATCTACTATCTTGCTACTCATTTCTATTTGCTCTGTTGCTTGTTTCTTTTGTACTCTTTTACTTACTACTTTTGGATTAACAGAGTATTCTTTAGAATTCAATTTTACATTCACTATGGTCTTGTTAGGTAAATTTTTAAAAAATTTAATGAATATTCTAGGGTTTACAATGTGCAAATTTTGCTTATTACAAACTATCTTCAAATAACATTACACCACCTAATGTGTAATATTACAACAGTATAATTCCACTTCTCCCTTCTTGTGCTTTACAATTATATGTTTTACTTTTACAAGTTATAAACCTTACAATACAATATTGATATTTCTGCTTGAAACAATCACCTTTCTTTAGAAGAATTTGCAGATGAGCATATACTTCTTAAATTTTCCCACATATTTACTATTGTGGTGCTCTTCATTCTATTGTATAGAGTCATGTTTCCTTCTTGTGTCATTTTTCTTCTGTCTGACAAATTTCCTACTAATGCAGATCTATTGGCACTAATTCTCTCAGATTTTGTTCGACTGGATATGACTATTTCACCTTTATTTTTGGAGATATATTTATGGAATGCAAAATTCTAGGTTGACACCTTTTTATTTCCATTTCAAATTTTAATGACCTTCTCCCATGTTCTTCTGGCTTGCATAGTTTTTGACGAGATGTAGGCCATCATTTTTAACTTTGTTCACTGTATGTAATACACCACTTATTATGGCTGCTTTCAAAATATTGTTTGCCACTGTTTTTCAGATATCTAACAATGAGATGTCTTGTCAACAGTTTTCTTTATGTTGATCGTGTTTACAAATAATCTTCTTGAATCTATGGTTTATCATTTTCATTAAATCTGAGGAAATTATAGATATTATTTAAAATTCTGTCCTCATATATCCATTGCTTATGAGACTCTTATTATAAGGGTAGTAGACCACTTTTATTTCCCAAGAGTCATTGAGGCTCTGTTCACTTTTTCTGCAGACATTTTGGAGAGTTTCTATTGCTTTGTTTTCAAGTACTCTTCTGTGGTATCTCATCCGTTGATAAGCTTGAATGGCATTTTCATTTTAGTTATTGTATTTTTCATCTATTGACTCTATTGGATTCCTTTTTATATCTTCTCTTTCTTTTTCTTTAAGTTTAATGTTTTCCTTTAAGTTTTTTAAGATATTCATAATATTTACCATAGTTATTGCAAAGTCCATGGTTTCTAATTATATCTATTTGCTGTCATTGCTGGGTATTTTTATATTGCCTGATTTTTTTCCTATTTATGAACTACATTTTCCTATGAGAATATTTTGAAATTTAAAAAAACATTTCCCAATTAACTCACAGGTAAACAAGGATGTCACAGGGAATTTAGAAAATATTTTCAATTAAAACAAAATGAGTGGATTTTATAAAGCTTGGGATTGTATAAAACAGGGAATCCAGTGGTGGATGATGAACAGTGGTTAATAAGACAATTAAAACAAAAATGAGAACATTTTTTCATGAATGATAACAAATATATAATGCTGATATAGGGTGTTAATAATTGTGTGAATTGGAGAAAAATATACCAAAAGTATATGGCTACATTTAGTAATATTTTGATGATGCTCTTCCATAGTTTATAACAGGTATTTCACAACAATGCAAGGTGTTGGTGGTAGGGAGATCTGATGGTTAGGTTAATGTGTCAACTTGGCCAGGTAATGGTGCCCAGTTGTTTGGTCAAGCAAGCACTGGGCTAATTATAATGCAAGGACATTTTATGAACTGTAATCATTAATGAGTTGATTGCATAGATGGCTGATTACATCTATAATCAACCAAGGAGACTGCTGTTAGAAATGAGTGGCATCTTATCCAATCAGTTGGAGGCCTTAAAAGAGAAAGTGATTTCAGCATTCAGAGTGAATCCCCAGCTCCAGTTCAAAGAGCCAATCTCTCCTGGAAACTCATCAAGGATTTTCACTGGAGCCCCTGGTTTGCAGCCTGCCCTATGGAATTTGGACTTGTGCATCCCCATGGTCATGTGAGAAAATTTTATAAAATCTCATACTACTTACAGATACTTCCTGTCAGTTTTGTTTCCCTACAGAACCCTGACTAATATAGGAGATGTATGGATGGGAGCCTTGTATGATGATATATATGTTTATTTTTTAAATTCACAAATTTTACTATATGCTTATTGTTTATTTATGTATGTTCATGTATAAGTTATATACTTCAATAAAATTTTATTTAAAAAAAAGATGAAGGGAAATGGCTGTGGCTCAGTCAGTTGGACTCCAGTCTACCATATGGGAGGCCCTGGCTTCACATCCTGGGCCTCCTTGTGAAGGCAGGTTTGCCCGCACGCCGTGGAGAGCTGCTGATCCACAATTGCCACAGCATGCCACCTGGCCTGCAAGCGCCGTGGAGAGCCAACTCAACAAGATGCTGCAAAAACAACAACAAAAAAGGAGACAAGTAAAAAAAAAAAAAAAAAAAAAAAAGCACAGAAGAGCATGCAGCAAATGGACATAGAGAGCAAAACAACAAGCAAGCTGCAAAGAGGGGGGGAATAAATAAATAAATAAATAAATAAATAGAGATGCACAGAAAAATGCACAGTGAATGGACACAGAGAGCAGACAGCAAGCAAGCCACAAGGGGGAGGGGTGGGAATTTTAAAAAAAGATGGAGAAAAATATAACATGTTAAAACTAATCAGGGAAGTGGGTGTGGCTCAACTGATAGAGTGTCCATCTACCATATGGGAGGTCCAGGGTTCAAACCCAGGGCCTCCTGGCCTGTGTGGTGAGCTGGCCCACGCACAGCACTGCTGCACACAAGGAGTGCCATGCCACACAGGGGTGTCCCCTGCATAGGGGAGCCCTACATGCAAGGAGAGCTGTCTCACATGTAAACAGCGCAGCCTACCCAGGAGTGGCCCTGCACACACAAGAGCTGATGCAGCAAGATGATGCAACAAAAAGAAGCACAGATTCCTGGTGCTGCAGATAATGCAAGCAGACACAGAAGAACACACAGCAAATGGACACAGAGAGCAGACAATCTGGTGTGGGGGAAGGGGGGAAGGGAGAGAAATAAATAAAATAAATCTTTTTAAAAAACTAATCAAAAGAAAACTGGAGTTGTTAGTTTAATATCAGATGAAGTAAATTTCAGAGCAAGAGATATATACAAGGGATAAAGGTCATTACATAAAGTAACCAATCCTTATAGGACAAAACAATTCTAAACATTCATGCACCTAATAATAGACCTTTAAAATACATGAAGCAGAAATACAAAGCAGAGGCAAGGAGGAATAGAAAAATTCATAATTATAATTATACTCAGATGTTAATTCTCTTTTCACAATAAATAATAGAACAAGTGGATGGAAAATTAGTAAGGATATAGAAGACTTAAAGAACATTTTCGACTAACTTAAGCCAATCAACACTTAAATTTGACATCTGTAAAACACTCCATCAAACAACAGCAGGATCTCTATCATGTCCAATTGTGAATGAAACACTTATTAACACAGACCATATTTTAAACTATAAAGTCTCAGTAATTTAAAGCGGATTCTAGTAATAAAAAGTATATTCTTTTCATTAGAATGTTAACAATAACAGCAAAATATTTAGAAATACTAAGTATTTAAAAACTAAACAAAATATTTTTAATGAGAAGAAATCAAAAGGGAAGTTATTGTATTATGAACTGAATCAAAATGACAACACAAGTTGAGAAAAAGAATGTGGGAAGGTGATGGAGTAGGGAGCTCCAGGACTTAGTCCTCCTAGCAGGACAAACATTAAACAGGTAAGAACTGTCTGAAACAACAATTTTGAAACTCCGGAGGCCAGAAGAACACTGTATAGTATCCAGGAAAGAGTAGAAGGAAGAGGCTGATAAATTATGGTAAAAAAAGAATAAATTGCTCTCTTGGTGTGGTGGCTACCAGTACCTATTCCCCCACTCTCATGGCAGGCTGTCATGGGGCCTATCCTCTGGTTAGTTTGCTGGAAATGGAAATAAAAGTCCTCTTCTCCAAGACCAGGGGTGAGTATAGCCAATCATTGACCATGGCTTATGATTAGCAACTCAGATCACTGGGCATCCAGCTCTGAGGCTGGCCATTGTTTCAACCTACCCCAGACAAAGGCGGCAGGAAGCCATTGTTTTGACTAGCCTTGGACAAAGGCTGGAGTGAAGGAGACTTAAAGATACCATGCTTCCTCAGGGAGGCAGGGGACAATTAGTTGAAGGGCTGCATTTGCTGGGCAGGCCAAGAAAGCTCAGCTCTGGGGAGCCATGGAAAAAGTTTTTAGTGCCTTTCCTGATCTCCATCCTAGGGCACTTTTAAGCCAGTCTTTTCCCCTATTGGGGGACCTGGTCCTGTTATGGGTGGGAAAGACTGACTTGGGAAAGTCATCTCTGACATGCCTGCCGCCCCCCCCCCCCCCCGCAAGAATTTGCCCGTAAAGCAAAAGCACCTTGACACAATGAAAGGTGTATAAGACACTATTGAGGCAGACAGTTTGGGGCAAAGGCTTACTGGCTTCAAACACCTGGTAGAGGGAGATCTGTCTCATTGGAAACAGAGGGAACAACCAAACTCCTATATAAAGGGGAACTCCAAAACATCTAACAAACAAAAGCCTAGGACATGACACAGAAAGACAGGGGAAACCCTGCATACTGCCATTGCCTTGGGCAGACTTTCTTGATAGGAGGGCTGAAGCTCAAGAAAGTCTCTGTCTTATAACCATCTGGTTACAAAATCAAGAAATCGACATCTCAGGGACTAAATCCCAGTACCAAATAGAACTGGAATCAAAGCCATAGTGACTGAAATGAAAAGTTCCCAGGAGGGTATCAAGAGTAGATTGGAAGTGGCAGAAAAAAAGAATTAGTGAACTCAAAGAGAAGACACTTGAAATGAGTTAGTCTGAGGGGCAGAAAGATAAGAGAATTATAAAACATGAAAGTAGCCTAAAATACCTCTTGGATACCATCAGGCATACCAATAAATGCATTATGGGTGTCCCAGAAGGAGAAGTAAGAGAGAAAAGGGCAGAAGGAATAGTCAAAGAAATAATGACAGAAAATTTCCTATACATAACAAAGACATAAATATGCATATCCAAGAAGTTCAGAGAATACCAAACAGGATAAACATGAAGAAAAATATACTCCTTCATATACTGATCACAATATTGAATATAAAGGACAAACAGAGTGGTCCAAAAGCTGCAAGAGAAAAAAGCAATGTGGTATGTACAAGGGAGTCCCAATTAGACTGACTACTAACTTCTCATAGAAACCATGGAGGCAAGAAGGCAGTTGGCTGAAATACTTAAAGTGCTGAAAGAAAACAACAGCCAAAAAAGAATTTTACATCTGGTGAGACTTTCTTTTTGAAATAAGGGAGAGATTAAGGCATTATCCAATAAATAAAAGTTGAGGGAGTTCATCACCGCTAGATTGGCCCTATAAGCAACACTAAGTGGAATTCTAGGGACTGAAAGGAAAGGATACTAGACAGTGGCATAGCGGCATAAAGAAATTAAGACTTGTGGTAAAGGTAACCATTTGGATAATTATAAATGCCAGTAGCACTGTAGTATATTGTTTGTTTGATATGTAACTCCACTTCTTACTTCCTACAGGTGCTAAAATGCAAATGAAACTCTTTTTCTACTTACACTCATTCTCTTTGCAATATCATCCAGATCATACGGTTTAAATACCATTATTTGCTGGTATCTCCCAAATTTTTATCTCCAACTCAAACGTTTCTGCTAAACTCTTGGCTTGTATATTCAATTTAACATCTGTGCTTGGATGTCTAAAAGGCATCTCAAACTTAACATGGTCCCATCCTCCCCCCACACTTGTTCCTCCCACAGTCTTGCCCATCTCAGTTAATAGCAACTCTATTGTCCCAGTGTGGCCAAAAAACTTAAGAGTTGCCATTGACTGCTCTCTTTTTCTCACACTTCACATCCAGACTGCTAGCAAATCCTGCTGTCTATTATTCACAACAGATCCAGAAGGCAACTACATCTTCCTGCTCCAACTGTTACTCTGGTCTAAGGTACAATTAAACTCTGCCTGAATTATTCTAAGAGCCTGCTATTTCCAGGATTTGCCTTTGACCCTCTCAGTCTCTCTGCAATGCAACAGCCTGAGTAATCATGTTAAATATAAATCAGAGCCTATAACTCCTCTTTTCATAGTTCCCAGTCTCACTCCAAGTAAAAGCCAGAGTTCTTACAATGGCCTGCAAGGCTCTATACGACTTGGGCTCTCTGTTACTTCTCTAACCCCATCTCCTCTGGCTCTGTTCCAGTCACATTGTCCTCCTTATTGTTCCTTAAAAACTTGAGCATGTCCCTGACTTTGATATTTGCCCTTACTCCTGTGGAATGCTGTGCTGCTAGTTATCTGCATGGCCAGCTCCTTCTTCTGTCTTTATTTAAAAGTTACCTTCTCAGCAAGGTCTTTTCTGAACGTTATTTAAAACTACAATATCCTTCCCACACACCTTATTCCCGTTCCCTGCTTTATTTTCTGTGGCTATCTAACATATAATAAAATTTAATTATTTATCTAATTTAGTGTCTTTTTCTCACCCACCCACTCCTCAAATTCTAAGTTCCCTGAGTGCAGAGGTGCTCATTAGATGCTTGTCACAGTCTAATCCATACTGTGGGACGATATGCAACTTGTGGGTACCTATAATCTGCTACTAATAATTGATAAATTGACAAACATAATATTTATCTGGGCCTGAAAATATTTAGAATCATTTGATGCTGACATAATTTACTATAAAAGTTGGTTTTTCCTCTCTCATACCCTGTATAAGTGTTTTTCTGTGTTTTATTTATATTTTAATGATTTACTTTTCATGGGATAGTGTTTTATTTTTGACATTTAATTGATATGTAACACTATAGAAATAATTTTAGTTTCAGTTTTGGAATGACACATTTGTTTTGAGGATATGCCCCAAAGAACAGTTATGTTGAATTACTAGATCAGGAAAGAGCCATAAAAAACATTAGAACTTCATTCTAATTCTCTAAAAGTCTCAAAGGCTAAAAAATGGGCCATTACCTATGTGTTTATTTATTACTTAATTTATTTCTATAAGCAATTTAATGCTATACTATTATTGGAAAAAATGAAAAAATAGGTTCATTATAAGAAGGAACAAGCATTATTTGAGAACTGCAAATGTAGCTTGTAACACTGGAAAGTCTTTTAAAATAAGAAAGCCTAAGTAATGTCCCAGAAGCTGTCAATTTATATTCTGTATTTCTTTTAAAAATCTCTGGTATCTATCCATTTGTTTGTTCTTTTTTCATACTTATAGAATTTTCATAGGTAATAAGAATTTGAAAAGATATTTTCACTGAAATGACACCTATACTCACACACTGCTATAAAAATAACATAATACCTACAGCTACCATGCAGACAGCACCATGCTACCCACCAGGAAGCAATGGGTCTACTGCTTAGAGTATGTAGATATATAACTCTGACAGCTTATCTAGCCTTCCTAAATTTTAGATTCCCTATCTATGAAATGGGCGTAATTATCATCGCTACCTTATAGGACTGTGAGATGATTAAACAAGATAATGATCATAAAGCAGTTGGCACAATATCAGGCCTCTAGGTAAACACTTGATAAGTGTTAAGTGAATATAAATATTGGTGTTTTAGTTAAGTTTTATTAATTGCAAATAACAAAATGTAACTCAAATTAGATTTTAGGTACTCATTAAATATTTATTGAGTACTTATTATGTGCCAAGAACTATGCTAGTAACTAGTAAGCAAAAAGGGAAATTTATAATAAGGCAAACTTGCCCCTGAACCTCACTCAGAAAGAAATGGGATTGGAAACTGGAAAGCTGCTAGAAACCTAGGAAATAATCTGTCCCTCCTATGTGCTTCTTGTTGCCAAATAGTTTCATTCTTCTTTTGTCAGTAGGCCCATTTTTCCTACAACAAAGTTTAGATGGTGGATGGAACATAGTTACCCACAAGTTACCAAGTTTATAACTTACTGTTCTGGCCACAGTGTAAAACTGACTGCTGTTGGGTGTTTTGTTTTTCATTTTTACCTAAAAATTTTTTTTTTATTAGAGAAGTTGTGAGTTTACAGAATAATCATGCACAAAATATACAGGATTCACAAATATCACCCTATTATTAACACCTTGCGTTGGTGTGATACATTTGTTACAAGTAATGAAAGCACATTTTTATAATTTTACTAGTAACTATAGTCCATGTTTTATCTCCGTTTGATTTTATCTTAATTACAAAGCTTTAAGATAGGATTTAAGTGTCTATACTGGTCTAACCAGGGGTTGGCAAACAGGGTCATTGTGAGTTGAACAAACACACCAAAAGGTATATACAACAAGTATTATCTACAATTTATAAAAGGGAAAACTGAGATTGAGATGTTTGAGTTATTTTCCCAAGTTCAGAACATTAAGTGCCAGAAATAGGATTCAAATTCTGGGGATGTGCAAGTACAGGATTGGCTTCTGAGAGTGTGTTTCTCCTTAAGTTGTGCATCCTAGGTTTCTTCCTCACCTCACCCAGGTCCCAGCCCTGCTAACACCTAATAGTTCTTTTTTGCCATACATGCTTTCCCTTACCAAAATTTGACACTTTCACAACTTTCAGAGAAATGCAATGTTTCAAAAACCAGTTTCATAGATTCAGATTTTTTAAGTTTTTGAAAAGAGAATAAGCATGTAATTACATACACCATTATTGATTTTGAATGTCATTAAACAATAATCTCTCAGAACCTAAACTTACCTTCCCACTCTGTTGGAATATCCTGTATTTCATAGCCTACGTCTTTTATATTTGCTGCTTCCACAATTCTTTTCTCTCGAATAGTTTGTCCTATAGGAGAAAAGTGATTAATACATTTTAAATGAATCCACAATACTGTAGCTATGCAAATAATACATTCTGTTTTGAAACTGCACACCCTCTCATATGATAAAAGAATGAAATTAACAGGAAAAAGGAGGGAAGTGGACTTGGTCCGGTGGTTAAGGCGTCCGTCTACAACATGGGAGGTCCGCAGTTCAAACCCCGGGCCTCCTTGACCCGTGTGGAGCTGGCCCATGCGCAGTGCTGGTACACGCAAGGAGTGCTGCGCCATGCAGGGGTGTCCCCTCTGTAGGGGAGCCCCACGCGCAAGGAGTTCACCCCATAAGGAGAGCCGCCCAGTGTGAAAGAAAGTGCAGCCTACCTAGGAATGGTGCGGCACACATGGACAGTTACCACAACAAGATGACACAACAAAAAGAAGCACAGATTCCCGTACTGCTGACAACAACAGAAGTGGACAAAGAAGACGCAGCAAATAGACACAGAGAACAGACAACCGGGGCAGGGGAGTGGGGGGGGGGGGCGGGAAATGGGAGAGAAATAAATAAATAAATCTTTTTAAAAAAAAACAGGAAAAAAGAATCACTTCCATTTAGAATTAGATATGTTAGAAAAGGCAATTTTTAAACTACCACAAAATTTTTTAAATTTTATACCATAGTATGCAAAATTATTTTGGTAAAATAAATCTAGATTCTATATACAGTAAATACAGTATACCAAAAGAACAACTGATTAATTCTGTAGGGCACTAATGACTAATATAAAACCATTTTTATAACTAACAGTGTTTGACTCCTTCAAATTACAATTATATATATTAGGCTACTGGCACTACCTGAAGAATCACTACTCATGGTCCCTAGTAAGTATGAGATGGACCACAAGACCTTGTTTCCACACTATCCCATAGTACATTGGCAAATCAAAAGAAACCAATCCATGGTTTAGGATTCTGTGGACTGTCTGAACCACTTACTCTTAAGGGGATTTGAATGAAATAGGACAAAAACTGGTATGCCTCAGACATGGTGCTTTAGGTAAAGGATCATCATATGGAGTAGGACAGTGGCAATGCATAACACATGAAAGCAGTAAAGAAAAAGTGGAAAAGCATCAGGGGTAGCATGAGAATGCCTGTTGCCTACATTTCTCAATAATAAAAAGTTGAATGGTATATATCTTGAGTTCACAATGAAACCATAAAACTATTTGGTATTTTGTTTTGTTTTCAGAAACTCTTGATTATATCCTTCAAAGCAGCTTTGTCAAAATGGTCTATTCAAAGCGTGTTACTTTATCATTGAAACTTTGAGCCTGGAGAAAAAAAATGGGCTCTCTACTTCCCAATAGTTAATTAGTGTGCCTACCTACCTTGGGAATGCAAGCTAAGATAGAGAAGATGCTGGTGAGTAATGATGAGGGGTGCACTGTCACTTAACAGTTATTGTAGAAGTCACGGGAAGAAGTCTGGGCCTTGCAAAATACTCCTTTCTCTTCCCAGTACTAGGCCAATCTTACACTAGCCTAAATAGACCATGTGGTGTAATTTTTGACTGCAAATATTCCACATTGCCTGAAATTCTACTAAAATTCCTTCAAGTACTAACAAGAAAACTCCTGGGAGTGACTGTACATGAAAAAGAAAGGCACAGAGGGCAGCATGAGAAGACTGAATAGCTGATTTTACCTCCTCTGCCTCCACTAATAAGTGAAAGTCTGGGATTTCATTAAATGGCACTTAATTGCTAATAACCCTAAAAATGGAGTCAGGGAGGCTCTGCTTTTCATTATGAATTAATTTAATCAGGCTGATTAAATCCTAATGGAGATTCCCCAAATTTTATAAAGAGGAGTGAGCTGCTTTTCACTTACGTTATCCAATGAGTTTGGAGTAGGGCAAAAGATTGGTTAAAAACCCCTAAGTTATAGGGACAAGAATCAGGGTAAAGGAGACTACAACAATTATAGTTGTATTGATTTTATTGCAGATGCTTTATCTATGCACATGTACATTTACTAAAATGTTACTTATATTCATATATTAAAACATCATCATAAGATTTAGCAAAAATTGAGCATATACTAAAATGTTTACATGTCAATTTTCAAAATTTTGAAAAAATCAAAATACCTATGTTTTTGTATGGTCTTTATATTAATATCAAGATGTATAGATACAAGCATGTCCTTTTAGCACTAACAATTACAGAAAAGAAAACTATTGTCTTAAATACAAAATGCTAACAGACTGGCTTTTGAAAGTGTGTGGTCTGTAAGCTTTTAAATATATATCAGTAAAATTTAGCACATGAAAAGAGGATAATCTACAGTTCCCAATAACATAACTAAATGCATTTTTATTACAGATATTATATCTGTATGTTTGTGACAGAAAAATTAACCTTTATTTCTACCTTCAGGTCTATAAAATTCATTCAAGCTCTCCCAAGCTTTAAAAAATCAAGAGTCATACCAATTTGTATGAATATAGAAGGATAAGAACAGTAATTCATATGGTAGTGATGGTAGCACAACACTGTGAAAATAACTAACAGCACTGAATAATATATGTGCATATGGTCATAAGGGGAAATTTTAGGTTGTACAAATGTTACTAGAATAAAAATTAAAAACAACAACAAAGGACTGTACAACAAGCAGTGAAACAACAATAAAGGACTGTACAACAAGCAGTGTAAATGATGGGCTATCCTTAAGAGTACAATTATAAAAATGTTCTTTCATGAATTATAACAAATGTATAACATTAATGCAAGGTGTTCATAAAAGTGTGGTATATGGGAACTCTGTATTTTATGTATTTTATTCATGATATTTCTGTAAACCTATAAGGGCTCTCAAAAAAACAAACACCACTACACACACATAAAGAAAAGTAATTCATGATCTAGTTGAACTAATTCCTTGATAACTGTGGAATCAATTTCTGTTTACAAGTAGCATCAAAGATATACTTTTTAAAAAGTATAATGAATTAAAAGAATAAAATACAACCAATAGTCTATTAAATAAATACTTTTGTAATCAGAGACCTTTGGTTTGTTTTTTCTTTCAAATGTATTTCTTTAAAACTACTTCATTTCTTGGGAATAAATACTACTTGCAAACTTTTTATGAATTTGGAATGAAATTTATGTCTCCCACTGAGTAAGAAATTATGCACAAACTGTACACTTACTTATAGTAATATGCTTTCAGACAATATTTGTAAAGACAACCCTAATTATTATAGCAAAATGATTTCTATCCCAGAGAATAGAGCAAATATAAGTACCTGCTCAAGTGTCATAATTTAAGGGTTTAATTTACATTTAAAACTGGCATAAAGATAAAATATTTAACCAAATATATGAATATGTTTAATAAGTCCTAATGCAACCAGAAACAACTGATATTAATAATACTGAGTGTTAAGTAAAACAATGCATAGCTGTTTCAGATAATATTAAACAATATTAGATTTAATTAAAATAGTCAAAACAAAAGGTTGAATTCAGGAGGACTGTGAAGGGCCAACTGAATATGGATTTAAAGACAGTAGAAGGCTATTTTTCAAAACATAAAAAAAAATTTAAAGCTATTTGCTGTTGAGCTAATTGCCACAGGGTACAGCAGATTTCCAATTCCTTTGTTTAGAGAAATATGGAAACATTTTAGTTTAAAAAAAAAGGAGAGAAATAAAAAAGAAATTAAACAGAATAAAACACAAGGTGAAGGTCCTTTGGCATAGGGTAGATGAGAGAGGTTAGGTAAAAGAGTTGGTCTGTTCTATTGGAGACAGGTTTAAAAGAATGTAAGACAATTGTCTCAAGTAACATAGATAGCAAATAGGAATTTGAACACAGATCTTTCGCCTCTAGACCCAGGATGCTTAACTACTAAATTATGTTGTCAGACTTTAAGACAATGTAATTACATCTATAAACCTATAAAGTAATTTCCCAGAGGATTAAACATAAAATATTTCTTAACCAAAAAGGTAATTTACTGGCTTTCATTAGGTTATTTTCATAATGTAGAAAACACATCTTATATTACTTAACAACTCAACAAAATAATCGTAACAATCATTTCCTATAAAATCCTTTACATAAAAGTGGGATAAAGAATGATGTCATCACCATGGCAATTTAAGACCTCCACTGGAAAAGTCTTCCCTCAGAATCAACTTCAAAAAAAGACAAATCCCACTTGCTTAGAACTCTGAAGTACAACAGAGACTGGAGAAGGACTCCATAAATGTTGAATCAAAGAAAAAGAAATATAATCTCCAATATCAGGTAGGAAATTTCTGTCCCAGATCTCCCAGTCCAAATCCCTACCCTTCACTTGGTCCTGTGCAGATCAGGAGTTATGCTAAGGCAGAGTAGTGTGGGTCCCTCCAGCCATGGATGGAGACAATAGAACCACTCACTCACAGAAGCAAGTTAGAATTCTATGCATATCAGGAACAGGGGTCCAAGTCCACAGCCACCCAGGGTAGAATACAACTCACTAAGTCTTCTTACATACAAAAGGGCCCCAAGGATTGGTGGAAGAGCAAATCTGTTGGCAAGAAGTTCATGCACTCAATTCAGTTTCTGTTGGTTGGAGCATCTAAATGCAAAATGGCCTTAACTGGAGTGACTCACCTGTGTGGATTGGCCCAACTGGCTCTCTAGGGAGGGATACCTTAAGGGGAAAGACTGGAGGCAGAAAAACCTCATGGAAAAAAAGGGGGAAGGGCAGCTAAAAGTAAAACAAGACAAATACCAGAACAGAAAAGTTTAAGGAAAAGGGGACACTGAGTGAGGGAAAGAATTTAAACAAATATAAGGTGCTGGGGAGAAAATTCTGCACAAAAACTAACAGAAAAGATCAAGATTTCCAGAAAAGAAACAGAGGAAAGGAAGCTTTCTCCTGGAGGTAAAACAATTGCAGGGAGTGGATGTGACTCAAGCAACTGAGTGCCTGCTTCACACATGGGAGGTCCCAGGTTTGGTTCCCAGTGCCTCCTAAAAACAAAAAGACAAACAGCAAGTAAACATATGAATGAATAAACCAACTCAGGGGAGTCAGTGTGGCTTAGTGGTTGAGCGCTGGCTTTCTACATATGAGGTTCAGGTTCAATCACTGGCCCCAGTGCCTCAGAAAAAAAAAAAAAAACTTGCACAAGTGCAATATTAAAAATTGTACTGCATGTCCAGGTCAAGAATCAGATGAAAAAGAACTGAAAAAACCTGAACAGTTAAATGGGTGCTATTCTAAAGATGGATACGTTGGACCAAATGCCAAAGAAAAGCCTTAACTCAAACCCAGCCAAAAATAAACCCTAGACAAGAAAGAGAAAGAGGCAGCAGAAAGAATCAGTGAACTAGAAGTCAAGGCAATTGAAACATCCAGTGAGAAGAACAGATAGAGAAAATAATAGAAAAAATTGAGCTATATCTCAGGGATTTCAGTGACAGCATGAAGTATACATACATACATATCATGGGTATTAGGGAGAAGAGAAGAGAAGAGAAAAGAAAAGGGGCAGAAGAATATTTGAGGAAATAATAGCCCCAAATTTTCTAACTGTTATGAAATATATAAACATATATGTCCAAGAAGTGGAACATACTATAAACAGAATAAACCCTAAGAGATTTTGAAATGCCAAGGAGAAAGAGAGAATTCAGAAAAGAGCAAGAGAAAAATGATTCAACACATACAAGTGATCCTAATAAAATTACTAAGTGCTGATTTCTCCTCAAAAAACCACGAAGGCAAGAAGGTAGTGGTATTATATATTTAAAGTACTGAAAGAGAAAAACTGCTAGCCAAAAATCTTTACCTGGCAAAACTTTCCTTCAAAGATGAGGGATATTTAAAATATTAACAGATAAAGAGAAACTGAGAGCATTCAACAGAAAAGATCTGCTTTACAAGAATGACTAAAAGGAGTTTCACAACTGTAGCAGTTTGAAATTATTTATGAATTCCAAAAATAGATACTGGATTATATTTGTAATCTGGTCTGTTCCTCTAGGCATATTAGGTTGTATTAGATACAGAGGTTTTGCTTTTACTTGATTAAATTATGATCAAGGCTTTGATTGGGCCACATCAGAAGGTTGTTGAGAAAATGACATGGCAGAGGACAAAGTTGGAGTTTTGATACTGGAGCCCTAAGAAGTAAAAAAACAGGACAACATAGAAGAATAAAGACAGCTCCATAGACATGGCAGAGGCCCCGGGAAGAGAGTAAGCCTGAAAATCTACAGCTGACCTTGTGGAGAGAACAGAACTGCTGAGCCCAGAAAGAAACAAGCCCTGGGAAGAGTGACGAGCCTTATGCCAGGCTACAGCTGAGACTGGAAGAGACTGAACCCTTGGAGACTGGCAGCCATCTAGCTCCAACATGTGGTAAGAGACTTTGGTGAGGGAAGTAATTTATGCTTTAAGACCTTGTGACTGTAAGCTTCTACCCCAAATAAATACTCTTTATAAATGCCAACAGATTTCTGGTTACTTTGCATCTGCACCTGATTTAGCTGACTAATATAAGATTGAAAAGAAAAGGAGAACGTGGCTTTGAATAGTGTGAAGAAATGAAAATCTATAGTAAGGGTAATTAAAAAGGTAAATGCAAAACCCAACTGTACTGTATCCTCAATATACAACTCTACTCTTTAATTTCTATATGACTCGGAATACAATTGAACAAGGAAAAGGCACATTTCCTGATACTAGACATGCAAAATATACAGCAATAAAGTGAGGGGAAAAAATAGCACAACAACTTACAGAGGCGAAACAGAGGGATATGGGAGTAGAGAATGTGTATGCTATTAAAGCCAAGCTGACATCTTTTCAAATTAATAGGTTATAGATGTAGGTTGGGTAACATAAACCCCAGTGTATCCACAAATAAAATATTTTTAAAATACACAGGAATAGAAATGAGAAAGGGATCAGTAAGATATATCACAAATATCAACTATACAGAAAAGGAGGTTGCAACAAAGAAAGAGAGAGACAAAGAAAGATATGACATATAAAAACCAAAGGACAAAATAGCTGAAGTAAGTACTGCCTTAACAGCTGTATTAGTCAGTCAAAGGGGTGCTAATGCAAAACACCAGAAATTGGTTGGTTTTTATAAAGGATATTTATTTAGTGGTAGGAGCTTACAGATATCAGGCCATAATGCATAAGTTACTTCCCTCACCAAAGTCTATTTTCACATGTTGGAACAAGATGGCTGCCAACATCTGTGAGGGTTCAGGGCTTCCTGGGTTCATCCCTTCCAGGGTCTTGCTTCTCTCTGGGTTCAGTGATCGTCTCTTCCTGGGGCTTGCTTCTCTTTCTGGTGTGAGCTTAATTCCCAGGGCTCCAGCTTCAGCATCAAACTCCAGCATCAAAACTCCAACATCAAAAACCCTCAACTCTGTCCTTTGCCATGTCTTTTATATTCTATCCACCTTTGGTGGGTGGGGACTCTATGCCCTAATGACATGGCCCAATCAAAGCCCTAACCATAACTTAATCATGCCCAGGTACAGACCAGATTACAAACATAATCCAATATCTATTTTTGGAATTCATAATGATATCAAACTGCTACAACATAATAACACTGAATGTTAAGGGATTAAATTCCCTCAATCAAAAGACACAGATTGGGAGAATAGATAAAAAAGCACAACACAACTATATGTTGTCTACAAGAGACTCACCTTAGACCCAAAGACACAAACAGGTTGAAAATGAAAGGATAGAAAAAGATATTCCATTTAAATAGTCAACAAAAAAGAGCTGAGGCAGCTATACTAATATTGGACAAAAGCAACATTAAGTCAAAAGTTTTTATAAGACACAAAGAAGGACGTATATTATTAAATTATGTATTAATATGTTAATAAAAGGTGCAATCTACCAGGAAGAAATAAAAATCATAAATATTTATGGGAAGTAGATGTGGCTCAAGCAGTTGGGCACCTACATACCACATGGGAGGGCATGGGTCAGTTCCTGATGCCTCCTAAAGAAGAAAAGCTAGACAGTATGATGATCCAATGGGCTGGTGCAGCAAGTTGATGCAATGAGATGACACAAAGAGGAAACACAATAAGGAAACACATGAGTCAAAACAAGCAGAGAGCAGAAGTGGCTCAAATGATTGGTCACTTCATTCCCATATGGGAAGTCCCAGGTTCAGTTCCTGGTGCTTCCTAAAAAAAAAAAAAAGATAAGCATACACAGAAAGTATGTAATGAACAGACATAGAGAGCAGACAGTGAGTGCAAATAGGGAGGGGGGGTGAAATAAATAAAAAATATATCTTAAAAAACAAAAGAGAGATTAAGTATATATATATTTATGCATGAAACTATGGTGTCCCAAAATACATGAGGCAAACATTGGCAAAACTGAAGGGAGAAATAGATACATCTACAATAATAGTTGGAGACTTCAATGCACCATTCACATCCATAGACAAAATATCTTGATGGAAGTTAGTAAGGAAACAAAGAACTTGAATTATATGATATATGAACTAGATGTAACAGACATACATAGAACACTGTACCAACAAACAGTAGGATATATCTTCTTCTCAAGTGTATATGCATCATTCTCCATAATAAACTTCATGCTGAGCCATAAAAAAGTTTCAATAAATTAAAAAAGACAGAAATCATACAGAGCATCTTCCATAATGGAATGAATCTAGAAATCAAAAACAGAGAGCTAGATCCACAAATATATATGGAAGTTAAAAAACGTATTCTTAATTAATGGGTCAAACAACATATTGGAAGGGATATGAGTAAATATCTTGAGACAAATGAAAATGAGAACACAACATATCAAACCTTATGGGCTGCAGCAAAGGTAGTGAAGAGGGAGAAATTTATAGCGCTAAAGGTTTATCTTAAAAAAAAAGAAAGGTATAAAATCAAAGACATAACTGCACACCTGAAAGAACTAGAAAAAGAACAGCAAACTAGATCCAAACCAGAAAGAAGAAATAAAAAGGTTACAGCAGAAATAAATGAAGTTGAGAATTATAAATGTTCTCCCATGGCCCACTGGATGGAATGTGGGAGAGTGTGGGCTATGATGTGGACCATTGACCATGAGGTGCAATGATGCTCAGAGATGTCCCAAATGCAATGAATGTCTCATGATGATGGTGGAAAATGTTGCTATGGGGGGAGGAGTGGGGTGAGGGGGGTGGGGGGTATATGGGGACCTCATATTTTTTGAATGTAATATTAAAAAAATGAATAAAGACAAAAAAAAATAGAGAATGATGTTATATATGTTTTTTGTAAGTTCACAACTATTACTATACACTTATTGTTTATGTATGTTTATGCATGAGTGATATACTTCAATAAATTTTAAAAATTAACTAAAAAATAAAACAAGAGAGAGTCAACCAGCAAGATGGCAGCAGACTAAGGAGCTTCTACAGTCAGCAACAGGACACTTAGTGATCACCCAGAGCTATCTAAAGCACCTGTTTGGGCACTTCAGGACACTAGAAGAGCAACCTACAACATCCTTGAAAGAATAGAAGGAGGAGACTGCTCATCTGCAGAGAACATTTGTAAGTAGGGCACTCCACACACCAGAAGTCAGTGCCCATCCTCCACTGGAAGCACAAGCCACCTCAGGAGATATTCTGCAGCTGGAATTGCAAGTCCACTTCCCAAAAATGGGGGAGGAAGACATGATTGGGCACCAACTTCTGCTACTGATTAGTAAATTCAGTGGGCTAAAGTATAATCCTAAGAACAGTTAAAGTTTGAACCTGTCCAAGTCAGAAAGAGGCTGTTAGCCACCATTTTAACTCCACCCCTGGCACAAGGAGAAGAGGGGTGGACTGAAAATCACAGTGCTGATGGGGACTGGCTTCTTCCAATCCAGATCATATTGCAGTTCTAGCCTAAGTCCCAGCCCCACTGCTGGCAGGGAGGAAGCTGGGGGAACCTGTGCCAGCGTCTCCAGGATATAGGCCATGCTGTGAGGGCCAATGATCATCCTACCTGGGTGGTGCAAGTCACCTCAGGAGCTATTCTGTGGCTGGAATTGGAAGTTCTGTTTCCCAAAAATAGGGGAGGAAGAGATGGTTGACCACCGATTCCAGTATTGATTAGTAAATTCCACTGGCTAAATTTTAACCCTAAGAACACCTAAAGTTTGAACATGACCAAGTCAGAGAAAGGCCAATAGCCACCATTTTGACTCGGCACCTAGCACTGAGGGGAAACCAGGCTGACTGAAAATTACAGTGAATGTAGAGACCAGTTTCTTTCACTTGGGTCGGCCTGTGACCCAACAGGGAAAAAGCTGGCGGGCCTGGCAGCAACCTCTCTGGATAAGTAAAGATACGTTCAGCTGGCACAGACTGAATAGTGTGAAGTCTACTGGGGCAACTGCAGTCATTTTGGACCCACGTGGTGTAGACTGCTGCCCACACCTACAGCTCCATCCCTACCCCAGGCAGGGTAGGAAGAGGTGTGAAGTTTCATTAGTTTCTCTGCCCAACTATAATCTAGGCCTGTATGATTTGGATGATTACACACAGCTGTGGCTCTGTTCCAACCCCTGGCAAAGAAGAAAGTTGGGAGAAGCTTCATTGGTCCCTGGGGCAATGAGGGTAGCTTGAGCCTTCACAGCTTAGAGACCAAATACATCCTTGGCTTCTTCTACACAACCAGCAAGGGAGAAAGGGCAAAAAAGCCCTATACTAAGGAGAGAAACTGCACCAGAAAAAAATACTATAATAAACCAGATGCCAAGACACCAAAAAAAAATTACAATCCACATCAAGAAATAGGAAGATATGGCCCAGTTAAAGGAATAAGATAAGCCCCCAGATGACATAATGGAGTTTAGACAACTAATCATAGACGTTCATACAAATCTCCTTAATAAATTCAATGAGATGGTGAAAGAGATTAAGAATATTAAGAAGACTTTGGATGAGCATAAAGAAGAATTTGAAAGCATACATAGAAAAATAGTGGCTCTTACAGGCATGCAAGGTACGGTAAATGAAGTAAAAAATGCACTGGAATTATATAATAGCAGATTTGAGGAGGCAGAAGAAAGGATTGGTGAGCTTGAAGAAATGGCCTCTGAAAACGAACATACAAAAGAACAGATGAAGAAAAGAATGGAAAAAATTGAACGAGATCTCAGAGATCTAAATGACAGCAAGAGATGTGCAAACATTCAAGTCATGGGTGTCCAAGGAGAAGAGAAGGGAAAAGCAGCAGAAGAAATATTTGAAGAAATCATGGTACAAAATTTCCCAACCCTATTGAAGTACACAGATATCCATGTCCAAGAACTACAGCGTAGTCCCATCAAAATAAATCTGAACAGACCAACTCTGAGACACATACTAAACAGAAAGTCAAATGCCAAAGACAAAGACAGAATTCTGGGAGCAGCAAGAGAAAAGGAATGCATCACATAAAAGGGATACCCAATAAGATTAAATGCCAAATTCTCATTAGAAACCATGGAGGTGAAAAGATAATAAATATGATATATTTAAGATACTGCAGGAGAAAAACTTCCAGTCAAGAATCTTATATCTGGCAAGACTGTCTTTCAAAAATGAGGGTGACCTCTTGATTTAGAGGTAGAGTGGACAGGGTCCTCATGATGGAGGAATAAAATATGGATTAGAGTAGACTTACTGGTATTCTACCATAGAATTATTGTGACTGTAGCAATGGGAGAAACTGTATCATTGATGTGGAGACAGAGGCCATGGGAGTTGCTGAGGGCAGGGAGAGGAAAGAAGTGTGATATGGGGGCATTTTCGGGACTTGGAGTTGCCCTGAATGATATTGCAGGGACAGATGCAGGACATTACACATCCTGCCATAACTAACTAAATGGACTGGGAGAGAGTGTAAACTACAACATAAACTATAATCCATTCAGTGCAGCAGTGTTCCAAAACGTATTCATCAAATGCAAAGAATGTGCCACCCTGATGAAAGAGGTTGTTGATGTGGGAGGAGTTGGGGGTGGGGGATGGGGGGTGGCAGTATATGGGAACCTCTTATATTTTTTAATGTAACATTTTGTGTGATCTATGTAACTTAAAAAAATGAGGATGAGTTTAGAACAGTCACAGATAAACAGAAAATGAGATAGTATGTAACCAAGAGGCCGCCTTTGCAGGAAATACTAAAGGGTGTGTTACAGCCTAAAAAGAAAAGACAGGAGAGAGAGGATTGGAAAAGTCTAAAAATGAAGATTACATCAATAAAAGTGAATAAAAGTGTCAAAAGAGTAGTGAAAATAAAACATGACAGATAAAACCCAAATAGTCAGGAATAAACTTAATCAACAATGTAAAGCATTTGCATTCAGAAAACCACAACTCATTGTTAAAAGAAATTAAAAAAGATCTAAATAATTGGAAGAACATTCCATGCTCAGTGACTGGAAGACTAAATAGCAATAAGATAGCAATTCTACTCAAATTGATACATAGATTTAGTGTAGTCTCAATAAAAATTCCACCAGCATTTAAAAAATAGTGGAAAGCATAATTATCAAGTTTATTTGGAAGGGTAAGGGGTCCTGAATAGCCAGGAACATCTTAAAAAGGAAAAGTAAAGTTGGAGGACTCACACTTCTGGACTTTAAACCATATTACCTAGCTACAGTGGTAAAAACAGCATGGAACCGGCATGAAGAAAGACACATAGACCAATGGAACCAAATTGACACCTATGGTCAAATGATTTTTGACCCACCCAGTTCAGACAGAACAGTCCATTCAACAAATAGTGCTGAGAGAACTGGATATCCATAGCCAAAAGAAGGGGAAAAGACCTTTATTTCATACCTTATGCAAAAATTAACTCAAAATGGATCAAAAAACTAAATATAAAAGCAAGAACCATAAGGCTTCAGAAGAAAACATAGGAAAATATCTTCAAGACCTGGTGGTAGGTGGTGGGTTATTAAAGGAGATGGGATGGACTACTGTTTAATATATGTAGAAGTTTTAATTAACTTTACTGTAAAAGTGTGGAAATGCACAGTTGATGATAACACATTATAGTGAATAACAGCTGGTTTATAAATGGGAATGTGGCTACAATAGCAATCTAGAGATGTAAATGCCAGTGGACAGAATGCTAGAGAATAATCTAGGGACTGAATAGCACAGTAAACCCAGAGGTAGATGAGAATTGTGGTTAATGGTACAGATGCAAGAGTGTCCTTTGTGAGCTAAAGCACATGTATATCACTATTGCAGGGTGGTGGGAATGTGGAGAAGTACGTGAAAAATACAACTGGAGTGCTCTAGGGACTGTGGTTAACAATAGTAATGTAATAGTCACGCATCTATGTTAAAGATGTACTGTGATGAAAATGAGGGAGGAGTATGGAAAAAGCATGCCAAATGTGGACAGGGTAATAATCTGATATTATTTTATAATCTGTAAAAAATGTTCCACCCATGGTGTGGTAGTTGATAGAGGAGTGTTGTATGGGAAGAAAGTTTGCAACTTCTGTCATAAAAACATATTTATAAAATAATAAAGGGGTGGGTTAGGGAAAAATACAACAAATGTAGGATAAGGACTATAGTTAGTAGTAAGATTTTGACAATATTCTTTTATAGTGTAACAAATGTCTCATAACAGTGTAAGGTAGTGGATTGATGGATGGGACTCCTGTATGATGCTATGTATGTTTGCTTTGTAAATTCACAACTACTGCTCTATACTTGTTGTTTATGTATGTTTATGCATAAGTGATATGCTTCAATAAATTTTAAAAATTAAATACAAGTAAAAAAATTAAAAAGAAGAAAACAATAGAGAGTATTTACAAAACCAATAGTTTGTTATTTGAAAAGAATTTTTTAAAATGGACAAACCTTTAGCTAGAATGACAAAGAAAAATAGAGAGAAGTCAAATAAATAACACCAGATATGAGAGGTAGTGCATTACTACTCACCACATGGAAATAAAAACAGTCATATAAGGATACTACAAATAACTGTATGGCAACAAATTAGACAAACTAGATGAAATGGACAAATTCCTAGAAATCAACCTACACTGAATCTAGAAAAATAGAAGATCTCAACTTATCAATTATGTTGGTATGAATCCCCTTCATAAAAGTCAACACTTTTCTGGCACTTTGTATCAGCAACACTTTGGCAAACTAAAATAGACCACATGTTGGGTCACAAAATAGGTCTCAATAAATATAAAAAGACAAATTATACAAAGCACCTTCTCAGATCATAATGGAATGGAGCTAGATATCAGTAATAGACCGGAATCGGGAAAATTTGCAAATATGTGGAGGCTAAACAATACACTACTAAACAATCAGTGGGTGAAAGAAGAATTGTAAGAGAAATTAGGAAACATATTGAAATTAATGAAAATGAAAATACAACTTATAAGAACTTATGGGACACAGCAAAGGCAGTACTGAGCAGGAAATTAATAGCACTAAATGCTTATATTAAAAAAGAAAGAGCCAAAAATCAAAGATCTAATTGAACAACTAGAGAAACTAGAAAAAACTAAAATAAAAACAAAAGAGCAGGCCATTCCCAAAGCAAGCAGAAAGAAAAAATAAAGATTAGAGCAGAAAATAAGTGAAATTGATATCAAAAAAAAAAAAAGAGAGGGAGAGAGAAAATCAACAAAACCAAAAGCTGGTTCTTTGAGATCAATAAAGTTTACAAACCCTTAGCTAGACTAACAAAGAAAAAGAGAAGATACAAATAAAATCAGAAATGAAAAGAGGGAAGTTATGACTGACTCCACAGAAATTAAAAGGATCATAATCCTGTTCATTGGATTCACCCAAGACAACTAACAAACTAACAACAGGATGACTATGAACAATGGCCATCCTAAAAAACAGAGTATCTATAGTTCCATCTATCTGTTCCATGGGATTTAAGGCCCCTCTCAACTGGAAGCAGACTGGGTATCACCATCCCAAAATCGTCAAGATTGAGGAATGAACAAACATAAGGGAGAAATGCAACCATGGACTAAAGTAGACATTATTATTCTAGTAATGGAAGAACTTGTAACATTGATACAAAGACAGTGGTCACCAGAAGTTCTGAGGGGAGAGAGAGGGAAGAATAGGTGTAACATGGGCATTTTTGGGACATTGGAATTGTTGTACATGACATCACAATGATGGATACAAGTCATTATGTATTTTGTCAAAACCTATAAAATTGTGAGGTGCAAAGTGTAAATCATAATGTAAACTATAACCATGGTTAACAGCAATACTTGAATATGTTCCATCAGTTGTCACAAATGTACCACACTAAAGAAAGATGTTGTTAATGGGGGAAAGGGTGGGAAGGGGAAGGGGTGGGATATATGGGGATCCCCTATATTTTCAATGTAACATTTATGTAATCTAAAGCTAAAAATAAAGGAAAAAAGGAGGATATTATGAGAAACTGTATGCCAAGAAACTAGTGAACTTAGACGAAATGGACAAATTTCTAGAAATGTACAACCTACATTAAATCTACAAGAAATATAAGAATTTAACAAATGAACCACATATAAAGTAATTCAATAAGTCATCAAAAATCTCCCAACAAAGAAAATTCCAGGACCAGATGGCTTCAGAAGTGAATTCTACAAAGTATTTCAAGAATTAACACCAATCCTGTTTAAACTCTTCTAAAAAATTTAAAAGGAGGGAAAGTTTCTCACTAAATTTTATGAAGCCAATGTCACCCTAATACCAAAGCCAGATAAAGATAATAAAGAAAAGAAAATTACACACCATTCTCTCTAATGAACATAAGTGCAAAAATTCTCAACAAAATATTTGCAAATAGACTCCAACAGCATATCAAAAGAATTATACACTACAACAAACTGTGATTTATTCCTGGTATGCAAGAGTGGTTCAACATAAGAAAAGCAATTAATGTAATACACCACATTAATAAATTGAAGGGAAAAAACTCACATGATCATCTTGATTGATTCAGAAAAAGGCATTTGACAAAATCCAGCAATCTTTCTTGACAAATACATTGTAAAGATAGGAATAGAAGGAAAATTCCTCAGTATGACAAAGGGCATAGATGGAAAACCCACAGCCAACACCATACTCAATGGGGAGAGGTTGAAAGCTTTCCATTTAAGATCAGGAACAAGACAAGGATATCCAGTGTCACCATGTTATTCAATATTGTGCTAGAAGTTCTGGTTAGAGCAATTAAACAAGAAAAAAAAAAATACATCCAAATAGGAAAAGAGAAAGTAAAATTTTCACTGTTCATGGATGACAGATGCTATATTTAGGAAATTCTGAAATGTCTCCAAAAAAGCTACTGAACTAATAACTGACTTCAGCAAAGTTACAGGATACAAAATCAACATGCAAAAACCAGTAATGTTTCTGTACATAGTATGGAACAATTTGAGGAGGAAATCAGGAAAACAATTCCATTTACAATAGCAACAAAATGACTCAAATACTTAGAAATCTATTTAACCAAAGATGTACAAGACCTATATTCAGAAAACTATAAGACAATGCTTAATCAGAGAAGACCTAAACAAATAGAAAGACAACAATGTGCCAGGGTACAAAATCAACAAGCAAAAATCAATAGTGTTTCTGTACATTAGTAATGTACAATTTAAGGTGGAAATGAAGAAAAATATTCCATTTATAATACAATGAAAAGAATCAAATATCTAGACATAAATTTAACCAAATATTTAAAGGACTTGTACACAGAAAACTACAAAACATTGCTAAAAGAAATAAAAGAAAACCTACATAAATGGAAGGACATTCCATGTTCATGGATTAGAAGACTAAATATTAAGATGTCAATACTACTCCAAATGATTAATAACAGATTCAATGCAATCCCAATCAAAATAATAGCCTATTTTGCAGAAATGGAAATGCCAATTATCAAATTTATTTGGCAGGGTAGGGTCCACAAATAGTAAAAATATCTTGAAAAAGAAGAGTGAAGTTGGAGAATTCACTCTTCCCGACTTTAAAGCTTTTTACAAAACAACTTTCTACAATAAATCAGTATAATATGGGTTCAAAGGGAGATGTATCAACCAATGGAATTGAATTGATAATTCAGAAATAGACCCTCACATCTCTAGCCAATCGGTTTTTGACAAGACTGCCAAGTTCATTCAATTGGGAAAAAAAACATCTTAATAAATGATGCTGGGAGAACTGGATATCCATATGCAAAAGAATGAATGAGGACCCCTATCTCACATCATATACAAAAATTAAGTAAAACTAGTTCAAAGACCTAAATAAAAGAACGAGGTCTATAAAAATCCTAGAGGAAAATGTATAGAAGTATCTTCAGGACATTGTAGGCAATAGTTTCTTAGACTTTATACCCTCCCCCCCACCCCTGAAAAAAAAGCAACAAAAGAAAAAAATAGATAAACGAGACTTTATTTGGCATAAAAGAACTCTGTCATGAAAGTGAAAAGACAACATACTCATGGGAGAAAATATTTGGAAACCATGTATCCATAAGGGTTTAATATCCAGAATATAGAAAGAAACCCTATAACTCAACAATAAAAACATAAACAACCCAATTGAAAAATGAGCAAAAGACTTGAATAGAGGATATATAAATGGCTAAAAAACACATGAAAAGAGGCTCAGTATCACTACCTAATAGGGAAATGCAAATCAAAACCAAAATAAGGGAAGCAGACGTGGCTCAACTGATAGAGCATCCATCTACCATATGGAGGGTCCAGGGTTCGATCCCCAGGGCCTCCCGACCTGTGTGGTAAGCTGGCCCACACGCAGTGCTGCTGCATGCAAGGAGTGCCATGTCATGCAGCGGCACCCCCACATAGGGGTGGCCCACGCACAAGGAATGTACCCCATAAGCAGAGCCACCCTGTGTGAAAAAGGCGCAGCCCACCCAGGAGTGGTGCTGCACATACAGAGAGCTGATGCCCACCCAGGAGTGGCGCTGCACACACGGAAAGCTGACACAGCAAGAGGATGCAACAAAAAAGTATAAAATGAACAAAGCAAGATGCAGTTTCCCAGTGCCGCCAGATAATGCAAGCAGACGCAGAAGAACACACAGCGAATGGAAACAGAGAACAGACAACGGAGAGGAGGAGGGAGAAATAAATAAAATAAAATAAAATAAAATAAAATAAAATAAAATAAATTTAGCACTGTGATAAATCTTAGTCTATATTCCAATTTAAAAAAACACAACAAAATAAGATGATATTTCACTCCCATTAGAATGGCTGCTGTTAAAAAAAAAAAAGAAAGAAAATAACAAGTGTTGGAGAGGACGTGGAGAAAAAGGAACACTCAGTCACTGCTAGTGGCAATGTAAAATGGTGTAATCTCTGTGGAAGACACTTTGGCAGTTTGTAAGAAAGTTGAGAATAGGATTAACATATGACCCAGCAATCCCTCTACTAGGTATAGACCCAGAAGAATTGAAAGCAGGGACTAAAACAGATATTTGCACACTGATGTTCAAAGCAGCATTATTCACAATTGCCAAAAGATGGAGGCAACTCAAGTGTCTATCAAACGATGAATGGAGAAACAAAATGTGGTATGTACATACAATGGAATATTATTCAGCTGTAAAATTGAAGTCCTGATGCATGCGACAACATGGATGAACCTTGCAGACATTATGCAGAGTGAAATATGACAAACACAAAAGGACAAATATTATGTGACATCACTGATATGAAATAATTAGAGTAATTAAACTAATCAAGTTAGAATTTAGAATATAAGTTATCGGGCTAGGTGGGGGTAGAGAATGGGGAATTAATGAACTTGTGTTGACTTTCTATTTAGATTGATTGTAACATTTTGGAAATGGTAGAACTGGTAGCACATTATTGTGAGTGTAATTAACAGCACTGAATTATATTTGTGTTAAAAGGGGAAGTCTTAGGTCAAATATATGTTACTAGAACAAAAATTAAAAGATAAAAACTCATAGTAATGCATAACACAGTAAACCCTATGTAAATGATGGACTGTAGTTAATAGTAAAAACACAAAAATGTTCTTTTTTATGAATTATAACAAATGTACCACATTAATACAAGGTTTTAATAATAGGGAGGAATATGGGGGGAAATATACCCAATATAAACTATAGACTATAATTAATAATACAATTTCAGTATTCTTTCATCAATTGTAACAAAGATATTACATTAATGCAAAGTTTCAGCGATAAGGGGATATATGGGAATACCGTATTTTTTACATGATTTTTCTATAAACCAACATTTTTCTCTAAAAAAAATTAAAGATGGTATAAAGTCACTGAAGAATATCTGGGAATTATAGAAAAGTAGAAAGAAGAAAATAAAAGTCACCCATAATCCACCATCCAAAGAACTATATTTTATATCTTTTCAGCCTTTTTAAAATTGAATTTCTGTACTGTATTATAACTTGTTGTAGTTTTACATTATTTTTATTAATAAGGTTGGCATCATATCATTTTGTACTTCTTTTTCTATGAAACGTCTGTTTGTATACTTTGACATATTTCTACTGGTTGTTGGTATTTTACCTAATGATTTGTAGGAGATCTTTATACACTTAAGATGTTCATTTTTTGTCATTGATATGAACTGCAAATACTTTTTTTTTTAAAGAAGTACTGGGGGTTGAACTGGGACCGTGTATGTAGGAAACAGGTGCTCTACTACTTGAGCTACACCTGCTCCTGCAAGTACTTTTTCACAGTCGTTAAGCTCTATTTGTTTTTTGCCTTATAGAAATTTTCTAAGTTTAATTTTTTAATCCTTTTATTTCATAATTTTAAAATCTTTCTCATTCTGCCATATTCTTTTCTTACCTTTATAGCTTAATTTTCACACCCTAAATATTTTAAATAAAATAAAAATGGCGACATATGGGACTTCTGCACATTAGGCATGATTGTTTTGTAAGCTCACAGTTTCGCTAATAAAAAAGAAAGGTTGAAATCTTGTCCTCTGATCCTAGTATGAATCAGAACTGCTACCAATTTGTTTCCTAAGGCAGATGGAGGGTGATAGGTTAAATCCAAACTTGTGAATCAGATCCCTGGCTTGATCGCCAGTGGTCCTGGGGCAAATTACTTAACCCTTCTCGGCATTTAGTTACTTATTTGGGTAAGTATTTTTTGAGGCACATTTGTGGCACAGTGTGGACTGTAAAATGAACTGGATGAAGTTATCCGAATTTTAGGCAGGGATTGACAGCTGAGTTGGTTGTATTTGTAATTCTCTTTCTTTTCTACGGATCCAGTTAAAACTTAAATTTGGTAAACTATAATGTAAACCATAAACCACAGTTAGTGGCTGTGCTTCAATGTGTTCACCACACTAATGAAGGATGTTGTTAATGTGGCAAAGTATGAGAAGGGGAGAGAAAGGGGTATATGGAAATCCCCTATATTTTTTATGTAACATTTATGTAATCGAAAGTTTCTTTAAAATAAATAAATAAATGAATTTAAAAATAAATAAAACTAAAACATGGTGTTATACACCAAAAACAAAAACAAAAACAAAAACAAAATGGTTATGAGAAAAACTCATTTTAAAGGCAAACACAACCTGTAACCCAGCAATCACACTTCTAGGAGTTTATCTTTAAAATATACTTTAAACCCCAGAAAAATACATATGTATAAGATTATTAATCACAGCATTCTTCATAATCACAAAATAATGGAAACTAATTAAATGGCCAAGCACGGGAAATTGGCTGAATAAGCAATGTATCAACTGAGTACTATGAACTGTAAAATAAAATGAAGGTCCCTATGAAGTGATAGAGATTTTCCAGAAGATATTAAGTGAAAAAAAAAAGCAAAGTGCAAAAGAGCATATATAATTTAATACCTTAAGCAGGAGGAAATAAGAAAATATATACATTCATTGGTACAAAAAAGAAACACAGGAAGGTTAAATCAGAAAACAAAAATTGGGTACCTACATGGTGCAAGGCATCACCAAGTGGAAGGGATACAGAAAGGAGTGACACTTATCTGACTATGTACTTTTGAATAAGTTTGAAAACATGTTAATATTCTACATAGTCAAAAAATAAAATTAAATCAGCAAGGATGTGAAGGAAGAAAAAGAAACTAAAACTGAAAGCAAACTGAAACAAAGGACCCAACTTTATTTCTAATTCATAACATAACAACACTGAAGGGGGGAAGAAAAGAAAGAACTATATCAAGTAAATTATGAGCACAATTTTTGACTAAATATCCAGTCTTGGGCAGGCGGAGGGGGAGAACTGAAAATAAAATAAAATTCTGAACTGTTTTTTGTATGTTTGTGTGTGTGTGTGAAATGATAAGGCAATTCTGAACCTATTTTAAAAATTGTATTTTATAGGATTCAGGAAATAAGCAGAAGTGTTAATGTGGTTGCAAGCCCAGATTCTCACTTGGAAGGATATACATATATGGAATAGGGAAAGGAAAAAATAACCATGTGGGGACACACTGAAATTAGAGTATCCATTTGATAACTAAAATAGGAATATTTGTGTAACTATATTCATTTGTATGTGTACATATATAGATATACATGAACAAGTAAATGTGCATATATTTCCCTAATTCTAGAAGCCTAGAAGGAAATACCCTAATTGCAATAAGCACTTCTAGAGCCCAAATATTGGTCTTTATACCATTAATCATCAAAAGAAATCAGGGGTCCTCAGAGAAATGGCTGATTCCAAGCTTGGGACAGGGTCAGTTTAAGATGAGTCTGGAACATCTTGCTATGCCACAAAGTAAGAGAGTTGAAAGAAAAAAAAATGATAGGGGCTTGTCAAAGGATTTAAGAGCCAGCTTGAAGGGTCTCAAATCTGAGATAATTTGAGTACCAAAATAATTAAAGAATTATAGACCAGCAATTACCAAACTGTGATCCAAGAACCCTTAAGTAGTATCTATCTATGACCTCTGAAGAGTTCTGTGAGACCAAAAGATTTTCATAATAATATTAAGATGTTATTTGCCTTCTTCACTTTCAGTATCTCATGATATAAGACATAGCAACAGACAATGAGGAAACAAATATGAAAATCTGTCATTTAAATCAGACATTAAAAGGATTTGAAAAAAAGTAAAACAAGCTACTCTTCTCTCTACATTTTCCTCTTTTGTAAAATATAATTACTAGTCATAAAAATTTTATATTCTTTATCATCTAATGGACTTATTATGGTCATTTTTAAATGAATTAAACATTTTAAAAATTCTCAGTTTTAGTTTCAACATGGTAAATATCAATATCCATAAACAAAAGCTCTTTAGAGTCCTCAATAATTGTGAAGAATTTAAAGGAGTCCTGAGAGCCAAAAACTTGAGAACTACATACACCACTGGAAAAAACAAACAAACAAGAATCCATAAATCCATACCAATAAAAGAAACAGAGAAATAGATGGATAAATAAATAAATTGGGGAGAAAAAAATGTCTCTTGCTAATCACAGTTCCAAATAATAAATGTGGAGCAAATGCCAGAATTGAAAAATCGTCTTTTGTAATCATTCTGGTAAAGACTGGTTCTGGCAAGAGTCATCAGTGGAAGGTGAATGCCTTTTGTTTTGTTTTGGAAATAATATCCCCATCTATGGAACAGAGGACATTCTTGCATGTTTGAAAGTTGTACAAGACTTATATATTAAAAAGGATAGTGGTTGTGATGAACGCAAAAATCTGTAATTGTATTGACAGCCACTGATTGTATACTTTGGATGGGTTGTATGATGCGTGAATACAGCTGCTTTAATAAAATAAATTTTTAAAAAGGATAGTTGGATTAGGAATTATAAATTTCTAATTTTATTACCTAGAAATACTGCCTTCCTAGGGCCTTAGTGATCCTGTAGGTAGGTAAGGACCTTGACAGATGCTAGTATGAAGCAGGGGACAACAATGGTCCTGAAGAATGAGATAGTAGGCTAAGGTATCTCTCCTTTCCCAGGTTACTGCCCCCTTCTCTAACCCATCCACACAGTCCAATGCAGATATTTCAGCAGCTTTTAATCTTTTAATTTCAGAGCTTTCATAGGATACCTAGGAGAGCAGACAAAGAATTTTCTTCCACCAGCATCATATCAAAAGTGAAGGTCAAGGGAAGTGGACTTGGCCCAATGGATGGGGTGTCCGTCTACCACACGGGAGGTCTGAGGTTCAAACTCCGGGCCTCCTTGACCCGTGTGGAGCTGGCTGATGCGCGCAAGGAGTTCCGTGCCACGCAGGGGTGCCCCCCGTGTAGGGGAGCCCCAAGTGCAAGGAGTGTGCCCCATAAGGAGAGGTGCCTAGCAAGAAAGAAAGTGCACCTGCCCAGGAATGGCGCCACACACACGGAGAGCTAACGCAGCAAGATGACCCAACGAAAGGAAACACAGATTCCTGTGCCGCTGACAACAGAAGTGAAAGAAGGGAAGAATGCACAGCGAATGGACACAGAGAGCAGACAACTGGGGGGGAAGGGAAGAGAAATAAATAAACAAAAAAACTAAAAAAAAACAAAAAACAAAAAACTGGTTTAAAAAAAAAAGTGAAGGTCAGCTTGCCCCACAATCACGGCAGATGTGATTGGGTTGACAAAGTGGTGCATCAATACAAGCATGTTAGCTCAGTTCATTGACCAGTATGTATGCTTTGTAGGGAGGCTGAAAAAGATTCATCCCACTGGTAAAATGTTTATTCTTTCAGATAGAGGAAGAAAAAAATGGAACCACTGAGTTGATGGAGCTCCTTAATCAAGAAATTTCTTCAATTCTGGAAGTAGTTGGAAGAGTGATGAACAAGGTAACTACCATGTTTTCATCTTACATCCAGTTTAAAAATTTAAAGAAGATAACTATCCTTTTGATCTTGGACTCTACAATCAATCTGAAAATTACCCATGAGTTCCTGGAGTTTTTTTCCTTTGGGGAGTGTGCTGTATGATTGACCTGGATGAATTTGTTATGATTGTGAATGATCTAGATTAAAGGCTATTAAAGGAGGCCTCTGATGTTTGAGGGAGAGATCCCTGTGCATTCTAATTTTTATTTCTCTTAAAAAGCACTTCTCTTGTGTAGAGTATGATTAGATCAAGAGCAAAGCAATTGTCTGGGTTTATTTTTATTTTATTAATAAAAATTAAAACAATGTTGTAGCAGTTTAATATGGTTCCATTGAGCTCCAAAAATAGATACTGGATTATTTTTGTAAACTAGTCTGTACCTGGGTGTGATTAAATTATGATTAGGGCTTTGATTAGGTCACATCAGTAGAGTGCTGAGGCCCCTCCCCTTTGTGGGTGGGGACTCACAGATAAAAGACATGGCAACAGACAGAGTTGGAGTTTTGATGCTGGAGTTTTGAGCTGGGGCCCAGAAAGTGAACACAAAGGAGAAGAACACAGAGGAATAGAGATGGCTTCTACGACACGGCAGAAGCCCCAGGGAGAGAGACAGAGTCAATTGACTGATAGTCTACAGTTGGCCTTATGAAGAGAGGAAAAGCCATAGAGAGCCTCATAGTCTACAGTTGACCTTGTGGAGAAAACAGAGGAGATGAACCTGGAAAGAAATGAACCCTGGGAAGAGAGGAACCCAGGAAGCCTGAACTCTGGCAGGTACTGGCAGCCATCTTGCTCCAACATGTGACAAAAGACTTTGGTGAGGGAAGTAACTTATGCTTTATGTCCTGGTAACTGTAAGCTTCTACCCCAAATAAATACCATTTATAAAAACCAACCGATTTCTGGTATTTTGCATTGGCACCCCTTTGGCTGATTAATACAAATGTTAAAAAAAAAAAAAAAGAAGGCCAATGGAAAGAAAAGTTGGGCTGGGTGAGGTAATACATCTCTGAGATAGATGTTTCCTAGTAAATACCAAGCTTCAGGCCTTTGATGCCTCACAGACAAGCTTTCAGAATTTTTAAGACTGCAAACTAGTTCAATGGATTTCCCAAAAAATCTTATTAGCTTTCCCAAATTTAGAGGATTCTATAAGGAATCTCATGTTCTCCTATCATAGAAAATCCCAAATTACATCAAAATACTTGGTTAATTCTAAAATACCTTAAATTAAATGTTTAGCCTTTTAGGCACCCAACACTGAAAGGTTTTAAACTAAGCCCTGAAAGGCAATAGAAAATTTCCAAGATACCTGTTTCCTATATAAGTATAAACAATTTGTGCTAAGTTTGTAGCACACCAATAGTCGTTTTTTTTTTTAAGATTTACTTTTTATTTCTACCCCCTCCACCTGTTGTCTGCTTTCTGTGTCCATGTGCTGTGTGTTCTTCTGTGTCTGCTTATCTTCTCATTAGGTGGCTCTGGGAACTGATCCTGGGACCTTCCAGAGTGGGAGAGAGGCAACTACTCTCTTGTACCACCTCAGCTCCCCTGTTCTATGTCTTATTTTCGCTCCTCTGTGTCTCTTCTTGCATCACCTTGCTGTGCCAGCTCTCCCCATTCGGTCAGCACTCCTGCATGGGGTGGCTTTTCCTGCGTGAGGCAGCCTTCCCACTCAGGACAGCTCTCCTGTGTGTGGGGCCGCATTCCCGCATGGGCTGGCAGTCTGCATGGGCCAGCTTACCTTGTGGGCCAGCCTGCACACACCAGGAAGTCCTGGGCATCAAACCCTGGGCATCAAACCCTGGACTTCCTATATCAATTTGTTGAGCCACATCCATTTCCTCCAATAGTCTTTTTTTTTTTTTTAAGATTTATTTTTTTATTTCTCTCTCCTTCCCCTCCCCGCCCCAAGTTGTCTGCTCTCTGTGTCCATTCGCTGTGTGTTCTTCCGTGACAGCTTCTATCCCTATCAGCGGCACCGGGAATCTGTGTTTCTTTTTGTTGCGTCATCTTGTGTCAGCTCTCCGTGTGTGCGGTGCCATTCTTGGGCAGACCGCACTTTCTTTTGCGCTGGGTGGCTCTCCTTACGGGGCGCACTCCCTGTGTGTGGGGCTCCCCAGCGTGGCACAGCACTCCTTGCGCACATCAGCACTGCACATAGGCCAGCTCCACAAAGGTCAAGGAGGCCTGGGGTTTGAACAGTGGACCTCCCATGTGGTAGGTGGATGCAGTAGCTATTGGGCCAAGTATGCTTCCCTCCCCCAATAGTTTTTTACTTAAACCTGATGTCACCCTCTTAGAGGCTAAGGATTGCCAGCGGCCATTCTTGGTGAAGAAAACATTACCTTGATGATAACTTGATTTGGCCATTTTTCCAGCCTCAAAACTGTAAGCGAATAAATTCCCATTGTTTAAGCCAAACCATTTCATGATATTTGCTTAAGCAGCCTAGGAAACTAAAATAAATGCTTTTTTAAAAATGAAGAAACACTTGAATGTTTTGTAAAGAATCATCATTTATTTTTCAAACCACAAGGAATTTCTGACTCCCTGAAAAAGAACAGATGCCATCACATACTGCCCCCAAAGGTAGGTAACCATTAAAAGAAACATCCATGTACTAATAAGGTAGTCACTCCAAAAAACTGAAAGAAAAGCAGTCATTTCAGGTTTTGACTGATGTATAAAGAATCAGTTTTTGAAAGTATTTTATTCACCTAATATGCATACAATTCTTTGTAAAGCTAAATTACCTCCAATGTATAAATATATTTACAATTAACAAAATATCACAAGAAACAAACATTAGGTGATCTTGCTATGAGTATGTCTGAAACATGCCAGGTAAGTTAATGTCTTAAATATGCATCAAAAGGGAAGGAAAAACGTTGTTTTTTTAAATTCAAATTAAACAGGCTTTAAAACTATAGTGTCGAGAAATTCCAGTTTTTAAAAAAACTGTTTTGCAGTAAGAGGAAATTTATAACTGTGATTAAAAGTCTTCATTAAATAGTAATATTATTCAAAGCAAACAAATTCCAATCTGATAAATCTCTAATATCAAAAGAAATACTTTCTTCTCTCAAAATCAGGAAATACTCAAGTGTTTGATTTTCATTTTTATGTCTCACTTGAACACTTTGGGCTTTCAATAGAGGTAAAAGAAAAACTAAAAGAATTAATAAAAATTGGTGGCAAATATTACTAAAATTTAGAGAATTATAAAATTATGCCACTTGCAAAGCTTTGCCCTAGCCCAAACTTCATTTTAGAATTTGAAATACTGTAGATATGGCTCACTAGTTGGTTGATTCTCAAACCTAAATAGTCTTCGAAATCAAGTACTACTTGGTCATTTATCAAAGATTATATAAGAGCCAAGGACTGTACTGTTAGCTACTGTTTCTAATTCACAGAATATATGACAGCTTTATTTAAGACTAATTTAATGAAAATAAATACAGTACATTTTGTGGTGCATTAGTCTTAATTTTTAAAAATTATATTTATTAATCCATGAAATTACTAATACCCTTCATTAGTCTATTTAATTTAGTTAACCACTAGGCACTACTTCTCATTAATGAATAGAAATCTATTCTGATATAGAAAGAGACCACATAATCAGCTAATGAAATGTGATAGTCATCAGCTTAATAGGAACTGTATTAGTACTTGCTAATCAGATCATAAAAATTGAGTGGTTGGGGTGCCAGTAATTTTCAAACTCTTTTCTAGCTGTGGAAGCTTTTCTTTAAAAACAGCTTCAACAGATGTTCAATTTATAAAACTGTTCAAAGCAGTTTCTCTGAGGCAGTAGTCCATAGTGCCACTCACCTTTTTTCCCCTCTCACCTTCCTTGAAGGCATTGCCTCATACTCCTAGGGCTCCAAGGAGCCCTGTGAAAATCACTGATTCAGATCAAGTTTTGCAGTGTTGAAATTTTAAAAATCCATCCATGAACTTATCTTAGTTCCCTAAACAAAATAAAGATCTTGTAAATGGTGCAAAGACTATTATATATTTTGTATCTTTGCCTAAGCTATCTTTCACCTAGTCAGTCACGTAATCTTGAGCAATCAATCAGTGATAATACAATGTAGGATTTTTCCCGCAGCTCATTGCCCTCAAGGTATTCCAAGATAAGGTGTGCTCCAGTTATGGATCTAAGATATAAGACTGGAGCCTGACTTAAGGCATGCTTCCAGTGTTCAGACAGGATGAGTTCAGAGAAATATCATTCTACCTTTTGGAGCAAGAAGTCTTTAGGAAGAGACAAAAGGTTTGACTAGCAAGAGGGCAGGATGACTCTTTGATTCATGTGTCTGTAAGGAAGTAGGCCTTCACTGGAAAGGCGTTCTCAATACTTTCTTCATTCCCTCAGACCTGGAGGCTCCTGTGAAGAGGAAGAGATTGAGGAAGTCTGAGGCCAATCATAAGCAGTGAAATGAAAGACAGGAAAGAAAATTCCATCAAGAGCAATTTGTTTATTGTATTACGTTAATTAGTCATTAGTTTAAACTCTATGACAAGACTTTACTTGGCTAATAACTAATAAAACTGAGTGACATGAATTTCACTTTCATTTTCTATTCTAGGTCACTAGCAGAGAGAAATGCTAATGAAGTTGGGATTTCGCCAAAAGGAAGGTTGTAGGGAAGGATGTAGAACTTGAAAGGCAATATTGGTCCTATTTTGCTTGTCAAGGTTGCAATAAAGACCACTTATTCTGCTATTTTTACCTACTCATTCCTTATTTTTCATAGCTGTAAAAAAAAAAAAGAGTATAGTCACAAGACAGTGAAGATCTAAGGCAGTGGAGGTGGCTCAAATGATTAGGCACCTCCCTCCCACATGGGAGGCCCCAGGCTTGGTTCCCAGTGCCTCCTAAAAAGAAGACAGGCACAGTGAGCGCAAACAATGGTATGTAGGGGGGAGGGGGGAATTAATAAGATAGTGAAGATCTGCAATATGGTGGTATTATTTCAGGATGGGGTCTCCAGGAATACAGTACACATAAAAGGGGAGCTTGTCCTTACTCAAATTTGTACTGGTATTGGATACCAGGATATTTAACTGCAAAATAATCAAATAATTTTTCGTTAGTCAGAAGCAGGTACTCAACCACTGAGCTATATCCACTCCACAATAATTGTTCTTTAAAAAGATTTATTCCTAGTAATAAATGATAAAGTTTAACAGTTTTTCTAACTTCTTTATAAGTTTCCAGGGTTCAGAGATCATGTAATTTAGTCTAATTTAGCAGTGTATTAATACTGTTAGTATGGTTTTATTAATCACTGTTAAAATTCTAGGCAATGAGCGGAATATTTATTGAGCATCAATTATGTATCTGTTACTGTTAAACATTTCAATTTTATTGTTTAGTTCTCACAACAGCCTTCCCTTTTATAATTGAGAAAACTAAATCTCAAAAAAAAGTTTGTGAGGAAAGGTATGTTTTGAATTATACCTAATTCTCACATGCAAATTTAAGAAAATACCCTATGCTACAAAATCCTGATGTGTCAATATTATACACATCTAATCAGGTTCACACTGTTTCCCCTTTTTCCAACCCAGTTTAAAACCACTTTGTACATGTTCCCACATCTTCCTTTTGCTTTGCTCCAGAGAGTAACCAAACTATTCTGGGAATGGAATGACCCAAAATCTCAGCATCTGCTTCCTTCCTCTTCAGAAAGATTAAAGGCTTTACTTTTCTTCTTTTATTATTACAGCTGAGTTAAATCCACCCTAGAAAAATCTTTTTCTTGCATATAAAAATTTTTTTTCCTCCTTCATCTCTCCTTTGGAAAAAAAAGCAAAACCTGTAGAATTATTGCATCTCTCTAGATTCTATTGTTGACCAATATGTGTTTTTGCTAATATGCAGCAATTCAAATGAAGGAATTTATTAATTATTCTGGGAAATGAATTACCATTTATAACATAATTTCTATGGAAAAATGTGTTGAATTTAAACAACCTGCTTACATGGAACTTTTGGAATTTAAATAATTTGTAGGTTGAGAACTTGCTATATTATTATAACATATAAAAGTATTAAGTCTTCTACTATGGTATTCAAACCAACAAAAGGAAGAGAATGCTGATATAAAGCAATATTGCTATACTTTCTCTTAGCCTATACTTTCCCTTGGACAATCTTCAGAGTTGTCTTGGCCTGTGGAATTTGAATCTTATATACACATAGTGGGAAAGCTAAATATTTGTTGATAATAATGATGAATTCCAATGCTATTTTGCAGTGGTTTCTGAAAGTTAAATGATACAGCAGAGAACAACTCCCATAGTCTTAACTTTTATCTTTATAATGAAGACTACCCGGATTACATTTATAATTCTAACTTCTCTACGAGTTCCAATCATGAACTTTTGTTTAAAGCAATGCTTTAGTTCTGTATGTTCCTGTAATACTGTCCTTAGCATTTAGTTCCTGAAGTAGCCCTATTTAGAGGTGAGGCCTCCTATTTGTAGGAACGTGATGTTGAAGTAGGGGAAACATGTAAGAAACCTCAAGCCAACCAATCAGTATGAAGTCACTTTAGTTGCTGGTACCACTCAAGTTGCAGTTTTTTTGTTCCTTGGCCTTTGCCTTGTATCTCAGTTCCAGAAATTGCTCCTGAAACCTTGATTTGAGTCCAATTTCTTATAGGTAAAGGAAGAATTACCACTTCTCCTTTTTATACCATAACAGTAACTACTCACCTGCTTAGACAGAGTCAAGTCCCTATGGAAATACCCTCTCCTCATAGTTAGCTATTTCTGCCTAGCCAATCACCTGCCCCGGACTATTCTATTGGCTCCCCAGGACCTAGAAATCTATGGCCTGGCTTGTCCAGTCAGTGCTTATGACTGCCACCTCTCCCAGCCCCCAACTGCTTTTCCTTTCAAATCCCTCTAATGTTTTGATAGTACTAATATTTTACTCATTTCTTTATTTAAAAACTTGAGTTGCTTTTTACTACTACTCCCCTCCCCTATGATGCACCCTCCAACAAAGAAAATGTATTTTCTTTCAGTGTTCCTTTCATTTGTTTCTTTCATTTTTATTTATGCTACCAGATCATACAGGCCCCTCTTGTTTCATGCTTATATTAATAGTAAAGCTCTCTAATCATGCTATATTTTGATGACTATTCTTTATTGCTTAAAAATTCTTTCTCTAGGGAATTATCTCCTCTTCCATTCCTGCTTCCAATCCTGCTCCTACGGTGGGGGGATTTGGGAGGGGCAACCTCCACCTCCAAGATAAGTGTGAACCAAGTTTGGCCATAGTATTCGATTCTTTTAGCAACAAAAAATTACTTCAGGGATGGGCACATGACCCCAGCTAGGCCATTCAGAGAGTTTCTAGAACTTTTGCTGGAGCTCCAGGAGAGATGCTTTCTCAACTGCTATAAGCATGAGCTATTGGCCCAGTGGTTAGGGCATCCGTCTACCACATGGAAGGTCCGCGGTTCAAACCCCAGGCCTCCTTGACCCGTGTGGAGCTGGCCCATGCACAGCGCTGATGAGCGCAAGGAGTGTCCTGCCACGCAGGGATGTCCCCTGCGTAGGGGAGCCCCACATACAAGGAGTGCGCCCTGTAGGGAGAGCTGCCCAGTGTGAAAGAAAGTGCAGCCTGCCTAAGAATGGCACCGTACACACAGAGAGCTGACACAACAAGATGACGCAACAAGAACCACAGATTCCCAAGCCGCTGACAACAACAGAAGCAGACAAAGAAGACGACACAGCAAATAGACACAGAGAACAGAGAGCTGGGGCAGGGGGGTGGGGGGAGAGAAATAAATAAATAAGTAAATCTTTTAAAAAAAAAAGACTTGGAACTGCTGGGACCAATTATCTTACTATATGAAGAAAATCTATTTATGAATAAAGTCAATTCAGAGGAAGGCAGAGTCATGTGATGGAGAGAAAACAAATTTTGATTATACTGAGTACCTGAATCTAGCTAAACTTTTGTTTACTTATATTTTCTAAAATAGTGTTAATTAGTATAGGCTAAGTTGCAATAACAACTCTAAAAACTAAGTAGTTTAAATAATAGGAACTATATTTCTTTCATATCTGAACAGCCCTGGAGGAGTGTTCATGTAAGCTATGCAGCTCTTTCCATACATTCAAGGATTCAGGATGATGGCCATTCAGCCATCTTTACCACATGATTTTCAATATTTCCCTAAGCACTGCTATTTCATTCAGCCAAAAGAAGAAAAAGCTTTGAGGAACACATATGGAGATTTTTATGGTCTAGGCCACGAAGTCTACTCACAATGTACTAGATACAATTTAGGCACATAGTCATATCTAATTGCAAAGGAAACTGGTAAGACTGGTAGCTAGCTGAGGGTACAGGAAGGAGAAAATGAATTTTGGTGGTCTCTACCACACATATATTTCGAGATAAAGCCAAATCATCAAATCAACCAGATCATATCATATTGGCCCCCAGAAAAACTCTTTTTATTGAGTTAATAAAATCGTCTCTACCACACATATATTTCGAGATAAAGCCAAATCATCAAATCAACCAGATCATATCATATTGGCCCCCAGAAAAACTCTTTTTATTGAGTTAATAAAATCGGCTAGAATTTAGTTCTATTTTAAGAAGTACTCTGCAAAAAACTTACCATCAAATCTATCAAAAAGATGTTGTCAAGGATATTTGTTCATTACACTGTATAGTGTCTACTTATTAAAACTGTGAGAGAAAGCCACATTATTTATTAGTACTAAGAATACTTGACAAACGACAAACAAGAAGATATTTTTCTCTTATGGTCTAAAGAAAATTAAAAGCACAGATCCAATGTTACTGAGGGTACAGAAAAATTAACTAGCTCTTATACCATTGGGAATGTAAATACACCAGTACGAAATGTGAAACCAAATGTTTCCTTTTCCAGACTACCAAGAAGATTAGAGGTATAGCCACATGTAATTTCTAATGGGGTAATTACATGAGGCTTTTTTTTTCTTTTTTAACTGCCTTTAGTGGGCGGTTCTCCGTTTTTAAAAGAAACAAGTTATGTTTTTAGAATAAAAGCAAAATAAGGTTATTTTTATTTTTAGATACAAAAATAGTTACACTCTCTTCCAAAATAGTTGTTTAGGAGATACTTGATCTTACAGCCATTGTGAAGCTGTGACCAAGATTTTCCCCTTTTGAGTTTACTGCTACAGTTAAGAGCTGCATTTGTAACCCACCCTTAGAAAATGTGCAGGTAATTAGAGTATAAATTAGAGCTCTGACTTTACTTTCTCCTTTTGCTCCATTTTTGCCTCCATCTTTGAGTCCTCTATCTCTCTCCCTTCTGGAAAAAGTCAGAAAATGATCTTCTTATAACAGTTTTATTGTATTACAAGCCTATCATTTTCCCTATACAAAGCTCAAAATTTTACAAGGCATATACTTCTTTAAACAGCAGAAACCCAAATTCTTCATCTTAGTGTTTATTCATTTATCTAACATATTGTGAATATAACTAATACTACTAAATTGAACAAATGGAAGTGATTAAAATGGGAAATTTTTTGGAGGCAGACATGGCTCAACTGATAGAACATCCATCTACCATATGGAGGGTCCAGGGTTCGATCCCCTGGGCCTCCTGACCCATGTGGTAAGCTGGCCCACGTGCAGTGCTGCTGTGCACAAGGAGTGCTGTGCCATGCAGGGGTGCCCCTGCATGGGGATGCCCCATGTGCAAGGTGTGCACCCCGCAAGGAGAGCCGCCCTGTGTGAAAAAAAGCACAGCCCGCCCAGGAGTGGCGCCGCACACACGGAGAGCTGACACAGCAAGACGATGCAACAAAAAAGAGACACAGTTTCCCAGTGCTGCCTGATAATGCAAGCAGATGCAGAAGAACACACAGCGAATGGACAGAGAGAGCAGACAATGGGATGGGAGGGAAGAGGAGAGAAATAAATAAAATAAATCTTTTTAAAAAAATGGGAAATTTTCAGTTATATATGTGTTACTACAATAAAAAGTTAAAGTGTATGTGTCTGTATTTATGTCAAACACTGTACTATACATAGAAGAAAGAGACAGAAGGCTCAAGTTACTCTCAAGTCTAGTTCAATGGTCCTTTGACAGTTTGAGGCTCTTTGTGGATCTCAGAAAAGATCACGTTCTTGGAGCTAATCCATTCCAGTGCTTGTGGGATCCTTTGACTGGACTGGATTCAGTTTGGGGGTCTTTGATTGGATTACATCAGTGAGGTATGACCCAGGGTGAGTCTTAGTTTTCTTGCTGAAGTCCATTATAAATGGAGGACTGATAGCAGACACACAGAGAAAACAGTAGCAGAGATACACAAACCCCAAGAGGTTGAGAGATAGTTCCTGGTAGAGAGGGGAGAGACTAGCCATATGCCTGATTCCCCACTGCTGAGCATGGGGAGAGAGCTTCGCTTGATGCCTGGATTTGGGCAGAGTCACCATTATGCCCTGCCACATGCCTGATCATCCACAGCCGACCTTTGGTGCAACAGCACCTTGGTGCCTTGATTTGGACATTTTCACAGCCTCAGACCTGTAACCTTTGAACCTAAAAAATTCTCATTATAAAAGTTAACCCAGGGAAGCAGCTGTGGCTCAACTGATAGAGTGTCTGCCTACCATATGGAGGGTCCAGGGTTCTATACCCAGGGCCTCTTGACCCATGTGATGAGCTGGCCCACACGCAGTGCTGCTGTGCACAGGGAATGCCATGCCACACAGGGTGTCCCCCGCATAGTGGAGTCCTATGTGCAAGGAACGTACCTTGCATGAAAAATGCACAGCCCACCAAGGAGTGGCACTGCACAAACAGAGAACTGATGCAACAATATGATGCAACAAAAAAGCAATACAGTTTCCCAGTGCTGCATGAAAAGAATGCAAGCAGACACACAAGAACACACAGCAAATGGACACAGACATCAGAAAATGGGGAGGAAGGGGAGAGAAATAAATTTTAAAAAATAAAGTCTTTGGAGAACCAGCAAGATGGCGGCAGAGTAAGGAGTTCCTAGAGTCAGCTCCTGCTACAGGGCAGTTAGCAAACATTCAGAGCTCTCTGGAGCTAGCTGAAGCTCCTGTTTGGGGGTTCCAGGAGGCCAGAAGAGCATCTTGAAACATCCTTGAGGGAATGGAAGGAGAAGACTGCCCATCTACAGAGAGGACTCATAAGTAGAGCGCTCCACGCTATGGAGGCCGGTGCCCATCCTCCACTGGAGGCACAAGCCGCCTCGGGAGTTGTTCCGCGGCTGGAATTGAAAGCTCCACTTCCCCAAACAGGGGAGGAAGAGATGGTTGGGCACCTATTTCAGCTATGATGAGGAAATTCAATGGGCTACAGTATAATCCTGAGAACAGCTAAGGTTTGAGCCTGTCCAGGTCAGAAAGAGGCCAGGAGCTGCCATCTTAACTCTGCGCCTGACACAAGAGGAAGCGGGGCAAACTGAAATCCCAGTGCTGGTGGAGACCAGCTTCTTCCCATCCAGATCATACTGCGGGTCTAGCCTAGGCCCCAGTGCCACCTCCAGCAGGGAGGAAGCTGTGGGGACCTGTGCCAACCTCTCTGGGAAATTACGGGCCAAGCCGCGGAGACCAATGTTTATCTTACTCTGATGGCACAAGCCGCCCAGAAGCTGCTCTGTGACGGGAATTGGAAGCTCCATTTCCTAGAAATAGGGGAGGAGGAGACAGTTGGCTGCCTATTTTGGCTACTGATTGGGAGACTTGGCTGGCAAAGAGATAACCCTGGGAACAACTGGGGTGTGAACCAGCCCAAGTCAGAAAGAGGTCAGTAGCTGCTATTCTGACTCCACCCCTAGACTGAGGGGCTGCTAGGCTGACTGAAACTCTCAGTGTGGGCAGGAACCAGTTTCTTTGATGCAGATCAGCCTGCAGCCCGCCTAGGCTTCAGCCCGGCCTCTGGCAAGGAGGAGGCTGCCAAGACCTACACCAGCCTATACAGGTAACTGCAGGTAACGTTGGCTGCCATAGGCAGAAAATCAGAAGTCTACCAGGGCAACTGTGGTCATCTTGGACTTGCACTGCATAGACTGCTGCCCACACCTGCAACTCCATCCCTGCCCCAGGTGGGGAGAAAGGGATGTGAAGCTTTATCAGTCTCTCTGGGCAACTACAGTCTAGGCCTGCACATGGATTATTCTACATAGCTGTGATGCTATCCCTACCCCTGGCAAAGGAGAAAGTCGGAAGAAGTTTCACTGGTCCCTGGTGCAATGAAAGCAGCTTGAGCCTTTACAGCTTACAGCACCAACTACATGCTTGGCTCCTACTGTATAACCAGTAAGGGAGAAATGATAGGAAGCCCTATACTACAGAGAAAAACTGCACCCAGAAAAAATACTCTAGTAAGCCAGATGCAAAGACACCAACAAAAATTACAATCCACACCAAGAAACAGGAAGCTATGGCCTAGTTAAAGGAACAAAATAAGCCTCCAGATGACAAAAAAGAATTGAGACAACTAATCATAGATGTTCAAACAAATCTCCTTAATAAGTTCAATGAGATGGCTGAAGAGATTAAGGATATTAAGAAGACACTAGACGAGCACAAAGAAGAATTTGAAAGTATACAAAGAAAAATAGCAGATCTTATGGGAATGAAAGGTGCAATCAATGAAATTTTTAAAAAAAACATTGGAATCATATCATAGTAGACCTGAGGAGGCAGAAGAAAGGACTGGTGAGCTTGAAGAAATGGCCTCTGAAAATGAACATAAAAAAGAACAGATGAAGAAAAGAATGGAAAAAATTGAACAAGGTCTCAGGGAACTAAATGACAGCAAAATATGTGCAAACATATGTGTCATGGTGTCCCAGAAGGAGAAGAGAAGGGAAAAGGGACAGAAGGAGTATAAGAAATAATGGTAGAAAATTTCCCAACCCTATTGAAGGACATAGATAACCCTGTCCAAGAAGCATAACGTACTCCCATCCAAAAAAATCCAAATAGACCAACTCCAAGACACATACTCATTAGAATGTCAAAGGCCAAGGACAAAGAGAGAATGCTAAGAGCAGCAAGAGAAAAGCAATGGATAACATATAAGGGATATCCCATAAGAATAAGTGCTGATTTCTCACCAGAAACCATGGAGGCAAGAAGACAGTGGTCTGACATATTTAAGATACTACAAGAGAAAGACTTCCAGTCAAGAATCTTATATCCAGCAAGACTGTCTTTCAAAAATGAGGTGAGATTAGAATATTCACAGAAAAACAGAAACTGAATTTCTTTCTAAGCAAGAGACCAGATTTTCAGGAAATTATAAAGGGTGTGATAGAGCCTGAAAAGAATAAACAGGAAAGAAAGGCCTGGAAGAAAGTCTAGAAATGAAGATTATATCAATGAAAGTAACTAAACATGTCAAAAGAGTGGTAAAAATAAAATATGACAGATAACACTCAAATAGTCAGGAATAAACTTAACCAATGATGTAAAGCACTTGTATTCAGAAAACTGTAAGTAACTCAGTGTGAAAAGAAATCAAAAAAGGCCTAAGTAACTGGAAGAACATTCCATGCTCATGGATTGGAAGACTAAATATCATTAAGATGTCAGTTCTACTCAAACTGGTATATAGATTCAATGCAATCCTGATAAAAATTCCACCAGCATTAAAAAAAAAAAAAGAAAACATGATCACCAAATTTATTTGGAAGGGTAAGGGGTACTCAGTAGTCAGAAACATCATAAAAAGGAAAAGCAAACCCTCATCTCCAGACTTTAAATCATATTACCTAGCTATAGTGGTAAAAAACAGCATGCATGGCACTGGCATAAAGACACACATAGACTAAAGGAACCAAATTGATGGTTCAGAAACAGACCCTCACATATATGGTCAAGTGATTTTTGACTAGCCTGTCAAACCCACATGGTTCGGGCAGAATAGTCCATTCAAGAAATGGTACTGAAAAAACTGGATATCCATAGCCAAAAGAAGGAAAGAGGACCCCTATCTCACACCTTATCCAAAAATTAACTCAAAATGGATCAAAAATCTAAAAATAAAAGCAAGAACCATAAAACTACTAGAAGAAATTGCAGGAAAACAGTTTCAAGACCTGGTGGTAGGTGGTGGATTCTTAAAGGAGATAAGAGGAGGACTGAGATGTACCACTGATGTTTAATGTATGCAGAAGTTTTAATTAGCTTTACTGTAAAAATGTAGAAATGTATAGAGTGAATGGTAACACATAGTGAGTAACAGCTAGTTTATAAATGGGGATGTGACCAAAAATGGTAGTCTAGGTATGTAAATGCCAATTGACTGAATGCTAGAGAATAATCTAGGAGTGAAGAGCACAGTAAACCAAAAGGTCAATGAGAGTTGTGGTTGATGGTACAGCTGCAAGAGTGTCCTTTGTGAGCTAGAGAAAATGTACATCACTACTGCAGGGTGTTGGGAATGGGAAAAATCCAGTTGGAGTGACCTATGGACTGTGGCTAGCAGTAATAATATAATATTCTTGCATCTATGTGAAAGATGTACTCTGTTGGTAACGAGACAGTATGGAAAATGTGAGCCAAATGTGCACTATGGACATGGTAACAATCAGATGATATTATCTTATCTGTAGCAAATGTTCCACCACTCAGTGTGGTATGTTGATGGAGGGGTGTTGTTTGGGAATTCTGTACATACGCATGGATTGTTTTATAAGTTTACAACTTCTGTCATAACAAATGCATTTATAATAATAATAGGGTGGGTTGGGGGGAAAACACACCAAATATAAGATAAGAACTATGATTAGTAGTAAGGTTTTGACAATATTCTGTCATAATTTGTAACAAATATCTTATGACAATGCAAGGTGTTGGTGGAGGGTTGATGTATGGAACCCCTGTATGATATTATGTATGTTTGCTTTGTAAGTCACTTTTTTACTATACACTTAATTGTTTATGTATGTTCATATATAAGAAAAAATGATATAAAGATAATAATAGGGTTAGTTGGGGGAAAAATACTTTGGTTTGTAGTAATATTTTGACAATGCTCTTCAATCATCAGTTAAAAAGGTTTAACAACAATGCAAGTTACTGGTTGTAGGGTGAGTTATGAAAGTCCTGTATGATGTTATATATGTTTTGTAACAACTATTATTATACACTTATTATTTATGTATGTTTACGTATGAAAATGTATGAATCATATACTTCAATAAATTAATTTTTAAAATACCAAAAAAAGTTCTTGCATACCTTTGACACTGAAAGATTCTCAAGGACAAGTGCTAAAGCTTGGAAGAGCTGTAGCTGGTCATTGCCACAGACACGCACTGAAACCATGTAAGCATGACAACATAAGAAGGAATAAAATATAATCACCAATAGTTCTTTTAACAGTGGTGCTGCAAGAGAAGTATTTTATGGCAATAAGGCGACATGATATTATGTGAGCTGATATACATTACCATAACCACCACCATAATCTAAAACTATACATAAAAGGCAACAAGAAGCCTGGGATTCTGGGTTCCTCCCACATGGCAAATTCTTCACTTTCTAAGCCTGCAGGACCCCCTAAACTCCAGTAATTTGTTTGTCTCAGATGTAGTCCCAGGAAGCCATGCCCATTCAGCTCAGATCCTTGATCTTGTATATCTTTTTGTTACTTGTTGGCTGTTTTAAAAGTACACCAGTAAAAAAAAAAAAAAAAGAAACCTGTTCTGTTAACTTAAAACTTCTCAAATAAAAAAAAAAAGTAAACCATAGTTACAAGTAACTATGGCCAATTCTGAGCAGTTTATTCTCATCCATACTTGAACCTGAATCTATTCTTGAAAGTGGCTTCATTTCAAGGTTATATGGTAGAGCATGTTCTGAGATTAAGAAGCATTTTAGGATGGTCGTAAGTGTAGCGTGTATTGGGAAAGGCTGTAGGCTGAAGAGATAGTGGCAACAAATCATGGAAAGGCCAAGTACAACAAGTCAGGGAGGTTGAACTTTTTTCTTGAGATAAGAGGGGACTACTGACAAGTTTAATAAAGCAGGGGAATAAAAGGTTCAAAGATGTGATGTAAAACAATCACTCTGTGGCAACATTGAATATGAATTAGAAGAGACAAAATTGGAATACTAGACTGCCAAAATGTTCCAGACAGAGATTTACAATGTGAAATGGACTAAATTTTAGGATCAATTGGTTATACAGTTTAAGGAATGATACTTTATATAACATAATGTACAAGTATACTGAATACTTCTTCCTAAATAGCACATTTATCCCTGGTGGAGGATTAAAATGCATGTCTTATTCCTTAAATAACTTTATAGCACTTGATGAGATGCTAAATTATATGAATTAAAATCAACTTTTACCTGGAAGTGACTGTAAGAAAAAAAAAACTTTCTTAAAAAGGAACCAAGTAAGACTGCTTGTACCAAGTAAGATTGGACTTATAAAAAAATAATTGTTGTGTCCCATTTGTAGCATTTTTAATAAAAGTTACATGAATATATTGACTTAAATAGTATGTAATTAGAGGCTATAATACACTAGGATGTATTTGATCTTCAACACTGACAAATAAAAATCTCTATATAGGGAAGCGGACTTGGCCCACTGGTTAGGGCGTCCGCGTACCATATGGGAGGTCCACGGTTCAAACCCCAGGCCTCCTTGACCCGTGTGGAGCTGGCCCACGTGCAGTGCTGATGCGTGCAAGGAGTGCCGTGCCACACAGAGGTATACCCCACGTAGGGGAGCCCCGTAAGGAGAGCTGCCCAGTGAGAAAGAAAGTTCAGCCTGTCTAAGAATGGCACCGCCCACACGGAGAACTGACACAACAAGATGATGCAACAAAAAGAAACAGATTCCCATGCTGCTGACAACAGAAGCAGACAAAGAAGAAGATGCAGCAAACAGACACAGAGAACAGACAACCCGGACAGGAGGGAGGGTGGGGGTGGGGGTGGGGGGAGGGAAGGAAGGGGAGAGAAATAAATAAATAAATAAATAAATAAATCTTTTTAAAAAAATCTCTCTATATATTACAAAGAGTATAAAACTCTGATATAATTCCAGAATATTTAATTTTGGAGATTAATATTTATTGGTTTTTTAAAATATACTTTGGCTCTAACAGAGAGATGATAGGGCTGGATAGTTTGACCTTGCATGTCTGTGCCAAAAACAGCAAAGCAACTTTTTTTTTAAGATTTATTTTTTTAAATGTATTTAAACCGCCCCCCCCCCCCGCCGCCCCATTGCCGATTGTCTGTTCTCTGTGTCTATTTGCTGCGTGTTCTTTGTCCGCTTCTGTTGTAGTCAGTGGCATGCGCGCATCAGCAATGTGCATGGGCCAGCTCCACACGGGTCAAGGAGGCCCGGGGTCTGAACTGCGGACCTCTCATGTGGCAAATGGGCGCCCTAACCACTGGGCCAAGTCTACTGCCAACAAAGCAACTTGAGGCACAATCACAAAGTTTGAAAGAGTGGACCCAATCTTGAGTGTTCAGCCATTACTCCTCCCTCTAATCAGCCATCTTTATCTTTTCTGGTCAGATGTTGGTGTCACTCAGTCCCAAAGATGCTATTTTTATATTGCAAGATTGTCTCACAAAGGAAGAACCCTTATTCAGGTATTAGGATTAAAATCTACTTTGTCAAGACTGGGAAATAAGGTTATCGGCCCAGATATAATGGCTGGAAGAGAGTTGCCTATGAGTTAGTTTTGACAACCTTGACCTTTCACTGAAAATCTTTAAATACTTCTATTAACCCCTATCCTTTGGCAAATTTGCTTATCCAACCAGAATCTCAATTTTATAACACTAATGCCTCATTCTCCACTTCATATAAAAACAAAACTGCTGATGCCTTTGAAATAGTTCAAGATATCTTCTCATTAAAAAAGAATCTCCCTTTTTAAAAACTCAATCTCCTTTTAAAAAGCATAACCTCAGTAGGCACTAACTCCCAAATACAAAGATAAGTTGTCAACTGAGTTATTTGGCAAAAAACAATTTTAATATTTATGTTTTCTTTTTTCAATGTAAAGTAGACCAATAAGCAAACATATCTCCTCAATGAAAGCCATCCAAACATAATTTCAAAACTCTCAAAATTGTAAAGGGAAGAAATATGCAAGAGAATGGATTTTTAAATTCAGTTCCTACACATATTAGAACTTAAAATATTTTAGACACTGGGTCTTAATCAGAGACCCAGAAAGTTGTGAAAGAGAAATGAATAAGACAAAAATTTGAAGGGGAAAATATGAAGAGAAACAAGACTATCTTGATTTTTTTCACTTCATGTTTAATAAATTTCTTGGAAATAACTTTCATTCTTTTATTCCATATTCCATATAATAAGGACTATAAAACTATTGATAAATGACTAGAAAGGCATTCCTTTCATATCAGTTGCAGCATATACCTTACATAAATGGCACTTAAGCTAAATCTTAGGCATACACAGCATCAACAAAACACTCCTTTAGACCCCTTCTACTTTTCCTGACCTTAATATTTCACTAGGAAACCTTACTGGGATGAGATATTATTCTGAGAATAGTTAATTTGATTCTTTTAAAAATTGTGTGCTCTGTGGCAGATTATAATCCTATCTGAAAAAGACAAGATTTTCTTCAGGGTTTAGACAACATGAAACATCAGAGAAAGGAGAAAAATGACTGTTAAAACAGTAAGGTCTATGCGCAGTGGCCCTTAGTACAAACCACCATGAATTGGTTTGGAATTTGCTGAGGTCAACCTTCAAACAGTTACAGCAGTGTCTTACTTCTCAAGTCTGTACAAACAGCTAAGATTACCTTGGAGTGCCTCAACACCACCTAATTCAAAGATAAATGCTGAATACACTTAGATTTATTTTATTTTATTTTTTTACTGCATAGGCATATGTTAGAGATATCGAGGACTTGGCTCCAGATTACTGCAATAAAGCAACTCAAATTCTCCCAGATTTGCAGTTCTAGATTTGGAGAAACATTTCTCATTTAGGTTAATATGTCTGTCTCTAAAAGAATAGCCCACAGGGAAGGCATTCTCCCATTCATCAAAGGCTTTTGGTGGGGCTGTAACTAGATTTATTATTAATTCTGATATCAAGACTCAAAGATAATTATTTCCACTATGGGATATACAGAATAATGTTGAAAGGTCAAAAAGGAAGACCATATGGCCCATAGATAAAAGACCATCTTAAAAAGTATACAAATTGCTGGTGATAAAATAACTATCCTATGAAGTAGAAAACTTTACAACAATTCTCCTAGGCTGTCAGAAATAAGCTAATTTCAACTTATCTCTATCAATTTAATTTTTTCTAACAGGACAGAAGTCAAATGAAACCTCATGGATTCCATAAAAATATTTCAAGGTCTATTTTGGAAGGGCCATAGGAGGCTGTTAGCTTCTGTAATGTCAGGGAAGGCCCCTCCTTCCTCTATTAAATCCTTCATTTCAATCAAAAGAGCTTGTTTTTAGATTTTTTCCATGGTATGCTATATGAGATTTTGTGAGAGAAGAAATTATTTGGAGCTAAAAGAAAATTCTTCATCTAAAATCATGACTGTGGGAAGACACAGACATAAAATAATAAACCCCATGAAAGAAGCTAACATTAGGGTGATTGTCTTTTGAATATTATATGTTAAAATCTAAGAAAAGATACTAATCACAGCAAAGCAGACATCACTGAAAAAAGTAAAAACAAAACAAAACAAAAACCAACAAACAAATAGGCATACTACATGGGATATAATTGTGTCCAAGCTTCTGTTCTCAGCGGGATGGTATACCTGATGAGCCAGTTCATCTAATCTAAATTAGAGCATGCCCAACTATTTCTCGTAATAGGGAAGTCTGCATGTTTTATGGCCCAGTTCATCTGCACTGGAGAAGGGCAGGCTTACTGGTGAAGACAACCAGAGTTGAACTCAAGGTCAACCCCAGGGAAGATGGAGTTGGGCAACTGATGATGGTTGCCAAAAAGATCTGTGTTTCAGACAGTAAAGGGCTACATCAGAAATCTATTCCATCACATTTCACAATAACAGGCAGGACTCATTATAGAAAGATAGCTTCACAGCATAGATGAGAAAATCTGGTGGACAGAATGGCATGAATATTATTTTCCCTATGGGGCAAGACCACAGTAGAATATACCCTGCTCAGTGGCAGAGCAGCATGTTCAATGGTCAATAGTTATCAATATTTTGAAAAAATTATCCCAAAACTAATACAATTGCAGAAATAATTGTAACCAGAGCTAGTGTTTTGGTTTGACTCTTTTGTGGACCCCAAAAAATTATGTTCTTAAGCTAACCCATTCCTATGCAGAGAAGCATATTGTATGGGGAAACTTTTAGTTAGACTCAGTTAAGGGATCTTTTGATTAGATCACTATTGATTAGATTGCTTAAGGCCTTTGATTAGACTACGTCAATTAAGCATGACCTCAGACTGGGTCTTGGCCCTATTTCTGGAGTCTTATATAAATGAAGACACACAGAGAAAGACAGCCATCATCTTTACCCTGCTGTGTGAGAAAGGACTGCAGGATTGCCTACAGCCACAAAAAGGCAGAGAAACCCCAAGAGGCTGAGAGAGAGGCTGAAGGCTGGAATAAGCAGAGCAGTCCAAAGCTGAAGAGAGGAGTTATATGCTGACAGTTTGGGAAGAAAGTGAGCCTGGAGGAAACACACAGAGACGGGCTACCATTTTGCATTGCCATGTGGCAGGAGTCCAGGATCTGCTAGCAGCTACCTTTGGTGAGCCAGCCTCTCTTCATTATGCCTTAACTTGGACATTTTTATAGCCTCAGAGCTGTAAGCTTTTACTTCTAATAAATTCCTATTATAAAAGCCAACCCATTTCTGGAATTTTTGCATTGGCAGCCTTTAGCAAACTAAAACAGCTAGTTACACAAATCTAGAGTATTAGCTGTCATCCTTGTCTCTAGGCTTTACAAAGCACACTGAAACACTGGAGCACAACCAGAGAAAGACAACCAGGATGATATGAAATTTAGAACTACATCTTCTACAGAAATATTGGAAGCATCACAAAGCTAATCTACTGATTTAAAGACTCTGGAGGGAGATCAAAGGCACACCATGATTCAGAGAGAGTACATGGAATCCTTTTGTAAAATGAATATTTTTGTAATGCAGCCACAGTATACTTTTAGAAGGCTGTGACTTTATCCTTATATTTTTGTGGTAGCCTCAACAATGCTTAGCATGGTGACTTATACACAATGCTCTATATATTTTCTTGATAAATTCATATCCATCCCTAAATGTAACTTTTTAAAGTTGGTCCCCACCCCGACCTTTTTTTTTTAGTTACTGGGTGCTAGGGATTGAATCCTGAACCTTGTAGGTGGGAAGCCGGCACTCAACCACTGAGCTACACTGGTTCCCCTGAGTTGGTTTTTACATTTGTTTTCCTTGTTGTTTGTTTTTTGTTTGTTTTTTTTAGGGTTACCTGTAACCGAACCTGGGACCTCTTGTGTGGGAAGCAGGTGCGCAGATGCTGAAGCCACACCCGCTCCCCAACATACTTTTAAAAACAGAGCATTTTATCTATCTATCCATTCATCCACTTAAATTTGAGTAAATAATACACTCATATAGTTCAAACGTAAAATAGCATACAAAGGTATCCAGTGAAAATCTTCCCTCCCATATCTGTTCCATAAGCTGAGTTACCATCCCCCTACTCACACACAATTGACAACTTTTTATTAGTTTATCATTCCACAACTATTTTCATGTGCATACAAGTCAAGTACTATGAAATACATAGTTTCTCCCCTTTTGTTTTTCCACAGATAGCTTACTATACAAACTAATCTGCACTTTTCCTTTTTACTTAGTAACATATCCTGAAGTTTTTTGTTTTGTTTTGTTTTCCATAATGCATGAAATGCATTCACTCTGCATGTATATGTGCCATAATTTATGCAATTCATCCCCTAATAATGAGAATTTCAATTTAGGAGAAATTTAAATTACAGTCATGGAATTATTTGTTTATAGAGGAACAACACATTTCAAACAAAAGGAAAATAACCTCCTATGCACTTCCAAAATTACTGTGCTCATTCAGGCATTTAGAATAAGTACTTCTAAGTTCAAAAGTACAAAAGTATTTCTAAAAAAGACTGTAACATATTAGTACAAAATCACTTGGTCATACCCAGATTTTTCATTTGAATTTATTATGGATTTCTTTACCCACATAATTCACTCATATGACAAGTCAGGGAAATTGTCAGGCTTCAAGAAGCATACCAGGTTTGCCCATAGCTGCCGCAGAGATTTTTATTTTGATTCATGGCATGTGAAAGCATCATTAGAAGGCAGAGGGAAAATAATTATCAAGTGGCCCTTAAAATCTTTGCTTTTTTCTAGGAAACATAGTGAACAATGTCTGGAAAGAATATGTCATCTACCAACTGAAAACAGAGACTATTTTTTCCTTATTACTGGAAGATAACTTAAGTGTCTGCCCATGGCACATAAAGAGTTAACCATTACAAGTGGGGTATATATTCACCTGGTTGTATAAACTAAATTCTGCTTATAATGCATAACTCATTAGTGTATGTAACTAAAAAAGTCATACATTTAAGTCTTTGCCAAGCTTTGAATTTGGCATTCTCTTATTCTAGTACTTTTTTGTTTCCTCTAATGAACTAAACATTTAATATTTCTTATCTACGGTCTCTCTAAGAAGGGTGAGGATTCAATATATAAAGATTGGAAATCTTAGCATATTAAAATTCATGAAAAAAAACTGAGACAGAGGAACAATTTAGAACACCTCAAATAGTCATACCATCAGTAATATTTAAACTATTGGATAATAAATACTCAGAGGAACAATTTAAAACAATAAAATACCATGTTATTTATGAGATATTGTTAGTATTTTCACAAAAATGTTAATCTTTATAAATGTTTATAATCTTTATAAATGATGTGCTTTGGACAGAATTTTGACAGATAGGCAGTCATTTTCAGCTGTACTCTGTAGTGTTAAGGCAAAATTGAGATAAACTGAATATTCTCTGGAGAATTCAGACTGAAAGCCCTTAGGGATTTCACTTACTTTGTAAGCCAGTTCAGATCTTAGCTTTCATATGAATGGGATATAAAAGTGGTAGCAATAGTTAGCTTACCCTTGCTAACCAGAGAAACCCAAGCCTCGTAATTTATTAATAGCTTTTTCCAAATAAAATATCTTTATGTTTATTTGTATTCTTATCTTTCTCAAATATGTGAACTTAATCATAACTAACATTTGTTCCTGGAAATTTTTGAGACCTTTAAAAAATAAGAATGTGTACACAATTCTATGACAAGAAATATTTGTAGAATACTGAATTAAGTGCCTACTAGGTATGGGCCATTATATGAAATAAGTATGACATAGTTGTGTCCTCAAAGACATAAGTTTAGTGGATGGGACAAATGTAAAAATAAGCAATAGAAGATAAGCTTATTAGGAGAATGTTCAGAATAGCGACCATATATGAAAAAAAAAAGGCAAAAAATAAAACTTGTCAGATTTACAAACTTCAGGTTAAAATGTCCCACAATTTGTATTTCATGATTACAGCTAAGGAGAGGACAATTTAGCACCTCCTTAAAGGTTCTTAAATTATTTAGTTAGGGGTTCTACAAATCTTCGTTTCAACAACGGATCTGAGATGATTTTTAATAGAGCATCCTCAAAGTCCCAAAGAGTTATTGTATTTTGATCTATATCAATAGCTCTTCAAGATTTAGCCCATAGACTTAAAAAGAATAAAAACTAAAGATCACTATTCCATCTAACCTGCTTGCAGCAATATACCTCATCAGAATTAAGGGCAAGGTTAATTTTCTCTTTGAATGGACATTAATGAAATGCTGCCTGGCTTTTTATTTATTTATCCTAAAAATTTGTTTTCAAAGAAGTTGTAGATTTACAGAAAAACCATTCAAAAAATAGCACCACCCTATTTCATCACCTTTCATTAGTGTGGTACGTTTGTCACAAACCATGAAATAATGTTTTTATAATTTTTCTATTAACTATAGTTCCTTGTTTACAATAGAGTTTACTGTTTGATTTTTATTAAATATAATAATTCATTCCTGCCAGAAAAGAAGAGAAATATGACCATAAGCATTAAAACAAATGATCAGTTATCCCATCACCTGAGGGACTCTTACAGACACCACAAGTACCCCAAATCACAGACTGACAAACAATGATCTCAGTTAACTGACATAACAGAAGTTAAATCTACATTATTTCCTTACTTATATTGTTTAGAAAATAGTATTCCTGTATTAGAAAATGATAAAATTATTACTGAAATTCTGTTTCAAATTTGGATTTAATTTCTATTTTCTAGGAGAGAGAAATAATTCTTTGCATTTTGGGATTTTAAAAAAGATTTATGTCACATCAATCATGCTTCCTAGTTCTTTTTAAGAAGAATTATTGTCTTTTCTTTTGTGTGCTTTGTAAAAGTCTAGTAGATGTTATGTCTTCTTCATAAACATGATTCTTTAGAAAAAGAATCTATAATACACTTGCTACAAACATGCTCTCTCTTTTTTTTTTTCCCAACAGTGGCTTAAATAATATAAGTATAAATGCCACATCTTTAAATATCTGATGGTCCTCAGGACTCTGGCATGTGGTAGCTTTGTCCCCAAGCTTTTTTTTTTTTTTTTTTGTCCTGTCAGCTGTGAGAAACAGTTTTCCAGCAATTACTGTCACAATATGAATAAATTCAAAACTGAAAATATAAGCAATGAATATTTTCAGTAAATCTATCCCCAAACTACTTAAAATAGGAATTTAGATGTAAACAAGGAATAAGGAAGAAACGTCAAATTGTACTTGTGTTCTATAGATAAAAACACAATATAAGAAGACAAAAAAAGCATTCATGCAAAGAGAGAAATGGGCAAATAACAGGGAGAGTTTGAAATGGAAAAAAAAGTCACAGCTGCAAAGAGAGCACCAATTAAAAAATAAGACCCCAAGCAATGATATTACAGAGTTGTTGCTGTTTTTCCTCCCTTTTTGGGTGATTAATTATGACTTAATAACAACTAATTTTAAAAAGATTTACTTAGCATCTTTCTCTTTATTTAACACCAATCATTTTCTTTTAGTAAGTAGTTCTAAATACACATTAAGTAAGCAGTTGGTTGCTAACAAGATTTTGGTTTCTAAAGTATTAGGAAACATGCCATAGGGGAGCAGGTGTAGCTCAGTAGTTGAGTGCCTGCTTCCCATATATGAGGTCCTGGGTTCAATCTCTGGTACCTCCTAAAAAAGAAAAAAAAAAGAAAGAAAAGAAACATGCTATAAAAATTAGTACTGTTCTTAGGTTATCACTCCACTCAGAATAATACCAAAATAAACAAAACACAGTGGCTTTTATTCTAAACTGGTTCTATTGCTAACATTTTGGGGGAGGAGGTAGGGAGGATAACAACAACTCTTAAGTTTACAGGTAGGACCAATAAATTCATAATTTGAGTTGGATATATATAAATATATAAAAAACACTCCACTGGTCTGAGCCATCAGCCTTGTTTGGTCAAAACACTGCTATTCTAGTCTCTGAATCACAATCAGTTTTCACACCAGAATAAAAGTGCACAGTTATTTCAGTATGTCCACTTTTAGGCTCATTTTCAAAGTAGGGATTACGTTGCCTTTTGTGTACTCTCACTAAATTTTTTCATATATCTTTTTTTACACTTCACTCCTGATGTTCTGTGCACATTATAGTTAAAAAAAAAAAAAACTCACAGAGAGCTGGAAGGTTTGGACCTGAAACAGTTATATCATCACTGACTTCTACCTCTTTCTCTCTCTGACACATTTTCTCCCTCTCATCACACATATTCAGTCCATCATCAAGGTGTTTTATCACTTCTTTCCTAATGCCTTGACAAGTCTGCATTTTTTAATAGCCTAACTACTACACTTTATTCCAGCTAGCACTGTGTGCCTATAATACTGAAATAACTGTAGTTTCCTAAATAATCACCCACACTACAATTCATCTTGCACAATGCTGCCAGAATAACCTCCTTAAAATCCCTCTTTAATGATGTCATTCCCCTTTTAAAAAACTATTCAAAGGCTTCCCATTACCTATAGGAGCATTTCCCAAAGCATATTTCACAAACTGTCACAGATTTACAAGGTTTTAACGGCTTTTACTTAAAATAAATAAATAAATAAAAAGGGGGTAGATTCTCTTGCCAAGGGCAGAGTAACAGACAAAATGGTTTCTTTACAGCAGAGGTTCTTTACAAGGGGTCCGTGAGCTTAAATCTAAATTCAAAAAAATATTATTCTTGTGGGGACTTGTTGGTGTGGGTTTGACATATTTATTAAATAATTCCCAGTAAAGTGTGGAAAGTAAAGTAAGGGGTCTATGGTTTTTAACTGACTGGCAAAGGGGTCTGTGGAACAAAAAAAGGTTAAGAACCCTTGCTTTACAGCAAGATTTTTCAGATGCTAAATACACATTGTATTAGGATAGGAAAGTATGCATTTCCCACATTTATTTCATTGCAGGACACTTTTACCACAGGACACCTTGTAACCTCTCCTAGAACACTAGGCCAGCTGAAGAAAAACTCTTAGTTTGCTCTTTATGACTTTCTACAGTCTGACCTCAAACTATTTCTAAATTTACCTCTCACTAAATGCTGTATGAATTCCCACTTCAGCTAGATTCTATGCTTTACCACATTTTGTGCATGTGCAATTCTGTTCTTTTTCCTATCGATAAAAATTCTGTCAACCCTTCACAGCCCAGTCCAAGTTGTTTCCTTCAAGAAGCCTTCCTTAACAATTTGAGCTCACAATAAGCTCTTCCTCCTCTTAATTACACCATGCATACTTTTCACCAGTACTCAGTCACTGCCTGAACACAAAACTTCTACATACTTGCCTTTTGAATTTAGTTTTTGTTTGTTGGTCTTTTCTCTCTCCCTATTGAGCAACGTTCTTGAAGGAAAAGGCATGCCATTTGTATATGCCCCATGGTATTTACAGTTTTGCAGTTAGCAGGATATCAAAAACTATTTGCCAAATGAATGAAAAACAATTTTAGGATGGTATGCTATGTATCATTCCAGATCCACTCTCTACCCTTTTGCCCCCTGCCCCCAAAAGCTGAACTATATGGATTATATCAACAAGTTCCCTTGCCCTCTTGCTTCCAACAGGATTCAGCTAAAAAGGAATACCAACACAGGAGTCTGGAATGAGTAGAATGAGGTCAGAGAAAGTATTTGCACTTCCCTCCCTGCAAGATTGAAATGGGATGGCTGTGTCCTTTGGCCCAAGATCACAACTCAGTCTCCAGATCCCAGAAATCACTTCTCTTTACTCCTTCAAGCTTGGAAATGGTAGACACCCTGTTGTTAGCCTTCCAGTATTGCACTACACTCTGTGGCTTCCCTCCTAGACCCTGTCCACAACTTTACAAAGTCCCTTTTGTTAAACTCCCATCAAATCACCTAATTTGAACGTGCCATCTGTTTCTTGCCTGAATCCTAACTGATACAGATGGTAGGTACAAGTTGCTTGGCTGTTTTAAAAAATAGTGTTAGTCTTATAATACTGAAAATAGGCAAAGGTCTGTTTGAGAATCTAAAACTAAATAAAAGTTATAATCTACAATGAGTTTTGGATTATGAGCCACTTGAGGGAAGAAATCATGACTTATTCATCTTTGAATCCACCTCTTATGCCTAAAAAATTCTCTTGCACATTCTGTGCAATAAACATTTATTTAATTGAATTTAATAGTCTGTGGTAGAGAAAGTTAGTGCCGTAGGGGCCATGTGATTGGGTTCTGGCCAGGGAATATGGGTGGAAGTGATATATGCCTCTTTTAGGCCTGACCCTTAAATCATGCCAAGTGAGCCTTCAGTTCTTTTCTCCTCCTGTCAACCTTGAGGAATTTTTACATGTGATATAAATATAAGATAAATGAGACCTGCCTGATTCAAGAAATAAAAGTTCGTGTTAAGTCACTGAATTTTGCAGTTTATATATTATTGCACCACAGGTTGGCATTGTATATATATATACAGAGTCCACGTATCCATTTTTGCATTTTAAATGCAACTAATTTTAACTTTGATTTATATATTATAGTTTTCCTATGAAATTTTTCATTACTTCAAGATACAATAAAAACTAAACATACAATATACAATGTAGAATATACAATGAATGAAAATATATGCCTTAATAGTAATTTATTATTACTACTACTACAAATATGGCAAAAAAAACTAAAACATTTTTGTTATTGTTAATATAAGAAGACTATAAAATTAGATAATGACGGTAAGAGGAGCTTTACCTCAATTATCTCCTAGGTGCAGGCCCATGTCTTGTTCTTCTTGGTGTAACAGTGAAGAGGAGAAAATGGGATGTTCTTAGGTTAAAAAGCAAAGTGTAAAGAATGGTGTCTGGACCTTTTTTAAAGACCTACTTTCTGGTTTTAGTGCCCTCCTGCCTGAATTTTTTTTTCTTTTTTTATTCTTGTTCTTTTTTCCCTTTTTTCCACCTTCCTGAATTTGTTTTATATTTTCAGTTTACAAGCCCTTCTTTTCAAAAACAAAGAAGAAAGGAATCATTAAGAAGTTACTATCTTTACAAGCAGAGAGTTAAGCCTAGTGAACTTTTTGTTAGAAATATTTTTAGCCTTTCATGGTACTTAATTATCATATTTAGACAATGGAATATTAATATCATCAAAGGAGAATATATTTGTTTCCTAAACATATTTTACTATCTAAGGAAAACCACATCAATTCATATATAACAGTATACAGCCATTTTATATCATTTGAGAGTATAAAAAAATATCAGCTATTTCTGAGATTTAGTCTTTCTGGTATTATGTATTACTGATTGGGTAATTGTCCATGGTTTTTATCCCTTCCATAATTTAAACAGGCAATTTTGTTAAATTTTGCTTTTAAATGTCTTAGGCAATTATCTCATATATATAATGTCTTAATGGTATTTAATGATTATATGGGAATGCATCAAGCCCCTAACTTACTGTCATCACATTTCTTGTGGCTGTAGTTAGAGACATTTTGTGTATATGACCCTTTAAAAACCTAGTTAATCAGAGTGCTTCCTTTAGTAGTTTTTCCATCTCCTTCTCTTAAGGATCATTAGCAGATACATTATCAGAATTTTTCTTACAATCTTTCCATTTAGCTTGAAACAAGTATTTACCTATTTTTTTCTCTGGAGTTTTTGGAAGGCTCCTCTTAAAATGTCTAGGTTTGAATATATATCTAACTCCCTGTAGCAATGGCTTACTTGACTATCATAAACTCTAAAATTATATACTGATTACTCTCCAAGTTCCTACTTTATTGATCAGTTTTCTCTTTCATAATCAGAGTTAGGACACAAGTAGTAGATGTCTCACCCTCCTCTGACATAACAACTCAGAACTTCAGCCAGAGATTTATTATATAAAACAGGTGTGTTTGTATTTATTTACCTATAATTTTTCACTATAGAGTTAGACACAAAAGCATCCTGTTCATTTATAATTTCTTCCTGTTCCTTTTTTTCTCAAGAACCTGTAATCCCAACTAAGTTGCAGCCTTAGCACAGTTTTGGTTTATCCGTGCTCTGAACATTTAAAAATGTATTTCGACCAAAATATTTCCAAGAAAGAAAGAATTCTATCTAAGGAGAGTTTAAAATATCATAGCTAGAACAACAGGAATTTCTGCTGAACAAAAATTGAAATAAATGTATTTGTACTATAAGAGAATTTTTAATACTTAAACCATGCAAGAAAACTGTTCTAAGTTGTTATAGGTTTGTAATTACAGGTCCTATTAAATGAAAACCAGAACAATTCTGTATTAAAAATTAAATCTCCACCACAAATGGGTATCATATGTATTGAACAGACTTATATCATGAGGGATGATCTATAATAAAGTATCTCTATGAAATGATGCCTTTAATATCTTCCATATCAACATAATAACTTAATCATTAATTGGGATATATAGAAGTCATAAAAAGCTCTACATCACTGTCTTCATATAGTATAAAACTATAGTTCAAAAAATTCTATATAAAGTCAATTTCTTAGAATTTATCTAGGTAAAACATAATAGTCTCCTACTCCATACCATAACAAAATTAACTTAGAATGGATCAATGACCTAAATATAAGAACTAAAACCATAAATCTCTTAAAAGAAAACACAGGAGATTTTCATGACCTTGTATTTGGCAATGGATAATAGATATGACATCACAAGCATGAGCAACAACCAAAAAAACAGATACCTGGATTTCATCAAAATTAAAAAACTTTTGTGCAGCAAAAGACATTATCAAGAAAGTGAAAAGGCAATGTGCAGGGAAACGGATGTGGTTCAACTGATAGAGAGTCCACCTACCATATAGGAGGTCCAGGGTTCAAACCCAGGGCCTCCTAACCCGTGTGGTGAGCTGGCCCACGCACAATGCTGATGCGCGAAAGGAGTGCCGTGCCATGCAGGGGTGTCCCCTGCGTAGGAGAGTCCCACGTGCAAGGAGTGCGCCCGGTAAGGAGAGCTGCCCAGTGCGAAAGAAAGTACAGCCTGCCCAAGAATGGTGCCGCACACACGGAGAGCTGACACAACAAGATGACGCAACCAAAAGAAACACAGACTCCTGTGCCGCTGACAACAGAAGCGAACAAAGAAGACGAAGCAAACAGACACAGAGAACAGAAAACTGGGTGGGGGGCGGAGGGGAGAGAAATAAATAAATAAATCTTAAAAAAAAAAAAAAAAGAATGCTTTAGGGAAGCGAATGTGACTCAAGCGATTGGGCTTTCGCCTACCACATAGGAGGTCCCAGGTTCAGTTCCAGATGCCTCCTGGAGAAGGTGAGCTGGTAAAATATAATTTCCTGCTCAGTAGGGACACACCTATTTTTATATATAATTGTGCAAATTCTAATTTTCAATAAAGCCATGTGAGGGTATCCTGTTATGATTACAGCATAGGATGTCTACAGTGACAAAAGAACTGTGCAGGAATAATGAACATGTTCCCAAGTCATTTAGTTCACATAAAATCCATGAATATTTTAAAACTATGTACAACATGAAATCTCCTCAAGAGATGCATTAAACAAAAGAAACAATGTCCATTTTGCTCAATAAAAACATCTGACAATTGAGAAAGAGAATGAAATAATTTCCTTTATTTAGAAGGCAATTTATCTCAATTATTATTTGGATGTGCATTCAACAAATTTTTAAAAAATATTTTAAAATAATGGATCAGTACTCTGAAAAAGTGAGTTGTAGGTTACTTGTAAGAACATAAAGTAACTGTTTTCAATTCTGTAAAAAATAAGCTTGCATTGTGTTCCTTAAGATACTCAGCTTCTATCTTGATAGGCTCTTATGAAAATTGCTTGTGCATTAAAACCTTTTATAACATCAAGAATTACTTTATCTTTCTTGTTTAAATAGTAAAGAAGAATAAACTGATTTTTAGGTACATATTATGTTTTCTGTGGATGACTAAACACATACTTAAACAGCAAATGTAGATATATTTAATTAAAATCAATTAAACTGAGAAGACTTTCCTGCTAGCTGTCTACATTTTTCTTTAATCTTGGTCAATATAAGTCCTTATTACCAGTAATTTGTGACTACAAAACTGAGGAAAAATGCTAGCTTCACAATTTTTGTCATTTCTCCCCTTTCTTCCCCTGCAGGCTGCTACTGTTGATGGTCTTTATGGAAATATAAATTCAATCAGCAGCTGCAAATTTCATGAGACGTCCATCTTCATGCTGAATTTCTAACTGAGTGTCAAAACAATCTGCGGATTTCTCCTTGATGAAACACACATTGAATTGTAAATTTCTGCAATTTTTTCATGTTTGAATTTCAGCTGCAGCAAAATAATGCTAGCCCATATATACTGCCTATCAGGCTGAAACAAGTAATTTTCTTTTATCCCTTCATGTCATTTAAAGAGTTAAATTTTTTTAAAGCCAGGATAGAAAATATTTTCCTCCAAATTAAAGTAGATTAATTTTTCTGCATAAGTATAAGAAAAGAATATAAAACCTATCTATATATTCAATATGCTTTAAAAGAGATTTTTTCCAAGAGACTAACTTGTTTAAATTTAGTGATATTTATGTGTTTGATTTCACTATATTTGGTATTGCCTATTACAACTACGAGCTTTGATAAAATTAGTATTTTCTGTATACAATGTCAAGATAGCATACAAGTGAAAAACAGTTACAAAATAATGACTAGTAACTTTAAGATTAACAAGAAATATTTTCATTAAATACTGCCAAGATAAAATATTAAAACATGAAATTAAAACAGGCTATAGTTCACTACTATGGCATCTATAATACTAAGAACTAACTAGGCAAAAAATGTGATGTGTTTAAAAAAGACATCTTAATGAGGCAAGTTAGTATAGGGAAAAGAGGAAAGACAAGTCACAGCTGGGCCACAGCCATATGGCTGTGAGATCCTGCTGGAAATCCTGAGGGACGGCTGCTACTAAGAACAAGGCTGGGAGAAGTGGATGTGGCTCAAGAAGCTGGGCTCCCACCTACTACATGTGAGGTCCCAGGTTCAGTTCCTAGTGCCTCCTAGAAAGGACGAGCAAGACAGCAAGCTGACATGATGGGCTGGTGCAATGAACTGACTCAACAAGCTGATGCAATGAGATGACTCAACCAAGAGACACAGTGAGGAAACAAAAGAGACACAACAAAGAGTGGCAGTAGCTCAAGTGATTAGGGCAGTTAGTAATCCCCCAGAGCTATCTAAAGCACCTGTTCGGGGGCTCCAGGAGACCAGAAGAGGATCCTGCAAAATCCTTCAAAGAATGGAAGGAGAAGACTTCCCATCTGCAGAGAAGATATGTACACTGAGCACTCCATGCCCCGGAGGCCAGTGCCCATCCTCTGCTGGCGGCACAAGCCACCTCCTGAGCTATTCCACTGCTGGAAGTGGAAGCTCCACTCACAAAATCAGGGGAGGAAGAAACAGTTGGGCACCACCTACTGATTAGTAAATTCAGCAGGCTAAAGTATAATCCTAAGAACAGCTAAAGTTTGAACCTGTCCAAGTTGGGAAGAGGCCAGCAGGCACCATTTTGACTCCACCCCCAGCATGAGGGGAAACCAGGTTGACTGAATATCACAGTGCCAGCTGGGACTGGTTTCTTTCACCCAGATCAGCCTGGAGCTCTAGCCTAGGCTTCAGCCCCATCTCTAGCAGGGAGGAAGTTGGTGGGCTCACACTAGCCTCCCCAGGTAACTGAAGGTACATTTGGCTGGGACAGACTAAATAGTCTGGTCTACTGTGGTCACTTTGGACCCATATGGCATAGATTGCTACTCATACCTAGAGCTCCATTCCCACCCCAGGCAGGGAAGAAAGGGGCTTGAAGCGTCATCATTCTCTCTAGGCTATTACAGTCTAGGCCTGCATGACTTGGATTATTACACACAGCTGTGGCTCTGTCCCACCCCCACCCCCCCAAGCAAAGGAGAAAGGAAAAGCTTCATTGGTCCCAGGGGCCATGAGGGCAGTTGAACCTCCACAGCTTACAGCACCAACTACATCCTTGGCTCCTACTACACATTCAGCAAGAAAGAAAGGGCAAAAAGCCCTAAATTAAAGAGAGAAAATGCACCCAGAGTAAATATATCTAGTAAGCCATATGCTAAGACACCAACAAAAAAATTACCAAGAAACAGGAAGATATGGCCCATTTAAAGGAACAAGATAAGCCTTCAGGTGACATAAAGGAGTTGAGACAACTAATGATAGATGTTCAAACATATCTTCTTAATAAATTCAATAAAATAGCTAAAGAAATTAAGGATGTCAAAAAGACCCTGGGGGACACAGATGTGGCTCAGGCAACTGGGCTCCCATCTACCACATGGGAGGTTGCTGGTTTGGATCCTAGTCCCTCCTAAAGACGACAGCAAGCTGGCATGATGGGCAGGTATGGCAAGATGACACAATAAGAGACACAAGAAGAAAAAACATGAGAGACAAAAGAAAGCAGGGAGCAGAGGTTCCCAGTGCCTCCTAAAGAAGACAGCAAGCTGACATGATGGGCAGGCACAGCAAGGTGATGCAACAAGATGACACAATAAGAGATGCAGGGAGGAATATAATGAGAGACACAACAAAGCAAGGAGAGGAGGTGGCTCAAACAATTAGGCACTCCCTCTCACATCACAGGTCTTGGTGCCCCCTAAAGAAACAAGGAAGATGAATAGATACAATAAGATAAATCTTTTATAAAATATATTTAAAAAAAGATATTGGATGAATACAAAGAAGAATTTGAAAGCATACACAGAAAAATAGCAGACCTTATGGGACTGAAAGGCACAAAAAAATGAAATAAAAAATGCACTGGTATTATATAATCACAGATTTGAGGGGGAAGAAGAAAGGATGGGTGAGCTTGAAGAAATGGCCTCTGAAAATGAACATAGAAAGGAACAGATGAAGAATGGAAAAAATTGAACAAGGTCTCAGGGAACTAAAAAATAGCAAGAGATGTGCAAACCTAAGTGTCATGGGTGTCCCAGAAGGAGAAGAGAAGGGGAAGGGGACAGAAGAAATATTTAAAGAAATTATGGTAGAAAATTTCCCAACCCTATTGAAGTACATAGATATCTTTGTCCAAGAAGCACAGCGTAGTCCCATCCAAATAAATCTGAATAGACCAACTCTGAGACACTTACTAAACAGAAAATCAAATGCCAAAGACAAAGAATTCTGGGAGCAGCAGGAGAAAAGCAATGCATCACATATAAGGGATACCCAATAAGATTAAGTGCTGAATTCTCATTGGAAACCATGGAGGCAAGAAGACAGTGTATGATATATTTAAGATACTGCAAGAGAAATCTTCCAGCCAAGAATCTTACATCTGGCAAGACTGTCTTTCAAAAATGAGGGTGAGTTTAGAATATTCACAGATAAACAGAAAATGAGAGAGTATGTAACCAAGAGACCACCTTTGCAGGAAATACTAAGGGGTGTGTTACAGCATGAAAAGAGAAGACAGGAGAGAGAGGACTGGAAGTTAGTCTAGAAATGAAGACTATATCAATAAAAGTAAATAAAAGTGTCAAGAGTGGTGAAAATAAAATATGACAGATAAAACCCAAATAGGAATAAACTTAACTAACAACATAAAGCACTTGTATTCAGAAAATCACAACTCATTGTTAAAAGAAATCAAAAAAGACCTAAGTAATTGGGAGAACATTCCGTGTTCAATGATTGGAAGACTAAATAGCATTAAGATGGCAAATTCTACTCAAATTGATATCTAGATTCAGTGCAGTCTTGATATAAATACCACCAGCATTTTTTAAATAGTGGAAAGCAAAATTATCAAGTTTATTTGGAAGGGTAAGGAGTCCTGAACAGCCAGGAACATCTTAAAAAGGAAAAGCAAAGCTGGAGGACTCACATTTCTGGACTTTAAATAATATTACCTAGCTACAGTGGTAAAAACAGCATGGTACTGGCATAAACATAGACACATAGACCAATGGAACTGAATTGACATCTATGGTCAAGTGATTTTTGACCTGCCTGTCAAACCCACCCAGCTCAGGTGGAACAGTCCATTCAACAAATGGTGCTGACAGAACTGGATATTTATAACCAAAGGAAGGAAAACGGACCTCTATCTCACATCTTAAATGAAAAATAACTCAAAATGGATCAAAAACTTAAAGATAAAAGCAAGAATCATAAAGCTTCTAGAAGGAAAAATAGGAAAATAACTTCAAGACCTGGTGGTAGGACATAGATTCTTAAAGGAGATAAGAGGAGGACTGAGAAGGACTAATGATGTTTAATGTTTGTAGAAGTTTTAATTAACTTTCCCGTAAAAGTGTGGAAATGTGCAGAGTTGATGGTAACACATAGTGAGTAACAGCTGGTTTATAAATGAGAATGTGGCTGAAAATGGTAGTCTAGGAATGTAAATGCCAATGGACAGAAAGCTAGAGAATAACTTAGGGACTGAATAGCACAGTAACCCAAGAATTGGATGAGAATTGCGGTTGATGGTACAGATGCAAGAGTGTCCTTTGTAAGCTAGAGTAAATGTGCATCACTATTGCAGGGCGGTGGGAATGTGGAGAAGCATGGGAAAAATACAACTGGCGTGACCTATGGACTGTGGTTAGCAGTAATAAGGTAATACTCATGCACCTATGCTAAATATGAACTGTGTTGAAAATGGGGGAGTTGGAAAAAGTGTGTGAAATATATGCCACAGACCTGGTAATAATTGGATGCTAATATCTCATAATCCATAACATATGTTCCATCATGGTGTGGTGTTGATAGAGGGGGGTTTTATATGGGAATTTTGCACATATGCATGACTGTTTTGTAACTTTACAACTTCTGCCACAAAAATATATTTTAAAAGTAACTGGGTGATTCGAGGGGGAAATACACCAAATGTAAGATAAGGATTATAGTTAGTAGTAAGATTTTGATAATATTCTTTTGTAATTTGTAATAAATGTCTCACAACAATGCACAGTATTGGTGGTGGGCTGATGTATGGGATCCCTGTATGATGTTATGCATGTTTGTTTTGTAAGTTCACAACTTTTACTATACACTTATTGTTTATTTATGTTCATATATAAATGACATAAAAAGAATAATAATAGTGTGGGTTGGGGGAAAATACTTTGGTTAGTAGTAATATTTTGAGGATGCTCTTTAATCATTACTTAAAAGTGTTTCACAACAATGCAAGGTATTGGTGGTAGGGTGAGATAGGATGGCCCTGTGTGATGTTATATATGTTTGTTTTGTAAGTTCACAACTATTAGCAACACTTATTGTTTATGTATGAGTGATATATCTCAATAAATTTTTTAAAAACTCAACAAGATACTGCAGTAAGCCAACTTTACTGACGGGCTATAATTAAAGTAATGAAATGACAATTACTCACCTATTCAACAAAGATTTACTGAACATCTCCTATGTGTGAGGTAATCTTTACCAGGCAATGGAGAGAGAGGTACAGAATACAGTCCTTCACAACAGAGGAGGCAGTCTAGTTGAAAGAAGTGAATGAGGTAAGAAAATCATTTATTAAAACAGTGATATAAGTGCTATAAATTGGTACATTAAGGGAAGACATATTTAGAACAGAGGAGACAACTAACTCAAAGGGCAGTTATGGAAGCTTTCAGAAAGAGTCACTGTTGCTAAGGTGTTATCCAGGAAAGAAGTAGAAAGGAGGGGCATATCAGGCATAGGAGAGAATAAAATTTTAAGAAGTGAAACAGCGTAGTACCTTTGGAAAATTGTAAATAACTAGAGATTGAGAAAAGGGTGATTGTGGTGTAATAGAACAGGTAGGCTGGAAAAAGATCATAAAGGGCTATGAATGCCATATTAAAATATTTAAACATTTTCAGAAGGCAATGATAGTCCTCTGAAGTATTTTAAGCATGAATGTAACAATAATGAATGATAGCTCTCAAATGGATATAAAAGTTATAGTATAAGCGAACAGACTCCTGGAAACAGACTAGGCCCAAATCTAGCTCTACTACTTACTAGCTATAACATTTAGGGCGGGTTACTTAATTTCTCTATGTCTCAATTACTGTATCAGTAAAACAGTGCTAATACTACATATTGTAGTGTAGTATGAGAAGTAATTTATAAGTATTTAAAGTGATTATTATTATATTACCACTTTGTAATTTGGTAAATCTAATAATATACAAGAGTTCCAAAACAGGTAATCTAATTAAAAGTACCTAGAATTCTACTTGGCAAAAACTAAGCAATCAACTTATTTTTACTGGATGTCTGTTATGTACCAGACACATACAAAAAAATAAAAGTTAAAAAAAAAAACACCCGAGAAAGAAGAAAATCTGAATTGTAACTGAGGGTTAAAAATTAATAATTATAGTATAAAATAGCAAAAGATAATACCTGAAATTAATGAAGCTAGCTAGAATGGTCTCACTTCTGTTTATGGTTACTCTAGACTTAATTTCACCCTTGTCTATGCTTATCCTTGTGAAGGTAATTCTAGACTGAATTTACCCTTTCTTATGGATCAGCATACTTACTATTGGGATGGTAACCACTCTACCCTCCACTTTTTAATATCCATATGAAAGCCCTTAGAACTGACCTTTGTTCTCTATACCCCTATCCCAAATCCTTGTGAATGACCCTGGGTTTGCTACCATATATCTGTCTACCCAGTACAGGCCCTTAATGTTTTATTAATGAAGAAACCTGTGTTCACTCCACCCCACTTATTCATTAGCACCCCAGTGTTCTTTCAGAATTTCTGAAGATCAAGAAGGCAGTTTTTGGGTAGTCTAAGGGGACTGACTTCCTTTGCTTACACAACACCAATAAACTCTTTCCCTCTTTGAAACCCAGGTGTCTCAGGAATTGGCTTTATAAGACACATCGGGAGAAAAGAACCCACTTTCGCTGGGTTTCAGAACTAATATTAAAATAGATTCTTAAAAAGAAGCTATTAATATAGAGAATCAATGTCTGTAAAATATACAGACACAAATATTCAATAAAATTTCATCAGTATTTTAAAATTACAGATAGTTCTTATAACATAAATCAAGCTGATTGTAGGGACTTCCCTCCTGCTACAAACACATAGAAATGGTGGATAAAATACTTTAAAAATAAAGAAATATTGTAATGGTAAAATAAAAGGAAAATTCCTCAACATTTTTGTTTCCTCCTAAAAACAAACAGAAGTCAAGACCAGAGCCCAAGGGAAACGGACTTGGCCCAGTGGTTAGGGCATCCGTCTACCACATGGGAGGTCTGCGGTTCAAACCCCGGGCCTTCTTGACCCGTGTGGAGCTGGCCCATGCGCAGTGCTGATGCGCACAAGGAGTGCCCTGCCACACAGGGGTGTCCCCCGCATAGGGGAGCCCCAAGCGCAAGGAGTGTGCCCCATAAGGAGAGCCGCCCAGACGCGAAAGAAAGTGCACCCTGCCCAGGAATGGCGCCGCCCACACTTCCCTTGCCGTTGACGACAACAAACAGAAGTGGACGAAGAAACAAGACACAGCAAATAGACACAGAGAACAGACAACGGGGGGGGGGGGGGAATTAAATAAATAAAATCTTTAAAAAAAAAAAAAAGACCAGAGCCCAAAGGATGAGCTTGCTCAGTGGCAGTCCACAGGGTTTCGGATTCAACTCTAGTCTCCAAGGGCTCAAGATTTAAAAGTGTAGTTTTTTAAATTTATTTATTTAAGATTTATTTTTTATTTATTTCTCTCCCCTCCCCTCTCCCAGTTGTCTGCTCTTGTCTGCTCTCTGTGTCCATTCACTGTGTGTTCTGTGCCCGCTTGTATTCTTATTAGTGGCACCGGGAATCTGTGTCTCTTTTTGCTGCGTCATCTTGCTGCGTCAGCTCTCCATTTGTACAGGGCCACTCCTGGGCAGGCTGTGCTTTTTTCGCACCGGGCAGCTCTCCTTGAGAGGTGCACTCCCCGCGCGCAGGGCTCCCCTACACGGGGGACACCCCTGGGTGGTACGGCACTCCTTGTGCGCATCAGTACTGTGCTTTGGCCAGCTCCCCACACAGGTCAGAAGGCCCTGAGTTCGAACCCTGAACTTCCCATGTGGTAGGTGGATGCTCTATCAATTGAGCCAAATCCGCTTCCCTAGAAGTATAGCTTTAAATAAGCACTTGCCAGGAGGAAAAACATAAGTGTAGTTGGTGTGAGGTAGCGGATGTGGAACTAAGCATCTACATAAGGCTCAGAGTATCAAACAGATGTACTGTCCATAAAAAAGGAACTAGAAAAACTGCTCCACAAACTCTGAGAAGGAACAAAGAAGCTAGTCTTTTTTTGAGACTTTGAATGGGGTTGGGGGTGGGAGTGGGAATCACCAGCAAGAAATAAAAAACTCTAGAAGAATTTCACTTGTAAGTGAAGGTTTCAAATTTACACAACTGCATGATATGAACATCATAAATTTTAAAATAGCATAAAATCTGTCTGTTTCTTGAAACCTTTGAGGACGCAGAAGATGTAAATACAAAAATACAAAAATAGCCCTGTAGTGATACAGACTGTAATGGACTTCCATGGAAGAAACAATCCCTACTTACATTAAGCTCAGAATAAAACATTTCTAGTATAAGGGACAGTTAATTGGTGCAAAAACAGATAAATTAGCCTCTAAATACTACAAATACAAGAATAATCTGAAAGTGAGAGTAAGAATATTTAGAAAGATTACACATCTCTTTTTAAAAGGAGAAAAACCACAGTGAAAAAACCGTCCAGATGAAAAAAAGAACTGAAATAGTTTTAAAAGAACCAAAGAGAAATTCAACATATTTATAAAAAATCATTGAAGAAAAACATAAAACCTCTGTGGATAAGCTAAATACCAGATTACAATAGTTTCTATGGAGGATATAAGACACAACCTATACCTCTAATAAGCATTCCAGAAGGAAATGATAGAAGGAATGTGGAAGATGCAATATTTGAAAAGGCAATGGTTGATAGTTTCTAAAATCAATAAACCACATGAACCTCTTCCCAGGTCTAAGAAGCAAAAAAAAAAAAAAAATTGGGATAAATAAAAGAAATCCATAGCTGGATAAACTGAAATAAAGACAGATAAGGGATCTTAAACAGCAACAGAAAAAGAGAAAGATTATTTATTAACAAAAAGAAAATTAGATTGAAGGTAGATGTCTCACGAATTAATTCTTGAATAGCAAAAAGTATATGGCACATAAATACCTGCTAACCATATTGCCTATGATAGGCAAAATAATGCCTCCCCAAAGATGTCCACATAATAATCCTCAGTACCTGTGAATGACAAAAGGACTCGGCAGATGAGATTAAACTAAGGACCTTGAAGTGGGGAATTATCCTGGATTACCTGGGTGGAACCAATATAATCACAAGGATCTTTAAAGGAGATCTTTATACTCTCAAATATTCAGAAAATAGAGATAGATAGATAGATAGATAGATAGATAGATAGATAGATAGATAGATAGATAGATAGATAGATGATATGGCAAATGTGGCAAAATGTTAAAATTGGAAGATCTGGTTATCTGGGTATGTGGGGGAAGGGTAGGTTGGAATGCTCTGTAAGGGTTTTGCATTATTTTTGCAACTGTCCTGTAAGTTTGAAATTATATATATATACATACAAAAAAGGTTTAAAGAAAAAATTTGATCCAAAATGAATTGGAAAAACTCAACAGAATCTGTAACTATTAAATTGAATCAGGTGTCAAAAATCTTCCTACAAAAAATACCACTAACCCAGATAGTCTAACAGGTAAAATTTCCAGGACACACAGGAACAAGTAACTCCTATCTAATACAATTTTTTCTAGAAACTAGAAAGAGAGGGAAAATCCTTCAGTTCTTCTTCAGAGTATAACATAATATGATACCAAATGAGACCAATACGAAACAAAACTAAAAAAAGGAAAAATAAGGCCAATCTCACTTATTTTAAATACAGGCTCAGGCACAACAGAACTTATTCAGGAGACTATTAGAGATGTGAAGATGGGGACCTGGAGGTGAAAAATGAAAGTATGAGTTTTTACAGAGGAGATACAGGGTGTGAAAGATAGGTATGGACAGAAGCCTCAAGAGGATCTCCTCTCTTGGCTGTCCTGACTTTATAGTGAAGGCGCCACTACCACCCTGATCAACGAGGTTGAATGGAGTAGTCTTGGCCACTTAGCATCCAATCCTGCCCTCCAACAAACTCTTACTTGAAGTTAGAGGGGAAGGTAGGAGATGCGGAGGGAGTAGCAGACTATGCAGCCACAGGCATACTGTGGCCACAGTCTGTTTGATCGGATCCTTCAGGGAGTTAGATGAGCATATCCCACACTGGGTAGACTCCCCCAAATTCCAACTTTGCCTTGGAGTATTGAGGAGGAATATGTTTTAGTCTGCTAGGCTGCTGAAAGCAAAATACCAAAAATGGGTTGGCTTTTACAGTGGGGATCTGTTATCCTACAAACTAAGAGTTTCATGGCTAAGAAAAATGTCCAAATCAAGGCATCATCGGGCAATGCTTTTCCCCCAGAGACTGGCTGCTAGTGATCCTGGACTCCTCTGTCAAATGGCAAAGCACATGGCAGCATCTGTTGGTTTCTCCTTTCTCTTCTGAGTTTTACTGCTTTCACATTCTGGGTTCCATGGCTTTCTCCATCTTTTCATCTGAATTTCATTCTCTTATAAAGGACTCCAGTAACAGGATTAAGACCCACCTGGGACCACACCCCACTGAAGTAACCTAATCAAAAGTCCCTACTAACAATAGGTTTACACCCACAGGAATGGAGTAGTTTCATAAACAAGGTTTTCTGGGGGTCCCATATAACCTCAAACCATCACAGAAGCCATGGTCATGCTGTGACAACTGAGTGCTGGCATATGGACATTCCACCCCCACTGGAGGGATTTAGCCCCTCACCAGATTTCCATTTCAGATGGAAACCATTAATGGTTTTATTAGAAAGAGCCCTCATGAAATGGGGTGAACAGCTGGCTCTGCTCCTCACTGTAGGGCTTCCCTTGGGAGATGCAATTGAGCAAGTTTTTCATACCTTCTCTAATTGTAGTAAGGGCTCCTGTACTAGGAGAATGGCCACTGTGGTAGCTGACAAGAGCCAGGCTGCACATTTTTTAACTCAGCAAGGCCTGAGACCTATAAGATGAGTAGAGGCTGTTCCTTTCTCTCAGGGACCCCACTCACAGAGTTATGTTCTTATGGCTCCTGGAGCAAGGGGTCCTGAAAGACACCACAGACAGGCTCTCCAGTGGAGACCTTTGGGAAAAACATAACCTAGAAGGAGGGCCATGGACTCCAAAGGAACATTCTACCCCTGCCTGACCCTCTCCCCACAATTCCCAGATATGGCAGTAGAGGAGGAGGATCCTGCAGAATTCCCTCCTCTTCCTTCAGCCCTGACTGAGGAGTCTGGCCCCTGGGAGGGACCTCATTACCAAGACTTTACTAAATTAAAAACAGTTTAGGGGTATAGCCAAAGATCTCACCAATCCCCCAGGAACCAAGGACCATATGTCCCACTGGTTATAGTGAACAAACTTTTATGGCACTTATGGATACAGAAGCCCATGTCACTATCATTCCAAGAGACAAAGAGGGAAGGGGAAAGTAAATAGCACTGGGAGATTTAGGACACTGCACATGGGTATGAGGATGGGAGGTTACTGCAACCCTGTGATTGCTCCCTATAGCCCTTTGGCTATGCCTCTGGTCACGTCTTTCACTAGGGAATGCGTTGTAGGAATTGATATCCTCTACCACTGCATATCCCAGCAGTGACTACAAGGATATGTTCCCCCATCCCAACAACTTCTGCCCATCAAGGTTGGAGAGTGACAGACTATGCATCCCCAGTGCACCCACCTTCTAGACTCTTTCCAGCAGTGGCAATACCACCTGCCTGGTGGAGAAAAGAACATTTCAGATTTCATAAAGGACCTTCTACCTGAAGTGTCCTCTGCTCTACTATCTCTGCCTATAAGAGCTTGATGTGGCTAATAAAAAAGGTGAAATGAGCATGGCAGTTAACTATAAACTATCTGCGCTTAAATGTATAAGTGTCCCTTTTGGCAGCTATGATCCCAGACATTATGATTCTCACAGAAGCCATTATAGCCTCCAACAGAGTATGGTATACAGTAGTTGACCTGGTGAATGTCTTTTTCTCAATTCCTATTTTGGGATGACCAAGATCATTTTGCTTTCCAGTGGTAAAGCCTATAGTATAACTTCATTGTACTGCCACAGGGGTATTTAAATAACCCAGCTATCTGTCACCAATGGGCAGGGCAGGATTTGAGAAAGCTAGTCCTGTCCAAAGGACTCCAAGCATTCTATTATCTTGATGACATGTCAGTGAGTCAGCCTGAGAAGCAAACTGTCCAAGGATTGCACGTATTGCTAACTGGGCTTCAACAGACTGGCTGGGCCATAAATTCCAACAAGATACATGACCCAATCTAGCAGGTCATCTTCTAAGAGAGTATAGGGGTAGAGCCCAGTAACGGATTACTTACCCATTATAGGACAAATTACTGTTCCTAAAATCATCCACCTCATAAAGGAGGCCCAGCAGTTGACTAGGCTATTTGCATATAGGCACCAGCATATTCCACATCTCAGTATCCTCCTGGCAACTCTCTATTGGTTGATGTGGAAAGCAGGTACTTTCCACTGGGGAATGGGGGAGGAACAGTCCTTGCAAGAGGTAAAAGCAGCTGTTTCAGCCACCCTGCCTCTAGGACTTTTAGAGGTCTTTGAGCTACAGGTTTCTACAACCCAGACCCAAAACAACTGGTTTCTTTTGCTGAAGGAGGGAGCAACAGGATTTTGGCAGTTTGAGATTATATATTCCAAAAGGAGATATAGATTATATTTGTAAACTGGTCTGTTCCTCTGGGCATGACACCTTTTGGTTGATTTAAATAAAAGGTGCTACATTTACTTGATTAAATCAAGATTAGGGCTTTGATTCAACCATGTCATTAGGATGTGTAGGGTTGAGTCCCTGCCCCTTTTGTGGGCTATATAAACAGATGTTCAATGAAGAATACAGAAGTAGATACACAAAGCAGAAACATGAGAAAAGAGAGAAAGCTCCAAAGACATGGAAGACGGTCTGGCTCTGGGAAGAGAGTTGAGCAATTCGCCTCATAGTTTACAGCTGACATTGTGAAGAGACCAGAGCAGCTGAGCCAAGAAAGACAAGGACCCCGGGAGGAGAGACAAGCCTGCCAACCTACAGCTGAGTGGAAGAAGCTGGACTCACGGACCCTTAAGAGGGAAGAGGAAGGCTGAACCATAGCAGAGGTCAACCGCCATCTTGTGTCAAAACGTGGCAACAGACTTTGGGTGATCAAATACCTCTTACGGTATCTTAGATGGACTCATTAGGGCCTGTTAACTGTACGCTTCTACCCCAAATAAATACCCATTATAAAAGTCAACAGATTTCTGGTACTTTGTATCAACACCCCTTTGGCTAACTAATACAAGGAATTCTCAGACACCTGGATTTTAGACCAAGAAGTTCCCAAACACAGCCCAGTATTACTCCTTCTTTTAAAGGCAACAAGGCAACTTCTAGTATATTATTGTGCCTTGGTAGAAATGGAAAGGATCACTGAGAGCTCTCAGGTCCTCTTGAGGCCAAAAATACCCATCCTGGGCCCTGGGTAATAAGCATACTCACCCAGACAGAGCCCAACAATAGAGTATCATCAAATGGAAATGGATCCAGGATTACTCTCGCCCAGGTACAGAGGGAGTGACACAATTGCATGAACAGATGGTAGAGACACCCCTCAACAATGATCCTGCTACAACACCAGACAATAGCCCTTCTCTCCCTGCACTGGCATCTTGGGGACCCAACTCAGGGATGCCCCACCAGATGCTCAGTGCTGATTCAATGATGGGTCAGCCAAGCTGAAGCCAGCTGGCATCCATTGGGCAGCAGCCACTGTTTCCCTTGCCTCGCACAGAGTATATACCACCTATGGTATTGGAAAAAATGCCCAGTGAGTTCAACTATGAGCAGTTCTCTTAGCCCAGGAACACTCAGACCAAAGACCTCCGTGTTCATGTTTGCTGATACCTGGGCCATTGCCAACAGCTTAACAGTTAGGTTCATTGAGGGAACATGATTGGAGAATCAAAGGTGCCCCAGGGTGGGGAAGGAAACTTTGGAAACAACCAGCAGCATGGAAAGGCACTAGCTTTGCTACCCATGTTGATGTGCATATATAACATGGGCCCGTATCACAATGAACACCATTAAAATAACCTAGTTGATAAAGGATGGACCAACCTACTTTTTGCCCTTGATGAGGCCAGAGATTCTCCTGGGAGAGAGGACATGGTAACATACATGAAATAGCTGAATTTCCCATGGCTATTTCCACCAATGGGTGAATCCACTACTGAACTAGACATGGAACTCCTGACACCATGAAATTATGAACCCAGAAACACAGAATACCTCTCTCATTAAAAGAGGCCCAATTTCTTTCTGTGGCTCTGCTTTCTTTCTGATTTCAGCGCTGGCTATCAGGCATATGGCCCAATCCTCCCTTAAGCTCCTTAAGCCTCTTCAGGGCTTCTCTTCTTGCAACTCAGCCGTAGGCAAAACTGGGGTTATTTTTCCCATATGACAGGATCAAACATGTTGGCTCCCTTTTCCTGTGTGTTTCTCTCTTTGTGTCTCTGTTTTTATCAGACCTAGCAAAAGAATGGAGACTCACCCTTAGCACAACTCAACGACACAGTCCAACTGAAAGTGTCTTACTTACAGGAATGGATTAGTTCACAAACATAACTTTCTGTTTTTGGGATTCACCGAATTGAAACTGTCACACTCCACCCTCTGAATCTCAAAAAGACATGTCTTTCCATATGCAAAATACATTCATTACATAACAATATTCCAAAAACCTTAAATCATTTCAGTAGCAACGCTAAGTACAAAATCACATCAAAATCTTATAGACATGCAGTTTATTTGGGGTCAAAGTTCCCTCTGGCTGTAAACCTGTGAAACTTACGAAACAAAAAATAAGTTATGTGCTTCCAATATACAAAGAAGGGACAGACATAGGACAAACACTTGCACTACCATAAGGAGAAACTGGAGAGAAAAAGGTGTCAGAGGTTCCTAACAGTTCTGAAAACCTGCAGGGCATACGCCAATAGATTTCAAAGTCCAAGTATCATCCTTACAGTGATGGTGCCTTCTCCTTGAGGTTTCATGAGGGCCCACTCCTTCCATGGGCTTGCCCTTGTTGTTGGTTCCACCTTCATCAAGCATCTGGGTGGAGACTGAGCTCCGGACTTTACCCTCCAAGAACATTGGGGTCACAGCCACACTTCCCTCAATCTCTGGGGGACAGTCTCAATCCACTTAGTACAGAGACGTGGCAACAACATTCTCCCTAATTACTGGCATATGGGCCCTATACCCTCAGAACAGTGGGATGGTGACCTAATGCTTCCTAACCACTGGGGAATGCGCTTCACCATCTCTGTAACCTGAGGTACCCAACGTCTCCCTAAAGAACAGATTGGGATATCTACCTTCTTCAAAATGCCAGGGCAAACTCACCCTTTCAGCACACACAGGTGTGGTCCTTCTCTTGGCTTGAAGACATGTCTTAATTTCAGACCTCAGCTACCAAAGTTTACCTCTTAAAGCCATTTTCCCTTCAATCCCTCCCCTCCCTTCTTTTACTCCATGCTGACAGTGACAGTGGTTTCATTCATACAGATTTTGCAAAAAAAGCTTGCTGGTTTAGTATGCAGCAAACTGGAGTCCAAGCTGTTAGACAGTAAGACTTTCCACAAGTCCTTTCTGGATAACTGCATTCCCAATCCTGACTTACAAGTTCCAAATCTTCACATGGGGCACTATCCTCTGGCGGCTTGTTTTCTGGAAGCTTGGAATTTCTCAAATCAGTCTCTGGTTTCTTTGTGCCCAGCTGTTCAGTTCTCATCTTATCTCTTTCCTCTTGCACTTTGCTATATCCTACAAGGAGAAGCCAGGCTGGATTTTCTACATTTACTTTGGAAATCTCCTCAGCTAAATGTCCAAGCTTGTCATTTCAAATCCTGCCTTCCATCTAACACCAGGAGTCAATTTTGTCAAGTTCTCTGCAACTTTAAAACAAGGATCACCTTTCCTCCAGTTTCCAGTAATAGTTCCATCATTTTTTTCTAAGGCTTCAACAGAAATAACTATAGGGTCCATATTCCTACCAATAGTCTTGTCAAAGCAACCTAAGCCTTTTCTTTCAAGCATCTCACAATTCCTCCAAAAATATTACTTGCCCCTTTATAAAACCATTCCAAGCATTTTCGGCAATTGCAGCAGCACGACCCCAGTCCCAGGACCAATTTCTGTTTTAGTTTACTGAAGGGCTGCTGATACGAAGTACTAGAAATGGGTTGGTTTTTATAAAGGGAAAGAATTTGGGGTAAAAGTTTCAGATCCAAGGCTGTGAAAAGTCTAACTCTAGGTACCATAGAGATGCTTTCTCACTAAAGTGACCTGCCACGTGGTAAAGCAAGATGGGTGTCGATCTATGCCAAGGTCTCTGCCTTTCTGTAACTAAAGGAAAACCAGTCACAGGGCTTGTCTCTTAGTGGACCTCTTCTCTCAGTCTTGGTAGCTCCACTTTCTTTCCAAGTTCAGCTCTAGTTATCAGGCATATGGCTCATCTCTCCCTGGGCCTCAGGTCCGTGAGCCTCTTCAGGACTTCTCTCCTTGCAGCTTAGCCTGTGAGTAAGTGAAGTCCCTTCTCTCATATGGCAGGATCAAACATGGCAGGTCCCTCTTCCTGCGTGTCTCTCTCTCTTTTTCCTTTTTTTTCAGACCCCGCAAAAGGGTGGAGACTCAACCTGAGTCACACATCACTGATGTGGTTCAAATGAAAGGATGTCCTACCCACAGGAATGGAATAGTTCACAAACATAGTCTCTCTCTTTTGAGGATTCACCAAATTCAAACTGCCACACCAAGAAAAGTGTTTCTCATTGGAGGTGGCTTCATGACCACCCTGTCAGGACTAGTTACTATTCCCCTCAACTATTTTCTGAAGATTTTATCCAGCTGACTTGGGCCATCATGGCAGCAGGGAACCTGAGCAACTGCTGGAAGTGCCATCTGACACCTTGCTTGCTCTCCCCTCTTTATGGAGTCTGGATTGACATTCAGGAGCTGCTGTTCCCTGCTTCACATTTGAACTAACATCAGGAAATCTTTCATTTACACCCTGTGACAAAGATAACAGCACCTCCATACCCCTGGACAACCTGTTGGGATGCAAAAATTCCCAATGTAATAAAACTGGCAAATGGCTCAGCCAGCTTTCCAATTCATTATAGCAAGCAAAGCATTATTTGACTGGGGGTTTCCATGATTCCAAATTTGCCTCTTTCAGCAGATAATTATTTCCCTGGCTAAGAGTAAGCACCAATGAACAAATGATGCACATTTTGTCAGCCACCTTGACTTCAGGCTCAGCAAAATCATTAAACTCTCTAGTCAAAGTACTGCTTGATAATCACATTGCCTTAGACTTCATCCTAGACCAACAAGGAGGCATATGTGCTATTGCTAACACCTCTTGCTATACATGGTTAATACTTCAGAGGAATAGGAGAAAATCCAATGGCAAGCTGTAAAGTATAAAAACAGGTTCTATGCGGGACCTTTTCAACTGGCTCCTACAGGGTTGGGGGACCTGATCACCCTGCTTGGTCTAATGGTATGAATAGGTGAAGTGCTCTTAATGTGCTACAACCACTGTTGTTTCCAAAACTTTGCTACCAGCATTGTTGAGACCCACAGACCAGTAGGCCCAATCTATCTCTGCCTTCATGGCTAAGGAGAGAGGTGGGCTTTTGCTGTGGAAGATAATACAGAGAAGTAAGCTAGGCATGGTCAAGAGGCTGGAAGATGGAGAGCTGGGGAAGTCATAGACACACACTCCGTGGCCATTTCCCAGCCTTTGCTCACCCTTGGTCTCCTTTTCCATTGTGTACTCTTTTGGACCCTGTGTGCTGTGTAAGTATTAAAGAGGTCAATTGCTGAAAGTTTCTGTTATGCCCGAGGTTAGCAACTAACTCCACACTTAGGTCATCCATAAACTTACAAAATGAGAATGTGAGAACAACTAATGTTTTTGTTATTGTTTTTAAAGTTCCCTTAGTTACTGCGATCATCCAGTTAGGAAACCTCTAATATAGTTGCTGATGAGCATACCAAAATTCAAGAAAACTATAAGCTAGCTTTTATTAAAATATAGCACATATTCTGGGTATAACTTTATTGCCATTTGTGTAGTTTGAATTTAAAGCACTTATGTAAATCCTAATTTATTAATAAAAATTATACAAAGTTTGCTGAATTTAAACCAATGGTGTACTGGTAAATATTTAACAACCATCTTGCTAACACCTCTTGCTATACATGGTTAACACTTTAGGGGAGGTAGGATAAGGGACAGCTGTAAAGAATAAAAACAGATTCTATGTGGGACCTCTTAAGTTCTGACATGAATGTTGACTGGTTTTATTTTTATGCTAATGAGTAAGATGAAAGTATCATGAAAGGGTTTAAACTTCATTCATAAGTCAATTACCTGAGCAACTTTACTGAATTGGATTACAGGTTTTGAATACTGGAAGATTTCCTCAATTTTTATGCTACTCACAATAAAACAGCTACAGACATGACACAATTTTAAGTTTAACAGGCATTATTTTTATTTTCTCCATTATTTTATTAAGTGCAAACAACAAAACAATAAATTAAACTCTGATTTGTAGCATTTTCCAATTCCCATGGTGTAAACACTCCACCATGATGAAGAGTAATCATCCAACATGACATTACCCTATGTGGAATTAGGAAACGATACACAATAGCCCACCTTTAAATAGCATTTCCACCATACAGATACGATAGGCATTAATAATCTCAAAAGCATAGATAACAGTAAAACTTAGTAATTAGGAAGTGATGAATTTTGAGTATTTATTACCTTTGTTCTTAATACAGCTTAGTTAGAGAAGTGGATTTGGCTCAACTGATAGAGTGTCTGCCTGCCACACAGGAGGTCCAAGGTTCGATCCCTAGGGCCTCCTGAGCGATGTGGTAAGCTGGCCCATGCACAGGGCTGCTGCACACAAGGAGTGCCGTGCCATGCAGGGGTGCCCCTGCATTGGCGTGCCCCATGTGCAAGGAGTACACGCCACAATGAGAGCTGCCCCGCATGAAAAAGCACAGCCTGCCCAGGAGTGGTGCCACACACATGGAGAGCTGACGCAGCAAGATGACACAACAAAAAAGAAAGTTTCCCAGTGCCGCTGGATAATGCAAGTGGATGCAGAAGAACACAGAGAGCAGACAACGGGTGGGGGGCAGGGGATGGCAGGGAGAGAAATAAATAAAATAAATCTTTAAAAAAAATGTTTGATAGTTTGTAGTATTAACAAAGCTACGGATAGGTTCATCACAAGGAAGCAGTGATAAGAACTAGAATGCAGAAAAGAAGTCACTGAGAATTTCAAAGTCAATGGTTTTCTATTACTTAATTAGGGAAACAGATATTCCATCAAGGTGATATGAATGTCTAGTCTACATGGCACAAACATCTTTACTATGGAGATAGAAGTAACAAATTCTGAAGATCTGAAGACCATGAACATTTCAGTTATACATCTAATTTTCTTTTGCTTTGATTCCATCCTCACCAAGAAATTTTCTAATCTTTAGGAATTCTGAAACAAGGGTGTTCAACTAAGGCTGGGGAATTCAGGGTTCCTGTGTTGGTGCATCTGCTTCCCTTGTTGCCTTGTGACCCAGTCACTGGTTAGTCTTCCAGAAATCAGACAAGAGGGTAGTAGTCTTATTAAAGACTACTGGAGCCTTGAGCTGGTAGAGGTAAATGCATGTTATTGTTCCTCTACACAAATAAGCCTTTACAGTTTACCTTGAGTTAAACACAAGCCAGCTCTGATGTCATCTTTCATCATCCTGAGATCCAGGAGAAGAAAAGGGAATATCTGTGTCCAAAGAGGGGAAATAATTGTTACAGTTTTTCACTGCTCTAGGCATAGAGATATGGAGAAAATGGGGTGCAGACAGAAAATGCAATTCTAAGAGTTATTCCAAAAGTTTGCAGATCCCCAAATAAACAGGACTAATCTTGTCTAATCAAAAGAGAATCTCACAACAATGCAAGGTGTTGGTGGAGGGGTGATATATGGGACACCTGTATGCATGTTTATTTTCTAAGTTCACAACTTTTACTACACATTTATTGTTTGGATATATCTATGTATGAATGATATACTGCAATAAAAATTTGAAAAAATTTTGAAAAATAAAAAAAAGAGTCAATATATCTACCTATAAGACTCAGGAGGTAGAACAGGAGAAGCATGGATTTTTACAGGTCTTGTTGCAGGGAGACATGTCCCAGGGAGATAACCATTGTGTCCTCTTTTTATAGAACAAGCTGTATAGCTTTGACTCTTATCAAGAGTCAAAACATTAACACACAATCAATGTTTATAGTAAAACTTTCCAAACAGGCCAGTTCTGGGGCTGGGGACTGGGAAGAGAAGAAAAGCTATCAGTCTGGGGACCTGGTATAGCCACCCTAATGTACCCTGATGCCTAGTGATAATCCTGGGGAGGTCCAGGTCTTCCAGGTCTAGAGGTCCTTGCAGGGTCTGAGGCTGTGTCTAGCCCAGATACATCAAGGGTACAATGAAAGCTATAGGCTATCCAAGCTGAAGCAACCTATCAATCCCTTAAAAAACACACGCAAAGGTCAATGTCTCTCTTATCTTTATAACTCAAATGTCATATAATCAAGGCTCATAAGGTAGGTTCATATCTAACATATCTAATACCTACCAAACTTCAACCACTTTAGATGACATTCATATAATTTAAAAGCAAAGTACCATGTGATCTGGGATCCTTGGGACTTGGGGTGGGAAAAGATCTAGAGACTCCTACCATGACAGGAGGGGAAACCATAGTAGCTGCCAAGGATTTAAGTCTACCCTTAAGAAATACCCAACTTCATGAAAAAATATATTAGTGTGGTAAAATGCAAAATGAGTCCAAAGAGAAGAAAACTTCAAATTTCTTCTTGACAGTTACCCCATACTTTTCCCACTACTTACTGGCTACCAGCTTTCATGCTACTTGGCTGCCACCTACCCTAATGTCATTATGATAATTTCAGTATGCATAAAACCACAACAATTACCCAACAGGATTTCTTTGAAATTAGCCCTATCCCCCCCAATACATATTATTATGTATTTTCAGTCTTTTGCTTCTTCAATTTACAGGGTATTCCATTCTACTCATCTGCTGCCTTTCAGCTTTTCTTCTTTTATATATAAAGGGTTCCTTATAAAATCCCAAAAGTGAATAATTTTTATCTCTGTAAGAATTATTTTAAAAATATAAATACTATTAACAATACATTTCATTGTTAAAACGTAATCCATAGTTATTGTTATTGTTGGTTTTGTAAGGGTTGAAAGAAGCCAAAACAAGAATCAGAATGGGGAACAGAGGCAGTTGGTCAACCAGGGAGGGGGTATCTGTAAGATTTCCTGGGGGACATTCCTCTGGATAGTTCATTAGGAAAGATGTTGGAACACTGGACCCATAATGACCAAACCAAGGGAAAGGAAATGACAGCCTGATGTATTCTGGCCAAAATACGGGGCAGATGAGGATTAGCTCCATGCCAACCTTGCTTTCATAATTCTTTTTGTGTTTTTTTTTTGGTTCAGTGTATGTTTTAATACCTCTGGATGGTAATATTAAATTGACAATGAAAATTCTTAAAAGAGCTCTATTCAAATGGCTAAAAAAAGAACTTATATTAATAAAGGATGGAAATCTTTGAAATGCCTAAATTGAGATGAATAGTTTATTCTTTTTTCACAGAACAGAATGAGGGATATGAGACTTAAGTAGATATAGAAAGGTATAAAATTTTTGTGGGAGTGCTAACTAGAATTTGGTAAGTTTGTTTAAGGGAATGTGTTTTTTTCCTAAGATAAGATAGCTGGCTCTCATAAAATCAGGATGGAAGTATGTAGGACAGAACTTGAATGCATATGGCAAGTTGTAGAAAGTAGCATTAAGTAAGGCAAAGTGTTTTGTGAAGGTGGAATTTGTCTTGAGATGAAGCAACTATTGTCTATATGGTTATGAATAGTTATAAGAAGTTTGTAGAAGAAATGTTTAAACCAAAATATTTGAATGGCTAATTCCAATAAGTCATTATTAAACAGAAACTGAATTGATTTTAATAACAAAAAGTAGTTTCATAACAGGAAAAACTACCAGAGGCCACTTCTGTCTGCATATTAAAGTGATGGTAAAGGAAAATAATCTTGATTCCATTGGGCATCTGCATTGCTGAATTAAATACTTGTTAATTAATGTCATCATGATGAAGGTGTAGAAGTAAAAAGCTCCATGATGTTGAAGGATGCTTTGCACCAGGCCAGTAGAATACTGGAGCCAACCTTCATAGCTTCTTTCTAGGGTCAACGGTGCTGCAGCATGCTAGCTGTGTGAAGGATATGCTAAGTGGAGCAGTGATTACCAGAGTGCTGTGAGTATAACTTAAACATAATTGGCATTATGGTCTGCTCCCACATAGAGACAACTTGTATGGTGTTGCAAAGGTGGACCTTAAATCTATTAATTACAACTCAAAAAGAAACTTATGCATTTATTAGTGTATTGATTGGAATTAAACTGTACCTATAACTCTCCTATTCTAGATATATGCTTGATGATTATGGTGATATCTTTTCTAGATCATATGCAGAGGGATACTGAACATGTTAAAAGGCCCTGGTAAACTTCATTTTCTAAGTAGTTAATGAACATGCTTAATTCAAGTCTCCCTCCTAACCCTTATTCTAAAATCTGTCCCATTCATACCCTGGGGAGGACTGGCAAACCACACGACATCCTGCCAGGGATAAGCATTTTCTCACCAGGAAGGAAACAGTAAACATGGTGACTGGGATCCACTTCAGCTTAACCCCTTCTAGATAGTCTACGGGTAACCTTTCCTTACCTAGGACCTGGAAAACAATTTCTGATGACAACCTGCAAAATAAAGCCTATCAACTTTGAGAAGATAGACTTTAGGCACTAGGCCTTTCTATTTTTGTGGTCCAGTATCCTTCCAGTGAAATCCTACATCCTCAAAATTCTAATTAAGTTTATTTCTTCCATCTTGTTAGCCATATAGGGATTTTATCTAGTTTCACCCAAGGTGCCATAGTCATCTTCCTCCAACCATGAGAGAATAGCAGGAGGGTTTTATACCTTGTCAAGTAAGGCCTACTGCCCCTAACCAGTGGAAAGCAGTTACAAAAGAGTGACCATCGTCCAGAATGGTGACCAGAATGCTACTCCTGGTGAAAATTGTAGTACGTTGTCCTCTCTCTTCCCTCCTGTCAAAAAGGGAAACATCAAAGCTATACCAGCTTCCCACCTTAGTCCCTAAATTAATTACTTGAAAAAAAAAAATCAAATTAAGTTGGAGTGTTCCAAATAAATAAAATTACACTAACATTTTAATTTATTTTTCTTGGGGGTGATTAAATTTTTTAAAAAGCTACTCTATAAATTTCATAATTTTCTCAACTTCGTTGTTCAAATGTCTGCAATATTAGCAACCAATTTTTATTTGTTTATACAGCCTAATAAGTCCCCTATATGAAGATGTTTTTCTGTTGCAAGGTAACTAAGTAGTTGGAGAGATTTCTAACTAAAATTGCCCTGTCATGACAATTATACAACTGCAACTTAAAGAGTTCAGGCAAGGTACAAATTTGGTTAAAGCAACTTATTGCCATAATTTTCAAATCAACTATTGAAATGTCCATATGAATAGGTGAGATTATAGGTAAAATTATTATGTAAGAAATAAATGTGACTTAGTTTTACTATTTTTTCCAATTACTTTCTACCATTTCTTTGTAAAATGCTTTACATTTTTCTGAAAGCTAAGAGTCATTCTACTTGGAAAAGACTAAAATATAATTCATTTCCATCTTCAAAGGTAAAGTCCTAGTACTAAACAGGATTTTATAACCTATAATCAGTCTTTTTTTTTTAAGGTTTTTTTTTTAGGCAGTACTGGGGATTGAACCTAGGGCCTGGTACATAGGAAGTAGGCCCTCAATCACTGAGCTACATCCATTTCCCAATAAGAATAGATTTTTTCCCTTTGTTTGTTTGTTCTGTTTTTAGGAAGTACCAGAAATCAAACCTGGGACCACATATGTGGGAAGCAGGAATTCAACCACTTTAAAATACATTGCTCTCCCTATAATGAGTCTTAAGAGTACACCAATAGATAAATACACGAACATAAAAGTATCATCCTAAAAAATGAAAACTATCTGAAAATAATTTAAATATGTTAATTTACATGTGAATATACTTAAATTTAGTTAATCTGCTGAAAATTAGATTAAGCAAATGATTTAGATCAAGGCTTCTTTTTTTTTTCTTTTTTAATCTTAATTTTCTTTTAAACGTTACATTAAAAAAATGAGGTCCCCATATACCCCCTAAGCCCCCTACGTCACTCCTCCCACATCAACAGCCTCTTCCATCTTCGTGGCACCTGGTGAATACATTTTGGAGCACTGCTGTACCACATGGACAGTGGTCTACATTGTAGTCTACACTCTTCCCCAGTCCACCCAGTGGGCCATGGCAGAACACTGTTCAGCAGCACCACCAAGGACAACTCCAAATCCTGAAAATGCCCCCACATCATATCTCTTCTTCCCTCTCCCTACCATCAGCAGCTACCATGGCCTCTTTCTCTACATCAATACTACAATTTCTTCCCTTATTAATCACAATAGTTCCCCAGCAGAACACCAGTAAGTCTATTCTAATCCATACTCTATTCCTCCATCCTGTGGACCCTGGGATGGTTATGTCCAGTCCCCCTCTACATCAGGAGGGAGCTTAGGTTCCACATGGATGATGGATGCAATTCTCCTGCTTGCAGCTGTAGGCACTCTTGGCTCCCTCATGTGGTGATTGACCCTCTTCATCTCCCTGTCAGCTGGCCAGGGTAAGTCCAATAAACTAGACGGTAGGCGTTGCAAGTCTGCTGAAGCTTAGGGCCTGGCTATCACATGGACAGTCCGGAGATTCAGGTCTCCTGAGTGTACAACAACCCAAATGCCAACCACAGGTCTGGTAAAAGTAACAGAAGAGGCATGTGTAGACAGGTCATATCTGAGTCCAACTCCATCACACTCAGGAACACAAATTCCAAAGTAGGGCCAATTGACATGGCACTGAATTCCAGAGCCATCTGCCATGACCACAGAACCTGTGGGTCTCTGTAACCCTCAGTACCTGGGTTTCTATCTACTTTGGCTCCCTCTTGCACCCTGCTGAGGCATGCATAAGCATTACCTCTGATGACCTCCTGACTCTTTTTTAGAGACTCATAGCCATATGAACTCATTTGTTCTTTCCATTTCCCCTTTTTATACAAAGTCAAAAAGCAGTTTTTAACACCTGATATTACATGTAGGCTGAGATAATCTGCTGATCTGAGTTCACCCTTTTATTCAAGGTCTTTTTCTAGCTACATTATCAGCTGGTGCTGAGTAGTAATCCCTTGGTGCCAGGGAGGTTCATCCCTGGGAGTCATGTCCCACACTGGGGGGAAGGTAATGCATTTATCTGCTGAGTTTGGCTTATACAGTAGCCACATTTGAGCAACATGGAGGTTCTCAGGAGGTAACTCTTAGGCACCCTGCAGCTCTAGGCCTAGTTCATATTTCAGGCACACAGGCTCATAATCATAGCCATCAGTACCAAGGGCTCATTGTTAGATCATCCACCTTTATTGGTCTTTGCCATTGCCTTTGGGGGATTGTTGCTATTCCATTGGGGAATGTGATAGAGCTCTGCTGGCTAGGAACTCAGCACTCTCTCAGTTGTTTTTAACTGAAACCACTATGAAAATATCTAAACATTTTTATGTACCCTGTATACATGCCCAGATCAGGGCTTCTTAACCTTTTTTTGTTCCATGACCCCTTTCCCAGTCAAGTGAAAACCATGGACCCCTTTCTCAGAATGTGGTGGGAGATAGTTTTATGACAATCAACATCGGAGGTCAGAGAAAATAAAGATAATAAGCTGATTTTTTTTCAGTTCAATCTCATGGACCCCCTGAAATCTTTCCACAGACCCCTTGAGGGTCTTTGGACCCCTGCTTAAGAAACTGATTTAGATAATAGTTACATCTACAAGAGTCTATCTGTTGGGGAGGAACAACAAAATTTGTTTAATTTTAGATATGCAGAACATGTTTTTGAGAAGTGTGTGGGCTATCCAGATGGAAATACTGAGTAGGCAATTGGATATATTGGTTTGAAGCTCAAGAGAGAGGTCTGGTTGAAAGATTAGGTTTGGAAGTCATTATCCTATATATAAACTGAAGCTATAGGGGCAGGTGAGCTGAAGAAAGAAATGTAGAGAAGACTAAGATATAAAAGCTGGCAGATATTGAAGAATAGCTCAGAAACCTGAAAGAGAATAGTCAGAATGGTAAAATTAGAAGCAGGAAGGAATAGTATGATGAAATCTTCAAAGAAGTTAATAATGTTAAAGAGAAAAGTATCCACTGGATTTGATAAATAGGATGCCAGTAGTACATTGCTTAGAGAAATTTCAGTAGATAAATTAAATGAAAAATAAAATACTGGGGTAGATGAAGAGGTTGAGATGGGATGTATGGAATCCTCATTTATTAAAAAACAAACAAACTAAGGAATGTCAGTAGGATGGTGGAGAAGGCAGTTCCAAACTCCCATTCCCTCATGGGGCTGATCTCCAGACTCAGTGAAAGCCTGGCTAACTGGTGAAGGAGTACCACAGCACAGAGTCAATTTGCAAAGAATGTAGGAGGTGTTATTTGTTGCTGTTGTTTGGGTAGGTATTTTTTTTTATTTCTTCTTCCTTATGCTAGCTGAATACAAGTAGCACAGACTTCATTGATCACATACAATAAGGAATACATACTTTGCAAAAAACATTTTGGAAAAATCACTAAACAAATGGTCTACTATAACTTTCAAAATCAAGAAAATAGCAAACCCTGGCTGGAAGGAGAAGAAGCTGACTTCCAAAGTTACCACTTTAGAATATTCAAATGTCTAGATTTGAACAACAACAAATCAAAAGGCATACAAAGAAACAGGAAAGGATAGTCCATTCAGAGGAACAAAAAATGTGACAGAAACCATACCTGAGCAAGTGTATACATTGGATTTACTAGGCAAAGACTTTTAAAACCATCTTAAATATGCTCAAAAAGTAAAGCATTGATGAAGGACTAAAGGAAATCAAGAACATGGTACATGAACAAAATGAGAATATCTGACAAATAGGAATTATAAAAAGGAAACAAACAGAAATTATAATTTATCATGAACGTATAAGTGAAATGAAAATTTCACTAAAGGAGTTCAACAGCAGATTTCACAAAAAAGAATGTGCAAACTTGAAGAAAAAACAATTGAAATTATCCAGTCTAAGAAGCAAAAAGAGAAAAGAATAAACAGAAGTGAACAAAGCCAGAGGGACCTGTGGGATACCATCAAGCATAGCAACATATGCATTATAGAAGTCCTAAAAGAAGAAGAGAGAAAGAGGAAGAATATTTAAAGAAATAATGGTCAAAAACATCTGAAATCTGATGGAAGACATGAATATGCTTGTCAAAGAAGCTCAATGAACTTCAAGTAGGATAAAGTCAAAGATCACATGTTATAGTCAAACTGCCAAAAGTCAAAGACAAAGAGATAATTGACCTGTTACATAGAAGGAATCCAAAATAAGACAAAAAGGTGATTTCTCTACAGAAACCAGGGAGACCAGAAGACAGAGGGGTGATATATTTAAAGTCCTGAGTAAAAAAAAAAGGTGTCAAAAAAGAATTATATATCCAGCAAAACTATCCTTCAAAAATGAAGAAGAAAGTGTGACATTTTCAGATAAACAGAAGCTGAGTAGTTCATTACCAGTAGATCTACTCCATAAGAAATGCTAAAGAGAGTTCCTGAAATGAAAGAACACTAGACAGGAACTTAAACCCATAAGAAAACATAAAGAATATTAGGTAAAGGTTAATTTCATACATAACATTAAAAGCCAATATTGTTTTATTTCTGGTTGGTTTGTAACTTCTCCCTTTTTTACTATATGATCTAAAAGGTAAATGCATAAAACAATAATTATAAATCTATGTTAATGGGCATACAATGTATAAAGATGTAATCTGTGATGATAACAATATTAGGAGGAGGGAGGTGTAGAACATTTGTATACTATGGAATCCAAGTTTATATTAGTCAAACTAGATTGTTGTAAATATAAGATGTTATTTGTAATTCCAAGGTAACCATTAAGAAAATTACTTAAAAAATACAGAACAGGAAAGAAGGAAATCAAAATGGTTCAAGACAATATAAAACATTTACTAAATACAAAAAAAAGCAATAATGGAAGAACTAAAAAACAAAACTTACTTATGACATACAAAACAGATAGCTAAATACATAGAAAACAAATAAACAGCATAAGTAAATCCTTCTTTATCAGTAATCACATTAAATCAAAATGGATTAAACTCTCATTAAAAGGCTTGAGGGAAGCAGATGTCACTTAAGTGATAAGACCTCCACCTACCATATGGGAGGACCCAGGTTTGATTCCTGGGAACTCCTAGTGAAAAAGAAAAAGAGAAAGTATGGCTGTGCAGTGAGCCAGCGCCCACGCAGTGAGTCGAGTGCCCTCATGAGTGCCCGTGTGGTAAGCCAAGTGCCCATGCAAGTGAGTCACGTAGCAAGATGACACAACAAAAGAGACAAAGGGAAGAGTCAGTGAAACACAGCAGACACCAGGAACTGAGGTGGCTCAATTGACAGGGAACCTCTCTCTGCATCAAAGGTCCCCAGAATCAAATCCCTGAAGGAGAAAGATGAGAAGACAAAAAGAGAAATAGATACAGAAGGTCACACAGCAAATGGACACAAACAGCAAAATCAGCAGGGCAGGGGTGGGGGTGTGGGATAAAAAAATAAATCTTTTTTTAAAAAAGGCAGAGATTGAGAGATCAAATTTTTTAAAAACAGGGTCCATATATATGCTGTCTATAAGAGACTCATTTTCGTTATAAGGACACAAAAGAGGTTGATTGTAAAAAGATAGAGAAAGATATTCCATGCAAATAGTAATCAAAAGAGAATGGGGATAAATATATTATTAGAAAAATTAGACTTTAAATCACAAAAGGTCACAAGAGACAAAAAAAGACAATATATATTGATAAAAACCACACAGAAACAAGATATAATAATTATAAATATGTACCTAAAACAGGATTTCAAAAATATATGAAGAAAACACTTGACAGAATTGAAGGTAGAAATAGACAGTCTTAGAAGAAGAGTTGGAGACTTTAACATACCACTTTTAATAACAGATAGAAAATCTAGACAGAAGATCAATAAGGAAATAGAAGACTTGAACAATACTATATACCAATTAGATCATAGCAGACATATTTAGTGAACTTTATCTAACAACAACAGAATATACATTCTTGAACAACCTATAGAAAAGGCAAAAATATTGGAAACTACACATATGATAAAAGTTTATTATCCAGAATAATAAAGAAATACTGCAGCTCAACAGCAAAGAGATAAACCCAATTTTAAAAATGAGAATACTTGAATAAATTATAGTGAAATTATAATGATGAGGAATTGATGCATCCCATCTCAACCTCCAAAGAACATATATAAATGGCCAAAGAGCACATGAAAAAATGCTCAACATCATTAGCCATTAAGGGAATGCAAATCAAAACAACAATGAGATACCATTTCACACCCACTAGGATGGGAACAATCCAAAAAATGGAAAATAACAAGTGTGGAGAGGATATGGAGAAATAGGAACACATCCTTCACTGTTGGCAGGAATGTAAAATGGTGCAGCTGAAATGGAAAACAGTTTGGCAGTTCCTCAGAAAGCTAAGATAAGAATTATCGTATGACCCAGGAATCTCATTTCTAGGTATATACCCAAAAGAACCGAAAAGAGGGATTCAAACAGATATTTTCATACCAATGTTCAAAGTGGCCTTATTCACAATTGCCAAAAGATGGAAGCAATTCACATGTCCATTAGCAGATCAAAGGTTAAACCAAATGTTGTATACACACTGGAATAATATTCAATCATATAAAGGAATAAAGTTCAGATTCATGCAACAACATGGATGAAACTTAAAGATATCATGTTGACTTAAATGACCCAGACACAAAAGGACAAATATTGTATTATCTTACTGATATGAAATAATTACAATAAGCAAATTCAAGGAGTCAGACACAGAATACAGGTTAGAGAGGCCAGTGTGGGGTTAGAAAATGGGGAGTTAATTCTTACTGGGTACAGAGTTTTTGTTTGGGGTAATGGAAAAATTTTGGTAATGGATGGTGGTGATGACAGTACAACATCATGAATTAACACCACTGTATTATATATTTTAAAGTGGTTAAAGGGGTGAAATTTTAGGATGTATAAATGTTACTAGAAAAAGAAAAAAAGCACAGGGCTATAAGACACAGTGAATAATGTAAATTCTGTACTATTGTTAATAGTATAATTTTAATAATATTGCTTCATCAATTTTAACAAAGGTACCCAATAATGTAAAGTGTTAATATTAGAAAAAACTACATGTGAGCAGGAGGTACATGGGACCTCTGCATTTTCTGCATGATTTTTCTATAAACCTACATCACTAATTAAAAAAAAGTTGTGGACACTACAAATGTGACCCATTTTTCAAGGCCCTGTTTGATGCACTTTTCTCTACAGAGCTTACTGTGATCTGCCCCTAAGGAAGTGATAATAGTAGAAAGGAACAAGCATGAGGTTTCGAATCAGAATAACCTATGTTCAAAATCTGATTCTGTTACTTATTAGCTGAGGCAACCAGCCAATATGTGCCTCAAAAGATTAATAAAAATAATGATGCAAGTGATGAAAAAAATACCATTTATTGATCACTTAGTACAAACCAAGTCCTTTACATAACCATTTATTATTCAAAATGCTTCAAGATAGGTGGAATCATCTTAATTTTATAGATATGAAACTCAAACTCAGAAATTCTAAGTAGTTTTTCTAAGACCTTGAGAGGTTATTTAGAACATCAAGAGAAATAAGGTGTGAATGAAATACTCTAAAAGCTCTAGAGCACCATATAAATTTTAGGTATTCTTAAATAAGAATGTATATGAATACCTTTGCTATCTGTATATGTGCTTGCTAATCTTTCTTACAAAAACTGCTTTTAGTAACATTAATTATCAAAGTTTGAGAAATGTGAACATTAGTTCCTTAGGAACTGGACCCTGATTGACAGCTTTTTCCTAGAGTACTGTTTCAAAACCAGAGAGACTCAGTATTACTTATAGATTTAGAAGCTCTGGTGATTAAATGCCTTGACCAAAATGATCATAGAATTTAACTTAAAAAAAAAAGCTCAAGTTTCTCTTGCAATATTATCTAACTAGATGATAACACCCACACTCCGGTAAATTTTCTAGAGACATCCCATGAATGATAAATTATGTTTTAAATACAGTTTTCTAATTAGAAAAATAAAAGTATGTGTTATAGCCTTATAGGACTTGGTAGTCCAGTGCCTGGAACGAGGTGACCTAGGGGCTTGATTAGACTATTTTGGGTTTAGCTCAATAATTAGCCCACCTTATTTCAGAAATGCTTTAACTTCTTATACATGTATTTGTAGTCTGCGGTAGCTCTTTGCATGAGTCTCTGTCCATGTCTGGTGGCATTTGATCACTTAGTTTCTATATGTTAACTCCTGGAGTACAATGTCATTCACCTGTAAAAGGGTCAGTTATCATGGTAGGTGCCGGGGATATAAAAATGAATAAGATACAATATCTGAATTCAAGGAGCACTCAGACTAGTGCGATGACTCCACAACATTTAGATTACTGCAAATATCAATTTTATTTTGTATCCTTAGTTTCCTTGATTAAAAAGAAAAATCAAATGGTATAACGCAATCTCTTCCATTAGGATACCTAATTTTACAAAACAAACAAAACAAAAGGCTATTTTTTTTAATTAAAAGACTAAAAGAGAAATCAACTCATGTAAATTCCCCTTCTTAAAGTCTTCCAATAGCTTCTAAATACATTTAGAATAAAAACAAATTCATTATCATGATCAATGGGCCCAATGTGATTTGGCTTCAGACTACTGTGATCTCATTTCCTATCACTCTCCCCTTTGCTCCTAGAGTTCAGTTGCAAGCCTTCTTTCTGTTTCTGAAATAGAAAACAATTCCTGCCTTAGGGCTTTTTCTAACTATTCAATCAAAAGCAAAATCCACATGTTCTTGTCCATCTCTTGTTTCTCACATTACCCCTGTAGTTCTTCATTAACACTATCTGATATTACATTGTTTATGTATTTGTTTATTGTCTGTCTCACTCTTCTAAAGTGAGAATGCCAAGGGAAAGCATATCTTTAATATCTTATTCAGCACAGTATCTCAGAATTTAGGATAACACCTGACACAGAATAGGTACTCAATCCATATTTGTAAATGAATCAAAGAATCAATGAATGGTTAAGCTAAGATTCAACTCCAGGTCTGGCTGGTTGCCAACCGTAGTGTCTGTTGATCATGTAACATTGCTTGTGAGGGCAGTGTTGTATCTAACTTTTTTTTTTAAGATTTATTTTATTTATTTATTTCCCCCCCCCCTCCCATTTTGTTGTTCGAGGTTGCTGTCTGGCTGTGTCCATTTGCTGTGTGCTCTCTGTGTCTGCTCATCTTCTCTTTAGGAGGTACCAGAACCCGAACCTGGGACCTCTCATGTGGGAGAGAGGCGCTCAATCGCTTGAGCCACCTCAGCTCCCTTCTTTGCTGTGTCACTCATTGTCTTTCCTCTTTGTGCCTCTTTGTTGCATCATCTTGTTGTGTCAGTTCGCCATGACTGCCCACTGCACCAGCTTGCCTTCTCCAGGAGGCACCGGGAATGGAATCTGGGTCCTCCCATTTGGTAGACAGAAGCCCAATTGCTTGAGTCACATCTGCTTCCCTCTAATTTATTTTTGTATCTAATACATCCCCTAACACATTGCTTTATATAAAATGTGTATCAATATATACATACTGCTCTCTTTTTGGGTTCTCTCTTCCGTTCTCTACACCGCCATGCCCTGCTCTGAAGAGACCCCCGCCATTTCCCCCAGTAAGCGGGCCCGGTCTGCGGAGGAGGGCGGCGTGCGGATCCGCTTTGCTCGGCTTTCGGAGCATGCCACGGCCCGACCAAGGGGTCCGCGCGAGCCGCGGGCTTTGACCTGTACAGTGCCTATGATTATACAATACCACCCATGGAGAAAGCCCTTGTGAAAACAGACATTCAGATAGCCCTTCCTTCTGGATGTTATGGAAGAGTAGCTCCGCGTTCTGGCTTGGCTGCAAAACACTCCATAGATGTCGGAGCTGGTGTCATAGATGAAGATTATAGAGGAAATGTCGGTGTTGTGCTTTTTAATTTTGGCAAAGAAAAGTTTGAAGTGAAAAAGGGTGATCGAATTGCACAGCTGATTTGTGAACGGATTTTTTATCCAGAAATAGAGGAAGTTCAGGTTTTGGATGTCACTGAAAGGGGTTCAGGAGGTTTTGGGTCTACCGGAAAGAATTAAAATTTATGCCAAGAACATACTTTTTTCCTTAAAAATAATGCTTCACTTAAAGTGTTTTGGTGTTTGTGTGACTATAAACCTATTAAACTTTAACTTCTAAAAACATTTGGTTTTCTTACGGTCAAGGGAAGGGCACCTCTGGTGGGATCAACGAAATTTTTTTGTTTTACTACTTATTGTTGTATGTAAATCTGCTTCATGGTGTCATAATACAAACAGTTTCTTTTGCAATTTATTTTATGTATAAATATAGATCTATTGGGAAATGTATATTATTTAATTCACTAAATGCTACCCCATCAGCAACTTATTTTTCTTTGCTTTATAAACCATAAAAAATGCCTTTTATTCAGTAAACTTGAATTTGTACAGATACAAATTATTGCATAAATTGAACTAAAAGATAATAAAAATCAGAGGTTAAAGTTAACAAAAAAATATATATATATACATACTGAATAAAATATTTTAGATTTCATAGTATAAATTCTTATGTATTGGAATACAAATAAAAACAGTACTGAACTAATTAGAGCCATTCCTTCCTCCAAGAATACTTCTCTAATTCAACTTCCCTCCTTTATCCAATTCTTACTTTGCTTTAAGAACCACAGCATATTTTTGACTCAGCACTGACAGAAACAGTTTGACATTACAAGTTCTCAACTCTCACAGCAGTTTTTTCCTATATGACTGATTTTCCTCCCACAAACCTATCTGCTGAGACAGGGACCTGACACTTAACTCTTTTCTTTCTTTTTTACTCTCTCTCTCCTTTCCTTGCTTCCTTCTTTCCTTCCTTGCTTTTTTCTTGCCTTTCCTTTCTTTCGTTTTCTTTGTCTGTTTGTTTGTTTTAGGTGATAAGGAGAGAGGTTTAAAATGGCTTTAAAATATAAACATCTATAGGCAGCGGACTTGGCCCAGTGGTTAGGGCGTCTGTCTACCACATGGGAGGTCCACGGTTCAAACCCCGGGCCTCCTTGACCCGTGTAGAGCTGGCCCATGCACAGTGCTGATGCCTGCAAGGAGTGCCATGCCATGCAGGGGTGTCCCCTGCAGGGGTACCCCACATGCAAGGAGTGCGCCCTGTAAGGAGAGCTGCTCTGCGTGAAAGAAAGTGCAGCCTGCCCAGGAATGGTGCTGCACACACGGAGAGCGGACACAAAAAGATGACGCAACAAAAAGAAAGACAGATTCCCATGCCGTTGACAACAACAGAAGCGGACAAAGAAGACGCAGCAAATAGACACAGAGAACAGAAAACTGGGGTGGGGGGTGGGGGGAAGGGGAGAGGAATAAATAAATAAAATAAAATAAAATAAAATATAAACATCTACAGACCTGGGATTACAATAAATTATAATCCTTTAAGTGATGTGACTATGTCTTAAATGCTATCTAGCTAAATTTCTCCAAGCAAAAGTGCCACAAGGGTAGATAGACTCTGACAAATGAAGCAGAGACATCAACAACAGTTTGATTGGATAATTTCTCAATTCACAAAATCTCAAAGACCTGAAATGGTAAATTTACATTTATTCATCCTCCCAAAAAGTATACAAAAGTGTATTATTTTCATGTTATTATAACTACAAATGTCTAAGACAGCTCTGAAATGTTTTAGTTCTAATACTTAACATATTCAAGAGTGCTCTTTTTTTAACACTTTTTTCAGCATTCCATATTGAGTAATCTACAATTGATAATCCATTTTATCAAAGGCTTTCATACTATAAAAACATTAATTTCAGTTTTAAATTATCTTTTCTATTTGGCAACATAATATATAATTGGAATGTAGTAGTGTAATGTAGTCATTGATTAGATCTACAGAAAACTATGTTTGTTATAGGAAGGTAAATGAGATATAGGAAGATAAAAGGGACACCTGCAAGCCAATAGCCTGGGTAAAGAGAAAATATAAAAACAAAAAGGACACAGAAATTTAGACAGCACAGCCATGTAGGATAAATAACATAGGTACAAATAGGCCAATATACTCCAAAGACTATGAAGGCACAAATAATTTATAGGATAGAAAGTGGTGGCCATTAGTATAATATAAACCACCATATAATCTCTTCGAGAAGTGAAAAAAAGGGCACAGGGTGTCAGAGATATTAATCCAAAGTGTGGATGTTTTAAGGAACCATAGCTATCCAGAAAACTATTTTCCCAGGTTTAACATGGCCAATTTTTTTTTAATGTTCATTACCTTTTTCTAAAAATGAATTTTTATTATAAAAGTTGTAAACTTACAAAACAATCATGCACATGTGTAGAATTCCCATACAACAACCCTTCACCAACATACCACACTGCTGTGGAACATGTTACAGATTATGAAATAATATCAGCAGACTATTAACACTAACTATGGTCCATAGTGTACATTTGGTACGTATTTTCCACACCTCCCTATTATTAACACAGTACATTTTTTACACTGATGCAAGAATATTATAGCATTGGTGTTAACTATAGTCCATAGGTTATATTAATTGTATTTTTCCCATGCTTCTCCTCATTCCTACCACCCTGCAATAGTGACATACATCTATTCTATTTTACAGAAGGATATTCTTGCATTTGTACTATTAACCATGATTCTCATCCACCTGAGTTCACTGTGATACTCATTCCCTAGATTAATCTCTAGCTTTCTTTCAACTGACATTCACATCCCTAGACTACCCTTTTCACCATACCTAAAATATTAGTGTATTCTTATGTCTATTTTATAGAGGTGATTTCATGAAAATTAATTCTCATTTCAACCTAATCATGCTGCCTCAAGGACATAATCCTTTTAATCCCTCCTTAAAGACAGGACCTTATTTTACTCATTGTATCTAAAATTTTTTTTACCTGGCTCTAACATAATAAGAGCTCTTTTTTAAAAAAGATTATTTGTTAATGTTAATTCAAATTAGAATGTTAATAATTTAAAAAATCATTCTGCCATTTCAGCAACAAAACTTATGTGAGGCAACATGCCTAAAAAAAAAAAAAGCTGAAAACTTTACAGGAAGTATATTCCAAAGGCTTCCTTAGCCAGTTTTCTAAAGTACAGAATGATCAATAAAAATCAGTTTATAACTGTACCTTCCAAATGTCAATTGGAAAGAAAATCTGTGAGTTCAATGGAATGCCAGCTATTACTGGCAGACATTTACCCTTACAGTGAGAGAATGCTGTGTTTGCATTGTTCTCTTAATAGCATACTAACAATTATATTTCTGTAGAGTCATTAATGCACAGAAAAAATTATATAATAAAGCAGTGAATAATGGACTGCGATTTATTCTCTACTGGTCAGTTACTAGAGGTAAGAAAGAGTAAGTCCTATCATCTTAGGCAGGTATAAAAAGAATCTTCTCTTGTTAAAACTCAAGGGAATATGAAGAGGGTATAAAAGAAAAGAAGTCAGACAGATTATGCTGTCAATTTTAGTTGTCATAATGTGCTTCAGAGATAAAACATTCCTCAGAATGGCAATTGAACAGATGGAAATTTTCATTTTTTGGTTAACTGGATGGAAGAATTGGACCAGTACCTAAATGACATTGAAATGAAGCTTCAACCCCCCTCCCACAAGAAGGAAACAGATGCATCACTCCAGATACAAAATAAATTATTGAACACTGCATATATTATATTGGCATCATTGTACCCAACTGTACATCTGCACAATGTTTTAGTCTCCTGGTGAGAGAACAGACATTTCTAAAAGGGAAAATAGGCAACTATTGAAGTGAATCAGATAAGTATACCATTTGGGTAAGAAAAACCAAAGCAACACTTCACTGAATTTGAAGTTATTCATGCTGAGAGGAAAAAGGAACCATAAATTATACTGATTTCAATGCCATTGAACTTATACATTGATTTAAATGTGGTAGATTCTGACATATAAAAGCACATTTTCAGGATTTTTATAATCTTAAAACAGAACAAAAACAAAAAAAAATGATGACTTAAGGCCCTAAAGGAGTTAAGACTGAACACTCTTTATATGATCTGACAGAGGAGTGATATATTAAACTAAAACTACAATCCTTATCTTAATAAGCTAGGATTAGATAGGACACACAGAATGGATAACTAAAAAGAGACCTATTTGGTATTTTACTGATCCTATAAGTTGTGAATTAAGAAAATGTGGTTGAGAGTAACTCCTTTATTTTATTATGTAAGTTCCACTTCCACTTCTTACAATACTTTCCCACTGCTTGTCTAGCCAGCTTTTACTCAATGCTGGAGTTCATTCATAGAGGCAGTTTATATCATCCTATACCTCTACCTCTAGTCTTCCCATCAACCCTTTTCACTATCTCCCAATTCATTAAATCCTTAGAGTTCAGCTACAAAGGAAATAAAAGGGCATCACATTTAAAAGGCAGGTGAAACAAGCCAGGTTTGTTATTTTGTTTTTAAGATATAGTCCCAGTCGAATTGGATCAACAGACTCCAGCATGATAAGACGACCATATCAGAAGTTCTGATCAGGGAACATAGATGTCTCAGGATGACAAATAGAATAAATCATGAGGTTAGTACCTAAAGTGGAAAAGGGAAAATGGAAAAATGTTTGCAATGTGAAGTTTTTATAGTCAAATAAGAGAAATTCTGACTTCTTTTTATTTATTAAGTCATTTATCACAATGCCAGTGAGACCTTATGAAATATCTAAAATGATAGAACATTTTATCAGACATGACTTCCAATTAAACTATAGTAAGGATTCACTGCCTTGAAGACCAACTAAATTGTGTCTCATGAAACTATTAGAACAGCACAAGCAAAAAAATATATGTTTAGTGTAACCCTAAAAAATATTAATAGAGAGCAGATTATTACATGGACACAATGAATTATGAGTCTGAATTGGTGCATAGTCTTCACAATGGGTGTTCTCTTTAGAAATAAAAGTTGCAAAAGGAAGTCATTTTTTCCAGACTCTCATTATTTTTTTAAAACAGACAAATGTGAAATAGGGATAAATTTATTAAAGATATAGAAAGACAAATATAACCTAAAAGTAAAATTAAAAGGAAGTTGGGCCCATCTGAACTTACTAAATAGAGAAAAAGCTTGAGGGGAATAGCTGGGAATATGGGATAGGAGAAATAGTTAGAAGGTCATTGGAAAAGGAGAGTAGAGTGGCTCCCTCCCTGGGATGTTTCTGCCAAGAAAGGAGAATAAGAATAGAACCTTCAGGAATAGTTTCATGTGGTGGCTGGACATATGCAAAGAGTCTGTTCCTAGAAAAAGGTCATAGGATAAAAGCTAATTCAAGGGAGATGTGGCTCAAGGAATCAGGCACCCATCTCCTACATGGGAGGTCCTGGGTTCAATTCCCAGTGCTTCTAAAGAAGAGGAGCAGCAACAACGAGGTGGGAGCAAAGGTGACGCAAACAGTACAGCATTCACCTCCCACGTGGAAGGTCCCAGTTTTGGTTCCTGATGCTTCTTGAGGAGGGCAAGCAGACAAGATAGTCAAGGTGCGGGGGGAAGAGGGGAATAAAAAAGTTTTTTGTTTTTTTAAAAAGAGTTGAATATCATCTTTTAAAAAAGCGAATTCACAGACGAGTAAGAGAAAGAAGTAAACCAGAAACCATATATTGTCCCTCTTACTCATTCTGATACTCTCTATTATTTAAACTTATACTGATTTATGGTTTCTATTCTATTACCTACTCTCTGATAGCAGTATTTCTCATTGTCCTTTTGTCATCATTCTTATATTAATATGAATATGGATTGTATTTAATAGGTAACCTAAAACAAATGATTTCAAGTTGCTCTATCTCCAGTGGTTACTGGGCATGGGACTAACAAAGGAGGCTGACAGATCATCACCTAGGAGCTTGGTTAAAATTTCTAATATATGGGAGAGAAGGGCATGTCCAGGTTTCTTCAAATGAGGACAGAAATAGGGGCAAAAGGGCTAGACTGAAGGAAGCAGTGTGATTTCATTTCAGGTTAAGTCCAACTTGACTTTCATTTCATTGTCATTAGAGAGAGATACTTAAGAGTCTTATTTTGATACCAGAATGTTTTCTTATCAAACATAATAGTAACATGACCTTTGTCAGCCAAAGGGGTGCTGATGCAAAATACCAGAAATTGGTTGGTTTTTATAAAGGGTATTTATTTGGGGTAGGAGCTTACAGATAGATACCAGGCCATAAAGCATAAGTTATTTCCCTCACCAAAGTCTATTTAGAGCAAGATGGCTGATGGTGTCTGTGAGGGTTCAGGCTTCCTGGGTTCCTACATTCCCGGGGCTTGCTTTTCTGTAGGTTAAAGGTTCCTTCCTTCCTGGTGCTCACTTCCCAGGTCTTCAGCATCAAACTCTAACATCAGAAATCCCCAACTCTGTTCTTTGCCATGTCTTTGATCTATGAGACCCCACCCACCAAGGGGTGGGGACGCAAAGCCTTAATCATAACTCAATCATGTCCAGGAATACAGATCAGATTAAAAGCATAGTCCAATATTTCTTTTTGGAAATCATCAATTATATCAAACTGCTACAACCTTTATTAATAAATAAATAAATTAATAATTTATGAATAAAGTATTTCTTAACATGGATATTGTAATTTAGAAAGTGTGGAAAGTTGAGTGTAGGTGTAGCTCAGCGGTTGAGCACCTATTTCCCATGGACGAGGTCCTGGGTTCAATCCCTAGCACCTCCTAAAAAAAAAAGTGTAAAAAGATAAACTTTGAACACAGTACACATAGAAACTCTGGGAAGTGTGATGGATGGCTGGATTTACCTTTCTAAGTGTAAAGCCTTCACTGGGACAGAGAAAAGCTAAAGTAGTATTAATAAAACCATATGTGACAAATGAATATTAAATCTACTCAACTTCTATTGAAAAGGAGCACTTGAGACTGAAGTTCTTTTAATCCTTTTTTGCATCTTTTTTGTTGAGTAGATGATTAGCACACTTTCAATGCTGACAAATTATATACTCTGTTAAGCTATGAAGATTTTCTTATACTCCTTAACAATAATTTATGACAATTTTAATTTTTTTCTTCTAGCATGTTCTTTTATCATATTTTATGTTTCATCAAAAACCATCATGCAAATTTCAGCAAAAAAGAAAAAAATTATCTCAACCTGGAATTCTAAACACTCTTAGCTTTTCTGACTTATAAGAGGCAAAAAGCAAAAACTATATCATACAATAAAGCAAAATAGGAAATCTGATTTTTATAGAACTTTCTCTTAAGTAGATTCAGAATAAGGCACTCTGCCTCCACAGCAAACATTTGCTGAAATACACTGTTGGAAGACACTTATATTGACAGTACTATCCTGGCATATTAGTATAACTATTTATCCTTTAAAAAAATTTTTAGGTAAAATTCACGTAACAAAATTACACATTTTAAAGTGTACAAGTCAGGGCATTTAGGAGATTCACAATGTTAGTAGATTTGTAACCACCCACTCTATCTAGTTCCATAACATTTTCACCCCTCAAAAGCAAAAACTCTGTACCCACTAAACAGTGACTCCCTATCTCCCCTGACCCCAGTCCATAGCAATCTGCTGTCTCTATGGATTTATTTATTTTGGATATTTCTATATATGAAATCATACAATATATGATCCTTATTTCTGGCTTCCTTCACTTAGCATAATATCTTCAGTTTTAATTATGTATCAGTACTTCATTCTTTTTATGGCTGAGTAATATTCCATTGTCTGTATATACCACAAATTGCTTATTCATTCATCTGTTGACAGACACTTGGTTGTTTCCAACTTTTGGCTACTATCAAGTGTTGCTATGAATATTCATGTACATGTAGTTGTCCCTATTTTCAGTTCATTTGAATCTATAACTAGAAATGGAATTGGACTCATATGGTAATTCTATGCTTAGCTTTCTGAGGAACAACCAGTTTTCCATAGTGGCTGTACCATTTTACATTCTCATCAGCAATACCTGAGGGTTCCAATCTCTCTGCATCCTCACCAACACTTATTATTTTCCCTTTTGTTGATAATGGCCATTTTAATACATGTGAAGTGGTATCCCACTGTGGCTTTTATTTTCATTTCCTAATGATTAATGATGTTGAGGATTTTTCATGTGCTTTTTGGCTATTTGTAATGTTCTTTGAAGAAATGTCTATTCAAGCTCTTCACCGTTTTTAAATTGGTTTGGGTTTGTCTTTTTGTTGTTGAGTTGTAAGAGTTCTACATATATTCTGGATACCTTCTCAGATATATGCTAATGTGATTTGCAAATATTTCTCCCATTCTGTAGCTTGTCTTTTCCTTTCTTAATAATGTCCTGTCATGCCTAAAATTTTCAATTTTGATTAAGTCCAATTTATCTATTTTTTTCTTTTGTTGCTTGTGCTTTTGGTGCCACATCTAAGAATCCATTGCCAAACCCAAGGTCATGAATATTTGTCCCTATATTTTCTTCTAAGTGTTTTATAATTTTATCTCTTATATTTAGGCTGTTGACCACTTTTGAATCAATTTTTGTATATGCTGTAAGGTGGAGGGTCCAATTTCATTCTTTCATATATGGACATATAGTCATCCCAGCACCATTTAGGAAACTATTTTCTCCCCATTGATGATCATGGAACCCTTGTCAGAAATCATTTAGCCATAGATGTGTAGTTTATTTTTGGGTTCTCCATTCTGCTTTCATTTCTATAGTTATCCTTTGAAAATAAACATTTCCATAAGTGCTCAAAATGAAAGGACAAATGAGTTTGGATAAGTAACACAAATCTGAGCTCTTTAAGTTCATTTAATGGTTCCCATTAGACTGGTGGCATTCTTTCTCAATAGCAGCCACATCTGTAACCTGGGTAGATGATCTTTGGCAGGGCTCATTCCCTAGGTTGCCCCTGATTTTAAGTACCCTCTTCCTGGAACCAACATGAGTTGAGATGGGGGTTCCTTAGATCCCACAAATCAACTTTAGGTATTCCTCAGCATAATCACATGGCACTTAGACAACACTATCAACTTCCCTTTTTTTCTGGCTCATTAGAAGATGAAGAATGGTAAAGAAAAGTAACAGGAAGGTGGTACAAGTTTCTACTCTTAGCAGATCTACAGTGCTTATCAGCATTAGCTAATAAACTTGAGCCAAGTGATCAAGAAGCTATCTTAGCACATACTTACAGGCATCTGCATTCATTACTAGTAACTTAACAACCACATACATTCAGTCCAAATATTAGGATGGTGCAAAAGGAATTTCAGTTTTTGCACTGTTGAAATTTGCTATTTGATACTGGAATACATTCTTAAATAAATATGGTTATGTTATACACCATTTTAATGTGCATTTCTTGCTTTATGTTTTTGTGCTACTGACATTACTTGCTGTTTATTTTATAATTTATTTTAGACTATGGAATGATATTAGACAAAAAGCAAATTCGAGCAATTTTCTTATTTGAGTTCAATATGGGTTGTAAAACAGTGGAGACAACTCGCAACTACAACCACACATTGGTTCAGGAACTGCTAACAAACGTAAAGTGCAGTGGTGGTTCAATAAGTTTTGCAAAGGAAACGAGAGCCTTGAGGATGAGGAGAGTGGTGGCTGGCCACCGGAAGTTGACAACAACGAATTGAGAGCAATCAGTGAAGCTGATCCTCTTACAACTATACGAGAAGTTGTTGCAGAACTCGGCATCGACCATTCTACAGTTGTTAGGCATCTGAAGCAAATTGGAAAGGTGAAAAAGCTTGATAAGTGGGTGCCTCACGAGCTGACTGAAAATCAAAATACCATCATCTTGAAGTGTCATCTTCTCTTATTCTACACAGCAATAACAAACCATTTCTTGATCAGATTGTGACACGAGACAAAAAGTAGATTCTATATGACAATCGGCTACAACCAGCTCAGTGGCTGAACCAAGAAGAAGCTCCAAAGCACTTCCCAATGCCAAACTTGCACCAAAAAAAGGTCATGGTCACTATTTGGTGGTCTGCTGCCAATCTGATACACTACAACTTTTTAATCCTGGCGAAACCATTACACTTGAGAAGTATGCTCAGCAAATCGATGAGATGCACTGAGAACTGCAATGACGGCACTCAGCCTTGGTCAACAGGAAGGGCCCAATTCTTCTCCATGACAATGCCCAACCACTTGCCGCACAACCAACGCTTCATAAGTTGAATGAATTGGGGGAAGCGGTTGTGGTTCAATCAGTTGGACTCCCATCTACCATATGGGAGGCCCTGGATTCATGTCCTGGGGCCTCCTTGTGAAGGCAGGCTCACCTGCAAGCTGCAGAAGCACCACCCAGCCTGCAGGCACCGTGGAACACTGCACAGCCCACAAGTACAGAGCGCCAACTCTGCATGATGACTCAACAAAAAAAGGAAAACAAGCAAAAACACAGAAGGGCACACAGCAAATGGACACAGAGAGCAGACAGCAAGCAAGTCGCAAGGGAGGAAGGGAAATAAAATACAGACATAGAAGACATAAAATAAATAAATACAGACATAGAAGAACGCACAGAGAATGGACACAGAGAGTAGACAGCATGCGAAAAGCCACGGCGGGGGGTGGGGGGGTAAAAAAAAATGACTATTAAAAAAAAAAGTTGAGGACTTCCGGCAAGATGGTGGCTGAGTGAGCTTGCCTTGCCGTCTCTCCTGGGAAGAGGCAGCTGGGCACCGCTGGAGGTTCTCCGGGACCAGGCTTTTTCAGGATTTTTTCAGGGCAGGAAGTGTCTGGACATCGATTTGGTGGGAAGGTAACGGAAAGGACTGGTCTATAAGATATAAATTGGGACTTTTCAGGAGGGGGAGGCAAGATGGCGGCGGAGTGAACTTCCCGGTTACTAGCTCCTGGGGGGAATCGGCTGGGAGGCTTCGGAGACTCTTTGGGACCGGCTGTTTCGGGATTTTTCCTGGTCCGGAGGTGTCTGGACATCGATTTGGAGGGAAGGTAACAGAGAGGATCCATCTGTGAAATATACATGGAGATCCCAGCTACGTGTGGAGGATTCCCTCCTTGGGTAGGTGGAGCCGAGGCAGCTAGCACCGCGCGGAGCCCCGGCGGGCGGCGGCCAGGGTAGCCAAGTCCGGCCGAGCCCGGCTGAGCCGCGGCGGGCGGAGGGGCAGAGCCCGGCTGAGCTCGGCCGAGCCCAGCCACGCCACGCCGGGCGGCGAGTGGGAGAGCCGAGCCGCGCTGCGCCGCACCGGGCGGCGGGCGGGAAAGCCGAGCCCGGCCGAGCCCAGCCGAGCCCAGCCGAGCCGCGGCGGGCGGCGGGCGGGGGACCGGAGCCCAGCTGAGCCCAGCCGAGCCTGGCGGCGGGGTTTCTGTTCTTTGGTTTTTTTTTTTTTTTTTTTTTTTTTTTTTTAATTTTTTGTTGTTCTTGTTGTTCTTGTTGTTCTTTTTTTTTTTTTTTTCAATCCTCTCTTTCTTGTCCCCAATATTCTTCTTATACTATTTTACCTTAACAATACAATAGGTCCTACAGGAAATACCTCACATTTGCTGGGTTTCCTCACCCTCCACTGCCTCATTTCTCTGTGAATAGATTTAGCCTATCTACACTATCCCCTTTCCCCTACAACTTGATATCCTCCACCATCTGCTATCTCTCCTATATTCCATCTCCCTTTCTTTGATCCACAAAGTGTCTAACTCTTAATTTCTAATACCTTTGTTTAGTTTTCCATCTGGTATTCGTCCCTGAAACTATTACCTTTCTTTTCTCTTTCCCTCTCTCACGAAAACAATAGCCTCTTAGTACGTACCACATTCCTCCCATATTCAGTCGTCTACCTCATTATAGGTACTTT